>NC_064619.1:428420375-429670375 GCF_023898315.1 Schistocerca nitens
GTTGAATAAGGCTGAAACTATTTACTTGATAATTGGAAAAGTTTTGCATTATTTACAGATTCTCTTATTTTCCTTGCTATTGGTGTAGTCGTTAATTCAAAGCGAATACAACCCTGTGTCATTAAATGATTATTACCTTTGAATGATCCATCAAGTCGATTAACGAGATGGGTGTTAATATTTAGTTCCACTATGAAGTAGTTCGTAAGCCTTGAGTGAAACGGACGAATGCATATTAACTAAGCAAGAAGATAGCAGCTTTACAAGCAGGAGGTGGAAGCCAGGTAGATTGGATAAAAGCACAATCAGCTGACAAAGAATGTCAGTTATTCCAGACTCAACTTCAGTTTGAAGTGCAAGAAGGTAGCTGACAGAATGTCAATTGCTTCAAAGGCAAACTCGTATTGAAATGCAAGATGGCTTGCTATGCAATTCTATAAAGGGCGGGCCTTACATCGTAGTTCATACAGCACTGAAAATAGAAGTGTTACGTCAAACACATGACCACAGGTTGAAGGAAAGAACAATTAACAAACATGTAGCTGAAATATTTTGGTCTAAAACACTATCAGAAGGTGACAAACCGTTTTCTATGATTGGATGTTCTAGGACCTTTTAATAGAACATGGGCGGGTAATAAATATATCCTTACGATGCTAGATTATTATTCACGATATTTAGTTACCCTAGCAATACCAGATAGGCAGGCGAGTATTGTAGCACAGGCCTTGGCAAACAACTGGTTACTGAAATTTGGCATGTCAGAAACCATTATTATCGACTGGAGTACTAATTTTGCGTACAAACTAATGAAATAGTTCTGTCGCTTTTTGAAAATTAGGAAGTCACGTACCTGCCCATTTCAACCTCAAACGAAGGAATGGACAGGACGAGTTCATTGTAGTTTATCCATATTGTTAAGCCATTACACAATTTCAGATTGGGACGTATATTTGTTTTCAGTGCACATAATTCAAACGTATGTACTGGAACTGGCCTGTGGCTGCGTGAGACAGAACATGAGTGAAACGTGCTGTTATTTTTTTATGTAATTCAACTTAAACCAAGTATCACAGGTCGAACCAGCGAAAATTTTTACCAAGAAATTGAGAGTAATTTGAAAAGGGTAAAGCATGCCAACACAAAAGCCTTAGAGAAGTAATTACATATTGAGCAACGGCCGAGTAAATTGTCATAGCACAGGAAATAAACGGGCAGTGGGTATTAGTAGCTAAGTTTTTAAGGAAACAGTATGGACCTTACCAAGTGATCAAAATGACTTCGCCAGTCAACATAAAATGCAGTTGCCAACGAGAGTTTCTATAGTGCCTGTAAGTACAGTTAAATCGATTAGATGGGAGATTGATGCATTGTCACAGCTTCCTTTAACTGATACGGAAAGCGAATAATTACCAAGGAAAAACTAACAACAGGGAAATGTATCTTATGCACTTAGGTCTCGGAAATGGCGTAAGTTTCATGGTATCTGTTAGTTACTTAGGTTAGTCTTAATCATCTATACTTGTCAGACTCTGTGTTTATATGACGATGATTCGTTTTCCCTCAGGAACTAAAACACTCTGTAAGAAATCGCGAATTCGGTTTCAGTGCTTAACAGAAGTGGTACTACAAATGCTAATACGAAAGAAACGAGGTTGGCTAGATGTCGGAGGTAAACTGTTGAAACCTGTGTTGGGAAAAGCGGATAATGAAGCTAACAAGAATTTAAACAGCACCAATGGAAAAAAACTCACAAAGTATTATCACTTTCTAGGCGTAATCATGCTCATATCATTACATCTGTAGCAAATTTAAAGGGTTGTGTTAGAGATCATGTTATTACATCTGCGACAAGTGTGACAGAAACGAACAACCAGTCATTTGAAATGCAGTTGTTCTTAGGGAAAATGAAGCGGTGTATTGAGAGAGAAAGATTTTGAGCTCCTCAGCCAAATTTTAGAAAATTGGAGATCACGCTATTTAGTCCTAATTTACACCTGAAATAGTAATTATCACTTGGTACAAAAACGGTAAACCAACAGGAATATTGACACTAGTTATTACAGGGAATGCATTGTTAATTAATGGAACTGGATGTGAAATAGCAACAAGACAACTTCACTTTCCAGCCACTATCACGGACATGACAATGATTAATATGTGTCGACCAGTGTTGTATTGACAGGCGGAACCACATACATATTACCTAAACAAAGATTCGATTTTACTACAGTCTGGTTCGCTACAATACTAGACGAATTAATAACTTCACATAAAGAACAAATTTCAGTAAATTAAATTATGGTGCTCGTGGCACAATATTGTGAGGAACATGGGCAAAATACATCTATTTTCGATGTATCAACATCAAGCATAATCTTGGATTTAGTTTTTATTTGTGCAACCTGCTTTTGTGGAATAGATAAGTACTGATAATATGTAATGTAAGAAGAATCTGCAACTAGCATAAACAACTAGGACAGCATGACGATTAAATAAGCTATCTGAGATTCAAGACTTCGGCTGAGAAGCAACCCTAAAAACTGTTATACAGAAACTTTCTTTTGTAACACTAGACAGTTATGGACAAATTAGTAACATGTAAAGGAAATGGAAAAGCAGAAAAAAAAGTTTTATGGAAGAAGTATGTCTTAAGGCACAGAACAGTAAGTGAAAATATTAGAAAAAAATTATTAAATCTCATTCTCATTACCACAGGCAAATCAAGTCATGTCGGAGACGGATGGAGAAGCAGGTAGCGGGCCAGTATGTAGCAAGTGGGTCAGGTCGACAACACATTACGACACTGTCTGACGAGTTAGGATACGCATTGAGCAAAATGCAGGCTGCGACAGAAAACCTGATATAGAGAGAGACGCATATTCGTTACCTCGTGAGACATGTTGCAAGAAACTTTGTAACTTTCATGAGAGCACATAGTGAGGGACTGACTCAGCGGTTAACAGTGGATATAGAAGAATAACGACACATTCTGTCAATACGAAACGAGCCTTGCATATTAGCTTCACGCTAGCTCCCTTTAAATTCTCCAGCTCTCATCATAAGTTGATCATTTTGATCAATGGCATTCACAGTGAATGCACTCGATTCTATGATTACAATTCTGTAGTGAATCGCCGGCCGTTGTGGCCGTGCGGTTCTAGGCGCTTCAGTATGGAACCACGTGACGGCTACGGTCGCAGGTTCGAATCCTGCCTCGGGCATGGATGTGTGTGATGTCCTTAGGTTAGTTAGGTTTATGTACTTCTAAGTTTTAGGTGACTGATGACCACAGATGTTAAGTCCCATAGTGCTCAGAGTCATTTTTTTTGTAGTGAATCTATGTCTTACATGATCCAGCACAGTCTGTGAACTAACCAAAGATGTACTCAAAATGATGGCGTTAATCTGATATACTTCATACTGTTCATCGCGTACCGCCTACTTACGGAGAAACTGCTTGTCCTATGAGAAAATCACATCATAAAGTACTACTAGCACTCGAGTTCAACTACACACTTGGCGGGAACACGATATTCTAAGCCTCTTTACGTGCTCACTGAGCGTTCAGAATTGAAAAGAGCGACGTGCTGCGATCGGCGGACATACTAGAGACTACTCAACACATTTGTGCAAAACTTCATGGCATCTTCGCAGTGGTTTTCATTTCGCAACCGATGGGAACTTCCTTTCAAAGTAGTTTGCGTATTTGAAATTGGAAATATAGCTAAGAGGAAACTTGTAATGCTAAACGTCCGTACTCAGAAATTTGTCTCTCAAATTAAGACTTACATTTCGTACGAGTAAACATTGTTTGACTAGAAGTGATTTCATTGTTGCTTCTAGTATGCTCCTTATATCTTCGTTAGTTCATCTACCTTTCTTAATAATGCTTCCAACGTCACACAATTCATTCATTTAGTCTATTACATGGTCCCTTATTTTCATGTTAAGTAAGTTCTGCTGCTAGTCGATACTTTTCTTTCTCTGTGGTTTACTCTTAGTTCACGTTCGCTGTCTGGTTCAATAAGTGCTGTAGTCCCGTCACTTTCATAGAATAATACAATAGTAATGGATGATCACCGATTTATATGATCGTTGCCTTTTCACCTTGAATTTTAGTGATACTTCTTGATGCTCTTATTATTTCCTTCATTGATTGCTTGATGTACAGGGTAAACAGTAGACGATACAGGCCTAAGACTGCTTATTTCAACTGAGCACATATCGCTTGGTGTTCTGTTATGGTTTCCTACAGGTTCTTGTATATGTTGTAAAATACTCGCTATTACTCATTCCTAACTATTTTTCTGAGATTTTCAAACATCTTGTTCCACGTTACAATACTGAGAGCTTTTTCTAGGGCAATGACTATTTCTTGACGTTCCTTAAGTATTCTTGCATTTCAAGCGTATGGTAAGAACTATGTCTTTGGTAACTATACCTCTGCTAAGGCCAAACTCATCAGCATCTAACTACAATTTTCTTTTACCCTGTTTTATATATTTTTCTGGACAGCGAAATCGATGTGTTAGATGTCATATAGATTGGGCTATAAATCTTACCATTTATGTGTCCTAGTTACTTTCGAACTACTAAGCAAATATTCGTTACCAATCTCCAAAACCTGTTTAAGGCGGCCAGAAATAATACCGAATACCTTCGTTGATTTATCACATATGGCGCGATGAGACACACAGAAAAATTGTAATGGACTTCAGCCTTGAAAGGCTACGCTTCTGTATCACTGAAAAACTGTTATCAAAGTTAATTTACGTCCAAAATAAGTCACTGGCCACAAAATATCGAGATATGAAGAGAGCAACAGAAGCGACTACTACAGAAAAAATTCAAAGGAAGATGTCATGATTCAAAAAATGAAAAGAGCATAAGACGTCACAACTGAGTAGCTACAGAAAGACGACTGACATCATCCACGAAATGGTGTCAGCCAAGGAAATGATGTACAGACAGCGATGCACTTCACGTTGACAAGAAGTGAATCCGAGAGAAGAAGGTAAAAGCCGAAAACTAAGACGATGTTTGCAGGCTCACGCGAGTTTTCTTAGTAAGCATACGGACAAAAAGGAAAGAGAAGCAAGAGGTTTTAATAATTATTTGTTTTAGACATAGCTCACACTGACATCCAAAGGAAGGAAAAAGATATTTTGAGTTGTAGCTGTCTGTTCGCTCGTCTACCGAAATGTCTGACGTGAGGAGATTTCGTCAGTTATAAAATGATAATAACAATGCGATAAATAATGCATAAACAATGCGCGTGACTGCTCTTATTTATTATCTATTTCATTTTTGTTTGTTCTGTTCTCGGGTCTCCAGCCGGGTGCAGTCGTTTCCGAACCATGATATTTCGACAGCGTTCCTTGTCGTCATCTTCAGGTATCACCTGTTTGTTTGTACTGTTCTCGCGTCTCCAGCCGGGTGCAGTCATTTTCAAACCGCGGTATTTCGACAGCGTTCCTTGCCGTCATCTTCAGGTATCACGCGGCTGGAGACCCGAGAACAGTACAAACAGTTAATTCGCCGGGAAAGCCTATTTCATTTTTCTTCCTGTATGTTAGCGTCTTTATTCTAGTCCTTTGCGTTTATTTGACATGGGTCTGAAACCCATGACTGACTCGCCCGACCACCACACATTTACGTTTCCATAAATATGTGACTGCACAACTTTTGATGGCATTACCTTACGTTTTGGTATGTCAAACACGCATTTCTTGTACACTAACAACTCCTCCTCTTGTTCACAGTTGGTGGGGCCTGAAGAGCAAGCTTTGGGCTTAGAAACAGGTCGTGCAATAAATAAAAAATTACTGACCACTAAGCGGATATTTGATTCTATTAAGGTACGCAATGGTTGATCCCGCAACGGGCGGATCCTGCCTGTACTTGTAAATAACACATTTGTTTTATCTGTGACATCATCGTCCGCGTGCAGTCACACGTGCATCGTTGCTACGAATTGGCTTTCCTCAAAAGTACCTAGTAGCATCACTATCAGGACTCATATCAGGTCTGGTTTAAATGCACGCTGTAACAGTCATGAGTGTTAGTTAACTTTGAGACTGGATGTGGTGAGCTGATGTTATTCAAGAAAAACTTCAAGGTGACAAAGACGCCACTATCAATAACTCACTCAGTTTGAATGAGGCATTCTAATAGGGTTATGAGAAACTGGATGTTCCTTCCACGATATTGCAAAAAAACTTGGCAGGAATGCAGCCACTGTACATGATTGCTGGTAACGGTGCTCATGAGAATGTACGTCGCAAGAAGACCGAGCTCTGGACAGTCACGTGTCACTACCGAGAGAGTATGGCTCGGCGTATGGCTCAGGTGCATCATACTGCATCTGTAACAGGAGTTTGAAACTCAGTTGCCACCACAGTGACATAACGAACTGTTACAATTTGGTTACTCTCAGGACAGCTCCGAGCTAGACGACCTATAGCGTGCATTCTACATCGACATCTACATGGATACTCTGAAAATCACATTTAAGTGCCTGGCAGAGGATTCATCGAACCACTTCCACAATTCTCTATTACTCCAATTTCGTATAGCGCACTGAAGGAATGAACACCTATATCTTTCCGTACGAGCTCTGATTTCCCTTATTTTATCTTGGTGTCAACAAAATATTATCGCATTCGGAGGAGAAAGTTGATGATTGGAAGTTAGTGAGAGAATTCAGTCGCAAACGCCTTTCTTTTAATGATGTCCATCTCAAATCCTGTATAATTTCTGTGACACTCTCTCCCATATTTCGTAATAATACAAAACGTGCTGCCCTTCTTTGGACTTTTTCGGGCCGGCCAGAGTGGCCGAGCGGTTCTAGGCGCTACAGTCAGGAACCGCGCGACCGCTACGATCGCAGGTTCGAAACCTGCCTCGGGCATGGATGTGTGTGATGTCCTTAGGTTAGTTAGGTTTAAGTAGTTCTAAGTTCTAGGGGACTGATGACCTCAGAAGTTAAGTCCCATAGTGCTCAGAGCCATTTATTTGGACTTTTTCGATGTATTCCGTAAGTCCTAGCTGGTAAGGATCCCACACCGCGCAGCAGTATTTGTAAAGGAGGACGGACAAGCGTAGTGTAGGTGGTCTCCTTAGCAGATCTGGTACATTTTCTAAGTGTCCTACCAGTAAAACGCAGTCTCTGGTTAGCCTTCCCCACAACATTTTCTATGTGGTACTTCCAGTTTAAGTTGTTTGTAATTGTAATACCTACTTATTTAGTAGAATTTACGTCCTTTAGATTAGACTGATTTATCGTGTAACCGAAGTTTAAGGAGTTCCTTTTAGCACTCATGCGGATGACCTCACACTTTTTGTTATTTAAGGTCAACTGTCACTTTTCGCACCATTCTCATAATTCTTCTAAATCGTTTTGCAGTGTGTTTTGACCTTCAGATGACTTTGTTTGTCGATAAACGACAGCGTCATCTGCAAACAACCGAAGACGGCTGCTCAAATTGTCTCCCAAATCGTTCAGGAAGCGATCTGAAATCCCTTGCCAATAGCACTCAGCACTTCATGTGAATAAAGAGCTAGTTGTGTTTCACAAGAACGATGTTTTCTAAACACATGTTGCCTGTGTGCCAATAGACTGTTTTCTTCGAGGTAATTCATTGTGTTCGATCACAATGTATGTTCTAAAATCGTGCTGCCTATCGACGTTAACGATATGGGCCTGCATTTTAGTGGATTACTCCTACTACCTTTCTTGAATATTGGTGTGACGTGTGCAACTTTCCAGTCTTTGGGTACGGAACTTTCGTTGAGCGAACAGTTGTATATGATTTAAGTATGGAGCTAATGCATCAGCATACTCCGAAAGGAACCTAATTGGTATACAGTCGGGACCAGATGCATTTTAGACTTCAGTGGTGTCAAGCGAGAGCTTACTGGAGGGCATGCTGGTGGTCTGTTGCGTTTTCCGAAAAAAGCTGGTTCTGCTTCGGTGCCAAAAATGGTCGTGTGCTATCTAGAATGAGGCCAGTTGAGGGCCTGCAACCGAGCTGTATGATTGCTAGTCACACTGGACCTACACGTGGAGTTATGGTCTGAGGTGGTGTTTCTTATGACAGCAGGAGCACCTCTTCAGCTACCTTTCATTAACAGCATTCCAGGGGGTGTTTTCCAACTGGATAAATCTCGCTCACATACCACTGTTGTAGTATAATATGCTCCATAGCATCTCGACACGTTGCCTTGGACTGCTTGGTCAAAAGGTCTGTCTCCAATCGTGCACGTATATGACATAATCGACAACAGGTATAGCTTCATACAAAAACAGCATTAACGTTGCCTGTATTGACCGACCAAGTGCTATAGGCGCGGAATTCCATCGCACAAAATGACGTCCGACACCTGTACAACGTAATTTATGCACGTTTTCATGTTTTCATTCAACATTCTGAAGGCTACACCGGTTGTTATTGTAGTAGCATTTCACTTTTGCAGTTGGTTATCTCGCGCTTATATTATCGTACTATTTTGCGATGTTAATTACTTCAAATACGTTACGTAGACAAATGCATTCCCGAAATTTCATTAGTCTACGTTAATTATTTTATGGTGTTGCGATTTCTTTTCGATCAGTGTGTAACTTGATCTAACGCGGGAACGCGTTAAGCTAGGAAATTGATTCGGTGTCACTGTGAGACCTCGCGGAGCACTACTGGAACTGAAAGTGAGACAATAAAAGAATTCGCCGGAATGTAAGTGAAAATTGGTAGTAAATGAAAAATTACGAAACAGTGAATGATGTATTCTCATATGACACGTAAATACTCTCCAAATTATAGGAAACTCAAGTCAGAGGATAGTTCTCGTCGAAAGATAACGAAAAAGCCCAAAAAGTCCAGTGCCGAGCGAATGCGGGAGCTACAACAGCGTCGAAGTGGAAATAAAAAATAGGCACAAGAAGGTTACGGAGCTGGCCAGTGACTATCAAATCTCAACTTGTGATTTACCCATTATGTAACCAGTACACTATCATTTTAACCGTTGCACTACACAGATAGATAATTAAATTCCGTATTTCGCGTAGTAGGAAACACTTATTATGATTTAATGCCAGTATTGTCACGAATTATGTACGCCGCGCTCCCGAATTTCGCTCGCAATATACTTTTTACCTTTGCAAAATAATTCTTTCCATTCAGTATCCAGTGATGTTGCATACGCAGAAATCAACCGTCATTTCTTCTCTGTATAATCCAGACAATAGCAGCTTAAGTCGATTTTCCTTGATGGAGAGGTGCTGAAGTTGACTGAAGGTAGTTTTGAGGTTATAATCTATAGTCTGAATATCGACTGAACTTTATCGTGACGCAGTGCAGGTGATTGCGTGGGCGGGCCCACGACGGGATCTCCGCCGCCCCCACGGCAGACAGTGGCAGCTCAGCCCCTGACTTGTGGTCTTTGTCTGGTGGAGAGACCCTAATGGCCGACCGCAGGTAGTTAGGGTCGAGTTACGTGTCCTGAGGAAGCCTTCTTAAAAGTTTGCCAGTAGCTCCGTCATCTTGCTGTCCGCCTTCTGATCCACTTCAACCGGATGGCGAAGATTCAAGCGAACTTCATCCCCACGCAAAAACACTGGTAAATCTGTACTGGGTTCACGAAAGACTTAGAATTACTTGAAAGGTAAACTGATAATACTGTACTACGTTTGTTCCAATTGTTTCGTGGGAAGATGTTCTAGATTCAATTTACAGAGGATGAACAATAACACAGAAAGAGCGACAGAAATGAATACTCGAAGATAAACGCAGATGCTATCGAATCCTGTAGGCAGCACTATTGCGTTTGACCACCTCGATACACTGCAAGTATTATTCGTGACCAGATCAGTTTTCTGTGTAGTTACGAAAGAACTTTCTCAGGGTTAAGTGATAGCGAACGTGGGCATAATTGTTCCTCCTCTTATAATGGGTGCTTCCGTAAATAAGGCAGTCTAAGTGTTTCGTATTCTAAGAGGCACCATGTCGAAGTTTGTACCCCGTACAAGGCAATTTTTTACGAGACTAGTTTGGGTGATGAAGTCGGTCCCATGGTATAATATTTCCTCCCCAGTGGTGATGCTGTGTTGCAAAAGGACAGCACCGCAACTCACACACTTAGCGTCCTTCAGGATTAGTTTTAGAAGCACGAAGATTAGCTGTCACATCTCTCCGCGCACCACATTCGTTAGATAATAATTGGTGTACTTTCGGGAGAAGGGTGCGCGATCACTACCCGCCTCCGTGATCGCTATCTAAACTCGCCACTTTCTTACAGGAAGAATGATATAATATTCCCCGGAAAACGATACAAAGTCCTAAATTTCTCCTGCCGAGACGTGTGGCAACAGTTTTCAATGCCAACGTATTTTCTTCACAGTATTAGGCTTTTAATGCGTTGTGTTTTAGGCGTTCCCCCCGCTATATTATTTGACGCGTATATACTAAGAAATTTAGCAAGGCGATATATGTTAGTAAAGCCACGTATTTAGTTCTTTGAATGAGTTGGACAGTTTTGAATCAGCAAATATTCATTATATTCAGGAAATTATAAGCTATCGCATTCGTATGAAATCTATATGAAATACAAGAGAGCTAAATGGAAGTGATATGAAAAACAATGAACCTAAACTGAAACGTTCGTGACGTACAGAGATTCAGGATGTACTAAAAATCAAACTAACTGTCGTCAACGTTAAGAATCCAAAATGAATTCCAGTGCTAAATTCTGAGGAAAGATCAGTTTGTTGGAAGAAATACATTGAGGGCCTCCGCTGACTGCGAACGTGACAGAGAAAGAATTGGGCACCTCAGGGCATACGAGATGCATTAGTAAAGTCCGAAAAATTTTTACCAATATTTAACTCAATCAGGGCAGAACTGGTAGACAAAATTCCTTCGGATTTCTGAACTCACTTCTGTTAGACTACATCACGATAAGCAAGTGATATTGGATTATAAGGCGTGCCAAGGAGCAAATACGATCTGAGATCACAATTTAGTGACGATGAACAGTAAGCTGAAATTTAAGAGCCTGGTCAGGAACAATCGAGGCACGAAGAAGTGGATACGGAATTACAAAGGAATGGGGAAATACATTTTAACTTCCTTGATGCTACAGATACTGCGGTAATGAATAGCGTAGTAGACAGTTCAGTTAAAGAGGAATGGACATCTCCAAAAAGGGCAATCGCAGACGCTGTAGAAAACGTATGTACAAAGAAGGTAAATGCGATAAAACGATGGCTAACGAGAAATACTTCAGTTGATCGACGGAAGAAGGAAGTACAGAAATGTCCCGGTAAATTCAGGAATAGAGAATAACAAGTTACTCAGCAATGAAATAAATATTAATTGCTGCAGGCTAAGGCGAAATGGCTACACGAAAAATGGGAAGATATCGAAAAAGAATTGGTTGTCGGAGGTAATGACAGCACACATCGGTGAAATTAAAAGCAAAGACGGTAACCTTAACAGTGCAGTGGGAATTCCGTTGTTAAACGCAGAAGAGAGATCGGATATGGAAAGAGTACAATGAGGGCCTCTGTGATGACGGGTCGGGAGGGGAGAGAGCGACTTATCTGATAACATGGTAGAAGAACAAAGAACAAACAGGAGTCGATAGGGAATAGATAAGCGATCCAGCTTTGGAATCATAATTTAAGTTTTGGGAGACGTAAGACCGAATAAGAAAGAAGGCACTGATAATACTCCATCAGAATTTCTAAATTCATTTGGGGAAATGACAACAAAACGGTTATTCACGTAATGCTACCGGACGAATCGGGGGAGGGGGGGAGGGGGAGGGGAGGGGAATTCACCCACATTGGAAGCGAAATTGCACATTACGGAAGAAACAAGTAGGGTATGAAAAGCACACTAGCATATAACAAGCACACTAGCACACAAAAAGACTCCATCCCGCTCCAAAAGCAATCTGCAAAACGAAGGCATTAATAAGTAAAATAATTCTCATAATTTTCTTCCACAACGTATTCACTTTATATGTCAGCGAATGAATGACCTGTGGGTTACATAAGCCTGCTGGAAATTAAGTGGACTGATAAAATATGAGACTAGTTTTCTACGGAATCGGTGACGTATGTAGTATGTGGAAAACACTCACTTTCCTTTTTAGTCATCATTCTTCTGACTGGTATGATGCGGTCCGCCATGAGTTTCTCTCCTGTGCCCAACTGTTAATCTCAGAGTACCACTTGCAACGTACGTCCTCAATTATTTTCTGAATGTATCCCGATTCCTGTTACTCTAGAACAAAGAAAAGGATTAAAAAATGGCTCAAATGGCTCTGAGCACTATGGGACTCAACTGCTGAGGTCATTAGTCCCCTAGAACTTAGAACTAGTTAAACCTAACTAACCTAAGGACATCACAAACATCCATGCCCGAGGCAGGATTCGAACCTGCGACCGTAGCGGTCTTGCGGTTCCAGACTGCAGCGCCTTTAACCGCACGGCCACTTCGGCCGGCAAAAGGATTAAATCGCGTATGTTAAGAGTTGAGTTGTCACGGTACTGGAAGGAGCAGTACAGAGTCAAAGCGTAGCAGAAGAAGAGAGATTGGAATAGGAGCTGACGTTGGGTCTAGGCGCTGCTCCGAGATGGCTGTCATGAGTGCTTCACGGCAGTCAGATGGCTCGTAATCCACGTCCGACCGAAAGGAAGCGCACCTCTTCATTTGTAGCATTTCCGTATCCCACTTCCTTGCGCACCGACTCTTCCTGTCTGGTTTCTTAAGCTTCAGGCTACTCTTGATCACTACTGACTTGTAATCTGAGTCTATATCTGCGCGTGGGTACGCCTTACAATCCAATAGCCGATTTCGGAATGTCTGCCTGGCTATGAAGTAATCTAACTGATATCTTTCGGTACCTCCAGGTCTTCTTCTAGGATACCTCCTGCACATGATCGCTATTACTATTTATTGCAGAATTCAATTAGTCTTTCTTCTTTCTCATTCCTGCTACCAAGTCCAAACTCTCCCGTAATATATTAAATAACAATAGACCCTAGGGCCACCACGTACTGTATTTCTCTTCAGTAAAATTCGTAAAATGTTTTAAAGTTGGTCAGCGGTGAAAGCGTGTCGTGAGGTGCAGCACTATGCACTTCCGTCATAGATCCCGCGTAATTTCCCGCGCCGTAAATCGCCTCACTATTTGTTTCGCATCTGGGAATGTGAGATACTGTCTGTAAGTGGACCCGAGTCCACAAAATAACAACGTGTGCCTGTCACCTACGGATCTGCTAGATAAATCGGACTGTGTAGCCCGTAATTTCAACGCTGGCGTACACGTCTTGCCAGTAAGTGGACTATAGGGCTAGTTCTAGAGTTGTGCGTTGTGTTGGTTCCCAGCCCCCAATTTCCCTTCCTGCCCCCGAGAAGTTCTTTCGTGGAGAACATCACCAATACCTCATGACGATGGTGCTGTCGAGACGAAGCGCCTTGGAAAACTGTCCAAGGAAGCACTTTTACTCCAAGACAATGGCACAGATCTTTGCGCACAGAAGAAATTCACACAGGCTGCTTCTATGGGCTATCAAACTTTGGTTAGCCCTCCCGTATACTTCCGATCCCCGCTATAATTATAGTCGGATGAAGAAATCATTGCATGACAAGCTTTTCTAGAATGACAATGAGTAGCTTTTCGAGGTGGAAATGTCCCCAAAAAGCCAAAATGTCTTCTTGACTCTCCTCTGCTCTTCCTCTTCTCTTTCCTTTTTTCCCTTTATTGTTACTTTATCCAACTCGTCCCATAATGGCGGAAAGTTGGCTGTCGACGGTATAATATTCCGCTCTTCAGCGAAGAGCATTTTAAAAAATACAGCAACGTTCAGAAGTGATAATGTGAGGGAGAAACGTTACATATAGTTTAAAAAAGTAAATAGAAAAAACCCATTTTTTGGGGTCTACATTAACAGCATTAAGACTGCTTCTTGTTTGACATTAAAGGACTAAACAGCTATATTATAAGTATATACACACTCTAACACCAGCATTACCAACAGGAGTGCTTTGTATTCCTAATAACTCAACACTTATTAATCAATCCACGTTCTTTGATATTTGAACTTGAAATCAAATTTAGTTGTTCAGCAGGGCATTTATAACTAAATGATCATATAATTTGTATATTAAAATTTATTTATTTTATTTCATCTCTATGGGCCTTAGAAGCGCCCCCCCCCCCCCCCCCCCCCACATACACATCACCACCGTTGGATTTCTTTTGGTTGAGACTTTGGTACGAAACATAGTGCGGTAAAGAATTGGACTAAGATGTGAAGGAAAAACTGAGTCTCCGAAAGAGGTTTTAGTGCTCTTTTTATATTTTGTGTTATGATTATAATAAAACTACACTCAAATGAAGAGGCTTCTCGATTAGGTATGAGTTATTTTGTTATAGAGAGCGCTTATTAATCTAGGGTTCAAATCACGACAGCAATATACCTGTCCAAGGTTTATGGTATATGCTTCAGGGTCGACAAGTATCCTATGAATCAATCAGTTGGACCCGTTTTTGTGAACTGTCTAAAATATTGACGTCTCGTGATAAGAATTCAAGACAAGTTTGCTCCAGGGAGGGAAATTTTTGAAAGCTTGAATTCATTTCCATTGTATTTCATTCCTGGTGCATACGCCACAGTAGATGAGACGTCTTTGTTCCTCAGACGCTGCCCATTCAAAGTATTTGTAAGAGATAAATCTGGAAAATGAGTCACTCAAATCAGAATGCTGTCTGATTCCTAGACTAGATATGTGACAGCATATACGTCTATGCAGGAAAGTGTAGAAATATACAGCACCTAAATGGACAGATGTGTACTGTAAAGAGACAAATAAAACCCACTGAGAAGTCAGTCTGGAATATTACTACAGATCGGTACTACACTTCAGTGGAGCTTTCTCAGACTTAGGTATTATTTCCACCTCTTACTTGTTGGCAGCTTGCGGTCGAAAAGACAACACATACACTATGTGATCAAAAGTATCCTGACACCCACGGAAACACACGTTTTTCATTTTAGATGCATTGTGCTACCACCTACAGCCAGGTACTCCACATTAGTGACCATAGTAGTCATTAGATATCGTGAGGAAGCAGAATGGGGTGTCCCGTGGAACTCACGGACTTCGAACTTGGTCAGGTGATTGAGTGGTACTTGTGTAACACGTCTGTACGCGAGATTTCCATACTCCTAAACGTCTCTAGGTCCACTGTTTCCGATGTGATACTGAAGGGACACCTACAGCACAGAAGCGTACAGTTCGACCTCGTCTGTTGACTGACAGAGACCGCGGACAGTTGAAGGGGGTGGTAATGTGTAATAGGCAGACGTATATTCGGACCATTACACAGGAATTCCAGTCTGCATCAACATCCACTGCAGATACTACGACACTTACGCGGGAGGTGAGAAAACATGGATTTTACGCTCGAGTGGCTGCTCATAAGCCACACATCACACCGGAAATGCCAAACGACGCCTCGCTTGGTGTAAGGAGCGTAAACATTGGACGACTGAACGGTGGAAAAACGTTGTGTGGAGTGACGGTTCTCGACACACAATGTGGCGATCCGAAGGCAGGGTGTGGGTATGGCGAATGCCCGATGAACGTCATCTGCCAGAGTGTGTAGTGTGAAGGGTACTACAATTCGTAGGCGATAGTGTTATGGTGTGGTCAGGTTTTTTGATGGACAGGGCTTGCACCCCTTGTAGTTTTGTGTGGCACTATCACAGCAAAGGCCTATATTGATGCCTTAAGCACCTTCTTGCTTCCCACTGTTGAAGAGCAATTTGGGGATGGCGATTGCATCTTTCAACGCGATCGAGCACATTTTCATAAAGCACGGCATGCGGCGGAGTGGTCACACGACAATGACATCCCAGTAATGGACTGGCCTGTACAGAGTCCCGACGTGAATCATATAGAACCCCTTTGGGACGTTTTGGAACGCCGACTTCGTGCCAGTCCCCCGCCGCCCCCCCCCCCAACCCCACCGACATCGATACCTCTCCTCAGTGCAGCACTCCGTGAAGAATGGGCTCCCATTCCCCAAGAAACCTTCCAGCATCTGATTGAACGTATGGCTGCTGCAGTGGAAGCTGTCATCGACGCTAACGGTGGGCCAACACCACATTGAATTTCAGCATAACCGACGGAGGGCGCCGCGAACTTTTAAGTCATTTTCAGCCAGGTGTCCGGATACTTTTGATTAAATAGTGTAGCTGAAGACTCGACCGCAGTCAGACACAGTCAGACACATAGGAAACCAGTTACTCTCGTATCAACTCTCGTCCGTGAGAAACAAAAGACTACAGTGGAAGCTTTCGATTTATCACTCGGAAAGGTGATTAAAGGGGTTTCAAAAAAAGACCAACATAGATCATTTTTACAAATTTGTAAATGGAGGCGTGGACACCATAGACCAGGTGGCAAGACATTACAACACGAAGAAAGGAACAGGAAGATGGCCTGTGTCACTCTTCTACACATTCACGTAGCAGCGGTAATGCATGTTCAATCTTCCTTCTCAACTTTTCTAATAGGAAGAATAATTTGTTAAATCACAGATTTTCTCGCTAACTTAGGTCTTGAACAAATAAAGCTTCATTTAGATAAATAGACCCGAAATTTATACGAGCTTCAGAAGCCACTAATAAAGGCCGTGGAAAACATCACATAACAGCTGGACTCTGCAACCTTCACCATCAACAGCAGAGCCCGGAACGTGTACACGGTGTGTCCTATGCTGTTAAGAAGCTGCATCTAAAAAGATCAAGTACAATAAGTTTGGGAAATCAACTGTTACCTCCTCTCAGTGCCGCAAGCACGTCTATGTGCTCTCACTCCCGCAAAAACGTCTTTGGAAAATGCAGCAAGAAGTCAGTGACGTTTGAAAACAGTTTCAGAATGAGACCGTACATTCTGATAGCTTCATATACAGGACTGAAATTAAATAGTTTTTTTTAATAACAGAACACAATTATGAACGTTACTGGAAAAATATACAAATTGAATTTTATGATTTGTTGATTCTGTTCCAATTATAATTTAATTTTTTACTATCCAGTATACAAAAATAATGTTCAAGGAATTTTAAATGTTTTGAGTGGTATCAAAAGTAATGATGCTAGCTTTATGACAAAGTAAATAGCCAATTTCTTTCTGGGCCTTTGAGCCTCTCCTCGTTGGTATTACATGTAACAAAACTTATCTTGGTAAAGCTAGGATTAATAACACAATGCAGAAACGTTAAATTCTTCTAAGCAGAACACTGCATTTCCACTTCAGGTATGAGGGACTTGCACAGATTGAGGTGGATTTCGGGAGAAGAAGATATGTTACATAGGGTTGAGAGTTGTACTTAGAAAAGATAGTGGTCTGTTAGCTAGGAAACTGTATATTAATGAAGGTAGGTTTTGTGGTGGATAGTGAGAAGACGGAATGTGGGAAAGACAAAGGGCATGGAGGAGCTTGATGTTTGGGTAGGGTAGTGGTATCAAGAGTGAGATCGGGATGGATGGAGAGCGAGAGAGGAATAGGATAGGTGGCGAAGAGTTAAAGTTAGTAGGAGGGATAAATATCGGGTCGGATCTCACTGTCCGGGAGATGGAGTTAGTTGAGGTTCCAGAGGATTCAAATGGGGAGAGGTAAACGGATGTAGAAAGTGAGACAGAGGAGACGCGGGAGGGAGAAGCTGGAGGGATTTACAGAACTGTGTTTGAATATTATTTCGGCCATATCACTGTACATCTCATTATTTTATATTACTATCATGGTTTCGGCCTTAATCCCTTATCAAATATAAAAATGTCGGGTGTAATTAGACTTTGTTAATGAAGTCATCGGCAAGATTTATCGAATTGGTTGTCACAGCTTGTGAATATGTGCAAAAACAATTAAATACATGGCAGACAGGTAGGAAACTTAATGTTTTACAGCCACAACACAACTGAGACACACAATAATACCAACACATGTGTTACATGTGCAGTTCAAATGGTTCAAATGGCTCTGAGCACTATGGGACTCAACTGCTGAGGTCATTAGTCCCCTAGAACTTAGAACTAGTTAAACCTAACTAACCTAAGGACATCACAAACATCCATGCCCGAGGCAGGATTCGAACCTGCGACCGTAGCGGTCTTGCGGTTCCAGACTGCAGCGCCTTTAACCGCACGGCCACTTCGGCCGGCGACATATGCAGTGAACAGCTCTGAAAATATTCTGTAAATTGTGTTTCTACACAGAGTGGTCCATTGATCGTGACCTGGCAAAATATCTCACGAAATAAGGGTCAAACAAAAAAACTACAAAGAACGAAACTTGCCTTGCTTGAAGAGGGAAACCAGATGGCGTTATGGTTGGCCCGCTAGTGGCGCTGCCACAGGTCAAACGTATATCAACTGCGTTTTTTAAATAGGAACCCCCATTTTTATTACATATTCGTGCAGTACGTAAAGAAATATGAATGTTTTAGTTGGACCACTTTTTTCGCTTTGTGATAGATGGCGCTGTAATAGTCAAAAACATATGTCTCACAATTTTAGACGAACAGTTGGTAAAAGGTAGGTTTTTTAAATTAATATACCGAACGTAGATACGTTTGAACATTTTACTTCGGTTTTTCCAATGTGATACAAGTACCTTTGTTAACGTATCAATTCTGAGCTGTTACAGCGTGATTACCTGTAAATACCACATCTATATATATAAAACAAAGTCGGGTTTGTTACAACACTTATAACTCGAGATCTGCTGGACCAATTTTCATGGTTTTTGATTTGTTGGATTTGTCTCTGCCCCGAATAGCAGAATACATCTTAAAAATAATGAAAAATTGACGAATAAAAATTTTCATGGTTTTTAATTTGTTGGATTTGTCTCCGCCCCGAATAGCAGAATACATCTTAAAAATAATGAAAAATTGACGAATACTTGAAAAATGCGTTATTTTCCCTAAAAGTTCTTTAGTTTCGGAGCTGTCAAATTTTTTTGTCAAAATCTGTAAGTAATGATTGACATTTATGCATGCGTTCATAAACTATTTAAAATGGATGAATAAACTATTATGTGTATTTTTTTAAAAAAGATTGAAAAATATTACGCGTGCGTTCAGAAATGTGTAATGAATACTTAATCATTTCAATAAATGCTCATTTGTTTATTACATGTCAAACATTTGTTGTCCAATCCTGTCAAATACTGTAACAACTATTCATGTGTGCTTTCAGAAATTTATTTTGTGTAAAATGTCTCGAAAGTTCAAGTAGGTATTGTTATATTTGTTTGTTTTAGACATTAATTTGTGTAAATTATTTATTAAATTAATTAAAGATTAATTAAAGATTTATTCTACAGGTTAACAAAAGTGTAAATGTCTTGTCTTGATAAGCTATTGTCTATGTCTCGATTGTTTTATGTGGTTTTGTGCGAGTGCATATTCAGTATTACTATTAATAAAAATGCCGCGTCCTAGAAGATCTAATCTTTCCCAGCGGAGCCGTAATGCAATTAGGCAACGGAATATCGCGAGTCAATTACCTGATGAAGAACGAGAAATTGCCCGAGAAGAGCGCCGCGTTAGGATGGAGCAAAGAAGGGCCTTAATTCGTGCTTCTCAAACACAAGAGCAAAGAGAGGCAGCCCGTGAAACGGCTAGATTAGAAACGAGGAATCGTCGAGCTTATCGTGCAGATGAACAGAGGAATAATCTTCGAAGTGCAAGAAGAAATGGTTCAAGTATTGATTTGAATCGAGCAGCGTTTCGATATGATTGCACCATCGACTACAGCTTGCATCGTTTAGTTTGCATTGGTCCAATGGACGTTGTTTGCCAGCATTGTGGCGCATTGAAGTTTGCTGGTGAAACGCCTGGTTTGTGCTGCCTTAGTGGTAAAGTGACATTGCCATTAGTGGTCCCGCCACCAGAGCCATTGCGTTCCCTGCTTTATGGCGAAACACTAGAATCACGACATTTTCTAGCGAACACTCAAAAATACAATGTCTGTTTCCAAATGACTTCATTTGGGGCGGAAATTATCGAAGAACACGGATATAATCCGACATTTAAGGTAATTTACGTTAAAAACTTCATTTTCTATGATTGTAGAAAAAATTTGGAATGTAGTTTGTTAGATTTCTGTATTTGTCTCTAAAATAAAAAGGGTATGTTATTATTTGAAAAAAAAAGTGTTTGTAAATCTAACTATAACTATGGCTTTGAATTTACAGATTCAAGGCCAGATTTGCCATCGCATTGGATCATTGCAACCTATTGAAAGTGCACAGCACAAATTCTTGCAAATATACTTCATGGGAAATATGGAAGAACAACTTGACCGGCGTCAAGCGATCAACACAGCTACGAAAAGAGCAATTCTCCAAGATTTGCAGCAAATGCTTCATGAACATCATGCAATGGTCAGGCTGTTCAAGACTGCTTTAGAGCGCATGCCAAGTGATGACTATAAAGTTGTAATCAGAGCAGATAAAAGACCAGCTGGAACACATGAACGCACATTTATTGCTCCAACAATCGATGAAGTGGCAATCCTGATTGTTGGTGAAAACTTGGAAACACGTTATATTGTGCTTACACGACGCAATACTGGGCAACTACAAAGAATATATGACGCGTTACAATACCCGCTGATGTTTTGGCACGGAGACGATGGATATCACTTTAATATCAAAATGATTAATCCATTGAATGGTAAGATCAACATCATTGTTTTCATTTTAACTTGATATACATTTTATTCTGTTTGCTTTTGGTACACAAAAAAGTTGTCACTCCTAATTTAGTAGAGAGTAGCTGTAAGAGTCGTTAACCTATTAGGGGTTCTAAAATACAATTTTTACTGTATTTGTTTCAGGTGAGGAACTACCAAGAAGGTTAGTTCGATGAATTATTACGCATATCGTTTGATGATTCGTGAAAATTCTGACAATTATTTGTTGCGATTTCGTCGACTGCTTCAACAATACTGCGTTGACATGTACGTTAAAATCGAAACGGAGCGCCTGACTTTCATCCGGTTGAATCAAGCTAAACTGCGTTCGGAGGAGTACATTCATTTACGCGATGCAATAAGCACAGAAGGAGATTCAGAAAATGTTGGTCGATTGACTATTTTACCAGCGACATACACAGGTAGCCCGCGTCATATGCATGAATATGCGCAAGATGCAGTGACATATGTTCGTCATTATGGTCGGCCAGATCTATTCATTACATTTACATGTAATCCGAAATGGATGGAAATTATTCAATTGCTGCTTCCCGGACAAACATCAAGTGATCGACATGACATCACCGCACAGGTTTTCAAGCAAAAAATTCGGTAACTAATAAATTACATTGTTAAGCTACACGTCTTTGGAATTACTCGATGCTGGATGTATTCAGTCGAATGGCAAAAACGAGGCCTACCGCATGCTCACATTCTAATTTGGTTAGTAGACAGAATTCGGCCAGATCAAATAGATGACATCATACACTCCTGGAAATGGAAAAAAGAACACATTGACACCGGTGTGTCAGACCCACCATACTTGCTCCGGACACTGCGAGAGGGCTGTACAAGCAATGATCACACGCACGGCACAGCGGACACACCAGGAACCGCGGTGTTGGCCGTCGAATGGCGCTAGCTGCGCAGCATTTGTGCACCGCCGCCGTGTCAGCCAGTTTGCCGTGGCATACGGAGCTCCATCGCAGTCTTTAACACTGGTAGCATGCCGCGACAGCGTGGACGTGAACCGTATGTGCAGTTGACGGACTTTGAGCGAGGGCATATAGTGGGCATGCGGGAGGCCGGGTGGACGTACCGCCGAATTGCTCAACACGTGGGGCGTGAGGTCTCCACAGTACATCGATGTTGTCGCCAGTGGTCGGCGGAAGGTGCACGTGCCCGTCGACCTGGGACCGGACCGCAGCGACGCACGGATGCACGCCAAGACCGTAGGATCCTACGCAGTGCCGTAGGGGACCGCACCGCCACTTCCCAGCAAATTAGGGACACTGTTCCTCCTGGGGTATCGGCGAGGACCATTCGCAACCGTCTCCATGAAGCTGGGCTACGGTCCCGCACACCGTTAGGCCGTCTTCCGCTCACGCCCCAACTTCGTGTAGCCCGCCTCCAGTGGTGTCGCGACAGGCGTGAATGGAGGGACGAATGGAGACGTGTCGTCTTCAGCGATGAGAGTCGCTTCTGCCTTGGTGCCAATGATGGTCGTATGCGTGTTTGGCGCCGTGCAGGTGAGCGCCACAATCAGGACTGCATACGACCGAGGCACACAGGGCCAACACCCGGCATCATGGCGTGGGGAGCGATCTCCTACACTGGCCGTACACCACTGGTGATCGTCGAGGGGACACTGAATAGTGCACGGTACATCCAAACCGTCATCGAACCCATCGTTCTACCATTCCTAGACCGGCAAGGGAACTTGCTGTTCCAACAGGACAATGCACGTCCGCATGTATCCCGTGCCACCCAACGTGCTCTAGAAGGTGTAAGTCAACTACCCTGGCCAGCAAGATCTCCGGATCTGTCCCCCATTGAGCATGTTTGGGACTGGATGAAGCGTCGTCTCACGCGGTCTGCACGTCCAGCACGAACGCTGGTCCAACTGAGGCGCCAGGTGGAAATGGCATGATAAGCCGTTCCACAGGACTACATCCAGCATCTCTACGATCGTCTCCATGGGAGAATAGCAGCCTGCATTGCTGCGAAAGGTGGATATACACTGTACTAGTGCCGACATTGTGCATGCTCTGTTGCCTGTGTCTATGTGCCTGTGGTTCTGTCAGTGTGATCATGTGATGTATCTGACCCCAGGAATGTGTCAATAAAGTTTCCCCTTCCTGGGACAATGAATTCACGGTGTTCTTATTTCAATTTCCAGGAGTGTATGTGCGGAGATTCCTGCTCCTGAAACCGATCCAGACCTACATGATGTTGTAATCACGAATATGATTCATGGACCATGTGGCACTATCAACCGCCAATCACCGTGCATGGTCGACGGCAAGTGTTCCAAACGGTATCCGAGAAAATTCATGGCAGAGACCATTACAGGCAACGATGGTTATCCATTGTATCGGCGTCGATCGCCCGATGACAATGGTAGAACTATCACAACTAAAGTGAAAGGAAACGATTTCATAGTTGACAACAGTTGGATTGTTCCATATTCGCCACTTCTTTCCAAAACATTCAAGGCACATTGTAATGTTGAGTATTGCATTTCGGTCAAATCTATTAAATATATTTGCAAATATGTCACGAAAGGGAGCGACATGGCGGTTTTTGGTATCCAAACATCCAATATCAACGATGAAATCACGCGCTATCAAGTTGGTAGATATGTGAACTGCAATGAAGCAATTTGGCGTATATTCTCATTCCCTATTCACGAACGTTATCCCACTGTTGTACATTTGGGGGAGCATCTAGAGAACGGTCAGAGAGTATATTTCACAGCGTCGAATGTTACTCAACGTGCCGAAACACCTCCAGCGACAACGCTGACCAGTTTCTTTGTGATTTGTCAAAACGATCCGTTCGCACGAACGTTGCTTTACTCGGAAATGCCACGTTATTACACTTGGAACGATAAATCGAAGAAATTTCAACGTCGGAAGCAAGGCGATGCAGTTCCTGGTCATCCAGATATGCGTTCTGCTGATGCTCTTGGTCGTATTTACACAGTTCATCCGAAGAATGATGAAGGTTTCTATTTGCGGTTGCTGCTGGTACATGTTCGAGGGACAACATAATTTGAATCACTACGAACTGTTAATGGTATAGTGTGCCCCACATTTCGTGCAGCATGTCAAGAGCTGAATTTGCTTGAAAACGATACTCATTGGGACACGACAATCGCTGAAGCAATTATTTCTGCATCTCCAAGTCAGATACGCACATTATTTGCTATCATCATTTCGACATGCTTCCCATCGAACCCACGTGACCTGTGGAACAAATACAAAGATAACATGTCAGAAGACATTTTATATCGAATTCGTGTCAGCTCAAGAAATCCCGATCTTGAGGCGAATGAGGAGATGCATAACTAGGCTTTGCTCTTGATCGAAGATATGTGTTACCTCATGTGCGGCAGTTTGTTAGTTAGGTTAGGAATGCCAGCGCCAGATCGCGGAATGAATGACGCATTTAATAGAGAATTGGAACGTGAACGTGAATATGATCCACATGAACTAATCCAATCAGTTCAAACGAATGTACCACTGTTGAATCCTAAGCAGAAGGAAGTCTATGATACACTGATTAATGCAATTGATGATGGAAATGGTGGCTTATATTTTTTTTTTGGATGCCCCCGGTGGAACTGGGAAGACATTCCTCATGTCATTGATTTTGGCCACTGTACGTGCGAGATCCGAAATTGCGGTAGCAATTGCTTCTTCTGGAATAGCGGCCACATTGTTAGACGGATGCCGTACGGCTCACTCAGCGTTAAAATTGCCATTAAACCTTCAAACTACTGAACAACCGACATGTAACATTTCGAAACACTCCGCAATGGCCAAAGTTTTAGTAGCATCAAAAATCATCATATGGGACGAATGCACAATGGCGCACAAATGCGCATTGGAAGCACTAGACCGAACATTAAAAGATCTGCGCAATGACTCGAGATGTTTTGGTGGTTCAATGATTTTATTATCTGGCGATTTCCGACAAACACTACCAGTAATTCCAAGATCTACTGCTGCCGACGAAATAAACGCTTGCCTCAAAGCATCAAATCTGTGGCGATATGTAAACAAACTTCAACTGTCTGTAAATATGAGAGTTACATTGTTGAACGATCTAATGTGCTGATGATTTCTCAAAGCAATTGCTGACTATCGGTAATGGCCGTGTTCCTGTTGACTAATCGAGCGGTTTGATTTCATTTCCTGCAAATTTTTGCAATTTCGTCTCATCAAAAGACGAGCTTATCAACAAAGTATTTCCGGATATCATTGCTAACCACAAAAATACTAAATGGTTAAGTGAGCGAGCAATTTTGGCGGCTAAAAATAAAGATGTAGATGACCTCAATTTTATAATTCAAAATCAAATCGTAGGTACTCTGTATTCATTCAAATCTATCGACTGTGTAACAAACGAAGAAGAAGCCACTAATTATCCAACTGAATTTTTGAACTCCTTGGATGTGCCTGGTTTACCACCGCACAATTTACAACTGAAGGTTGGCTCGGTAGTCATCATGCTTAGAAATTTAAGCCAACCAAAACTGTGCAATGGAACGCGTTTGGTGATAAGAAAACTGATGAGCAATGTGATTCACGCGTCGATACTTAAAGGAAAATTTAAAGATGAGGAAGTTCTTATTCCAAGGATTCCGATGATCCCAACAGATATGCCCTTTGAGTTTAAACGAATTCAATTCCCGATTCGTCTTGCCTTCGCCATGACGATCAACAAATCACTGGGCCAATCCTTGACTATTTATGGCCTCAATCTAGAAAATGCGTGTTTTTCTCATGGTCAGTTGTACGTGGCATGCTCACGTGTCGGCAAACCATCCGCATTATTTGTTCTTGCACCTGACCAAAAAACAAAGAATGTCGTTTACCACAAGGTGCTTGAATGAAAATCCGATTAATGAATTAATCAGAGTGTATCCCAACCTGCACAACATAGTTTTCAATGATTTTTTCTGAAATGTGTTTGAAATACTTAATTATTATTATATTTTTAATTTTTATTCTCATTCTGTATGTATTCATCATCATTCATCAAAATAAAATACTTTTATATCTCTATCTATATTAATATTATTTTGTATCATTGTATTACGTTCATCAAAGCCTAAATTAGTTCAGCTAAAAGGTACCACGACAGTCATTGACTGTTAGGCGGTACGAAGTTCGCCGGGTCAGCTAGTTAATGCAATAAACGCTAAAAATGATGTCCGTCAACCACAATGCATTTGGCAATACGTATAACGACATTTCTCTCAGTAGCGAGTAGTTCGCCTTCCGTAGTGCTCACACATGCATTGCCAATGCCATGTTGTCAGACGATCACGATAGCAAATATCCTTCAACTTTCCCCACAGAAAGAAATCCGGGGACGTCACATCTGGTGAACGTGCGTGCCATGGTATGGTGCTTCGACGACCAACCCACCTGTCATGAAATATGCTATTCAGTAGTGCTTCAACCACACGCGAGCCGGAGATCCATCATGTTGGGAGTACATCGCCATTCTGCCATGCAGTGAAACATCTGAAACACCTTGTAGTAACATCAAATGGTTCAAATGGGTCTGAGCACTATGGGACTCAACTGCTGTGGTCATAAGTCCCCTAGAACTTAGAACTACTTAAACCTAACTAACCTAAGGACATCATACACATCCATGCCCGAGGCAGGATTCGAACCTGCGACCGTAGCGGTCGTGCGGTTCCAGACTGTAGCGCCTTTAACCGCTCGGCCACTCCGGCCGGCGTAGTAACATCGGTAGAACATTACGTAGGAAATCAGCACGCATTGCACCATTTAGATTGCCATAGATAAAATGGGGACCATACATTAACCAGCCAAGGTGGCTGATGTTCCACTTGTCGCAGCCATAGTGGTTTTTCCGTAGCCCAGTAGTGCATATTATGCCCGTTTACGTTAGCGCTGTCGGTGAATGATGCTTCGTCGCTAAATAGAACGCGTGCAAAAAATCTGTCATCATCCCGTAATTTTCTTGTGCCCAATGGCAGAACTGTACACGACGTTCAAAGTCGTCGCCATGCAATTCCTGGTGCACAGAAATATGGTACGGGTGCAATCAATGTTGATGTAGCATTCTCAACACCGACGTTTTTGAGATTCCCGATTCTCGCGCAATTTGTCTGATACTGATGTGCGGATCAGTCACGACAGCAGCTAAAACACCTACTTGGGCATCATAATTTGTTGCAGGTCGTGGCTGACGTTTCACATGTGGCTGAACACTTCCTGTTTCCTTAAATAACGTAACTATCCGGCGAACGTTCCGGACACTTGGATGATCGTTCAGGATACCGAGCAGCATACATAGCACCCGCCCGTTTGGAATTTAGATCACAATAGCCACACATCAACAACATATCGAACTTTTCTACAATTGGTAAACCGTCCATTTCATCACGGGTAATGTATGACGAAGCAAATACCGTCCGTACTGGCGGAATGTTACGTGAAACCACGTACTTATACGTTTGTGACTATTACAGCGCCATCTATCACAAAGCGAAAAAAGTGGTCCAACTAAAACATTCATATTTGTTTACGTACTACACGAATATGTAATAAAAATGGGAGTTCCTATTTTAAAAAAAGCAGTTGATATCCGTTTGAGCTATGGCAGCTCCATGTAGCGTTCCTACCATAGCGCCATCTGGTTTCCCCCTTCAAGCTAGACGAGTTTCGTTCTTTGTAGTTTTTTCGTTTGATGCTTATTTTGTGAGATATTTTTCCCGGTCACTATCAATGGACCACCCTCTATAGTGTAATGGGATGGAGGTGGAGTAGAAGACATACAACTTATCGTGTATGACAGGGGCTCGGACATAAATGAAGACCTACACTCTACAATCGGCAGTGTAAAATGATATGTGAATTACCTGAAAAAAAGAAAGGAATCGAAGCGTTTAGTGTGTGCTGTTAGAGAAGGATGCTGATTATTAAATGGACTAACGAGAAAAAAATAAATCTTCTTCGGTGAGGTAATGAATATTGCAAAACTATTCCTAGAAGAAGGGACAGACTAACGTTAAAAAATCTGTGAGTTACATCCATGGTTCTAGCGGAAGCCATACACAGTGAAAATTGTGAGGGAAGGCAGCGATAATCATACGAGAAATAATTTAAGAATTGCTATTAGATACTTCTTTGAGATGAAGAGATCGGAAAGCGTGTCAGGTGACATTTTGCTTTGTTTTCTCACACGACATGACTTAAATTATACTTATATGGTTTGCTTACGGTATCATAATCTGATAAAGGAATTTTAATACCATGGCAGTGTCCCTCACTGCACCATACCGTACTGAAATGACTGGACAAGTACACAGACTGCAGGTGAACGTGACAAACCCAACTTAAAGATGAAATAATCTGGAAATTGTAACGAACTATCTGATAATTTAAGTTTAATTCTTACAGATAAACGTGAGGAATTATGCAGTTTGACCTAGCGTTACCGCTCTAGGATGACTTACAAGAACTAATGTTGCAGCAGACACAATAAGGAATTACACCCTTGCTTTCGCAATTCATTGTCAGATCGTTTTGCCACAGAAAAGATCGAAAAATGTTAAATCTAAATTGTTTAGTGGACATTCACATATACAACGTTATATCAGCATACTTTGTAAGCAGTCGTTTGTGTGCAACGCTGTCCACCTATGTTCGCTCAACGATTAAAGTTTGTCCTCGTCTTCAGTATTATTTGTATTATTATTGTGGTGGAATGCTCCCTTGATCCCCCTACTGACTTTTATCTCTGTCTGCTGCTCATTGCTTGCACGGTATTAACCGATTCAGTATATGCACGTGGATATTCCCTGCAGTCCACAATTTGGTTCATCACCCGTGACTGATATTCACATCAGTTTCAAATTTGCCTCTGCTCTTGCTATTTGTGAAGAGGACATCCAGCTGTAATTAGTTAAATCCTATTAATAAACTGCCAGTGCTTTTCTTCTTAGTCATTTTTCTTTCTTCCTGGACCTTATTCTTCAAAAGAACAACCTTATCTTATTAGCTATCGTGATTCTGATAATGAACGATATTTCCCCACAAGAGAAACCGTGACCTTGTATTAATTAAGAAACTGCGTCACGACAGATCAGTAGCTCCTTTCACAAGTCCTCATACATTCTCAGTATGTTCATAACTGCATCTACTCTCCATTTTGAATTTACTAGTTGTAAATAAGAGCAAAGATCCTTCCCGTTGTTTCGCTTTAAGTTATTGTGGATGGTAGGTTTTTACCCTCTTTCCGATTCGTAACGACGCCAGGGTATTTCATATCCTCACGTGGCTCTGGCTTTTACCTTTTACCTTTAGTTACCGTAAGTCTTTGTTCCTTTCACTCTTAGTGTGTTTTGGTCATATAACTCTTAGCCTATACACCTGTAATAAATTTTACAAATTCCCCAGCACACTGGAACTTCTATGACTCAGATCTCAAAGTCCCTTCATTTGCTTCATTCTCTTATTGAGCAGCTCCCATAAACAGAGAAACGCACATTCTTTTCGTTTCTGTAGCTTAGTTTTCTTTTCCGGAGAGAGTGTCCTTGTAGGGTGATTTTGTTAAACAATAAACCTGTCTCCCCAATATGAATATTTAATGCAGCGCTTCCGTAACTTTCTTGTTCGAGACTGCCTTTTATCATAGGTGACACCCCGATTTTTGTTACCATAATCTATTGTTGAGTTTAATGTTGGAGCACGATTAAAGGAGTTGGTCTTTTTGGGTAGCATTTGCTATTGCGACGAATATTCACAAGTTCTTTCACGGCGTTCACAGTTTACTTTCATACATTTTTAAATGGTATTATGTAATTCTTACTATTGTTTAAGTACAGTTCAAATTATGGCATCTTTTTAGAAATTTTATTATTCTGGTGGTTTACATTGTTTGGAGCTAAATATATTTCGCTTTATTTCCATTCACTTCTGTTTCTAGTTTGAAATTTGTACAACAGCGATTATAACTCAATAATTACCCGAACCAGTTTTTCTACGTATACAACAAGCTTTGTTCTGACACTTGATGAATTATCCATAATGTGAGGTTACAACATTAACTGATTGGTAAAGCGCAATATGTAATGTATGAGTAAGAGTCCTATACTGAACACTTGGTGGTTAATGGCCAAAGAATAGCTGCAGACGTACGCAGCTACGTTTACAAATCAAGTCTGAAGTTGCAGAAGACGGCCGCAATAACGGAGAGACACGTTTGCCTTAACTTCTGCGGGATGTTTTTCTTCCCTCTCTATCTCTTGCGTTCCATTACTACTTCTCCACAGAGGTAAGATGGAATAGGACTGAAAGTCAACAAGCAAAGTTTCAGAGTTGTATAGAGGTCTATCACAGCTGTAGCGTTTATTAGCTACGTGTTATATGTAATGATCTGTCAATTACTTTCCACGAAGACAGAAAACATGTAAACCAGTAAACCAATAAATATTGCTTTTATTAACATACATACAGTAACTCCAAAGTTTTCTCCTTCTGTTTCCTTTCCTCCTCATATTTTTTAGCTACTTTAGATGATGTACCGATGTTTATAATCGTCTTACTTCATTCTGTTATGGCGTGTTCCGCAATATCTTACAGCAGTGCGTCATGCCACTTAAAATTGTCAGATTTATTCCCTGCTGTATACAGAGTGTACGTCAAATTCATTCGTTACAATCCTGATGGATCGTAGTCAACTAGTGGGACAGTCAAATTTTACATTCGAGTTTTGCCTCTCTGGAACCACATCCATCATCTAAATTATTTTCCAGTTCTTCTACTGTGTTCGGCTTCCTGCCGTCATCCCCCGACCTAATTACTAGTGCCTTGTATTGTAAAGGTGTATTGCACATAGATGCACACTTGTTTTTAAATTGAGCTTAAGGAATTAGGAGAAAGAAAAGGACCTGTACTACTATTTCCAAAACTACGAGAACGAAATCGCCAAGTAGTATAGACAAGGAGAGAATTCCTCGCCAAAATAAAACGACTAATATTGTAAATATGCCCTTGTTTTAGCAAGAAATTTCTGGAAGAGTTCGTTTGGAAATCAGAATTCTATGGAATGAGTAGAAGAGAATGGTAGACTGATGGATAAGCGGAAATTAACATATAAAAAAGAATCATGTACAGAATGATGAGTGTCAAGACATCAAAGAATAATTTCCATGGTACTGGTGGGAGCTACAGAGGGAAAATGTGTAGGAGAATCCAGAGATTGGAATATATACGACAAATAATTGAGTAGGTAGAGTGCTAGTGCTACTCTGAGACGAAGCCATTGGCACAAGAGAGAAATTAGTGGCGTCCTGCTTTGAGTCAAAAGATTAACGACTCAAAAATAGGCTTGTAGTGCATCACAATGACCATCCATCTGTCTTCTGTTCAAGTAGTAAACGCCGACCTTCCTACAAAACTTCATGTTGTCAAATAAAACGTTCTCAATAACAGCAGATGCACTGCGATGTTTACACTGCATTTAAAACAATTGTATATGAGACCCATATGGCTCATACTACACGCTGTTGGGTTAGAAATAAATCATGCACTTGACCTGAATATCCCCTACACGTGCAATTGGATTAGGACAGTAACCGTCAACCGTATTTGCTCGAGACTTAATACTGACAATGTGGGACGGCTCCTACGGCGGCATATAACTGACCTTATTATTAATTAACGTACTAAATAAATTGTGATCAAGACTGTTTTTAATAGTAAATTATTATTAATTGGTAGCCTACATAAAGTGGTAAGGTATGAGCGCCCAGTAGAGTAGCTATAGTAAGGGCGCGATAAATTCACCTCTTACCATTAAGTATTGAAAGGCGCAATTCGAAACACTTGATGTCGACAACTCTCCATTTCAGATGGCCGGCACCCCAGTGAGCTCAAAATCGACGCAATGTAATTTCTCGACGACGTGTTGTTGTCTGTGTGAACTGATGCTTAATTGATTAACAATTTGACTGCCGTCCACGTAAACCTTGCAGTTTCTTAAAAGGCGGGTCATTTCTGTGACTTTGCAATACTTTTTATTAAGAACACTATCCTAAATTTAACTGTGACACTAAACTTTTATGAAAATCTAAAACTACCTCTCCTTTTTACGTATATCAGGAGTTATGCATAGTACAGTAATACCCGCTGAAACAAGGCTTCCTGCACATGTGTGTTTTGCACTCGCTGCAGTGGTATGTCGAGTACTTTCCTGTAGTGTTTCATGGCTTTACACTGAAGAAACATCAGAAACGAACGCAACGTTTCAACAAACTTCTACGAAATCAAAATGAGCAATACTCACTTCAAGTTTGACACACTTCTTCTTGCACCAAGTCATAACCATCATCTGAATCGTAGACATAGTAATCATCACCGTCATTGTGAACAATATGTTACTTCATTTTACGCAAAATTTCGTTGTCCGTAACACAACGTAAAAGCATCTCTTCGTTTCTTTGCGTACTGAACAAACAGCTATTGCTCTCCAGCAGTTAGACTTCATGCAACGAATGACTGTTTCAGAAACTACATGTTCCTCCCAACGCAATGAAGACCTATCGAGCCCTTCAGTGTACACAGAAGTAGGAAAGTCATGGAATACCTTCAAGTATCATGTCGGACCTCCTTTTGCCTGGTGTGGTGCAGCAACTCGACGTGGCGTGGACTCGACAAGTCCTATTCAAGTTGGAAGTCCCGTGCAGAAATATTGAGCCATGCTGCCTCTACAGCTGCCCTTAATTGCGAAAATGTTCCCTGTGCAATATTTTGTGTACAAACTGACCTCTCAATTATGTTTCATAAATTTTCGATGGATGATAAACCATTCTCTCGAATTGTCCAGAAGGTTCTTCATACCAATCGTGAACAATTGTGACCCTGTGACATGGCGCATTGCCATTCATAAGAACTGGATCCATGTTTGGGAACATGAAGCTAGTAAATGACTAAAAATGGTCTTCAAGTAGCCGAACATAGCCATTACCAGTGATAGATTCAGATGGACCAGAAGACTTAGTCCATTCCATGCAAACACAGCACACGTCACAATGAAACCACCATCAGGTTACACAGTGCCTTGTTGACAACTTGGGTTCATGGCGTCGTGGGTGTGCGGCCCTCTCTAAGTCGACCATCAGCTCTTGACAGCTGAAGTAGGGACTCATCTCATCAATCCACGATTTTCCAGTCGTCTAGGGTCCAACTGAAATGGTTACGAGCCCAGGAGAGGCACTGTAACCGATGTCGTGCCTTTAGCAGAAGCACTTGCGTCGGTCGTCTGCTGCCATTGCCTGTTAACGCAAAATTTCGTCGCACAGTCCCATCGGATGCGTTGTCTTACGTCCCAAATTAATTTCTGCGGTAATTTCAAGCAATGTTGCTTGTCTGTTAGCACTGACAACACTACGCAAACGCCGGTGCTCTCGGTCGTTAAGTGAAGACCAAGGTGAAGCGTAAAGCTTGAAATTTGGTATTCTCGGTGCACTCCTGACACTGTGGGTCTCATAATACTACATTTCCTAATGATTTCCGGAATTAAATGTCCCATGCGTCTAGCTAGAACTATCATTCCGTGTTGTAAGTCAAATAATTCCCGGTGTCCGGCCGTGATTGTGTCGGAAATGTCTTTACATGAGTCACCTGAGTAGAAATGACAGTTCCACCAATGTGCGGCCGTCTTATACTGCGTGTACGCCTAGAACCGCCATCTGTGTATGTACACATCGCTATCCCATGACTTTTGTCAACTTATTGTGCTGGGTTTTCAGGTTTGAAGGCAGAAGAAATTTAACCCGTTGCAAATCGGGATTCAGTCTACAGAAGTCTCGCGGTCCGCCAATGACGGGATTGGGAGTCAGAGCGTTAAAACATTAGTTGTACTTATTTTTAAATGTATTATGCAATAAGAGGAACGATTACGGATGTTTACTAAACCTTAAAAATGTCGCTTGTCTGCTACTCGTTGCGTTGTATTACATCAAACTTAATTTAACTTCATTCGCCTCAGTATTTGAAGATGACCGTCTCTGTATGCGTTTTTACGAACCCACGTTACTTAGTTCGAAATTTATACCATGTCATCTAATTGGCACGGAAAATGTACGCCCATGAACTGTCAGCACTAGAAGGCAAACATCCTCAACCCCGCAGTGACCACGCTTCTTTCCGCTTTGCATCGGAGATAAGCGGCCAGCTTAACTTATTGCGAACTTACCAACGCCAATTAAAATGAAGCACATCTATTTTACTGCGCAGAAAAACTGCTTTCTTAAGATGCTCTTAACGTTAACCGACGTTTTTGGATTCGGCTCTTAGTTGCTAAGTAGCATATTATTATGAAATGCGGACTGTATAATTACTTGGGCCGGCCGAAGTGGCCGTGCGGTTAAAGGCGCTGCAGTCTGGAACCGCAAGACCGCTACGGTCGCAGGTTCGAATCCTGCCTCGGGCATGGATGTTTGTGATGTCCTTAGGTTAGTTAGGTTTAACTAGTTCTAAGTTCTAGGAGACTAATGACCTCAGCAGTTGAGTCCCATAGTGCTCAGAGCCATTTGACCCATTTTGAATTACTTGGTTATGGCCACATGCGGCCTGTGGGCCGCAGTTTGAGTACCACTGAATTAGGGAGTTAGAAGCCACATACCCTCTTAAAGGCGTCTCAAAAAGAATGCTGGATTTTAAGGTACTATAAATCGAATTTATTTATTTGAAATAAGCAAACAAAGTACGCCATTCACTTCAGGAAAAGTTGAGGTTCAAACGGAAACACAATATCAGACACACAACACGCACTACCCCGCTGCCTCTTACTAGCCCTACCCGCAGTCGCTCGGTCCGTGAAATTAACCATCATCTGCTCACACAGTTTCCCATCGACTTCGTCGAGACAAAGCGAATTTCTTGCTTGAGTACCCACAGATTATGGGGTTTATTACGGCAAGTTCGTTGCTTAGTGTACCCTTATAGATAAAATTCAAAAGGAGTCAGGTCACAAGATCTATTTGGGTTTGGTCTTCTTGTAACGAGAGTCATATGTCCGCAAACTTCTCATGCCACAGAGGGATTTTGTCTTCTGGAGTGTGAGAAGTTGCTTCGTTGTGTTCGAACTATGAATCGATGTTCAATTCATCCAAATGGGGCCAAAGGAAAGCAATGAGTATGGCACGATAACGAATTCCATTGACGGTAACAGCCTTTGCTTGTTCATCTTCAAAAAAGTAGGTACCGATGAACCCCCACTCAAAATCCCCCTCCCAATCGTAACTCGCTGAGGATGCATGTCTTGTGCGTGAATTACTCTTGGGTTCCCTGATTCGAATATTCGGCAATTATGTTTGTTCACAAGACGAACTTCATCCGAGAATATGATGCTTTTTGTGAAGCCATGTCTCTCTCCTTGTTAGCGGGATCAAATGCACAAATTGGCAACGTTTTCCATGGTCCTCTGTTTTAAGTTTCTGCGTTAATTGAACTCTGCCTGGAAGCAATGTCATATCTATTGCTATTATTCTGTGCATTGTTGCTGGACATATGCCTATTCCTTCAGCATTACGATGACATGACTCACAGTAACGGAATCAAGCACAGCAATATTTGTCTCTCTCCTCCCACTTCGAGGTTGTCCATGGCTATTGAGGTCTACTGTTGAATAGATTTCTTACAAATGTTTTGATTAACATAAGAACAGTAGATTCATTTGGTACACTGTTGTCCAAGAATAAAACGGAGTTTCCGAACAGTTTCCAAGAAACTTTCACCATTCTTGTAATGAGCGTTCACAATCAACACTCACTGTTCCTTACCGCATATTTCCATGCCACGTCCAAACGCAGACCTGGAAAACGAAAGCACAGAATCAAAATATAACTTCAATGATAACTGATAACAAAACACGGCCCCAACAGCAATTAAAAAATAACGGTCTCTTCGAACCGGCGTTCTTATTGTGACACTCACTGTGTTGAATCCCTAAGAGAATTTTCGGTCGGTCTGTACATTACCAAATATGCATCGTTCGATGAGTCTATACGCTGAACCACCATCACGCGCTAGCGAGCTAGCGTCCAGATACCAGAACGTGACCTCCAGGGAAATTCACCGCGGAGTTGCTCATTGGCCTCCATTGGCAGCTGGTCGCAGTGCGGCTGTTTACAGAGCGAGTTTTCAATTTTAGTCATGCTGCTCCAGCTATGTATGAACTGCGGAATGACACACAGCACCTGATGTATTTTGCCGTGAATAGCACCACAGCGCTTCCCCAGTTGACACAGTCTGCCCAATAATTTCCATCGCTGGGGAACACCAGCTCTGAGTCCAGACGGCAGACAAAGCGAGTCACGTTCTTTGACGGGCTCTTCCACACACTGCTTCCGTTTTAATGGGGGCATTTTTTTAAAATAAATTCTGAATTTCCAAATCGTGGGAAAATTTCGAGAGATGAGTGTGGTACCAGCTCTGCAGTTTCAGTTAGATTCACAACGATTTCATAAATAACTAACAAATAACTAACAACTAACGAAGTACAATTGCAAGAGTTGAAGGCATACATCTTCCTGAGGCGTACAAACTTGGTGTATTTACCTATGTTCATAATATATAGAAAAAAGAGGAATAATCTAATCTACAAAATGTCATTCACTTGCCTAGTGAAGTGCGCATTAATTCCAATTGAGCAATGAAAAGATTAATGATTTAAAGCAAGCTAGCACCATGAGCTCGTTCGGTATTTTCGTCTTATGCACACTCTGTCTAGTTGGATACTTAGGTACAGATATTCAAAAGAATTAATTTTCTGATTAAAGAAAATAGTGACGTAGTGAGTAATAGGGAGTAATACAATAGCTATTGCGTTCAAATTTCAAAAAAAAAAAAAAAAAAAAGGAAATGTGGACACAAAATGTACACGCAGATAAATATCATCTTATATGGACGCACTTGGGGAACGTGAAATACATTAAAATTTTCAAAAGTGCCTAATTTAAAAAAGTAACCACTTGTTGTAACCATAACAAAGCCTTTTTGCAGTATGCTCTCTGGTACATGTCTTTTCCATTGATAGAATTCCTCTTTCTGTCGGTTCATACTCGTCTAACAACAACTTATTTCTTTCTGATTGTTCAGAGTACTCTGACATTTTCGATAGGCTGAACCAGTTCATTCGTGTGAGTCACATCACTCAGTCACATTCTTTACTGTGAATCGTTCGAATCACGTAGTCCGTTCATGATGTGCTGAAGTCTGAGGAAGCTTCTCAGTTTGTCATTCCGTAGCGTTTTCGTTCACTGTAACTCACTCAGTCGATAAAGCTTCGTAATCCACACTAATATTACACTGAAGCGCCAAAGAAACTGGTATAGGCATTCGTATTCAAGCAGCGCTTTTATAAGACAAGTGTCCGTGGCAGTTGTCAGAGCGGTTACTGCTGATACAGTAACAAGTTATCAGGATTTAATTGAGTTTGGACGGGTGTTGCAGTCGGCGCACGAGCGATGAGACACAGTATCTCCAAGGTAGCAATGGAGTGGTGTTTTCCAATACGACCATTTCACGAGCGTACTGTGAATGTCAGGAATCCGGCAAAGTATCAAAGCTCCATCGCTGCGGCGTGAAAAAGATACTGCTGGAATCGGACCAACGACGACTGAAGAGAACCATACAATGTGACAAAAGTGCAACGTTTTCGGAAACTGCTGCAGAATTCAGTGGTGGGCCATTAACAAGTGTCAGCGTGCGAACCATTCAACTGAACATCATCGATATGGGCTTTCTGAACCGAAGGCCCACTGGTGTACGCTTGACGACTGCGAGACACAAAGCTTTACCCATCTCCTGGACCAGTCAAAACCGACATTGGACTTTTGATGACTGGAAACAGGTTGCCTGGTTGGACGAGATTCGTTTCAAATTGTATCAAGCGAAGGGATGTGAACGAGTACGGAGAACACCTCATGAATTCATGGACACTTCATGTCAGCAGGGTACTGTTCAAGCTGGTGTAGGCATCGTAAAGGTGTGGGCGTGTACAGTTGGAGTGATACGGTACTTCTGATATGTCTAGATACGACTCAGGTGACAAGTACGTAAGCCTCCTGTCTGACACCTGCTTCCATTAATGTCCATTGTGAATTCAGACTGACTTGGGCAATTCCAGCAGGAGAATGCGACCCCCACATGTCTAGAATTGCTACAGAGTGGCTCCAGGAAAATTCTTCTTATTTTAAGCACTTCCGCTGGCCACCGAACTCCCCAGACATGAATATTATTGAGCGTATCTGAGACGGCTTGCAAAGTGCTGTTCAGAAGAGATCTCCAGTCCCTCGTACTCTTAGGGAGTTATGGGCAGGCCTGCCGGTTTCATGGTGTCAGTTCCCTCCAGCACTACTTCAGAGTACATTCCAGGTAGTGTTGCGGCATTTTCGCGTGCTCGCGGTTGCCCTACACGATATTAGGCAGGTGTACCAGTTTCTTTGTCTCTTCAGTGTACGTATTTCTTAACGAAAATATGAGAAGTGGTTCACACCACGAAGCTCTCGCAAAAAGTTCCTTTTGCAGCTATTTATTCTATAATTTTGACCCATGGTTTCATTATAAAAAGTGACGAAAATAAAATAAAAAATAGTTTTGTTCCTTCTGTACATAACTGTCTTTCTTATTAATGAAATAGTATGTTTTGAGCATCCATTTTAGTTAGAGTTTCGTAAATGTTTTGCTATTTTCGTGTCGTAGAATGCAAAAGTTGACTCGGATGTTCAGATACCCTAGCTACCAGATCGTTTGATACTACAACGTAATAAATGCAGAAGTAGCTCTGCCCGTTAGTTTTTCACCATTAAACTGCTGAAATAATTTCGGCGAAATCTGGTACTGAGTTGGGTTGGAACCTAATGAAAAACATAGATTGGTTACATTAGAAAATTAAAAAAAGAATAGACCCCTAAAGGCGTATCGCAGAGATGGAACATATTTTTCTTTTTCATCATGGAACATAAAAATTGATAAGAAATTATTAAATTTGTTGCATAATATACATGTTCTATATAGTGCAGCTACTGTGTATAGAACATCACGAACTACCCTTATCTTAGCAGGCAGATACGTTAGGGCAGCTTACATTATTTCACTTACAATAGCTTACTTACTCAGCATCACTCATTACACAAAAACTAGTGATGTGTACTCAGTGATTTTGTTAACAGATGTCGAAACGATGTGATAACGGGTATCGAATCATTTGTGTACTTAACAGCATATGATGTAATTTCAGCAGGGAACAAGTAAAAGATCAACAGAGCAGCCTGTGTCATATGAAGAAGGAATTACGTTTAATCTTGCTTGACATTTTCACATGAGGCCACGTGATTCTCCGTTTGTTTTACTCCCTAGCAGGGCTATCAGATATATGCTCCATTATACTATGTTCCAGTTAAAATTCAACATAAAGCGAAATGAATATGTTTGCTTCTGCCATAAGGTCTTTTTTTTTTTTTTCGAGTCATCGGTCGTGCGATTGGTCGGATGCCGTCCGCCACGAATTTCTCTCCTGTGCCAACCTCTTCATCACAGAGTAGCAACTGGAAGCCACGTCCTCAATTCCAATATCTGTCTTCCTCTACAGGTTTTTCCCACTACATCTCTCTCTAGTACCGTGGAAGTCATTCCCCAATGACATAACAGGTGTCCTATCATCCTGTCCCTTCTCCTTGTCAGTGTATTCCACTTATTCTTTTCCTCACCGATTCTGTGCAGAACCTCTCATTCCTCACCTCACCAGCCCATCTAATTTTAAACATTCGTCTGTAGCACATCACAATTGCTTCGATTCTCTTCTGTTCCGGTTTTCCCACAGTCCATGTGTGACTGCCACACAATGCTGTTCTCCAAACGTACATTCTCTGAAATTTCTTCCTCAAATTAAGGCCAATATTTGATACTAGTAGACTTCTCTTGCCAAGGGATGACCTTTTTGTCAGTGCCTCCTTCCTCCGTCTGTCATTGGTTATTTTGCTGCCTAGGAAGTAGAACTCCCCCAGGGGACCATTTAGAAGCGCGCGGGTGACGTCCGCGGGCTGCCGAGCTGAGTCTGGCCTTGCTTTCACTTACTTGCGTCAGGCTCTTTCTTTCTCCTTCCCTGTCGGCCTCCCTTGGCCAACGTTTTAGCTTTCGAGGCCCGAGGGTGTTTTTCCAATTTTCTATTTCCTGTCTCTAACCCAACTCCTTTAGAAAAGCCAGCAATCCTCTAAGCTGTGAGGGTAACGTCGCAGGCTGGACGAGAGGTTAAATAAGCCTCGGAACATAAAACATAAAACTAGACGACCCCAACCACAAAGAAACGGTATACGATTTGCTAAGTAGAATGTAAGGAGTCTGTGCAAGACAGGAGCTGCAATCAGTGTTGTCAAAGAAATTCAGACGTTCGAACTAGACCTAGTTGCACTGCAGGAAATCGGGTGGGAGGATGCTGGTAGCATGGATATTGAAAACCGTACTATTTTGTATGGAGCCTGTGAACGAAGTCATCTGTTACGTACTGGTTTTTGCTTCAATAAGACTTTGGCCACTAATGTTCCAGAGTGCGTGTCAGTCAGCCCAAGAATATCTTAAATATCTACAAAATTTCGCGGCCTTGTCAGCAACTGTGTAAATTTTAATTTTAGTTTTAATAATTAACAGTCTCAGTAGGACTGTTTACCTAGAATTTACCTAGGTTTCAGTCGAGATAACCCAACCTTCTTCAGAATAACAGTAACTAGCGTTTGTCCATAGTGGACATCGTCAAGCTAAAACTACAAATCCATAAATCATCGTCAGACTATAAAACTTATCTGGAACTGCCTCGGCTCCACTTCGCGACCGCGATGCGGCAGCCACGAGTGCTATTCTCACAGTGGACGTAAAGCATATTAAGGCGGCTTTTTTTAACTGTCATGCTCCCGCGGTCCCACGGAAGAGAGTGAAAGTGAAGTGAAAGACATATGCACAACTAGAGGCATTGATGGACGCTATACCAAACGGACACCTGACGATCCTCCTTGGTGATGAGAATGCCAAGGCTGGGAAAGAACAAATATTCCAACACACAACAGGAAGGCACAGTCTACACGACCTAAGCGGTGATAATGGGGTGAGGTTCAATGGTCTCGCTACATCATCAGGGTTGTTCATCTCCAGCACAAACTTCCAGCGGCAAAACGTACATAAGGGAACCTGAGTGTCACCAGATGGAAGAACTATAAATCAAATAGACCACGTCGCCATTGATGTAAGAGCTAAGAGGTGGTTGTTAGACGTTAAGACAGCGCGGGGTGCCGAAGGTGGGAGTGATCATTTCCTGGTCAGAGGCCCTTTAAACGTTCTGTGTAAAGGACGAATGGGGTCTAAGCTAAAAAGAGTTGAAAGGTACCATGTGGAGAAACTAAAAGATGAAGCAACGAAGACCGAATACCTGGTGCAACTTAGTAACCGCTTTGAAGCACTCAGTGAAATGGACGTGAATCAGGGTTTAGAACTAATGTTGGGAGACATCCAGAGCTCAGTTAGGCATATGGCAAAGGAAACACTTATGGGAAATGCAGTGGGCAAGAAGATCTTGTTTCAAAAGGAATGTGCAGATGCCCTGGAAAGGAGGTAGGAAGCCAGGGACAAGTGGCTGAAGGGGACAAGCAACTCTGATAAGAGCAAAGAAAAAATATATAATGGATATCATCATTGTAGCAGAAACAGACTTCAGAAGACTAAAGGCTTGGGAAATGTTTCTGAAGGTGAAGTACCTCTGCAAAGGTCCCCAGGCCAAGCAGAAATTTTGTCAAAGATACCCATGATAAGATCCTGACGAATGAAAGTGATATAGCGGAGAAATGGAAAGAGTACTTTCGACAGCTGCTAAATTGTGATGAACCCGAACTGCAGTTTGATTTCCGGTACCCAATCACAGCCGATGCAGATTAACTCCCACCTACCCTGGATGAGATAAAAACCAGGATTAGACATCTTAAGCAGAATAAGAGTCCAGGTGAAGATCGAATACAGGCTGAAATGATCCTGGCAGGAGCAGAGAAATCGCATGACTGAGGAATTTGAAATTGTGACAGGACTCGGGCAGTAAGATAGTTTGTCTCATACCCTGTTAAAGTATGACCTCTAGAAGATCGTACTCGAGCCTTTCCAAGAGAACGAAGGGATTGAAATCGGAGGAAAGAGACTGGTACACACAGACGATATCTGTTTACTCTCTAAGTCTGTAGAGGGAGCAAATCACCAAAGCACTACAGGAGGCAGCCAGCAAATTTGGGCTAAATATAAACGAAGCCAAGACATAGTACTTCGTTATGACGTGTGGTCAAAGTCAGACTGCTGGTCATCTACAATCACTGTAGGTGGGAGATCAGTCCTACAACAGAGTGCGTAAATTTAAATACCTAGAGGAACTTTTCACTGAGAACTCGTCATGTGAAGCAGAGATCAAAGCCAGAGTACAAGCAGGAAACCGATATTACCACGGCCTATCACAACTGCTTCAGTCCAGATATCTCTCTAGACAGTTCAAGATTCGACTATAGAAAACGCAGCCTGTTGTTCAGTATGACTGTGAGACGTGGAGTATCCGGAAACGGGACTTCCATAAGATTCTCATTTTTTAGAGAAAAGTGCTTCAGAAGATCTTCAGTCCGATTCTCGATGCAGACACAGGGAATTGAGGATTAGACACAACCAAGAGCTTGAGGAACTATACCAGGAGCTCAACATAGCAGGAACTGTCAAAGCCAAACGAATGCAGTGGGCCGGATGGAAGATCACAGATGGCCACGGAAGCTCCTGGATTTCACACCTACAGGAAAGAGCCCCCAGGGAGACCTAAGAAGCGTTGGAGAGATGGCGTCCATGAAGATTTATACCAAGCATCAATAGATGTGGACGGAAGGCGGATATCAGCAATGGAAAGAATACAATGGAGGAGGAAAATTCTAGCAGCGTGCGGTCCACTGTGTCTGATCACTTAGAAGAAGAAAGTAGAATTCCTAACTTCGTCGTCTTCGTGACCGTAAATATTGATGTTAAGTTTCGCGCTGTTCTCATTTCTGCTACTTCTCATTACTTTCATCTTTCTTCGATTTACTCTCAAACCATAATCTGTTGTCATTAGACTGTGTATTCCAATCAGCATGTCATGTATTTCTCCTTTACTTTAGCAATGTGTCAGCGAATCGTATCATTCATATCCTTTCACCTTGAATGACCCACTCATCAATCTTTTTTTTTTTTTATTATTTCCGTCATCGCTACTTCGATGTACAGATTGAACAGTAGGAGGGGAAAGACTAAATCCCTTTCTTACACCTTTTTAATCCCAGCAGTTGGTTCTTGGTCCGCCACTCTTATTATTCCTTCTTGGCTCTTCTACATATTTTACATTACCGTCTCTCCCTACAACTTATCCCTAATTTTCTCAGAATTTTTAACGTCTTGCACAATTTGATATTTTCGAACGCTTTCTCCAGGTCAACAAATCCTATGAGCGTGTCCTGATTTTTTTTAGTCTTGATTCCATTATCAACCGCAACCTCAGAATTGCCTCTCTAGTGCCTTTACCCTTTCTGAAGAGAAATTTATCATCTAACACATCCTTAGTTTCCTTTCCCATTCTTCTGTACATTATTATTGTCAGTAACATGGATGCAAAAGCTGTTAAGCTGATAGTCCGATAATTCACGCTCTTGTAAGCTCTTGCAGTCTTCGGAATTGCGTGGATAATATTTTTCCGAAAGTCGGATGGTATGTCGGCAGACTCATCATACATTCTATGCACCAACGTGAATAGTTGTTTTGTTACTGCTTCCCCCGCAGGTGATTTTAGAAGTTCTGATGGAACGTCGTCTATCCCTTCTAGGTATATATACCTAAATCAATCAATTTTTCGTTGATTTTTCTGTTAATTAACTTTTTGTCGAGACAAATAATTCTCCAGATTCAAGAAGTAAACTACCGTGTTGGGCCACTGGTATGCTTTTACGTAAAACTCCTCTTTCTTTTATTCGGGATGCAGTTTTTGTATCCGTTTGCGGTTATACCATGGCTAACAACTCGCAACCGTGAGAAATTAGTGAAATGTGGATTTTTTTCGCAGATTTAGATTATGCGAAAGTCAAGTGCCACTTTCGTACAGAATCTGTTCCACATGAAGGAGAAAATACGTTTAATATTGATTGTCATGGTCGTATCATGCAGCTGATTGTCTCTTTTTCTGTCAGGCATTTAATACCTCCTGCTACTGAGCTTTATGGTATTTCTTCGGAAAATAACCTGCAAGATCCGTAATCAACATTAAAAAAGGAATCAGAAGATAAGTGTCGCACTTGTAAAGATTGTGGTGAAGATTATTTGCCCTTTAGCGTAGTTGAGAACATGCATTTCCAAAAGTTCTTAGGTAAACAGAATGGCGCTTATAGAATGACAGCACACAAGACCTTATTCTACATACTTTTCCGACAGCAATGCTCCATGACAGAGGAAATGGTGAAAACCAAAATTAACTCCGCAGAAACTGTTGTAGTGACATTAGATAGGCGGACTTCAATTAGAACTGAGTGCAATTTGATTATGACAGCACATTTGTAGAAGAGGTAGAGGTCGGGTCTTCCCTCCTAGAGTGCTCCAAATATAACAAGCATACTTCAAAAACCATCGCCGATGAACTGTGACATGTTGGCAGGTAATGGGACGTAGAAGAAAAAGTGTGTATAGTTAGCGACAATGCGTCTAATATTGTGGCAGCCATAAGACTCACAACCTGGAAACACGTGCCCAGTTTCAAACACGCGCTGAATTTAAATGTTAAAATTTGCCTTAAGCACATTTGTATCATTACGAACAAAGTGGAATAAGCTGTTGAATTTTTAAACCAAGTTCGCAGGCCAGCTCGATACTCAAAAAGATGTTGGAATGCCTGAAATAGCCAGTGCTGATACTAAATCAGGATGCAGCAGATGGTGAAATCCGACGTGTGATATGCTGCATAGAAAAGCTGATGACAAGAATTGCCTGATGTCATGGAATACCACATAACTATCGATTACCAGAGTCTTCCAAATTAGACCACAGACAACACTATAACAGAAGTCTTTGAAATGTTGAAACTTTTTAAAATCTGTACTGAGAAAAAGAGCAGTGACAGAGTGGTCACTGCGTCGGTAGTTACGCTCCTCAGTTGGTCGTTGATAAGGTGATGTTACAGCTTTGTTAATAGCATTGAACTTCGTGATGATGTGTGGAATATGGCCGAGAAATTAGTTGAAGAACTAAACCGGTTTGTTCGCTGTTTTCGCAGAGTAAGTTTATTGGTTCCCCCGTTCAGACTATGTGGATTTTCTGATAAAAATTGTCCTGAGAAAGTGAAATTATATTTGATCAGGCATTGTGAGAAATACGTGATTGACGCATTCACTGCTCTTTAAAAAATCTCGGCTCCGAACACCCAATCTGCTTCTGGTGTTTGGGTTGAATCTGACGCTGTGTAGTCCAGGATGTAGAGTAATCCATGCGCAAGAGCTGCTACGGCAGTGGAAGAGCCCCTAATACAGAGGCAGCGCAGTCCGCTTCAATGGTGGCCTGAATGGCAGTCAGTATACCCCCCACCCCACCCTTTGAACATGCAGACATGTGGCTGTGTATTGTAGCAACCTCCACACAGAGTTTTCTCGAGGGAATGACACATTATAGCATTCAGAATGAACGGCTTGACGGGAAAAAGAACGGGACGCATCTCGTTTTCAAATACAAATCCCTAAATATTCGCTTTACAGTAGCGATACCAAGTCCGTTTAATTTTATTCATATAAATAATTTAACGAAGCTATCCTCACACTGCCATTAGCTGTAATTATTTAAGTAATGTGTACTAGATAAACTTTCGTACAAGGAGGATTATCCTCTTGCCGTGGATTCTGCCGTGCTTCACTTCCACACTAACAAGGTAAGCCCATTACTTGCATCCTGGCTGTGCTCAAACTGTCAGTGTCTTCATTTTTATTTTTAATGTTGTACGACCACAGCTGATAGATAGGATGGGACTGTGAAGTGAAGTAGCACCGCTGCTGAAGGAGAGGGAAAGATCATGAATGAGCGAGCTACAGGCAAATCATGAGAAGTTTAAAGTTTCTGAAAGGCCAGTTCCTTGAAACTGAGATGTAAGTTCACACTTCATAGGAATGAAGCGTTCATTTTGATAGATTAGATGCACATATTAAAGATACTAACAAAAACATCAAAAATACATATGAAAAAGTTGATGATATCGTGAAAGGACAAAAGAAAGTAACCATTGTATTATCACGTATGATAAATGCTGATGAGGAGACGATAGTGGAACACTCTAAATATTTTGCGTGTCTCACAGACACCGTCTGACTTTTGGATAGTAATTTTGGCAAAGAGATTTAGAGACATGATGCAAACTAAATAATAAAATAGGGAAAAATGAACATATGTTATGAAAATGAAACGGTCCAGTCCAACATTTTGTAACAAATAATACAAAAGAGGTGTCTCAAAAGAAGCTAGTAGTCAGCAGAAGGACAGCGATTTTAAGCCAAGGAGCACTGACGTCTTTGATGAGAGAGTAGAGAATAAGTTAGATTAAAAAATTTAAAAAATTGGATATTGTAAGTACGTGTAATGGAAATTTTGGCAATGAAGACTACTGTTGAAAGGTTCGTACTTTCTGTAACTAAGCTGCAAAGAGGTAATAACTTCCAAAGGCCTTTATAAAACAGTTGAATGGAGTATTACCAGAGCACTGGGACAGCAAAATTTGCTTACCAAGCTTCCCAGTAGGCGATAGGACGTACTATGAGCCTGTTCGTAAGGGTAAGTCGACGACAGAATATACTGAGTATCGTTCAGATATAATATTCAGGAACTTCTTTACTATGTGGAAGGAGTAATTTTATAAGACTAGCCTCTCACTATTTTGAAGCGTTTGCAAATAAACGCATCGTATGCCATCTCGAAATCTGTTTCATAGAAACTAGCTACCCACATTACTAATTAGAATGAAAGGTCGCCTGCTTGCATCTTCTGAACAATTCAGCGCGCTACCAAACCTGCTTTCGGAGACATCTTCTACGAGAGCTTCACAGAGTACAGGTAGAATATCCTAATACCAATTCACTATGTTAATCCTTGAAAGGATCATCTTAACTAGCACGGTTTCCGGTGCGAAGGCTTGACCAGTACACTGAATGTCACCAACACCTGTACCACTTTTTACGGAATTCCCAATAGAGCTGAGAGACTTGTACGGAGGCTCAAAATCGCGAAGGAAGTTTGCAAGCAGTCCTCCTGATTCATAAATAGAACGCGTCGACGAATGAGTATAAATAACACCGATATTCAATGTCCTCCTTCCGCTGTTGTATGGATTCTGCAGAACAATATCTTCGCCGTCCAAAGGTCGAAAACAATGCAGGAAATTTCAACCACACTTAAAAATCTTGTGTGACATCGTAGCACTATTCTCTATATTTCGGTGATTGCAGCTCAAAAAAGAAACAGAAAAATGTAATTAAACGCTTATGACGAATTAAGACCCTCCTCCAATCCCAGACAAACATACACGGATGCACAGATTGACAAACTGACACATATTCAGATATTCTGAGACTTATGGCGGTAACATTAAGCATTACATAAGCGTTTCTCATTCAGGAATTTGACCAGAGCCTGGCCAAGTTTATCTATGGTGTTTGATTTCTTCTGGGGTAATTGTCCTCAGTAGGAAGGATTCGAACTGTCACAGTGTTACCGATGGTGACATTGGTATAGCGTCTGTGTATTATGTATTTGCCTTCGTCATAAGTTGTCTGATGGAGCAGAGGGAGAAGACCAACTAAATAGGACCTCATATGTTGGATAGCAGTAGTTGTATACTATTTCTAAATCTTCGGTCTTGGAGGATTCCAAATGAACCAAGTACATGCATCAATAATATGAAACGAAGGTCTTTGCAAGTATGTTGTTGTGACGGTGGTTACATTTTTTTCTTAGTACATTGTTTTTACCTAATTAGAATTTTTCATTATCCACACACGTTTAGCAAGATAAGCAAACTATACGTAGTTGCATGTTCTTGACCTTTTCTTTGTAACTGTTAAAAACCTATAAAATGTTTTATTTCTGACAGCTAACCTTATATGTAACGTTAGGTGGTCCTCAGTCTGCTTTCGGAAGGCATGTTTATGCGGCAGTCCTTCTGGTGCACATCACTAGCTGTCTCTGATAAACAAGCCCATGGTCCAGCCACTCAGACTGTAAATAGAATCACTCAAGTGTACACATAGAGAAACAGGCCTGCACCTACTCTCGCGCCTCTTCTTGTATGTGAGGCTTCTGTCCTGCTGAAATTCATCCTCAGTCATTGATTTGGATTTGTCAGTCGCAACTTAGTTACGCCTGGTAATTTCTCATCATAAATAGTTCAGATAACAGTTTAAAATTCTCTACAGCTAACCTTTTTTGCATTTGTCAACTGTGCTACACTACGATAACCATACTTGGTGGAATTGTGAGGCTGTTCGCACGTCTTAAAATCTCTCAGATAAACAATAAACGACTGTTTATGCGAACTGTTTTCTGTGACACACGCTAACTATGAGAAAGGTGGTGGGAGAATGGCGCAGTCAGTTAAAAACATTATTTCCTTTACAGTGACCATTGCAGAACCGCGATAAGAAACACATTCGGGTTAGGGGACTGGCCGTTTTCCAATCCATGATATCTTCTGGGTGTCGTAACGGACATACATTATTTCACTTTTTTTTAAATCTAATAACAGCCATGCTCTCATCTCCAGACGTTTTTATATATAATTATCGATTTATTCAAGAAAGAAATATGGTTGTGATCACCGATAGAAAACTGATAAGCTAAGGTACCAAGCAGAGCCGTAATATGCTCGCTGTTCAGCAGCATAAACTAAGATTATGTAATATATCGGAATGGCAATCAACAGAAAAGGTATACCTTACATACTTGTATTTGTGTAAGTGGGAAGAAATACAGACACAGGAATTCCCCATTGGTCGTGAAACGACTAAAAGAGTGTCGTTTGCTAACTTAACTCCACCCATCATCCTGCCTGCACGGTTAATTACATTTGAAACTACTTATAACTGCAGAATTTTCGGACGAAGTGTAGTTTGTTTGTTGACGGAACTTTGGGGTGGACTTTATCTTGAGAGGCTTGACAGGATGATGAATTACGATATTGATTACCCGACGTCAATTGGTTATTAAGTTAGTTTGTGTTGAGAACAACATTGGTGAAGCAACTGCCATGTCGATAAAAAAAAAAGAAAAAAAGCCTGCAATCTGGCAAACGCCCAAAATAATTGATATTGTCGTATCCGAAACTACGAGAAATACAACATTGAAAATAATGTCAGCTGCAACTGCGTTAGCGACAGCTGTAACAGAAACTTCAGATGAAACATGGACATCCTCATAAACAACTATCCCTCTTGCTCCAATCGTAAAGTCAGTCTTGTACGGGCGCCTATAGGACTGCCACTTCTAAAGAAACGGACGAATTTCGTGCGTAACACACAGCTCCAAATGTGTTTCCAGGAACGTGATTCAAATTTGCAGCGTGCCTCTATGTTACTGTCAAATTCTAAAATTTTCAGCTTCTTCGAAAGCTCTACGATGACCTCATAATTGCAGCAAATTTAGTCTATGAACTATTTCTTCACGTTTGAGAAGAAGAAGAAATCGCAAGGAGTCACCTCGGAACAACAAGGTAGGTGTGGCAGTAATTCTGAATGGTATTCATCTAAGAAATGAAATTGTTCAATTGGCTCTGAGCACTATGGAACTTACGTTCTGAGGTCATCAGTCCCCTTGAACTTAGAACTACTTAAACCTAACTAACCTAAGGACATCACACACATCCATGCCCGAGGCAGGATTCGAACCTGCGACCGTAGCGGTCAGGCGGTTCTAATCTGAAGCGCCTAGAACCGCTCGGCCACACCGGCCGGCCGAAATGAAATGTGCAAAAGACATATCTAGCTGGCTGACTACTTCCGGGGTGTACGGCCACTTGTTGTAACTGTTTTTTTTTTCTTTTTCTTTTAAAACCGCGCGCCTTCACGTCGAAGACAACACACACACCAACAACACGGGCCGAGAAAATATCCGACCCGCCGGAGAGTCGAATCCGCGGCCATGTGATCGAGGATCAGCAACGTTAACCACTAGACCATGCCCTGCTGAAAGTATTCATGTAGTTGTACTATGATAACTCCAGAATAATTTTCTGGCAAATTTACATTGTGAGCCAGTACCTTCTTCGCTAAATTGCGTCTTTTCTTCTATTTATAAACTAAGTGATCCAATATATCAACGTAGTATTGCCCAGTGATCATTTTTCCTATTTCTTACACGGTAGCAATGATACATATGGCATTAAACAGAAAAAGTCATTGCTAGAACTTTGTTCCAGTTGCTAAGTGATGAGTGCAGGTGTTATCACTAATAAAATGTTCTCGGGTTTCAAGATGCGTCAAACATTTAGCTGCAACGAATTTCCTGTAAAGATCTCCTGTGCCGTTGATAAGTGGGTGACTGTCGTCTAAATCCCGCTGCCGTGCTTATATAGCGGCGGTGCCGCCAGTGACGTCATTGATGCCCATTCCTGCGTCATATATGGCAATGTTTTCGTGGCGCGATCGCCGCGCCCAGTCCATTTCCCCAATCATAGGATCCCACACCATACTCAGCTGCAATCCACCATCTTTCTTGAGGTTGTTGTTCGAATTTTTTGATCTCTATTGCTTCATGTCTTACGCTATCCCAGTAGCCTTTGGTCAGTTTAATAAAAAAGTGTCGTCGAATGCAGTTATGCAATTCTGTGCCCTTTTTTCAGTACATGCTCCGCTGCAATTTATCTTTCGGCGTAGCGTGGACGGAAACACCTTTCATGTACTATGCGATGCTGTTAAACAGTGCGAACAGTCTGACCATCATAAAATAGCCCATACCCACGTAGTATTTTTATTTATCTATTTTATTTATTAATTTATTTAACCTGACAAGATTAGGGCCATCAGGCCCTCTCTTACATCTAACCACGCATTCTACTTATTTTGATTTCATATGTTTCAGTAGGTGTGTTAAACCACATCTAGTATATAAAGTGAAATAAACAATTACGAAGGTACGTACAGTTTATATTCGTGGATGATAAGCACTGCTATAATTAGACATTATGATAGAGACATATTTTAGATAGGAGTGCTAGCAGCAGCGGTGTGAGGGAAACTGATGGTGAAGGGAGGAGAAGAATAGGGACACGATGAAACACATTTAGGGGAATATAAAGGAAAAGAAGATTGCGTGGCTAATGGTGGTACATGAAGAGGAAGAAGAGAGAGGAGGAAGATAGTAGACACTGGTTTTGCTAAACTACTGAAAAAATTCCTACCCCACGAAGAAGACGTGCTACAGATGAAATTTAACAGAAAGGGAGAAGATGCTGTGATAGGCAAATGATTAGCTTTTCAGGGCATTCAGACAAGGTTGGACCGTTGGCGACACCTACAACATGCTGACGTGAGGAAAGTTTCCAACCGATTTCTCATACACCAACAGCAGTTGACCGGCTTTGCCTGGTGAAACGTTGTTGTACAGGCTCTTGTAAGAAGGAGAAATGCGTACCATCACGTTTCCGATCTTGAAAAAGGTCGGACTGTAGGCTATCTCGATTGCGGTTTCTCGTATCGCGACATTGCTGCTCGCGTTGGTCGAGATCCAATGACCGTTAGCAGAATATGGAATCGGTAGGTTCAGGAGGGTAATACGGAACGCCGTGTTGGATCCCAACGGCCTCTTATCACTAGCAGTCAAGATGACAGGCATCTTATCCGCATGGCTGTAACTTATCGTGGAGCCACGTCTCGACCCCTGAGGCAACAAATGGGGACGTTTGCAAGACAACAATCATCTACACAAACAGTTCGACGACGTTTGCACCAGTATGGACTATCAGCTCGGAGAACATGGCTGCGGTTACCCTTGACGATGCATCACAGATAGGACCACCTGCGATGGTGTACTCAAAGATGAACCTGGGTGCACGAATGGCAAAACATCACTTTTCGGATGAATCCAGGTTCTGTTTACAGCATCATGATGGTCGCATCCGTGTTTGGCGACATCGTGGTGAACGCACATTGGAAGCGTGTATTAGTCATCGCCATACTGGCGTATCATGCGTCGTGATGGTATAGGGTGCCATTGGGTACACGTCTCGGTCACTTCTTGTTCGCACATGACGGCACTTTGAACAGTGGACTTTACATTTCAGATGTGTTACGATCCGTGACTCTACCCTTCATTCGATCCCTGCGAAACTCTACATTTCAGCAGGATAATGGACGACCGCATGTTGCAGGTCCTGTACGGGCCTTTCTGGATACAGAAAATGTCCGACTGCTGCCCTGGCCAGCACATTCTCCAGATCTTTCACCAAATGAAAACGTCTGGTCAATGGTGGCCGAGCAACTGGTTCATCACAATACGCCAGTCACTACACTTGTTGAACTGTGGTATCGTGTTTAAGGTGCATGGGCAGCTGTACCTGTACACGCCATACAAGCTCTGTTTGACTCAATGCCCAGATGTATCAAGGCAGTCATTATGGCCAGAGGTAGTTGTTCTGGGTACTGATTTCTCAGGATCTATGCACCCAAATTGCGTGAAACTGTAATCACATGTCAGTTGTAGTATAATATATTTGTCCATTGAATACCCGTCTATCATCTGTATTTCTTCTTGGTGGAGGAATTTTAATGGTCTCCCCTCTGTCAGATACACTACTGACCATTAAAATTGCTACACCAAGAAGAAATGCAGATGATAAACGGGTATTTATTGGACAAATATATTACGCTAGAACTGACATGTGATTACATATTCACGCAATTTAGGTGCATAGATCCTGAGAAATCAGTACCAAGAGCAACCACCTCTGGCCATAATGACGGCCTTGATACAGCTGGGTATTGAGTCAAACAGAGCTTGGATGCACCTTCAACACGATACCACAGGCCATCAAGAGTAGTGGCTGGCGTATTGTGACGAGCCAGTTGCTCGGCCACCATTGGCCAGACGTTTTCAATTGGTGAGAGATCTGAAGAATGTGCTTTCCAAGCAGCAGTCGAACATTTTCTGTAACCAGAAAGGCCCGTACATGACGTGCAACATGCGGTCGTGCATTATCCTGCTAAAATGTAGAGTTTCGCAGGGATCGAATGAAGGGTAGAGCAACGGGTCGTAACATACCTGAAATGTAACGTCCACTGCTCAAAGTGCCGTCAGTTCTAACAAGAAGTGATCGTGACGTGTAACAAATGGCACCCTATACCATCACGCCTGGTGATGCGCCACTATGGCGATGACTAATACACGCTTCCACTGTGCGTTCACCGCGGTGTCGCCAAACATGGTTGCGACCATCGTGATATTGTAAATAGAACCTGGATTCATCCGAAAAAGTGATGTTTTGCCATTCGTGTACTCAGGTTCGTCGTTGAGTACATCATCGCAGGTGTTCCTGTCTGTGATGCATCGTCAAGGGTAACCGCAGCCATGGCCTCCGAGCTGATAGTCCATGCTGCTAGAAACGTCGTCGAATTGTTCGTGCAGAGGTTTTTTGTCTTGAAAACGTCCCGATTTGTTGTCTCAAGGATCGAGACGTGGCTGCACGATCCGTTACAACCATGCGGACAAGATGCCTGTCATCTCGACTGCTAGTGATAAGAGGCCGTTGGGATCCAGCACGGCGTTCCGCATTACCCTCCTGAACCCACCGATTCCATATTCTGCTAAGAGTCATTGGATCTCGACCAACGCGAGCAGCAATGCCACGATACGATAAACGCAATCGCCATAGGCTACAATCCGACCTTTATCAAAGTCGGAAACGTGATGGTACGCATTTCTCCTCCTTATACGAGGCACCACAACGACGTTTCACCAGGCAACGCCGGCCAACTGCTGTTTTTGTCTGAGAAATCGGTTGGAAACTTTATTTCGCGTCTGTAGCACGTCATCTTCGTGGTGTTGCAATTTTAATGGCCAGTAGTGTATAAGAACGTATTCGGCGTTCAGACGATATTGAACCATTTGAAAATGGCAGAGGAGACCTCTGACAAAACCTCGTGGGCACCACTGTACTAGGCTGGCATAGCACTTAGCACATGATCACATGACTCGGTCTATACATCGATGCTATTTTATTGATGGATAGCGCCGCAAAAGCATGCATTCGTACGGGTGCGATGCGTATACAGGGTGAGTCACCTAACATTACCGCTGGATATATTTCGTAAAGCACATCAAACACTGACGAATCGATTCCACAGACAGAACGTGAGGAGAGGGGGTAGTGTAATTGGTTAATACAAACCATAAAAAAATGCACGGAAGTATGTTTTTTAACACAAACCTACGTTTTTTTTAAATGGAACCCCGTTAGTTTTGTTAGCACATCTGAACATATAAACAAATACGTAATCAGTGCCGTTTGTTGCATTGTAAAATGTTAATTACATCCGGAGATTTTGTAACCTAAAGTTGACGCTTGAGTACCACTCCTCCGCTGTTCGATCGTTTGTATCGGAGAGCACCGAATTACGTAGGGATCCAAAGGGAACGGTGATGGACCTTAGGTACAGAAGAGACTGGAACAGCACATTACGTCCACATGCTAACAGCTTTTTATTGGTCTTCTTCACTGACGCATATGTACATTACCATGAGGGGTGAGGTACACGTACACACGTGGTTTCCGTTTTCAGTTACGGAGTGGAATAGAGTGTGTCCCGACATGTCAGGCCAATAGATGTTCAATGTGGTGGCCATCATTTGCTGCACACAATTGCAATCTCTGGCGTAATGAATGTCGTACACGCCGCAGTACATCTGATGTAACGTCGCCGCAGGCTGCTACAATACGTTGTTTCAAATCCTCTGGGGTTTTAGGCACATCACGGTACACATTCTCCTTTAACGTACCCCACAGGAAGAAGTCCAGAGGTGTAAGATAAGGAGAACGGGCTGGCCAATTTATGCGTCCTCCACGTCCTATCAAACGCCCGTCGAACATCCTGTCAAGGGCCAGCCTAGTATTAATTGCGGAATGTGCAGGTGCACAATCATGTTGATACCACATACGTCGACGCGTTTCCAGTGGCACATTTTCGATCAACGTTGGCAGATCATTCTGTAGAAACGCGATGTATGTTGCAGCTGTTTGTTACAACGCGCAACTGAACGTCGGAGGTTTCAAGCGTCAACTTTAGGGTACAATATCTCCGGCTGTAATTAACATTTTAAAATGCAACAAACGGCACTGTTTACGTATTTGTTTATATGTTCAGATGTGCTTACAAAACTAACGTGGTTCCATTAAAAAAACGTAGGTTTGTGTTAAAAAACATACTTCCGTGCATTTTTTTTATGGTTTGTATTAACCAATTACACTAGCCCCTCTCCTCACGTTCGGTCTGTGGAATCGGTTCGTCAGTATTTGATGTGGTTTACGAAATATATCCAGCGGTAACGTTAGGTGACTCACCCTGTATGTGAATAAATCTTCATCTCTCTTCTCTTACGAGTTTCAGCACACGAAATGTGTGTTCAAGCGGAGATGATCTTATAAGGATAGTTGTTGAGCCCGGGTCATATGCGCTTCGGACTGTTCCCTTCGTTGAGTCTCATGAGGGAAAGTGACCCCAACGTCTGTTGGCGAAAGTACCGGTAAAAGCTTTTGAGTGGGCGGGGATTTCTCTGGTGACTGGTATAGAGAGAAGACCTTTACTGGATATGTTAGACGGGTCTCGCTGTGGTCTGTGTAACGAAAATCTTTGTTATTCATTACGTATATTGTGAATAGCCTTTAGACTACCTATTAGGAAGTCGTAGGTATTGTAATTTACATGCTTTTTCACCTGAATTCATTAAAGTCACGTTCTTACATCTTAACCCCACGCACTGCGGAACTAATAGTTTTATTATTTGATGCACATATGCACACTGAAGCGTTGGATGAAAATTTGTACCAAGTCCAGAATTCGAACCTGGATCTCTAACTCACTAGGCAGATGCGGTAACCACTACGCCATCGTGGAACAAAAAGCTTCGCACAACTGCACCGACTGCCTTAGGACGCCTCCATCCTCAGTCCATGTTCCATTCCACACCCCTCCTCAACTGGTATTTGAGGCGTGAATGGGAACTTGGAATGTTGAGCGAGGTTTGCTACGGTAGTTAGTCCAGTTGTGCAAAGCAAGTGTGCCAGGCTGACATAATTAGCACATATGCCTTGGGAGCAGGAAACTCATCTTCGAATCCCGGTCTGGGTACATATTTCCATTCGTTGCTTCAGTCTGTATACACAAGGTATTCCATTAGAACACCGACATTCGTTAGGGATAGATTCCTTACACCAAAGCAAGTAAAAATTGTCTAGTAAATAAGAGCTCTTAAGAGCATATCTTGAGGAATAGGAGTACTTTTTCAGCTTCGATAGTATGGCTCAAATGGCTCTCAGCACTATAGGACTTAACATCTTAGGTCATCAGTCCCCTAGAACTTAGAACTACTTAAACCTAACTAACCTAAGGACATCACACACATCCATGCCCGAGGCAGGATTCGAACCTGCGACCGTAGCAGTCCCACGGTTCCGGATTCAGCGCCTAGAACCGCAAGACCACCAGGGCCGGCTTCGATAGTATGTATCACACCACTTCTACTGCGAGTCTTTGCTTTCCGTATATTGAGAGGAGGTAGTATGGCCCAAAACAAGAAAAAAGTGTACAGTATACCTTAAGAACTATGAGCATTTTTTTCGTATAAGAGATGTTTCACAATAGACAAGACGAACGAATGCTAGACATTTATTTCTTGTTTTGGTCAATACGTCCTCCTGCCAAAATACTGAAGGCAAGGACCCCACAGTAGAAATCTTTCTTAGTATCCAACATACTCATACCTCTTAAGACATGCATTTTACAGCCAATGTTTACTAGACCTTTGTACTATTTCTGTATAAGAAACCTGTCCCTAAGCTTTGTCGGTGTTGTTTTGGGACCCCCTGTATACGTCATAGATATTTGAGACTTAAAACGGTCACTAGAACAACATAGCGTCATTTATTATTTGAGTAATGTATTTTTCGTAACCATCCCTATTCTTTGTACTAACTGCGAATTAAAACTGAATCCGTAAACTGGTCCGCATTGCAGTTCGGTACTCCTGTACTGAATCATAACTTGTTTAACGGCCGCCTAGTAATTCAAAGCGTTTTCTGACCCTCGTGGATGTCTTCACCGAGTTGATCTAATAGGAACATCTCATTCACAGACACCAGTCGAGTCACTACCACTCGGGAAACGATATTTTATTAGGCTATCCAGGGCCGTATTTTGGAACTATAGACTCCTAGACGAAATGTGTGGTACGGGTCGTACCGAGGGAAATTTATGGATTCTATTACGTACAGCGATATTCGAAATTAATAGCTACATCGCAGCAATTAGGTTTTTGGTTGTTTTTATAAAATTTTACCACACAATATATCACTTAATGAAACAGTAACTCCAAAAATAGAAGAAGTATTGAAATCATTCAGGTATTCAATGCACTTTGTTAACAGCGGTAAGAATATCAATATACTTCTTTAAAAAGTGTTAAAGATATTAGCTGTACATCAACGCATAAATGACTATTTCAGTATTAAAAAACACATTTGTACCTGTAAGTATACACAGTTATTAGCCAAGTGAAAGACAACAAAATGAACCTATCAGCAAAACAATTTCTCCCTATATTGAATTTAAATACAACAAATTTATATATGCCCATATTACAAGTCTTAAGTAGATTATCTGAATATTTGGTTTGGTCCTAAGATTTGTAACTTATTCCTCTTAAAATGCCACTTCCAGTATTTAGTGATACAGAAAATTGAGCTTGTCTTCAAAGATGTAGGCTCGAAGCCTGTTTTTGATGACTTTCAGTTTTGAAAGTAAACTGCATCCACTGCTGTTGGTGATTTTAAGAAACAGTTGCATTCATAGAGCCACTCCTACGTTGGGGAAGAAATATTTGTCGTATTGTCGGGTCCTGACTCAGGTGAATGAGGAATCGGCTTTTTACGGAATCGAAATTTTTTTGAAATTAACAAATTTCTCTTAACCATTGTATCTAAAGTTTTGCGTTTGGACCGGTGTCACGGGAATCTGACGCGAGGTCTTGAGGCGTCCACAGAAATTTTAGCCGAATAAGAGTGTACAAAATAATTACGTCTACAACCACTACGACAGTAAGGTAGGGGAGAGGGGGCGGGCGAATCACAAAATTTAAACAAAGACTTATTTATTTTAAATTTTTGTGGTGCACGTCCTTAGATTTCAGCCTAGGTAGACTGCTCGTAAACGTAGCACTGTGTCTACCGAAATATCAAGATTAACATAAAATCACAACTGCGTATATCGGTTCCCTTTCTCCACATCTGGTATCGGATGTATACATATTAAATATCAGCATTTACTCTCCGCTAATTATCTTTTCTCCTGGTTTGTTCACAGAAAAAAATTATGAATGCCTCTTTCTTCAGCTGCGGGAGAGTAGATAATGCTTAGTGAGAAAGATGCTGAACCGTGTCTAATGGAGTCTTTTAAAAAATGTAATACATATGGAGATTCAGAGTGTGAACTCACTACAGAGTTAAAACCACACGTTACTTAGCTGAGCCGATAAAGATCCTCTGGAGAAAACACGAGCCAAAATATACATTTATTTTGTTTGTATAACACCTACTTGGTCCTTATTTCCCTGTGAAATATATCACGTATGACTGAATGTGTGCGTGGTGTCATTTTAAAATTTCGTTGGCAAGCAGAGTTTGCAGTGAAGGGGATGTGTTCTACCGACCTGAAGTGGTAGGAAAGTGCAACAGAGAGTTTTGGTCAAGCATCGAAGCTAATCGATAGTTTGTGACTTGATAGCGCAGCGTTGGGGACATTACTATAACGACAATTTTTCTACCAAACTCTTTTAGCCGGAAGAAAAAGCGAATGGTCACGTGGTATAGCATTTCTTAGTCACCTACTTTGTAAGTGGTTATATTGTCATGCTTTCTTGAGCGGTCAAGTTGAGCTATGGATTCCGGTATTGAAATGAGGAATCTTAATTCGTAATAGTGTTTAATCCCCCGCATATGTCTTATGATTCTTTTTACCTGGTTCTGCATACACATAGTGATTCAGTAAGATAGGCACTATTCTTCCTGAACTGTTGCAACATGTGCTTTCATGCCCGTATGGTTAGGTTTACATCAGTTGATTGCCCTTTAATTGGAATATGTATTCTTTTGCAAGGCGTGTCGTATTTATTCCGTAGAATTTATTCGTATTATAAACAAATTTTCGTTGCGTTAGAAATTCAAACCTTTCTCCGTTAGACCATCAAGTGCTGCAGGAATGTAACTGTGTCCCCCGTTAAATGGTTGAATGTTAAATACAAGCGGCTTTAGAGAGTGTTCCTTGCTCACCACGTTTTCATTCCGTAAACGTTTTCTTATTCCAACTAGAGCAAATCACGCCATGGGTAAGTCATCTTATATTTGTTACTTTACACAGTCATTCAACTTACAGGACGTGGATTTCTGTACTGAATCAATATCAACATGTGCATAGAGAACTCTCTCGTGTCCGATTTATCTATTTTAATGTGCTTTAATAAAAATGTTGGCTTTCGTGACGTGCCATTATAGCCATTTCAACAGTTTAACATCATTTCTGGCTATACGATAGTAAGGACAACATCTAGTCTCCGGGTGAAGAAAATATCCGACCCGCCCGGACATCGAATCCGGGCTCCATCGGGCAGCAATCCACCGCGCTCACCCGCAGCCAACGATGCAGACGTTTTAATGCGCTTTGTGACCACTTACATTTCATACTGTACTCTGCATTCTCCGCTTGTATTCTGAATGTGTTAGTAATAATGGGTTGTAGAAGCAAATGCTGCCTGTTGTCACCCGGTGTGCTTGAGTCATTGAATAAACACTGATCAGCCAGAACGTTATGACCACCTGTCTGCCAGCTTTGGCACCGGTAACAGCGGCGACGGGTCGTGGCACGGAAGCAATGAGGCTTTGGCAGTTCACTGGAGGCAGCTGGCACCACATCTGCACACATAAGTCACCTAAAACCAGTAACGGGACGGGGAGCTCTGACGCCATGGTCAGTCACATCCCATATGTGTTGGATAATGTTCAAGTCTGACGAGTTGAGGGGACAGTACATCAAATGCAACTCGCCACTGTATTCCTCAAACCACTCCATCACACGCCGTCGGGAAACATCATAGTCATTTAATTTGTGGTAAGTTCCTATGGGATCAAACTGCTGAGGTCATCGGTCCCTAAGCTTACAGACTACCTAATCTGACTTAAACTAACTTACGCTAAGGACAACACACACACACATGCCCGAGTGAGGACTCGAACCTCCGATGGGGGAAGCCTCGCAAATCGGAACAAGGCGCCTGAGACCACGCGGCTACCCCGCGCTACTGTGATAGTCGTAATGGGATGTATGTGATGTACAACCAGCGAACGATCATTTTTGGCCGTGATGGTGCCAAGCACGAACTCCACTGGACCCATAAATGCCCACGCGAATGTCCCCCAGAGCATACTGGAGCGGCTGCCAGCTTGTTTCCTTTCTGCAGGAAGGGTTGCAAGGAGCTTTTCCCCCAGAAGACGATGGATTCCAGCCCTCCCGTTGGCATAATGCGGAGGTGTAGGGATTCATCAGACCAAACAACCATCTGCCACTGCGCCAACGTCCAGTGGCAATTCCACGTGCTCATTTAAGTCGTAGTTGCGGATGTGGTGTTGTTAACATTCTCACGTACATGGTTCGTCGGTTGCGGAGGCTCATCGATAGAAGTATTTGGTGCACTGTGTGTTCAGACATACTAGCACCCTGCCCGGCATTAAAGTCTCACGGCATTCCGCCATTTTTTTCCCGCCTGTCCTGTTTTTTCAGTCTGCCCAAACTGCGATATCCGACATCGGTAATGAGGGGTGGCCACCTAACGCGACGACGTTTGCACGTTTTTCGTCACGTGTAAGACACTTACCACAACACTCCTAGAACACCCGACAAGTCGTACGATGTCAGAAATACCCTTGCCGAGTCTCTGGGCCATCATAATGTGCTCTCGCTTCAACATTGATAGCGCGTATTCTCCATACCACGCACGGAAAGCACGCTCACTGATGCTACATGCACCGCGCGTGTTCCGGGTTACCAGGCATCCGTCGCCAGATGAGGCTGCTATCACCTAGACAGGTTTATATCGACAGCAGGTCGGTCATCATAATGTTCTCGCTGATAAAGATATGTGTGCACTACGCGAACCTTGTCTTATTCTGAGCACTCTATTACCGAACTTGAGGCTGATCGGGTTTATATGTGAGCAAATGATTCCAATATACACTCCTGGAAATTGAAATAAGAACACCGTGAATTCATTGTCCCAGGAAGGGGAAACTTTATTGACACATTCCTGTGGTCAGATAAATCACATGATCACACTGACAGAACCACAGGCACATAGACACAGGCAACAGAGCATGCACAATGTCGGCACTAGTACAGTGTATATCCACCTTTCGCAGCAATGCAGGCTGCTATTCTCCCATGGAGACGATCGTAGAGATGCTGGATGTAGTCCTGTGGAACGGCTTGCCATGCCATTTCCACCTGGCGCCTCAGTTGGACCAGCGTTCGTGCTGGACGTGCAGACCGCGTGAGACGACGCTTCATCCAGTCCCAAACATGCTCAATGGGGGACAGATCCGGAGATCTTGCTGGCCAGGGTAGTTGACTTACACCTTCTAGAGCACGTTGGGTGGCACGGGATACATGCGGACGTGCATTGTCCTGTTGGAACAGCAAGTTCCCCTGCCGGTCTAGGAATGGTAGAACGATGGGTTCGATGACGGTTTGGATGTACCGTGCACTATTCAGTGTCCCCTCGACGATCACCAGTGGTGTACGGCCAATGTAGGAGATCGCTCCCCACACCATGACGCCGGGTGTTGGCCCTGTGTGCCTCGGTCGTATGCAGTCCTGATTTTGGCGCTCACCTGCACGGCGCCAAACACGCATACGACCATCATTGGCACCAAGGCAGAAGCGACTCTCATCGCTGAAGACGACACGTCTCCATTCGTCCCTCCATTCACGCCTGTCGCGACACCACTGGAGGCGGGCTGCACGATGTTGGGGCGTGAGCGGAAGACGGCCTAACGGTGTGCGGGACCGTAGCCCAGCTTCATGGAGACGGTTGCGAATGGTCCTCGCCGATACCCCAGGAGCAACAGTGTCCCTAATTTGCTGAGAAGTGGCGGTGCGGTCCCCTACGGCACTGCGTAGGATCCTACGGTCTTGGCGTGCATCCGTGCGTCGCTGCGGTCCGGTCCCAGGTCGACGGGCACGTGCACCTTCCGCCGACCACTGGCGACAACATCGATGTACTGTGGAGACCTCACGCCCCACGTGTTGAGCAATTCGGCGGTACGTCCACCCGGCCTCCCGCATGCCCACTATACGCCCTCGCTCAAAGTCCGTCAACTGCACATACGGTTCACGTCCACGCTGTCGCGGCATGCTACCAGTGTTAAAGACTGCGATGGAGCTCCGTATGCCACGGCAAACTGGCTGACACTGACGGCGGCGGTGCACAAATGCTGCGCAGCTAGCGCCATTCGACGGCCAACACCGCGGTTCCTGGTGTGTCCGCTGTGCCGTGCGTGTGATCATTGCTTGTACAGCCCTCTCGCAGTGTCCGGAGCAAGTATGGTGGGTCTGACACACCGGTGTCAATGTGTTGTTTTTTCCATTTCCAGGAGTGTATATCGCTTTCACCCGCAGAGAGGGACCCTACTTTTACATTATCACGAAAGGGGACTGAAAGTGATTGACGCGTTCCGACACAAAGCATGAGCCTTCTTTATTGTAAACGTTTCGAGTTTATAGTGCCTGAGACAAATACACTTCCATTTTCAAAAAAATGGTTCAAATGGCTCTGAGCACTATGTCACTTAACTTCTGAGGTCATCAGTCGCCTAGAACTTAGAACTAATTAAACCTAACTAACCTAAGGGCATCACACACATCTATGCCCGAGGCAGGATTCGAACCTGCGACCGTAGCGGTCGCTCGATTCCAGACTGTAGCGCCCAGAACCGCACGGCCACTCCGGCCGGCCACTTCCATTTTCAATCAACTGTTATTTTTATCTTGCACGCATCTTCTTTTCATTCTACGAAGTTTTGCCGATGACAACCTGGTTTCATATGTTGCATCAGAAACACCCACGAGGAATAAATTTGTATAGCCAGAAAAGATTATGAAATCAATCTATTATTTATTGAAGCGAACCTCAACTCTAAATGTGCGATGCCACTGTTCACTACAGGCTTGTCTCAAGTCATCCAAGTTACCAGTCGATTAAAGCATTATTATTAATACCTCTCAATGCCGGTATTTCATATGCTGTCGTACGATAAAAGTGAGCCTGGTGGTTTCAGTTTCTTATCTGTGGCTGTAGAAGGGAGACATAATTGATGACCAGACACTGAGATGACAAAAGTCATGAGATACCCTCTAATATCGTGTTGGAGCTCCTTTTGCCCGGCATAGTGCTCCACCCCGGCGTGGAATGTATTCCTCAAGTAGTTACAAGCTCGCTGCAGAAATGTGAAGCCATGGTGCCTCTATAGACGTCAATATTTGCGGAAATGTTGCCGGTGCATGATTTTGTGCACGAACAGACTCTTCATTCTGTCTCATAGACGTTCTATGGGATTCACGTCGGGTGATCTGTTTGGCCAAATCATTGGCTCGAATTGTTCAGAATATTCTTCAAACCAATCACAAACAACTGTAGCCAGGTGATATACGCACTGTCATCCGCAAAAATTTCATTCTTGCTTGGGGACATGAAGTTCATGCGTGGATGCAGATCGTCTCCCTGTAGCGAAACATAACCATTTCCAGTCAATGATAGGTTCAGTTAGACCAGTGGACCCACACCATTCCATGTAAACGCAGCCCACACATTATGGACACATAACCAGCTTGCACAATGCCTTGATGACAATTTGTGTCAATGACTTCATGGGATCTGCGCCCCACATCAACCCATCGATTGTCTGTTACCAACTTCAATCAGGACTCAATTAATTATTCCGTGATGACGAGCTGAGGAGAGGCACTGCAGGAGATGTCGTGCTGTTAGCAAAGGCACTCGGGTCTGTCGCCGTCTCCCATAACACATCAACATCAGATTTCACCTCACTGTTCTAACGGATACGTTCGTCGTACATCTGCGGGTATTGCACACAGTATTGCTCATGTGTTAGCACTGACAGCACTAAGCAAACTCCGATGCTCTCGGTCGTTAAGTGAAGGCCATCGGCCACTGCGTTGTCTGTGGTGAGAGGCGATGCCAGAAATTTTGTAGTCCCGCCACATTCTTAACACTATCGATATCGGAACTCAGAGTTCCCCAATGTCCCATGCATCCAGCTCCAACAACTCCGCATTCAAAGTCATGTCGTGCGATCATAATCACGACGGACAACTTTTCACATGAGGTCCTTGAGTGCGAATGACAGCTCTAACAGTGCACTACCCTTTTATAGCTTGCATACGCAACAATACCGGCATCTGTATACTTAGATGTCGCTGTCCCATGATTTTCGTCACCTCAGAGTAATTCTAGCGCATGAACACAGGCGTTGTAGAACAACCCTATTTCAATTCCAGTTCCCGTGCCGCATATCTACTTCACACCTAGCCATCAAGAATCTCGAAGATTCATCTGACAAAATGGAATTTCGTATACCCCCTCTCCCTTTCAGGGGCACTGGTACAATTTCGTACATCCCCTTTCAATTGGACGTAGCGTAAATCATAAGTAAAGCAGGTGGCACACTACGAGTCATTATTGGGACACAGGGTACGTGCCACAAGTATCTTTTATCCCTAATTACTTCCAAAACAACAATTGTTATGTGATCTACCTACTCTATCTTCAACATTATTATGTAACACGAAGTTTAGAAAGGTTCTATTCTCTTCACGACTGAACTGATTATCATACACATTTCACATTTACATTTATGTTATATGTTAAAAATATCTGTTTCTCTGAAATGCTTTCGTGGCTGTTGCCATTTTGAATTTTATGTCCTCTCTACATCAACCGAAATGATGCTGCCTCTTGTGACCAGACGAAACGACTTTCGCCCCGGCCGTTCTTTGACTGCTCTGGGAGAAGACCTTACAAACTATAACACATGAAATCTTTCTCTTTGTTATATAAATGAATAAAAGATTTACTTAACTTTGACTTCTTTACCACAGGATTATTTGATAATCTACGATTGACACTGATTGTGGAAGCTTCACTTGATGCACAGATTAACGAACTGTTCTCTTGTAGTTGCTAATGTAACATTTACGTTGGCAAATTTCAACAGAAATTGTAACTGTCACTGTCTTACTTGATGATGTTCGCTGCTGTAGCTGAGGTCTCCATCTGGGGCTGAGTTCTCCCAATGCTCAACATAATCCTCACCTCAGTGTGAGGGAGCTACTATACTGAAAGGGAACTGTGATCTTTTGAAGAGTCTTCCAAGCGAGTACCCGCTAACGACTGTGGTATTGATTCACATTGCCGTCTTTGGTATGGTACCGCAGTCCTTGTACAGTACCATACCCCCCCCCCTCCCCCCCAAATAGCAAAACTGATCTACTAATTTTGGTGTCTCAATTCTGAAAGTAGCTCCTTCTGCATCGCCTAATTTATATTTCATTACTATAGTTTATACTTTTGTTGACGTGCATCGGGGGATATTGAACGTGTAAAACGGAGGTCACAGGACTGCTTGTCCCGTGGGAGAGCGTCATTGAAATGCTGAAAAACATGGATTGCAGGCGCCTGAAGATAAACATCAACTGTCTCCCGAAAATATTCTGGAAAACTTGCAAGAATCAGTTTTAAGTGAGGATCCTAAGAATATACCCTAATCCCCCAGAAGTTATTCCAGTTCGAACAGTGAAGACAAGTTTCGACCGGTTTACAGCACATACAAGGACGTTTTAGCAGTCATTCCTCTCATGGTGCAAATGCTAATGGTACAGGGAGATGCGTTAATAAGTGGTGATTTGGAAGCTTAAGTTCCCACATGCTTACGCTAATTCGATTTGTGTTACCCGTGTAAACTGGACAATTCCCAAACACTAAAATGAAAGCGCAATCTTATGGTCGTAGTAGTAGCTGTGGTAATTTATTACAAAACGATCTTCTCTAAACTACTAACAAATCATAACTAAACAGCCATAGAGGAATTTATTATGCAGAAACTCTCCTCTAAATTATTCTTTCAATGGACCTTTTACATTTCACTTCCATTACTATTCTTATGAAAGAGGAAGCTATACATGTAACCCTAAGGCCAATAAGAAGAGAGAGAGACTGTACTTTTTTGTCATAATTGTATACCCTTTCCCTTAGATAAAACTATTCAACATAAAAGGAATTACGAAACAGACTTCAAAAATGCTGAAGGATTGTTCAAAAGTAGTAATAGTTTACCGTATACTTCTTTATTGTTTCTTGTGGAGACGCATTTCGAAATCATCCTATAGGCTGATGAGCTGTTAAATAAACAAGATTTCATTTAACATTTGCGAAATATTACAAGATTCTTATAATAATTGTTACAATGCAAAACAGTCAATAGTAATAAAATGTGAACATCCAATACATACCGAGAGTACATATATACAACATGACTTTGTCGTGTAGCGTCAGTTGAAGCACAAGCTTCATCAGTTAAAAACTTAATGACAACAGGAAACCTAACAGGTATCAGGTTAGAACTCTATTGTCAAACCGAACTGTCTGCGCTGCAGAAGAAGACATGGCGCCCGCCAGAGGTTCAAATGGCTCTGAGCACTATGGGACTCAACTGCTGTGGTCATCAGTCCCCTAGAACTTAGAACTACTTAAACCTAACTAACCTAAGGACATCACACACACCCACGCCCGAGGCAGGATTCGAACCTGCGACCGTAGCAGCAGCGCGGCTCCGGACTGGAGCGCCTAGAACCGCACGGCCACCGCGGCCGGCCCCGCCAGAGGGCTTTGGACCACAGATACGTGTGCCGAGCGCCACGACTTTGCGTGGCTTACGAGAAAGGCACTAGTCAAGTAAATAATCTAGCATACACACATACAAATACCTGAAATTACTCAATGGTCCACATTCCAGGTTACTGACAATTTTTACAAGGAATTTTGTGAATGATATTACTGAATAAAACTATCCTTATTCATTAGGAATAATAGTATAAGTAAAAGCTGTGAAAGTCTTTTATAAAAATGCCTACACATCAGGCGATATTTTTTTGTCTGGTTTACAAATATGTGTTTTAAGATTAGTTGTAATGAGCAGACACATTTTTATTCTGTAATGTTATTCCATGGATTCCTAGTAAAAATTACCAGTTATCCGGATTGTGGTCCAATGTGTAATTTCAGGTTTTAGTACACGTGTATGCTAAGTAGTTTGCTTGACCAGTACCTTCCGCGTAAGTCTCACAAAGTCTCGGCGCTCGGTGTATGTGCTCCAACGGCCTCTGGCGGGCGCCATGTCTTCTTCTGCGGCGCAAACAGTTCGGTTTGACACTACAGTCCCAGCCTTGTGTCTGTTGGATTTCGCGTTGGCATTAGATTTTTAACTGATGAAGCTTAAGCTTCAGTTGTCTATAAACGACTGGTAGATCGAAGTCGTGTTGTACATATGCACTCTATGGTATGTATCGGAGGCTCACATTTAATTGCTATTGACTGTTGTTTCATTGTAACGACCATTATAAGTTTTATGTAATGTTTAACGTATGCAAAAGGAAATTTTGTTTCTTTACCTGGTTCCCGAAAAGGGTCATGAGAAGAAACAAAAAAAGGTGAATATTTTTGAGGAACCACACAGCATTTTGAAAGTCTGCTTAATAGTTACTGTGATAATGGTTGCATGCCTCTTTACTGAATTTCCATCCAATTTAGACAACATAAGAGCTATGGGAATACGTCTATGATTTGAGGATCGAGATTTGTTCATCTTGCTCAATTCACATATGCCATGTTATATCAGCATCACAGATGTAGCATAACCGGATTGTATCAGCAGGTGAGGTTCGTGCTGTGTCTTCAATATCTATGACATAAGAAGCCCAAGGGGGTCTTTAGTACCTTGCTTTCACATTTAATGTGAAAAGAAAACCATAATGAGGTTAGTATCCTCCTTGTGCAGTGAAAACTGCATGAGAGACTGAAAAATAATTTAACAAGAGGACAATTTCTGAGCAGCTCAGTCTACGCGACAAGCCAAAGAATTGGCAATACTTCACAAAGTATCCTCTGCCGCGCACATCACAATCGATTGCAGAATGTACAGGTAGATACAGTTGTAGAACATCACCACAGATAACGTAGCAGTCATCCACGAGCCGCACACAGTAAAATGTAGGAGATCAATAGCACGGGCACCGTCCACAAGTTGGTCGGCGTCTGCGTTAAGACGCTTCTGGTGCGTGGCCACCCCTGCTGGAGGCGAGATTGTACCGCTTCCGCTGGAGTACTCTTCTCACGGGCTGGTCCAGCATCTGGTGTACGTCGTGCTCCTGCTGCGCCGCCTAAGCGTTTTCCTTTAATATTCGTCGTATTCCCGAAACCCATCGGGCTTACGTGATCCGAATATATCGCCCGAAAGAACAGCCTCGCCGGGAGGCGGCCCAGCCGGTGCGCCGGCGCGGCACTTTTTATTACTCGGCTGCTGAATGGTTGGCAATACGCGCTCTGAGCGGCCTGTCTGTCTCATACCATCGCTCACAGACGGAGCCAAAGCTTAAGACTTCTTCCCAGTACTAAGTCAACCGTCCGCTGAGGTCAATTTTAAACTTGTTTTTCCGCTCCGACGTAGAACTGCGTGTAACTAGGTTCCCCTTCCTGTCGAGAAGTTATCTTGGTTTACCTCGCTAAGTAAGGGCACTGTCATACTTTTCCTGAGTTATTATTATAGGGGAACCGCCTAGAGTGCTGGAGCGGAAGTGTATAACGATCTAGATGACTTTACGTGAGAGATTTTGGATGATATCAGTGACAATATGCCGAAGGTTAGATTAAATTACACCTCAGAAACACCGTGGGTTTTGATGTTTCTTCTTTAATGTCTTTTATCCGGCCCCGAATATTTCCCTGGGAGCTATGCGAAGTGTTACAACATGGACAGTAGACAGACCATTAGTAAACTGTTACTCCTGTTATTTAATGTTCGTGGTGAACGTCGATTCAAAACAATGGTTCAAATGGCTCTGAGCACTATGGGACTTAACTGCTGTGGTCATCAGTCCCCTAGAACTAAGAACTACTTAAACCTAACTAACGTAAGGACATCACACACATCCATGCCCGAGGCAGGATTCGAACCTGCGACGGTAGCAGTCACGCGGAATTAGAGCTTCATTCATATACGAACTTAGTTTCAGTACACGAAAGAGAAATTTCTGCAGATTGAGAACGCTGTGAGCAATTGATAATTATTCGGTGTCTGTATCGGTATTAGGGAAATTCACGTGGGGATCGCAACAAAGCATGTCCAGAAACCGCCCCAGTGAAGTTTACCATCTTTTGGGCTTATAGAAATGGTGGACCATTTGCATTTATGACATGGGATAATCATATCGAGTGATCGCACTTGTAGCTAAACGTACTTAACTGTGACATGGGGCGAATCATTGAGATGGGCAAGGGATTCGTACATAGTGCCCGTAGCATACAGAGAAAGGCAACCAGAAGTCATTTCATGCGCAAATCACACTGTCACATACCCGAGAACAAACGATTTTTCAGTCGTTTCGAATCAACATATGTAAGTATGGTACAGTGAAAAATTATGTGGAAATGATAATATCACGAACAATATTCCACACATTCTAGCAGACTGGCATATACCGACTACTGATATGCTTCCAGTGGGGTGTGCCGGCTGTCTCTATGGGAACATCCAGTTATATAAATTCTACATGAGCCACATATGAAAAGACTGTTCAGAAAAAGTGATTAAGAGTTAAAATATTTCTCTTCCTGTACCGCTAGCATATTATAAAATTATGGTGAAGATGCAGACTATATTTCACAGTCGTAAGAAATCGAATGGCGACTGGCAAACTATTTTGTAGATTCATTAAACTGTAATGATCCACTGAGTTTCTTCCATTAAGGGTACCTGGTACAACACACAGCAAAGTAGAGACCTCTAGTGAAGCAGAAATACGCCAAATAATAAAAAATCTAAAAAGAAAAAATAAAGGTTTTGACGGTGATCAATTTGCACAAGAGCTAAAAAGAAGTGGAGTATCAGTATTGGTAAAAATAATTTAGAAATTGTTAAGAAATGTTTGAGAATACTTGAAATTGCCTGACAAATGGAAAATGGCCATAATAACCCCTATATTAAAAAAGAAGGACCCCAGTTGTGAGGTAATTAGAGAGCGATCGCACTCCTTAATGTGGACTACGAAATTATATCTCGGTGTAAACCGAGCACAATGATCCAAAGTGCTGAAGGAATTATATATGACTTTTAATGATGTTTTAGAAGGAGTAGGTTAACTATGTAATCGGTGTAAGTGCAGATACTTCCATTGGTGACCGAGGAAGATGGCCTGAACAACATTCCATCATTTATTTACGTCATTTGCAGTCTAATAATTACAGCAACTACTATGCTTATTTTTCCAGACATTGAAGTGTGGGCACATGGATACAAAACGGTTAGTCTGTGTTGACATAGGTAGTCCACTTAGTGGTAAAGTTTCGGGGTTGTGGAGAACATCAAATACCAAATTATGTACGTGCTTTTGGGAAGACTGTTCGACGCAATGAGAAAAACAACCAACAAATTGATGTGTGCTCATGTTAAAGCTACACATGTAAAAATATCTGCACTTATATCCGATACACACCGTGAATCAGATGCTTGCACTCAGACATCTAACTCAGAAAGGTTAGGAACATAGAGCTGACATTCCAACGGTTTTCGTCGACGTTAGAAAAAGCTTATGACAGCTTTCTTAGCGGTGAAGTCACCGAAGTTTTAAAGAGTTTCAGTTTCCAGAAAAATTAATGTTTACAGTTCAGATATTTATAGAATAAATCAACTGCAGAGTAAATCTGAGAACAGGACTGTGAGAATATTGTGATATTAGAACAGATTTTAGACAAGTGAACGCAATATCTTCATTATTTTTAATAAAAAAACTAGCGGAGGTAGACAGAGAATACAGAAAATTAAGCCTAGTTAGAATGAGTGTTTGGTAACACAACGAATCGCCTTGCAGATGTGAGCGATTTTGTACTAAAGAAGATATAGTAAAGAGGAGTTGTTACTCATGACAGTTTCTTATAGAAATATTGCAAGAGAAGTAGGCTTACAACTTAACCAGAAGAAAACAGTGGACGTGGTCTTAAGAAAGGAATCAAAAGATGTTACGGCAAATAGAGCAGACATTGACTTGCGGGATGTGCTGTGTAGTAGAGCAGTTTGGAGAAGTTTTAAAAACTGGTCACACTAGAGATAACTCTTCCGGGAGCTCTATAAGGGTCTGCAACACTTGAGATAACAACAAGACTATGAACAAAAACTTAGAGAGAAAGATATCAATGAAAATATTTGGCCCCAGCGGAAGCTCCCAGGCATGGAACTGGAGGATGCTATAAAAACAATAGAAACTACCAGAGCGATACTCTCAAGCTGATACTGGTCAAAGGATGACGAAAAGTGTTGTTGGAAGACAACATAATTCGGATGGGAGAGGAAAGACAATCGCCAATAATATTCTCAAGACTCGAGGAGGGAGAAGGAACCTAGGAAGTCCCTGAACGAGATGGGAGGCTCATTTCAACAAGGATATTGGGTCGATGGGCTTAAGAACAGGAGACTGAGCCACGAAAACCAGGAAGAAAAATGATTGGTGGAGTTATGTAGAGTACACTTATGATCTCCCAGGACAATGGGACAATTGAGAAGAAGAAGAACAAATACGAGAAAGCAGTTTATGAAAACATAACACTGTATCAATTTAATCATTGCTGATTGTAACGTTCGTAAAATCATTTGGATCAAGAGCAGTGAATTGTAAACGCTGACAGACCACATCTGCGCTTCGACCACCTGGGTCACAGTAACCACAAAGGAAAAACATGTTTAATGAACTGAAACAAGATTGAATATTAATTCTAGTAAAACGAAAATATTTTTAAAGAAAGGTTTTTTAAGCACCCCCCGGCAGCAAATCCGAAACGTTTCTATCTGCGTTCGTCCGGGTGATTTAAAAGAATGTTTGAGTTGGCTATATTTCCTGCACTATACATTGCATTTGAGATATATCAACTGATTTGAAAACGGATGTTGTAAGGTTTTGTATACTACCGGTACAGTACTATAACTTCTCTATTCAGTTCTCTTCCTTCCTTCTTTCTAAATATTTAATTTCGTTTTGTTTATTAATATCTTACTTGATTTTGTATTAGTTATAAGTTTTTCTAATGCTGCACAAAAAAAAAAAAATCAAATGGATCTAAACAGAGCCCGCCTCCACGTGGCGGGACACGGGCAACGGTGTGAGTGGGGACGGGAGCCGGTGTGGTGTTACTTTCAGTCACTGCGGACCCCGGACCCAGTCACAGCGGCTAAGTGGCAATATACGACCCACCATAAGAAATTAGACGGTGGGTCATAAAATATAAGCAGCTAGTGAAAAAAAAAAAGAAAAAAAAAGTACTCCAGCACTGCACTACCTGTAGCGTATACGGCGTCAGTTGAAAGCGAGATGGATACTGTGCTACATAAGACTTTTGCGTTAAGGAGTTCAGCAAAAGCGACTACGGTGCAGCGTATGTTTCCAAGCAAGTTAAACGTTCAACCTCCAACGTCGAAGAGCACTGATCGCGGGAATAAACGATTTGACGAAACTGGCTCTCTGTGTAAAGACCGACCGCGTGTATCGGAGGAGCACGTGGAGCACATTGGAATGAGCTTTGAACGTACCTTGTTCGTCAAATGAATGAAAATTCGGATTGCATTATCCAGCAGGACAGATCTTTATCCCATTGAGATCTGAATGTTTGATGTTTCCTGGAGGAATTTCTACCTCGACGATGGATACGTCGCAGAAGGAATGAGGACTCAGCACATCAGCCCTAGCCACCGAAGTATCCTGATCTCACACCCTGCTATTATTTCTTATAGGGTTTCCTGAAAGACGCAGTAGACGTCCCATCTCCTCCTACAGATATGAGTGAACCAAGAAAACGTATCACAGATGAGGCAAACTCAGTGACGCGAGACATTCGTCATCGAGCGTGGGATGAATTCTGAAACCGTCAAGATGTTGTCAATGCAACCGGAGGCGGACACAGTGAACATTTGGAAACTTCCATACATGAGTAATCAAATGTAATTTACAGAAATAAATCATAAAATTCAGGAAATATACGCTAAGGAAATATAACTCATCTTTTCGATTCCCGCTCTGTGTTGTGAGGTTTCGCGGATGTCCATACAGCATAAACTTCTATATCACCTAAGAACCTCTATTCCATTTCCATGTTGACCCATAGGTTGTGTAAGTGTTCAATTAATTTTGAGTCACAGGACAACTGGTAATTCTGGGTTGGGATGAAATGAAATCAAGTATTGAATAACACAGACGTCACTAGGCTTTGACGCGTAGGAAAGAAAGAAATAGGTTCTGCTGCTCTTTATGCATACTTCAGAGCAGCTACTCACATTTTCTAATCATCTATTATGAACTGGCGGAACTTAACACTTGCGATGACATTTTCGTAGCATGGGATACAGTAATCATTCATCGTCATTTGATTGAAATAAATTTATTTACAAAGAAGTGGCACAGAAGGAATATCTTAGAAATAAAACAACAGATAAATTTATAAATAGTAAAATGTCTTCAGAGCTACTCTTAAAGACACATCAGTGTGCCCTGCCGCACATTCATGGCACATATGCTCAGTTAGTCCCGTGGAGCACCAAGGGCATGTCTTTCTTCTATCAGTTCTCAATCAAGAGTGAGTTTCTGTTCAGCAGCAGGCGTCCCCCTCACATTTTGGAATGAGCCAATCGGCGTTCGCTCGTTTCCCCATCACAAGTTAGGCTAACGGGCCTTCGGGCAAATACTGACTTATTGAGCAATTTTTATAAGATATGGCTTTCATTTAATAGTAATCATTTAACTTGCCAGCTATTCTAATAATTGGTAACTTAGTATTCGTTGTATCTCTTCATAGTCCGTCCCAACGATTTCTCTGATGATTCAGATTATGCCTCCTCTCGAGGAAGGGAGTTGGGATAGGAGGGTGGGGGCCCGATTAGTGACGCCCATCACGTAACGACTCCTTCGCGAGAAAAGCGTTTGATTGTTGGAATGTGTTTGTTGCGAGAACCAGATCCTTCTGCGCTGGGCACCAGACGAGGTTTGTCTGATCAGCAAACATCCACAGATGGGAGTTTCCTGCACAAAAATAACATCTTGTCATTATAGGCTTGTGACATGAATACTTTATAATCTGGAGAAAAATTGGAAATAGATCCAACACCTTTGTAAATGCATGAAAGCATGGAGAAGCTGCTATCAAATTCTAACGAACCAATTGATTATAGTAACTACAGATGATCATCGTTTTATATCGAAGTCCCGAAAAAAATAAAACAGCTATAAAGGTAATACGCACCCATGCAAAAGTCTGTTGAAAATTCAATAAACTGACGCACTGCCTGCCCATCATAAACCAAAAAGTATGGCTAAATTACGTTAAAAAGGGCAATCACATACAACATTAACTTAGTGTTCGCTGCTTCGCTCGCGGAGACTGTATCGTCTGCATCTGTATGGTCAGATTTTTTTTGTTGCTTTTTTTTTCCCTTTAGATGAATGACTGCCAACTCGGGGCGTGGAACGTCAGAAACTTGAACGTTGTAGGGGAACTAGAAAATCTGAAACAGGAAAAGCAAACGCTATAGTAGGGATCAGTGAAGTGAAACGGAGAGAACACAAGGATTTCTGGTCAGATGAGTATACTATAATATCAACACTACAGAAAATCGTATAATGGGAGTAGGATTTGTTATGAATAGGAAGCTAGGGCAGAGAGTGTGTTATTGTGAACAGCTCAGTTACAGGGTTGTTCTCACCAGAATCGATTGCAAACTAGCATAGACAACGATAGTTCAGGTATACGTGCCAAGGTCGACAGATGAAGATGGAGAGAGAGAGAAAATGTATAAGGATACTGAGAGGGTAATACATTACGTAAAGAGGGATGAAAATCTAACAGTCATTGGCGACTGGAATACAGCCGTAGGGGAAGGAGTAGAAGAAACGGTTACAGGAGGACATGGGATTGGGATAAGTAATGAGATAGGAGAAAGACTAATTAAATTCTGTAATAAATTTCAGCTAGTAATAGCGAAAGCTCTGTACAAGAATCAGAAGAGGAGGAGGTATACCTTTAAAAGGTCGGGTTATACGGGAAGATTTTAGTTCGATTACTTCATGGTCAAGTACAGATTCCGAAATCGGATACTGGATCGTAAGGCGCACCCAGGAGCGGCTGTAGATTCAGATCACAATACAGTAGTGTTGAAGAGTAGGCTGAAGATGACGATATTAGTCAGAAAGAATCAATATGCAATGAAGTGATATACGGAAGTACTAAGAAATAGCGAGATACGCTTGAAGTTCTCTAAGGCTATAGATACATCAATAAGGAACAGCGCAGTAGGTAGTGGAGTTGAAGAGGAATGGACATCTCTAAAAGTGGCCCTCACAAAAGTTGCAAAGGAAAACATAGTTATAAATAACGTAACTACGAAGAAACCATGGGTTGGGTTGTTGTGGGGGAGGAGACCAAACTGCGAGGTCATCGGTCTCGTAGAAACCATGGGTAACAGAAGAAATACTTCAGCTGATCGATGAAAGGTGGAAGTAAAAATATGTCCTGCGAAACTCAGGAATACAGAAATACTAATCGCTGAGGAATGAAACAAATAGGAAGTGCAGGGAAGCGAAGACGAAATGACTGTATGAAAAATGAGGTGAAATCGAAAGAGAAATGACTGTCGAAAGGAAAGACTCAGCATACAGTAAAGTCAAAATACCCTTCGGTGACAATAAGAGCAATGGTGGTAACATATGAGTGCAACAGGAATTGCCTTCTTAAAAGCAGAGGAGAGAGCAGATACTAGGAAAGAATGAACTGAAAGCCTCTAAGTGGGAGAAGATTTGTCTGATGTAATAGAAGAACCAATAGGAGTCGATTCACAGGAGATATAGGATCCAGTATTAGAATTTGAAAGAGGTTTGGAGGACTTAAGATCAAATGAGACGGAAGGGATCGACCATATGCCATCAGAATTTCTAAAATAATTGGGGGAAGTGGCAACAAAACGACTATTCCTGCTGATGTGTAGAATGTATGAGTCTGGCATCATACCATCTGACTTTCGGAAAAATATCATCCAGACAATTTCGAAGACTGCAAGAGCCGACAATTGTGTGCATTATCACACAATCAGCTTAACAGCTATTGCATCCAAGATGCTGACAAGAATAGTATAAACAACAATGGAAAAGAAAATGGAGGATGTGTTAGATGAAGGTAAACGCACGAGACAGGTAATTCTGACGTTGCGGTTGATAATGGATTCAAGACTAGAGAAGTCAAGAAACGTTCATAGTATTTGTCGACCTGGGAAAAGCACTCGATAAAGTCAGATGGTGCAAGATGTCAGATATTCTTAGAAAAATAGGGGTAAGCTACAAGGAGAGACGGATAATGTATAATATTATTCGTTAAAAACACTCTTGGTTGCAATTTTAGTTTTTTATTTTTAAACTACGCGTTTCGCCTTATTTAGGCATCTTCAGGTTGATCTAAATTTGGTATTTCTTGGACCGATCCTTTAGACAGTATAACCAAAGGGCATCGTCGAATGCATCAGACCAACATCTCTTTCGTTTAACGAAGGCGTTTAACGAAGGCGATGTTGGCCTGATGTATACGACCATGACCTTTGGCTACACTGTCTAAAGGGTCGGTCTAAAAAATACCGAATTAAGATCAACCTGAAGATGCCTAAATAAGGCGAAACGCGCAGTCGAAAAATAAAAAAAAATTAATTGCAACGAAGACTGTTTTTAACCAATACTGTTAAGCACTAGTTTGCTGTATGCCACGTATGGATTGGCAGAATTTCTAATGTATAATATGTACAGGAGCCAAGGGGGAATAATAAGTGTGGACGACGAAGAACGAAGAGCTCGGATTCAAAAGCGAATAAGACAGGGATGTAATCTTTCGCCCCTACTTTTCAATCTGTACATCGACGAACCAATGATGGAAATAAAAGAAAGGTTCAGGAGTGGGGTAAATATTCAAGGTGAATGACATGAGTGATACGATTCGTTGATGAGATTGCTATCCTGAGTCAAAGTGAAGAAAAATTACGTAATCTGCTGAGTAGAATGAACATTATAATAACTACAGAATACGGACTGTGAGTAAATCGAAGAAAGACGAAAGTATTGAGAAGTACAGAAATGAGAACAGCGAGAAGCTGAGCATCACGATTGATGGTCACGAAGTAGATGAAGTGAAGACATTCTGCTATCTAGGCAGTAGAATAACCAATGGCAGACGGAGCAAGGAGGACATCAAAAGCATACTAGCACTAGCAAAAAGGGCATTCCTGGCCAAGAGAAGTCTACTAATATCAAATATCGGCCTTAATTTGAGGAAGAAATTTCTGAGAATGTACGTCCGGAGTACAGAATTGTATTGTAGTGAAATATGGGCTGCGGGAAAACTGGAACAGAGGAGAATCGAAGCATTTCAGATGTGGTGTTACAGACGAATGTTGAAAATTCGGCGGCTTGATATAGTAAGGAATGAGGAGGTTCTGTGCAGAATCGGAGAAGAACGGCATATGTATAAAACAGTGATAAGGAGAAGTGACCGGATATTATGACAGCTGTTAAGACATGAGGGATTGACTTCTATGGTACTATAGGGAGCTGTAGAGGGCATAAACTATTGATGGAGACAGATACTAAAATATTTGCAGCAAATAATTGAGGACGTAGGTTGCAAGTGCTACTCTGAGGTGAAGAGGTCAGCACAGGAGAGGAATTTGTTGCAGGCCGCATCGAACCAGTCCGAAGATTGATGAACCCCCCCCCCCCCCAAAAAAAAATGTTCTGTACAAATTGCAACATTTTCTAATCTTCTGACGCTAATTAAGGCGATAGATGAATTGTTTTTTTTCTGAAAGTTCTTATGACCAGACACAGATTTTGGTATCTGAAGTCCAAGGTTTTTGTTAATCATAACTTAGAATTCTTGAGGGGAAATTTGCACAGGAAGTTACACAGCTTCCTTTAAATTTAACCGAGAGGTGCAACACTGATTTTCATAGATTTAGATTCCAAAATATTTTAATATAACGAAATATTTTCTCAAAAATTATCATCTACTCCGTCAGGGGTTGAATTTACAAAACCAGTGAATAAAAAAAACCTTCATGATGAAATGATTAAGAATAATTATCCCCTGCTTCGCTCTCTTAGATGGCTGAATTTCTAAATTCAATGAAACGCGTGTTTTTCCTGTCTGTGAAATCAAATGTCAGTGCTCATAGGTTTAGCTTTAAACATACTTCAGTAATGATTTAATAATGATTTAGTTTCAAAACATATCTTCCACCAAAAGCTTTACTCCATAGGAGTAAAATTTCCAAAAATACTGAAAAACCTATTTCTTTATCTGTGACTGAGAAACCAAATAGAAGTTTCCATAGGTCTATCTTCAAATTTGTCTTAATAGCGACGAATTTTCAAAAAAATTTGTCGTCCCCGATTTCACCCTTTTAGGGTGGAATTTCGAAAAATCCCTTCTGAAACGACGCCTACAGTGTAAAGTCAACATGCTCTCTGAATTTAAATTTTTTATATTTATGTGTTTGGGCTGGGCGGTAATGAGTCAGTCAGAACCCCCGCTGCATCCCTCGCTTAGATTGTATGGTTGGTACGGATCAAAAGTTTTCAAGCTACTTAAGGTCGGAGAACCATTGTCTTCTCCGAATGTACTTCTAACGAAAAGGCTATTCTGGAAGCTGGAGTCCATTCTCGTGGAGATGTTACCATAAAGACTTTCGTCACCTAACACATGTTTCTTTGCATGTAATCGAGAAGTTAAGAAACAGTTTTCATACATTTAGCTTTAAATATTTTTTAATATAACGAAATATGCCGTTAAAATTTTTGGTTCCGGTCTAAGGTTTAATTCACGAAAATAGGGAAATCCGTATTTTTTATATCGCACAGAGAAGTGAAATACAAATTTACATTCATTTAGCTTCGAAAAAACTTTCGTAATGAAGTACTTTCATAAAATTTTCATACCCTATTTCACTTGCTTAGGTGGCTGAATTTCGAAAAACACTGAAACACGACATTTGTTTCTAACCGAGAGGTCTAATACCAGTTTTCATTAACGTAGCTTTAACAAAACTTTAACAGTCACTCAGTAATGACTGATTTAAACACAAATTACCCTGTATTTCATTCCTATAAGGGTAAAGTTTCCAAATGGTGGAACATGTATTTATTTCTTACCAGGAGAAAAAAAATACCCATTTTTTGAGATCTAGCTTCAAAACTGCCTTAATAGCGACATATTTTCAAAAACCCTTTCATCCCCTGTTTTCCCTTTATCGCTGATATTTCGACAAATTCCTTTTTAAACGACGCCTACAGTATAAGATCAACACGCTCTCCACATTTCCAGTTTCTGTCCTTAGCGGTTTGGGCTCGGCGATGACCCGGTCAGTGTGGACATCGTTTTATAAATAGTGTAGGTAAGCATCTGATGTGTGCCACTCATAACAATCGATAAAACACCGCTCTGCATGGTGACATACGCAAGAAATTAGTAGAAAAGATAAGGTATGTATTTTGAGACAGAAATAGGACCAAAATGGAATGACTAAAATCAATGGGAAGGTTAAACTGTGACAATACCTTCTGTTCTTTCAATTCACACAGGAAACCTAAAATCCCAGTAGGCATAAAACCATTGTTTTTCTATGCAGGACACCCTAGAATTTATGATCAGGGGATCAGGGGAACCCAAATCCGCAGTCATTAAATCGCGTACGACATCCGACCCTGCATGTGTGATCAACACAAACTATGCAATGTTGGGCTCGGATAGAAGGAAAGAAACTACGAATCAATCAGGTAAACATACAAAAAAGCAAGCTAGAAACACATAAATTGTTGCTTACTTACCCAAGCTTTACTACTTGCTCGATATCACTCCCAGGCCAAGTCAAGAGAATATTTCGGTGGTTTCTCTGGATGATAGGCTGTTCAGAGTCTGTACCACCGTGGCGTGAACTCAAAGGTCGCACATTACTTCATGGCCATCGCGTAAGCATAACATAATAATTAATTTTATAAAATAGTAACTTCTATATGCCATAATTGACCCTAACGAACAAAGTATACACTGATAGTACTTGAACAGAATTTCCGTAATCCAGCTGCAGAATGTACGATTTGATTTACGAGTCGGACCGTTGATAGCGAAGCTTAAAAAAGCATTTAATTACATACTAAATAGCAAAACAATAACTAGCGGCCATATCAGATAAAAGCTATCAATAGAAGCATGGTTCTCCTTAGACTTATAGCAGATAATACCATTTTATATCATGATGCAAAAAAACTGTTCAGGAAGCTAATATCACCAGAGAAACAGAACGTATGCTAAGTTTACTGATAAAATGTCAATTAAATAGCACATCAAAGGAATCTGGACACAAATGTGTGTCATGAAAAGTGTTCGTAGTTTTATAGTAATATGTACAAAATGACTAATTTAATTGTTTTTTCTTACGACTTATCCGATGAATGCGTGTCAGTCGTGATGGAAGTGTTGGAAACGTTAACATTCGTGCGCACCCAGTCGACTTTCAGAATCTCTGCCTGGGTTCGGGACCTTAGACATGCTTTAGGCAGTCGACATCCTGATCTCTGGGCAACTTGTTGTTGTTAAAGTTCTCCACATTTTCAATACAAGTTCGTGGACTTGGAACTGTAGAGAGATGTTAAACAAACATAGAATTCCTATATCGGCTCATGTGGTTTAGTTTTGAACAGCAGCGTGGTCTTCAAACCTTTGCAAAATTTCTACCCGTCTGCGTGGGCTTTGAAATATTACCCACAACCGAATTTTCTAGTTTAAAGAACAATGTGCTGTGCCGGGCTTGCTACTTTAATCCTGTCTGCAATTTAGTTAATACACAGCAAACCAACGGAAAAGTAACAGGGTAATGTGAAAGATATGTGTCCGTCCATAGACACAAAGAAAGAGAAATAACTTTAAAAATCGATTCCACTCTACAGTAAACCATTTTACACGAAGAGAATGCAACAATACAGTCAGTACGTCTCCAAATCTAGTGTGAAATATTTTGCAATAGATTACTATTACAGGCATATTTAAGCCCCCTCAGTGACTGAACGACCTTCTCACCGATTTAATATTCCATAAAAATGCATTGTAAATTGTATACATTTTTTATTTTTCTTCTTTCCTTGAAATTTCCTTTTTTTATGTTATGGTTTTATATGTGTCAACATGTAATGAAAAGTTGTTCTGTAAATTACTAATTTTATTTCCAAAGTCATTGTGCAGGGTGACCCACGAAGAATGGTCAATATTCAGAAATGTGACAAAAATGATCATGGGAGCCAAAAAAGCCTAGTATGCATAGGATCTAAAATCCATACCTGAGGACCTGTGAGCAATTCTTCTCTTCGATACCGCGAAACAAATATTTTCTCTTTGTTTTCCATTCTTTGGGAGGAGGTAGTGTGGACCAGAACAAGAAGATATTGTTTAGTAAACATGGGCTCTAAAATGCGTACATGAATGGTATGGGCAGTTGTTCACTAGAAGAGATGTGTCTCACAATAGCCAAGATGAGCAATTGCTCTTAGTTCTAAGGGATGCTCTTTAGAGTACAAGCTACTGAACTTATATTGTTCTGTTGGTCAATACCACTAGACCAGCAGACAGTAGAAGAGATTTTTTTCACAGCATGGAAGATGAAGTGCTCATATATCACAAAGGTATGCGTATTGAAGACAATGTTTACTAGAATTTTATGCTTGGTATGATCGTTCCTGTTATATTCCTGAATATCAATCATTCGTCCTAGGACACCATATGTATATTCATCCTCTGTGTATTTCTGAAAGCTTCGGCACGGTAGGGAACACTTTATCTATGTAAGAAAACATTATGAATCAAGAGCAGACAGTTGATGAGGGGTGGGAGTTCACAGCGTGACTCGGATGGGAGGTAGCGAATGCGGAGAAATTTTGAGAAAAATTGGTTAGTTTGTGGGAACGGGAACAACTTTAGTATTTGTGGAATGAGAAGTTTGAATGATATCAGAGACAGTGCCGTGAGATGTCGAACACTGTTATTTTACGGGGAAGGGCGAACAGATCTTACATCATTCTGGAGGACGATTCCTTCACAATTGTTTCAGTAATTTACTAATTTTTCGAGAAGTAGATTTTATTTTTTAAGATCGACGCTGTAGACGCAAGGACAAATGGTGAAGACATCAGTAGAGTACCAAGAACCGCACTAGAAGAATTTGTTCCAGATCATTCCAGAAGACGCTGGGAAGGAGAAGAAACCAAAGATATATCAAATATTTCATAACTAGCAGCAATCACACTGAGAGTGCAAAGTTTCACCAAAATCTACGCGACCAGCACAAAGGAACTATTTCTGGTAATATTCCAGACGAAAGAGTGACGGTGAGTATTAACGTTTCTACAGACTTATAAAGTGAAACTGGCACATAGTGTTCTGTGCATCAAACTGTCGACTGTGTTGAAAAATAGTTTATTAGGACGAAAGTCTAAGCTTCCATTGAATCAATTTTGAGTGAAATGATAAAGATATCATATATCACGTAAAGCAAGGTTGTGCAGACATGTTGCTGGAACTGCTAAATTAGTGTCTGTTATGTTAATTAACACGATAGATACCGTACTACATCCCATTAGCAAACAGTTAAAAAGTTTTATTAACGAGGTATTATGCTACTAAACGGCATGGCACGCAGCAGCAACCATGAACTTTTATTTCAGTTTGGGTAATTAATTTTACAGGTCAACGGCATCGCCATCGCCATTTTGCTGCAAATCAATAAATTTGCTCTTAGTGAGTACCTCATTAAATGTATAGAAGTCCATTTTTGTATATCAATAAATTAATTCTGTTTAGAATGCACACCGCCTTATGCAACTGATATTTGCAATACTGAACATTTTGCTCTTAGTTTTCATTTAAGTTTGATTTGTATCTATTATGCTACACTGATCTGGTAACATGCGCCATGAAAGCATTTCCGTTCACTTACTCTTTGCATACCAGCCACATAAAAACTTTGAGATACTTGAAACTTCCTGGAAGATTAAAACTGTGTTCCGGATTGAGTTTATTGACGTCAGACCGTGCCCACTCAGCCATCTCAACATTAATGTCAATTATGACGATAAGAAAAGGAGGACAACACAACACAGAGCAGTGGAACGGAGAAAATATCCGACCCGGCCAGAAACCTAACCCGGGCTCCTTCCCTTAGTAATCCGGTTTATGATGCTGGATTTGAAGCTTCAGGTGTTAAGCCGACACTGCCAAAAAGGCGTTATGAATGCCACGTCTTATACAAACACATTTCGTATTTGTGATGTTATACTGAACTATTAAATACGGCGCGTGAGGACTACTCATTTCGCTCATGCTTGTTAATGACTATCGGAGCTGTCGTAAAGCACGTCAACAGTTTACAACCTCCACGGCCTGTAGGTGAACTGTCATAAATAAGCCATAAACAGTCGTAATACTCAGTCAGGCAGATAGTTTCGACCATTATACACTCCTGGAAATGGAAAAAAGAACACATTGACACCGGTGTGTCAGACCCACCATACTTGCTCCGGACACTGCGAGAGGGCTGTACAAGAAATGATCACACGCACGGCACAGCGGACACACCAGGAACCGCGGTGTTGGCCGTCGAATGGCGCTAGCTGCGCAGCATTTGTGCACCGCCGCCGTCAGTGTCAGCCAGTTTGCCGTGGCATACGGAGCTCCATCGCAGTCTTTAACACTGGTAGCACGCCGCGACAGCGTGGACGTGAACTGTATGTGCAGTTGACGGACTTTGAGCGAGGGCGTATAGTGGGCATGCGGGAGGCCGGGTGGACGTACCGCCGAATTGCTCAACACGTGGGGCGTGAGGTCTCCACAGTACATCGATGTTGTCGCCAGTGGTCGGTGGAAGGTGCACGTGCCCGTCGACCTGGGACCGGACCGCAGCGACGCACGGATGCACGCCAAGACCGTAGGATCCTACGCAGTGCCGTAGGGGACCGCACCGCCACTTCCCAGCAAATTAGGGACACTGTTGCTCCTGGGGTATCGGCGAGGACCATTCGCAACCGTCTCCATGAAGCTGGGCTACGGTCCCGCACACCGTTAGGCCGTCTTCCGCTCACGCCCCAACATCGTGCAGCCCGCCTCCGGTTGTGTCGCGACAGGCGTGAATGGAGGGACGAATGAAGACGTGTCGTCTTCAGCGATGAGAGTCGCTTCTGCCTTGGTGCCAATGATGGTCGTATGCGTGTTTGGCGCCGTGCAGGTGAGCGCCACAATCAGGACTGCATACGACCGAGGCACACAGGGCCAACACCCGGCATCATTGTGTGGGGAGCGATCTCCTACACTGGCCGTACACCACTGGTGATTGTCGAGGGGACACTGAATAGTGCACGGTACATCCAAACCGTCATCGAACCCATCGTTCTACCATTCCTAGACCGGCATGGGAACTTGCTGTTCCAACAGGACAATGCACGTCCGCATGTATCCCGTGCCACCCAACGTGCTCTAGAAGGTGTAAGTCAACTACCCTGGCCAGCAAGATCTCCGGATCTGTCCCCCATTGAGCATGTTTGGGACTGGATGAAGCGTCGTCTCACGCGGTCTGCACGTCCAGCACGAACGCTGGTCCAACTGAGGCGCCAGGTGGAAATGGCATGGCAAGCCGTTCCACAGGACTACATCCAGCATCTCTACGATCGTCTCCATGGGAGAATAGCAGCCTGCATTGCTGCGAAAGGTGGATATACACTGTACTAGTGCCGACATTGTGCATGCTCTGTTGCCTGTGTCTATGTGCCTGTGGTTCTGTCAGTGTGATCATGTGATGTATCTGACCCCAGGAATGTGTCAATAAAGTTTCCCCTTCCTGGGACAATGAATTCACGGTGTTCTTATTTCAATTTCCAGGAGTGTACATGGCAACAGTGTGGTGGACTGATGTTTTCATGCCTAACAGCGTCCGGCTGGCAGAGTCCGACAACTTTCAGTCAGAGAGTACCGACCGGCTGACTGTATCCTTACTCGAACCGAAATTAAAAGATACCAAGATGGTTCCTGTTGACAAGATGACTGGAAAATTTTTTTGACCGTGTTACACGAGAAACTGCGGTCCACCAGCATGGTCCATTCAAATAAAGTAGTTGAAGCACAGAAAATGACTTTGGCAAATTAATTTATAAGACCCCAGCATCTGAAATTTATAATTTTGATTCCTTGATAAGATCAGTCTTACACTTCAGGAAAAGTTATGATCGAAAAATAAACTCGTACGGAAATGAGTATAGCAACGTATGGTGCTATAACAGGCCTCCAAGCTGTTGGTGAGAGCAACCTTCCAGCGGATATTTCACTGTGCAGTACCGCGCGGTCGGCTGCCTTAGCGTGGAGTAATACAAGCAAGCTTCCCCAGATTGATCTCATTACGTAAACCTGAGCTCCATCACTGTAAATAAAGTGAGGTGGTGTCATTCAGGCTCCTGGAGAGCAGTGTCGGCATTGACCTTGGCCATAGAAAAGCAACTTTCTTCTCAATACCAGAGTCGCAGATCAAAGTGTGTCTTCGGCTGTACCACATCAACTTGTGACAACAAATGATCACGAGTAATGGCAAACTACTTTCAAATAAGCAAAACCACGTGTTCCATACCGGCGAATGATTGGCCGAGAGCAAAATCGAATTTTGACACAACGAGCGAGTAAAGAAGTTTCTGAAGAGCTAGTATCGGTAAATCGAAACTGGTTAGAGAAAGACTTAAAATACTGTAGCAAATATCAGCACTGTGATATACAAAAAGTCGAAATATACTCTGAGAAAATGGAGTTCCTGACTAACAGGCACATAAGGACGTATCTTCCACGGTACTAGAGGGAGCTGTGGAGGGTAAAACTATACAGTAAGCCAGAGACTGGAACAAATCTAACAAATAACTGAGAACGTAGGTTATAAGTGTTACTTCGAAACGCAGAGATTGGCATTCTATTTCACGACATGCATTATTCTTCTCTCGAGCAACATTGTCGTTAAGCAGTTTGCTTTCATTAAAGCCCGTTCCACAACAATAATTAATTCGCAGTGTCCTTTACCGTAACGTCTGCGCCAGTCGCCTATTGAAACACTAAAGAGTACAACAAACCCAGTTATACGTCCACTTCATCGTAAATGTCCGTCAATGATTCTGTCTACTTTGACCGATGTTTTTACATTGATAGTAGATAAATTTTTATAAATAATAGTTAAATTATAGATCATATACATACACAACACTTCTACAGACTCACAGTTTAAAAACTCGAATTATAAATTATGTGAACTGCAGAGACGGATAACAAAATAAGATCACAAGAATGATTGCATCTCAACGCGATACTCAATGGATACCTGCTTTAAAACTTGGTCAGAACTAAGAGACCAGACCAAACAAGCTAGGGCAGTGGCAAGACAATATATATATATATATATATATATATATATATATATATATATATATATATATATATATATATAGTAAAGCTGCATGCCCTCGGGAAAAATTACGGCTGTAGTTTCCCCTTGCTTTCAGCCGTTCGCAGTACCAGAACAGCAAGGCCATTTTGGTTAGTGTTTCAAGGCTAGGTAAGTCAATCGTCCATACTGTTGCCCCTGCAACTACTGAAAAGGCTGCTGCCCCTCTTCATGAACCAAACGTTTGTCTGGCCTCTCAACAGATACCCCTCCGCTGTGGTTGCACCTACGGTACGGCTATCTGTATCGTTGAGGCACGCAAGCCTCCCCACCAACGACAAGGTCCATGGTTTATGCCGGGGGGGGGGGGGGGGAGCAACTACAAACAGTAGTATATATATGTTGTTGTGGTCTTCAGTCATGAGACTGGTTTGATGCAGCTCTCCATGCTACTCTATCGTGTGCAAGCTTCTTCATCTCCCAGTACTTACTGCAACCTACATCCTTCTCAATATGCTTACAAGGAAACCTCCCCATCGCACCCCCCTCAGATTTAGTTATAAGTTTGCACAGTGGATAGGCCTTGAAACACTGAACACAGATCAATCGCGAAAACAGGAAGAAGTTGTGTGGAACTATGAAAAAAATGAGCAAAATATACAAACTGAGAAGTCCATGCGCAACATATGCATCATCATGGATAATCCGAGCTCAGGACAGTACCGTTTCAGCCGCGCTCGCGAGTGGCCGCTGTTAACTGTTGCGCTGCACTTCAGTGCTTACATCGCTGTACTTGTAATTCGCCGAGTGCCGTCCGCCCGTTGATCTCCGTGTTCGTTCCTGTTCCTTGTGACCTGATCGCTCTTTCTGGTCTTGCTGCTGCTACTTGGAATTTCGGTTGTTTAACCGAAATTGCTTCGCTGGATTAACCATGGCTACAAACCTCAGGAAAAATACTCTGGTATTTGCGTTTGACAAGGAATCCCGTCCTGTTCAGCCGACATCCCTGGAAATAGATGACTGGATTACACAGGTAATTGTACTAAATTCAGAATCCGTTCATACCTGGCAACTGGATCAGGAAAAATACTGTGTTTTTGTCAAGTTAATCAGTGCTTCGACTGTTGATAAAGTGTTGCGAAAGTGGGCTATGAAGTAGATTTTGTGCATAGAAATGGTTATAAAAGTAAGGTTTCCGTCTATAGAGCGGACATTCATTATAAAACCATTCGTGTCTTGAATCTTTCCATTGAAATTGAAAATGATAACATTAAGGAAGCTCTTTCTAACTACGGAGACGTTAAATCAATTGCAAATGAAAGATGGTCGCCTCGTTTGAAACTGCAGTGTTTTAACGGGGCCCGCAGTGTAGAGATGGACGTTAAGACGAATATTCCGTCTCACATAACTGTTTTTGGGTATAAGGCACAAATTGTTTATACAGGTCTGGAAGCTACATGTCATATATGTAACGAAACCGGCCACTTCAGACAAGAATGTCCGCGGCGAACTGTTGTTCTTAAAAGTAATACAGCGTCAGAAGCTTACCTTAAATGATCTGTTACCAAAGAATAGCCCGGAACAACTGGTTGGGGATGTTAACGCAGCAGGCCAAGCTGATGTGTCCCTTCACGATAACAGTCAATTTCCCCCGTTAACAACAAATGGAAACCCTGTTGCCACTACTCGTGAAACTGAAATGCAACCGAAAAAACGACCTCTGGAGATAACTGATAGTTGTTCAGAGGACGAGCTGTCTTGTCCCACTCACTCACTTCGCAAGCAAAAACAGTGCGATGAGGAGGCAGAGGAACCTGAAGGCAAAATGCGAATGGAAACTAATGAACAGAAAGATAATACACATACGGTACCAGAAAATGAAGGGGGTGTAAACAGCATCAATTTGCAAGAAACAACAGGTGCAGTAGCCGATTGCAAAGATCAGAATCTATCTGATAATAAACAAATTCAGGAAGAGGTTGCAAAACTGCAGTCTCCATTTGTTTCCCTCGATCAGAAAGTGAGTGAAATTAATAATGAACGAGGTAGTGGTGGCCAAACTGAAATCACGGTCAACACCTCAGGGCAGGCGCCGGCAACCGAAATTGCGAAAGCGTCTGCTGCTGCTCCAGATAAGCTTCGAAGTAAAATACCGACGAAACCAAATGAGAATGTAGCTCGTAACCAAGGGCAGGGAAAATCCGGTAGGGGCGACCCTAGCCCAAAGAATGTTCAGTCCGAAACGGTCGTACACGAATCACTGGAAGAAAAATCAGAAAATTTACCAGGAAATCATTCTGCTTGCGTTACAAGAGAAAACATCAGAAGTAGAAAAAAAACGTGACAGTAACTAATAAACAGATGGAAGTGTTATTCCATGTTCAGCCTTCCGAGAAAACTGTTACAGCTTAGCTGAACCCTGAACCAAAGGAAACTAAATTAGTTCATCAAAACAACTACATAGTGAAAGCACAATGACGCAGTCTTATTCTGTCACTACTATAAACATAAATAAAATCACGACCGGTTAGAAATTATCGGCCCTTAAGGAATTTTTGTACGAATCCGCGACTGATATTGCCCTGTTACAAGAAGTTCTAATTTCGGATTTTTTAATTCCCGGCTTTCTCAGTTACATAAATGTGTCTCCCGAAACAAGTGCTGGAACAGCTATTTTGGTGAGGGAAGGGATTACAGTAAGCGAGGTAGAACTACTGGAATCCGGAAGGGGAATAGGACTAAATATCTATGATGTGACTATCATCAACTTGTACGCACCTTCAGGAAGTTCTCATCGAGCTGACAGGGCACGTTTCTTCAAAGATGACCTGATATACTTGTTAAGGAAATGGCCAAGACACTTGGAGGTGATTTTAATTGTGTTTTAAATCGAAAAGATCAGTTACCTAATTTTAATTTCTCAAGTGAACTAAAATAACTAGTTACTGGTTTAGAATTGAAGGATATATGCGAAATCAAATACCCCTCCACTGTTGAGTTCACCTATGTCACGGCAACATCACGTAGCAGGATTGATAGACTATATATTTCTAAAAATCTTGAAACTTCCGTGACAAGAGTAGAAACCATTCCTACGTACTTTTCAGACCATTCAAGTGTCTTAGCTTGAATAAATCTAACAAGACAGCCGGTTCGCCGATTCAAGAATCAGTGGAATTTGAACACTTCCTTGTTAGTACATCATGATTTAGAAGATCTGATTAAAGAAACATGGGCAATATGCCTGCGAGCCCGTAGTAGATATGCCACTGCTATTGACTGGTGGGTTAAAATAGCAAAGCCAAAGTTGAAGAAAGTTCTTATTCAATACAGTGCCCAGAGCGCAAGGGAAATGAAATGCACTATAGAGTATTACTATTCCGTTTTGAGAGATCTATATGATCAAGTCTCAGCAGGTTCCTCACTTCGGATAGCAGACATCAAAAAAGTCAAAGCCAAGTTACTCAATATCAATAGAAGTCAAATGGAAAGGGTTGAAAATAAACTCGAAGGCAAAATCGGTGTCAGAAGATGAAACTACTTCCCTATATCATTTAGTGAAGCATACGAAAAACGGGAGAAGAACTTTTATTGATGAAATTCGAACAAAACACTGTACGACTCTCAGAACCCAGCAGGATATCATGGACGAGATTTATCGCTATTATTGCGAGCTATATTCTGTACATCAAGGTAGTGATGCTTCCTTGGAAGAATTCCTTGACATCCTAGCCCCACAGCTGACAGAAGATGACAACGAAAATTTTCTCGAGGTTGTCAGTGAAGAAGACGCGTATGAGACTCTGTGCGCCTCACCACCTTAAAAATCCCCAGGACCGGATGGTCTGCCAGCAGAATTTTACATCCGTTACTGGCCAATAGTAGGTGCAAAAATCACGGACATTGTAAATGAGGTTATTCAGGGTAAAATCATTCCCGCTGAGTTTAAGGAGAGTAAAATTGTTCTGGTGCCAAAAAATAATGGAAACAAAGATTTAAATAATTTTCGTACAATTTCACTGCTGAATTCTGACTATAAATTAATAGCTAGAACAATAAACAAGAGAATTTCATGCCTTACATATAAAATTATTAGTCAACATCAGAACTGTGCGCAAGGCAGAACCATTTTTCAAAATCTAGCGGAATTCAGGGATATCATTGCAATAACTTCGGTAACAAACATAAAGTGTGCTTTATTGTTTTTAGATTTTTATAAATCGTTCGATGTAGTAAATCATGAATATCTTCTACAGACATTGAAGAAAATAGGTTCTAACGATAGGGTCATACAGTTGATAAAAAACATAGCAACTGGAATAAATGCTAAAATAGCGGTGAATTGTCAACAATCCAGGCAGATGCAATTACAACGAGGTGTTCCTCAAGGAAGTCCTCTGTCCATGTCGCTCTTCGCCATTTCGCTGGAACCTTTCCTCCGACATGTCCATGCTAGATTAAGAGGCTTAACATTATCAGGAAATAAAACAGTTGTAAGAGCCTATGCTGACGATATAGGGGTCATTATAAGGAACAACGACGAGGTAACCACCCTAGCAACAGTGATTGATTCGTACTGTAGAGCATCTGGAGCCAATGCAAACGAAAAAAAAGTAAGATGTTAAATCTCAGAGGTTTTGATAATATAAACGTCGAGTGGGCAAAATTAGTCCGACAACATAAAACGCTTGGGATCACCCTGACAGCATGCCCTATGAAAATGATGGCTTTAAATTGGAAAGTTGCAGCATATAAAGTGCAAGGAGCCATTGTAGAGAATTTAACTCGATATATGAACCATGTTCAAAGAACACAGTATATCAACTCATGCATTCTTCCTAAGGCTTATTATACTGCCCAGCTGTTTCCAACACCGAGAATGATAGCGAGGAGAGCAATGTCTAAAATCACCAACTTTTTGTGGAGAGGTGAAGTGTTCAGAGTACCTGCTAAAGTAGCCACTTTAGATCCTAAAAATGGTGGACTAGGATTAACTGATATAACGGATAAAGCCTCTGCTCTTTTTATCAAAAGGCTAGTTAATTTAATAAGAGACTCACGAGAAAGCATAACCAGCCAACTTTTCGAGATCATTAAACCTCCAAGCCTGCTTCCCCCGATTGAAGTGCAGAATATCAACAGTCGCTTACAGCACGTGAGGATTTTCTATGTTGAGTTTAGTTATGTCAGTGTCGAACTCAGGCAGTCCCGACACTTAACATCGAGAGCCATAATGCGGGAACGAAAGAAAAGCGAAGGAAGGAACAAGATAGAACGACAATTTCCAAACATAGAGTGGACTGAGATTTGGAAAAACATTAGTTCTAATGTGCTCACGTCTAACATAAAAACGTCATGGTACAAGACAGTTAACAACATAGTTTGCACCAATGAAAGACTGCATGCAATCGGACTCTGTGAAACAAATTTATGTCAACAATGCCATCTAGTCGACACAGTAATTCATAGATATACTTGTAGTGGTCACGTTAATAGTTGGAAGTGGATCCGGGAGCAAATAGCTCTGATTACAAGAACATCCCCTGAGTATATATCGCTGTCATTGATACACAGGCCTGAAGCACGCTATTTCCCAGAAGCAAAAAATAACGCTGTGTACTGGTTGCTGGGAAATTTTGTTAACTACGTCCTTAACAAATTAAGATCCGATAGCATCATAGAGTTCAAGGTACACATGCTGTGTGAGTTCCACAAAATTAGAAGCTATTCGAATCACAAGAAAAAGTTCGGTAATATGTTAAAAATTGTATTTGAAAGAATGGGCATTGGTTAATATAAAAAAGAAGGCTGTGTTGACAGTGATGTATTGTAGTTACCTTCAGGATACTAGTATTTACGATTTTACAGTATATTTATGATGTGTGCTTTTTCTACTTCAGAGAGTAGTGTTTGATATTTATAAGCTAATGTACAGAACTTAAGTGACATAGAGATTGTGTGTCTAATAGTGTCAAAACACAAAACATTAAAGGTGCATTATTGGCTTATACTAGAAAAAAAAGGAGCGCCGTGGTCCCGTGGTTAGCGTGGGCAACTGCGGAACGACAGGTCCTTGGTTCAAGTCTTCCCTCGAGTGAAAATTTTAATTTTTTTTTTCGCTAAATTATGGTCTGTGCGTTCGTTCATTGACGTCTCTGTTCACTGAAATAAGTTTAGTGTCTGTGTTTTGCGACCGCACCGCAAAATCGTGCGATTGGTAGACGAAAGGGCGTGCCTCTCCAATGGGAACCGAAAACATTTGATCGTAAGGTCATACGTCAACCGATTCCTCCACAGGAAAACACGTCTGATATACACTCCTGGAAATTGAAATAAGAACACCGTGAATTCATTGTCCCAGGAAGGGGAAACTTTATTGACACATTCCTGGGGTCAGATACATCACATGATCACACTGACAGAACCACAGGCACATAGACACAGGCAACAGAGCATGCACAATGTCGGCACTAGTACAGTGTATATCCACCTTTCGCAGCAATGCAGGCTGCTATTCTCCCATGGAGACGATCGTAGAGATGCTGGATGTAGTCCTGTGGAACGGCTTGCCATGCCATTTCCACCTGGCGCCTCAGTTGGACCAGCGTTCGTGCTGGACGTGCAGACCGCGTGAGACGACGCTTCATCCAGTCCCAAACATGCTCAATGGGGCAGATCCGGAGATCTTGCTGGCCAGGGTAGTTGACTTACACCTTCTAGAGCACGTTGGGTGGCACGGGATACATGCGGACGTGCATTGTCCTGTTGGAACAGCAAGTTCCCTTGCCGTCTAGGAATGGTAGAACGATGGGTTCGATGACGGTTTCGATGTACCGTGCACTATTCAGTGTCCCCTCGACAATCACCAGTGGTGTACGGCCAGTGTAGGAGATCGCTCCCCACACCATGATGCCGGGTGTTGGCCCTGTGTGCCTCGGTCGTATGCAGTCCTGATTGTGGCGCTCACCTGCACGGCGCCAAACACGCATACGACCATCATTGGCACCAAGGCAGAAGCGACTCTCATCGCTGAAGACGACACGTCTCCATTCGTCCCTCCATTCACGCCTGTCGCGACACCACTGGAGGCGGGCTGCACGATGTTGAGGCGTGAGCGGAAGACGGCCTAACGGTGTGCGGGACCGTAGCCCAGCTTCATGGAGACGGTTGCGAATGGTCCTCGCCGATACCCCAGGAGCAACAGTGTCCCTAATTTGCTGGGAAGTGGCGGTGCAGTCCCCTACGGCACTGCGTAGGATCCTACGGTCTTGGCGTGCATCCGTGCGTCGCTGCGGTCCGGTCCCAGGTCGACGGGCACGTGCACCTTCCGCCGACCACTGGCGACAACATCGATGTACTGTGGAGACCTCACGCCCCACGTGTTGAGCAATTCGGCGGTACGTCCACCCGGCCTCCCGCATGCCCTCGCTCAAAGTCCATCAACTGCACATACGGTTCACGTCCACGCTGTCGCGGCATGCTACCAGTGTTAAAGACTGCGATGGAGCTCCGTATGCCACGGCAAACTGGCTGAGACTGACGGCGGCGGTGCACAAATGCTGCGCAGCTAGCGCCATTCGACGGCCAACACCGCGGTTCCTGGTGTGACCGCTGTGCCGTGCGTGTGATCATTGCTTGTACAGCCCTCTCGCAGTATCCGGAGCAAGTATGGTGGGTCTGACACACCGGTGTCAATGTGTTCTTTTTTCCATTTCCAGGTGTGTATTATATGCGATACTGGTGACAGCATGTACGTCATATAACGGGAATATGTTGTCGACCCACCTAACTTGTACACTTGGCGAATGGGTAAAAAGATTATTCTACCTTCCCCGATTTAGGTTTCCTTGTGGATGTGATAATCACTCCCTAAAAAGTGATGAAAACATAAGAGTTTGTCACATAAGCTGCAACAAATGAATGCAACAGTTTCACAGTCACACAGTTTTCCCTGTGCTCCGTCAAAACATATGATTTTAAGGTTTTCAAATTTTTACGTGTGTAGACCTTGAAATCCTGCATGTGTCCAAGCAAATCTGAACATGTCCTGGAATTTTGGAGAGCGAAGTTGATTATGTGTAAGTGCCTGAACTTTCATAATTGTCTGAAAATAAAAAATTAAACTTTACACTCCAGGGAAGACTTGAACCAAGGACCTTTCGTTCCGCAGCGGCTCACGCTAACCACGGGACCATGGCGCTCCTGAGCTCACGTCCTCCTTGATGTGGCATATCCTGCGCATGGATTACTCAGTTTGTATATGTTGCTTATTTTTTTCGTAGTTCCACACCACTTCTTCCTGTTTTCTCGATTGATCTGTGTTCAGTGTTTCAAGGCCTATCCACTGTGCCAACTTATAACTAAATCTGAGGGGGGTGCGATGGGGTGGTTCCCTTGTTAGTGTATTCATCTCTTGGTCTCCCTCGACGATTTTTACCCTCCACACTGCCCTCCAATACTAAATTGGTGATCCTTTGATGCCTCAGAACATGTCCTACCAACCGATCCCTTCTTCTAGTCAAGTTTTGCCACAAACTTCTCTTCTCCCCAATGCTGTTCAATCCTTCCTCATTAGTTATGTGGTCTACCCCTATAGTCTTCAGCATTCTTCTGTAGCACCACATTTCAAAAGCTTCTATTCTCTTCTTGTCCAAACTATTTATTGTCCATGTTTCACTTCCATACATGGCTACACTCCACACAAATACTTTCAGAAAAGACTTCCTGACATTTAAATCTATACTCGATGTTAACAAATTTCTCTTCTTCTGAAACGCTTTCCTTGCCATTGCCAGTCTACATTTCATATCCTCTCTACTCATCAGTTATTTTGCTCCCCAAATAGCAAAACTTTTTTACAACTTTAAGTGCCTCATTTCCTAATCTAATTCCCTCAGCGTCACCCGACTTAATTCGACTACATTCCATTATCCTCGTTTTTCTTTTGTTGATGTTCATCTTATATCCTCTTTTCAGGACACTAGCCATTCCGTTCAACTGCTCTTCCAAGTCCTTTGCTGTCTCTGACAGAATTACAATCTCATCGGCGAACGTCAAATTTTTTATTTCGTCTCCATGGATTTTAATACCTACTCCGAATTTTTCTTTTGTTTCCTTTATTGCTTGCTCAATATACAGATTGAAGAGGCTACAACCCTGACTTACTCCCTTCCCAACCGCAGCTTCCCTTTCATGACCCTCGACTCTTAAAACTGCCGTCTGGTTTCTGTACAAATTGTAAATAGCCTTTCGCTCCCTGTATTTTATCCCTGCCACGTTTAGAATTTGAAAGAGAGTATTCCAGTCAACATTGTCAAAATCTTTCTCTAAGTCAACATATGCTAGAAATGTAGGTTTGTCTTTCCTTAATCTATTTTCTAAGATAAGTCGTAGGGTCAGTATTGCCTCACGTGCAGCAACATTTCTACGGAATCCAAACTGATTTTCTTCGAGGTCGGCTTCTACCAGTTTTTCCATTCGTCTGTAAAGAATTCGCGTTAGTATTTTGCAGCTGTGACTTATTAAACTGATAGTTCTTTAATTTTCACATCTGTCAACACCTGCTTTCTTTGTGATTGGAATTATTATATTCCTCTTGAAGTCGGAGGGTATTTCACCTGTCTCACATCTTGCTCACCAAATGGTAGAGTTTTGTCAGGACTGGCTCTCCCAAGGCCGTCACTAGTTGATATGGAATGTTGCCTACTCCCGGGGTCTTTCAGTGCTCTGTCAAACTCTTCACGCAGTATCATATATCCCATTTCATCTTCATCTATATCCTCTTCCATTTCCATAATATTGTCCTCAAGTGCATAGCCCTTGTATAGACCCTCTATATACTTCTTCCAACCTTCTGCTTTCCCTTCTTTGCTTAGAACGGGGTTTCCATCTGAGCTCTTGATATTCATACAAGTGGCTCTCTTTTCTCCAAAGGTCTCTTTAATTTTCCTGTAGGCAGTATCTATCTTACCCCTAGTGAGATAAGCCTCTACATGCTTACATTTGTCCTCTAGCCATCTCTGCTTAGCAAATTTGTTCTTCCTCTCGATCTCATTTTTGAGACGTTTGTGTTCCTTTTTGCCTGCTTCATTTACTGCGTTTTTATATTTTCTCCTTTAATCAATTAAATTCGATATTTATTCTGATACCCAAGGATTTCTACTAGCCCTCGTCTTTTTACCTACTTGAGTCTCTGCTTTGAACATGGTGTTATAATCAGCGCACGAACAGTGGGACACGGCATCTCTCAGGTAGCGATGAAGAATGGATTTTCCCGTACGACTATTTCACGAGTGTACCGTGAATATCAGGAATCCGGTAAAACAACAAATCCCCGAATCACTGCGGCCGGAAAAAGATCCTGCAACAACGGGACCAACGATGACTGAACAGAATCCGTCAACGTGACAGAAGCGCAACCCTTCCCCAAATTGTTGCAGATTTCAATACTGGGCCTTCAAGAAGTGTCAGCGTGCGAATCATTTAATGAAATATCATCGGTATGGACTTTCGGAGCCTAAGGCCCACTCGTGTACCCTTGATGACTGCTCGACACAAACCTTTACGCCTCGCCTTCGTCCGTCTACATCGACAATGGACTGTCGATAATTGGAAACATGCTGCCTGGTCGCACGAGTCTCTTGTCCAGTTTTGTCGAGGGCATGGTCGTGTATGACTAAGGGGCAACCTCATGAATCCATGAACCCAGCATGTCAGCAGGGAAGTGTTCAAGCTAGCGGAGGCTCTGTAATGGTGTAGGGCGTGTGCAGTGGGAGTGATGTGGGACACCTGTAACGTCTAGATACGACTCTGCCAGGTGACACGCACGTAAGCATCATGTCTGATCACCTGCATCCATTCATGTCTATTGTACATTCCGACGGACTTTGGCAGGTCCAGAAGGACAATGCGACACCTCGCACGTCCAAAATGGCTACAGAGTGGCTCCAGGAATACTCTACTGGGTTTGCACACTTCTGCTGGCCAACAAACTCGCCGGACATGAACATTATTGAGGATATCAGGAATGCCTGTCAACGTTCTATTCTTAGGGATTTATGGACAGTCCTGTAGGACCTAGGTGTCAGTTCCCTTCAGCACTACTTCAGACATTGGAGGAGTTCATGCCACATCGTGTTGCGGCACTGCTGCGTGCTCACGTGGGCCCTACACGACATTAGGCAGATGTATGTTTCTTTGGCTCTTCGTTGTATGTATTTCTCAATGAAAATACGAGAAGTTCTTTACACTAGGAAACTGTCGCAAAAGGTTCCTTTTGTAACTACTTATTCTATATTTTTATCCATAGTTCCCTTATAACAAGCGAGGAAAGTAAGATATATAAATAATTTCGTTCCTTTTGTAAAAATTGTCTGTGTTATTAATTAAATAGTATGTTTTCAGCATCCATTTATAGTTTTGTAATTGTTTTGCTGTTTTAGTATAGTAGAACACAGATGTTGACTCGAATGTTCAGAGATCCAAGAGCAGTCCAAGAGTACATCATACACTCCTGGAAATTGAAATAAGAACACCGTGAATTCATTGTCCCAGGAAGGGGAAACTTTATTGACACATTCCTGGGGTCAGATACATCACATGATCACACTGACAGAACCACAGGCACATAGACACAGGCAACAGAGCATGCACAATGTCGGCACTAGTACAGTGTATATCCACCTTTCGCAGCAATGCAGGCTGCTATTCTCCCATGGAGACGATCGTAGAGATGCTGGATGTAGTCCTGTGGAACGGCTTGCCATGCCATTTCCACCTGGCGCCTCAGTTGGACCAGCGTTCGTGCTGGACGTGCAGACCGCGTGAGACGACGCTTCATCCAGTCCCAAACATGCTCAATGGGGACAGATCCGGAGATCTTGCTGGCCAGGGTAGTTGACTTACACCTTCTAGAGCACGTTGGGTGGCACGGGATACATGCGGACGTGCATTGTCCTGTTGGAACAGCAAGTTCCCTTGCCGGTCTAGGAATGGTAGAACGATGGGTTCGATGACGGTTTCGATGTACCGTGCACTATTCAGTGTCCCCTCGACAATCACCAGTGGTGTACGGCCAGTGTAGGAGATCGCTCCCCACACCATGATGCCGGGTGTTGGCCCTGTGTGCCTCGGTCGTATGCAGTCCTGATTTTGGCGCTCACCTGCACGGCGCCAAACACGCATACGACCATCATTGGCACCAAGGCAGAAGCGACTCTCATCGCTGAAGACGACACGTCTCCATTCGTCCCTCCATTCACGCCTGTCGCGACACCACTGGAGGCGGGCTGCACGATGTTGGGGCGTGAGCGGAAGACGGCCTAACGGTGTGCGGGACCGTAGCCCAGCTTCATGGAGACGGTTGCGAATGGTCCTCGCCGATACCCCAGGAGCAACAGTGTCCCTAATTTGCTGGGAAGTGGCGGTGCGGTCCCCTACGGCACTGCGTAGGATCCTACGGTCTTGGCGTGCATCCGTGCGTCGCTGCGGTCCGGTCCCAGGTCGACGGGCACGTGCACCTTCCGCCGACCACTGGCGACAACATCGATGTACTGTGGAGACCTCACGCCCCACGTGTTGAGCAATTCGGCGGTACGTCCACCCGGCCTCCCGCATGCCCACTATACGCCCTCGCTCAAAGTCCGTCAACTGCACATACGGTTCATGTCCACGCTGTTGCGGCATGCTACCAGTGTTAAAGACTGCGATGGAGCTCCGTATGCCACGGCAAACTGGCTGACACTGACGACGGTGGTGCACAAATGCTGCGCAGCTAGCGCCATTCGACGGCCAACACCGCGGTTCCTGGTGTGTCCGCTGTGCCGTGCGTGTGATCATTGCTTGTACAGCCCTCTCGCAGTGTCCGGAGCAAGTATGGTGGGTCTGACACACCGGTGTCAATGTGTTCTTTTTTCCATTTCCAGGAGTGTAGAATCCTCTTCGTGCATACGTGGTGCTCATCCCGGAACAGGAGGTCTTATGTTGTGTCTAGGCAACGGCGTGATGTACAGTTGAGTAGGGATAAAAAGATCCTTCACAGAGTTAGTGGTCTGGACACAGAATTACTAGCTGCTACGTGAACCAGTCTCGTGACGCGATGTTATAAATGTCTGTACGGGAATGCTTTAGTGTGGTCGCAGCCTGCACCCGTTTGCAGTTTGCAGTTGAAAGCTGTCAATAGTTCTGCTAGCGGCCGGCGACCTTCTTATACTGACTCGCCTATGACACGGTGGCCTGGCAGTCACTCCTCCGCATTATATGAAGGTCTACACCACACGCCAGTCAGTATCTTGGACCCGACCCGACTACTTATCACTGTCCTTCTTTTGGTCTTTCTGTTTGAATTTTCTTCGTTTGCATGACAGCAATTTGTGTATCGCAGTAGTTTCCATTTCACGTGCCTCCAAGAATCGAAATATTGCTCTGAAAACCATCTGAGCAATTAGCGAGCTAGCTGATAGGCCCATTGCTCTGAACCTTCCTGCTGACAGTTGCGCAGCTACCTCCAGTGATCCGTCTTTATCGCAGCTACGCTGCCGTTTCCAACCCCTTCCGTGTGGTACTATCTTTCCAGATACAGTATTTACAACAACAGTGAGAGTGACTACAGAACCTCTCGCACATCTGGTGGCTTTTTGGGCTACAACAAGGTTATCCTAAAAAGACTGACAACCAGACTCACGGATTAACTTATCTGTTGCAATTCCTAACTCAATTTACATTCATCAGGCTGGATGAAAGCTTCATGTGACTGATTCAGTCTCCATACGCTACCACGCGCGGTTATTACGAGACTGTGCAAACATTTAAGCTTGTGGTAGGTAATTAAAGATAAACGGTTTAGTGGGCTAAATCGCAACTGCTCATTTCTGAACGAACTGGCCAGCTTTCGTTGTCCAATACTTGAGGGTAGGTCGAACGATCCAAAGGTCAAAATGACGACTCGAAAGCAAGCTTACTGTCCCGGAAACTTATCTGGGGTCCATATATGGATGGAAGCAAGCTGAAGACGAACACATTGCGACGATTTTCTGCTTCTAGAAATTGTACTACTACAATTTTTATTCGAACATGATCAAATAGTGAAGTGACATCTCTTGAGATCTTAAAGCAGATTTTGAACATAAAGTTAAAAGCAGGAAATACATTGTGGAAAACACAGTAGCCCAATCAAATTCCTAAGGAAGCTACATAAGCTCCCTATCCCTCCAGCCAGAAAGAAACTCTTCCATTTGACGAAGGGAGTCGCCCATGCTACGATAATTCCGCTCCATTTTCGCCTTTTCTTGACCTCCACCTTTGTAAGGGGCGAAAGCAGAACCCTTTTGTAGCCAGCAGCAGATGCTGATATCACAGTTCATGACCGAGAAACTGCTTTTGCCATCGTATCCCTTAGAGATCATGACTTCCACAGTAGCTTTATCGTCAAATGGTTAGGATACGAGGCCAAGATATTCTCATGTTTCTTCCGATGGGAATTTTACTTCAGTCAGTATGGTAGCACGTCATGAGAGAATACACTTATGATCGACTAATAATTTTGCCTTTCATAAACACGTTTTTGCTAAGATTCTTCTTCATATTGATAAACTACAGACCATAACCGACGTGAGAGACTCACATAGGAGACCAACTGAATACTCAAAAGAAGGATAGAGTCACAAATATACACCTCAGAAAGTTTTTGAAGTCGACATAAGTCATCAGCTTTTGTGGAATTTGTGGCCTCTTTGTACACTCTCCTTTGGTCAGCCTTAAGTTTCTGTTGGTCTCTTCACACCAGAGACTCGTTGGATGCAGTTCACCAAGCTCTTCATGGCCGACCAAGTACTGGAACTACGTCCATTTGAACGCACTTGCTGCACTGATCCCTTGGTTTCTCTCCACAGTATATTTTTACCACACCATTACCAAAATGACGATTCCCTGATACCTCAGATAGTGTCCCACCAACCAAACATATTTAGGACAAGTTCTGACAAAAATTTCTTTCTTCTCCAATTCGATTCACTAGCTCCTAATTAGTTACTCGATTTACCTATCCGTTGTTTTCCAGTACCATATTCACATCTTCCGTGAAATGTTTGTCGCTCAAAAATCACTTTCTTATAAGGCTACACTCCGGAAAATATGCGTTCCGAAATGACTTCTTAATACTTAAACTGATACTGGATGTTAGCTAAACCCCTTTTTTACAGAATTGTTTGTCATTGCTACACCCAGTCTGCATTTTATATGTCTATTATCAGTTGTTTTGATGCCGAAACATCAAAACTAAACTCTTCTACTACTCTTGCTGTCTCATTTCCTAATCTATTTACATCAGCATCATCTTATTTACTTGACCAACATTACCCTACCCTAATTTTACTTTCGCTGTTGTTCATAATAAAACTTGTTTTCAAGTCCCTGTCCACTGCGTTCAATTCCTCTTCAGAGTGGCCGCCCGGTTAGCCAAGAGGTGTAACGCACGCACGGCTTTCCGGAGCGGGAAGGAGCGCCTGGTTCCCGGCACAAATCCGCCCGGTGGACTTGTGTTGAGGTCCGGTGAGATGGCCAGTCTGCGGATGGATTTTAGGTGGTTTTCCATCTGCCTCGGCGAATGCGGGTTGGTTCCCCTTATTCCGCCTCAGCTACACTATGTCGGCGATTGCTGTGCAAACTGCTACTCCACGTACGCGCACATCATCATTACTCTATCACACTAACATAGGGGTTACACTCGTCAGTTGTGAGATGTTCCGTGGAAGGGGGGGGGGCATCCTCCGGGGGCCGAACCGCACAACAACCCTGGTTTCGGTGTGGGGCGGCGGAGGCGTGAAGTGGACTGCGGTAGTCGTCGTGGGTTTTGGACCACTGCGGCTACAGCTGGGAAGGAGCCCTTCCGTCGTTACTAGGTCCCTAGTTAACATACAACATACATACACCATACTCATTTGCCACCTCTGTCAATCGGCAAACTCCCGAAGGTCTTTTTACTTTCACTTGCTTAATGTACGGACTAAACAACATTTGCTACAACCCTGCTTCATTCCCCAACCATAACCTAAAGTTAGGCGAATATTCTCAAGGCGACGTCGTCATGCCGGTGTCAATATCTCCATTTCTGCATCAAATGGACGAGAAATGCGTTCAGATGTACAGCATCGGCTGCGGGAAGAAGTGCTAAGAGAGTTGATTATTAAGGAGACCCTGCACTTTTATGCGTGTCTCAGAAAATATTTATTCCTCTACCAAAATTTCCTATGGTTCAAATTCAAAATATGCTCTAGGATACTATTTGTAATTATGTGAATTTGTTCTTTCAATTAAGCTGTTACTAAGTGGATCGAAATTCAGAGCCGCTGTTAACGCCAAATTATCGTCACAAATACTTGCGGTGGACGCTTGCAAGAAGGCATGAGACATCATGGTTTGTCTTGAACACTCTGCTGCTAGTAGCAAGAGATTAACCTATTAACACTGCTTAGTCCGCGTTCACAGTGGCGCTGATTACAGAGGATCCCACTTACAAGCGACATCGCCCCAACACGATGTCTTTTCGCATTACACAAGAACGTGCACAGGCTCAGTGAGACCGATCTCATTCATTAGCTTGCATTATGTAATGCATGTTCCGTGATTCTATAGCCATTTCAACCACTGGTATGTATTTAAGTCAGCATGTCATGTGTAACACACGAAACAACTGCATCAGTAATTTTACACCCAGACTATACCTCACACTCGGGCCAGCGAAGCCCGTATATACACTACAGGCCATTAAAATTTCTACACCAGGAAGAAATGCAGATGATAAACGGGTATTCATTGGACAAATATATTATACTAGAACTGACACGTGATGACATTTTCACGCAGTTTGGATCAACAATCACCTCTGGCCGTAATAACGGCCTTGATACGCCTGGGCATTGAGTCAAAGAGAGCTTGGACGGCGTGTACAGGTACAGCTGCCCATGCAGCTTCAGCACAGTACCACAGTTCATCAAGAGTAGTGACTGGCGTATTGTAACGAGCGAGTTGCTGGGCCACCACTGACCAGACGTTTTCAATTGGTGAGAGATCTGGAGAATGTGCTGGCCAGGGCAGCAGTCGAATATTTCCTGTATCCAGAAAGGCCCGTACATGACCTGCAACATGCGGTCGTGCATTATCCTGCTGAAATGTAGGGTTTCGCAGGGATGGAATGAAGGGTAGAGCCACGGGTCGTAACACATTTGAAATGTAACGTCCACTGTTCAAAGAGCCGTCAATGGGAACAAGAGGTGACGGAGACGTGTAACCCATACCATCACGCCAGGTGATACGCCAGTATGGCGATGACTAATACACGCTTCCAATGTGCGTTCACCGCGATGTCGCCAAACACGGATACGACCATCATGATGCTGTAAACAGAACCTGGATTCACTCGAAAAAATGACGTTTTGCCATTCGTGCACCCAGGTTCGTCGTTGAGTTCACCATGGCAGGCGCTCCTGTCTATGTTGCAGCGTCAAGGTTAACCGCAGCCATGGTCTCCGAGCTGATAGTCCATGCTGCTGCAAACGTCGTCGAACTGTTCGTGCAGATGGTTGTTGTCTTGCAAACGTCCCCATGTGTTGACTCAGGGATCGAGACGTGGCTGCACGATCCGTAATAGCAATGCGAATAAGATGCCTGTCATCTCGACTGCTATTGATACGAGGCCGTTGGGATCCAGCACGGCGTTCCGTATTACCCTCCTGAACCCACCGATTCCATATTCTGTTAACAGTCATTGGATCTCGACCAACGCGAGCAGCAATGTCGTGGTATGATAAACCGCAGTCGCGATAGACAACAATCCGAACTTTATCAAAGTCGGAAACGTGATGGTACGCATTTCTCCTCCTTACACGAGGCATCACAAAAACGTTCACCAGGCAATGTTGGTCAACTGCGGTTTGTGTATGAGAAATCGATTGGAAATTTTTCTAATGTCAGCACTTTGTAGTTGTCGCCACCGGTTCCAACCTTGTGTGAATGCTCTGAAAAGCTAATCATTTGCATATCACACCATCTTGTTCCTGTCGGGCCGGCCGCGGTGGTCTCGCGATTCTAGGCGCGCAGTCCGGAACCGCGTGACTGCTACGGTCGCAGGTTCGAATCCTGCCTCGGGCATGGATGTGTGTGATGTCCTTAGGTTGGTTAGGTTTAAGTAGTTCTAAGTTCTAGGGGACTGATGACCACAGCTGTTAAGTCCCATAGTGCTCAGAGCCATTTGAACCATTTTTTTTTTTTTTTTGTTCCTGTCGGTTAAATTTCGCGTCTGTAGCATTTCATCTTCGTGGTGTAGCAATTTTAATGGCCAGTAGTGTACATCGACAACCAAAGACCTGCTAAGAACACGACCCTCCGATACCAACTCTAACTCATAGATATTGACAATGGGTTCGCAAATGGTTCAAAATGGTTCAAATGGCTCTGAGCACTATGGGACTCAACTGCTGAGGTCATAAGTCCCCTAGAACGTAGAACTACTTAAACCTAACTAACCTAAGTACAACACACACATCCATGCCCGAGGCAGGAATCGAACCTGCGACCGTAGCGGTCGCGCGGTTCCAGACTGTAGCGCCAGAACCGCAAGGCCACCAGCGGCCGGCCCGCAAATGGTTCAAAGGGCTCCAAACACTATGGGACTTAACATCTGAGGGCATCAGTCCCCTAGATTTAGACCTACTTAAACCTAACTATCCTAAGGACATCACACATATCCATTCCCGAGTCAGGATTCGAACCTGCTTCCGTAGCAGCAGCGCGGTTCTGGACTGAAGCGCCGGTCGATACTATACCTGAGCCAGTGGTGCCAGACGGAACAGTCTACTAAGTGAATGGCACCACGGCACACTCGGGTGTTTGGGAGTAAGCGCGTTGCAGGGCATCTGAAATGTTTTCAGTAATGTTCAGGACTGGGGAGTTTGGTGGCCAGCAGAAGTGTGTAAACTCAAAAGTGTGTCTCTCGAGCCACTCTGTAGCAATTCGGGATGTGTGGTGTGTCGTATTGTCCTGCTCGAAATGCCCAAGTCCGTTGGAATGCACAATGGACATGAATGGATGCAGGTAATCAGACAGGATGCTTACGTACCTGTCAGCTTTCACAGTCGTATGTGCTCCTATCACGGGTCCTATATCACTTCACCTGCATATGCCCGACACCATTACATAACCTGCACTAGCTACAGAACCTCCCTTCTGACATACAGGGTACATGGATTCATGAGGTTGTCTCCATGCGCCGTACGCGTCCATCCGCTCGACACAATCTGAAACGAGACTCGTCCGGTCAAGCAACATGTTTCCAGTCATCAACAATCCAACGCTAGTTTAGTAATTGGCGAAGAAGCTTTTTGTGCAGTAAACTGGTTCCTCTATGGTTTTCGCTGCTATTGCGATCAGCTATTTTATATAGCTAAATGACCGCTGCTTTCGACAATGCTTCTGCAATAGGTTCCTTTCTCCAGCACATATTAAATAAACGTAGTAATCTCTTGTGTAGTGGAGTGCCTCCATATTTTAGCAGTTTTCTGCATTTGTGCCATCAATAGCAGTAGCTATTCCGTTCTTTCTGGAGTTCAGGGCTTCTTTTAGTTCATCCATACATATTTCGTCAACACATACCGTTTCATCCTCTGTATTTTCTGTGGAGCACGTTTCTTCATCACAAAAGTTCTTGTTATGTTCTATCAATTTTGTTTGTTGAATTTATTTATTTGGTGTAACTTTTTCTCTATTTGGTTGATCGTTTTCATTGCTTTGTGAGCTATCATTGGTCTTCCATATATATGTTCTATTACGCTTGCAAATCACTGTCACGATTCTCGATGTGCTCGTTTCACTGCTCAATTTGCTGCGTTTCTCTCTTGCTTGTACATTTGATGTTTCTCCTCTGGTTATTCCTTGAGATACTTAAGATAAGTGTACTGTTTAATTATTATATTTTTATCTAATCCTGGCGTCCAAATGCTTAGCCGTTTCTTCTTCCTTACCTTCTTCTTTCCCCCTAATGCTTCTTCATCAGCTTTCTTAACTGCAGTTTCTATATTTTTCCATCGTTTCTCTATTTCTTGCACGTCTTTCTTTTTCTTTAGTTCTTGATTAAGTATTTTCTGATACGGATCTCGTATGCTTTGTTCATTTTGTACATATAATTTATAGATTTCTTCCTGTACCTTTCCTCCTGTCAGCTTTATGCTCTTTCTGTATTTCGTGTATATATCTCTTTGAGATATAATCAAGGAATGGTCATGACCTGTATCTTATTCTTTGTTCACTCTTGTGTCTCTTGCTTTCCCTTCTAATTTTTAATAACTGATAATGTAGTCAATAAGACGTTTAAATACTCAAGCTGACCATATATATTTATGGACATTCTTTTGCGGAAGTATGTATTGATTATCTTTAGTTTGTTAAAAGAAAGAAACTCTGTAAGCAATCTTCCATAATTATTTGTAATGTTCTGTGGCATCGTTCCCACCATATGTGGCATAGGTCTACTCCCTACCACTGCGTTTCAATCTCCTGTCAATATTATTTGGTGCTTATTGTCACACCTTTCCAAAACAGGTTGCTGTTTGTCATAGAAATCTGTAAGCTCATCTTTTCTTTCTTCATCAGGTATTTCAACTGCAATCGTAGTCAGGTTTGTCTTTGTTCCTTGACATATACGTAGCTATACCCAATAATTCTCTTTTCCTGTCTCTTATGTGTGCAAGTGGCAAACCCTCAGTTTGCTCTCTCCTGTTTTCGTGTTCCGCTGTATAACTATTCTCTTACATACTTGTTGCCTTCTAGGTATTTCTTTGTTTCTGTTGTGGGCACTATGTCTACTTTGGCAATCTTTAAAATTTATGCCATACTTCCTTCTTTGTTCGCTAAACCCCTGACATCCACGACTCTACCTTAATTATATCAACATTCCAGTTATTCTTAATCTTTTTCTTCGGTGGCTACAACATCGGTATATATGTGTGTCTTTAGTCCAACGTTTTTTTGGGTACTAGTATCAACAGGGACAATTCAACTTGATGCCTTATGACGACTGCACAGGTATATATCTGGGTAGTGGGACTGCCACTTTGCGGCATTCCAAACTGCCTGATTTTCTTTCAATAGTTCACTGCCCTAGGGAGGCTAGCTTCCCCACACTAAGAGTCCTCCATACTTTCTACTTACGAGTGGAGATGACAGGAAAAGGGGACATGGAAAGGTAAGGTTTAGGGCTGGAGAAAAGGACCATTATGCTGCTGAGGGATACACTTCGTCTGGCTCATCTCTTTCCGCCTGTCCAGCTTATGTGACGTTTCTGGCAGCTGAGCTACTGCCAGTGTATCCCTCTCCCTCTGGATACAGAGCACTTAAACCTCCTCACTTGTACGGACAGTGATACATTAAATCCCACCTCACATGGAGATGGCGTTCATGACTGTCAGGTAGCAGATGAGGGTGACGACTATCTTGAATACTGAAGCTCTCACACGGTGTGTGGTTCGGCGGGGAAGCGAACTGGCTGGCTTGAATCCTTGAACGGCAAGACGCACAAGCCTGCGAAGCTGCGGTTTTTCTCACACGATTGGAAAGAAACTATTCAGTAAAAAAAAAAATTTGATTCTCGCACATCCTAGAACTTCACTTGCCAACTTCTCGATGAATTGTCTATCATTTCGTTAATCGTCATATTTGTTGTGACATTTCACTTTTAAGTAAACTAGTGCAAGAATTTCGGAATGCCTGCAGTGAAAAATAGGGGCAGCCTTTGGCACATCTTAGGTCTGTGTTATTGCATATGAAATGTAGGTAACATATTTAATTTCCTTAAAACGTAGAAGAATAATACTATCTACCACCAATCTCGAGAGAATAAATCGTAGGTAAAGTGCTTCCTCCCTAACCAGCAAGCTGTTGACAAAGCAAGAATAAAGCTGATACAGGCAACAGCAACTTTTATATTAGGACAACAATGAACAGGTCCCAGTTGAATGACTGTGGAAATATGTCTCTACCATATATTCATTAAAACTGTTCATTAACCAACAATAATTTCCTATCTTCAACAGCAGCAAGTTAAAAGGCTCAACTAAAAAAACACATTAGAGCTTAAACTTTAGCTTTCAAGCTTAAGATAAGCCATTAAGCGTAAAATAGCAGAAGTGAAACGCTTCAGATATTCTTTAAAATGTTTTTAAAAAAATACAATTCATCAATACATTAAATATTCGTAACTGTCATTGAAAATCATGCGGAGGCTCGCTGTCATGTCAGGGCACAAGCCCAAAGGCAAAACTACAGACCCTAAACATACACCACGAGACCCAATCCGTTGGTGACAGTACGCAGAGAGGGTAGGTAGTGCACCACAACATATAGAGGAAGCAGTGATCATAAAACATCCTGGCAGATTAAAACTGTGTGCCGGACCGAGACTCGAACTCGGGACCTTTGCCTTTCATGGGCAAGTGCTCTACCAACACTTACCCAAGAAAGGCAAAGGTCCCGAGTTCGACTTCCGGTCCGGCACACAGTTTTAATCTGCCAGGAAGTTTCACATCAGCGCACACTGCGCTGCAGAGTGAAAATCTCATTCAAGTAGTGATGAAGTTAAAAAAACCAAAGTCTTTAACCAGGCTCTAAAACAAGGTCCAGTAACTAATTTTAAGTTAAGAATAACGCCACTAAATGTGATACTAGGTAAAGTTAACAGGTTCGAGCGAGGCACATTCTTAAAGCAAGAATAGTACTGGCAAAGGATAAGAAAGCATCAGTATCATAGGTGTAGAAAGAATATCACCACAGTCTTAATAAATGCAGAAGCTACCCTCAAACTATATCCGCAAACCAAAGTACACAAATGGCGTTTTATTAGATTAATGATCAAATTAGAGGTTCTCAATAACTTCATTTGTCTTCAAGGAATAGTTTTTAGCACAGTTTTACATGCAATTTAAGAGGGGAAAGCGTCATTTAAGCATTGTATAAAACATTTCACTTATTTCCCCAAAAGATTGTTGGGGTATCTAAGGAGGAAAAGAAACTTACTGATGGCAATAGACAAGTCAGTGCCACTACAAACAAAAAAAAAAGGCTCTGAGCACTATGGGACTTAACTTCTAAGGTCATCAGTCCCCTAGAACTTGTAACTACTTAAACCTAACTAACCTAGGGACATCACACACATCCATGCCCGAGGCAGGATTCGAACCTGCGACCGTAGCGGTCGCCGCCTAGAACCGCTCTGCCATCCCGGCCGGCAGTGTCACTACAGAGGATCTCTTTTCTTAAGTGAGAAATAGTCACAAAATGTGACTTATAATCATGCACAGGGCTTTGCTGCTTTAATTCAAACCAGCAAACAACAGTCTGCAGATTGCTTGAAATTGGGCACGCAAAAGTTTTTTAAAGCCAATTTCCTCGCGGGAGAGAGTTGGGCACGTGCCACAAACCCTTTAAAAGTCACGTTAAAAGGGAAATGGGGCAGCGTAGCGCAATTAAAATGTTGAAAAACCAAAAAGAAGATCTGCGCGAAGCTGCTTCAAACACAATGAACAGCGGGAAATGGGGAAAAGTCGCTGGAGAACATAGAAATGATGCCCACCATAAACGAAAAGAAGAGTAGCCGGGCTCTTTCCTTGACTAAGGAACGCGAGGGAAGCATTGATTAGGCGCCTGACAAAATCCAGTGGTGAACGCCTTCCTTTCATCTGATGCAGGAGGGGCACAACCGATGGGCTTTTCAAACCACGCCAAATGCTCCTGCGAACAAGTGTTGCCAGGCCAGGACTACGCTGGCCCAGCATGGCACGTGAACAGCTGCACAGCCCTGCACAGAGTACGCCGACTACCAACACTCACGCCAGAAAAACTGTGCTCCAGCAATGCCGACTAAGTGCCCTCCCGGAACCCCTACGTTACACCAAACACACCTTCCAAAGTAACTGGCCAGAGGACTGCCCCCCTATCTTTTCATACAACCCACTTCCTCCCTTCCACCAGAGAGAAAATAAAAGGTGCCCTAACCGACAAATAAGTTCTCAACTCACTGGGTACCAGCTAGCGGACTCGCACAAAGCTCAAAAATATTCACAGAATTCCTTGTATCTCGTAGACTGTTTCAGATACGGATGCAAGATTTTGGCAAATGGTGGTGCATAGAGAGGAGACTATTACGCCATATGACTGATATGGGAAACTGCACTGAAGCGATAACAGATTTTTCAATGAAATAACGTAATATTTAGACGTCATCGATAGTTTGTATAATGAGAATTCCAGTGGGCTTGCAATATATGTGTAGAAAATATGTGTAGAAATTAGTTTATTTTTGTACCTAAAACGATAATTTTCTTAATTTATTGGTTTGTCTTTTCACTGGTTTCTTTTTCATGACAATGTTGCAATGTTAACTGCATTGGAATGTCTGTGAGATGAATATTTATATGCTATGTTATGTTTTGGCGAAAGAAGCAGATCTGAGCATGGCAACAAGGGAACATACGCATTACTCAAAACTCATTATTGACAACGCCCCTCTGACGAAAAACAAAGGGAATAGGATGTCTGAAGAAAATAAATCACTACTTCTGCTGAAATTTTAACGGGTCCTATACACCCGTGTGTTTTTAATAATGAATTATGCGGACGACACAGGTGGAAGAATCTTATTTCAGTCTCTCAGTGACCTGAAAAATACGAAAACATTTAAATTTGCAGAGTCTAGTCAACTACCCACCATAGTGGAAACCAGTTACCAGTATCTCTGATGAACTAAAATATGCTTGTGGTGAAAATGTTCAGTCCCAGATTCTGTATGTGGGTAGGAAACACAAGATGGCATGGTATGTTCTGTTAATTGATTTCATATTTCTTAGGTTATTTAAATACAGAAATAAAATTCGTTGACCAGTTTCAGTTCATATGATATTTTATACATAACACACTAGAGTATAGAGTTTCGCGGAAAGTTCAACAGATGTAACGGTTTATTTTCCGCAGACTTGTCGTTACCATTATTTTCCTTCAGAGAAACGCCATTAGCGATGCGCTTTGAGTAATACGTAAGTTCCCTTGTTGCCTCTTTAAAATCGGTTTATTTCTCCAAAGTGCGGCATAGATTACAAATATTTAACTCATTAACATACTGACCCCGTTCACTGATACAGTATCATGAAACAGCAACTAATGGAAAAAAGTTAATAATATATGAAAATGCCTATTCTCGCTATAAAAATAAACCTTACTTTATTCACACGTATAGCTACAAACCCACAGCATTCTTGTTTCACCAGTTATCAAAGGCGCTTAAATATTATGTTATTTCCTTGAAAAAATCCGTAGTGCTTGAATATCAAGCCAGATGTAGAAGTTTCGGATATTAATCACATGTCGAAATATTCAACTCTTGGCGTACTGTCATTTGCCAAATGTTGTCTCGATATCTAAAACTATTGATGAGATACGATAAATTTCGTGGTTATTTTACTCTGAATTTTTGCTGGCGCGCGAATTCGATACGAATAACTTTAAATGCGATCAATTTTCCAAGACTAGTAATAGCACAATCCTCCAAAGCTTACACAAAAATTCAGTATGTCAGCTACATTTTATATGCAGCAACATACGACCAAACATGCACTGAAGACAGATTTATAGCGACATCTATTTATCACTGTAAACATCTAGAAATTGTAGCAGAAGTTTCCTTAGTCCTACAACATCACAATAAAGTATAACCTAACTAATGAAGCTGTAAGGTGCGTGAGAATGAAAACTTTTTTACGGAATAGTTTCTATGTAATTGTTAGAGAAAGATCACATGTTGGCTGGGTGTGAGGGGGTGTGAGGGGGGGGGGGGAGGGAGGGTTGGCAGAGGGATTTGTGAGAGGGGGGGAGTAGGTGGCGCCATGTTCTGTTTGGTCACGAGAGTTAGCTGGCACTGTTTGTGAGTTCCCACCCTGCATGCGATGACGTCAGACGCCAAACAGTACCCCTGATTAACCGATGCAGGTAGCATTCATGGAACTTTAGAAGGCCTCGCAACGAAAATATCACCGGAGGTATCAAAGAAACACGCACCGCTTTGTACAGGGAAGCTAGCTAGCAGGTGACAGCCCGCAAATGATCTGTCATACAAGCCGACACGGAAGTTTGAAAGGAATCTTGCTCCGTGTGAGTGGGGCTTAAGACGGTGTAACCGGAGGAGGACATAAGTACACATACGCTAAATTTTAAAACACTATTGATCCATTTTTACTTTTTCCTTAGTCATCATTCTTTTCACAGGTTTGATGCGGCTCGCCACGAATTCCACTCCTGTGCCAACCTCTTCATCCCAGAGTAGCACTTGCAAGCTACTTCCTCAATTATTTGCTGGATATATTATAATCTCTGTCTTCTTCTACAGTTCCTAGTGCCATGGAAGTCATTCCCTTATGTCTTAACATATGTCCTATCATCTTGTCCTTTCTCCTTGTCAGTGTTTTGCCGCGCGGGATTAGTCGAGCGGTCTAAGGCGCTGCAGTCATGGACAGTGCGGCTGGTCCCGGCAGAGGTTCGAGTCCTCCCTCGGGCATGGGTGTGTGTGTTTGTCTTTAGGATAATTTAGGTTAAGTATTGTGTAAGCTTAGGGACTGATGACCTTCGCAGTTAAGTCCCGTAAGATTTCACACACATTTTTTTGTCAGTGTTTTACCCATATTCTCCCCTCTCCGATTCTGTGCAAAACCTCCTCGTTCATTACCTTATCAGACCAACTAATTTTCAACACTCGTCTGTAGCACCACATCTCAAACACTTCGATTTCCTTCTGCTCCGGTTTTCCCACAGTCAATGTTTCCTTGCCATATGATGCTGTCCTCCAATCGCACATTCTCAGACATTTCTTCCTCAAATTAAGGCCTATATTTGATACTAGTAGACCTCCGTTGGCCAGGAATGGCCTTTATGCCATTGCTGGTCTGCTTTGATGTCGCCCTTGCTCTGTCCGTCATTGGTTATTTTGATGCCTATGTAGCAGAATTCTCTAACTTCACACATTTCTTGACCGTCAATCCTCGCTGTTATTTCTCATTACTTTAGTCTTTCTTCGATTTTTTCTCGGTTCATATTCTGTACTCGTTAGACTGTTAATTCTATTCAGCAGATCATGTAACTATTCTTCACTTTCACTCAGGATAACAATGTAATCAACAAATCTTATCATTGACATCTTTTCATCTCGAATTTTAATCCAACTCATAAACATTTCTTTTATTTGCAATCAATGCTTCTTAGATGCAGAGACTGAACAGTAGAGGCGAAAGATTATTTCGTTTATTTGTTATCCACTCTTATTTTTCTCTATTGACTCTTAAAATGGCTCAAAAGGCTCTGAGCACTTTGGGACTTAACATCTGAGGTCATCAGTCCCCTAGAACTGAGAACTACTGAAACCTGACTAACCTAAGGACATCACACACACCCATGCCCGAGGCAGGATTCGAACCTGTGACCGTAGCGGTCGCGTGGTTCCAGACAGAAGCTCCTAGAACCGCTCGGCCACTGTGGCCGGCTCTTGACTCTTGTACATATTCTATATTATCTTTCTCTTCCTATAGCTTACCCTTTTTTCTCTTAATTTCGAACATCTTGCACCAATTTACATTGTTGAACGCAGTTTAAAGGTCGACATATAATATGAACGTGTCTGGATATTTCTTTAGTCTTGCTTCCATTATCCACCACAGATTCACAATTGTCTCTCTGGTGCCTTTACCTTTCCTAAAGCCAAACTTATCGTCGTCTAACACATCCTCAATTTTCTTCGCCATTTTCTTTATATTACCTTGTCACGAACTTGGATGTATGATCCGTTAAGCTGATTGTGCGATAATTGTGTCACTGGTCAGCTCTTCCAGTCTTCGGAATTTTGTGGATGATATTTTTCTGAAAGTTAGATGGTATGTCGCCAGAATCAGACAGTCCTCACACCAACGTGAATAGCCGTTTTGTTGCCACTTCCCCAAATGATTTTAGAAATTCTGATGGAATGTTATCTACCCCTTCCGCTTTATTTGATTTTAAGTCCTCCACAGCCCTTTTAAATTCTGTTCTAATACCGGATTCCCTAGCTCTTCTAAACTGATTCCTGTTTGTTCTAGTATCACATCAGACAAACCTTCCCCCTCATAGAGGCCTTCAGTGTACTCCTTCCACCTACCCGCTGTATCATTTGCACTTAACAGTGGAATTCGCGTTACGGCCTTAATATTAACAACCCACTTCTAATTTCAAAGAAAGTTCTTTTGGCTTTCCCGTATGATGAGTCAGTACTTTCGACTTTTACTCCTTTTTCATGCAGCTATTTTGCCTTAGCTTCCTTGCGCTTCGTACATACACTCCTGGAAATGGAAAAAAGAACACATTGACACCGGTGTGTCAGACCCACCATACTTGCTCCGGACACTGCGAGAGGGCTGTACAAGCAATGATCACACGCACGGCACAGCGGACACACCAGGAACCGCGGTGTTGGCCGTCGAATGGCGCTAGCTGCGCAGCATTTGTGCACCGCCGCCGTCAGTGTCAGCCAGTTTGCCGTGGCATACGGAGCTCCATCGCAGTCGTTAACACTGGTAGCATGCCGCGACAGCGTGGACGTGAACCGTATGTGCAGTTGACGGACTTTGACCGAGGGCGTATAGTGGGCATGCGGAAGGCCGGGAGGACGTACCGCCGAATTGCTCAACACGTGGGGCGTGAGGTCTCCACAGTACATCGATGTTGTCGCCAGTGGTCGGCGGAAGGTGCACGTGCCCGTCGACCTGGGACCGGACCGCAGCGACGCACGGATGCACGCCAAGACCGTAGGATCCTACGCAGTGCCGTAGGGGACCGCACCGCCACTTCCCAGCATATTAGGGACACTGTTGCTCCTGGGGTATCGGCGAGGACCATTCGCAACCGTCTCCATGAAGCTAGGCTACGGTCCCGCACACCGTTAGGCCGTCTTCCGCTCACGCCCCAACATCGTGCAGCCCGCCTCCAGTGGTGTCGCGACAGGCGTGAATGGAGGGACGAATGGAGACGTGTCGTGTTCAGCGATGAGAGTCGCTTCTGCCTTGGTGCCAATGATGGTCGTATGCGTGTTTGGCGCCGTGCAGGTGAGCGCCACAATCAGGACTGCATACGACCGAGGCACACAGGGCCAACACCCGGCATCATGGTGTGGGGAGCGATCTCCTACACTTGCCGTACACCACTGGTAATCGTCGAGGGGACACTGAATAGTGCACGGCACATCCAAACCGTCATCGAACCCATCGTTCTACCACTCCTAGACCGGCAAAGGAACTTGCTGTTCCAACAGGACAATGCACGTCCGCATGTACCCCGTGCCACCCAACGTGCTCTAGAAGGTGTAAGTCAACTACCCTGGCCAGCAAGATCTCCGGATCTGTCCCCCATTGAGCATGTTTGGGACTGGATGAAGCGTCGTCTCACGCGGTCTGCACGTCCAGCACGAACGCTGGTCCAACTGAGGCGCCAGGTGGAAATGGCATGGCAAGCCGTTCCACAGGACTACATCCAGCATCTCTACGATCGTCTCCATGGGAGAATAGCAGCCTGCATTGCTGCGAAAGGTGGATATACACTGTACTAGTGCCGACATTGTGCATGCTCTGTTGCCTGTTTTTATGTGCCTGTGGTTCTGTCAGTGTGATCATGTGATGTATCTGACCCCAGGAATGTGTCAATAAAGTTTCCCCTTCCTGGGACAATGAATTCACGGTGTTCTTATTTCAATTTCCAGGAGTGTATTTCATTCCCTAGTGATTTGTATTTCTGTATTCCTGAACGTCTCTGAACATTTATTTACTTCCTTCCTCCATCGATTACATGAAGGATTTCTTCTGTTACCCATGGTCTATTCGCTGTTTCCTTATATGTATCTATGTTTTTCTTTCCAACTTCCGTGATGTCCATTCTTCTTCAACTCCACTGCCTACTGAGCTATTCCTTATTGCTGTATCTATAGCCTTAGAGCACTTCAAGCGTGTCTCTTCATTGCTTATTATATCGGTATCCCTCACCTTTACGAATTGGTTCTTCCTGATTAATCTCTTAAACTTCTGCCTACTCTTCATCACTACTAAATTGTGGTCTGAGCCTATATTTGCGCCTGTTTACGCCTTACAATTTAGTATCTGATTTTGGAATCTCTGTCTGACCATGATGTTGTTTAACAGAAATCTTCGTTTATCATCCGGCCTTTTCCAAGTACACCTCCTCCTCTTGTGGTTCTTGAACAGAGTGTTCGCTATTACTAGCTGAAATTTATGACAGAACTCAAATAGTCTTTCTCCTCTCTCATTCTTTGTCCCAATTCCATATTCCACTGTAATTGTTTCTTCCACTCCCTCCCCTACAACTGCATTTCAGTCCCCCACGACTATTAGATTTTCATCTCCCTTTACGTACATCATTACCCTTTCAATATCCTCATATACTTCCTCTGTCTCTTCATCTTCAGCTTGCGACTTCGGCATGTATACTTTAATTATAGTTGTCGGTGTTGGTTTGCTGTAGATTTTGATAAGAACAACTCTATCACTACAATATTCACAGTAACACACTCTCTGCCCTACATTCCTATTCGTAACGGATCCTACCGCTATTATACAATTTTCTGCTGCTGTTGGTTTTGCTCTATACTCATCTGACCAGAAATCCTTGTCCTCTCTCCATTTAACTTCACTGATCCCTACTATGTCTAGATTAAGCCTTTGCATTTCCATTTTCAGATTTTGTAGCTTCCCTGCAAAGTTCATACTTCTGACAACTCGAAGAACGTTACCCTTTTTTCGACTGTTCAATGTTTTTCTCAAGGTCACCTCACTCTTGGCAGTCCTTTCCCGGAGATAAGGATGGGGGTCTATTCCGAGATCTTGTGGTAATGGAGAGATCATCATAATACTTTCTCAATTACAGGTGACATGTGTTCTGTATACACATTATTTGTCTTTCATGCAGTGTTTTTCTGTTGTCTTCTGCAGCCTCATGCCGTTGATCATGCTGATTGTTCCGCCTTTAGGGGCAGAAACCCACCCTAAGGACGACAGAGTGCCTTGAACTTCGGCGCTCCTCCGCCCTCTTTCACAAGGCCGTTTGCAGAATGAGAGTGACTTCTTATACCGGAAGTCCTCGGCCACCAATGCTGATTATTAATCATAATTTAAGCCGTGGTGGGTCTCGAACGCGGGGCCTAGACCGTTCTGATTACTAATCAAAGACGCTATCCTTAGACCACGGGTACAAATTGACTGATGTAATGAAAATAGTTCTGATACCTCGGTAGTGACCATGGTTTTATGGAGATTGCCCTTGGTTATCAGAGGAGTGTCAGAACTTCCCTTCCTCCGTATTCCCTATATGTAGAGCAGTCATAAACACAAAAATTCACATGTCCATCTTGTATTTCGGATGGAGAGTAGGACAACGGTTCGCCAGTTTGTGAGATTCTTCAGTCGTGTACATAAATACACATACAAAAATATTTAATCCGGTATTGACCCATATAATGAAAACTGTTCCGATACTTAAGTGCTGAACAAGCTTTATGGAGGCCGCTGTTGGAGACAGCTGCTGGAAATGTTAATCGCCTTCCTAATATTCCCACAAAGTAAGACAGTGATAAAGCTGAAGACTCTTACCTATATCCATCTTCAGTTTGGGATAGAGTTTGAGACAGTCTGTTCAGTACATGAAAATTAATGGTAACACCTTCAGACGTGTGTTTGAATCTCTTTGTTCGAATGCAACTGGTTCCCGCGAGACACTGCACTGTTGTCAGTCCTTTCTATTTGCAAAAACTGGACATGTAATCAGTTTTCACACTGCCATAACACAGGACAAAAGTCGTACACGAAGTTCGCAGGCCTGCTCATGCCTGATATCCTTACTCCAGGTGTGCATATGAGTAGTTTGACTTTTTATCCCCTCTTATGGTAGGATGGAAAGTCGGTTATAGATCCAGATTTTGGCAATAGAGGGGTCTAATGCTCGTGCAGTGTGGCACTGAAACCGGTCGCATTTAAGTAAACAGCTTTGGACGACTGATTTATTATCAAAAGTTTATCTACAATTTTTATCCACTTTGCTGCAGAGTAGATTCCTGCGGGGACGAGAGGTGCTCAATTGGAGGAGTGAGGGTGGGAGAGAGAGAGAGAGAGGGGGAGGGGGGGATGATTGGAAGTATGTGGGTCGGTAGGGCGGTGGGGTGGGGGGGGAGGAGGGAATGAACACACAGCTGAAACAGGATGCTTTGATTTGTCCTGTGTTTCGAATTCACCAAATGATGCAGCGCAAAGGTCCACATTACACTGACTCATAATTACGTGAAAAATAGAAGTGGAGGTTCTTGTGGATAGAGTCCCAGTCACATTCTCAATGAGAAACCCTGGACGTGGAAGAAAATCCGTCCCACGTCACGGCTGCATAAACTCATCGGACAAAAAAGTTAGTCACCCCTAGAGAAATTGTTACAGATACCGGCTAATACCGTGTCACTGCCTTGGTAACTACCTGGATCAGTTTAGGAAATGAATCCACGAGCTTGTGCAGGTACGTTGTATCCAGGCTGAGTAGCTCGCCGGGTATTTGACGGGCTGTTCCACCTAATTGCGGGAGGCTAATGAAGGTGTTTTACTAGCTGTTTAAACATGTACCACATGGTGTTCAAGTCAGGTGATTTTGGAGGCCAGTCGAGATGGAATTGGATGGGCGAGTGTTCAGAAGGCTGGTCACATATTCTTGAAGCCCCGTCAACTTTTATGTTGTCAGCATTAAGTGCCTGCGTGAGCAATGGCCTTTTGGAATATGACCGACGCCAAATGTTCATTGTACGCAATTACTGTCGCAGTGTTCTCTCGCTAACAGGCGGAAACGGACCTTTGGTCACGACCTGCATCCGTTGCTGGCGGATTTGGACGTGATTTTGATTCAACAGTCGTTAAATGCATCTCCGGTCCCTCTCAGTCAGGATCTTTTCCTAACCACAATTCTGACGTCATGTTTCGTGGAAATTTGTGTTCCACCACTGCTTGTAGACACTTTGAACAATCCGCCTTGAAACCCCAACAAATCCAGCAACTTCACACACCATATGGTCACGGGCACGGCAAAATACGACTGCTCCTTTTTGCCCCTATGTCATTTTCTTTAACTTACCCTTGTTTACATAAAATGTCCTCCTGAAACGTAAATGTAGTGCTGATCGCTACTGCCTACTGAGCAGAGGCATTGCGCACGTGGTTGGGCTCGTAATTCGATCGTTGCACCATCTGTAAAAGCCTAACTTTCCATCTGTGCGTGGGCACAGTGAGGCGGCGCGGTTCCTTTCTGGGCTTAAACCAGCACTTACCTGCCAACTCGTGGCTGCAAATCGCCGGTAGGTCAGCCGAGCAGAAACCTACCGTACTGCGACTCGCACCAGGCTGCATACGACGCAACTATTCTAAAAATCGGGAAAAGGTCCTAATTTTGAATGAAAGGTGGAAATACTGCCAAATCTTCGGTATATTCTGAACTTTAGAATACATGTTCACTGCCAAGCCCACGATAATCCTAACACAGTCATGCATAAACCCTTTCATTCACGTTAGCAATTTTATGGCAAAGCATTTCCAGAAATCTGATCATATACTAAGCACTGATTGCTCATGAATGAAAATGTTCGCCACAGTCTTAAGTTTATCAGTGTCTAAAGCAACCGAGCTTTTAGTCACGATCACAAAATTACTTAAAGAATTTATACTTTCTAAATAAAAAAAAAGTACCGGAATAAATATGCCTTCACTTTAAAGCAGCACTTTTGACACATGTAGCCCAACAAAAGCGGGCAATCTATAACTTCCTTCGGAGCTCATACTATACACACGATCGTGCCGTTGAAAGGCTTGGCTCCGACTACTTTAGATTGCTGTAAGAAATCTCTATCTCCAAGAGAAACGACGCGCGAAGAATACACAGTTCTGATTGGTCATTTTTCTTTAAAGCCCATATAAAAATATTGTTCTTCCGCATTAGTCCGCGCTTTTCATGACAAACCAATCAACAAATAACTCGCTTTCGAGTTACACTTTTTCCCCAACTAAATATTTAACATTCTCATATTTTATTTATACTTTACGTTATTAACTATTTTCATTTGCACTCGAATTAGCGCCAGCTTCGGTGGCCGAGCGGTTCTAGGCGCTCCAGTCCGGAACCACGTGGCTGCCACGTTCGCAGTTTCGAATCCTGCCTTGGGTATGGATGTGTGTGATGTCCTTAGGTTAGTTAGGTTTAAGTAGTTCTACGTTTAGGGGACTGATAACCTCAACTGTTAAGTCCCATAGTGCTTAGAGCCATTTTAACCATTTCAACTCGAATTAGCTTTCCTTTTACCATAAACTCACTTAATATATGATGATACAAAATTCCTCGTTGTCTGAATTCACACTGTCTTAAAAAATTCTCACGATTGTTCGTCTAGCGTTTGTCTGTATAAAAGTGATCTACTTGCTTACCTTAGGCCACTTTCACGCTTCCTTCGCACTACTAAAAACGTACCGGTATACAAAACAGTACAAACGTAACTACACAAAAAAGCATACAAGAAATAAAGAGAACAATTCACAAAAACATTCTCTTGGCCTCTTTCTTGAATGTCTCTGTCCGCCACTGCACTCTGGTGGATGAAAAGTAAAACTGCGTACTGGACTGAAGCCACTTCACACAAACTGTCACTGTGCAAGCATGAGTCATTCTCCTGATGCGCAGTTTCCAGAGAGGAGCGATATAAAGTAGCGTGACTAATATATTGTCCTATAAACTTTCTGTGTGTGTTACAATTTACAACAATCGCTGGATGGTTAACGTTCATAGCTCTTACTTGAAATGGTACATATCAGGAATCATCCAAGATTTGTTCTTGAGTTAAGCAATTACCTTTTGTAATTAAACTATTCACGCCTCTTAATTTGGCGTTCATCTGAAGGAGCTGTGCAACTAAACGTGTTTGAAATTATTCGGTAATTCTGTACAGTGAATGAATGAATGAATGAAAATAGCCTTTTTTGTCCCATTGAGGGCAAAGGCAGGCCTACTTGTAGCTGCTTTTAAGGACTCGCATGGTGAATTAGTCCGCGTAGGAGGGTAAATGAGAAATTACAGATTGTGGCACAAGGAAAACTGGCGTATACAGAACTTGTGATAAGGTGTCCCGCTGTATTTCGTTGTGTATTTCAAATTCTAATACTATTTTTTGGTTTGAATTGCTCTCAGTTTATTATAAAATTGTTTAAAGGTTACTACATGCATTTTGAAATAGTCTTGGACATTTTTTACTTTTATCACAAATATTTATTGAGCTTGAGTTGAAACTTTTAATTGCTGTTCTGATTGCTTTGGGCTCAAATTTGGCACTACTGTATCACCGGTATTTTACATTTGATGCTCCATCAGTGTAAATATTAAAGAGTAAGCCTTGTAACTGGCACCCTTTAACAAAAAAAGGGGTAGGGTCGGACAATATGTTTTCTAATAACTGTCGAGGAAGAGTTTTTTGTTAATAAATTTGATTCAAAGGATGTCTGAATTCATGTTAGCACGGCACCTTATCACTCTGTAACAGCTCCTACCGTACCAGTGGTAGCAGAGCGCAATAAGAAGCTGATGGGGTTCCGAGCCTGTCGTGTGGTAGGACTTGTTTCCATTTTAAAACAATTGTGATTCCCTTAACATAGTCATTCATACGTTGCAGGCTACATCGGACGTACTATGGAAGTCAGAAACGTGCTGGGGATATCATATTTAACGAAACGTCACCATGAACATGAGTTCGCGGTTTGTTAAGAAAAAGTTGATGGGAGTGTAATTGAATTAGTGCAACGGCTGCGCGAAGTGCTGGGACGCTATTGCCTGTTTTTCGGTGAGTCGAGCAATTGGGGTTGCCAGTAGTAGCTGTGTTGCAGGGGCTCGCAAGTAGTGTCGTGTTAGCGTGCTATGGACCATAGATGTTTATTTTCTTGTTTATAATGTCTTTGGTCTATTATGTTTCCATCTGTGGTTGTGGTCTTAGTTACCAAGAGAAGGGATAAACGGGATACGCGAGTGTATTGTGTTTCGGTACAGTCATGTAGAGTTGTTTGAGCCTCGCGATTGATTTGTTGGTCACGTTTTGAATGTGGTCCCCCGGAGCAGTTTCCGGTCCAGCCAGTATCCCTTGGCGCTTGTCTTGGCACTTTTTCCCCTCTGCCCTTATAAACCACTACCCTTCGAACGCTTTCGTCCACTTTCTATATCCTGATGGACCATGTCAATGAGTAATTCAACCCAGACGCATGGACAATATCACAGCCCTCATCATGTTGACTGTTTGCCCTGCACGTCGGTGTTGAAACTCCTGTCCGTGAGATACGAGTGTATGAGACGTACGAACCCGTCGGTTTCTGGGTTAGCGTATAAGGCCGTTGTGCCACAGGCGATAGAAGGCCTTTTCGATGTGCAGGACCACCGCCCCAGTTGCTTTGTTTGTGTTGTATCCGTGTGTTATGTATTCAACGACGCAGAGGAGTTGTTGTGTTGTCGCGTGGTGAATTCTGAAGCCGAACTGCTCCGGTCTCAGGGTGTCGTTTGTAATGCAGTGCCTGGTGAGTCGTTTTAGTATTACCTTCTCAACGATCTTGCTGAGCGCGCTCAGCAGACTGATGGGTCGGTAATTTTGTGGGAGGGAGTGGTCTTTCCCCGACTTCCGGAACATCAGGACCTTGGCCGTCTTCCAAAAGGCGGGAAAGTGTTGGTGTTTAGGTATGGCAATCGTGATGTGTGTCAGGTAGTCCACTGCATTATCCATGAACTCCTGGAGGTCACGGTTCTTAATGACATCATTACAAGGGGCCTTCCTAGCTGTGGTATGCAAGATGGCCCATTTGACTTCAGCTGTGCTAACTTGTCGGATGTCGTTTCGGGGCCAAGATGAGTGTAACCTCCTGGTCGGTCGCAAGTGTGAGCGCTGGGTCTGAGATATCCCCGTTCGGTGTGAATGACGCTGCAAGTGTGAGGGCCATCAGTTCCGCTTTTTCATCCGTAGAAAATGCCGGTCCGTCGGGCCCTTGTAGCGTGGGTGTGTACAGTTTCTCCCTGGTGAAGTCTTGGGCCATCTGCCACTCACCAGGTCGCGTGGTGTCCAGCCCTTCGAGTTTCTGGTTCCACTGTTGTGTTTTAAATGTTTGTATTTTGTCCCGGATTATTCCCTGGAGCCTGTTCATGTGCTGTTTGAAGTGCTGGGGCCTGGTACGCCGCCAATGTCTCCTGACGCGGTTCCTCATTGAGATAAGGCCCAGGATCAAGGACGGCGACAGTGAGGGTTTCAACGGGCTCATCAATTTGAGCTGTCTCGTTAATGGCGTGGGTGGGTGGGATGCGATTGTCAAGTGTTTCCTTGAACAATCTACAATTCGGGGCCCTTTAGTTTAACATCCAGCGTTGGTCCATGTGCTGCAAAGTTTCTTCAATGTACAGTATAAAGGGTTGGTAATTTGAGGGCAGATCATTTTCGACAGCAACGTTGAGTGTCGTTGTTATGCCCTTGATGAGAGCCAAGTCTAACACGTCTGGTCTGTGACCCCTCCGGTAGGGAATGTGCGTCAGTTCGGTCGGCGCTAGTGTAATGTAGTTTCGTCCTAGTGTGTGTTCGTATAGTTTCTTGCCGTTGGAGTTTCTCATACGTGCGTTCCAGTCAGGGTGTTTTGAGTTAATATCTCCACCGGCGATTACGCGTAGTGATATGTTGAGTATAGTGGTGATGTCGCGTGTTTTGATGTTCTTAGGGCTGTTATATACTGACACCAGTGTAGTGTAGGCTCCGTTGAACTTGACCCTGACGGCGGTTGCACTATGTTTGTGTGCTATGTCTTTGTGTATGATGATGGCTGTTCCACCGTGGCCGGAGCCATCCAGTCGGTCGGCACGACAGACGCAGTAGCTGTTGAAGTTTAGGTGGTCGCGTGGTTTGAGCTTAGTTTTGCTCAGTGGTGCAATAAGCATAACCTTACGCTCTATTAGCACGGCAAGTTCCGCCCTTTTGTTGTCGATCCCGTCTGCGTTGCAGAACAGGATCTGTAATAGTGTCTGCTTGTGTGCGATGGGGGCCAGTTGTGGCATGTTGACCATGAAGGAGTGTGAACAGTGTGGTGAGTGCTGTTTGCCGTTGAATTAAGATATGTAAAAAAAATGACATTTTGCACGTGTTTGCGCTGAGGGACAAACGAAGAAACAAGCCTTCGAGAAACAGTTGCAGGTATTTCTGTTGTAATGAATAAGACCAATTTTGGCATTATTGTAATAGGAATCGGGGAAGAGAGAAAACTAACAGAGGAAGAGGGAAAACTAGCAGACGTCACAAGAAGGGGCGATGTAATGATATCAATGGCCGGCCGGGGTGGCCAAGCGGTTAAAGGCGCTACAGTCTGGAACCGCGCGACCGCTACGGTCGCAGGTTCGAATCCTGCCTCGGGCATGGATGTGTGTGATGTCCTTAGGTTAGTTAGGTTTAAGTCGTTCTAAGTTCTAGGGGACTGATGACCTTAGAAGTTAAGTCCCATAGTGCTCAGAGCCATTTGAACCATTTGATATCAGTGTATTGATTAGGAAGGTGCGTTGAGTGAATGTATTGACTTGTAGCAACCTTCCTTTATATGCGCAACTGTTCATGGAGAACCTATTTGTCCGCTGCTTGGCTCAGGCAGTAATTTTTCTCTTACTGACGAACGGTGGTATCGGCATACTGCGCGCCTTTCCAAGGGTTTGCAGCAACAGAAGTCGGATTTCCGTTGCCGCAGTATCAATGGAGCGTCTCTCTCTCTGTAATAAGCGCAGTTCTCTTGTATGTCAAATTTGCTTGGTTACCTGGGGGTAAGCATTTATTTTCTTGAACTTAAACTAGGTCTATCATCAAATTCCTTTCAAGGACCTAAAGCGGGGACTGCATTTTACTGGAATTCGAGTATAATCGAGTGCTTTTGGTCTTGCCATAGGAATGGCGTTGTTTTTATTAGATTCAATTTTGGGAGACCTTAAATGTAAATGTGTTTACAACTATCTTGATGACGTCGTGGTCTATAGTAGTCCTTTTTACAATCATTTGTTGCATACTGCCCGTGTCCTCGAAAGGTTGCGTGAAGCTGCTCTCATAGCTAATAGTCCAAAATCAGTTTAGTCCATAGGGAAATCTCATTTTTGGGACCTATACATTCTGCTGATAACTTGGAAGACATGTGCAGTTGGTATGAACATTGCTTGCTGAGCATATAATAGCAAAATTAAAAGCAACAGTGCTAAAGAAGGCAAAATATTCCATATTGTTCAACAGCACAGTCGATAATGATCAATTCGGCATGTCCTAAAATCAACTCTTTAAACATGAACATTAATAAGCTGCTACTTAGGGTAGGTTTCATTAAAATTGCTACACCACGAAGATGAAGTGCTACAGACGCGAAATTTAACCGACAGGTACAAGATGCTGAGATATGCAAATGATTAGCTTTGCAGACCATTCACACAAGGTTGGTGCCGGTGTTGACACATACAACGTGCTGACATCAGAAAAGTTTCCAACCGATTTCTCATACACAAACAGCAGTTGACCGGCGTAGCCTGGTGAAACGTTGAGATGCCTCGTGCAAGGAGGAGAAATGCGTACCTTCACGTTTCCGACTTTGTTAAAGTTCGGATTGTTGTCTATCGCGACTGCAGTTTATCGTACCACGACATTGTGTCTCGCGTTGGTCGAGATCCAATGACTGTTAACAGAATATGGAATCGGTGGGTTCAGGGGGGTAATACGGAACGCCGCGCTGGATCCCAACGGCCTCGTATCACTAGCAGTCGAGATGACAGGCATCTTATTCGCATGGCTATTACGGATCGTGCAGCCACGTCTCGATCCCTGAGTCAACAGACGGGGTCGTTTGCAAGACAGCAACCATCTGCACGAAAGGTTCGAAGACGATTGCAGCAGCATGAAGTATCAGCTCGGAGACCAAGGCTGCGGTTACGCTTGACGTTGCATCACAGGCAGGAGCGCCTGTGTTGGTGTACTCCACAACGAACCTGGGTGCACGAATGCAAAACGTCATTTTTTCGGATGAATCGAGGTTCTATTTAAAGTAGCATGATGGTCACATCCGTGTTTGGCGACATCGCGGTGAACGCACATTGGAAGCGTGTATTCGTCATCGCCATACTGGCGTATCACCCGGCGTGATGGTATGGGGTGCCATTGGTTACATGTCTCGGTCACCTCTTGTTCGCATTGACCGCACTTTCAACAGTGGACGCTATATTTCAGATGTGTTACGACCCATGGCTCCACCCTTCATTCGATCCCGCGGAACCCTACATTTCAGCCCGCATCTCGTGGTCGTGCGGTAGCGTTCTCGCTTCCCACGCCCGGGTTCCCGGGTTCGATTCCCGGCGGGGTCAGGGATTTTCTCTGCCTCGTGATGGCTGGGTGTTGTGTGCTGTCCTTAGGTTAGTTAGGTTTAAGTAGTTCTAAGTTCTAGGGGACTTATGACCACAGCAGTTGAGTCCCATAGTGCTCAGAGCCATTTGAACCCTACATTTCTGCAGGATAACACACGACCGCATGTTGCAGGTCCCGTACTGGCCTTTCTGGATACAGAAAATGTTCGACTGCTGCCCTGGCCAGCATATTCTCCAGATCTCTCACTAATTGAAAACGTCTGGTCAATGGTGGCCGAGCAACTGGCTCGTCACAATACGCCAGTTACTACTCTTGATGAACTGTGGTATCGTGTTGAAGCTGTATGGGCCGCTGTACCTGTACACGCCATCCAAGCTCTGTTTGAGTCAATGCCCAGGAGTATCAAGGCCGTTATTATGACCAGAGGTGGTTGTTCTGGGTACTGATTTCTCAGGATCTTTCCACCCAAATTGCGTGAATATGTAATAACATGTCTGTTCTAGTGACATATATTTGTGCCATGAATACCCGTTTATCATCTGCATTTCTTCTTGGTGTAGCAATTTTTATGGCCAGTAGTGTACCGTTGCTAATATTAAGTACAGTAGACAGACCAGACAAGACTGATTTATTTGTGGAGTGACTGAAAGAGACCTTATCGCATAAATAAACAAACAGCATCCGAACAGGCCTTGAAGGCCCAACAATACCGATCGGCTGCCGTGTGATACTCAGCACATAGGTGTCACCAGATGCGGATACAGAGGGCTATGTGGTCAGCACACTGCTCTCCCAACCGTTATCAGTTTTCGTGAGCGGTGCCACTACTTGTCAATCAAGTAGCTCTACAATCGGTCTCACAAGGGCTGAGGGCACCCCGCTTGCAAACAGCACTCGGCAGATCCGGACGGTGACCCTTTCAAGAGGTAGCCAAACCTGACAGCGCTTAACATCGTTGGTCTGCCAGGGACCGATTTGACCACTGCACCAAGGCCGCTGGCTGATCGCATAAATAACTTATGGATGAACTCCATAGTATAAGCTACACGTCATGTTTGGTCAGTAGGCGACTTCGAGGGTATGCAAACGAAGGGGACGACAAGGTCCATAGTTACACGATCTCCAGAGTGTAGAGCAAATGCTTTTCTTTTCTTCTGAGTTATCAGGATTCTTACAGAGCTGATGCGACCCGCTACGAATATCTCTATTGTGCCAAAGTCTCGATCTCAGAGAGTCATTTTTATCCTCAGTCTATGAAGTGGAGCAGGCGAAAGTGAACGTAAACGTCAGAAAAATTAAGTGTGGAGGTGCAGAATACCTTATCTGGAATGGCTAGAGGCCAAAAAGAACATGGAATGTCGTGGATGCACACGTAATTAAAGGAAACATAGATGCTGTCTGTAGGAGAGTTAAAGAGACCTTCTAGGGAAAGAGAAGCAGCTGCATGGATATCAGGACGTCAGATGGTAAGCCACTACTGAGCAAAGAAGGGAAAGCTGCAAGGGAGAGAGAATATGAATAATGGCTATACGAGTGAAACGAATTTTAAGGAAGTTTTAGACACAATTAAAGGGAAGCAGAAGAAAACGATGTAGAAAATAAGATACTGCGAGAATTCTTCGGCTATGCAATAGACACCTTCTCATTCGACGACAGATGTAAATGATAGTACATTGCTAGCTAATACATTGAGAGATAAAAACCAAATGACAGAAGATATTTCTTAAAACAATACATTTCTCTTCTTATTCTGCGGCACTGCAACATGTTATAACATATAAAAGTAATACGAATAGAAACTACGATGCGTGTATTAACCACTTATATGTAAGGTTCAAAGTAACCCTAGTGAGCCGTGCACGGCTCGTGTTCATGCTATTTGTTGTTTGTCATCTTCTATTACGGTACTGCCATCTCGTTTTCTTATTCAATTTACTGGCGTCACTGACTTCCTGCCTCATTTGCCCGTGAGCAGCAGCAGCAGCGCGTATCGATAAGTGCACTGTCGTACCATCTCTGGAGCGACCGATAGTATTTGCAGGTCGTCATGTGTCTGGCAGTCAACTGGAGACGGACCAGCAGTGCAGTCGGGGACGGAGCGCCAGTGAGGTGACGACAGCCAGTGCTCGCCGACTGCTGGCGACACACATGAACTGTCCGACGGAGGGAGATTGGAGCGGGACGACCGATGGTTGGTTGTTCGGTTGGTCGTCTCATCGGCCGTTGTGTATTGGGGCCTTTCACCATTTCCGGGCCTAGAGTCGGTCGGTTGGCGTGGAGCAGGGAGAACTTCTCCGCGTGACGTAATTTGGCCGGGGCCGTTGGCGGTCTTTAAGCAGTGTCGGCGTGTGTGGGGCTGTTCCCGTTGCTACGAGGTTCGTGGCTCACCGACCCAGGACCCGAAAGTTGGGTTTTGATTTAATCAACCAGCAAGTCAAGGCTGTTCACATTGTGTCGTTTGGAGTTCGTTGTCGGCAGTTGGGATATTCCCGCGAGCAACAACGCGGTTTTGAGTTTGAGTTGTTTTGCTCTTAAGGCCTTCAGCCTAAATCAAAGAACTGTTTCACGTAAGGCCTTTGGTATTTAAAAAACTATGTTATGGGGTTTTTGTCTCCTGTAATGTTTGATCAAATAATAAAGCTGTATGTTCGAGTGTAACTGACAGCCCCTTACTTTGGCCCCTTTCCCAAATTTTAACTACGTGTCCTGTCCTGCGGGTTAAGCTGGGCGTTTCACCTAGAGATGCGTGAAGTACAAACAATTGTACAAGTGATTAAAAGGACGTTCTTTTAAAATTACAGTACTTTAAAATATTCTCAGCTGAATATAAGAATCAAAATTTTTATACAAACATATTTATCCATATAAAATATAAACGTTTCCTGACAGTTTAAACTGGTCAGAAATTAACTAAATGTTCAAAAATAACAATTGATTGCGTAGATCATTCTAAAAGTGAATGAAGTGAGAAGGCCCTACGATCAATTTTATAAAGGAAGAGGACGGAATTCACTTCTAGAACATGCAAAGTGTCCTCTTTCTCGTATTCCAGTATACATTTTGATTAGGAGAGTAAGCAATAAAAATGAAAATTAAATGGAAACGGACGTCAGGTAAACAAAATAAATAAATAACAGTACTCCAATAAAACAGAGAGTGGTGCGTTACTCTATTCCATGCAGGAACGACCGCTAAATTGAATAGCACAAAAAAACTATATCCAAGAGAATGTAACATCAACGTACGACCAAGCTACGCCATCTAGCGACGACTGTTGCACTTCACTACTTCAATACTATAATTTATTCTGTTTTTATGTTATTGTAATGTTGTCATTATTTATGTTTCTCGATTACTTTACGTCAGCTCCAGTTTCATTGTCTTTTTATCACTTATTCTCCCAATCTAAACATAAACTGAAATACGAGAAATAGAACAATATGTATGTTCTCGAAATAAATTCCGTCTTCTTCCTCTCTAAGATTTATTTTATGACTCTGATATTTAATTTAATTTTAAAATGACTTATGTAACCCACTTTCATCTTTCGATATTTTAATTTCCAACCAGTTGAAATTGTCAGAATATTATAACATTTTATATGGCTAAATATTATTACACAAAAAGTTTGATTCTTATATTCCACTGAAAATGTTTTAAAGAACTGTACTTTTAAATGAATTTCCTTTTAATCAGTTGTATAGTTATATGTGCGTCATGCATGCATCAGTGACCTCTAGGTCTGCTTTGAATTCCGCATATAAATTGTTGATGCATGGAAGAGCTATATATGAAATTGGTTCCATTTGGAATGTAACATATATGTGACAGGCGAAATACCCTTAGAATTCAAGAAGAAAGCAATAATACCAATGACAGGTGCTGACGAGTGTAAATATTACCGAATCATCAGTTTAAAAAGTCATAGGGGCAAAATACTGACATGAATTGTCTACTACAGAATGAAAATGCTAGTCGAATTCGATGGTTGGAAGATAAGTTTCCGAAGAAATGCAGGAATAAGTGAAGCAATAATTACGTTAGCGTATCTAAGAAGACAAGTCACGGAAACGTAACCCTGTGTTCAGAGCGTTTGCAGATTGTAGGGAATCCTTTGACAATGGTTAATAGAACACACTTTATCAAATTATGAAGGCAGCTTGAACAAAAAAAGGAGACTATGGTTTATTTACAACTTGCTTAGAAAGCAGACTGCAGTTATAAGAGCCGAAGGGCGTAAAAAGAGAACAGTGCTCGAGAACAGAGATAAAGAGGGTTGTAGTCTATCCATGACGTTGTTCAGTCTGTTCGCTAAGCAAATAGTAAGTGAAATTAAGAGAAACTTGTGAAGCCGATTAAAGATCAGAAAGAAGAAATGTAAACTTTCAGGTTTGCCGATGACATTCCAATTTCAGTCAGACGGCAAATTACTTAGAAGAGCAACTGAATCGAAGGAGTAACGTCTCGAAAAGATGTCATAAGATGATCAACAAAACAATGGAACATGGTGGAATGAAATCCGGTAGTGCTGAGGTAATTAGACTAGAAAATGATAAAATAAACCGAGTAAATTAGTGATGCTATTTGGATAGCAAAATAACTGGTGATGACCGAAGTCGAGAAGATGTAGCAAGAAAATCATTATGAAAAAGAGAAGTTCCTTGTTAACCTGCAACCTGAAGTTAAGTGATAGGTAATCTTTCTTGAACGTATTTTTCTGGAGCGAACAATTTTCAGAAAGTGAAATGGGAGCAATAATCGGTTCATACAAAATTCTAAGTTTTTGAAATGTGAAGTTATGGAGAATTGTTGAAGTTTAGATGGGCAGAATGAGTAACTAATGAAAAGATACTGAATTGAACTGGGCATGAAAGAAATTTGTGGCCCAACTTTACTAAAAGAGGGGATCAGTTGGCAGGACACATCCCGAGGAATAATGGAATCGTTAGTTTGGTAATGGGGGGGGGGGGGGGGGGGGACGTGTAGTCTTAAAATCTGCGCAAGGAGGACAAGAGATGAATACAAGTAAGGAGGGTCATATGGGTGTAGGTATTCGGAGATGCAGGAATTGGCCAGGATAATGAGGAATTTTGCATCAGACCAGTATTCCGGCTGAAGACTGCAGCAACAACGGTCCCTTATGTGTCTTCCTGTGGTACAAAAGGGAATGATGTATCTGATGTGCAAGAGTGTGTGCATTTGTATGAATTGTCTTTATTTTTGGTCTCTACTCTTTGTATCTTATTTTCAGATTTTTATGCTATACTGATGGTGATATTTACCTCTTCCTTAGATATGTTCTGCATTGTTAGTGTACCATTAACTGGAGTCATAGGATGTCTCCTAGTATCCTGTGGGACCTCATTTTCCCTGGCATAGTGCAGCACCTCTATGTAACATTGACTCAACAAGTCGTTGGATGTCCTGTGCATATGCGTCCATAACTGTGAAAGTGTTGCCGGTGCAGGATGTTGAGCACGAACTGACCTCTCCATTATGTCCAAGAAATATTCGATGGGATTCACGTCACGCAAATGGATATCCAAATCATTCGCTCACGGTGTCCAGAATGTTCTTCAAACCAGTCGTGAACAATTGTGGCCCAGTGACATGAATTCGGTGTTTTATCTCCAAGTAGCCGAATATAACCATTTCCTATCAGTGATCGGTTCAGTTGGACTAAAGGACCCAGTATTCCATGTAAACATCCCTCCCCCATCATTCAACCATCACCATATTGGACAGTGGTCACATACCCAGAAGAGGCCCTTCAGGCGAATTCGTTCCGTTAGCTAAGGCGTTCACAGCGGTCGGCTGCTGCCATAGCCCATGAACGCTAAACTTAGCTACACTGCCTATCAGATATGTTAGACGTACGTCCCACATTGATTTCGGCGATTATATCACGCAATGTTGCTTCTCTGTCAGCACTGACGACTGTACGCAAACCCCGCTGCTCTCGGTTGTAATGTGAAGGCCGTCCGCCATCGCATTTTCCGTGGTGAGAGGTAATGCATGAACTTTGGTATTCTTGTCACACTCTTGACGCTGTGGATCTCGGAAAACTGAATTACTTCGTGATTTTCTTAATGGTATGGTCCCTGCCTCTGGCTCAAACTACCATTCCGCGTCCAGAGTCTGTTAATTCGGATCGTGCGGCCATAATGACGGTGCCAACCTTTCCTTATGGTTCGCCTATGTACATGTGAAAGTTCCGTTCATGCTCTGCCATTTTACACCTTCTGTACGCAATATTCCCGTCATTTGTATATGTGCATATCACTATGCCACGATTTTTCGCACTCAGTATACTGTTCAGGCTCGGCATTGTTGACCGTCTGCACTGTGTGGATGAAGAACAGCATATGGAAGGAACTGCAGTGCAGTATGATATTCGAAAATAGTGCCTACACATCGTCTATGAAGAACAGACTTTTTCCTGGAATGGTGGTTTGCGTTACTCTGTGAAACAGACAGCAATGCCTAATACACTACGAGATCGGTGGGGTTTCTGTGGAAACCTATTCCTATCACGTGGTTCCTATAACATGCCGCTGCCTTGTGAGTGGGTGAATGATAGTATAGCCTTGTGATGCTAGCCAAAATAACATTGCTGTGTTGGGACTGTGACACGGAAGAATTACCATCGTCGGATATCCTGAAGTCAAAATGCAGTTCAACAATTAGTTTTAATGCTAGTGGCATTCTCTTGCAATAGCCACACACTTAAATCTCCGATCGGTGACTTCTCGTGAAAATATCGCAAAACAATGAAAAAATCATATTAAGTCAGATAAGGGACGGGACGGATTCACAGCCCTTATGTAATTGTTAAATATAATAGATATCAATTGTAGTTGTCAAAATTAGTTTATCTACTGCCACTGCACTTTGAATCAGTCGCCATTTTCCAGGAATCGATGTATGATGTACTTCGTTTTTGCCTGAAAATGATAACTGTTCATAATTTAAATTACAATTCACAATAATTTCTCACAGTTAAAGTTGTTAATTCCCATAGTTAACAAAACAGTATATGACGTTCCATGGACTAGAGCGTGGAATTACTGATCCAGTAACCATCATTTTAGGTTAGAGAATCTGAAAAAAACCTTAAATGACCAGAAGTTAAATACAGTGTGAAACTACGTGGTGTAACGAACTAGATTTTTGTACAGGTGAGTACAGGTTTATCAAATCAAAATAAAATTCGCTCATTGTAGGAGTGCATTTAATAATGACCAAGAAAATAGGAATGCGGTTAAACTTCTATGGCAGCATAGTAAACAAATTACCATTGCCAAGGTAGACAGAAGTCTAGTGGGCACCACAGCAGTACACGACTCTTGCCTTAAGGCTACTGGTTTCACATATAATGAAAAGACCGAACAAAATGTATGGTATGCAAAAGATAATTGGGTACACGCTGTATAGAGAGCGATAAACATGCCAGTAGGCACAGTCAAATGGATGTATTGTTATTCTGTTTAGAGATGAAGATACTTGCACAAGATTAATGCGAATAGCTGCTTCACACCAGTCTTCGGACAGAAGACAACAACACACTAATAATCATTTCCATGCCCCTTATATCTTCCCCATTTTCATCATATAAATGCACTGCAACTTCCCATAAATCCTCCATTTCATCACGCTGAAATAATGGAGGTACGTCAGTAGCCATTCCATTATTTTAACATGACACTTTATTTCGAAGCGTACATTAGCAGATAAGGCCCGCTATAGTAAGGCATTTGGCGAAATTTGAGATTTAATGTTCCGTAAAAAAAAACGCATTAGAGCTTCACTTGTATACACAGCCATGAGAAATGATTGTAAGAAGCAGTCAGAGAATTCAACTGTATGGGGCCTCTTCAGTAGCGGCAGACCGGTAAAAACCGATATCGGTATTTTAGTTCTGAATAACCTGTATTCGGTATTTTTTTGTTCTTACTTACAACAGGTTAAAAGAAATTTACTAATAACCTTCTGTAAACACCGAAATATCAAATATCCATAGCAACAGTGACAAAATTTTTGGTTTTTAAATAAATGGTTTTTAAGAAAGAGTAATTTTTATTCGTAAGATTTCCATTGCTTTGATATATTTCGTTATTATAGAAAATGGAAAAGTTATCAGTTCTATTTTAGTAACAATGTCAACAGAAGCTAACAACAAACACGTCGCTTAAGAATTTGTGTTAACTGACAATATTGTTGCACGTGGTAGTGAGGGTGCTTTGGTTGGCTTATCGTGGGTTCTTATCGTAACATTTCACGAGGACACGCTGAGCAACTTGTTGTATCCACAACTGTCTTGAAATCATTCACAGTGCGATGAGTTTTCCTCAGTCACCACTGTACTTGTCTGCTGTAATGTCAACGGCTGTTTTAAATAAACGCCATGGGAGGCCAAGTGCAACAACATTGCCGTCGGGTAGTACAGCATTGCTGAGATAATGAAGTATCGGTTACCTCACGACGTGGTTGTTTTGATGGTACGCGTGTACATGCATTGAGCAATACTTCCCGAATCTGGTCAACAAAGTAATTTCTCGCTGTTGACTCAGGCCATCAGTTTCGTTACAGAATGCCATCTTCTCTTGTCTGGGAGTATTGTACAAAGTGCAGTATCAGTGAAGCCCGATACCATATTCACTTTAAAAGATTAAGAACGGGAGGAACCACAAAGAACCTGCGACATTATGCAAGTAGAACACTTAAAACTTAATAGTTGATTCACATCTTACAATAAAAATAGAAAGAAGCGCATCTGTGGCCTCTGTCTACAACATACGTCTCTATCCGCTAGTAGCTTTTAAGAACGAGCAAGTTAACATGAGAGACAGAGTTCTTCACTCTTTTGCACTAGATCTCCGAAATGCCTAGACAGTGATATGATCCTCGATTACCACATTATTTTTGAGCAGAGATCCAAAATATTAGCATCAGTAGGAGAATACGGGTGATTTTTTGTAGTATTCAATCATGATAAAGAAACGAAATGAGCGTACGGCATCGTTGGCCGAGAGGACCAAGTTGGTGAAATTCAGCCGCCAGGTGCAAGTCTTATTTCCGTCGACGCTACATTGGTCGACTTGCGCGCCGGGGATGAGGATGACATGGTGATGAGGACAATATAACACTCAGTCCACGTGCAGAGAAGATCTCCAACCTGGCCGGCAATCGAACTCGGGCCCGGTTGCTTGGGAGGCGAGCACGTTACCACCCAGCTAAGCCGACGGGCCGGTCGGTTTGGCCGTGCGGTTCTTGGCGCTTCGGTCTGGAACCGCGTGACAGCTACGGTCGCAGGTTCGAATCCTGCCTCGGGCATGGATTTGTTTGATGCTTTCTGAGACAAGCAGTGAATGCTGGACGTACTGAGTCTTATTCTACTGTCCTTCTTAATTTATTTTGATAGCAACCGACAAAGTCAAGATTTTTCGGTCTTTGTTCGATTTGCACGTTTATTACAGTAAATAAAGAACCGAAAATCGGTTATTTCATATACCGGTTGTTATTAGCGGTTTTAACACTCAGGTTAAATTGGCATTCAAAACGGCGATATGACACAAAACCGGTTGTTTCAGCGATAATCACCATCCCTAATTTGCAATGTTAACAGCTTACATCCGTGGCCTTGTTCTGCAAATACCATCAGTAAAGCGAAATAACTCAAAATTTTCAAGATAATTTCTCGGATAGGATGGTGCTACGATCGACTGTCATTGACGAGGGTGGTAGGTTTCATTTTGAGTGACATGCAATCCACTGCCGTTTTACAGACAAAACCACACAGCAGTTGCGTCCGTGGTATGCACGATCCGCGCTGCCCACCACAGAAGTGTTCTGTGGTTTCCCGGAACTGCGGCACACATTCCGACGTGTGCGGCATCTGCCTCTGACCCCTCGCACGGGGTAAACATAATTACGGGCGCAAATACGCAGATACTGGTCATTTCGAGCTGATAGCGGACCAACATTTTGTGTAGTGCCACGGGTGATCACATCCAGCGAGCACCATATAACCCAGCAGACTGAAGCAAGCAAACTTGACCACAAGCTAGCCGAAAGTGATATTATTGGTGAGATAATAACAAGTGTTGTGATTTTCGTACTCCTTCAGAGTGAAAAATATCGTACTTTCATGAAGATGCTATATGAACTTCTGAAGTCATTAACTGAAGATGTGACGCCAGGTATGCTGTTAAAATATATTTCTGTGTATACTACCAAAAACCTTTGAAACTATTATTCTGATGCTTTGGACAATTAATGACATTGCCTGAAATATCTTGACTGACTTTCGAGTCTAAAATAGTGTGATCACATGTACACTACTCTAAAATTTGGAACATGTAATTAATATGTGGGAGCAACTGGGTCTGTGAACACAAGCTTCCACTTGCCTGCAGGGCTGTAAATACTTACATAAGGTATTTTAAAGTAATCCATATGTTTTTTTTTTTTAACTTTTTAAACACCAAAGGTATTTCTTATTTATATAATGCGATTTTAGTACCTTCTAAGACAAAATAAATTACCCACCAAAAAAGAATTATCCTATGGGAACGTAAATCGGCAGATGTGATGTACATGTACAGACAAGCAAATGATTTAAACGCCAGAAAAATCGTATTGTTTATTCAAGAGAAAGACTTTCAGAACTACAGGAAGTCAATAACGCTTTGGTCCACATCTGGCCCTCATGCAAGCAGTTATTTGGCTTGGCATCGATTGATATAGTTGTTGGATGTCCTCCTGAGAGATATTATGCCAAATTCTGTCCTATTGGCGCCTTAGATTGTTAAAATCCTGAGCTGGGTGGGGTTGTCTCTAAAGCTCCAAACATTCTCAGCTGGCTAGAGATCCGGCGACTTTACTAGCCAAGGTATAGTTTGTGAAGCACCAAAACAAGCAGCAAAAACGATCGCCGTATGCAAGCGGACATTATTTTGCTGAAATGTAAGCCCTGTATAACATTTCCGCCAGCGATCACGAGAAATTGATGGTATATTCTGAATGGGATATTCAAGGGAACATAACGTTGCGTTGAACTGTTCGTTGGAGCTCTGCCTCTGGCAGTAACGCTATAAGAAAACTGGGGCCACATTATATCTTTCGTTTAATAGCAGCTACGTTCGTAGACGTCAAGAATAACAGTAGTGCTGTTAACGACTATTTACTTTAAAACTGTAAAATAAATATGGTCTATGATGTGTCGGCAGCTGGGCCAACACCTTGTAGATAGAGGTGGCTTAAAAGGCACGCGAGACTAACGCAGACGGGCGTGAAGTACTGGAACAGGATACGTAATTAATGCTATGAAGAAAAGTACGTAGCTGGTATAATACTTATCTTTAATAACTCATTGTGGTACATCGCACAAAGGAGACTTTAATTACAATCACTGTAAGGCTAATGGCGCCTTGCTAGTTCGTAGCCATTAACTTAGCTGAAGGCTATTCTGTCTCTCGGCTAATGAGAGAGAAAGGCTTCGTACGTCTAGTCGCTAGCTCTGTCGTCCGTACAACTGGGGCTGAGTTCGAGTCAGTCTCTCGAGACCTGCCGTGTGGTGGCGCTAGGTTTGCGATCACACAGTGGCGACACGCGGGTCCGACATGTACTACAGGACCGCGGCCGATTTAAGCTACCACCTAGCACGTGTGGTGTCTGGCTGTGACACCACAGTCTATAGTTACCTTGGAAACAATTCGACTGGTATTTTACTGACTGTGAAAGGAATGAAGTTTCCTATTGGAATAACTGCACTTAAGGTTATCGGACTTGGAGAAAAATAAATGACTGAAGGTTTTAATGAATGTAATACACAACTAGTAATGACACCGAAGATGGCTTCTGAAATACTTGCGAACCAAACGAAAAGCTTCCGAATTTTTCTATCTCACTTGAGGCCAATGAAATTTATTTTTCATTTTACCTAAAATAAAGAGATTCTTCAAACGATGTCTTATTGCAACAAAATAATTTATATTGATACTTTTAAAGGACATTCAATCTACACGCGCATATCATACTCAAATAAGATAATACAGCTCAGAAACAGCGATGAAGAAAAACCCGATTTCCAACAATACGTAATCGTCTACGAGGCTCAATTTATTGTAAGAGATCTTTTTAACATTGGTCCATAACGTTTATAATAGTTTCATAGACATTAGCGTCTTTGTTTTTCCTATAGATACTAATAACTGGGTTCGCTTATTGCTGTCTTTCACAGACGACCAATTTTAAAAAAATTCAATATTATTTTTATTGTGTCTACTTGATGCTGTCATTCACATAGATAAAAGAAGGAAATCCTTAAATGTGGCTGCGATTTAAAAAACGTCCTCTGGAATACTGATCTCAGGATGCACACTTACATTTGAGATCAGTATTCGGTAACGAGTCACTTCACTTTGCACATATGCAGTTAATTGTTGAGGATCGTCGTTTTACTTTTATTTAAATTCTTATTATCTCGACACAAATATTGCATATAGAGTCTTTCATTTGAATTACAACTGTGTTATAAGTTAATTGATTGTGACTCAATTAACTGCTCTTTACAGAAATGTCATTTACTTCGTATTGATTATTGCCGCTTGACTGAGGTCTGTGATTTTACTGGTATCCCGAATTTTTTTTTCTCCACCTTTTCAGTCATGGTCCACTGGGAAACGGAGTCAAAACCAGTGATGGACGTACAGGCATCAGTCTTCAGTTTACATTTTGTAATCACATTTGGTTTTTGCGTAATAACGTAAAATATTAATATGTTTCTTTACGAATTTTGTGGATAATGTTTTCGACGTATTTCGTTCAGTTTGGTTACATTGTGACATGATAAGTTCTTTGTAAGTTTTTGTTCGAGATTTTTATGTAGAATGAAGTTTACATTTTTTCACTTTCCATGAGATATTGACGCCTGTACGTTTTGTCTTTAAATACTTATATCGATCAGTGTTCATCACAAAGGAGAAAATACTCAGACGTTACGAGAGTTTTTCATGTTCTTTATAATACATACTTAAACAAATTATTGTAACATTATATGGAGAGTGGTAGCTTATCGAATTCTACTGATTTGTCGAGGTAAACAGGGGGCGCGAAAGCTCGCCTGACAGGTTGAGGTTCGATGCCAGGACCCTCGAAAGCAGACAGGAACACGGAGAGATGGTACAAGATGTCGGAAGTCGACAGGGTACATGACGTCAGATTGTGTTCTTCTAGAGGTCCGGCATATCATTTTTTATGGGCACATGAAATACAGTCGTTTTATATTAACATACAGAAAAGCTGCCTTGATGTGACAGCAGAAAAGAGGGATTGCTAGTACAGATATTCGCACAAGGACGCATATTTAATGTTTGTTTTGTTGTTTGTAGTGACACTAATCAATTTGACTGATCTTCTTTAATTATCAGTCTGTGTTGTCGTTCCATTCGAGTTCGTATTGTACAGGTTATACTGTTTCTACCTCACCACATACGTTGTTCATATGTCGTGACGTGGTTTATAGGCAATCTGACTGAGTAGTGACGTCACTACACGCACCTGAGAAGTGTCCTTAGTAAAGCAATCATTCAAGGTGTTCTCAATGACTGGAAATACTACATGGCCACGTGGCTGACATTCCACAGCCTGAATCCAGCCTGGCGCTGATCATTTCCGTCGACCAATATTTACATTACGGTAGCATGACAGTTCGCCGGGCGCAGTATGCTCTCGCGCGGCTTTAACTTTCGAGTTTGGCAGTACATCGGTTTACGTTCGACACAGGACTTCCTTCACACAATGCAACATATGCTCACAAGATTCGACACATCTGTTTAGGTAAGTATAATTAACTACGTACGAACAGCAGTAGATTTGTGTTCGTTTGCAACCTTCTAGTACAGTCGTACGGTTTACTGTTTATTGATTATTAAAAATACACGCACTACGGCTTTAAATAAAAGTCTGTAATAGTAATGACTTTGACATTCGGTTGTATTCTGAGACATTTATTACATACTATTCTTTAGTTATATCACTGAACTGTTAAAGATATCGCTTTACATAAAGTCCGAAATAGCTTCCTTTCGTGAATCGCGTGAATCTTTTTATTACAGCATAGTTCTTTAGCTAACGTGAACTCCCAAAATATCGACATGTTTTCATTGCGTACAATAAATCTTTATAATTATCTTTTGGCAATTTGCTTTGCGAAATTTAACTGTATGGCCATTCTTTCATATGTGTATTGATTGCAAAGTTTTGGCACCTGCTATTCAAAAACTTTGCAGATCGTTGTATATTGAACAGGAATATAAAGAAATTTCAAAAGTTTTAGAAAAAGTAACGTACAATCCGCTTCATAACCATCTTATCTGAAATAACATACTGTCAAAGTCGCAGTTCGGATTTTCAAAGGGTTCTGATATTGAGAAGGATGTCTATGCTTACAGTGCTAATGTGCTTCATTCATTAGACAAAAATTCCAGGCAACTGGTATATCTTGTGATGTGTTAAAGGAATTTTACTGTGTAATATCCTTTTAAGTAAATTAGAATATTATGGTGTAATAGGAACTGCTGCAAAATGGTTCCAATCTTATATATCTAGCACGAAACAAAGGACGTTATTAGGAAAGAGACATGTATTAAGCTATCAGGCACCATCCAACTGCGAAATAAGTACATGTGGGGTCCCACAACGTTTCATTTTAGGGCACTTACTTTTTCTTGTGTATATCAATGACCTTTCATCAGTAACATTACCAGATGCCAAGTTCGTTTTGTTTGCCGATGATACAAACATTGCAATAAATAACAAATCAAGTGTAGTCGTAGAAAGATCGGCTAGTAAAATATTTGTGGACATTAATCATTGGTTCCTAGACAATTCTTTGCCACTAAACTTTGAAGAAAAACACACTGCATGCAATTCAGAACTTGTAAGGGGTATACCACGAGTATATGCCTAACATACGATGACAAGCAGATAGAAGAAGTGGACAGTGTTAAATTCTACGGATTACAGCTTGATAATGAATTCAACTGGGAAGAGCTCACCGCAGAACTGCTGAAGCGTCTTAAAAAATCTCTATTTGCAATGCAAAATGTGCCAGACATAGGGGATATAAAAATGAAAAAGCTGGCATACTGTGCTTACTTTCATTCCATAATGTCATATGGGATTATTTTTTGGGGTAATTCATCAAGCCAGGATAATGGTTTCCAGGGACAAAAACGTGCAGTAAGAGTTATATGTGGTGTGAAGTCAAGAACATCCTGCATAAGCCTATTTAGAGAACTAGGGATACTCACAACTTTTTCCCAATATATTTATTCCTCACGAAACTTGTCATTCAAAATGTATCACTTTTACAAACCAACACCTCAATTCGTGGAATCAATACTAGAAATAACAATAATGTCCACAAGGATGTAAAGTCACATACTCTTGTACAAAAAGGTGTGCATTATTCAGGAACACACATTTTCAATAACTTGCCAGCAGCCATAAAAAACTTAACAACCAATGAAATTCAGTTTAAGAGAAGTCTAAAGGGTTTATTGGTGGCCAACTCCTTCTATTCCATTGATGAATTTCTCAGTAGAACCAATTGATTTGTGTGTGTGTGTGTGTGTGTGTGTGTGTGTGTGTGCTTTGTGTGTGTGTGTAGTACAATATAACTTCTGCACAATTTCAGTGCAGTAATGTGTTCACTGTAAGTAAATGTGTGTGTGTGTGTGTGTGTGTGTTTGCGCGTGCGTGTGTTTGTGTAAGTACAATCTAACTTTTGCACATTTCAGTGCAGTAATGTGTTCATTGTAAATTAGTATTATAGTAGTTCTATTACATATTTATTACCTTGTAAATAGAAAATTAGTTTTTTATTTTAAATTCAGTGCATTAGTGTTTGTAAAATGATTCATTCATATAGCGTTCATTAAAAAAATGACGATCATTAAACTTGGGACCTGTGGAATTGTCCATTAGCTTATTTGTTTGAGTTGTAAATATTTGTCATGTATTATTGTTTTTTCTGACATGTTCTACATCCTGGAGGACCTCCTCATTACGGATCAATTGGAATGAAAGTAAATCTAATCTAATCTTCAGATATGCTGACGATACACTTTTCATCTGGCCGCATGGCAGTGAGGCGCTGCAGCAGCTCATTGATTATTCGAATGATATACATCCCTGCTTAAGGTTTACGGTGGAGGCAGAGAAGGACGAGAAAATACCTTTCTTAGATGTGTTGGTGGAACGAAAGTAAGATGGACGATCCGGTCTTTCTGCTTACAGAAAACCGACGCATGCAAATATGCATCTTGATGGGGTAGCTTTCATCGTCTAACTCAGGAGAGAGCTATGCTGCATAATTTAGTACACAGATCCGGACTATTTCGGACATGAACCACCTCGATTCTGAGTGTAAGCATCTGCAGACAGCGTTCTGAAGGAACGGGTTTTCAGTCCGTGACATTAGATCAACGCAGTTGAGAAAGCCAAGACGCGACGCCGTTCAAACCAGCCAAGAAGACCATGACATAGCGCGGTCTCCATTCTGCGGTACAACAACTAGCAAGATAGATAGTCCTAAACAGACAAGGGATCAGACCAGTTTTCCGGCCACCCAGAAAAATTACAGAAATGTTGCGACTGGTTAAAGGTAATCTCGGTCTGAGAGTGATGGGAATTTATGACATCCCTTGTGGTCTGGCAAGAGTTACGTCAGTAAATCTATACGGATGGTTACGAGTCGTTGCATCGAGCATCAGCGTCGCCTTAAACACAGGTCTTTGGATAAATCCGTGGTGGCTTTTCTTTCCTTTATTGCCATTTCATTCCCCTCGTCCAGTATCGGCAGGGGGTAGTCTGTCAGCAGATACAAGTCTCCGCCCTTCAGCTATATGAGAACAACAATTTTAAAACACATTACAGAACAGGACGCAGTGGTTGGAAGAATAAATATTTTACATAGTAGAAAGATATATATCCAGATTAAGCTAAGATAAAAGGCGCATTTATTGATTAAATAAAAGATTGACACAGATGAACTGTGAAATAAATAATTCACAACAGACAAAAAAACAAAATAAACAAAAAAACGGAGGGGTACTTTCATAAGTTAAAAAAGCAAAAAGCTAGTATGTTGACTGATTAAAATAAAGACATATGCGAATGAGGTTATGGGTAGGTCTAAACTGGCAAGAAGTGGGGTATCATGGGAACGTAGCAGTTGGGATAGTACATAAGAGGGTGATTGTGTGGGCGGATGTTTGGAGAAGAAATTCGGGAGAGAGAAGCGGGATGCCGTTGCTGACCAAGCCTTAGGATGTGGGTGGACAGGAGTGGAGAGGATGGTGGTCCTGACCTAAGAAGATGGAGTGGATTTTCTTTAGATTTGGTAGGACGGGTATCAAAGCGGATTTCGAGGTCTGATACGGGAAGACGATTAAAATTTTGTTGAGAGAGGTTGGTTGGTTGGTTGGGGGAAGAGACCAAACAGCGAGGTTATCGGTCTCACAGGATTAGGTAAGGATGGGGAAGGAAGTCGGCCGTGCCCTTTCAAATGAACCATCCTGGTATTTGCCTGGAGCGATTTAGGGAAATCACGGAAAACCTAAATCAGGATGGCCGGACGCGGGAGTTGAGAGAGGACATGAAGTGTGCTGAGGCGTAGGGTTCAGGAAATGTGGTGGTAGAGGCGCGGCAGAGTATGAGGAACAATGAACAATGGGGAAAGTAAGGGGTGGCTAGTGTCGCGTGAACAGATAATGTAAGATATTCGGATATGTTCTAGATGAAAGAGGAGGGAGAGAATTTTATAAGTTGGTAGAGGGTGTGGGTAGGGGAGGGTAAGAGCGTAAGTCCATGCTACATTTGCCATGCAGAGACCGGGTGGAACAGGTATTTAGAGATGTGAAGGAATGTTCGGCCAGTTAACAGTTTTAGTAATTTCAGCCTATTGTGGACTTCTGTTGAATGGAGGCCTTAGATGTCAGTCGCCAGTCAAGTGTCTGAGGTATTTTAGTGTGTTACTTAAATGGATAGGACGGTCATAAATGGTAAGGTAAAAGTTATGGGGAAAGAAGCTGTGGGTGGTTCGGTCTATAATTATTGCCTGTGTTTTGGTGGAGTCAATTTTGAGGAGCCACTGGTTGCACCTGGAGGAAAACGGATTGAGATCGTTGGGATTTCAGGAGAGCAGGTACAGGGCGAGAAACGTGATGTCATCAGCATACTGGAGACAATGAACATAGGGAGGGAGCGTAGGGGTATCGGTGATTTAGAGGACATACAGGAAAGGAGAGAGGGCGAAAACTTGGCATACACCAGCAGCGGGATGGAGGATATGGAAGTTGGTGTTGTTGAGAGTGACATAGGACTGGCGGTTAGAGAAAGAGCATGCGAGAACACGGACATAATTTATGCTAATTGCGTAGGCCTGGAGTTTAAAGATGATGCTTTTTAGAGTTCAAAGAAGACAACAATGGCGGATTTGCGACTGTTCAATTGGTGAGATAGGAGATGAGTAAGGTACAGAAGCTGTTCATCACAGGAGAAATTGGACAGAATGGATAGGTGTTGTTTTAGGTGTTTATGAGAACGTCGAGACAGTACAGACCGATACCCACGGCTGACAGAATGGTAGCAGGAGGAGTCAGAGACCGGTTTATTGGGTTTGAGGGAGAGGAAGATTGAAAGAATTTCCACAGCTCAGGATAGAAATCTACATCAATGCCTGTTGTGACTAGGACATCTAGGAAGAAGAGAGAACATTATTTTATGTGTCTGTAGGTTACCAGTTGCGACTGGTAGTAGTGTTGCGTTCGTTATGGAGTATCTTTTGAATGTTTTGTGGCGTTATTGGAGTACTGAGTTCTGTCTTTGGGATGTTACTTACAGCTAGGTGCGAGAGGTGGTACGGACAGTCGGAAATAGGAAGTAATCGAAGTGGGGATCATCTGGGATGATGACTGTGTCAGGGAGGTAAGATGCAAAGTGGTTGGCTTTGTTTAGATTGCTACAGGTATTATGATTATAATGTGGGGAGGTATAGAAGGCGGCAGGGTTGTTGCTAGTCAGACGGTGAAACGCCAGGGCCTGGACGAGTTTACAGGCAGTATAGCGTTGAGGTTTGTGTCTGTTTGACACCAAACGCAGCGTTTCTTTGCATTTAGCATATTTCAGATAAGTTGTACTTCTCGCTATCGGGTAAGTGTGTCTCACTCACGAGTCTGCAGGAAAGGTCAGTAAAGACTACAGGATTCACAGAGGAATAGGAGAGCATGTGGAGGTAGTGAGCGACAGTGTAGGTAGATGGGTTTCGTAGGATTATGGTAAGTTACAGCGTTTGACAAAGTCTGTTGTTGGAAGGTGGCGGCATGGTGGACGTCATTGGGGTATTGGAAGGATGAGGGATTGCTTCCAAGTTGAGTGACAATGAAGTCGCTGTAGGCAGCCTAGTTGGTACAGGAGTGGTCCTGGATATGTTCAGGAGAGAAAAGAGGTGTGAGGACATGGGTAGGGTGTGTGGTGCAGTGGATGGTGGGTAGGACTGGTACATGATCGCTTCCGATGGGGTAGAGGACCACTGCAGTAATGTGCCCAAGGAAGTTAGTACAGACGTAGATAACTTCAGAAATGGAATTGCTTTCAGGGCCTGTATGTAGAAGAAGAAGGACTATATCATCTTGAACGGAGTCAGTAAACTGAAACCATAAGAATGGGACTGGCTATGGATGTTGAGGTCAGCAGCAGTAATAGAAGTAGGAAAGGAAAAGGTAGAAAAGATATGGTGTATGTGGATGAGGAAGTCATTCGGAATGGTATGATGTGGTCAGATATAGATAGTGGCACAGATAACAGTTATAGTTCTCAGTAGGAGATTGAGAATAAGGTATAGGGTAGGAGTATTTTAGAGGGGTTATGGCCAAACAGGGAACCATGGGATGTGGCTTTTTTGGATAGAGGATGCATGGTGCAGTGCTTATAGTATGATCATGTTGGAGGACGGTTTCATTCAAGACGAAAATATTAGTATGGTTTTGGGAGAGGGTGTGCATGGAGATGTGTTTGTTGACTGAAAAGGACTGGATACTGTGAAACAGGATATCATACTGCTGTTCCACTATGACTTAGGGAGAGAAGGGGTGATGGGGATGTGTATTTTGGGGTAGGTTTAAACTAGTGGTGAAATTGGTGAAGACCATGAGGACGTTTTTGCAGGAATAAGTGTCTTGTGTGTTGCGATGGAAGACAGAGTGACCAACCAGGGAAATTTAATGTAGAGTCTGGGGTCTTTGGAAAGGGTGGGTGTTCTGAAGAACTGTGGTCATAAAAGAGATGTGTTCAGCTGTGGGAGCAAGAAGTAGTTTGGGTGGAGGGAGTTGTCAGCTTGCATTTAGAAGATGGAGATTGGGCCCTGCATTTGGGTGAGGCAAGTTATTGGTATTGCATGAGGGAGGGGAAGTGAGATTTGGACATTGCCTGTGGAAAATGTGCAATTTACAATGGGAGCAGATTGATGGGTTTTTGCTGTCAGTAGGTAGATGGTCGTTATACATTAGGCATCTTTGGCAGTGTTGGAACTGATGATGGGATTTGGGTGGTTCAACAATGTACTGGCATTGGTAGATCACAGCCCCTTGGCAGAATAGGTGTTCTCTTATGGTTGGGGATTCAGTGAAAATGTGGTCTTTGAAGGTCAGGTCAGAATGATCAATGATACTGATTGCTCTCCAAAGTCAGAGTAGGAATTGGTCTACCCCTTCTCCATCTCGGTCTCAGGTTCGATCCCTTTGATAATGGCAGTGATGGCGTGGGGATGACGAGGAGGTTGCGAAATTGCTTGGCGTGGGCGGTTGTAGGAAAGGGTGTGAGATTTGCATACGGAATGGAAGTGACATGGAGGAGTCTGTTGTGGAATTTGGAATTAGGAAACTTTATAAGGACAGCGTTTTTTCTAGGGATGATCTGAGTGATGAATAATGAAGGGATACATTTTTTGGTTTCGAAGAGGATGATTTTTGATCGAGTTAGTTTAAGTCAGGACGGAAAAAGATTTAAGTGTGATGTTCTGTAGTCATTGTTGCAGATGGGATGGCCTGGCAGTCGAAGAAGTCTTTGCTTTCCGTTGGTCTGGGTGTTTTATTATGATTTGGGGTGGAGGCAGCGTCGTTTCTAAGGAGTGTTACTCGTCTTCCTGATGGATGTGGGTAAGGAGGGAGTGGTGGATGCTACTGGGGTGAAAAGGGTGACAGAAATGTTTGAAAGTGGGTTGGGGGAAAGGGTACCACAACATAGGAACCCATTGCAGAAACATCTGGCAGAGTCTATGGTGATAGTGCAGATGGATCCAGGTAAGGTGTTGGCAATGTAGGTGTTCCAGCTGCACTTGATGACTTTAGCCCTTGTGCTGGATCTCAAAAGGGTGCTGCTGAGGATGATGTGACTGGAGAGAAGGGGACTGGAAGAGGGGAAGTGCACCAAGTGACGGTTGCAGGGGATTGGGAGGTGCAGTGGTGGTGCCTGGAGAGGGTATGTGACGATGAAGTTACAGGTGTGGAATGGGTGTCAAAGTCCGCGGCAGCGGCGTCGGCATTATTCCCATACATGGCGCAATTGTTTCTGGCTGCATCCACTCCTGTCACCCCTCTATTGAACTCACCTTGAGAATATGGCGGAAAAGCTCCGATTTCTCCACTTGTTACCCCATTTTCTAGTGTCCAGAGCGCTACCCACTATCTCCAAATGAAAAATGGGAATATATGAACTCAACCAGCAACACTGAATTACAAATAAAAAAATGATAATGGATAAATAAACCAATAGCAACCAGAATACCAAAATGCAAAATAAAAACGCCGTAAACTTATGCATCAGCCCGATAGATACATTACATATTCTCGTAAAACTTCGTATTTTACAGGCATTCCTCGTCTGAGATCGCCAGTTATAGCATTTACACCTGCGAGTACTAGAAATTAACTGTATATTCTGAATCTAATGATCAAGAGCATTGAATGGTACGTAAAATTATTCATTGGAGCTCTGTCGTTGTCGGTAACGCTATGAGAAAACTGGGGCCAAATTATATCTTTGATTTCATGTCAGTTAGTTTTGTAAAAGTTCAGACTGATAATAATACTGTTAACTTTCATATACTTTAAAACTACAAAATAGCTAAGGCCCACAATTAGCTTGCGAGCTGTTCGTTTGGTATTTTAGAGACCGTGACGAGGAATGAAGTTTCCATTAGGAAAATTGCTCGCCGAAAAGTTATTGGACTTCGAGAAAAATAAATGACTGCCTGTTCTGATGAATGTAAGTCGGAAGTAGTAACTGCACACAAAATGGCTTTTTCATTAATCAGTTACCAAACGAAGAGCATCTGTATTTAATTATATCAATTGCACCGAATGAAATTTATCTTACCGTTTTATCTGAAATGCCAACGGTTCTCTAGATGACGTAGTTTTAATGAAACAAAATATTTTTATTGATACTTTTAATGGAGATCCAGTATACACACACAAATCGGATTCATATTTAATAATGCAGCTCAGCGACAGCTATCAAGCAATACCTAATTCCCAAAGAAGACCTAATTGTCTATGCGACTTAATTGGAAGAGAACATTTTTACGTTTGTTAATTATGTTTATAATGGTTTCATAGATACTAATATAAGGGTTCACATTTCGCTGTGTATCACGAACGACAAATTTTTATTCAGTTAAATATTATTGAGAAAGAAAACTGGCGTTCTACGGATCGGAATGTGGAATGTCAGATCCCTTAATCGGGCAGGTAGGTTAGAAAATTTAAAAAGGGAAATGGATAGGTTAAAGTTAGATATAGTGGGAATTAATGAAGTTCGGTTGCAGGAGGAACAAGACTTTTGGTCAGGCGAATGCAGGGTTATAAATACAAAATCTAAACGGGGGACTGCAGGAGTAGGTTTAATAATGAATATAAAAATAGGAGTGCGGGTAAGCTACTACAAACAGAATAGTGAACGCATTATTGTGGCCAAGATAGACACGAAGCCCACGCCTACCACAGTAGTACAAGTTTATACGCCAACTAGCTCTGCAGATGACGAAGAAATTGATGAAGTATGATGAAATAAAAGAAAATATTCAGATAGTGAAGGGAGATGACAATTTAATTGTCATGGGTGACTGGAATTCGGTAGTAGGTAAAGGAAGAGAAGGAAACGTAGTAGGTGAATATGGATTGGGGGGGGGGGGGGAAGAAATGAAAGAGAAAGCCGTCTGGTAGAATATTGCACAGAGCACAACTAAATGATAGCTAACACTTGGTTCAAGAATCGTAAAAGAAGGTTGTATACATGGAAGAAGCCTGGAAACACTGACAGGTTTCAGATAGATTATATAATGGTATGACAGAGATTTGGGAACCAGGTTTTAAATTGTAAGACATTTCCAAGGGCAGATGTGGACTCTGACCACAATCTATTGGTTATGAACTGTAGATTAAAACTGAAGAAACTGCAAAAATGTGGGAATTTAAGGAGATGGGACCTGGATAAACTGAAAGAACCAGAGGTTGTACAGAGTTTCAAGGAGAGCATAAGGGAACAATTGACAGCAATGGGGGAAAGAAATACAGTAGAAGAAGAATGGGTAGCTTTGAGGGATGAAGTATTGAAGGCAGCAGAGGATAAAGTAGGTAAATAGACGAGGGCTAGTAGAAATCCTTGGGTAGCAGAAGAAATATTGAACTTAATTGATCAAATGAGAAAATATAAAAATGCAGTAAATGAAGCAGGCAAAAAGGAATACAAACGTCTCAAACATGAGATTGACAGGAAGTGCAAAATGGCTAAGCAGGGATGGCTAGAGGACAAATGTAAAGATGGAGAGGGCTATCTCAGTAGGAGTAAGGTAGATACTGCCTACAGGGAAATTAAAGAGACCTTTGGAGAAAAGAGAACCACTTGTATGAATATCAAGAGCTCAGATGGAAACCCTGTTCTAAGCAAAGAAGGGAAAGGAGAAAGGTGGAAGGAGTAAATAGAGGGTCTATACAAGGGCGATGTACTTGAGGACAAAATTATGGAAATGGAAGAGGATGTAGATGAAGATGAAATGGGAGATATGATACTGCGTGAAGAGTTTGACAGAGCACTCAGAGACCTGAGTCGAAACAAGGCCCCGGGAGTACACAACATTCCATTAGAACCACTGACAGCATCGGGAGAGCCAGTCCTCACAAAACTCTGCCATCTAGTGAGTAAGATATATGAGAAAGGCGAAATAACCTCAGACTTCAAGAAGAATATAATAATTCCAATCCCAAAGAAAGCAGGTGTTGACAGATGTGAAAATTACCGAACTATCAGTTTAATAAGTCACGGCTTCAAAATACTAACACGAATTCTTTACAGACGAATGGAAAAACTAGTAGAAGCCGACGTTGGGGAAGATCACTTTGGATTCCGTAGAAATATAGGAACACGTGAGGCAATATTGACCCTACGACTTATCTTAGAAGCTAGATTAAGAAAAGACAAACGTACGTTTCTAGCATTTGTAGACTTAGAAAAAGTTTTTGACAATGTTGACTGGAATACTCTCTTTCAAATTCGGAAGGTGGCAGGGGTAAAATACAGGGAGTGAAAGGCTATTTACAACTTTTACAGAAACCAGATGGCATTTATAAGAGTCGAGGGACATGAAAGGGAAGCAGTGATTGGGAAGGGAATGAGACAGGGTTGTAGCCTCTCTCCAATGTTATTCAATCTGTATATCGAGCAAGCAGTGAAGGAAACAAAAGAAGAATTCGGAGTAGGTATTAAAATCCATGGAGTAGAAATAAAAACTTTGAGGTTTGCCGATGACATTGTAATTCTGTCAGAGACAGCAAAGGGATGGACAGTGTCATGAAAGGAGGGTATAAGATGAACATCAATAAAAGCAAAACGAGGATATTAGAATGTAGTCGAATTAAGTCGGGTGATGCTGACGGGATTAGATTAGGAAATGAGACACTTAAAGTAGTAAAGGAGTTTTGCTATTTGGGGAGCAACTTAACAGATGATGGTCGAAGTAGAGAAGATATAAAATGTAGACTGGCAATGGCAAGGAAAGCGTTTCTGAAGAAGAGAAATTTGTTAACATCAAGTATAGATTTAAATGTCAGGAAGTCGTTTCTGAAAGTATTTGTATGGAGTGTAGCCATGTATGGAAGTGAAACATGGACAATAAATACACTCCTGGAAATTGATATAAGAACACTGTGAATTCATTGTCCCAGGAAGAGGAAACTTTATTAACACATTCCTGGGGTCAGATACATCACATGATCACACTGACAGAACCACAGGCACATAGACACAGGCAACAGAGCATGCACAATGTCGGCACTAGTACAGTGTATATCCACCTTTCGCAGCAATGCAGGCTGCTATTCTCCCATGGAGACGATCGTAGAGATGCTGGATGTGGTCCTGTGGAACGGCTTGCCATGCCATTTCCACCTGGCGCCTCAGTTGGACCAGCGTTCGTGCTGGACGTGCAGACCGCGTGAGACGACGCTTCATCCAGTCCCAAACATGCTCAATGGGGGACAGATCCGGAGATCTTGCTGGCCAGGGTAGTTGACTTACACCTTCTAGAGCACGTTGGGTGGCACGGGATACATGCGGACGTGCATTGTCCTGTTGGAACAGCAAGTTCCCTTGCCGGTCTAGGAATGGTAGAACGATGGGTTCGATGACGGTTTGGATGTACCGTGCACTATTCAGTGTCCCCTCGACGATCACCAGTGGTGTACGGCCAGTTTAGGAGATCGCTCCCCACACCATGATGCCGGGTGTTGGCCCTGTGTGCCTCGGTCGTATGCAGTCCTGATTGTGGCGCTCACCTGCACGGCGCCAAACACGCATACGACCATCATTGGCACCAAGGCAGAAGCGACTCTCATCGCTGAAGACGACACGTCTCCATTCGTCCCTCCATTCACGCCTGTCGCGACACCACTGGAGGCGGGCTGCACGATGTTGGGGCGTGAGCGGAAGACGGCCTAACGGTGTGCGGGACCGTAGCCCAGCTTCATGGAGACGGTTGCGAATGGTCCTCGCCGATACCCCAGGAGCAACAGTGTCCCTAATTTGCTGGGAAGTGGCGGTGCGGTCCCCTACGGCACTGCGTAGGATCCTACGGTCTTGGCGTGCATCCGTGCGTCGCTGCGGTCCGGTCCCATGTCGACGGGCACGTGCACCTTCCGCCGACCACTGGCGACAACATCGATGTACTGTGGAGACCTCACGCCCCACGTGTTGAGCAATTCGGCGGTACGTCCACCGGGCCTCCTGCATGCCCACTATACGCCCTCGCTCAAAGTCCGTCAACTGCACATACGGTTCACGTCCACACTGTCGCGGCATGCTACCAGTGTTAAAGACTGCGATGGAGCTCCGTATGCCACGGCAAACTGGCTGACACTGACGGCGGCGGTGCACAAATGCTGCGCAGCTAGCGCCATTCGACGGCCAACACCGCGGTTCCTGGTGTGTCCGCTGTGCCGTGCGTGTGATCATTGCTTGTACAGCCCTCTCGCAGTGTCCGGAGCAAGTATGGTGGGTCTGACACACCGGTGTCAATGTGTTCTTTTTTCCATTTCCAGGAGTGTAGTTTGGACAAGAAGAGAATAGAAGCTTTTGAAATGTGATGCTACAGAAGAATTCTGAAGATTAGATGGGTAGATCACATAACTAATGAGGAGGTATTGAATAGGATTGGGGAGAAGAGAAATTTGTTGCACAACTTGACTAATAGAAGGGATCGTTTGGTAGGACATGTTCTGAGGCATCAAGGGATCACCAATTTAGTATTGGAGGGCAGCGTGGAGGGTAAAAATCGTAGAGAGAGACCAAGAGATGAATACACTAAGCAGATTCAGAAGGATGTAGGTTGCAGTAGGTACTGGGAGATGAAGCAGCTTGCACAGGATAGAGTAGCATGGAGAGCTGCATCAAATCAGTCTCAGGACTGAAGACCACAAAAACAACAAATATTATTTTTATCACTGGTACTTGACGCTGTTATTCATTTGAACAAACGGGGGAAATCGTTAAACACGGCTCTTACGCCTTACCATAATGTTATACCATGGAGGGCAACAAAACCTGGGGTAGAATATCGTAGACGTAACGGTGTGCTACAAGGGTACCGCGGGATAACAAAAAAGGGGGTTATGCTATGAAATAAACGTCTATCCTCGTTGTCGAGCCCCATGGCAGGCTATAGTCAGTATGGCATCCCACCACTGTCTGGAGCGTCTGCAAACATGCCTTCGGCTTGGAATCTCATTTGGAGGTGTAGAGCTATTCTCAGTGATGAATCTTTCTTAGAGTTGACCTCAATGACCAAGAAAGATGTGTCTGGAGACGCGATGCACGTTAATGGGAGACCAACCTGACCGTCACCTGCCAAATCGCCTGACAACGATTGACGGTTTGAGGTCCCATTTTTTTCATGGCGGGAACCCCTTGGTTGTCATCCGTGGGAAACGTCCTGTACATTTGTTAAGAATTGCTGCTGCCAATTCCCCAACATGACTGCAAAGAATAATCAACTGAAGGCTTGAATCACATGTATTTTCAATATGAAGGATACAGGAAAAATCTAGTAATTTAATTTAGGGAACCTGGGATAAAATTTTCTAATAGCAAGCCCATGCTTTGTAATGGTACTTCAAGAAGATATATACAAATTTATTATAAAATATTTTCTTGACCTTTGATTGTGCTTGTAGTCTCAGCACCGGCCACGGTGGCAGAGCGGTTCTAGGCGCTTTAGTCCGGAACCGCGCGACTGGTGCGTTCGCAGGTTCGAATCCTGCCTCGGGCATGGATGTGTGTGATGTTCTTAGGTTGGTTAGGTTTAAGTAGTTCTAAGTTATAGGGGACTGATGACCTCAGATGTTAAGTCCCACAGTGCTCGGAGCCATTGGAACCTCTTTTTTTTTTTTTTTTTTTTTTTGTAGTCCCAGCATGTACTGAGTTAGCGCAAACGTTATCAAATATTACAAATGAATATAGAATTAGGAGTCCGATGAAAATTTCCTGATATTTCTTTGTTGAATGTGTTGCATGCATACCAGCAGTGAAATGCTCTCAGATATATGTTTTGGATATCGTTGTGATGTTGAATAAGTTCGTAAAACGTATGGGAAAGTAATTAAAATACGAATGTCTTCTATTAAGTCATTAATATTAACACTTTGTCATTTCATCTACTTTCAGAACGTGTAATCCAAATCCAGAGCTGTCACAATGACATCGACCTACCAGATAACTTGACCGACCTTGTTAGTCACCATACAGGTATCCTAATTCTTATTGTTTTGGACTTCGTTTGTCTCTTGATGCCGTTTTCTGAAGCAGGAAAAATGATTGAGATGACATATTTCTACTCTTTAACAATGTTCTGAAATGAATTAAAACGGTCGCATGGCATTATTGGCAGGGAGATCCTCTCTGGATTTGTTCGCCCGTCTGTGAAAATTTTTCTGTTCGACATCTATAATGCAGGACTCCGTGCTCTACAGACAGTGACGGTGAACACGAGTCACGAGCTAAGGGGTACTCTGAGAAGAAACTGGTCTGCATCCCTGATACCAGCAATGTACAGGCAGCTCGCCACCATCAGTGGTACTTTCCCTTGTTTTTGCACCCAAAATATAAGTTTTCTATGTAAAAGTAGTTGCCGGAGAAGGTCTGCACAGCAGTGAGTTTCGTCGATGCTATTTAGATATGCCATCGCAACTGACACACTGATTCGTATCGCATACAGTAAAATTGTTGTATGCCGCTACTGGACTTCCTGGCACTGTAGTACAACAAACCGTACAAAAGGCAATGCGGTTTGGTGGGATCTGTAATGTGCTGTGTCACTGCAATTGCGTCGTTTTGGAAAACGCAAGGATGAATATGGAATCGACCAAGTATGAAACTTCAGCATCCTAAATACTGAAATTAAGATGAAGCTTCCTCGATTTGCTATCAGCAAATAGTAGCGAGCACAGGACACGTAATCTAGTCTCTCAATCACGACATGACTTTTTTCACATGCATGCATGTATTAATATACGCACAGTATAGGAGTGAGCAAAGCTATAGTTTCACATATAATTTTTGTAGTCACAAATATTGGCTGCTTTCCTTTTTTTTAAATTGGTTGGCTGGCATGTAAAAGCACACGTTATATCGAATCGGGTGAAGTAATTTATTCATCGTTGCGAGAAATACTTTTTTCGAATACGTAGCCATTTCCAAGAACGTGATTAGGTAGTTGTCGGCTGTTCTTTCCGATTGTATGGCGATAGATGTAGGTGTGATTAGGTTGGCATACAAGAGCACAACTTTAATTGCCACAATAAGTCCGATTGAGGTAATGCATTGATCCATAGCCTAGAACGAGATCTAGCTTCCATTGGAAGACAACAGTTTTGTTGTGAGTTGGCGAAGCCAACAAACGGAAAACAATCTGGTTGTGTTAATAGATGTATAGTTAAGGTTGAAACGTACATTTTGGCTGAACTTCAGCGTAGCCAAAGTTGTATATTACGTTGGAAGGTAACATTTTGCTCTTGATTTGGTGAAACTAACGAAAGTGGAAGCAAATAACCTGATGGTGGTGACAGACTTACCTATAGCTTAGAGGGCAGCGGTATAATCTTGCTTGTCGTGACTATTCAGCTATTTTTTCGAACATGCCACGATTTCCGAGGATATAGATACTCAAAAAATCAGAGCACAACTTCAATTGGTGGAGCTGATTATTGTTACAACATATATTATAAATTTCCCATTTCACGAAACTGTGTATTTAGAAGCACAGTTTTAGTTTCTTTGGCAAGTTAGTAGTACGTCCTTCGCACTCGCCCCGCACGAGTCACGTTTGACATTATTCGACCATTGTCGAAATCGTATCGAGCACTGTGATTTATTGCGAAATTTGGATCCATTCGAATGTATGCCACGATTTCCGAGGATATGGATACTCAAAAAATCAGAGCACAACTTCAATTGGTGGAGCTGATTATTGTTACAACATATATTATAAATTTCCCATTTCACGAAACTGTGTATTTAGAAGCACAGTTTTAGTTTCTTTGGCAAGTTCGTAGTACGTCCTTCGCACTCGCCCCGCTCGAGTCACGTCTGACATTATTCGACCATTATCGATATCGTATCGAGCACTGTGATTTATTGCGAAATTTGGATCCATTCGAATGTGGGCATCGTTGGCCAAGCCGTAGTTCAGTACTGATAATGGAGTACAGTAGATATTTGCTGGAGAGGGGAGGTGGCATTCTGTAGAATGAGTTATGCTAGCGTTTGGTCGTGGATGGTGGCGGCACACAATTGTTTTACAGGACGTATAGATTGCCCCAAGTGCCATGTTTCAGCTAATATCTTGTCAAATGAGGGTTCATTCCAATGTCGTCGCCGAAAGGAGGTGCGGTAGTGTATTCACATGGTCAGAGTGCAACGCATATTCAAATAGACTGCGTGGATCGGAACTTCGCTTCGTAATTCGCGAATGACGGTTCGACAAACTCTAGCTACTGAAGTATTCTAGCACGTGAGACTGAACCAAAGTGCGAACTTCGTAGATCCAACAGCTTGTTCCTTTTACACACACAACGTTGACAGAATGTAGCAAGATGTCAGATGTGCCATACCATGATATGGCAAAAGTTCGAACATTTCGTGGGTTCATCAGATTTAATTCTATGGGAATGATTGCGCCTACAACGCACTGACAATAGCTACGTTATTGGCTAAAACATAGATCAGCAATAAAATACATATGATGTTAGGACCGATGATGACCTTCTCTCCGACCTGGATTTCGTGGGTTACTTAGCTGAAAACGTGTTCCGTCGAGCACATCACACGAAAACAATATTACATCACTATACTCTGAAGCGAGTAAACCTTACACGCTGATGAAACAATGATGCAGTAGTTCCTCTGTGGTGTTGCAGGTGTGACTAACGATTGCAGTTGGGTTATTATTATTTCTCGTCTTGTTGTAGATACACAATTCACAGCAATATTTAAATAATAAAGTACAAAATGAATATGTAAGAGCTCTGTTCTCAGTCGACCTTGCAGAGTGATGTCAAGAGAGTCTATTCAGTCCACTTTTGTTGGAGGAGCTTGGATGATATCCTTTCAGTCTCTACTGAAACATCTTTTGTTGGGTGTGGTCAATGATGTGCTCTGAAGTTTCACACTCAACCATTGGGGAGTCTTACAGGCCCCGTTTGTAGATGGAGGACGTAGGTCTTCCGTGACCACTCCGGAGTCTCTTCCGTTGACGCCAGGTTCTTCTAGGCAGTGGAAAACCTCCTACTTGTGTGTGGTGTTTGAGGCCATGATGATGCATGCTAACGTTGTTTATTCTTATCTCCTTCCACACATTTTCCTTTTTGAGTGGTGGTATCTTACGAGCTGTTCAGAATGGTTCTCTTGACTTGAGAGGCATGCTGGGCGGACTGAGCTAAACTTTCTGGAGCCTTTGGGAAATCTCCGAGTTATTAATACTGTCCCATTCACTGATCACTGCTCCCTGTCGTCTCTCGTGTGTTGGAGCAAGATAGGGGAGCTAATCTCAAGGCGCCCGTTATGACCCTCTTGTCATGCACACTCTTGTACCAAACTTGAGTGCGATGTTAAGCAACTGAATGTACAAGGGACAAGGCCACTGTACAGAGAGTGTTAGCTTGATCCGTTCACCCCCATCCCCCTTACCCCAAGAGGCAGCTAGTTTCCAGATGATGTTGCTCTTGGTCTTCCAATTTCTACAAGTAACATGACGTGAGTCATGAACGATATTGAACCACCTACTATGATTCTGAGACACTTAGGTTTAAGGATTGTTCGTACACGTTTTGTTACAGACGATTACATTTAGAAGCTGCTTTGTTAAGCGGTTGTTGTAGTGAAAAGCAGCCACTACGGTTTTTGTAGCGTTATAGCACAATATCCTATTTCTCTTAGAATCACCATGCACTCTCAGGTCTTGTGTGGACACAATTTCTCCATTTCCTAAGTTCTCGTGTTGCAGTGCAGTAGCAGTTAGTTACAATGTGCATAGCAGAATCTCCAAGATACGGTTTCTGGCACGTCACATACCTACAGGTTGAGCAACAGTGGTGCCAATGCAGATCTTTGTGGCAGAACGTTCCTCATTGTATATTATTTGCTCATTATATCATGAAGGCAGACTCGGAAATACCGATTTCACGTGTTGGACGTCAGTGTTGTTAGTCTTAACCCAAGTACAGGCAGCTTTAGCTTTAACGTTAGCTCATCCTGCCACACTGTATGGTAAGCAGCAGTTATATCTACAAACGCTAATGAAGTGTTTAGACTTTTCTGTAAACCGACTTCGATACAAGTACGTTCTCACAGCAGTTGCACCTTCACCTGGAGAGTGCTTGATAGGAAGAACTGTCAATTGTACGGTAAATCCTGCTGTAGATGAGCCGTTCCAGGAGTTTATAACAGACACTGAGAAGGGCAGTTGGGCGATAGCTTGAGAGACCGTCTTTCGGTTTCACTGGTCCGAGAATTTCATGGGCGTTTGCTATAATAAAATCTGCTGGTTCCTGACTCTTACTAGAGCAGTCTAAGTCTCTTTAACCACATCCGTTTTTGCCAAAGTGGATAATACGTCCTAAGAAGACTCCATCTAGTCCTGCTGCTTTGCTTAGTTTTAGACAGCAATGTCGGTCCAAGGAGAGGCTAGGGATGACATTTTGCCTAGGGAGCCATCTGTTGCATTCAGCTCTTCTTACACCATTTTTGTGTTGCTACTGTCCAGAAATCCAGAGGAACATTGTGCTCTTGCGACTTCTTATTTTGTGCAATCTGCGACGGGGTGAACTCTAGTTTCTGGCAGATATTTGGTGATGCTTTTCCTAATCGTCTGAGAATGACATCGCGTATTAATGATCTCTCCAAAACACCTGGTTAATGGTAAGGTTAGTTTATCCCTAGTGGCAGGAAGTTCCATTAAGATACACTATGTGGTCAAAGTATCCGGACACCTCACTGAAAATGACTTACAAGTTCGTGGTGCCCTCCAGAGGTAATGCTGTAATTCAATAGTGTGTTGGCCCACCATTAGCCTTGATAGCAGCTTCCACTCTCGCAGGCATACGTTCAGTCAGGGCCGCAAGGTTTCTCGGGGAATGGCAGCCCATTCCTCATGGAGTGCTGCACTGATAGCAGGTACCGATGTCGGTGTTCCAAAGCATCTCAAAGGTGTTCCATAGGATTCAGGTCAGGACTCTGTGCAGGCCAGTCCATTACAGGAATGTGATTGTCGTGTAACCTCTCCGCGACAGGGCGTGGATTGTGAACAGGTGCTCGATCGTATTCAAAGATGTGTCGACATCCCCGAATTGCTCTTCAACAGTGGGAAGCGAGAAGGTGCTAGAAACATCACTGTAGGCCTGTGCTGTGATAGTGCCACGCAAAACCACAAGAGGTGCAAGCCCGCTCCATGAAAAACACGAGCACACTATAACACGACCGCCTCCAAAGTTTACTGCTGGCACTACACACACTGGAAGATGACGTACACCGAGCATTCCCCATACCCACACCCTGCCATCGGATCGCCACATTTTGCACCGTGATTCGTTACTCCACACAACGTTTCCCCACTGTTCAATCGTTCAATGTGTATGCTCCTTACACCAAGCGAGCCGCTCGATCATTAAATCCAAGTTTTCTCACCTCCCGCCTACCTGTCATAGTACTTGCAGTGGATCCTGATGCAGTTTGGATTTCCTGTGTGATTGTCTAGATAGATGTCTGCCTATTACACCTTACGACCCTCTTCAACTGTCGGCGGTCTCGGTCAGTCAACAGACGTGGTCGGCCTGTACACTTTTGTGCTGTACGTGTCCATTCACGTTTCCCCTGCACTATCACACCGGAAACAGTGGACCTAGGGATGTTTAGGAGTGTGGAAATGTCGCGTACAGACATATGGCACATATTACAGCCAATCACCTGACCACATTCGAAGTCCGCGAGTTCCGCGGAGCGCCCCATTTTTCTCTCTCACGATGTTTAATGATTCCTGAGGTCGCTGATACGGAGTACTAGCAGTAGGTGGCCGTGCAATGCTCCTAATATGAAAAACATATGTTTTGGGGGTGTCCGGATACTTTTGATTACATAGTGTACGTAAAAACGTACCAGCGTTTCAGTGGAGTAGTGTCTTTCACCTAAGGTACCCCAACATTATTGGGGATAACTGATTTTATTCGTATGTTATGACTTTTCCAAATGGACATTTTTAGCCCTCATTTTCATCTGTACTAACGAGACACAGTGAACTACGTGAACAATGTGAAGGGCAAGAAATGATACAATCCTCTATCATAAAACCGTTACATTACAACTAGAGTAGTGTCCGGAACAGCATGGTCGGATTCAAACTGTGGTGCGTACACCTCAATCAGTAGCATACACCGAACATCCATCTTTAAACGCTGAAGCTGACTTACGTTCGAATGTTCGACATACCCTTTAGGTCTCAGTAAACATTCGAAGATGAAGATTTAAAAATTAAAATATGTATTTTTACACCAGCCGTGCAATGTGAAAAGAATAAACGAAGTACTGAAAAGCAAAAAAAACTCATTCAGGACCTTTCCTCATCGACGAAGTAATTCCCACTACCTCGAATACGAGTACAAATGTACTATAAAACGTAGTATTATTCTGGAAATTATGGAAGCTTTTATGTACTGTACATAAAGGAGTGCCAAACTAACATCCTTTACCAGAGTACCCACAATGTTCGTTGGAGAGTTTGCTCAGGAAGGCGAGACGGAATGCTTCTCACGGCGCTATCCAACCACTGCAGTAATTAACTCTATTTATCTTCATTAGTGTTCGCGGGGAGGCGATTACAATTATCTATGGCAAGCTGCGGACGCAGAGTCTCTGCTGCGTACTTGTACCCCATTAGCTGACACTCTCGCCGCTTGCTTACGCCACCCAGTCGCTTCCAGTAACACGATAGACTATCGCGGGCGAAAACTAGCAAACATATCTTACTGGTTGACTCTGTAAAATCAGATAACTAAGACCGCTATGTCATAACACGACGTCACCGTTGTTCGCATCAGCTTCAATTGGTATTCACATACACATATTGCACAATTCTAACAAGTCATCGACTGTATACAATAAACAAGTAGAATTAAGCGTGCATTGGGATTTCCACCTTTTTGGGGGGATTGGGGGGGGGAGAGGGGGGGGGGGACGACCGTGTCGTAAACGTTATTACAATATTTTCATTTACTCATATTGATGATTGGCGAAGAGCTGGAGATAAAAAAATCTATGTATACTAGTAGTTTCGATAATCATCTCATCATCTGCATTTATCATGAAATTATTTACAACTGTTTGAGCACGTTCTTACGTGGCGTCATAATAAAAATCATCCAGTATCACCTCCGTTAGTAGGATGAAATGTACGAGGTGTATCAAAAAGAATCAATCTATTTGGCACGTCTTTATTTGTGAAAATAATAAAAATATGCAATGAATTTGGTTTTTTGATGAAAGGGAAACTCAACAATTTTTTCACACCTTTTCATAGGTGTTCAGTATGCCCCTCTTGTGATGGATGCATGGCATATGTCAATGCGGTTTTCAAATTGTTCCCACGCTGCAGCGAGGATATCTTGAGTTACAGCTTCCACAGTTAATGTAATGCGATGTCTCAGTTCATTCTTAGTTGACAAACTGCCTATTGGTTTCTGTCTCGGATTCTTCGGCCGACGTTCATCTAATGATTTTACTGACGTTTCCCCAGCACGAGTGAGTGGCATTGTCAAAGCTTCACCCTCCATTGCCGGTGGTGAACTGGAGCCGAGCTCGCGGCCGCAGACTATACGTACCTGGCGCGCCAACGTCCGAGGGCTTCTCTGCGGTCATTTCCGGTGCTATTCTCCTCTTGCCACCTGCGACTGTCGTTCGCTGCAGTAAGGGAAGCCAGTATCCGTTCACCTTAAGGCTTTCCTCTTTCTTGTTGAAACTGTTCGCGTGTTTTTGCATTTCTACAGCTTCTCTGAACAAGCACGTGTGATAGTGCTTCTCCACAGCCAGAACTTCCGTGTCGGCGAATTTTATTACGTGGTCGGTTTCACTCAGTGCGTGCTCATCCACGGGCGTCTTCTCCGCCTGCGCCAACCTGCAGTGTCACTTATGTTCTTTGATCCTGGTGTTGATTGATCGTCCAGTGATTCCGACATAAACTTTTCCGCATGTGCATGGTATACGGAATATTCCCGACATTGCAAGTGGGTCCCCTTTTCTCCTTCGCCGATCTAAGACACTCTTTGATCTTCCTCGTCGGTTTGAAAATCGTCTTTCCGCCTTGTTTGCGCAATATACGACCGATACTGTCCGTCACTCTGGGAATGTATGCCAGAAAGGCCGTACCCGCCATTCCTTTTTCTGATTCCTTACTTCGCCTAGTGTTTGGCTCTGTTACACTTCTAATATAACTTGTGGAGTACCCATTGCTCCTCAGAACACTTTCCAGGTGTGGCATATTCGTCCCGCTCACGTTAGGAACGTATTAATCATGCCTCTTTTCTGGCTCGTGTGGTGGTTTGATATATATCGGTCCTTGTGTGTCGGTTTTCGATACACGCTGTGTCCCAGGTTTTCGCCATCCCTTGTGACCAGCACATCTAGAAATGTCAGTTTTTGTCCTTTTCTACTTCCATGGTAAATTTTATGTTGGCATGGAGGCTGTTCAGGTGTCTTAGGAAGTCACTGAGCTCTTCTTCACCATCGCTCCACACAACGGAAGTATCATCAACGTACCTATACCACACCTTAGGCCTGCAAGTCGCCGAGTCCAGGGCCTGTGCTTCGAATTGTTCCATGAAGAAGTAGGCCACCACTGGACTGAGAGGACTACTCATGGCGACACCTTCGAGCTGTTCGTAGAAATCGCCATTCCACGTGAAACATTTCGTGGTGAGACATGCATGGAAGAGCTTCGTGATGTCTTACGGGAAAAGGGAACCGATGAGTTCCAGAGCGTCACTGAGTGGCACTTTCGTAAACAAAGAAACAAGCTGACCAGTGTGTCGTTTGGTGCAAGTTTCAGTTTCTTCAGCTTCTCAATCAAATATCCTGAATCCTTTATGTATGTGTCGTTCATCTCCACGTGTGGCTGGAGCAGAGAGGCCAAGTCAGTAAAATCACGAGACAGAAGCCAATAGGCAGTTTGTCAACAAGTGGCCACGAAAGCCTTAACAATTTTCGTTCTTTGTTGTTTGCAACGCAGGCACATGAACAGTCTTTTCCAAACGCCACAGGAAATAACCACATACAGTCAGGTCTGGTGACCTTGCAGGACAGTAACATAAGGCTGAATCATTTGGTCCAGTGCTACGGATCCATCGTTCAATAATCCTTTGATTTACAAATTTGTACACTTCCACATGCCACTGTGGCGGTGCCCCATACTGTCGTTCGAATGAGCCTCAAACTGTGGAAAAAGAAAACTCTGATGCATATCAAGATATGTCCCTCCTAAAAACAGTGTTCTCGGCAAAGGAAAATGGAGAATACGCCTTTTCTTATGAAGCTGCACAAAGTACGAGTACATTCAAGTTTGGAGAGTCCGTCCCATGTTGTAAAACTTCATTTGGTTATTCCATATGTCATATTCTCACGTTACGACGGTTCGCCTTTCCACTTAAATGAAGTGTTCCCTCGTTATTAACACTAAGCCTGGAAGAAAACTGTCAACCTCCATCTTGCCTAGACAGGTTGTTGTTTGTCACCTAAACGAAGAGATAACAGTAGCTGAATTTTTTATAGTTTCATTTTTAAACATCGGCGCAACACACGTCAGACGGACATAGGGGAGATTTTGAACGGTGGAGCTGCGCAGCGAACGGATTTCATCGGACTCCTTGTGAAACTATGGTGGATGCGTTCCACGTCTGTGTCATGTGCTCGGGGACGGCCCGAAGATTTGCCTTTACACAGGCAACCAGTTTCTCGAAATTGTTCATGTCATTGTCTAATGCTCTCTGTTGTAGGAGGATCCACACCATACCTAAGAAGAAAGTCACGCTGAACAGTTCTTACTGGCCCGCACTGAGCAAAACATAGAACACAAAACGCTTTCAATTGTCAAGACACAATTTTTACTAGAATTGCTGCTACCTAGCGGGCACCATGTAAGACTCGAGAGTTTGATCGTGGTTCACTCACACGCACATATCTCAAATAACATAATAGTCAAGATATTTTAAAAACTTATAATTCATTTTCATTCACCCTGTATTATTTAATGAAAAGTTAAATGCACTTGTATAGTCAATTAATCGTCGTACATTCTCATATACAAGTGTCATCCTTCTGTGTGGAGCTGCCTTCGTAAACTCATATATATGCAAACTGCATTCTTCAAAGACTGATAATACCGATCTGTGAATGAGTAGGACAATTAGTTTATCAACGCCTCTTTCTATTGATGGGAGTGATGCACAATGGTCTTCATTTCATTAGACACAACAGTAAGATTATTATGATACGTACTGTTGTAAATAATTTTATGATATATAAACAAAATTGGATGATCGAAACTGGTAGTTTATGCTTAACAGCAACTCTTGAATGTTCTGGAAAACGACTTTTTTCAATAATGAGGTCGACTTTTGCTCCAATGGGCACGGGGTCGGCTTGTTAATCTTTAGATTAGGCAATATTAGTGTGCCAGGTGGAAAATAGTGGCCAGATGCCACTCTTGTCACCCTCCCCTCAGTAACGGAATTTGTGTGCTGCACCGGTCTGTGAAAGCCAGAGAACTGTTTCTAAATGTTTGTAAACTGTGTAACCGAACCGGGACGGTGGTACTAGGCCACTATTCACCTCGTTGGGAGTGGAAAACCGCCTAAAAAGCACATCCAGGATGGACAGCACAGTGGTCCTCGTCGTAAATCCGCCAACGGACTTGATCCGGGGCTGGAGCGCCTCCACAAATCGCGGAAGCTACGAACTAACGAGTCGAGTTTTCAGAGAATAAAGAGAGATGAACGTAACTCTATACGCTGATAAACAAAGTCTCTATAGTTACATATGAAGACAATATACGAACGCGCCTGTGTGAGATCTCAAGGCGAATTCCATAGGGAAAATGCAGAAGAAAAAGAAGAAGAAGAAAGCTACGACCGACCAACAGTAAAACAAGTTTGGACGACTGTCAAAAAGTTGTGACTGGCTGTCAACGGGTGTAAACAATTCCGGGGTATTAACCACGCAGTCACAACGTTGGCAGTATTAACTCATCTGTTATCCATCCTACATCCATTTATATTCTTCTTAAACATAAAAACATTGTTTACACTTCCCTTTCGAAATTTTATGTTCAATTATTTGCTATGAAAAATGCCACAGAAATAGTCGACTAACTGTCCAATTGAAAATCAGGTGGTGGTTCATTACAAATAAAGCAGCAGGTACAAAGTATCCGGGCAAATCAGCCTCGGAAAACCACCTGTACATAATAAATTAAATATGTTACCCCTTATTCCCCTTTTTTATGAATCTGACCAAGTTTTTCGAGAGGCTCCTCTTGGTTATTATGCGAATTCTGGGAACTGGAAATCCACTCCAAATAATCTCAATTGTGGGTCATCCCACCTTACTAACAGTCATCTGACAGAAAAGCTAGGCCCCTGCGGTGGGACAGAACACGAAAAGCCAGCTACCGAGCGACGTATTGCAATGGTTACCACACTGGACTGTATTTGGGACGACGGTTCAACACCGCATCCTGCCAACTAGATCCCTAAACCGCTTAAGTCAGCTACTTGGATGGTTCCTGCGAAAGGACCCAGCCGATTATCTGCCTCCTTTGTTAACTAATTCGAGATTATGGTCTGTCTCCAATAAACTCGTTGTCGACGGGATGCTAAATTAACAACCCCCTTCCCTTATTCGAACAGCCTGCTCCATCATTAGGGATAGAGGATGAAATGTGTTTTTTAAGACGAAGTGGCCTTGTCGCGCCTGGTCGATCGCATCCGTTGTGATCGGTGGCGATACAGATACACTACACATCTCGAGCAGTTTATGGATTCATTTCGTTATACATGTGAATGTTCCCGGGTGCATTGCGTGTTCCCACTTCTTGTGTTATGAGGTCACTAATTCACCCCGGAACATTGCCGGAAATGATCAGTTTGAGGTAGAGGCAGTACTGTGTGGGAGGCATAACGCTGATTGGGCGTACTGACTCCCAAATCTCTGAGCGCGGTACAGTCACCGATCAACGTTTTTGTGGCTCTAAAACGCTTCCCCATGTGCGTCGTTTCAGGGGCCCATTGGGCTCTAACTTCATTTTTACGGACGACAACGCGCAGCCTTAACAACAGTTGCAGGAGTCCATGGAACAAGTATATTCGGTAAAGGGCCTGGGCTGCTCATTATCTCGACTTAAACGCCACTGAGCACGTATGGAATGCATTGGGCAGGCGCAGTCCAGCGTGTCCTCATGCACCAACGAGCTCCCAGCAGTTGTGAACCGCTCTGGTGGAGAGATGGAACGCCCCAACACAAGAACTGCGTACCAGCCTTATGGACAGCATGGGAGAGCGTTACAAAACATGCAGTGCTGTCCATGGTGATCACGCACACTATTAAGAACCATTCCCCGCCTTTTGTAATACAAGAGGACCATCATAAATTGCGGTGACTTCAGTGCAGTTATCGTCTTTAAATAAGTCAACTCTGTTCGTCTCATTGCTTAGTACTTCTGTTATCTTCTGTACTATACCGCAGCAGCTCTTTCTATGTGTTGTCCCACTTTCATCTAGCTACTTTACTTGGCATTTTCACGCGAAAGTTACTTTATTCCTTCAGTTTTGCACACCGTTGTGGTTGCAATGTTTAACATCCCCATTTCTAGGCTTATCTCGTTCTCTTTCAGAACATAAACTGTACTGTTACACTAGTAGTCTATTGTTCATTAACAACTGGAGACATTAGGAGGCTATATAACGTAACAACTGGTAACATGTCTTTGATCTGATTCACAATACTGTGTTTGAAGCAACAATTTTGTATTAAATTAAGATCAAGTAAAAAAATGGAGTAATGGACTATATTTTTTTAACCTTGAGTAAATAAGCCAGACGTAGAAAAAGCACCCAGAGAGATGAAAAATTATAAGGCATGTAGTGAAGACCAAGTTTTTGTATAAATGTGGAAATAAGCCAGTGATACAGGTCGAACAACCTTACACATAGCCCTAACCAAAATCTTGATAACAGAAATGTTTCCCGAACATTGGGCCACAGCCGTACTCCACCCACTCCACAAAAATGAGATAAAAGCAACCCAGATAATTACAGAGGTATCTCTCTCTTAGAGTGCACATACAAGATTTTCTCCAGAATCCTATACAGGAGGAGAGCAAATAGAGAAAGAATTAGGTTAATACCAATGAGGCTTCAGACCATGGAGATGGTGTGCAGAAGAGATCATCACTTTAAAATTAGCCATAGCATATTACAATAAACGAAATAAACCTCTTGTAATAACCTTCTTGGTCTTTAAAAAAGCATATGACTGTATACATAGACCTTCAATGATATAAATCTTAAGAAATTTCGGGCTATATACAAAATTAATCAGATTGATAGAACTCACCTTAACCAACACTGTATCAAAAGTCAAGTTCAGGGGGGAACTCTCTGAGCCATTCATCATAAAAACAGGTTTAAGACAAGGAGATTGTTTGGCACCCCTGCTGTTCAACTGTGCTTTGGAATACATAATGAGGGAATGGTACAAGACTAACATAAAGAACATCCAAACTTGAAGACCAAAGACAACGTAAGTTTAAATTGTCTAGTATTTGCTGATGACCATTCTCTCTTATCCAACAATATTAGCAAACCAAACAACAAATTATCTCACTACAGAAAATAGCACAGAAAATTGGTCTTGCAATATCCTTTGAAAAAACAGTCATCATATTAACTGACCCACCACTCATAAACAAAATTGCCATAGGAAAACAAGAAATGAAATTTGTAGATAAAATTTAAATATCTACCAGAAATCGTAACATATAACCTGAATGAAAAGCCAATATGGCATAACAGAATAAACAAATTGACTAGAGCACAATATATCACCAAGAATACCTACAAGAAAAAGATCCTGTAAATAGCAACACAAGTAAGAAACTACAAAACAGCCACTCAACCAGAATTAACACACGCAAGTGAAACCATCTTCAAAACAACTAACACTGCACAAATAGACAAAGTACTCAAAATACAAGAAACCCTTTTCTTTTTTCGGACATTTAATCAGAACACCAGAGAACAGGATCATCAGGAGAATAATAGAAAAATTGTGGAATAGTAAGTGCAACATTAAGTGGATTACAGAAATCAAGGAAGATATGGATGACCTACAGATTAAATTGGAAGACGTAAGATACAAAACTGACGAAATCAGGAATCTCACAGACAAACAAACCAGACTGCTAACAAGAAGAGGAAAGGTGATTTCCGATGAAGAAAGAAAAGATCCGAGAGAATGAAGAAGTACTGGGATGACAGGAAGCTGAAAAATTCGTTGTATAAATTTGGCTAGAGTGGTCTAATGAAGAATATGTTGTTGTTGTTGTGGTCTTCAGTCCAGAGACTGGTTTGATGCAGCTCTCCATGCTACTCTATCCTGTGCAAGCTTCTTCATCTCCCAGTACCTACTGCAACCTACATCCTTCTGAAATGAAGAATATAAAATGTAAATAATAATAATAAATAAGCAATCTTCCTTTTACAAATACGGTTACTTGCAAGTCACATGGGGCGTTCAATAAGTAATGCAACACTTTTTTCGTCCAGTTTCCCTTTAAAAAAATGCAGAATTTGTTGTGAGACATCGTGGTATGTTCTCACTACAGCCTTTATAATTTAATGAAGTTCCTATTGGTGTCGGCTCTATATGTACTCTAGAAAATGGCGTCTGTAACGGAGGTGCGATGCAAGCAGTGAGCTGTCATTGTGCTTCCTTTGGCGAAAACCGAGAATGTCTGCGGCAATCTTGCAGTGAAGAAAAGCACAGTGAGTCGTTGGACGACGCGTCTTTTATCATCCTAACGAGGTCGGGTAGACCTGTCCCATCTCGCGTGTGCCAGCCGACCGCAGACAGTTGTGGCTTCTGCTATGTTGGGACGTGCGGATACACTCAACATACAAACGAACTTGGCCTTCATGGTAACGCAAGCCCTCACACAAGTCTGCAAACCCTAAAGCAACTCAGAAGATTTCATTGGTCTGTTCTGCCTCAATCACTCTACATCCCGGTTCTCGCACCTTCCTACTTCCCCCTCTTAGGCTCAATGAGAGACTCACTCCGCTGGAAGAAGTACGTGGATGATGTGGAGGTTATAGAGGAAGAAAGACGTTAGCTCCGACATCGACCAATAGAGTGGTGCCATGCGAGCATACACCCCCACTAAGATCGTGCAAGGCCATCGCTTTGAACAGAGATTATGTTGAAAATTATAGTTTTGTAGCCAAGAGAGTGTGGCATAATATACTGTATTGGAATTCTAAATAAAACCAACCTGCTTTCAGAACTAAACTGTGTTGCATTACTTATTGAACGTCACTAGTACAATATGGGGTAACGACTGGTAACAAAACAGTGGAATGTCTCCATAACGTATATCCTCCATAAGTACCATAGTATGAAATAACTTTTCCTTTGTCTGCCATTATGTGATGAAATTCACTGAAATCGCCCCTTTTTAAGTACATGTAGTTCTGCCACATAGTTCTACGTTGTCCGTCGTATGTCAAGAGAGATTTGTCAAGAAGATAAATGTTCAAGTGGCACAAATATCTGCCGGGAACGACGACAGTCAACCTACAGTCACTCAGTTCATAAAACCAAACATACACGAATACTTACGGCAAAAATTCGCACCCAATGTGCCCATGTCTATTGCTCACACAACGGGAGACATTAATGATTTAAAACTTATGGTGAGGGGAAACGTACAGGAAATATATTGTTAAAACTATGTAGGAAAGCCTAAATGAATCAACAGAATTATCACGAACTTAAAAGTGTTGTGAAATCAGGGAATCAATTTAAATTTCGTGGTAGAACTCAATAATACAAAATCAGTAGCAAATACACTTAACAGTTATTCTAATTCACGAGATAAACATCGCTGAGGTTACAACTAAGGAATAATGTTTGCAAATATTATTGATTTTTTAGGTGTTGCGGTCCGATTACAATAGCGTCTGTCGTGTATACATGAGGTGTTTAACAGAGGAACAGTCATAAAACACCTCAAGAATGTCTGTCCACGATTTGAATGAGTAGAAACGAGGTAGTGATGGATTGAAGTCTTGATCCTGTACAGGAGGCACACTTGTATCATGTGGGAGACGAGAGCCAAACGTCCGATGTCCGCTCCAGCAAAGACTTTTTTTTCTTTGTTGGTGAAGTTTCTGCATTGTATGTGATGTAAAACACACTTAAAAATATATTTTTTTTTCACCAGCTACGACATAGACGCTTATATGAACAGTGATTTTGTGCCCAAAGCCTACTTTGCTTTGTTTGATAACGTACTACGGTAACCAACTAATGCCTCGCGTATTTATACCTAGCCTTGCTTGATGGTTATGTTGAGAACAGTAGGCATTTACCTTACTTCCCTATATTCGTCACTCTAATCCTGTAACTGATTATGTACATGCTACTCATGGATGCATGGCCAGACAAGATAAATTTGTTTCTTGACTGTTAATATGTTTGTTTAAACGTTTTCTGTGGGAGACATTTCACGATGTACGTAAAGCCCTCTAGTGGTTAAGTTCTTACGATCATTTCCTTTTTATAATTTTATATGGACAGCTGTATTCGTCTTTTACTGTATCACAATTGTTTTCTATAATAGTTATCAATATTTAAAAGTCTGCTATTTAAAAATCTGCTACATGTATTTTACCTAATGTGTTTTACCACATTATGTTTCTTACGTAAATGATGACTACATCTAAGCCCACAGTAGCGACATCTATGTAGGATGTAGGCAAACATATTTCTGGTAGCTACTGTACTTCAGTAGCCAGTTGCAAAGATGGTTTTGTGGACGATGTGGCCTATTCTACACCTTATTTTAGAGCTATGTGACGATGCTGTGCTGAGTATGTTTATATGTTTTGACGATGCCCTTACGGACTTATCACTTTAGGAGCTGGTGTTGGAAAACTACGTTTCACCGTATTTTATCTGTACATTTCCCTGGTTGTATGATAGTGTATTGTGATACTTAACGCTGTATTGTGTTGAAAGACACACTGCTCACTAGTTGTATATATTTTTATATTGTAGCTCTGAGGATGGTCATTAGTGGCTGAAACCGGTCATCGTCAAAAGAATTGATATTGTGATCAAAGATTGGAATAAAAAACTTTTGAAATCTTAAGAAAACTTTGAACATAGCTGCTAAGGTTCAGTGACCGTGTCAGAAATTTATTAGAACAAATAAGCCCTCGGTCACAAATATTAGGTCAAAACTGACCAGGTTTCGACGCTACTATGAGCATCGTCTTCAGAACTGAATTAACTGTTCTAAAACATAATAGGTATATAAGACATTAATAAAGTAAAGTGTGTACTGACTGGAAAGAGATGCAATACTTACAACTCACATTCTAAAAAATCTAAGCCGGAAAGGCGACGTCATGAAAAGTTGTAAATAAGATAAGATGGCGAGCCGCTAAGGGCTGTTCGTACCTGAGTGAACACGGGTTGCAACAAAACTGCATCTCTTTCTAGTCAGTACACACTTTAGTTTACTAATTTCTTATTTACCTATTATGTTTTAGAACAGTTAGTTTAATTCTGAAGACGACGCTCATAGTAGCGTCGAAACCTGGTCAATTTTGACTTAATATTTGTGACTGAGGGCTTATTTGTTCTAATACATTTGAAATATGCTGTTTTGGACTTATATAGAGGTCATTCTCTTTCGCCTAACTCTACGTAAGGGTGTAGTGACATCACGTGGTAAGCCACTTGTCAAGCAAAATACCGGATAAAAAGACGAAATTGAAAGGGAACAGTGACTACACCTATATCTACGAAAAGGAAATAATGGGTAGCCTCCTTCAAAATACTGAAAAACCTGATTGCACTGGTAATATAAGATGGGTTTAAAAGTCACTAGCTAATAGAATGCAAATCAAACAATTGTAATTCGGAATTACCTGAACACTTTCTTCAAGTTACATGATTATTTATAACATTCTTTCTCGAATCGTTTACCACCTCCTTTGATTCAGCAAAATTGTTTACACAGTGGTCTATTGTAATCGATGTCATCAAAAGCGTTTTAAACAGATTCTTTCAAGTCCTCAACGGTTTGCAGTTTTGCAGGATACACTTTACGAAAGCGACCTAAATTGAGAAAAAATTATTCCCTCTTCATCTACCGCATAGTATTGAAATTTCAATTTCTTAATATTACTTTTCAATCCCATTCCTAAGCGTGATAAATATAATGATTGGCAATATCTTGAACGGCACTGCACACATACTTTTCTCTGTATTATGGCTTATTATTTACTCCTGCGGCGGTTTCTTCCAGTTTTATGCAATCATCACGCAGGGATTGTTTGTGTTGTACATCAAGAAGATTGTCCATAGCCTCAATGCCACAGATTTTGTATTCTTTTGTTTATGTTGTTTGCTTTAAAGTGCTCGAAAAGGAGTAGAGTTTATGAAAGTTGTGTGTGGATTTATTAGTACAGTCTGCAGCATGCCTCGTTCCAGTAAAGATCTAATTTCTATACTTTAATAGTCTTGGCAGCACGCTTTCGGACCGTCGATATTGAAGGAAATCGAAAGAGAAACATTTGTACAAACCCTTTTCAAAAAATTTCTCAATTTTATACATATAAACGTATCCTTCAATAACGATGGAAAATTATGTGTGTGCATTTAACGTTTCTTAACAAGTGTGCCGAATTTAGTTACATTGTCTCAAAACTGTGGACCTTATCAGTCTTCTTTTTTTCAAGTATTGCATTTTCACGTAAGTTTCCTTAACACAACTTCAAAAGGAGAAATTCATTGGTGTAAGGCTCTCGCCCTCGAGTAACTTTCCCACCGATTGCTTCATCAACACAGCTACGCACAGCTGTTGCGTAATGCGGTGGGCTCCATCATGTATCAAGTAAAGTGAGCTGAAGTCGTCCAAGGTTATTTGAAGCCCCTAAATGGTAGAGGCTGTCCACAGTCTCAGGTAGTTCTCTAGAACAACTGTTCCATCAAACAACCAAGGCCCAGCATTACTCTTCGACATGAAATACCACCACAAACGGTAACACCAGGAAGATTTAACTGTCTCTCAAAAACAATTATAGCGTTCTCAGTATGCCAGTAGACACAGCTGTGTCTGGTGACTTGACCTAATAATTTCAAAGTGGACTCATCATTGCCATTTACCCTAGAAAACACATTCTCTTAATTAGTTTAACAATGTCTCGCAAAACTGAAACCTGCAGTCAGGATCGTCTTCTAATAGCTCACGTATAAGACGAGGCGCGTGAAGTTTGAATTTGGCCTTATGTAAAACACTCCTCACAGCACTTTTAGAAACATACTGTTCGAGAGACAGCTTTCGAGTAGACATATCCGTTTCTAAGACCTCTAGCGCAGTGTCGTAACTCATTAATGGCCTACCTTATACTGTAAGCAAAGTCTTATAAAAACATTTCTGTAAATTGTAGACAGCCTTCCTTGTAGGTGGAGAAATGTTGAAATTAATATTCCATTAGTTTATTATTAAATTATAACAATTTTTGTATCATGTTTTAAAGATAACACTCATTCTACACTAGGAAACATCTTCATACAGGTTAGAATCAACAGCTAACAATGTCAGACATAGTGAATTAGGGTTGAGTCCAACTTTTTGGAAGCAAGTAAGTAAATGTTTTGCTTTATCACCCATGCGCGTTTCACCACAGCTGCGGTATCCTCAGTGGATTTTTTTTTTTTTTTTTGAGGTTCATACATACAGATTACGTTTAGACTAGGTAATACGTTAAATCCGATTTTGTTCTTATTTAAATTATGTGCGCACTTTACGTTTTATTTTACGATGTCTGTGTTCTGTGACTGCCAACCGAAACCAGCCACAGGTCTACTTTAGTACACCATGTCATCTGCTAACATCAAGGATGTTAGGATATACTCTCTGCACTGAATTTTTATTTAGCATCCAATCTTTGAAATGTATGTACAGGTAAAAATCGTCGCATGTGCTCTTTGAAACTTGTAAAAATCCTGATGCACTGTGAATTACATTTCTGTGATGAGTTAATAGTCCAATAAAGCCTCGAATTGTTTATTTAAATTCATTGTTAATGGTTAAAAGAGAATTGTACAGAGATATTAAGCATGATTGCAAACACACACATACATAGACACATACACTTCTTTATTCATCGACAGTCTGTGTGATCATTCCTCGTTTCTGCTTATTCGCGTATCAACTCGACGTTCTCGATGAGAAAATTTCAATTTCGCGAAGCCCACCGGTTCCGTAATTCAATTCGCTCTCACGCCGAATACGCCTTTACGTGTTTCCTGACAGCGCCGTGATCCAGATATCATTTGATATCTCGGTCCAGGCGGGTGAAGGCGGGTGCGCCATTAACTTCCACACGCTAGACTGCTCATGCAAAAACCTCCGATCGCAGCATTTTGTATACTGTAAAGGAGGAGAAAATAATAGTATAAATATTTATCGAACTTGTTTACCACATATTAGCATTACAAGAGGTTTGTTGCAAAATGAGTAAAACTTAACATCCTCCAATATATCTTCGAAAATTGTAATAAAACAGAATAACATCAATAGAAATTATAACCCTGATGTTACAGTGTTAACAGCTTATTAACAACATAAATGCATGTCAAAGCATGAAAAGTTAAATCACAGAATTATCTAAGAAAGAACGATGCACAGCGTGCTAGCTTGGGAGGTGCGTTGGGGAGCCTCAGCCGCATCGATTCCGTACAGATCGTTGGTCTGGTACACTTTCCTGCACGAATGGGATTTTTAGTCGTTTTAGACGGACGTAGGACTGATTTCCCATCTCCGACTCAGAAATCATTTAAAATACGGTAACACGTAGAACTAAGTTTACACGACTCCCAAACCAGTGAAGTACACAATTTCCTTCCCACGGCCGTAGCGATGGGAAGGACATCCTCCCAAAACGTTAAATACAAATTTGCTGGATCACGAATAATAGTGGGGTCAGTTCGACGGGGAAATCACTAGCAGAGACAGAGACAAATTTAAAAGTGAACTTAGGATTCCGTCGATGTTATAAGATATGTTATTTTATTTACGGGTTGCTCAGAAACTCTCGTTACATACTTCTAGGAACAGTAGAGGGGATTGAATACTTAATTTTTTGAATAGGAACCCATGCCCAAAAACATTTCGTTTCCGTGCTACAGCCGTTTGAAAACAAGTTTGCTAGGTAGGTATTCAACAGGGAAGCGGTTACGCCGGAGAGACAGATGTCGTCTGACGTCTATCCTACCTCCTTGACCTGGTTCTAGCTTCATTCACGTGTCTATGAGTGTTAGAGCAACATGGTTGAGTACACGTTTGCAGAGCACACCGAGATGATCCTCTCAAAGGCGAAACTCACTGTAATGGAAGAGCTGCTCGTAGCCTTCATCAAGATCGTTCTCCACTACGTACGATTCTGTCGCATACCGTTTTAGCCAGAATTAGGCAACGGCTTCGAGGAAGGGGGCCTGTATCGTAAATAAGTGTGAAAGTGAAGTTCCAAGGAGACGCCGCAAACCCGAACTGAAAGAGGCCGTACTGCATCACGCTGGAGAAAGACGTCAACGAGTACATCAGCAATTCTTTTAGCTGTTAATGCGTGGAATATTGCAAAATATGTGATATACTGGGTCACACTTCATCAGTTACTTATAAATATGGTAGCGTTACCAATATGCCTTCAAATGGTTTTAGTTTCTAGACGGTACGTTTTCGGAGATGGGTTCCAGTTCAAAATATTATCTACTCACTTCCCGCTTCAGGTTCTAGAGGTCTATTACGGGGATTTACGAACACCCTGTATATTTTATTCTTTGGTTTGCTCTGTGGTATTCTAACACAGGTAATGTAACTCACAATATGCTGCCTGTATATCGTATTGTAAGTTAACCGGAGGCCTAGAAACGACGGAGAGGCACCGTCCCCGCCGCAGCCGCAGTGGTCCACAACCCCACGACGACTACCGCAGTCCACTTCACCCCTCCGCCGCCCCACACCGAACCCAGGGTTATGGTGCGGTTCAGCCCCCGGTGTAACTCCTCCTCCCCCCCTCGACCCAGAGAACATCTCACACCAGACGTGTGCAACCCCTACGTTTGCGTGGTATAGTAGTGGTAGTGCACGCGTGGAGAATTTGTTTGCGCTACAATCGCCGACATATTGTAACTGAGGCGGAATAAGAGGGACCAGCCCGCATTCGCCGAGGCAGATGGAAAACCGCCTAAAAATCATCCACAGACTTGCCATCTCACGGACCTCGACACAAGTCCGCAGGGAGGCTTCTTGCTACGGACCAGGCGCTCCTTCCCACACCGGAAAGCCGTGCGTTAGATCGCACAGCTAATTTACATCTCACCGTGTGCATGCAAATACGTCAATAATTCCAGAATTTGATGCAATGAAAATTACATGATGATAGAAGAAATACGAAATCCGTAATAAATGATTACATAGCCTAACCAAAAAAAAAAAAAAAAGAAACATATTATGCCATCACAACAGTGAAGCAACTTGAACAGCCCACCACTACGTTTTATTTAATCAAAACAAAAGTGTTTAGTCTACGATGAGAGCAGATGTTATGTGAAGTGACGACCGAATAACATCAAACTATTACTGTACAGTGTGAGTCGTCAGGAATGAGTGTTTATAATGTCGTAAATCTTTCCACACGTTTGTTACTGTCATCCATGTTATACCACCTTGTACTAATAATTTCATCTCTACGTACCTACTACACCAACATACGCTATTCGATGTTTTGCATTTTTCACTCTGGGTTTGTATCTACTACTTTTTCCCTTTTCCCTTCTTCCACGGCGTAATATGCGTGATTTCACGTTTCGTATAATTAAACCACTGCCAAATTTAATTCAGATGTTTATGTGTCAAAGAAATCTAATTAAACCACTGACAGCTTCAATTCCGATGCCTTAAGTTTCTAATAAATTATGATCTAATTTTATAAATACGTTTTGTTCACAAACGATTGCTTTTTATTACGATAGTACGGAATATTTACAGATGTATTATCACAAACTGAAACTGTACTAGAACCTGGACTGGGAGCAGAACGTTGAGTTTCGCAGTGAATAGCACCGACGGCTCAGTCGGTAAGGCCACTCTCCGTGAAAGTCTAGTAGGTTCCGGGAAAGAGAGCAGTTTGCAGATAAGTTTCTAAACATGAAACATTAATAATAAATAGTTTGAAGTAAGCAGCTTGTTGGGAGTACATTTTACCGGACAAGTTTCAGGCGTTGCCTGTTATCGGCGGTATCTTTACTACAAAACCCACATATTTCTTATAATAGGTTTCGTATCATTATTACGTGACTTACACGTATTACCTTTCTAGTGTATGACAATTACATTTCATAATACTAGTAATAACAGGAATATATGCTTAATACGCACATAAATACAATCAGCATGAGAGATTTTCAACGAAAATATACACATTTATCATTTGTGATTGCTGTAAATTTAAAAATTTCTTTTGTTATATATCACAGAATATATATAATCCTAACTTGCATCACCTCTGTTAGAAAATAATTTTAATACGCCAAGCTGTTTGAAAACAATGCTCACTTCAGAGCAATTACCGATATTTATTACACTTATTTTCCCTAGCAATGGAGCCATTAATGTTAGTTTCACGAAACTGCAGCATGCTGCACTTAAAAAGTAGGTTCACAACTTACATTAGAAGTGAAATAAATGGTTATAGCTCCGTCATAATTTGCACTGAGAAACATCTTTTATTTCTGAATTGTGTCTGGTTTCGGACACCTGTGTCCTTTCTCACATCATCCTACAAAGATAATTACAGTTGACATGACAGTTTAATATAAACGAGGCACAAATTTGCAATACAAATATAGTACACTAACATACATGTGAGGAATACAAATTTGTCATGGTTATTTAGTGTTACGAGCTGCTTATTAGCTACAAACCGTATATTAAGTGTGACGATACAGGTGGTAGTTTATGTACAGAAACTACCACTGCGGTAATGATCAAAGCGACACTATGGCCGACTCAACATCAGTAGATAGATCACATAGGGCGGACATTAGAGAATTGCTGTGCAGAAACACCAGTGGTTACCAGTAAAACCCTAGAGGCCGCTGACAGCGAAGAGCGTGCAAGGTAAAATGTTTACTGACCAAACAATACATTCTTTTTGTTTCATGAACTTTACAAAAACTTAAAAACCTTACAGTCGATAAAATTCTTCTCCTATGGCCACTCATTGGTCTCCAGTGGCTCGAAGTACACCAAAGTGCTATAGTTACGTCATGACATGACCTTCTGCAGAGGACGCTAGAGTTGCATCAGCTGTTGGAAAGATATGCATATGGGGGAAATCTACTGGCAAGTTAATTTATTTTTAGAGCTAGGGCTGGCGCAGTTTCTGGTTTTCAGTAGTAGTGAAAACATGTAACTTTCCAGGGATCTGACATAAATTATGTGTGATTTATAACAGTACAACTACTCAGCATAGCTCATGCGAATGTAGCGTCTTCAGCAGTTGATGTCATGTCATGACGTAACCATATCACTCTGATGTAATTCGAACCTCTGTAGATGAGTGAGTAGTCACAGAATAAGAATTTTTGTGGTCATAGGGCTTAAAGTCTGTGTACAGTTAATGAAAGAAAAATAATGTATTGTTTCGTCATTAAACATGTTATTTTCGATGCTCGCCTCTGTCAGCGGCGTCTACAGTTTTACCAGGTAACTACTGGAGTCTGCACACCAGTTCTCTATTATCCGTCCCAAGTGGCTTATTCACTATTGCTGAATCGACCGTAGTGCCGCTTTGTTATCAATACAGAGGCAGTATTTGTACATGGCCTTTGTCACACGATACGGTACGTCACCTGTAAGGCAACTTGTAAAGCAAATTAACCATGACAAACTTGTATGTGTTGCATGTATATTAGTGTGCTATAACTGTATTGCAAATATGTGCCTCGTTAGTATAAAATTGTCATGTCGGCTGTAATTATCTTTGTAGGATGGTTTGAAATTCACAGGGGTGTCAAAAAACAGGCACCATCAAGAAACTAAACGACATACTTCTCAATGCAACTTATGACAGAGCTGCAACCATTTATTTCAGTATCATTTTCATTTGCGTGTAACATTTCTTTCGCAATTTATACACCATCCGCAACTGAACTAACGTGTTCCTTTTTTCTCTGCGCCAGTAGTGTCAATGCTTTCTAATTGCAGTGGTTAGTGAATTTAATAACGTTAACAGTCATTCATCATAACAGCCAGAGAAAACGTTTTCCACAACCAGTAACCATGTTTGCTTTGCTAGATAAAAACGCACGTCAGCTTGAGCTTGCTGCTTGCCGTTTCAGTCTTTGCTATGTTCCCGCTACGGCCTGAACTATTGTTCGAATTGTCGAGTAATGTTAGGGTGCCCTTTCTTACAACTTATCACTTCTCCATACTACCGCATAATGACAATACCTTTCTAAAGAAGAAAATTGTACATAGACGGCAAGAATATAATTAAAGAGCCAAGATTAATATCACCATCCGAGAAGACTAAGCACCATCAGCAAAATCACACGCCATCACTCATTGAGAAACTAGCGGGAGGTTGGAAATTAAAACAAAAGCGTGACATACATGGGCCACCACCTGTCCTCCAATTTTGGGGAAAAATGGTAGCTAGCATACCACCAGGTTCGTTGGCAGAGCCACACAGTAAGCAACCTGAGCTACAGGGACGGAGCAAGGAACAACTGTTGCACACAGAAATCTTTCGACGGTATTCCTACGTTTGGTATGCAGACGTTCTATGTCCTCTGTTAATAGATACTTATCTGCAATTGAGCTAGTAAATAGTGTAAGTTCTATAACAAAAATCAGATTATGCGTTCTGAAGGAAGTTCGCTTGTGGTCGACTATCAGAAACTATGAAGATTGCACTGGCGCACGCAGCATGATGCAAGGAAATTGTCAACCTGAGGAATAAATTTACGGCAGCAGAGAGTGGATGAGGCTCGCAGAAAAAGAAAGTCTGCAGGGTCTTGGTATCCTGCAGCTCCTAACTTCATTCCAGGATAGCGTGTGTTATTTAGGATGAGAAATGTTCAGTACTGCATAATACACTGAAGAGCCAAAGAAACTGGTACACCTGCCTAATACAGTGTATGGCACCCGACAGCACGCAGAAGGACCACAACACGATCTGGCATGGACACGACTAATATCTGAAGTAGTGCTGGAGGGAACTGACACCATGTGTCTACAGAGCTATCAATAAATCCGTAAGAGTACGAGGGGGTGGAGATCTTTTCTGAACAGAATGTTGTAAGGCATCCCAGATATGCTCAATACTGTTCACTTGTGGGGAGTTTGGTGGCCAGTGGAAGTACTTATACTCAGAAGAGTGTTCCTGGAGCCACTCTGTAGTAATTGTGGACGTGTGAAGTGTCGCATTGTCCTGCTGGAATCCGTCGGAATGCACAACGGACATAAATGGACGTAGGTGATTAGACAGGATGCTGTGCCACCTGTCAGAGGCGTATCTAGATGTATCAGGGGTCTCATATCACTCCAACTGCATACGCCCCACACCATTGCAGAGTCGCATATAGCTTCAACGTTCCCCTGCTGACATACAGGGTCAATGGATTCATGAGGTTGTCTCCGTACCCGTAACGTCCATACACTCGATAAAATTTGAAACGAGACTCGTCCAACCAGACAGCGTATATCCAGTCCTCAACAGTCCAATGAAGGCGTTGTCGGGCCCAGATGAAGTGTAAGGCTTTGTATCATGCAGTCATCAAGGGTACAACAAATGAACTGTTAGGGCGGAGGTTCGAGTCCTCCCTCGAGCATTGTTGTGTGTGTTTGTCCTTAGGATAATTTAGGTTACGTAGTGTGTAAGCTTAGGGACTGATGACCTTAGCAGTTAAGTCCCATAACATTTCACACACATTTGAACATTTTTTTAACTGTTAGGTTGTAACAATCAGCCGCAATCTCACGTAATGAGATGTGGCAAAATATTTTAGACATTTGCGAGTAATAGGTCATTTATGAGTATGGTGAATTCACTGGTGAGAAATGCGTTTTATATTTTATTATTGTTTCGAAATTCTGGAAATTTGTGGTTAGTTTCCATGGGATCAAACTGCTGACTGAGGTCATCGGTTCCTAGAATTACACACTACTTGATTTAACTTAAACTAAATTGCTAAGGACAACACACAGACGCATGCCCGAGGGATGACTCGAACCTCAGACGGAGGTGGGGGGGGGGGGCAGGGGGGTGAGGGGGGGGGAGCCGCGCGAGCTTGGCAAGGCGCCTAAGAACGCGCGGCTACCCCGCGCTGCTACTCCGCGCGGCTGTTGCTTCGAAAACTTTTGCCTGTGTAGTCTTTACATTCGCTAACCAACAGATATTGACCGTAGTCAAATGAAGAGTGCTACAGATAAATGATCATGATGGTCAGTGAAAGTTTGTGTTTTAATATCCTTTTTTTTACGTCTCTCCTCTCCTGCCAGAGGGTGTGTTGACGAGCTAACCATGGTGAATGTTACCGTTTCCCCCTATGATACGCATGAAGACAAATTTTTTTTTCCAAATTTATGAAACATGCATAACCCACTTTCTAACACTTTTGAGTGGGCGTATTGAGACTAACTATCTATGTTGTTAGCACTACAGAAGTGGTTTGTTAATGCATGCATACTATCTATTCACTAAGCAGCTTTGCCATATGTGAATTTTTGGCCTCTTAGCCTCTCTGGAATCCTGCCAGAGAGTTGCCCGTCCCTAGCCACGTGGAGGCGGGCCGCTACTACTAGAGAAACCACTCCATTTATACTACTCTTTTTTATTCCCCCCACCACCATACTGATCTAACTACAACTACTAGCTACTGTAAGTCAAGACTTAACAAACGTAGTATATTTACATATTTACATTGCGCATTAGATCTGAAGCGCATTTACTCTCTCCCAAGGTAGGCTCGCTGGGCCTCCCTTGAGATTTTGTTTACCAATTTTGCGAAACTGCTGAACAATTCGCTTTTTGTCAATATTTCGCCAATATTTCTTGTTCGCAGAAGCTGCCTCTCCACTGAGACAGCCAATTCGTATATTGGGCACTCAAACACTGTGTGTTCTGGTGATCCTTCGTGGGCACCACAGTCGCACTCCGGTGTTGGCCTTTTCCCTGTTTTATGCAGGTACGTGGGATAGGGACCGTGTCCTGTGAGGAAGTGAACTAAGCCCTGTGAGGGCTTTATTATCTTGTTATTTAGTCTTCCCCTCACTGTGGGTAGAAACCCGTGGACTTGTCGGCCTGTAGTGGACCCATCCCATTCGTCCTGCCAAATGTCAACACTTTTTCACGAATGGCTTTGACGCTTACCAGAGGAACGCCCATTATATTTTGCACCATTTCGATGTTCTGTTTGCGCAGCCAGTAGAAGGCTGCGTGCTGCCTTATTATTAGGTCGAGTGGACATAGACCCATTATTACCAATAGTGCATCTGTTGGGCTTGTGTTGAATGCTCCAACGCATCTCAACAGAACGTTCCTCTGTATTCGCCTGACAGCGGCGGCAGGCCGTACCAAAGCTAGCCTGTGGGCCCACACACTGGATGCGTGCCCTACTATTGGTGCCAATATACTGTTATGGTAGATGTTTATTGCCTTTGACGGCAAATGAAATCTTCTTTGTCCAATTGATATTATCTTATTGAACAGAGCTAAAGACTTTGTTGTTATTTGCTCAATATGCGGAATGAAACTCCAATTCTCATCTAGATATACCCCTAGGTAACAGGCATATCTCTGTCGCGACACTGCCTGGCCTTTAATTCTGACTGTTGGGTCCCTATTTAACTTACCTTTTAAGAGCATATATTGCGATTTTTGTGGTGCAATCGACATTTTAGTCTTCTCACACCAATCTGTTAACAGACCAATAGCCAGTCGTGATCGGTCTTCGATCACAATGCGAGTGTCACCTTCCACTAGAATTACGAGATCATCCGCATAAGCAACGACTCCCAGAACTGCAGTCTGTCCCTGCAGGACGTTCAACAATGGTTCCATGTTGATATCCCAAAAAATGGGACCACATACCGATCCCTGGGGACAGCCACGGGATATTCTCTTAGATACGACGGCTCCAGGAGCCGTTATTTTAGCGATTCTTCCATCACAGTAGGCCTCCAGACAGCCATATAGCAGCTGCGGACACCCAATCTCTCTTAGGCGAGAGAAGAGTGCCGGCCACCACAGGTTATCGAAGGCCCCTGAGATGTCTACCATTACGCCCAGAACATACTTCGATGTAGCTGAGTGAACAATCCGGCAAACCTCATTGATCGCATCCTGAGTGGAGCGACCCTTTCGGAATCCGAACTGCCTATCACTCATACCGTGCATAGTTCGGTGACTCAGGAGTCGGTCAGCCAGCAACTTCTCAAATGCTTTGCCCATTACATCCAGTAGACAGATAGGTCGATAGGATTTCGGCATCAATGGATCTTTGTCAGGGCCTTTCCTGATAATTACTACTTCAGCAGTTTTCCACCTCTGTGGATAATAGCCCATCTGTAAACAGATGTTGTAAATACGGCTTAATGCCGGGGCGACCAAGTGGGCGAGTCCCTGTAAGATCTCCACAGGGATCCCATCAGGATCAGGCGCCTTCTTCCTTGCAAAGGTGTAGATGGTTCCTCTGCTGAGAAAGGGCACACGTTTGTATCGTTAAGATACGGAATCGAGAGCGCCTGACGAATTTCCCGCTGCTCGTGCGAGTCCTGGTCCTGGTCCTGGTCCCCAGCACGTAGCGTAGACAACATCATGGGCGATCTAATTTTTTCTCGAACGATTTTGTAAGGAACTCCCCAAGGGTCTGTTCCCAGCTGATCGTTCACAAATCTTTCCCAGGATAGGCGCCTTGTAATGTCTAACTGATCCTTGTATCTCAGCTTCAGACGACGATAAATACGCAGGTGGTATTGTCGTTCGTCGTGGGCAAAGCTCCTTTGATAGTTGCTTCGCGCCCTTCTGACCGACCGTTTAAGCACAGTCAACTCAGGGGTCCATGGGGTGGACTCCCTGCAGATGTATCTCGCTTTTCGAGGTACAGCCAGTGTGATAGCTATTTGCACGGAGCTTACAAGCTCCTCCACAGCTTCATCAATATTATCTATGTCCTCCCCGAACTCTGGAGGACTGAATACCTGCACGAGTCGGTCCCAGTCTGTACGAGCATAATTAAACCGTTCCACCCACTCGCCTGGCACATCCGCGATGGTTGTCGCTATTTCAAATGTTATACAGTCACGATCACTGACAGTTAGGTGATCTCTTACTTGCCAGTTATGGACGTTGGGTGCTGCCCTCTCGCTTGCTAATGTGACTTCAATATTTGATGTTGCACCCGCCCTCCCTGAGTAGGTCGGGGGGTACCAAGGCAAGTTTAGCACATGCATGTGCGTTTCCATTATCAAATCAACAAGCTCCTTACCCCTACCGTCCTGCACATCACTGTGCCAGAGTGGGGATTTAGCGTTAGCATCAAGAGCTACAATTATAGCCTGCCCTACTAAAACTCTTAGTATCCAATTCAGCTGATCAAGATAAATCTTGATGTCATGTCTGAATTGGCAGTAGACGTTTACAACGTACATACTGTAAGACAACAAATTAAGTTGTACAACTGTAATATGCTACGCATGAAGACAGCATACTTTACTCAAATTCGGTCATCAAAACTAAAAATGCGTTCTTCATTTGTGAAAACGTAAAACAAGACCACTGTTTTCTCCTGCCGACAGAACGCCTTTCTGAGAAGAAATACACTGATCATCCAAAACACGAATTCTCTCTGCTTAGTAGCCCGTTGGTTCGTCTTCCGAATGCAGAGATTCTGCATGGTATAGATTCGACAAGTACCTGGTAGGTTTGCACAAGTCCAACGTCTACGCGCAGGTTATGCAGTTCACGTCAGTTTGTAAGCGCTTAAAGGCGCCTGATATCGTCCCAGATATGTTCCATCGGGTTCGTTGCAGGCGAATTTGATGGCCTATACATCAAAGTGATTTCACTGTCATGTCAAATAGCCTTGTGACACGGACAGTTACTCCTTTGTAAGATGGTTTCACCGTCGGGGAAGGTATCAGACACGAAAGAATGTATTTGGTCCGGAATAATGATCACGTAGTTCACATATATCATGCTGGCTTCGATACTACCACACAGGGCCGTACCGGTCGGTTGGCGAGAGGCCAGGTGGGGGAACCTGTTAGGAGCGCAGGATGACTTCAGCCATGCTACCACAGGTCCCATGTAAGCGAAAAAAACTGAAAAAATATATCCTTATAAAGGTGAAGAACGAACCGTCAGGAGAACGAAACTTGTCCCATCGTTTGTGTTCCTTTAGGTGTTTTTTTTTAATGTCATTTCCTTTAACTCGCATTATACAGAAACCATTACTACCGAACAAACGTCTTTCGCTAGTACGGTTTATGTGACGAGAGCGTGCCTCGTGCGCACTACTGCCACCTGCTGAGCTCGCCTACGTTCAACAGTCGTGTTCTTGCCCTCTCTGAGTATGTCGTGTGGCAACCCCACCACCCGGTGCAAGTCATTTTATGCGACCCCATATAGGCGACTTGCGTGTAAGTTATGATGGACAATTAAGGAAAGAACGCAACATCCAATTCGAGAACGGAGAAAACCTCCGACCCGGGCAGGATTCGAACCCGGGTCGCTTCTACTAGCAGTCTGCCGCACTGATCCGCAACTACCGAGGCTCCGAGGCGAATGGTGTTCTTCCTCTAATTCGGTACGTATTTCAGGATCTCAAAAGACAGCGAGTGGGCGCAGAAGCAAATACGCTATTTCGCCTTTAAGCTAAATATTCTCGTTGCTTTCTGCCAACGAGAAGTGGAAGAGACGCAAGGATGAAGGAAGTAAGAAAGAAAAAAAAGGGATATGTAAAATACTGGAGTCTCTCCACAGTACTTTTGCTACTATACAGTTTCGGTTAGTACGTTACGCTATACAAATGAAAATAAACTGAGTATGTCTTCTGTGGCTGAGTAATAATATTAAGGGGCTAATTAATCACCCTGCATATAGACACCTCTACTCTGATGAGCTATCATGTAAACGAACGTATGCTATGGAGTTCATCACTTAATTTCCAGGGCATCCGGTGTCGCAAGACTCCTCAACTATCTCCTGATCGTGTAGTTTCTTTATTACTCTGACGCGAATGCAATTTAGCTGTCTGGTCGAGAGAGGACGACGCAGCTGGTAAAATTGACTTCACTATTGTGCTCAATACGTTTTCTTAGCTTAAAGAAACGAAAGGGAAATTTTAATGAAAACAGTATTTTTGCAAAGTGATTTTTCTCCACTCTTAATTACAGTCCTTTCCTTTCTTTCTAAGGAATAATTTGTTCACTATTAGAATTTATGAAGAACAAATAAAGTTTGTTCTGAATTATACAATATACTATAACTAAGGTACAATAGCTATAATGTAACAATGAATTATAAATTTCATTTTTAATTTCTTAAAATTTTTAAAAATTTGTTTTAGTGCAATGATACATTTAATCTCTACGTGATACATTTCATCAGTGTAGTTAGTTTAGGTAATAGTTTTCAATAATGTTTATTTTAGTATACCAGCTCTCAAAACTATGAGATTTTGCCATATATTGAAGAAAAAACGTTTCACGGGTTAGTGTGGGGGTGGACGGAGGGAGTAGGAAGAATGCAGATTAGGCGGTACTGTCAGGGTTGCATGATGACTTCGGCTCCGCTAAAACAGGTGCCGTGGAATCGTAGAATAATATCTCCTGTAGCATAGCTTTATGTTTCTGGCGTACTGGGACGGACATCGACAGAGTGTAACAAATAATGTCACTGATCTGACCAGGAGACGGATAATCCCATACCCACAAAAAGCTATAACTGGCGATGTAGCTGTGCCAACGAACTGCTGTGAACCGTGTGCTCCGAAACACTTGTGTCGGCACCGGTGTTATACTCTATCCTCACGTACACTACAGGTCGCTGGCCAATCTTGCTTAACAGCGTGCGGAAGCCTAAGAACTCCCTGTTCAGTCATGAGGTGTGGAAACGATGATGTGTGGAAATCCTAACCTTCCACCCACCCATGGTTTCACCGTTTCTCAGCCACTTTCATTACAGTATACGACCAACCATCCAAGTTCAGTGCTTCCGAGATATTCGTTGTCAGGTGCAGTGTTAAATTAATGAGATGTCTGACAAACTCGCTTTTGTCGTATTTCCCTTTCATTAGTCATATCGACGCTAGAACGATTCCTCATACTTCCCTGGTCCGCTTACAAACTTTCTTGACGCCCCACGTGGCTGCAACGCTCCATGTGGCACTCACTCTTGTGGTGGCCGTGGTCACAATGTTTTAGCCATCGCTGTATTTCCCAGCAATAAAAATCATAGCAGAGCTCCACGGCCCAACGGCATCGACCGATCGCCTTGTCATCCTCAGCCAAAGGCGTCTTCTAGATACGGTGTGGAGGCAAATGGGGTCACCACACCTTTCTAGTGGCTACTGTCGACTTTGCAGACTTGGAGGCACTACTTGCCACTCAATAGCTCTACAGCTAGCATCAAGGGGCAAAGTGGACCCCATTACAATCTTCCCGGTAAGGAAAACTGGCAGTAACAGGAATTTAGCTCAGTTCCTGATGACGGAAACCTTCTACACTGACCACTCAGTTACGACGGCGAATTCCCAGATAATCCAGAATACAATCAATTGGGCTTATGTGGAAGGAAATGAATCATACAGTTAAGTATACTGCGACTTATTACACTCATGTTCAGAAAAAAGAAGAACACCTAGAACGACTAGAGGTTTGACGTTCATATTCACAGTACATGTACAGTAGTATGTTCTGCAGAAATGATTAGAATTTCGGTCACCTTGGTTCTGCATGTTTCCTGTGTCCTAATAGGAACTAGGTCCGTCATAGGTCCTGATAACTTGTTCCACGCGTGATGGCATCGACGTGTAAAGGGTACGAATGGCGTCCTGTGGTATAGCCATCCACGCTTCGTTCACCTGGTACCAAAGTTCATCAGTGGTGGTTGGCATCGGGTCACAGCGCTGCACCCGTCGTTTCACCATACCCCACACATTCTCGATTGGCGGCAAGTCTGGTGATCTGGCGGTCCAGTGCTAATTGGTGACATCCAGTGACACCAAGAAGGCTTGTTTTCCGGCTTTGTCCTGTTGAAAGATGGCGACTGGGATATTGTGCAGAAAGGGTATGGCTATGGGTTGCATGATGTCATTCGTGTAGGTCACACTGGCCGCACTGCCTAGGACACGCGCCAACTGCGATTTATGGTTCTACCCTGTGGCACCCTACACCATATGGCATTGAGTTGGCACTTTATATCTTGTGCGAATGCAGTCAGCGTGATGCCGCTCCCCATGTTGAGGCGAACCAAAACGTGGCAGTCATTTTCAAACAAACACAACATGGACTCGTTCGAAAACATTCCTGTCCCCATCAGACGTAGGCAGGGAAGTGGACGACGCGCACATAAGACATTGCCGTTAAAAACGGCGAAGGATTGTCACCTCCGGTAGTGTGCGGTGAATAAAACTGTTCCTGTGTTGCGCCAGAGCCGAGAAGGACGCAGACGTGTCCTGCAATGCCATTCGGATAAGGTGTCGATCTTCTCGGAGGGTGGTCTGGGTTGTGCGATCTGACTCATCTCGTCGTGATCTACAGTCTTTCGTGAATCATTCTGCACACACCCGTTGCACAGTTAAGACACTTCGTCCCACACGAGCAGCAATTTTCCGGAAAGATGCATCACATTTCCTAAGGCCAATAATAAGCCCTCTTTCAAGCTCACTGGTTTGACGGTAGGTTCGTGCATACGTCTGCGAGGCACCCTGCACTTTTGCTCAAGTCGCATTAATCCATTACCTTCGGTTCGTAGCGACAACGAAAGCCGCAGCCACATTTTACCTGTAGGTGGTGTTAGGCTCCGATATCGATGTTGACCTTGAACCCCCATGCAGACATGGTTCAAATACTAATCATTTCTGCAGAACATACTAATGTACATGCCCTGTGAATATGAACGTCCTATCTGTAATCGATCAAGCTGTTCAGTTTTTTTATTTTTTTGTTTTGTTTCTTTTTTTTTCGAACATGAGTGTAAATGTTGTTATGACTTTGTCTGCGAAATTACCGAATTGATAAAGGCAATCAACTTGTCTTAACGATACAGTAGTAGAATGCTGTGCTTACTCTCCTAGTAGTCTCGCAGCGGTTTGCAGAGATAAAGGTAGTGAATCTTAGCAGTGCAAGCTTTACGTGTGAACAAGTGACAAGAAGTGTGGTTTCCGTGGAAACGAGGCATTATTACAGCTCATAGTTTTTCGCCGCCACATCTGGTGTCAGGTTGGCGGCCGTAATGAAGGCTGATGATGGGCCGATGCGTCACGCTCACCGCGTGATGGATGGTGGCGACCACAATGGCGGCCCAGCCACAGCCCGTCTCCCCGTCTGAGAGGCGTTTTTGTGCGCAGTGCGTGGCGGAGGGTGCTCTGGTGGTGGCCCGGGGCGTTGCGTTGCTAACGCGACTGCCGTGGCTCGCGGCGCCCGCATCAATCAGGCGCGCCCATTGAGCCGGCGAGAGGGGCCCCCGCCGAACGGGTTCGCTCCGCACGCACTCTGCAGTAGTGTGTTGTAGTGCCTCGCACCCCATTGTAGTCGCTCACTGCCTCTGGCGTATCGCAGTCGCGACACACCATTGTTTGCTACTGCAGCGATATGCCCGTTTTTGCTTACTGGCATTGTTCCCTTCGCATCGTTTAGCGATGCCATCAAATATTTATTCGATCTTATTCAGTTATTATGTTCAGCATATGTTTTCACTCTGTAGCTGTGTGCTGATATGATACTACCCAACTGATTAAATCCGTGCGCTGACAGGAAGCTTCCCGCATCGGGATTCTAACGAGGAGAGCACGGCAGGTGCCATAACCCAATTTCCCAGAAACTTCACCCAGCGAAAGAGGAAGTCAAAATAAGCGAAAACGTATCTCTGATTATCCTTAGATACTCGACCATTTCTGCGGAAACAACTGTCAAAGTTTTCGAGTTACTGATTGTGCCTTTCAGAGTTAATGGTTCAACTCAAGGGGTGCATAGTGGCTAGCGCCAAGGCTTCACACTTTTGCATCCTGTATTCGAAACTCGACTATTATTTCTACTTTATCTTTACTTTTATTTTTGTTTTTCGTTTACCTATCCAAGTCTGTAAAACGTTATTACACGATTGTTTTTGTTCAAATGTGTGTGAAATCTTATGGGACTTAACTGCTAAGGTCATCAGTCCCTAAGCTTACACACTACTTAACCTAAATTATCCTAAGGACAAGCACACACACACACACACACACACACACACACACACACACACATGCCCGAGGGTGGACTCGAACCTCCGCCGGGACCAGCCGCACAGTCCATGACTGCAGCGCCCCAGACCGCTCGGCTAATCCCGCACGGCGTATGTTTTTTAATCCATATTGAAATTTCGTTGATCTTATTCCTCCGCTAATAGTATACCTGGTGAATGAAATAAAAAATACAATAATTCAATGAAAAAGTATTGGAATTGTTTCAGGTGAAATTCCTGCAGTGCATCTTGATTCGAATCAATTGCAAGCGGCAGTTTTTGCGAAAGTGATCAGTTATGAATGGTTTGCCACGGAATGAAAGCTAACACTGAAATCTTCGGGAGCGTTAAAGAGTTTTCATTCCCGAATGTGAATGACACATAGAAATGTGGCTGTAGCAAACCAGCCAACGGGTGATGCTCTTTGTGTTCCGAATTTCTATGTTCCGAATGTTTCTACCTTCGACATAATCCAAGGGAATGCACAAAAACCTCTTGAAAAATAAATATAAGAATGTAATATAGGATTTAAGAACTGATATAAGAATGGAACACAAGAATATAAGAAAGGGAAAAGATTGAAACCCCCGGAAAAAAACACACACGCATATGTACTGCATAATAAATGTATGACATTTACAGTGTAACTCACTTATTATTTTACAATTAATACAACGCTCTTGAATCCCCTAACTTGATAAGAAACATTCGTTTAGTGATGTTCTAAGGACGTGAGTACATAAATGAAAAAACTAAAGAAAAAACAATCATCCTGTTCCAAACATAGGTCGCGAAAGTAAGACGCCGCGATTCTAGCCACTGTGCTACCGCTAAAATATATCTAAATTAAACTGCAAAATTCGTTGGTTGCTTTCTCACAAACGGTTGAGTATCAACGGGTAAGTTGAAACACGTGTTCATTTATTTTGACTCCTCTTCCATTGAATGAAGTTTCTGGGAAATAGATTTATACCACATGACATTTTCTCTAAGTTACGACCTTTTTCTGGATATCTCAATTTTTAGAGCACTTGCCGACAAAAGAAAAAGGTCTCAGGTTGGAGGCCCGTTCTGGCACACATTTTTAATCTACCAATAAGTGTCATGACTGCGCAAAAGCCGCTGCAGAGTGATAATTCATTCTGGAAGCAATCCCCCAGGTTGAGTTTAGCCCATGTCTCCGCAATGTCCTCTTTTCAAGGACTGCTACTCTCTAAAGGCATGCAAGAAAAGTTTTCTGATGTTTTGAAGTTAGAATAGGACGTACTGGAGGAAATAAATTTGTAGGAAAGGGTCATTAGTAGTGCTTGGATAGCTTAATCTATAGAGCACTTGGTCATGAAAACCAAACGTGCCAGGTTGGAGCTCCGATCCGGCACACAGTTATATTTTGCCTAGAAGTTTTAATTATTTTGCCGTTCTAGTCAACTAGCCTTAACAGATAAAGTGCTACCTTTCATCTAAACAGCGGCACAGTGGTCGCTTTGAAGCATTGTAGTTAGTGTTGAGTTGATACCAGACAGCCAAGAGTCTCTCAATCGCTGACGTGTAATGGTAGTAAAGTGGTGTGTTTGCACACGTCAGTTATGTGGTATCAGTGCTGCAAGATGTGTCGACGTGGGAACGTGACAGAATGACAGAAATGTGATGTCACTTTTGGACGTGTTCATGTACGCTCCATGAATGTGATTGTTGGATTTGTTACTTTTTCAACTAGTACTCTCTGCATTGAATGGTGTTCCATTTCACTCACTCACTTACACGTAAAACTGCGAAGAACAATGGTCGTAAAAAGATTCTATCCGACGTGGTCTGGAGACGAGTTCACGATTTGTCAGAGGCAATCGTGAGAGATACATACAGGGTGTAACAGGTATATGTCCTAGTTATGCAGTCGTGGTGCAATCTGTGTTGAAACAATTGTACAGGGTGGTGGTAAAGTGTATTTCATCACTGCGCTTCCTTACTTCGTTGGGGATTTCATGACGGATCTTTTTCATTACAGTCAGACTTTCTTTCTTTGAGTTTCTTAGCGAGCTGACGTTGTCCCTTGTCACATTTCTTCCTTGATTTACAAATGGTGCACAATACTGAAATGAAGTACTCTCCAAGTAGTTGCTTCTCTGTATACATGTCCTCTTTGTAGGTGTATGGGAAGGTGTTGTAGTACCTTTTGTCATTACATCGACAACCAACCAGACTTGAAAACCAAATTTGTCTGGTTTATTAGCCATGAACTGAGTCGACATTCACCTTGCTTTGCTGGGTAATAGTTGTTCATCAGTGCTTATATTTTCTCCAGAGTGGTAAGAACGTATACTGTTTTAACTGAACTTTCCCCAAATTTCAGATACCTGAGCGAATTTGTGGGCTGCCAGGCGTTTAGCTTGGTTTGGTTTTTTGTCGAAACGGAGAAATCTGAAAAGTTCCTGAACTACGTCCCTTGGCGTAATGTCTTTGATGAGAGTAGGCTCCCAGGAGTGCGGCCAGAGATCTTCCACAGATATACCTCTTGTTTAGTGCCCCCCCCCCCCCCCCCCCCCGCCGAGCAAACTGGATGCTGATCAGTTTTTGGAGTTCCTCATGTGACACGATCCAAATACTACTTTTTAGTGCCATTCGAGCATTAATAGCATTTTATTGTGGGTATTTGTTCGTGAGATGTAATACAGCTTTGTCAAAGATAAGACGTAAGGCAGTGGTGTCAATCGTCTACTCGTTGGCAAACGTTCACAGCTGACCCTCTTACAACAGATAAAAAAATGTTAATCTCTCACACAGTTCCTTTCGTCTCAACCTTCTCTGTAGACTCTTCCAACTTTGAAATTGACGTAGATCAGCAAATGTATCCTCTTCCATAGACTGCCCCTCATTCACAATGTCTTCATCTTCACTTGTCTCAGGTACTTAATCTTCATCTTCCTCAGTGAAGTCGATTTCCGATTCAACTTCGGAATTCTCTGAGAGATGTAACACTTCTTCACCATAGTGTTCTTGCTGACGATACATTTTGGGAAACGTGTTTCATGGACAGAGGATATTACCTCAAGGACATTATATAAATTGTGGTAGATTGGAATTTACACGTGCCAGGTTGCAGAAAGGAGCAGCAACTGCTCTGCATTACTGCTGATTGTTGCCGCTTCATTGTTCGATAACGTATATATATTCTGAACAGAAATTACAGTGGGGTCAAACTGAATGAAACGTTGAAGACAATATAAATATATTGTAAATCTTAGTACATCATTGTAAAGAGGAGGGAAGGTTAGGAAAAGTCATACGATTTCATTAACGAAGTAAATAAATTGCATATGACAATGGAGGAAAGACGTATGAGTGGTCATTTTTACCACTTTATCCGTTTTCTCGTTTCCAGTTTATTTGAAGATTTTACTACAGGTATTCGATATATTTCCGTACTATTATTGGTGTTAGGATTTGAGATTTGTGTTTATGGTCAGGACATCGGACTACTGTCGTCCAAATTACGACCAATATAATCAACTAAACAGTGCCAACAGTACTTTTTGACAGCAATTTAATGGCAGGAAGGGAGATTAGGATTTAAAGTTTCATTGACAACGAAGTTATTTGGCACGGAAAAGCAATCTGAGAGCTGCAGCGTTTGTCAGTCTCAATTTCCCATTCCTATTTAAGATCTCATACACATTCATGGTAAAAGATTATCCTCTCGTTCCTGAGATTATGTCTCGCATGTGTGTCTACTTACGAGAGACATTCTAGATAAGTTTAGTGTATTTTGTTAAACGTTTATGTAGCAGAGCGTGATGCGCATCTTCTGTTACGCTTGTTGGTCCTTGGAGGGCCTTCACAAACACAGGCAGTTCCATCATGTCCTTAGTCTGATGCTGCTTGGTATCAGCTATTGTTAATCTAACTGTAACAACCTGGCATTCAGCTGCCTTCTCACTCAGAACGCTCTCTCTCAAAGCACTTTATGAAGTAACTGTTTCATTCCTCTGTCACGCACACTGAAAGCATCGCTAGGGGAGCACTGACATTTCTAAATATTTGCACCGCCATCGCCTATCGTCTGTTTATTGACCTTCAGGGCTCTGATGACTGTCGACGCAAACATACAAGATACTACTTGTTTGTTATTCTTTTCCGTACCAAATGTGTACAGTGTGATCAAAGAGTTAAAATGTTGAGAAATTAGCAAAACAAAAAATATTCTTTGGTAACAAAAGCAATTAATTCGTTAAAATAAACCCCTGCAGTTTGTCTATCAGAGACAGTAACCTACGTTATCTTCACTGAAAATTACATCTTATAAATGCCGCAGACCTACACATTCTCTAATTTCTCGTTGGGTTTCCCATCTGCATATTCTGTTTCATAGCTGGTGCTTCATAATTTCATGGTAACCTCTTAATACTAGAATAAGATTCCACTTAGAAGAAAAACATCAAACATCAAATTTCGTCACCAGTAACGAAGTGTAATACAGTACATAATATTAAAGATAACTTTCAAATGGTTCAAATGGCTCTGAGCACTATGGGACTCAACTGCTGAGGTCATTAGTCCCCTAGAACTTAGAACTAGTTAAACCTAACTAACCTAAGGACATCACAAACAACCATGCCCGAGGCAGGATTCGAACCTGCAACCGTAGTGGTCTTGCGGTTCCAGACTGCATCGCCTTTAACCGCACGGCCACTTCGGCCGGCCAAAGATAACTTTCACTTCTCCTAACACAAATAGAAGCAGTTTACTTACCTCTTGTCTTATAAAGATGACTCATCATCTTGTTAAGGTTTTCAATAATTTTCCATCATTGCAAATGTTTCACTTTTCCTGTATTGGGAGAAAGATACATGAACACACTGCGCAAGTGATACATAAGATTCATGGGTCTCTGTTTAACGAAATCTTGGATGTGCTTGGTCACCAGTCAGTTGCACATCTCTAGTGCTTTCTTATTACAGGCATAGTAGTAAGCAGTTGAGTTCAGACAAGGAAAGTTGATGATAGTTAACCTAGGAAAAATTTTCTGGAATACTTTATTACAGAAAAGAAAACTTGTTTGTAAAGATATTTTCATGGAAGAGGCATTTGGAGGAATGTTTCAAGGTAACCAATGCATGCACAAGAGTGAAATGTTTGTTTGTGAGAATTATTAATTGGAGCTAGTCTTGGTCCTTCAGATAACTAAAAATATTCACGATTGGTGTTAATTTAATATGTTTGTTTTCATTATGTCACAAATAACTGCTTTAAATGTCTGTAATTTTTTTAATGAGTGGATTTCATAATATTATAATGTTCTTATGTTGTTCAACCTCTTTCAACAATAATCAGAGTTTAGTTTTTCCACAACTCATTATTTTGAAATAAAACCCTGTGGCGGTATACTTGGTAAAGTTTTAAAAAATTGATATATTTGGTAGGTTTCACCTCATTTTATATTAATAACATTTATATCCCTTTCAATGAGAAAAAGAACCTAGAACCTGCCTAGAACCAAAATATATCTATTATCCTACATGATTTCATCTTATTCATCTCAGTTCTAAGAGAAATAAATATGTAAGTGACCAACGAGATGACCAATTTTTGATATAATACTTGATAATGAATTTTATACTTTATTCAGTAGTAAGTGGCATGTTGCGAGCCATTTAGAGACAAAAAATTCGCGCCAGTGCAGCGGTAAGTAAGAAAAACCATATTATCAACAAATTTGTATAATAATAACTCTCGTTTTTATTGTTTTCCATTTTCATTATTCCATTGTACCTCAATTTAAAATCTCTAGAAAATTAGATATCCCAGTTAGTTCTTAACTTCAAATATCTGGCTAGAAAAGAATCTTACTCTCATTATTAAGCTCAATACAACTTTTTTCCTCTTTATCTAGTACTAAAACACTTACAGCCAATAATGTTATGCAACTCATTTATCTCTAGCTGATAAATCTTGTTAAACAAATCAGAATTGCTGGCATTATTGAGCTTCTTATGTAGATGCTCCATTCAAATAGTAAAAATTTTTATAAATAAAATTTACATTCAATAAATGGACAGCTCAGAACCTAAAGCAAAGAAGCTGTATGAATCTATGCTGTTGACCAGATAGCCGAATTGATATCTAATAAATCTCATTTGTATTACTCAGTTTTTAAAGATGAAGAAAATAACAGTGGCAGATGGTAATGCAGATATGGCTTTTTACTTAGCTTGACTGAATAAATTTCATGTTTAAAGCTTTGTATTAAATTCATAATTCTGCATTTTATAGTATTATTAAAAAACATTGTTTATAAACATCCAAGATTATTTTACTTTTAACAACACCTCTTTCTATTTTTTCTCCTCCTTGTCACCAAATTATGAAGCAAAAATTTTTACTCTCAAACAACAAACTTCTTCTGTCATTTTTCCATTACATTCATCTTTCGGTTTTTCTAAAACTTTCTTCTTTACTTTTGAAAAAGGGCATATACATATTATCTGTTGGATAGTCAGTATAATCATATTTATCTATCACTGATTTCATGTCTTCATATAAATCTTCAGTCTGTATGTTGCTTACATAACTGTCCTTACCTCCATAGCAAAGCCCAATAATATTCTGGATTCATAACTCTATAGTGAAAATCATGTCAGTTCTTCAGATCGATCAGTTACTTTTACAGAAATGTCAATTGTTTTAGTACACATAATCTTAGGATTTCTCATGAGAACTTTACCAAGATTTTCATTAAATACTGTTCTTCCCTTGAAATTTGGCCTTGCCATAGGTCACTCACCTTTATCTCTATCTGGAACTAATTTTATGTTCACTCGGTTTCTAATATTCTCCACCGTTTGTACCTCATATCGAACTATTCATCAGTTAGTAGATATCTTTTTTCAGAATCATTCTTTGCTTTCATTCTCATATCTGTGTTTAGATCAATGTATTTCTTCAACAAATCAGGTTGTTTAAATGTTAGAATACTGTGTACTTTTGTTATCTTCATTCCTAGAGACAAATTATGTTTAAGATTTCTGTTTTGGACTACATAATTATTTTCATGAACTAGAGTACTCAACGAAATAATTTCTTTAGTTCCAGGCAGAATCTAATTTTTGAGAGCTAAATTACATCTATATGTAAATCATGTAGTTCTCTAGGATATTCAAGATCAACTTCTAATATATATGAAACTTTGAGTGTCTGACCTCTTGTTTATTTTTTTAGAATCAATAGATTCTGGATTATGACATTCAAATTCAGTATATGGCAAATATTGATTTATTGCATAACCACAGAGACTGCTTGCATCTAAACATGCTAAACAAGTTGATACCTCTTTTATATCACTGTCTTTCGTGTGTTTATTATCTGTCTTCGCATATCTTTTACAATATTGGGATACACCATCTTCTATTCCTTTTTCCATTACTGGAACCATGTAATAATCATGTATTGAAGTGGATCTCTAGTCATTTGTAGGGTACCCCAAAGTAATCAATGTGCAGTAAGGGAGCGAAATACATTAAAATTGTATCATTTCACTCAAGTTTTTCAAAAATTTTGAAAGACATCATCTAAAAACCAAACATCAGTTTTAAGATACAAATCCAGATGTTTGCAAAGATTTTTCATATTAAATTTTTCCCTTACTAATTTTGCATGGTTCCTCCTTCACCACTTATTTCACAGTCATTCAGTTCATTGTAAAATTGTTGTCTTGATGGAATCATTTGTTAAAACTTCTCCCATCTGTTCATATAAGCACAGGAATAGACTCCTTTCTTGATTACTAGATTAACTAGATTTTCTGGAAAAACTTTTAGTGTTGGTTATTTGATTCGTTTTCCAATTTGATGAAGGTTTGTTCAGCTGCAAAGTCACGAATCTAAATGTATGAATAAACCACATATTAAAATTTTCAGTTTTGTATCAAATCTGCTTCTTTGTTATTGTAACCCAGTTCTTTTGTGAACAAATGAGAGTCATATCCTGAGAGATTATCGAAATAAACTATTACAAAATTTGGATGCTGCAGTCATTAAGTATGTTTGTTAAATGATCATGGTGATGAAATTTTTAAAACTTTTTGTATAATGATTTTTGCATAATGGACATATTTTAAGGTGAGCCAGAATGATGGAAATGACAAAATTAACGTTTTTTGTTTTTTTTTTCGTTATAAAATTATTAGGAGTTTACTGAATAAATAAGTCAAGTTTCACACTTCTAAGTGAATTCTAAGAGTGTTTTTTTTATCGCTGCAAAGTTGACGTGCCGCATTAACTGTTATAGCGACTTGATGTGTCACCTCTAACAGCACAAGATTTTTAACACATGATCCCTCCATTCTAATGCGTAGGAAAGTTACTTAAAACGTAATTAATATAAGCAGGAGACAAAAATTCGGCACTTGGGTCTCTTGTAAAATTTTGTAAATGGTGGTTGCTCAATTTTACATCAAGTAAGTCAGTTGTTCTACTTTTATTGCTTGTAAATGTCACTCCAGCTGTGAGTAAAATTTGTAACATTAATTCTCTTATATATAATCTACTATACAATTTATATAATAATAAACATAATTTAAGAAATCAGTCAACAGCACTTATCAAATAACCGTGCTACCGCTCAGCACATTCGTGCTATGTAGTTTCAGTTTTTAGTTATTCAGAAGCTTAAACTAGAAACAATACTTTCAAAATCTGTAGTAAAATATAAACTTGACCACAGATATAACTCTTCGATAGAAAAGTAGATATCAAGCGGCAACATGGCGTATAATGCGCTGTTTTTCAGGAAAATGCAGCTAATAACATGTTTGTACCACAATCATAAAAGCGAAAATTGAATGAACAACAAGCACAATATAAAGTAAGTACATCTGACTGGTTATATATTGTAAATATACAACTCCTGAAGTATAGTAGCTAAACTAGACTTAATTTTCGCAGGTTAGTTGCAGCATCCAAATTTATGTTGTCTTTTTAACGATGTTCATCTGAAATCTGAATACGCAATACGCCAATTTAAGTTTGATGAAATTCCGAAACACGCATTGACATATATAAAAATATATGAAAAGGGCTCTTCGCTGTATTTCTTAAAATAACTTAGTCCACAGCCACGGAGCTCAAGAATCTATAAAACACATAAACTGACGTATCTCGCTTTGTTGCAAGCATTTGTTTATGAGATTTGTGGGAAAGGTTTTGACTCACGCAGTAGCAATGAATCATCTACGCCTTTATTAATTTCGTGTTATGATGTACGTCATTATACGGAGCAGTCTGCACTCACAACACAAAAAACAGTATAAAACGTACGACAAGTACAAGTTACAATACACAGACTGAGTTACCACGTCTACTTCAAACGAATTCTCTTATGTGAGTGATAATAGGATTACCAACACATTCCTATTCTGTTAAGTAAACGAACGAGTTCTCCTTTGTGTACAATTTTGCATATTGTTTCGTTCATTATCTCCTTCTCTTTAAATACTGCAACTCGCGTAACGATGAAAACTAACACGCGCGCTCTTCATTTCCGTCGTTACAACGCACGTTACAGTGCTGGAAAACTTCACTTCGAAAATAATGCTTCCGGTGGCGCAAAACGAGTACTTTATGTGTATTTTCTAATTAAAGCGCCAGTAAAAAGGACATCGAAACCTGCAATGAACGTTCACCCTTAACTCGTAAATCCTCGTAAATAAGTGAAAAGATGGAATTAAATTTGAATTCTAGAGATGAGCGCAGGATTAAGACAATTAAAATTTTAAGGGCAGTATTAGAGTCTTTCCTCCGCGAATAAATAAGATTTTGGGGAACAGCTTCTCGGATTATGAAAGAGTATAATGGAAAATGGCATCATTTATAACACTCTATCTTATCTTGTACGAGTAAACTGGGAACTGGAGTTATTGTGCGTAAATCTGAGGAAACATTTTAGACGATATTTTCTTTGGTGGATTTAAATTGTTCAGTAGAATAGCTACCTAAAAAAGATGAAGCACATTACCTACAGTAATAACCTTCTTCATACCTGCCTTTGTTTGCAATTCTTTCGTTGATGCAACTGGCGCTTAATAAGATTAATAAATAACTAATTTTACATCACACTTTTGTTAAGCTTACTGTTCTAAGAAAAATAATATATTTTTATTAATTTTGAAAAAATTTATTACTCTACGTCGTTAGGATTGGCTGGGATGGACAACTCTTGGTTAAACCTTCTAAATCACAATAGTTATATTCGTTGGTTCGCGTATGTTAACTTTACTGCGCCTAGGACTGATATTGTACGTTAATGATGCGTAGTGAAGATATCGATGACTGGTACGTGTAGAGGTACTGTTTTTATGTTGTTCTTACAGATTCAACAAAGAGGATGGTGGAATTTAATGCCTCATTCTACATCTTCCTTAACAGATACATTCTGATCTACGGTTCGTTAGCCCCATGACAATAAAAATCTAAGGAAACGCATTTTAATACTAATTTTATTTGCACTGATTTTACTCTTCAATCAGAAAGGATGGCATGTAAAGAAAATTTTCTAACTGAGAGTGTACAATATAGATGGATTAATACATTAAACGTGCAGGTAATTTGGGCATTTACAGGGTGCTAAAATTAGCACAAAGACAATGAGAGCTTGCAGGGCACAGCAATAGTCCTACACCTCCTGTATTGGGGCAGGTCAGAAAGGAATAGCACTGGGGACATGCTGTCTTGCATTACGTTCCTGAAAGAGGGAAAGGAAGGCAGGAGGACAGACACCGGCCTTAACACGCTAGAAACGTAGCGTTTGCTGTCCAGATAACCGACTACATGACTGAAAGATGATCTCAATGACGACCCTAGCTATCGCGCCAAGCGCAGCATCGCTATGATAATATAGCGACAACGAATGCAGTCTCGCAATGTTTATTCTCCTAGGAGTCTCCACAAACGTCTACATCCATTATACGAATAACAAGAAGTCGTCCGTAAAAGAGTCCATTGTTGTCACTGGGCTTATCAATGTGCTATATTCAGCACTAAGACTCGCCCGAAAGACGTCATGGTGTCACGACAGTTTCCACTGTTGTCGCTGGCCATTCCACTGTCACCTCGCATCTCTCTGCTATCGCGTCAAGGCAAGTCGCTACAATGTCCACCGTGCTGACAGTCCGTGGTGCTCCAGACATAGCGGCACCCTCTGCGTGGATACTTGCCTTGTTGCATTCAAGTCCAGTTCCTGGCTCATTGTTTGCTACATAGCTTTATGATCCATAACGACCTATTGTCTGTTCACTCGGACAGAATTCACATGTAGCCGTTGAATTCCTGCAAGGTGCTAAGCATGGTCTTTCTTAACCTATCGATTCTGTATACGCATGGGAAGTGAGAACCCTACCCCAAGACTACGAGCTGCGGACTTTGTCAATGTATGTACGAAAAATGTGGGTGATATGCTACACCGTTGTCGGATCCTTGAGTTACAGCGATGTCTTCAGATATAATATCGTTAGTCTTTATCATTATTTTTGTCCCCGTATATATGATACTAAGCAAAGAAGGGGAAGCAAAAAGGTGGAAGGAGTATATAGAGGGTCTATACAAGGGCGATGTAGTTGAGGACAATATTATGGAAATCTAAGAGGATGTAGATGAAGATGAAATGGGAGATACGATACTGCGTGAAGAGTTTGGCAGAGCACTCAAAGACCTGAGTCGAAACAAGGCCCCGGGAGTAGACAACATTCCATTAGCACTACTGACGGCCTTGGGAGAACCAGTCTTGACATAACTCTACTATCTGGTCAGCAAGATGTATGAGGCAGGCGAAATAGTCTCAGACTTCGGGAATAATATAGTAATTCCAATCGCAAAGAAAGCAGGTGCTGACAGATGTGAAAATTACCGAACAATCAGTTTGATAAATCACGGATGCAAAATACTAACGCGAATTCTTTACAGACGAATGGAAAAACTGGTAGAAGCCGACCTCGGGGAAGATCAGTTTGGATTCCGTTGAAATATTGGAACACGTGAGGCAATACTGACCCTACGACTGATCTTAGAAGCTAGATTAAGGAAAGCCAAACCTACGTTTCTAGCATTTGCAGACTTAGAGAAAGTTCTTTCAAATTCTGAAGGTGTCAGGGGTAAAATACAGGGAGCGAAAGACTATTTACAATTTGTATAGAAACCAGATGGCAGTTATAAGAGTCGAGGGACATGAAAGGGAAGCAGTGGTTGGGAAGGGAGTGGGACAAGGTTGTGGCCTCTCCCCAATGTTATTCAATCTGTATATTGAGCAAGCAATGAAGGAACCAAAAGAAAAATTCGGAGTAGGTATTCAAATCCATGGAGAAGAAATAAAAACTTTGAGGTTCGTTGATGCTGAAGGAATTAGATTAGGAAATGAGACACTTAAAGATGTAAAGGTGTTTATCTATTTGAGGAGCAAAATAACTGATGATGGTCGAAGTAGAGAGGATATATAATGTAGACTGGCAGTGGCAAGAGAAGCGTTTCTGAAGAAGAGAAATTTGTTAACATCGAGTATAGATTTAAGTGTCAGTAAGTCGTTTCTGAAAATATTTGTATGGAGTGTAGCCATGTATGGAAGTGAAACATAGGCGATAACTAGTTTGGACAAGAATAGAATAGAAGCTTTCGAAATGTGGTGCTACAGAAGAATGCTGAAGATTAGCTGGGTAGATCACATAACTAATGAGGAGGTATTGAGTAGGATTGAGGAGAAGAGAAGATTGTGGCACAACTTGACTAGAAGAAGGGATCGGTTGGTAGGACATGTTCTGAGGCATCAAGGCATCACCAATTTAGTATTGGAGGGCAGCGTGGAGGGTAAAAATCGTAGAGGGAGACCAAGAGATGAATACACTAAACAGATACAGTAGGATGTAGGTTGCAGTAGGTACTGGGAGATGAAGAAGCTTGCACAGGATAGAGTAACATGGAGAGCTGGATCAAACCAGTCTCAGGACTGAAGACCACAACAACAACAACATATGATTTATATAGTTCTCAGTATTTGCGGAGGGTCTCCTTATTTGTGTAATATGTTCCGCAGGATTTAGCTTTTAATATAGTCGGAGGCTTTCTCTAAGTCTATAAGTGCGATGTGTGTTTCCCTACTCAACTCTCTTTGTTTCCCTACAAGGTGTTCGGGAATTCCCGTTACAAACTTCAAGGCCTAGTAGAGGAGAGTGAATACATAATATTTTGGATAGGAGCCCATGTCTGCAGTCGTGCCATGTTACAGCCGTTTTAAAATGTATAACTTAGCTAAGTAGGTATGTAACAGGTAGTCTTTGGGGGGGGGGGGGGGGGGTTAGCTACGTCGAATCGGCTGATGCCATTTGACGTCTGTCCTACGTCCATAACCTGGTCTGAGCCTCAATCAAGTGTCTGTGAGTGTTAGAGCAACATAGTTGAGTACACATTTGCCGAATACACTGACGTGATCCATCTGAATCGTGAAGTTCAGGGGGCCCGTCGTCTCTATCAAGATCGTTCTCCACAACATCCGGCTCCGTAGCATACTCTTTTCGTCAGAATACGCAACGGCTTCTAGATAGGGTCCCTTTACTGTCAGCAGGCGTGACTGTGGTGCTCCAAGAAGACGCCGCACACTGGAATTGGAAGAGGGTTCACTGCATCACGTTGAAGAAAACCCTTCAACGAGTATGCTAGCAATTTATTTGGCTGTTAATGAGTGGAACTGTTAATTAAGTGATGTACCAGGTCACACCTAATCAGTTACTTGTAAAAGTGGTCGCATTACCATTATCCCTTCTAATGGTTGTATCGCAGAAACGGTATGTTTCCGGATATAGATCCCAGTACAAAATATTATCTACTTACTCCCCTATGCAAGTCCTAGAAGTTCTCAGAACAACCTGTATAACTCGCTTAAGTGTGAAAACGTTATCACTAGAGGAGGTCCTTCCTCTGAAACCACTTTTTCTTCAGATAATAAGTTTCCAGTAAACTTGTGATAATATGTTTTCAGTAATAATCTGAGAACGTGAATACGGTATGTCTACTAGTGTTATAACACGGTAATTATTGCATTCGCTTCGTTTACCATATAACTTTTGTAAATGGCTGTGGTTTTATAATATGACCTCTTTTCCACACCTCGTTCTTATTCAAGACCTCGTTTAGTTCTTGGAACGTTATGAGGTCGCAGTCATATTAACCATCCATTTCTGGTGTGGTCCTCCTCACATGGTTGTTTCTCAGACCACCAGTGCCGTTTATAACGTGCTATGCATACATCTTCTGGTATTACATTAATTTTTGTTGCTTTTTCTATTTTTTAAAATTGCTTTACCATCTTGTAAGCTATAGGCTGTGAGATCTGATTATGACACAAGTTAAGATCTTTCTGCACGTCTATGGCCAGAGTTATTACCTAAAATGTTTCACTTTAATGTAAAACTTAAATTTTAGAATGGTTACTGACAGAATTTTGCTAACTACTTGGATAAAATATAGGTGCAAGTTATAAATCACTAACACGGCTGAAAGTGATTTCAGTTTTCGTCAATGAAATTTATTCGTCTGAAGACACGTTATTGTTCTCTGACGATAAGCAAAAGTTTTTGAGGAACAAAGAATGATGTAACTTACGGCCCCAGTCACGGAGAGAAACGTACTATAAATTTGATAAACGTAAACTAGATTTGAAAACACAATTATGTTTTCGCAGCTACACACTACAAATAAATATACTCAGCCAAATCTAGCCAACCGACAAAACGATTAATTATTTATATGTCGATCCGACATAAAATTCAAATAACGTTTTCACTAGCTTATGTGGCACACTGAAAATGTTATGATTCGAGACTGATACAGAGTAACTGTAAGTCTTCCGATTGATGCAGAATACCGAATATCTACCGAGAGACCTCATAAGTCAGATTCTCTTACTCACGCACAAACCCCCCTTTTTCCAAAAACTATCCGCTATTCTAACACTCAGCGCATCCCATCCTCGAAAATTGCACCCGATGACGACACACTGGTGCCTCATGTCATCAACAATATAAATTTACGTTTTCCTGTACAAACTTTTAATTGAAATTCCGATTGCGTCATTATCTGCACACTAAAATTCTGTTTCAAAAACATGTGTCGAAATAACTGCTAATTACCATACTTTTCCAAACATTGGAGTTTCATTATTCAAAATTTGAGCTTTCAGGTGAGAAAATTGTTTACGCTCTTGGTGTCATTGTTATTTAGTTTGCACTTAGGAATAATACATCATTGTCACCATATTTTGTTTTCCATCTTCAGTACAGTAATAAGAATTTACTTACCTTTGATGAAATTCGAACTATGGGCAATAATTAGGTACAGTAAATAATATATATGGTTAAAAAAAACTTACGATCTAAATAGTACGTGTTGTTACTAGTACCCGTTGCCAACGCTTACTGCCATACTGCCAGTGTTTCTGTCTTCGTACGTAAGTTATGCTGAATTTAATTAATTTCCATTTCCATTGATTATCTTATCTTAACTGTTAGATATATGGATCATATTATTGTCTGAGTCAACACGTCTCGTCAAAAGGAGAATTTGAATACTCAATCTCTTTGGTGGTGTGATAACATCAAAAGTTATAAATTATGAAATACGTACGTCATAAATCTGTTTGCCTCTCTAACATTTTTATATGTCACATTCAGACGATATCTCTATATTGTTAGATGCGTGATTAAATTGTTTCAAATAACACTTAGTGTGTCTCTGTAACCAATAATATTTGCGCTGCCCATGCGCAGATGATTAGAAAGTAATCGAAACTTTGCCACTGCCAGTGGCAGCTTTTGTGATAAATCCGATGCATTCTCCTAATCCCTCATTACTTATTCTTTTTCCTTTTCCCTAGTGACTCATTTTAAGCCTTTGAATACATAAGTTTATATTTTGCCGTTAGTTTTGTAAATTATTGTTTGTTTCTGGTGTAGCAAAATTCAACCTTTTTTTGGTATAGATGTATTACGTTTTTATGCTGTAACCTTTACCCTTGTTGTCCCAACTCTTTGTCGTTTTCTTCCATTTAGCGAAATATTTTTCCTGCTACCAGGTAGTGGTCCGAGTAAACGCCACTGGCCCGAAAAGAACATCCTTAACTGGGTTTCATATCTTACGGTTAACAATCAAATAAACTATTATTGACCTTGTGTCTCCTCGAGCTCGAAGTGTATATTTCTTCCAGGAGAAAAAAGAAAAAGTAATGTTATTCGTTTACAACCCATTACTTGGAACAACATGTAAGAGTATAAGAGAATGCCGTTGTAAATGTTCTTCGCCAAGAGTTCCCACTGTTAGAGGCACTGGATTATTTACTATTCTGGCATTTAGGTCTGCGCAGATTAGTAGGTGGTCCGACTGGCTTTATGTATCCACTTCTCTTATTAGGGTTACGCAAAAAGCTTCAGCCTCTTCCTTTTCCTCTATCGTCAGGACTATACACCCCAGTCACCGTGAGATGCCCCCCATCTACCCGGAGTGTGTGTGTTACGAGTCCGTCATTTATGTAGGCGTAATCGTCGATTTTAGAGTTCCATTTATTCTCTTCTAATATAGAAAACTCCACTACCAGCTCTTTTGTAGTTTCCCACACCGCTGTAAGTCGTTAGGTATCGACCTGTTTCTGCAGTTCCTCTCAGCTTTTTCTTTGTTTCTGTAATTGTGGCAAAATTAATGTTCATTTGTTTCAGTTCTTTAGGTAGCTCTATTTCTTTTATATGTGGGCTTTTCAGCTGCCAAGTACAATTTTGAGCTTTTCCACTATTCCGATTCGTTTATCCTTTTCACGTTTTGATCGTCTTCTATTCAATGCATTTGGCTGGTTTCTTTGTATGTTTGTATAAATTAAAGACCCCGGTATGTGATGCCAACCTACAGCCAAGCTGGATATGTGTTGGAGCAGATATCTTTTGGCTGCAGGACTTACCAGTAACTTTTGCCCAAGGTTTACTTCCTCTAGCCTGTGGCCAGCCAATCACTTACCTGCAAGACAGTGAATGTTTAAGTTTTCTCCTGAGTTTTTCCCCACTGGATGGTTGACTTCAATATGTCCTTGAGCCCTTTCAGCCCCATTCCTAAGCTTACTGAAGTCCATCTAATCTTAAGCCTGGCTCCAACCTTCCGAACTATCTGCTTTAAAGCTCCTACAAGGGTAGCTCTCACATTATGACGGGACCTGCAACATACTCACCAAGGTAAGATGTCAGTTAATGAGAAGGCAATCAGTAATTTCCGATTGTAGTTTGAATCATAACGAAGACTATGTTGGTTATTATAATTGCAGACTGGATGAGAGCAAGAGTCTTTGGCCTCAAAAGCATGCAGAAATGAGAATTACGTCGTTTTGTTTACAATAGACTGTAAATTGACAGTATTTTGACTACTTATGACATGAATCACGCTTTAAATATAAATCCTTCAAAATAATTTCATTTATTTTAAGATTACATTTTATAAACACAATTTTTATGTTTTTAATACTGACATTTAATGATTATAGCTTATTCTCATTCTCTATCAAGAGTTTGATAGTATAATGGTTATTGTAAATTTGCACAGGGTCCACAGAGAACAGGAGTATGTCCCAAGACTGGATTTCAGTGCATGTAATTCGATTTCTTCTATCTTTCTTCCCTACACAATATTCACGTATTCTTCTTTTCTTGGAAGGAGGTTTTGCTGCCCTTCCTGCACCCGGTGCTAGTAGTGAATTCGTGTAGCCCTGCTGTCTGGTTTCCCAAAGTGATGATGAAAGTGCGACGCCTATTTTATTTACCGGTAGCCGGCGTCATTGAAACTGCTTACGCACTCATTAAACTGACATAGATCATGTTGAAGAAAGCCACCAACGGCCAGCGCCTTGTTTTTCTCTTCACACTGCTGCATGCCGCTCTTCGATTTATAGCGTCAACGCCACCTTTTCTTTCACTGTACGTCTTAACTTCAAGCTCCTTCCCTTCTGATGGCGTTACCTTGGGTTGGATATGAAGAGAGCTAAGGAAGATAAAGATTTTGTTCTCTTCAGTTACATAAGAGACAGTCAGCCCATTTAGTTGGAAACCAAATGATGTAGAGTGTACATCACGTCCTTTAGGTGTAATAAAATCGGCAAGCTGTTCACCTTTGCTTTTACGGATAGTACCTACTAGTTTCAGATTCTTGGACAGCAAATAATGAGCTACATCGAAAGATGTAAAAGAAATTTCACCAGTTATACTACATCCGGACCTTTCAAGGTCAGTCGCCAGGGGTTTGATACAATTACCACCAAGTGACACTGCTCTGCTTTCTTTCTCCTTCACCAAATACACTTTGATCTTCCAGCAGCAGTTTATTGCACTGTCACATATTCTCGAGAACTTAATTCCATATCTACACAGTGTACTATCGCAATGGAACACAACTCTAAATGTGACCTACTGTTCATCCACGGCCATGCACCATCCTGGAATGTAGGCATCCCTCAAGGTAGTTTCTCACATCTCAAAATTATTCTGATTGGCTCCAGTTTGTCACTTGACGTATGGTCACGTCGCACTGCTATTGTCAAAAATCAAAGTCCTCAGAATAGCATGGTAGCGGTCACGATAAATGTTGTTGTTGTTGTGGTCTTCAGTCCTGAGACTGGTTTGATGCAGCTCTCCATGCTACTCTATCCTGTGCAAGCTTCTTCATCTCCCAGTACCTACTGCAACCTACATCCTTCTGAATCTGCTTAGTGTATTGATCTCTTGGTCTCCCTCTACGATTTTTACCCTCCACGCTGCCCTCCAATGCCAAATTTGTGATCCCTTGATGCCTCAAAACATGTCCTACCAACCGATCCCTTCTTCTAGTCAAGTTGTGCCACAAACTTCTCTTCTCCCCAATCCTATTCAATACCTCCTCATTAGTTACGTGATCTACCCACCTTATCTTCAGCATTCTTCTGTAGCACCACATTTCGAAAGCTTCTATTCGATTCTTGTCCAAACTGGTTATCGTCCATGTTTCACTTCCATACATGGCTACACTCCATACAAATACTTTCAGAAACGACTTCCTGACACTTAAATCTATACTCGATGTTAACAAATTTCTCTTCTTGAGAAACGCTTTCCTTGCCATTGCCAGTCTACATTTTATATCCTCTCTACTTCGACCATCATCGGTTATTTTACTCCCTAAATAGCGAAACTCCTTTACTACTTTAAGTGTCTCATTTCCTAATCTAATTCCCTCAGCATCACCCGACTTAATTTGACTACATTCCATTATCCTCGTTTTGCTTTTGTTGATGTTCATCTTATATCCTCCTTTCAAGACACTGTCCATTCCGTTCAACTGCTCTTCCAAGTCCTTTGCTGTCTCTGACAGAATTACAATGTCATCGGCGAACCTCAAAGTTTTTATTTCTTCTCCATGGATTTTAATACCTACTCCAAATTTTTCTTTTGTTTCCTTTACTGCTTGCTCAATATACAGATTGAATAACATCGGAGAGAGGCTACAACCCTGTCTCACTCCCTTCCCAACCACTGCTTCCCTTTCATGCCCCTCGACTCTTATAACTGCCATCTGGTTTCTGTACAAATTGTAAATAGCCTTTCGCTCCCTGTATTTTACCCCTGCCACCTTCAGAATTTGAAAGAGAGTATTCCAGTCAACATCGTCAAAAGCTTTCTCTATGTCTACAAATGCTAGAAACGTAGGTTTGCCTTTTCTTAATCTTTCTTCCAAGATAAGTCGTAAGGTCAGTATTGCCTCGCGTGTTCCAACATTTCTACGGAATCCAAACTGATCATCCCCGAGGTCGGCTTCTGCCAGTATTTCCATTCGTCTGTAAAGAATTCGCGTTAGTATTTTGCAGCTGTGACTTATTAAACTGGTAGTTCGGTAATTTTCACATCTGTCAACACCTGCTTTCTTTGGGATTGGAATTATTATATTCTTCTTGAAGTCTGAGGGTATTTCGTCTGTCTCATACATCTTGCTCACCAGATGGTAGAGTTTTGTCAGGACTGGCTCTCCCGAGGCCATCAGTAGTTCTAATGGAATGTTGTCTACTCCCGGGGCCTTGTTTCGACTCAGGTCTTTCAGTGCTCTGTCAAACTCTTCACGCAGTATCTTATCTCCCATTTCATCTTCATCTACATCCTCTTCCATTTCCATAATTTTTCCTCAAGTACATCTCCCTTGTATAAACCCTCTATATACTCCTTCCACCTTTCTGCCTTCCCTTCTTTGCTTAGAACTGGGTTTCCATCTGAGCTCTTGATATTCATACAAGTGGTTCTCTTCTCTCCAAAGGTCTCTTTAATTTTCCTGTAGGCAGTATCTATCTTACCCCTAGCGAGACAAGCCTCTACATCCTTACATTTGTCCTCTAGCCATCCCTGCTTAGCCATTTTGCACTTCCTGTCGATTTCATTTTTGAGACGTTTGTATTCCTTTTTGCCTGCTTCATTTACTGCATTTTTATATTTTCTCCTTTCATCAATTAAATTCAATATTTCTTCTGTTACCCAAGGATTTCTATTAGCCCTCGTCTTTTTACCTACTTGATCGTCTGCTGCCTTCACCACTTCATCCCTCAGAGCTACCCATTCTTCTTCTACTGTATTTCTTTCCCCCATTCCTGTCAATTGTTCCCTTATGCTCTCCCTGATACTCTCTACAACCTCTGGTTCTTTCAGTTTATCCAGATCCCATCTCCTTAAATTCCCACCTTTTTGCAGTTTCTTCAGTTTCAATCTGCAGTTCATAACCAATAGATTGTGGTCAGAATCCACATCTGCCCCTGGAAATGTCTTACAATTTAAAACCTGGTTCCTAAATCTCTGTCTTACCATTATATAATCTATCTGAAACCTGTCAGTATCTCCAGGCTTCTTCCATGTATACAGCCTCCTTTCATGATTCTTGAACCAAGTGTTAGCTATGATTAAGTTATGCTCTGTGCAAAATTCTACAAGGCGACTTCCTCTTTCATTCCTTCCCCCCAATCCATATTCACCTACTATGTTTCCTTCTCTCCCTTTTCCTACAGACGAATTCCAGTCACCCATGACTATTAAATTTTCGTCTCCCTTCACTACCTGAATAATCTCTTTTATCTCGTTATACATTTCATCAATTTCTTCATCATCTGCAGAGCTAGTTGGCATATAAACTTGTACTACTGTAGTAGGCATGGGCTTTGTGTCTATCTTGGCCACAATAATGCGTTCACTATGCTGTTTGTAGTAACTAACCCGCACTCCTATTCTTTTATTCATTATTAAACCTACTCCTGCATTACCCCTATTTGATTTTGTATTTATAACCCTGTAATCACCTGACCAAAAGTCTTGTTCCTCCTGCCACCGAACTTCACTAATTCCCACTATATCTAACTTTAACCTATCCATTTCCCTTTTTAAATTTTCTAATCTACCTGCCCGATTAAGTGATCTGACATTCCACGCTCCGATCCGTAGAACGCCAGTTTTCTTTCTCCTGATAACGACGTCCTCTTGAGTAGTCCCCGCCCGGAGATCCGAATGGGGGACTATTTTACCTCCGGAATATTTTACCCAAGAGGACGCCATCATCATTTAATCATACAGTAGAGCTGCATGTCCTCGGGAAAAATTACGGCTGTAGTTTCCCCTTGCTTTCAGCCGTTCGCAGTACCAGCACAGCAAGGCCGTTTTGGTTAATGTTACAAGGCCAGATCAGTCAATCATCCAGACTGTTGCCCCTGCAACTACTGAAAAGGCTGCTGCCCCTCTTCAGGAACCACATGTTTGTCTGGCCTCTAAACAGATGCCCCTCCGTTGTGGTTGCACCTACGGTATGGCCATCTGTATCGCTGAGGCACGCAAGCCTCCCCACCAACGGCAAGGTCCATGGTTCATGGGGGGGCACGATACATATTTTCATTGAATAGTGGATGGCGATTCTCATCACTCCAAAGCTGCCTGATAGCATCTTTTCTTCACTTGCAAAAACCAGTCATAATCAGAAAACAAAGATACTTTTTCATTTCATGCAAATCTAGAGTCACCGAGTCCTTGTAGAGGATGAGATCTTCCTTGCTGATCCACATACATGCCTCCCCAATCAAGAACAAAAAAGAACAACATCAAATAAGTCTCTTCGTTATCACAGTTCTTAATCGAATACCTTGTAGGCCCCTGGTCCTCGTGACGGCAGCCCATATTTAATTCCCATTGTGAGAAAACAGTAAGATACACAGTGCATTGTTTTTCTCCTTCTCCGTAAAGGGATTTATCAAGGTCATCGTCATCTACGTGTTCTTCTGAGTCCTCAGCAACTTCTACCTATAATCAAAATTGTAAACTGAAATTAAACAGGTTGATTTTCAGAATCAGAAGACTGCTCCAACATGTCCAGATCTCCACATCTGATAGTCCTCCTCTCCGTAACATCTTCACTTTGTAGAACAGACAACTGTTGTGAAAAAATGCATCTTAGTAAACATGCTCTTAACACAAGGAGAACTGTTTTATGCTGAACAGGGCGAGCCAACTATAGCAAATGACGTAACAGAAGCTGCGCAAACAGACTTCTGGTCGTTTAAAAAATTGCTCCTAACCATATGGGATTTTCGGGGCCAGTATGGTAGGAAACTTGAGCAAACACATAAACAAAAACCCATAGGTATTTTTTTTAATTATTTTCCGAAGTTGTGATTAACAAGAGAAATTAGGAAAAGTCCTAAAATTTCATTAAAATACAATATGTAGATATTAATAGACTTGATAATAAATATCACACACTGGAATCTGAGACCCGATGGTAATTAAAAGGATAAGTGAGCAATGAGTGAACTGCGGCAGGAGACGTGTTTTGTAGCCCTGAATTTAAACTCATGTCCCAAGCTAACCACAGCCTCGTGATGTGTAATATATCCGAGAAAGCGGTCGTTAAACTGCGACAAAACTAAAATGACGATCGCTTTGTTCACAGCTATTAAAGCTAACCTCTACGAGCAAACTGAAGGCAGAAAAATTTCAGTTTGAGCACTAAAACCAAATAGTCTCGCTCTCATTAGTTATCTTAAACTCTCATCTCATTGGTTACCCGACGTGCCACGTCACCAACCGAAGAGCAGCCCTTCTTCGTACCTGGTAGCAGATTGTACACGGCGCAGGTAGATTCCAGATGAGACGAGAATGATAGGTAAAAAAATAAGAGCAAATAAAAAGTCAATACGACAGTGAAAATAACGTGGCAAAGAATTGAAAATAAAAAACTTTGCTTAAACCAATTGACTGAATAAAAATCGTAATCAAAATCTTTTGATTAGATCTGGAAACAAAAAAAATTCACGGTATCGGAAAATATTCGAACCTAAGACATTGAACATGGCAAGGTAATGGACTAACCCCTGCGATAAAGTGCAACACTGTGTCTGCTTCTTATATTTTTGACTATAATCTCCCTGACGTAAACATGAATTGTGGGCTTGAAGAACTCGGCTCCACACGATATCGTGCGAAGCATATCTCATGTAAGCAGATCTCTGTGATTATGATAGCATCACATGTGACGTTGAATCGCGTCTTGTGCTGAAGTATCTAGTAGTTCTGTGTATGAAACGTTTGTATTTCATTATCATCGTTGTGTGTGTGTATGTGTGTGTGTGTGTGTGTGTGTGTGTGTGTGTGTGTGTGTATGTGTGTGTGATGTTTGTGGTTATTATGATGATGAACTACGAAATACAAGAGTCTGATCGATGATTCGACATCACAACACGTGAAGAGAGATTGCCAGACCAGGATCTGGAAGTGAACTGACCAACGGCGAAAGGTTAAGCGTGACGTTGAGCGCTCCTATCGGAGGGAACCAGCTCCAACGCGTGAAGTGTCACCTATCAAGTAATTTTAATCAGACAAATAAGGATAAGCCTTTAATAAATCCGTAGAAGACGATGGAGGTCAATGTATTTCTAGTTTAGCTTCGAACAGTTTCATTTTGTACTGAAAATACAGTGTTATTGGTACGTGGTGCCAAATCTTGTACACGATTACTGATAATTGTACTGAACAAATAACAGCTGGATGGCAATGGCCTTGCCGCAGTGGTAACACCTTTTCTCGTTAAACCACATAAGTTAAGTGCTGTCGGGCTTCGCTGGCACATGGATGGGTAACACTCCGGGTGTTCAAATGGTTCAAATACTTCAGAGGACTATGGGACTTAACTGGTGAGGTCATCAGTCTCCTAGAACTTAGAACTACTTAAACCTCCCTAACCTAAGGACATCACACACATCCATGCCCGAGGCAGGATTCGAACCTGCGACCGTAGCGGTCGCGCGGCTCCAGACTGAAGCGCCTAGAACCACTCGGCCAGCCGGTCGGCCCTCCGGGTGTGTCGCGTGCTGTTGGCATGTAGGGCTTGTGGCACCACTTGTAACCGCACTTTGACGAAAGTTGACTAAGTGCGGGTGAGCGATATGCTGACCTCATACCAATTCATACCATAATTGTAAGACGCCTCTCGGCTGATGATGACACGGCGGTTGGTCGGTTTTTTTAGGATTTCCGAGATCTGTTCGGACGGAGCTAACTTCAATAATGATTGTTTAGTATACCGTTTCGGGTGATGCTAGCACATATAGAGAAAGATTCCCAAGTACCCAAGAACAATATAACTTTATTAGTAAAAGGGAAGCACACAATAACGTTAGCCACTGAAACAGCTTCTGAGTAAATACAATGTAAAGATCGTCCTAATCTAATGACAGTTTGTCACTAATATGACAACAGTTCTTGAATGTACAAGTAGAGTGCACTGTATGTCACTAACGAGAAACACTTCAGTAGGCTGAGTGTGTATGAAACGCGCTGGCGTTGTGTCCGGTTTTACTGGCACGTGTAGCGCGATGACGGGAAGACTGGGTGGCAATTCCGTTGTTGAGGCGAGACGTTGAGGTCGGGAGAGGAATTTGCACTGACTGCGTAGCTGCTGGGCGGTGACCAATAAAGGCCGCCACTCAGAAGAATAACGAGAAACTGTTCGTTGTCACGTCACTCGCAGGGGTGAACTAGTGTAGGCTATATCCGGCGGATGTGGCGCCCTCCATACCGCAGCGGGTGTCGCATTCGAGATGAGAAGCAGTTGGCTTCCAGGCATCTCAAACGGGCGGCAACCCGCAGCACTCTGTTGTTTGGCGTGTTGCGGCATCCGTATGCTACAACCTACTGCGTTAAGTTGCTGTATAGTTACTTTATGAGTTGTTAAGGAGCGTATAACTATACCTCCACTAACAGTTAATTAGTTCAAAAATTATCGCGTCGTGCACTCACAGTATGATCTTTTTATTGCGCAACTAAATGGTCTTTAATGTGACAGGTATTGCTACATCAATTGATTTCAGTCATTGAAGAGAATTAACAATAATATCACTTATCTTGTATTTGCAATCCAACGACGATCTCGCCCTGGCTTTGGGTCGTAATTAAAGTTGTTGTCTAGGTAGCATGACTGTCGCTGTTGGTGCGAGAGGCACTTGGATGTTAATTACGCCGACTTGAAGAACTTACGAAGACAATCTTTCAGGGTTAATTCACATTTATTAAACTTCTTATATTTTCGCATGTTCAAAACATTACTTCATCATACAATTACGCAGCCGTCACTGCTCCTATGTTGAGTGGTACTTAAGTAAATAAATTAGTGAAATCAAAGTGAAGTAGAAATTAGAATATAAATGAAAAACTTAGTTTAGTTTAGAAGAGTTACACACTGGCAAACAGCGGGCAGAACAGCAGAGCAGAAGAGACAATGACCATGAAGTCAGCAAGTTCCACATAAGCGGACGCTGTCGATTCAGCCGTCAGGGCATCGCCCGACCGGCTCACGTGTTTCTCAGTTGTCACATGTGACCAAAGGCCCTCGCTTACATTCCAAGAGCCAATGACCGACGTTAAGAAGGTTCTTCGAGAAGCTTTTCAACGTGACAGAAGAGGCAATGACCGGCTCACGTGTTTCTCAGTTGTCACATGTGATCAAAGTCCCTCGCCTACATTCCAAGAGCCAATGACCGACGTTAAGAAGATTCTTCGAGAAGCTTTTCAACGTGACAGAAGAGGCAATGACCGGCTCACGTGTTTCTCAGTTGTCACATGTGATCAAAGTCCCTCGCCTACATTCCAAGAGCCAATGACCGACGTTAAGAAGATTCTTCGAGAAGCTTTTCAACGTGACAGACGAGGCAATGACCGTGAAGTCGTTGACCTCAAGTGAACTGAAGTGAATAAATACGCGAGACGCAGTGGGCCCGAGACGAAGAAGACGAAGGAAGAAGAGAAGAGTAGCAGTAGTTTTCAGTCAGTTTCGGTGCTGAAGACCGTCATGCAAGAAGAGACTACATCATGCACAGACGCACCAAGTCCGCCGCTGTAATGGAATAGCAAGCAGCAGCTTCGGCGCCAGAAGACAGAAGTTAAAAGGTATTTGAAGTCTCATTTTTACGTACCCGGGTGACTCGTGGGGACGGGAAGGAGACGGCCTCACATCAGCAGTCACCTGTGAGCTGGGATGAAGATCTGACAGCCGAAGAATGGCTAGCGGGAGTCCGTTGTTCGAGTCCGGGACACTGGCCTTCCCCCGCCGCGTCGCTCCGCTGGCCGACGCACAACTCAGGCGGCCGCTTAGAGAAGAGAAACACTGGGACGCCACATACAAGGTATCACCATCCGATGCACGACTTCGCTCGCAATAATTAAACGGGCCATCTCGCGCTGCGCGTCTCCAGTCAGCTGGGCGAGACGGCGACACGAGATACACACTGCCACGCGTAATCAGACGCCGCCGCTGCCGCAGTAGAAGGCTTCGCAAACGACACAGCTGCGGTTCTCCGAGCCAGAACATCGAGTAAGGAAACAGTTGTACGAAACTTGCAATAAAAGTTATCTTACGTAAAAATGCTGTTTCATTCTACCTCATGCCCGAGCCAAGGAAGAACCCACCCTGCCCAAATGTTGGTAAGAGAGAAAAATTAATTAATTTAGTATTTTCACCCTGGCATAATGCTTTAGAATTAAATGGCCATTGCAGTGATGCTCATCCTGACAACTGACTAGCATCAAAAGAGGAAACCCAGTTACATTTAGTGACAGAACTGTTACACCTGACAATACTCACAACAACCTTCACTGTCCACAACTCAGACTCATCTTTTCATTTCCAACACAAAGACAAAACTGTTCATATTCAACACAAAAACTTGACTACTCTGTATGCTTCCGCGCCAAAAGTCACAAGCCAGCATCTAAGATGACAAACAATAAGTACAATGATATTCACACTAGTGATTATATCGATTTCAACATCTCTAAATATCTACGTACGTACATATAAAAATGGAACCAAATTTGAATAGAGTGAAAAATATGAGGCATTACGTAGAAAAATATTCATTAATCTACGGTATCAAAAAATTGTGTTGGCGGGTGGTAATGGTTTCGCAAATAAAGAACCATTACAAGCTCAAGTTACACTACAATCGATCCCATGTCTGTGACCTCTGTCACAGAGGATCTGAGCAACAAGCGTCCTCAAACCCAATCAAACTCTCACTTTTTCATTTTCAGCAAGCATGTAACAAGCTTACCTTTAGGAGACTTGTAGAAGCCTTTTCAAACAGTGGAGAGAATCAGTGCATCAGTGGCAAGTGGCTAAGGATAGCGCCAGTAACCCAAAAATCCACTGAATTTTCAACTGAAGAAAACTACAAAGACTAGATTGGAAAGTATCCTCAGTCTCATGGAATTAATATATATATATATATATATATATATATATATATATATATATATATATATATATATATATATATATATATATATCGTTTTCTCTTTACATTCTGCCCAAACATCCCTCATTCGTGTGCTGTGATTCTCATTCCGTTCTTCGGTCCTCTTTAGGTCCTGTGTTCTCTTCGGCTTCTCTTTTTCCCTGTTCGACCAGTGTTCCTTTATCCTCTGGCGGTGTTTATGTCATCTCTGTTCGGTCCATTGTGTTCGTTTGTTGTGTGGTGTCTCTTGTAGTTAGTTTCTTCTGATCAGCTTCCTGAGGAGTGTTTTGTTACGTATTGTTTCCTGTGTGATGTTGAGTTGTTCCATGTCATTTCTTACTTCATTCATACATTTGTTGTATATCCTTGTGCTAACCCAGTCCAAGATCTGTCTCATTATCCTATGTGGTACCATTCTGTTGAGGTGTCCGTAAAACTATAGTCTTGGTTTCCTGATTTTGACTGCTATTTTCTCTGTGTGTTCGTGTAGTTCTTCAGCTGGTCTCTTTATGCATACCCCGTTTTTTTGCGTCGCCCCGAATATATTCCTGAGTAGTTTTCGTTCCGTCTTCTCTATCTGTTTGATTCGTGTCTACTGTGGTCTCGGCTTCGTGTAGTGCTTCTGGTAGCACCGCCGTCTCGTAGTGTCGTAGCTTGGACTTTTTCAGATACCTTCCATATTGTGGTGATTCCAAGTCAGTTTGTAGGCCGTTTCTAGTTTCGCTCTTCTCTCTTCATTAGATACCTTATTTCTTCCTGTAATCTGTGTTGTTTCTCTTAGGTACTTGATATGTTCTGTTCTGTGTACTGTCCCATATTTTGTGTGTTAGCTTTGTTCTTTCAGCCGCTCACGATTCAGTTTGAATTTCAGTCGACGTACAGGATGTCGTGTGCATCATATAAATTTGTATTCAATCTTTCTTTTGTTTTTTGTGTTAAATCACGTGAAGAAGTACTTGCGATCAAGTACGGCAGAAGGGCTTCACAACATTCCTTCTGGATACATTCGTTACAAGGGTATTGTCTGCAATCCTTATTTATACAAAATTGTGTAATATTTTCAATCTAGAGATCGTTGCTCTTCATTTCAAAGTTACCGGTTTCGGGAAATGTCGGCCATCATAGTATCATATATTTTAGTTACAGAGTAACCTGCTGCAAAAGAACTGTCAGTTAAGTGGCATATGACATTGAACTGGCAGGTCGTTTACGGCAGGTTATTCTGTAACTACAACGTATGAGCTGAGAATGGGTGACATTGACGGAAGACGATAATCTCTAAATGAAAAGCAACGATGTGTAAACTGAAAAAAAATAGACACTTTCATTTCTATATTCATTGGTGGATAGGGCAAAGGGACGACTATTCATGGTGGTATGTAGAAACTATGCACCTGGGGACACACCATGAGACTTTTGGATAATATCATCCAGAAAATCCCGAAGATCGCAAGAGCAGAAAGTGCCACAGTTTGCGCTCATGCATCCAGGTTGTTGAGAGCTGTATGAAGTGGTATGGAAGAAAATACTGAGAAGCTGTTAGAATATGAGCTTGGTTTTCGGATAGGTACTGCCACTAGCGGAGCAGTTCTGACGATGCAATTTATAATAGCAATAACACGTAAGACAAATCACGGCACGTTCATAACATTAGTCGACCTACAAAATTACCTCGGCAATGCAAAATGGTACAATGTGTTCTAAATTTTCAGAAAAGTGATATCAAGTTGTAGATAAAGACGGGAATGTACTGTATGTACAAGAAAAAAGAGGGAACAATCAAAATAGAAGGTAATAAATAAAGTACTTTGATTAAAATGGGCGTAAGACAGGGATGCAGTATGAAGACCTATTGTTCAGTTTATATGTGGAAGACTGAAATAAATGAAATGGTCAGTAGTGGCATTCCAGTTCAGAGGAAACGACGCCATTTACAGTTTTCAGTGATCACATTGCTACTGTACGTATTACTCTTCATTTTCCTGGCAATTATGTCGTATATTCACGAGGTCGGCATGTTAATTATTGGATATAGCAACGTTAGCGGTAGGTGGTCATCGGATGCCCCTCCTGTCGCCACCCTTCGCCCCTTGGAACGAGATCTGTAACCTCTTCTGTCTGTGCCTACTGTTCTCCCATATAAGAGTGTGAGAGCGTTTCCTGAACGTTGTTGAATTGTGTATTGGAAACCTTCTGAAAGTCACATGCAGGTTGACAAGCGCACCAGCACTCGTCGTATGCCCGCCATGTGGACTCTATCCACGCTACGTCCCCTTCCAGAATAGCGAAAGCGACGTGCTAACACGCGGTTGTCTGGGCGAGTCAGTACACCGGGCTGGTACTTATACCCTGCCTCAGTTACACGTCTCGAGCGTGGCCGATCATGGAGCTCTGTTTCTGCATTTCCTGAGGCTGTAACTTTCTTTACCCATCGTCCAACTGTACTCGTATCAACTGCAGTATCGCCATACACTGTACACAAACGTTTATGGATGTTCACCCTGGTTTCTATTTCTGCACACAAGAATTCAATAACAGCACGATGCTAGTAACATCAGTCGTGTGTAGACGCCATATTCACGCTGTACTACAGCTCTGCCATCTGCCAGAGCGGTTCGAAGCATCAACGGTGCATACGACAGACTTCAAATGTGAAGCAAGAACAAGAAAGTTGGTCTATGTATAGTAATGAATTTTTTTTAAAAAAATGTCAGGCATTACTAATTGAACGGCTCTCGTAATAAAGTAGAAAAAAGCGTCTAAGGTAAACGAAACTAACTGGAAGACATATAAAGTTATAAAATATATTAGGTGTAAAGCGTGAGATAAAAATTAAGAAACATGTAGGCCAACCTTCTCGTAAGTAGCTACGATACATATTATGTTTACAAAAAGAATTGGAGACTGTAAATAAAAAGGCATGTTTCTGTTATAGCAACACTGTTTCCAGTGACTCCTCGCCAATAGTGTAATCGTGTAGGGGATTTGTCAATCTATTTATACGCAAGATATTAAATTTATTTATGTTCATGGTCAGTAGCCAGTCACTGCTGCAATAATTGATCCTCAGCATACCTTCCTTTAGAAGAAAAATGGTGAATTAAAGACTGGGTGTAAGAGATCACATGACAATAAGGCAGTCACATGGTGCTAGGCGTATTGAAAACTGACCCCACTCTTCTTCCCAAAGGAAAGAGTATTAACCATTAAATACAATAATGCTCGTTAGGATATCCAACGAAGAGAAGCACTGTCAATCGTAAGCCTTAATTCATCACACAGTATGATTCGAGGTGAAAAGGTATAAAAATATGACATTTGTCCACCTGCATGCTCCGAATCGTTTACTAAAGGCTAATTTCTTCTGGTTTACTCTCAGTTTACTATCTAAAACTCGAAATCGATTAAGAAATAGGGGGTACGACATTCCTTCTACGTCTGCGTTTTGAAGCTTCTTTTCAAATTCCTTAATTCCGTTACTCTTCTTCGATACACTTTGCTATGAAACGGGATGTGACACATTTAGGATACTGACTGTAAACAGAGACTATGCAATAACCATACCTTCTTTCACAAACCGACTGTGTTGTCAGCATTATCTTGGACCAATAACAGTTATACAGCCAAGGCGTTCAACGACGGGGTGGGGGTTAAGGGGGTGGGGTGGCTCTAACGTGCTAGATTTCGAAGTGGATGTCTTACACGGGCATTTACACCGCACTTGAAGTACTGCAAAGTCGGCTCTTGCGATCGTTCCTGCTGATTAAGTACCTGCAGACACGATCGATGAGAATGCGGGTCAGCTGCCTATTCGTTTCTCCTTATCTTACCAACGCCAACGGATGAACCATTCCGCAAAGCGGGTTCTCGTTCGGTGTTGTAAGAGCTGCTCACGAATAACTGGAAATATCTGGAGAGGTTTATTGTCTGAACATAAAACGATAGCCATCTGTTTGTCTTCTGCAAGTCCACGAACGCCCGTGAAGGAACAGAGACGCTTATTTACGGCTTTCCTTTCTGCAGAGTAATGTTACGTTTGCTAAACAGACTACCTAAGCTTTCATCTAACCCATACAAGAAAGTCTGTATGCACATTTTCCTTCCATACATCACCTTATTTCTTTTTGTGACTGCATATCAATAACTTCAGTGCTCTTTGGAACAGAATGTCCACTACAGTGAATAGCCAAGTATTTCAGCGGGCCTATAAGTTCCAATCTACATCTACATGATTACTCTGCAATTCACATTTAAGTGCTTGGCAGAGGGTTGATCGAACCACAATCATACTATCTCTCTACCATTCCACTCCCAAACAGCGCGCGGGAAAAACTAACACCTAAACCTTTCTGTTCGAGCTCTGATTTCTCTTCTTTTATTTTGGTGATCATTCCTACCTATGTAGGTTGGGGTCAACAAAATATTTTCGCATTCGGAAGAGAAAGTTGGTGACTGAAATTTCGTAAATAGATCTCGCCGCGACGAAAAACGTCTTTGCTTTAATGACTTCCATCCCAACTCGCGTATCATATCTGCCACACTCTCTCCCCTATTACGTGATGATACAAAACGAGCTGCCCTTTTTTGCACCCTTTCGATGTCCTCCGTCAATCCCACCTGGTAAGGATCCCACACCGCGCAGCAATATTCAAACAGAGGACGAACGAGTGTAGTGTAAGCTGTCTCTTTAGTGGGCTTGTTGCATCTTCTAAGTGTCCTGCCAATGAAACGCAACCTTTGGCTCGCCTTCCCCACAGTATTATCTATGTGGTCTTTCCAACTGAAGTTGTTCGTATTTTCAACACCCAGGTACTTAGTTGGATTGACAGCCTTGAGAATTGTACTATTTATCGAGTAATCGAATTCCAACGGATTTCTTTTGGAACTCATTTCGATCACCTCACACTTTTCGTTATTTAGCGTCAACTGCCACCTGCCACACCATACAGCAATCTTTTCTAAATCGCTTTGCAACTGATACTGGTCTTTGGATGACCTTACTACACGGTAAGTTACAGCATCATCTGCGAACAACCTCTTAGGAAGGCTTCTAGCGACACTTTATCCGATTTTTTTTAAATAAAATTAATTTGCGTTTGTTTCTGCTGGATCTGGAAGAAAAGGTATTGAGCCTAGCTACAACGACCTTGTGATCACTTATCCCTGTATCAGCCATGATGCTCTCTATTAGCTCTACATCTACATCTACATCCATACTCCGCAAGCCACCTGACGGTGTGTGGCGGAGGGTACGCTGAGTACCTCTATCGGTTCTCCCTTCTATTCCAGTCTCGTATTGTTCGTGGAAAGAAGGATTGTCGGTATGCTTCTGTGTGGGCTCTAATCTCTCTGATTTTGTCCTCATGGTCTCTTCGCGAGATATACGTAGGAGGAAGCAATATATTGCTTGACTCCTCGGTGAAGGTATGTTCTCGAAACTTCAACAAAAGCCCGTACCGAGCTACTGAGTGTCTCTCCTGCAGGGTCTTCCACTGGAGTTTATCTATCATCTCCGTAACGCTTTCGCGATTATTAAATGATCCTGTAACGAAGCGCGCTGCTCTCCGTTGGATCTTCTCTATCTCTTCTATCAATCCTATCTGGTACGGATCCCACACTGTTGAGCAGTATTCAGGCAGTGGGCGAACAAGCGTACTGTAACCTACTTCCTTTGTTTTCGGATTGCATTTCCTTAGGATTCTCCCAATGAATCTCAGTCTGGCATCTGCTTTACCGACGATCAACTTTGTATGATCATTCCATTTTAAATCACTCCTAATGCGTACTCCCAGATAATTTATGGAATTAACTGCTTCCAGTTGCTGACCTGCTATTTTGTAGTTAAATGATAAGGGAACTATCTTTCTATGTATTCGCAGCACATTACACTTGTCTACATTGTGATTCCATTGCCATTCGCTGCACCATGCGTCTATTCGCTGCAGATCCTCCTGCGTTTCAGTACAATTTCCCATTGTTACAACCTCTCGATACACCACAGCATCATCTGCAAAAAGCCTCAGTGAACTTCCGATGTCATCCACAAAGTCATTTATGTATATTGTGAATAGCAACGGTCCTACGACACTACCCTGCGGTACACCTGAAATCATTCTTACTTCAGAAGACTTCTCTCCATTGTGAATGACATGCTGCGTTCTGTTATCTAGGAACTCATCAATCCAATCACACAATTGGTCTGATAGTCCATATGCTCTTACTTTGTTCATTAAACGACTGTGGGGAACTGTATCGAACGCCATGCGGAAGTCGAGAAACACGGCATCTACCTGTGAACCCGTGTCTATGGCTCTCTGGGTCTCGTGGACGAATAGCGCGAGCTGGGTTTCACAAGACCGTCTTTTTCGAAACCCATGCTGATTCCTACAGAGTAGATTTCTAGTCTTCAGAAAAGCCATTATACTCGAACATAATACGTGTTCCAAAATTCTACAACTGATCGGCGTTACAGATATAGGTCTATAGTTCTGCACATCTGTTCGACGTCCCTTCTTGAAAACGGGGATGACCTGTGCCCTTTTCCAATCCTTTGAACGCTACGCTCATCTAGAGACCTACGGTACACCGCTGCAAGAGGAAGGGCAAGTTCCTTCGCGTACTCTGTGTAAAATCGAACTGGTATCCCATCAGGTCCAGCGCCCTTTCCTTTTTCGATAGATTTTAATTGTTTCTCTATCCCTCTGTCGTCTATTTCGATATCTACCATTTTGTCATCTGTGCGACAATCTAGAGAAGGAACTACAGTGCAGTCTTCCTCTGTGAAACAGCTTTGGAAAAAGACATTTAGTATTTCGGCCTTTAGTCTGTCATCCTCTGTATCAGTACCATTTTGGTCACAGAGTGTCTGGACATTTTGTTTTGAGCCACCTACCGCTTTGACATAAGACCAAAATTTCTTAGGATTTTCTGCCAAGTCAGTACATAGAACTTTACTTTCGAATTCATTGAACGCCTCTCGCATAGCCCTCCTCACACTACATTTTCGCTTCGCGTAATTTTTGTTTGTCTGCAAGGCTTTGGCTATGTTTATGTTTGCTGTGAAGTTCCCTTTGCTTCCGCAGCAGTTTCCTAACTCGGTTGTTGTACCACGGTGGCTCTTTTCCATCTCTTACGATCTTGCTTGGCACATACTCATCTAACGCATATTGTACGATGGTTTTGAACTTTGTCCACTGATCCTCAACACTATCTGTACTTGAAACAAAACACAAAACTTTTGTGTTGAGCCGTCAGGTACTCTGCAATCTGCCTTTTGTCACTTTTGCTAAACAGAAAAATCCTCCTACCTTTTTTAATATTTCTATTTACGACTGAAATCATCGATGCAGTAACCGCTTTATGATCACTGATTCCCTGTTCTGCGTTAACTGTTTCGAATAGTTCGGGTCTGTTTGTCACCAGAAGATCTAATATGTTATCGCCACGAGTCGGTTCTCTATTTAACTGCTCAAGGTAGTTTTCAGATAAAGCACTTTAAAAAATTTCACTGGATTCTTTGTCCCTGCCACCTTTATGAACGTTTGAGTCTCCCAGTCTATATCCGGCAAATTAAAATCTCCACCCAGAACTATAACATGGTGGGGAAATCTACTCGAAATATTATCCAAATTATCCTTTGGGTGCTCAGTCACAACAGCTGCTGAGCCAGGGCGCCTATAGAGACATCCAATTACCATGTCTGGGCCTGCTTTAACCGTGACCTTCACCCAAATTATTTCACATTTCGGATCTCCGTCAATTTCCTTCGATACTATTGCACTTCTTATCGCTATAAACACGCCTCCCCCTTCACTGTCCAGCCTGTCTCTGTGGTATACATTCCAGTCTGAGTTTAGAATTTCATTACTGTTTACGTCTGGTTTCAGCCAACTTTCTGCCCCTACTACTATATGGGCGTTGTGACCGTTTATTAATGAGAGCAGTTCTGGCTCTGAGCACTATGGAACTCAACTGCTGTGGTCATTAGTCCCCTAGAACTTAGAACTACTTAAACCTAACTAACCTAAGGACATCACACACATCCATGCCCGAGGCAGGATTCGAACCTGCGACCGTAGCAGTCTCACGGTTCCGGACTGCGCGCCTAGAACCGCGTGAGAGCAGTTCTGGGACCTTTCTATAGACACTCCTGCAGTTTACTATTAGCACATTAATATTCTTATTTCCTGATGTATTTTGCCTACTCCTACCTTGCTGCGTCTCAGGCGTCGTCTTGTCGGGCCTAGGGAGGAAATTCTCTAACCTACAAAACCCCCATGTGCACTCCACACGTACTCCGCTACCCTAGTAGCCGCTTCCGGCGTGTAGTGCACGCCTGGCCTATTCAGGGGGACCCTACATTTCTCCACCCGATTGCGGAGGTCGAGCAATTTGCACCCCAGATCTCCGCAGAATCGTCTGAGCCTCTGATTTAAGCCTTCCACTCGGCTCCAAACCAGAGGACCGAGATCGGTTCTGGGAAAGATACTACAAATACACTCCTGGAAATTGAAATAAGAACACCGTGAATTCATTGTCCCAGGAAGGGGAAACTTTATTGACACATTCCTGGGGTCAGATACATCACATGATCACACTGACAGAACCACAGGCACATAGACACAGGCAACAGAGCATGCACAATGTCGCCACTAGTACAGTGTATATCCACCTTTCGCAGCAATGCAGGCTGCTATTCTCCCATGGAGACGATCGTAGAGATGCTGGATGTAGTCCTGTGGAACGGCTTGCCATGCCATTTCCACCTGGCGCCTCAGTTGGACCAGCGTTCGTGCTGGACGTGCAGACCGCGTGAGACGACGCTTCATCCACTCCCAAACATGCTCAATGGGGGACAGATCCGGAGATCTTGCTGGCCTGGGTAGTTGACTTACACCTTCTAGAGCACGTTGGGTGGCACGGGATACATGCGGACGTGCATTGTCCTGTTGGAACAGCAAGTTCCCTTGCCGGTCTAGGAATGGTAGAACGATGGGTTCGATGACGGTTTGGATGTACCGTGCACTATTCAGTGTCCCCACGACGATCACCAGTGGTGTACGGCCAGTGTAGGAGATCGCTCCCCACACCATGATGCCGGGTGTTGGCCCTGTGTGCCTCGGTCGTATGCAGTCCTGATTGTGGCGCTCACCTGCACGGCGCCAAACACGCATACGACCATCATTGGCACCAAGGCAGAAGCGACTCTCATCGCTGAAGACGACACGTCTCCATTCGTCCCTCCATTCACGCCTGTCGCGACACCACTGGAGGCGGGCTGCACGATGTTGGGGCGTGAGCGGAAGACGGCCTAACGGTGTGCGGGACCGTAGCCCAGCTTCATGGAGACGGTTGCGAATGGTCCTCGCCGATACCCCAGGAGCAACAGTGTCCCTAATTTGCTGGGAAGTGGCGGTGCGGTCCCCTACGGCACTGCGTAGGATCCTACGGTCTTGGCGTGCATCCGTGCGTCGCTGCGGTCCGGTCCCAGGTCGACGGGCACGTGCACCTTCCGCCGACCACTGGCGACAACATCGATGTACTGTGGAGACCTCACGCCCCACGTGTTGAGCAATTCGGCGGTACGTCCACCCGGCCTCCCGCATGCCCACTATACGCCCTCGCTCAAAGTCCGTCAACTGCACATACGGTTCACGTCCACGCTGTCGCGGCATGCTACCAGTGTTAAAGACTGCGATGGAGCTCCGTATGCCACGGCAAACTGGCTGACACTGACGGCGGCGGTGCACAAATGCTGCGCAGCTAGCGCCATTCGACGGCCAACACCGCGATTCCTGGTGTGTCCGCTGTGCCGTGCGTGTGATCATTGCTTGTACAGCCCTCTCGCAGTGTCCGGAGCAAGTATGGTGGGTCTGACACACCGGTGTCAATGTGTTCTTTTTTCCATTTCCAGGAGTGTAGTTAGTTCTGATTTCACTCCGCAAGCGAGGCTTTCCGCCTTCACCAATTCCGCCAACCGCCTGTACGAACTGAGGATGACCTCTGAACCCAGACGGCAGGAGTCATTGGTGCCGACATGAGCAACAATTTGCAGTTGGGTGCTCCCAGTGCTCTCTATCGCCGCCGGCAGGGCCTCCTCCACATCTCGGATGAGACCCCCCGGCAAGCAGACAGAGTGAACACTGGCCTTCTTCCCCGACCTTTTCGCTATTTCCCTAAGGGGCTCCATCACCCGCCTAACGTTGGAGCTCCCAATAACTAATAAACCCCTTCCCCCGTGTGCCTGCTCGGACCTTGCTGAAGGAGCGGCCACATGTCCACTCACAGGCAGAGCGGGCGATGCCACACGGCCAGCCTCCACATTGACCCTCCACCTCGTGCGCCGTGAACGCCGCTCAACCCGCCACTCCCCTTGGGGAGAGGGTGGCTCAACCGCGCCCGGTACCCGCGAAGATGTCTCGACAGCAGGGACAGTGGGTGAAGCATGTAACACCTGGGGTGTACCATGCGACGCACCAGACTCCCCACTGCCGCTACACTCCGAGGCAGCAGCCTGAAGACGGCTGACTGCGGCCATCAACACGTTCAGCTGTTCGCGAACAGTGGCCAGCTCCTCCTGCGTGCGTACACAGCAGTCACACATCCTATCCATCCTAAGAAATCAATTCACTGTAGAGAGTTAATCAACTTTTAACTAGACTGCTAATTCACTAAGGGCGGGTGACTAAACTGACTGAACAGTGGTTGCTAGCCACTTCTTGTAGAAAACAATAAAAATAGCACTACTGTATTGAAAACAAACACTAGCACTATTGGCACTATGGTTGACTAAAGGGACCCTCTCTGACTGCATTCAAAACAACCCCGAAATCTATGGAACACTATTACTAGCACTCGACAATTAAAGCTTCCTAAAAGCAAAAACACACGGAAGAAGAAGTGACAATCATAGCGTGTAGGCTTTCACGGCCGCCGTCTTCAGTAATTAGAACTTCTGGGCTAAGAGGCCGTGGTCCAATAGTAGAAATACTTCTCCCTGACGTTTCGTTGCCAGCTGCGGGCAACATCATCTGAGGTGAGTCTACGACTGGCTGCTAGGCCGTGGAGGTCCTGTTTATATAGAGCGCGTAGAGGGCGCCACCACTCGTCACGTGTTGTCAACAGTAAAACTATCTCTGGCTGGCGTCATTACTCTCGATCGAAGGTAATCGATTGTCACATCTTTGGTACAGAGTCGATCGCCATATCTTATCTAGCTTCAAGCCTTCTTCTTTCCTGTTAAAATTATTGTGACGTTTAAAAATCTCTACAGCCTCTCTATACATACGTGCATAATAATGCGATGTCTTAGCCAGCACGCTCGTCTCACTAAATTTTATTTCATGGTCACCCGTTTCAAAAACATGTTCCGCTACAGCCGATTTGTCCGTGTGTCCCAGTCGACAGTTCCTTCTATGTTCAGTTAGGCGAGTATTGATACTTCTTTTTGTGGTTCCAATGTAAACCTTCCCACAACTACACGGAATCTTATAGACACCAGGAGTAGCTAGAGGGTGTCGTGCATCTTTCGCCGATCTTAAGCATTCACTAATCTTCTTGGTGGGTCTGAAGATTGTCTCAACTCTGAATTTGGCCAGCACTTTCCCGATACGGTCCGTAACATTGTGGATGAATGGAAGAAAAACTTTCCTCAGCGATGGTTGTTGTTGTTGCACGTTTTCGGACATTTTTCTTCTGGGATGGAGTGCTCTATCTATCTCCTTGCCAGCGTACCCATTTTTCTGGAAAGCGGTTCGCAAGTGGTTTAGTTCCTCTTGCAAATAAGCTGGCTCACAGATTTTATTAGCCCTGTCCACCAATGTCTTGATAATACCTCTCTTACAGTTAATACTTAAATTAACGAAGCTCGCTGCACAGCAGACGTGAAGCGGACGGCAGTTACGACGACACTGACACTCTGGATTGTTAGTATCTAAGAGGTCAAGTGTGTTTTCGCAACCATTTACAATTCGCGTGGGTTCGAAATAATTTTCGGAGAAAGCATTCAGGACAATCTCGGAATATGTTTTCTGCCTACCACCAGTTTTGAACAAGTATTTTTGCCAATATATCGAGGGAAGGTTGATGCCACCACCAACTATAACCGTATGAGTGGGGTATTTATTTGTAACGAGACTCAGATTTTCTCTGAACTGTTCAGCTACTATATCATCAGAGTCTGGGGGTCGGTAGAAGGAGCCAATTATTAACTTAGTTTTGCTGTTAAGTATAACCTCCACCCATACCAATTCTCACGGAGTATCTACTTCGACTTCACTACAAGATAAACCACTACTGACAGACACAAACACTTTACCACCAATTCTGCCTAATCTATCTTTCCTGAACACCGTCTGAGATGTCGTAAAAATTTCTGCAGAATTTATTTCAGGCTTTAGCCAGCTTTCTGTACCTATAACGATTTCAGCTTCTGTGCCTTCTATTAGCGCTTGAGGCTCAGTGACTTTCCCAGCACAACTACAACAATTTACAACTACAAATCCGACTGTTCCTTGATCCAAGCACGTCCTGTATTTGCCATGCACCCTTTGAGATTGCAGCCCACCCCGTACTTTCCCGTGGCCTTCTACCCTAAAAAAACGCCCAGTCCACGCCACACGGCCTCCGCTACCCGTGTAGCCGCCAGCCGAGCGTAGTGAGCTCCTGACCTATTCAGCGGAACACGAAACCCCACCACCTTATGGCGCATGTCAAGGAATCTGCAGCCAACATAGTCGCAAAACCGTCTGAGCCTCTGATTCAGACCCCCACCCAGGTCTGCACCAAAGGTCCGCAGTCGTTCGGTCAACGATGCTGCAGATGGTGAGCCCTGCCTTCATCTCGTAAGCAAGACCGGCAGCTTTCACCAAATCAGATATCCACTGGAATCCAGAGAGATTTTCCTCAGATCCAAAACGACACACGTCATTAGTGCCGACATGTGCCACCACCTGCAGCTGGCTGCACCCTGCAATCTTCATGACATCCGGAAGGACCCTTTCCACACCAGGAATGACTACACCCGGAATGCACACGGAGTGCACATTGGATTTCTTCCCCTCCTAAGCCGCCATATCCCTAAGGGGCCCCATTATGCGCCTAACATTGGAGCTCCCAACTGCCAATAAGCCCATCCTCTGCAATTTCCCGGACCTTGAAGGCTGAGAATTATCCTCTAAAACAGGGCAGGCAGCTGCATCTGGCTCAGCCAGAGACAGTACCTGAAACCTGTTTGTCAGACGCACCGGGGATGCTTGCTGATCAGCCTCCGGGGACGTCTTTCGCTGCATGCCATGCCTTGGAACGACCTCCCAATCAACCACAGGCGAGGGCTCAGCCACACTGCGGGTAGCAACCGGGGCAACCACAGCGGCAGACCGATCTGGGGACAGACGGGACGAGGTTGACATCCCCATGATACCAAAGTCTGGCTCCCCACAGTGGTGCCCATTGGCAACAGCCTCATGCTGCGTGACCGAAGTCAGCGCCGCCTGCAGCTGTGAGCGAAAGGATGCCAACTCAGCCCTCATCCGAACACAGCAATCACAGTCCCTGTCCATTCTAATCGATGTTGAACAACAATTACTGAAACACGAGTCCATGCCTAGATAACGCATGGGAAACACGCAAAGAATGTATGAACTAACCTGTACAAATGCCTAACGACTGCGCTTCAATCAGCCTGAATTTACGATTACAGTAACTAAAACTCGAAATTACACCTCCTAAACGAAACTCACATGCAATTTAAGTAGGAATCTACGAAGTGACACAGAAAAGAAGCTATATACGTATCTTTCTGCGCTGTCGATGTGCACCAACTGGGAGCTCAAGCCAATAATTGAGCTTATCTCATTGCAAAGGTGCTGTATCTATTTAGGCTACTTCAATACATGTTACTAAAAGTAGTACCTCTTTTACTCCCAATGATTGACATTGCATCCAACCGTTAAACAATTTTATGCATTTGAGTGAGTACAGCAATATGTCACATACTAGCCTACGGAGAAGAAACGTAGTTATGAGGTACCTTTTTATCTTCACATGGCTACTGCCTATATAATTTATCAGATTCCAAAGAATAGTAACCATAACACGAAAATGAGGCAAGGAATAAAAGGGGAAGCCGCTTGTTAGAATTTTGCAGAGAGCATGATTTAATCGCTCCTGACACTGATTTAAGAATCATGGAAGGAGATTGCACATGCGGAAGAGACCTACAGACGGAAAGTTTCAGATTGTTGTATAATGGTACAGCACAGATTTCATACCCGGAATTTAAACTCCTACAAGTATTCAGAGACATATGTGCAGCCTGAGCATAGTTTGTTTCGTTGAGAGCTGTAGATTAAAATGTAATAAATTTCGGAGAGATAGTTAATTGTCTAGGTCCTAGATATACAGAAATAAGCGTAATTTATCAAGAATTTCAAAAGGAGCATTAGATAACAGTTGTCTGACACAGGGGAACAAAATGCAACAGACAATGGAATGGTACCGATGCGAGATGAAATAGTGAAGGCAGTAGAGAACCAAATAAGTGTAAAGAAATAAGCAGTAAAAATCCTTGGAAAACGTGATATAATCTTTTAACTGATGAAAGGAGAAAGTATAAAAGTACGGCAAAGGGAGCAATACAGTTTTCTAAAACTCTGGACTGACAGGAATGGCAATATGACAAATTCTAGGCTGTAGAAGCATGTATGGCTAAGGGAAGGACAAAATCTATTACTGAAAATATGAGACCTTTGGAGAATAAAGAACACGTTGTATGAATATCATGATCTGAGATGGCAAGCCAGAAAGAAGAAATGAAAGCTATATACATCAGTTGAACGAACTAGAAAACAATATATATATATATATATATATATATATATATATATATATATATATATATATATATATATATATATATATATTATTTCTCTGTTCTCTGCTCCAAGGATGAGAGCGAGCTGTTTGAGATCCAGCCCATTAAAGATTCGCGGTTCTTTTCAGTCAAATTATCTAGGGGAGTCTCAGTTCGGGACTCTTTTTTTAGCGCTTTGACGTTGACGCCGTGAAGATTTGTTTGGGTTCCAGGGTTGCGAAAAAACGTGGGAAACACCACTTATCTTAGAACATAGGTTGCATAAAGGCACGTTTATAGCATTAGTAGACTAAGGGAAATCTTTCGATAATGTTCGTTGGAGATCTTTCTTTGATTATTTGAAGTCAGCAGCAATAAAATATAGGGAGCGAAATGTAGATAAACCAGAGTAGTAGGATATGAAAGGAAAGCGGCAGTAGAGCAGGAAAAGAGGCATTGTTGTTGCCTATTCCGTTGTAATTCGGTCTGCACATTCAGCGACCAGTTAAGTGAATCAAATAGAAGGGAGTTAAAGGTCAGGGAGAAGAAATAAAGTTTAACGCTTTGACGTTGACACCGTGATTCTGTCAGAGATGATGAAGAAGCAGTTAAATGAAATGGATAGTGTCTTTAAAAGGTGTTATAAAACAAAAGTAAAATAAGGTTAATGCAGTCCGATTAAATAAAGTGCTGTTGAAGAAATTACGTTTGGAAATGGGCCACTAAAAGTAGTCCAGGAGTTATGCTACTTGTGCGGCATAGTAACTGACGATGGGCAAAATAAAGACGGCTAATAACAAGAAAAGTAATAACTTCTTCCTGACACAGGAAGATTTGTTAATACGTAAATACGAGTGTAAGTGTTAGGAAGAATTTTCTGAAGGTATTTGTGTGGCATGTAACTTTCTACAGAAGTGATTTGTAGAAGATAAATATTTCGGTGAGGGAGAGGATAGAATCTTCTGAAATGTCGTGGTACAGTCTCATGCTGAAGTGGCAGTATCGAACAACTACTGAGAATGTACTGAACTGGAGGGAAAAGGAATTTACTGCACAACTTGGCTAAAAGAAGGAACTTGTTTATTCGACATTTCCTAAGGCATCAAGGCATTGTCAATACGGTAATGGAGGTGAGTGTAGAGGGTAAAAACTATCGAGGGAGACCAAGGTGAAAGCAGAAACATACGGCACATTCATGTTTTTGCATTGTTTATTTGCAAAAGGAAGGACTTTAATGTATTTTTAGGACAAAAATGGCAGAGGCACGTTATTTCACTTTTTTTATGTCGCGATGCTGTGTAATGGAAGTGGTTACACACACACACACACACACACACACACACACACACACACAGACACACACACACAGACAAAGTACACATGTATTTTTCAGAATTTTTTTTACTAGCTGCAGCAGCACCTGCAACGGATCCTTTAACGTTGCTGACAAAATATTAAAGGTTAACCAGATTAAATTGCGACACTATATCCCGTTTTATTAAGAATGAGAAATGTAACGAACATTATGGTTTATTTATATGACCATTCAACATCGAGCAAATCAGATAACTGGTGGCATCTCAGATTGTTCAAGGATGGGGAAAGGTATCCAAGTGTTCTTGTATAGAGAGGCTATATTGATATTCATTTTGAGTGGTTTATGGAAACTCTGGGAAATTTGTGCCAGATTGGACGAAAAGATATAAACGTCGCCCATTGGAATACTGTGGCACTTCCTTTGCTTGGGACATTTCCGAGGAGTATGTGATACCAGCGTAACAAATTAATTATCCTTCGGTGTACACGGACAGGACATGCCGCTTATGAAAGAAAGCAGAGGTGCTTAAAATTATAAACAATTCGTAAATGATCGTCGACACTTTATTAATCCATAAAAAACAAACGCGAGGCACTTATTTAAAATCTGTTACAAGATAGAACATAATAAATACGGTACAAATGTTTCTCCTGCGTCACGTGTCTACGGGAGATTGTTCGTAATAGAACATGAGTTGACGTTGCATTGCGTGCTTGGTGCCATTTGAATCTCATAACGCACGCTGCACCTAGTGACACAGAGGGAAACAACGCATGGGGCAAGGGGAAATGACGATGAACACGGGTGAGCCTGTGTGATTCACTGTACAGTATTCCTCAGTAAAGAGATGAGGCATCTATCTACGAATTTCACTCAATAGCTCAGTTCTTTCTACAGCTGAAGCAGTCAGTAGTGGAAGTCACTGTTTTAGCAGTTTTGTTTTTACTTATTCTAGTCACGTGGAACAGACAACATCTGACATCTTTGTGACATACCCAGCAACGCTTACATGCAGTTGTCATTGAATCTGAACACAAAGTGAAAACTTTTCCAGTCCACGAAGTACGTTTAAGATGGGATTGACGTAGTATGTGTTAGAAAAACGGAAATATAACAATGAAGACATGTTTAACCACACACGAAAACAGAATCATGAATTATGATTCCACTTTGTTTTAATCTGATAATGCAGATTGGTCTGAAAGAAATTTTGTCATCAGTTTCTTCCTGTCTCCCAAATATGTTTTCAGTGTACCTTAACTTATCATCATATTCACAGACATCATGTCTCAAAGCCCTTAAACATTTTCTATCGTTGCTTCCCTACTGTCCGGCACCGAGCGATGTGGTGCAATTGTGAGACACTGCACTTGTCTCCAGGACGACAGTTTAAACCCTAGTCCAACTATCCGAACCAAGGTTCTTCGTGGTTTTCTTAGACCAGTTAAGTTAAATATAGCAGTGGATTCACTGAAAAGGGGCGGAACGCGTTTCGTTTCCCGCCCTTCACAAAAACGAGTTTAAGCTCCGCCTCAAACGACCACGTTGTCGACAGGTAGAGAAACCCTATTATTTCTTCCTCCCTCAGCACTGCCCATTGTACTTTTCATGAAGTCATAGTTTGATACACGTATTTTTTCAGTAATCCTTATGTCTTTTCCGAGAGACTTATCTTTGACTTGGTCTGACTTCTAAGCGGCAGTTGTATGGATGCTTGGTGCCCGGCCTACAGTTTCGACTAGACACACAAGACTTTAAGGAAACAGTTTCGGGTAAAAAACTGATGAACAAGCGCACGTAACCTAGATAGTGAAAAGCATATTTTTAAATGACATTGTTCCATTGCTTGAGGAATCTGCCATCCACACTCTAACAAACCAGCCACAACAGAAGAGAATTCCTCAAGAAATATTTGACTTCTGCAACCAAGAACGAAATTTATTGTGAATCAACGTTCGAGGTCACCTTCTAGTCATGTAGATATAGTTTAAACCAACAAGTAATGTCTGTAATCGTGTAAAAAATCTGGAACCATAACAAGAAAGAAACATTAACTGTGGTGGAGCTTAAATGGCGGTATATAAGCTAGTATAACGCAGAGAGAATAAAAATTGTAGTCCATACAGAGAGATCCGAATGGATTGTAGTTTATTTAATGAAAATTGATTCATCTGACTAAAGGTATAAGCATTTGGAATTTACTTGGAATGAGAGGACGAGAAAACAAAGCATTATCAGCAGCCATGTCGAATTTCAGGTGTTTGCTCTTACTGGATATTGTAATGAAAGGAATCGTCTGAACGCCTCTTACGGTATCGGTTTAGCTTTTGCCTGAAATGAAAAAAGACACATAAATCATGTCTTGGCGAAGACCTGAACTGCAGCAATCCGGAAAAGATTCCAAGAATATACATAATTCGTGGGAATAACGAGCTGTAAAACAGTTAATACTGAAACAACAAACGATACCTCGAAGCTTTTGGTTGCTTGCCACTCTGACTGACAAAGTCCGGTGCAACTCGCACGAAACAGTTGTAACGAGACACACAATTTAAAATCATTACTTTCCATTAATAGAAGTTTTTTGATTTTTTCGCCTCGACAGATTTATTCGTAGAATCAAGATTTTTAGCGACTTTTCTCTGTCATTATCTGTACAGTTAACTGTGTTCAAAGAACGAGTTCGTGCTGAAAAGTAATGCATACGATTTTTTTTTTGTGAAAACTCTATCAAAATTTTGTACCTTAATTCTTACGTCTACATACATATTTCACAACGCAGTCACCCTGGCAACGAACACAATTCTCCCAACGAGAGAGAAGTTTGTTGATATGCCACTGTAGAATGTATGACTTGTTGATGGACCGCTTCACCTCTATGAAAGTTAAGTCCTCGAAAGTTCTCTTTAAGTTTTTGAAACAGATGAAAATCGTGTGAGGGCAAGTCGGGACTGTATGGAGGATGAACCGTAAGAGTGAACCAGAGGCATCAGATTGTTGCAGATATCGCAGCGCTCTTGTGTGGTCTGGCATTTTCATGCTGAAAGATAGAGAGCTCCATGTGTGGATAAAACTTTGAATTCGTGAAACTCGGCTGTTTCTTACGCATAAACATAATTACGATACATACCGACATTTTACACGCTACAGTTCAGAGCCCCCTTCGGCAGAGGACTGTACGTGTATTGACATGAATAACGATGTAGGATATTAATAACACTTACTTTATTTAAAAAACTTTAACAGTTTTCACATTAAAATTTTCTGACGAACTAAGTCTCATAATGCCCTTGCAGATCGTGTGGTGCTTTCTTATGTGACATGGTCAAGTCACAAAATTTCCATATTTTACCAGAAATTATGTTGATGTATGTTCTGAAAAGACAGATAGGGACGTTGATCGCCTTAGATGGTAGACGACTCACTTCTCAGTCGTCTCAAGCGCCCGGTTCCATGCAGCTCAGTGTCTACAGAGGCTGTCACAATTACGATTACAGTTCCTCATCCTGAAGCCATGTGACTTCCCTGATGACAGAATCCTAGAAGATTGATGCGAGGATAAAATTCTCGTTTCACCAAACACAACCTTATGTTTGTTAGTGAGGCTGCATTTAACAACTGCAGATTTTTCAAAATCTGCTGTATTTAATGTGACCGCTGCGCTCTAAGGAGTGATCTGAAATCCTATGTACAGCCCGACCAATGCAACTGCTTCTGCAGTCACGAGAAATTCCATAAATTCTAAAAACATTCATATCATAGCTGACTTTAACTGGAAGCTACATCTGTTTAAACAATAATGTGACCCAAAAGTACATTCCCAGAAAATGCTTCCTCAAATCAAGATGGATGTTTGATACCAGTAGACTTCTCTTGACCAGAATTGTCCTGTCTAATTGCGCTTATCTGCTTTTTATGCCATCCTTGCTTCGTCCTTCATGTGTTATTTTGCTTCCAAGTCAGCTCAATTCCTCCAAATCGTCAACTTATGCTCCCCAATTTTGATGTTAATCTGACCACAGAAAAATATGCTCCTATCGGAGCACAAAAAGTAGAATATGCTCCTTTTTAAAACTAAAGACTCTGACTGAAAAGTGTGGTACCAGCAGCCCCATTCTAACTTTCTCAGTGTCATTAACAATTTTACAAAACATTTTCGCATGTGAACATACTCGAGCTTTTTTAACATGCATCTCATCTCTCATTCCCATAAGCTCCCCTAACAGTAAACCTCTTATATCCACTAGATCATCGCTCACACCCATCTATTCCTACTTAACATTCTCACTCACTCACGCAACCCTACTCATAATCTCTTTGTATCTGTCAATGTCTTCTCTCTCACAGCCACAGTTTATTTCGCTCGGTTCTAATACTACTGTCCTAATACTAACTGTCACTATATCAGTCATTCCTTTCCACTGCTGCTGTCTTCTCTCACATTCACGATATCTCTCTTCCTCGTTGCCATTGTCTCTCATTCTCACAGGCTCTGACACACTTTCACTTTATCCTTCCGTTTATTTCTCTCTCACTGGCACTGTGTCATTCAGTCATTCGCTAGCGCTGTTCTGTCACTGTCGAATATGCTCCAGTGCCACCGCGTCCCTTTGTTTCTGTCACACTGCCATCTCCTCCGTTGCTCATCCTTTAGCATAAACAGTGCCTACTTTCTTCCAATAATTATTACTTTTCCGTCTTCTTTCTATTACCACTATCTTCTCTGTCAGCATAAAAAGCGCGAATACGTTCGTGTGACAAAATTTTTGGGAAAATTTTTGAAAGTGCTGAGGGAGACAGAATGAGGCAGCTGGAACCTAGCTTTTCTGTCAGAGTCTTTTATTTTAATAAGGAGCATGTTCGCATTTTTGTACTCCGATAGGAGCTCTTTGCCGCTGGATCCCTTCGTTTTTTAGCTACAGAAGGGAATGTCACTCATATGAGAAGAATTTAATGGACAGTAAATTAATTACGTGAAACAGAAATAACACCTCACTCCTTCTACATCTCAACCTGGGGTTTGCATGCACAAATGTCTTACATATGCTTCAGTACTACAACAGTGGGTTCGCAGAACCTTCCTAATGATAACGGAGACACATTACAACATTTTTCTCCGTGATAAGTCACTTTATAAACTACATTTTCGCCTCACATAGGATTTTGCGTGCTATTTTTTGTATACAAGTTCTGTTACTGTGAACGTCCGTATGTAAACTGGTAAAGACATAAAGAAAATTTTCAAGTATGTAGGAGATCGAGATCTTCTTAGCCGTCTTTGACTCGCGGCTCGGGTTTGGTATAAAAAAAAAATATTTCTGGGTGTTTCTCGATAACGGGTAAATATTTTTGAGTACTGGTAGATGGCACTTCTAGATAAATGCCTACAGAATATTCCGTTAAAATTTTAGCAATTTGCTGCAGTTATTTAAATATCCTCATCACACGGCGAAAAATTGTGAAAAACGCTTTTCCTGAGTTTTTCTTAGCACCCGCCCACCAACTAAATGGTGCCTCCTTAAGGCCCTTAATGCGCAACGTACATAGCCTCTAATTCAAAAAGAACTAACCTATTTGCTCCGTTTTCCTAAGCCAGAAAAAGTGTGTAATACTTGTACTCTAAGAGCTGTCATGGTATGACGATCCTTCTGCTGACTATACTAATGGTCTCTAGAGCGAAGGGCTATGGGAAGTACTCGACCCCAGTTTCTTATCACCAATAGAATGCACGGTATGGGCCCCGGAGAAATCCAGTTTCTATGCGCTACGATTTGGAACATAGATAATCTCATCCTTTGATTTACTCTCAATCTGTGGAGTGTGTTCATTCCATTCAATAGATCCTGCAAATATTCTTCGCTTTCCTGAAGGTAGTAATGTCATCAGAAAATCTTAATGTGCTCCGATCACAGTTCTTTTTACCAATGCTACTGTATGATAGTTTCGGTACGCTACACACGTGGAGCGGTAAATAGTAGGATTACCGGCAGTATTGTTAGGATTTGTAGGGAAACAAATATAAATAAATGTGCAAGAGAAGAAATGGAGCCGACGACCTCTCTCTCTCTCTCTGTTTTTTTTTATTTGTCTAGTTTGTTCATAATTAAACTGCACATCATTCATTGTTAGTACACTGCGTATTTTATATCCTTACAGACACACACACACACACAACTGCTTCACTTGTGTAAACTGTATGGTCTGCACAGATTATTTTTTATTTTCTTCAATCGAATTTTTATGTTACTCCAAAATTGCAAAACCTAAACTTTTCACGCTAATTAAGGCCATAGATTCATATTCTTTTCCAAATGTACTTCTGACCAAACAGTGATTCTGGTAGCTGCAGCCCAAAGTTTTTTTAATCATGTCTTTTGAGGTCTTATAGTGGTTTCTATGGAAATATCACCATAGAAACTCTCATCCCCTAGCAAATGTTTATATATCTAACCGAGAATTAAAATACCAATTTTCATAGATTTAGCTTCAAAATTTCTTTTAATTTTCTTAACATTACTCATCCGCTATTTTAGCCCCTTAGGGATCGCCATTCCAAAGTCCAGTAAGCAACATATTTTTTGTATTTGTAACAGGAAAAGCAAATACAAATTGTCATAGATTTAGGTTTGATAAGGCATTAATAATGAAACAGTTTCATTAAACTTTTCATTTCCTACTGCATGCCCTTAGTGGGTTGAATTTCCCAAGACAATGAATCTGGTACTTTTTTAATTTCTAACCGAGACACTAAATACCAAGTTTCGTAGCTGTAGCTTTAGTTGGTTTAGTAATACTTTAAGGGGACTTGAAGGTGAATATCTGTCAAATAATCCAGATTTTAATTTTCTCTTAAAAATTTCACAGTAGTTTTCTGAACGAGAAAGTGTTTACTTCCAGGAAAATGGACCATGGAAAGTATCAAAATTAGAGGAATTTAAAAGTGGCTGCACACAACACGACGTTCCCAGGCACCGTCAGCTCTGTTAAAAATAAAGTTTCAGTCTCTTAAGTTTGATAATCTTCAAAAACTTTATAGTTGCTTATCTTTTGTTTATACAGAGAGTTTAGTCATTGTTAGCTGTTGTTTTTGTGCGACGTAATTATGTGCATGTGTTTCCTATTGTGTGGGTGAGTTTCTTATTGCACTTGAAAGCAATGGGAAGAATTAAGAGGTTTGGTGTTAAAAAATGTAAATTTTATGGAAACTGGTTCTCCAAACGGATTAACTGTGCTAATAAAGAAATACAATTAGATACAAGCCTTTATTCATCTTCAACTACTCCAAGTGCTTCCAAGCTCTTACTCAAGGTGAGACCTACAACCATATACATTCTTTGCCATTTGCTATAATGGAAGTTATATAACACATATATAGGGAGCTCAGTGACACAAAATTATTAGAGAAATGGTTACATGGTAGGTCTCAACATCCATATGAAAGTTTCAACAATTATATATGGGAACAGATACCAAAACTGCTCTAGTATGACTAAATACTTTGAAAATAGGTGTACTGGATGCTGTTCTACATTTCGATGAGCGTGCAGCGTCAAGGCTTAATGTTATAGAACTGAAGGGAGTGCCTCGTGGACTAAATATGCATAGAACTCTAATAGCCATTGACCAAATGAAACTCTTCAAAGCAGAAAAATCAGTGTTGCAAGTCACCAAAGAAGCATTTATAAGGAGAAGGTGAAAAAGAGAAGGGAGGAAGAACGACAAAAGAAACAAGATGAATAGGGACCTGGGATGGATTAGTGTCATCCAAGTTTAATAGGAAAAGCAATTTTTAACTTTAAATTTAAATCATTTCATGTTCTGGTACACTTTGGCTGAAGAGTAAGAGAGAGCCGAAATTTTGTTTACTCTCTTAAAACATGCATAACCAGTAAGTACACAACTCTTGTGTCTTAACTTTGAACATAAAATGCTAGAAGAAAAACCCTGAATTCATTTCCATAAATTTTGAAAATCATGCTTAAAAGTTTTTTTTGTATCACTGTTTGCGACAGTACAATCTTTTGAATGGTCTGCTTTGAAGATAATAGTGTGAAGAACTTACAAGAATATATAAACCTACTTTTTTCGTATTCTGTGTAATGTGTACCTACAAAGTACGTCAATAATTAGAATGGTTTATTTCACTTGCTAAAAAGAAATACAATTAAAAAATGAGAGAGATAAAACTGTGCTTCGTACATAAAAATGTCCCCAAAAGATATATTAAAAGATGGTAAGCATTATATGGGCTTATAAATCTTATTGTGTGAATTACACTGTTTATAAGACTGACAATTTTTTTAATGTTTCTCCTGCTATTCATGGACCAGTTCCCTTAATAATAACTTATTTTCTAAACGATTTTCACCCATTACTTTACCCCCTTAGAGGTTGAATTTCAAACACAGTGAAAGATGCATTTTTCGTTTTTAACTCAGAAACCAAATTAAAAATTTCATGCATTTAGTTTTAAAAAGGAATTCATAATAAAGTATTTCCATAAAACATTTCATTCCCTATTTCGTCCTCTTAGGGGTTGAATTTTCAAGAACACTGAAATGAGTATTTTTTATTTCTAACTGAGAATTCAGCTGTTAGTTTTCGTAGATACAGCTTCAAAAACAATTTTGAAGTTCATTAATAATCATTTATTATCAAGAAAAATTTCTAAAATTGCTGAATACGTATTGTTTTATTTCTGATTAAGAAGCCAAATATCATTCTACTGTCTACTGTGTACTGTGTAAGATCCACTCCGTCTACAAATTTGAAGTGTCTTTCCTTAAAGATTTAGGAAGGGCGATGATGACTCAGTCACTCAGTCTGGAACTATTTCACTCCGTTAGGGACTGAATTTCCAAAAATAGTGAAACACGTAAGATTTAGCTTTAAAAACGATTTCAAAATTAAATATTTTCATAAAATGTTTGAACGTTTATTTCAGCCCCTTAGGTGTTGTACTTCTAAAAACAGTGGAATACCTATTTTCTGTTCTAACAGAGGCCAAATACAAAGTTTCACAGCCTTAGCTTGCGAAATGAGCTATTTCCATAAAATTTTCATCCACTATTTCACCCCTTTGTGGTTTAATTTCTAAAAACGGTGAAACATGAAGTTTTTCATCAGAGAAGCTAAACCCAAATTTTCGTAGATTTTGCTTTCAAAATGCTTTCATAATTAAATGTGGTCATAAAACATGTCCTTAGGGGTTGAATTTCCAAAAACTCTGTAAACTTTCTTTTTTATTTGTAATCAAGAAGTCAAATCCCAATGTCCATAAATAGAGCTTTTAAAATATTTTAATAGTTCTTTAGTAATGATGCATTTTAAAACTAAAATTTCACCCCAATATGGGTTGAATTTCCAAAAATGCTGAATCATGTATCTCTTTATTTCTGACCAAGAAAGTAAATACCAATTTTCGTAGTTCAGGCTTCAAAACTGCTTCAATAACGACGTATTTTCAAAGAACACTTCATCCCCGTCTTCACCCTCTTACGGATACTATATCGAAAATTCCCCCGTTAAAAGACACCTACAGTATAAGGTTAACCGCCTCCTTAGTGGTTTGGGCTGGGCGATGACGCGTCAGTGAGTCTCTCAGCAGACTTCGATGCAGTGAGCTGTAGAGCTGATTGTTCGACAATTCTCACACTTATATGCCCTTGCTGTCTTCGGGACTGCGAAGAATTTTTATCAAAAATCTTGATGGCATGTCACGTGATTCATATGTAGATTCTACAGACTGTCTTGAAAAGGCGTTTTGTTACCACTTCCCATAATATTTAAAATATCGGAAATAATATTATCTATGCCATCTGGGTTAGTACACTTTTTCGAAGGCTCTGTCAAACTCTGTCTTAAATAGTGGATCACATATGTCTTCCAAGTTGACATGCGTTCCTCTTCTCTTACATTATTAGACAGTTTATCCCTTTCTTAAGGTTCTTTCTACGTTGATTCTTCCAGACGGTTCCCCAAACTTCATATTACTCTCCATAATTACTGAATTCTGATCATAGTCTGTATATCTCCCTTTTGTATACAACTTCATACAAAACGGTTAGGAGAGGTGGGCTACAGAGTGATGTGGCAACTCTTCTCATAACAAAAGCTGGACAAGAACAGAAATGATTACCCAACAAATTAACATAGTAAAGAGAACATTTACTTAACTTTTATTTCTCCAGGTATACGAAGACTCATTACAAATAATGCGTTTATATCCACTAGATCGTCGCTCATAATCATCTATTACCACTTAACATCCTCACTCACTCACGCAACCCTACTCGTAGTCATTATCTCTTTGTGTCTGTCAATGTCTTCTGCCACTATTGAAATTACACTGTATTCGTTTCGTGCTAATGCCTAACTTCATATCTCATTCAGTATAGCCTTTCTTCTGGAACAACGTTTCACAGATAGTCTAACAATCCGGGTTTGATCGGAACCAGACTTAGTGGTATGTATATTAAGGAAAACAAGTTTTACTCTGAAAGACTACGGAGAATAGGAATAGCATCGATACTAATGTCCCACCAACACGAACATGATCATAACAGCATGTGATAAGTGGAAACTTCATGACTTAATCACGCCTCCGTGGCATAATTGGGCCACCTGCATAATGCACTACAGAATGGACTATTAGCACTACAGATGCTTCCTGCCGATGAATAAAGACTTTTGTTTTAGAAGACAGAGAGTAGTAACAATAGTGTCATGGGATGAAAAATGAGAACCATTTATCCAAGAATATTCTCAGTTTGTGTAATATATTTCTACTAGTTAGTTTTGCCTGTGTGATAACTGCAACGAGATGGTAATCAAGCAGAAGACAATTGAAAACGGCAGGTGAGACGCCTCTACTGTGTTTGGGAGAAGCAAGTGGCTACTCGCCACTTTATCTGCACAAAATAGAGAGCATGCAACACGGCTGTATCTGGTGCACTGGCGCCTGCCCGCGTTTGGCTCGGCTGCTACTTGCAGGCCACTCTGCTATCGCAGATCTGGATCAGATGAGCCCGCGAGGAGTACAGTGGGCCGCCGACCGCACAGCAAAATAGAGTTACCCTGGATTACGTGGCAAGAAGGACATATTAGTCTACAGCATTCCCTACATAAATTTTACCCAAGCAAGTCTCAGCAGCATTTTCAGCTATGCTCTACTTCTGCGTAGACAATAAACTGTGGCTCGTGATGTTACACTTAATCATCCTTCCAGTTCTCCTAACGAGTAGAATCAAAAGGAAGATATTCCGTTCCATATCGCTAAGCAGGCAACGTTCTCGATCTTAATTACGGGCGTAACTCCAGGAGTCAGTTGGTACAAGGATTTAGTCAGGTTAATTATGTAGATGTATCGGAACAGAAAGTCTCACATCACAAAGACAATACTGGGAACAGTTTAAATTTGATTGAAGAGCTCACTTAAATCTGTGTCAAAGATTTACAAATACTTAGATTAACGGAATCGTGTTGAGCTGAACTCGGTAGGAAAGTATGCTCTGGCACTTTATACCTGGATTAACTCCCGCCAAAAAAAAAGACACTCGTAAGAAACGGTACAAGAAGCATACCTGCCAATATTTTTCCGTCAGCATAGGCGTGAGACAAATGAGAGAGAAATTCAAGCAATTAGAAACATGTACGTGGTAACATCTTGACACCCAGCTGCTTAGTGCGTAGTTTACGAACCTAATGATGTGCACTGTCTAACAAAAAGAGTGAAGCATCCAGGAGACATGGTCGCCCGTCAAAGCAACTTCGTACATGTGCACACCATCGGTGGATATGTGATTGATTAGAATTCCAATATCATTTGACACCGAGAACGGCTACGGGTGTATGTTATATTTCCTCGTGTTCAGCTTATTTTCGTGGAATTTTAGATTATACAGGGTGCATCAAAAAGAATAATCCTATTTCAAAAAAACGCATCACTATTATGTCATCTGAGATGTGCGTGAACAATGTGCTGTTGGAAAGAGCAAACTCTCGAGTTTTACATGGGCCCTTGTATTTTTGTTTTGTGGCCAAACATTTCCTTGGTGAAATGTGAAACACTAGGGTTCTCCAGAAAGTAAGTTCCGATCGGTCGCTAAATGGAAACCACAGTGAAAATCAGAAACATTTTATTTGCAAGAGTTAGCTACACTTTCCAGATACTTCTCTACATAGTCGCCGCTCCAACGTAGACATCTGTCGGAGAGTTATACCAAATAATCAACATCATCATCATAGGAGGCCACCGCCTGTGCTTTCCGATAATTCCCTACGCTGGTCTAAGGCGTGTAGCCTGCGCCCAAGTGTTGTCTTCGTATCCAGCGTTTCATGTGAACAGAGATGATACTCAGGACGAGTTAAGTATGGCTGTCTTGTGGGTGATCCAACACTTCCCATCGAAAAGGCTGCAGGAGGGTCTTCACTGCCCCTGCAGAGTGCGGCTGAGAATTGGTATGAAGAAGGAAGTGCGTGGCAGTTGTGTTATGTGTGCTGCATTCATTAAGGCGAAGCCTTTCAGCGAGCCTTCCTACTTGGCGGAAGACATCGTTGTTCTAGGTACCTTTACTCGCTCACAGTGTGCTCACAACTGAAAGGAGTGTCTTGATGCGGTCGACGATCATACTAGAGACACTACCCAACACATATGTGCAAAGCTTCATCAGGTTTGGACTGTGGTGTCCATTCCAAGACCGATTGGGTCTTACTTTCTGGACAACCCTCGTATTTTATTGAATTAAGGTAAGGTTGCACGTTTGGCTATAATACCCTCTTGACATGGGGACGGCTGTACAAGTATCCTGTAACAGATACGAGTCTGTTGTTGTATCCAAAGGTGATCCAAATGACGTTACTGGGCGACTGCATACTTTGTAGCACAGCTAATCAAGCTGCCAGTATTCAGATATCACATTTGTGTGAAAAACATATGGAATCATCAGTACTAGATAAATTTTTGATGGCTATATGAGCCTCTTTATTGACATACTTTGCATCGTCGCTTAAATCACAGGCACATAATCCAAACTCTGCATCACCTACATCAACTCGCTGGCGTTCATTCATATCTCTGTTCCTCTAAGGAGGTGACAATCTCATGCAGTTTGTATTGCTGGATCATTCTCTGATATGCTTATATAGTCAATCAGTGCTGAAGAGCCGAAAGTTTGATCATGATACAGTTTTTGTCAACAATACTTTCCAGTTGTAGTGTAATAGTATTGTTGCCAAACTGGTTGTCTGATGATTGATCCACAATACCGCTGGAATTGTTCCATGTGTTTTATGTTGCATTTGTTAAGGCTATCTTAATATACTGAAATTTCTAATGTTATAAAAGTAAATAAAATTTACTCAAGGTGGCTATGAAAAGATTGTGCTGAGACAGGTACCACAGGTTCCACATTCGCATTAGGGTTGTGAACTGTTCCGCAAGAGAGACTTGTCAAGGAACTGAAAACTCATTTACTGAATGGAAGGTAGTATGACTTGAGTTTGACGTGCCGTAGACGAAGAGGTATTTAGAGACGCAGGACAGGATCGGGTTACACAAGAGTATTTAAAGAAATTTGGCGTGCCATTATCAATTTAACCATGAAGGTGATTCAGAAAACTGACAGAACTATCATAATGATATAAGAGTTCTGTTCCTGTACTTGCAGAAAATCTGAGCAGCAGTTAGCACGTCAGTGACACAACGAACTGTTACAGAACGTTACTTCAAAGACAGCTCCGAGCCAGACACCCCGCAGTGAGCATTTCACCCATTTGCGTCTTCAGTGATATCAAGCGAGAGGGTGTAGGAGGGCAGGGTAAAGGTCTCTTGTGTCTTCTGGTGAAAACTTGTCCTGCCTCGGTGCCAGTGGTGGCCATGTGTTGATTATTAGGAGGCCAGTTGAAGACATGCAACGAACCTGTCTGCGTGCTAAGCACACTAGATCCATAACTGGAGTTATGATCTGGGGTGCTATTTCGTACGGCAGCAGGAGCAGTCTTGTGGTTATCCCACACACCGTCACTGCATATCTGAACCTCAGTGCGGTGTTTCGACCTGTCGTGCTGAAATTTCTGAGCAGCAACCCAGAAGGAACTTTCGAACAGCATAACGCACGCCCACATAGCGATGTTGTAACCCAAAATGCTCTACAGAGTGTCTACATGTCACCTTCGTCTGCTGAATCGTCACTTCTGTCTCCACGAGAGTACATATCGGACATAATCGGATGACAACTCCAGCGCCATCCATAAACTGCATTAACTGTCTCTTTATTGACCGACCAAGTGCAACAGTCTCTGATCTCCATCCCTCAAACTGACATCCGGCACCTATACAACAGAATGCATGCACTTTTGCATACTTGCATTCAACATTTTGCCGGATACACCGGTTATTAATGTATCAGAATTAAGCATTTGCAATGACTTACCTGACGCTTACATTTACCATTGACCTTGCAAATTTTAATCACCCAAATACACTACTGGCCATTAAAATTGCTACACCAAGAGGAAATGCAGATGATAAAAGGGGATTCATTGGACAAATATATTATACTAGAAATGACATGTGATTACATTTTCACGCAATTTGGGTGCATAGATCCTGAGAAATCAGTACCAGAACAACCGCCTCTAGCCGTAATAACGGCCTTGATACGCCTGGGCGTTGAGTCAAACACAGCTCGGATGGCGTGTACAGGTACAGCTGCCCATGCAGCTTCAACACGATACCACAGTTCATCAAGAATAGTGACTGGCGTATTGTGACGAGCCAGTTGCTTGGCCACCATTGACCAGACGTTTTCAGTTGGTGAGAGATCTGGAGAATGTGCTGGCCAGGCAGCAGTCGAACATTTTCTGTATCCAGAAAGACCCGTACAGGACCTGCAACATGCGGTCGTGCGTTATCCTGCTGAAATGTAGGATTTCGCAGGGATCGAATGAAGGGTAGAGCCACGAGTCGTAACACATCTGAAATGTAACGTCTATTGTTCACAGTGCCGTCAATGCGAACAAGAGGTGACCGAGACGTGTAACCAATGGCACCCCATACCATCACACCAGGTGATACGCCAGTATGGCGATGACGAATACACGCTTCCAAAGTGCGTTCACCGCGATGTCGCTAAACACGGATGCGACCATCATGATGCTGTCAACCGAACCTGGATTCATCCGAAAAAATTACGTTTTGCCATTCGTGGTCCCAGGTTTGTCGTTGAGTACACCATCGCAACGTACTCCTGTCTGTGATGCAGCGTCAAGTGTAACCGGAGCCTTGGTCTCCGAGCTGATAGTCCATGCTGCTGCAAACGTCGTCGAACTGTTCGTGCATATACTTGTTGTCGTGCAAACGTCCCCATCTGTTGACTCTGGGATCGCGACGTGGCTGCACGAACCGTTACAGCCATGCGGATAAGATGCCTGTCATCTCGACTGCTAGTAATGCGAGGCCGTTGGGATCCAGCAGGACGTTCCGTATTACCCTACTGAAACCACCGATTCCATATTCTGCTAACAGTCATTGGATCTCGACCAACACGAGCAGCAATGTGGCGATACGATAAACCGCAATCGCGATAGGCTACAATCCGACCTTTATCAGTCGGAAACGTGATGGTACGCATTTCTCCTCCTTACACGAAGCATCACAACAACGTTTCACCAGGCAACGCCGGTCAACTGTTGTTTGTGTATAAGAAATGGGTTGGAAACTTTCCTCATGTGAGCACGTGTCGCCACCGGCGCCAACCTTGTGTGAATGCTTTGAAAAGCTAATCATTTGCATATCACAGCATCGTCTTCGTGTCGGTTAAATTTCGTGTCTGTAGCACGTCATGCTCGTGGTGTAGCAGTTTTAATGGCCAGTACTGTATGTTACCTACACAGATGTATTCCCGGATTTTCATTGCTCTTCATTAATTACTCTTTGGTGCTGGAATTTTTCTTCGTCAGTGTACTGGTAGTGTGTTCTCCCTATTTAATTGGTGTATATTCTTTAAAATAAATAACACATCGATGTGAAAGCCTTATCATCTTGCAAATAAAGCAGATCACTGCCGGTATCCTCCCAGATGTGATCCGTGTTTCGTACGGGAGATGAATGCAGCCAATCCCCTGCTGACTGGATTCCACAACCGAGTTCGGGCCCTTATCATCTGCGGCATCATCTGCCCGCCTTCCGCCTTTCCCGCTAACGAGTAGCGTGATATATGGGAGAGATATTAATTTTTACGTCGCCGTAAGCTGAATAAAGCCGTGGGATCCATAAATCCTTGAATGCGGTTTCAGGGCGGCTCGGGCGACCGTGGCGCGTGAGGAACAGGCAGGCCCTGTTATCCTGCGCAGCGGCGAGCCGAGGCGTCACGGTATTAGTTGCCGCAAGAAAGGCGAGCGAAATAAATTGGCCGAGTTTCTTCCAGTATATAATTTTTATTACCGCGTCCGACAAAAGCGATAAAATCTATTAAATTCTGCCCGTAAAGCAGTTTTCGGTCGTTATCCCCTTTATGTCGGATGTATGGAAGCGCTATTTTCACGATTTAGATATCTAACAATTACGAGGGTCCGGGAGAACAAGCACAAAGTGGCTGTTTTGTGACAATAGAGTTTCGAGACCTTATAAGTCATTGATTAGAAAATAATCAATGACCCCCATTTCTTAGACTCCAACTCCCATGTATAATACAGCTTGAAAGGTCTGACTCCTTTACAAATGAGTTTGTGTGTTAAATATTTGACGTTAGTCACGTAAGTGAGAAGGAGTTTAGAAGAGGTTTGAAATTATGATTAAAGTTTCTTGGAAGTCACCAAGTGCTCTCGATACGGAACACTGGATGATTGTAATATGGGCAGTTTGCGCTCCATTTTAAGCAAAAGCAAGTTTTTCGCGCATCTCACTATTTATGGTGTCATACTTCCTGAAATAATTTTTCAGGCGCTTTCGGTGATACATGTGGATACTATCAGCAAACTGTGTTGCGAGTAGTGTCGTTAGTAACGAAATAATAAATTAACATATCTTACCTGAAGTTTTACCACGTGAACAGAAAAAATAGAAGAAGCTATAAAATATTTATTCGTCATTACTTTGTGGGGGCTGTCGTGGAGAAAATGATCCGCAAATGTTTGAAATTATGCGTAAAACGGTTTTGGAAGTCACTATGTTCAAATAGTGGTGGATTATCCTGTTCGTATCCTGAATTGTTTCAGGAATATTTTAGTGCATCGGAAATTCTGCAGCTGCATTATATTGTTTCCCAATAGGAGATGCAAACATAATCATTCAGCAGAAGTACACCGGAAAATCTTCTCACGAAATTCCTTCAACATCTAAAGATATGTGCGTCCAACGGCTATGTCTTGATGTGTTTTGTCCTGTTGTAGGTTGACTTTAAGTGATCGATATATTGCGAGATGCCAAATGTTTACTCATTCCCATGTAACAGCAGTTACCTTCTTTTCCGAATTTTCCGGTCGTCGTCTTGTTTTCTCTTGTTTTCTCTAGTATGCAGTGACACATATTTGACCGCTGATATCGTTCTAGATTTACAGAGGGGCGAGGGCTATAAGACAGCTTCTACATTTAAATGATTCTCTACGAAATCATAAAAGACTGTTTCAATAGTTCATATTCAAATAAGTTATCAACTCACAACATCTGATAATTAACAAAGCTTTTCAGACAACATATTCATACATGATGCTTCAATGCTTCACCCAAAGCCGTAAGTTCCTACTTAACAACCGATATCCCTGCGTAGCCTCCATATAACAACCTTCATTTTTCTTTAGTGCTTAACCATTTTCGACAGTCCTCTTTCTTCTTCGGAGCCCTTAGGGCTCCCTCACCCTCCTCCCCCAATAATCACGATTGCAAACTGCAAGCGACTACTTACTGACCAGATCGAATTACTCATCCTTCGTCGCTTTCTGCGTTGTGCTCGGATTTTTCTTTTCCATAACCGCACATAAATTCCAACAAATCCTGGCACGGTAGATGCTCTTCACACTACTGATAATTAAAATCAAGTTTTTCATACGCACATGTTTCATCGGTCTAGTGAAAGGAAAGTATTGCTATGCTTTACAGCTACATGTATCACTACAGTGTCACCCACTACGATGCCGTGTGGAATGACTTACAGAGCTAGAGACCGTATGGCTTACTTCTTAAGCAGTCCGTATCACCTAATTTCTCTTTTATATTGAGGTCTCATGTGGCCGAAATTCAGTGCATTACCTTCAACATCCAACTGATACGTATAATCTTCTTCAGTTTTCTTACGTTTGTCACCATGGATTAAACCTACTTGATTTCTGACCACGTAAAGATATTTGTTATTGTATTTTCGAAAGATAGTATCCTGTAGCTAAATTTAATTAAACGAGGGGCAGTTTCTCTTTATATATCCCTTTTTTCCAACTTTCGCTTTTTAAAATCATAATTTTAAGAACAGAAACAGTCTCGGTGGCGAAATAATTTAATGTTAATACGCGGTCCACCTTACTGGGGCACCATCAGATTGTCTACAAAAAATCAAGAAACCAATCAATTTGATACAAACGGAGGAAAAGGGCATAGTCCCATCTTTCACGGCTACGCACACAACGTGAACTAAAAGTGATAAAAACTTACGTAAAAGCAACTGGATACGTGACTCATCACTCATAAAATCATATATGATGGAAAATAAACACCAAGGTAACTGGGTATATAATCTAAACCATTCAGTGGACCTAGTGAAAGGAGAGAAAAGCCAGAATAACACCAAGAAAGTAGAAATATGTTGAGGAAAAATTTTCTACGGTTATCGTATCTTACCTTGAGCACGCCAGTGGCTCAGCCGTGGCAGTACACAACAGGACCACGCTTACAAAGTTACGGTACGAGCCGCACACGGCACAATGTCTGCCGTGTATAGCGCGGCATGAAGTATTTAGGTGGCGCGCATGACCAACTGAACGTAACTAAATACACTCCTGGAAATGGAAAAAAGAACACATTGACACCGGTGTGTCAGACCCACCATACTTGCTCCGGACACTGCGAGAGGGTTGTACAAGCAATGATCACACGCACGGCACAGCGGACACACCAGGAACCGCGGTGTTGGCCGTCGAATGGCGCTAGCTGCGCAGCATTTGTGCACCGCCGCCGTCAGTGTCAGCCAGTTTGCCGTGGCATACGGAGCTCCATCGCAGTCTTTAACACTGGTAGCATGCCGCGACAGCGTGGACGTGAACCGTATGTGCAGTTGACGGACTTTGAGCGAGGGCGTATAGTGGGCATGCGGGAGGCCGGGTGGACGTACCGCCGAATTGCTCAACACGTGGGGCGTGAGGTCTCCACAGTACATCGATGTTGTCGCCAGTGGTCGGCGGAAGGTGCACGTGCCCGTCGACCTGGGACCGGACCGCAGCGACGCACGGATGCACGCCAAGACCGTAGGATCCTACGCAGTGCCGTAGGGGACCGCACCGCCACTTCCCAGCAAATTAGGGACACTGTTGCTCCTGGGGCATCGGCGAGGACCATTCGCAACCGTCTCCATGAAGCTGGGCTACGGTCCCGCACACCGTAAGGCCGTCTTCCGCTCACGCCCCAACATCGTGCAGCCCGCCTCCAGTGGTGTCGCGACAGGCGTGAATGGAGGGACGAATGGAGACGTGTCGTCTTCAGCGATGAGAGTCGCTTCTGCCTTGGTGCCAATGATGGTCGTATGCGTGTTTGGCGCCGTGCAGGTGAGCGCCACAATCAGGACTGCATACGACCGAGGCACACAGGGCCAACACCCGGCATCATGGTGTGGGGAGCGATCTCCTACACTGGCCGTACACCACTGGTGATCGTCGAGGGGACACTGAATAGTGCACGGTACATCCAAACCGTCATCGAACCCATCGTTCTACCATTCCTAGACCGGCAAGGGAACTTGCTGTTCCAACAGGACAATGCACGTCCGCATGTATCCCGTGCCACCCAACGTGCTCTAGAAGGTGTAAGTCAACTACCCTGGCCAGCAAGATCTCCGGATCTGTCCCCCATTGAGCATGTTTGGGACTGGATGAAGCGTCGTCTCACGCGGTCTGCACGTCCAGCACGAACGCTGGTCCAACTGAGGCGCCAGGTGGAAATGGCATGGCAAGCCGTTCCACAGGACTACATCCAGCATCTCTACGATCGTCTCCATGGGAGAATAGCAGCCTGCATTGCTGCGAAAGGTGGATATACACTGTACTAGTGCCGACATTGTGTATGCTCTGTTGCCTGTGTCTATGTGCCTGTGGTTCTGTCAGTGTGATGTGATGTATCTGACCCCAGGAATGTGTCAATAAAGTTTCCCCTTCCTGGGACAATGAATTCACGGTGTTCTTATTTCAATTTCCAGGAGTGTACATGCTACAATTAGTAAGAAATAATTTTGTCTATGAAGAAATTTTTGTAATTCCCAGTAGAATATATTTGGTTCGCCTTCTCGATGGTAAAACATTCCCACTTGACTCTACTTTGCTCTCATTGGATATTAAAAATCTGTATACTAATGTACCTCTGGATGAAACGGTTCTCATTATAAAATCTCCTAAGACATAGGCGTCTAAGCTCAGACGAAATAGCAGAGTCAATCACCTTATTTAATGTACTTACGTCCTACAGTTATTTCAATTTAAATGGTCAGTATTACAAACAGACTGATGGTCTCGCCATGGGTTAACTGTTTAGAAGGGTGTCTCCCGGATATTTTTGTTAATAATCTGGAATCTAAATATTTTAGATAGAACACTGGTCTCTCTCAACAGATACTATTTTATCGATGGTATGTAGATGACATTATTATAGTCTTCAACATTTGTAATTAAGGAATTTAATGCCTTACACGGAAAGATGATATTCACTCGCAAAGCGATGGACCCCAATAGGATGCTTAACTACTTAGACCTGCAGCCTCAGGTTGTTGGGGGAGGTATTAGGTTTGACATCTGTCGAAAACCGACGATTGGTGATTCTATAATTCATATTTACTCCTGTCACCCTCATCAATGCAAGTTACGTTTCGTCAAATCGGTGGTGCACCGCTTTACTGACATACCTCTCAGCCAATCCTCAATACAAAGAGTTGACAAATTGGAAATGCATTTCTGTAAACAAGGCGTACAGTCTTGCAGTAGTTGGCAAGCTATATAAAGAAAAAACGTCGAAATTTTTCTAAAATGTGCCTTAAGCCGGTTATGCGTGCTACCTGGGTACTTCTTGACGCACTATAAACTTCACCCGTATTTGTCATAGTAATGTTTGGTGCGCTCGCCAATACAGACATTGTGCCGGTGCCTCTCATACCGTGGTTTTGTAAGCGTGGCTCTATTTTGTAAAGCCACGGTGGAGCCAGCGGGTGTCCTCAAGGCACATATGATAACAGTGGAAAGTTTTTCCGCCACTTATTTCTACTTTCTCGGTGTACTTCTGGCTGTTTGTCTCCATTCACTAGATCTACTGCAGGGTTTAGATGTTTCATAACACATGGATTATATGGCTTGGTGTCTATTTTATATTATATACCGTTTTATAACTGATGGATCACGTATGCGGCTACATTTACGTAAGATATTATTACTTTTAGTTCACCTTGTCTGCATAGCCATGCAAGATAGTACCATGCCCTTTTCCTCCATTTGTATCTATCTGATTGGTTTGTTGTTTTCTTTTTGTTTCTGTTTCCTTTAGACAATCTGATGATGCATCAAAACACGTCATTAACACTAAATAATTTCGCAAATGACATAGTTTTTGTTATGAAACATATTTAAACCGGTTGCTGTAACGGCCTGCCACGATGGAAAGAGAAAATCTTTCATTATTTCGATAAGATGACTCTAAATTCCCCCCCCCCCCTATTTATGTTAATTTGTTACATGTTGGCATTTCTTCTTATCTTACTTTCCACGTTTATAATATCAGAACTGTTCTCGCTCAACTTTTATTCAAGAAGGTAAAGTCTAAGGAATCAGTCACAAACCGGAAAGCCCATATGCTTTAACTATTTTGGAGAATACTTCCATGTATTTATTAATTTTACTTTCCTAGTTTTCCATTTCAATATTCGCTGTATTTTCATCTAAGTCTCTGGACAGATACATTGGACATGTATTATTGCCTTCGCAAGGGCATTTTTTTTAACCGGTACAAGTCCTTCCTAGGATCTACCTGACCTTGGATATAGATTCCCTTTTATCTAGGTAAACTTACGTTCTCATCCACCTACCTCTCTACAAATCTGGATATGCTCTATTCATACCTAGAATCATACGTCTAGTCTCTGGCCATACGGTATTTACCATTTCTAACACTGAAGGTAACTCTTCAGCATTGCGATCATACCTGAAATCTATACAAAATATTAATTTCTTACTTAATTATTTTCTCTTATCACTTCTATTTCGCTAATCGTTATTATTATGTGTTATACAAGTGTCTCTGCATAACTTAGCTTATATCAGTAGGTCCCTTTGTAGTTTATTCATCAGTTGTACCTCCATCTGTCCCGTACCCCCTCCCCCCAATTCAGATGACATCACTAATGTAAGCGCCAACCATTTAAATTACGGAGGAAACGTTCAGTTTCAACGAAAAAAACCTGTCTGTGTCGCTATGACATTTTCGTCGTCATCTCTCGGCCTTACATACAAAAACAGGGTGTCGTTTCCTCTACATGATCCGGACAAGAGAAGGGTTACAGCGACAGTAATATAAGCCTGTGGAAATAGGAAGGACAGAATTGGTACTTCTAATAGACAAGAAAAAGTATAAGAATGAGTGCGTCAGTATCGAGAACAAAAAAACTATTGTAGACCCCAAAGACAGTGTGTCTTACCACCCCCCCTCCCCTCCAATCCACGTTCTCCCATCTGCTAAGGATTTCGGCTGTGAGGACGAAAGGCAAAGATGGTCGGTATTCCCTACAGAACGGAACGGACCCCGAAAATTGATCATAGCCCATCCCTATGGATAGCCAGTGGAGACCTAGAAGTCATACATTATTCATCATTTAGTTGTTGTCATTTGTGTTGCTTTTGACAAAGTCGTGACAGTCTCAAATGTTCGGGCTTAATTAAAGTCACAAACGCCTTAGTATGAATATTATTTCTGTCGCATGTATCGTTACATCGTATATGCTTACGATACAGTTCTTGTGGCCTATATTACTTCTGTCACCCTAGGCTACGACGTACATCTTGCCGTTTCTCGTAAAATTTAAGTTTTTATATCTTGTCATAGCTCTCAAATTATATTTCGTCTTGACCGTGTCCGTCACCTAGGATGCAACATGAGGAGTTTTGTTCTTCTTGTGGGTTGACTTTAGGTGATCGATATATGTAGAGACGTCAAGCCTTCACTCGTTTCCATGTAATAACAGTCACTTTATGTTTCAAATATCCTGGATGCCGTCTTGTTTTCACCTGATGTTGTAGCCCACATTTGACCGCTGACACCGTTTCCGATTTGTAGAACGGTAAGGGCTGAAAGAGAGCTTGTACATTTAAGTAACTCTCTAAGAAATCACGAAAATCTATTTCCATACATTTTCTGTACGCAAATAAGTTATTAACTCACAACCACTTATAATTAACGAAGCTTTTCGTAAAATCTGAATATACAAGAATTATGGGAACAGTGTTTCGTGATTTCGTAGTGAGTTATTTAAATATAGAAGCTCTCTTCTAGCCTTCACGCCTTTGCAAATGGGAAACGAAGTCGGCAGTTAAATACGTGTCACCGCATAGCAGGACCATAACATCAAGGGATTAGCAAGATAGAGACCGGGAAATTCGGAAAAAAAAGTAAATGTTGTTACATGGGAACGAGTAAAACACTGGTATGTCGCAATATATCCACTACTTGAAGTCAACCCACAACAAGAAAAACACTTCAAACTACCCCGTCGAGTCTATTGTGATCACCAGATGAACGAATTCCTTGTCCTCAGGTGTCAAGCTAAAAAGGGCTTTGACCCTGGCCAAACCCCTTTGCATAGATTAAAAAATCATTAGAGAATCTGGACTGATATTTCGGAAAACTCCTGTGACGGCTTAAAAATGTGGTAAACTAATGTCTGACCACGTCAAAAGATATTTGACAGAAATTTTCTTTCTCAGTATGGGAGAAAAGTCTGTATTACTTTTAGATTGGTAGGGTGGTTAGCGTGAAAGAAACGTTTTGAGAGTCGTACCTGAAGTCAAGGAACTTGTTCATCTGATGATCTCAAAACGGTCAGCAAGACAGGTAGAGCCGTTGGATGCATATGGCATTCCACAATGGGAAAATTTTGTGAGAAAATTTTCATTTTAAATTCTGCTGAATGAATATGATGACTATCTCCACTTGGGAAACAATATAATCAAGCTGCAGTCACTAGCGCATAATCAGTTCTCTTCACCAAGACTTTTTTGGAATACAGTCTCTCGTTGACCAAACTGATGTGGCAGTGGAAGGTGTTGTTATTGTTGTCTTCACTCTGAAAACTGGTTTGATGCAGTGCTCCATGCTACTCTACCCTGTGCCGTCTTCATCTCCGAATAACTAACGCAACCTACATCTTTCTGAATCTGCTTTCTGAATTTATCTTTTCCCCTCTACGGTGTTTTCACCTCCCACACTTCCTCCATTAACGAACAGGTAATCCCCTGATGTCTCAGAATGTGTCGTGTCAACCGATCTCTTCTTTTGGGTAAACTGTGCCACAGATTCCTTGTCTTCCTAATTGTATTCAATACCTCCTCATTAGTTACCTGACCAACCCACATAATCTTCAAGATTTTTCTGTAGCACACATTTCGAAAACTTCTGTGCTCTTTTTATCTAAACTGTTTATTGTCAATGTTTCACTTCCATACATGGCTGCATTCCAGACAAATATTTTCAACAAAAATTTTCAAATGTGTGTGAAATCTTATGGGACTTAACTGCTAAGGTCACCAGTCCCTAAGCTTACACACTACTTAACCTAAATTATCCTAAGGACAAACACACACACCCATGCCCAAGGGAGGACTCGAACCTCCGCCGGGATCAGCCGCACAGTCCATGACTGCAGCGCCCTTGACCACTCGGCTAATCTCGCGCTGCCAAATATTTTCATAAGAGAGTTTCAAACGCTTGAATCTATATTCGGTTTTAAGAAATTTCTCTTCTTCATAAATGCTTTTCTTGCAATTGCCAGTCTACATTTATATCCTATCTACTTCGACCTTCATCAGTTATTTTGCTGCCAAAATAGCAAAACTCATCTAGTGCTTTAAGAATCTTGTTTCCAGATGTAATTCCATTCGCAGCACCTGATTTAATTCGACTACATTCCATTATCCATGTCTTGCTTTTGTTGATGTTCATCTTATATACTCCTTTCAAGACAATGTCCATTACGTTCAACTGCTCTTCGAAGTCCTTTGTTGCCTCTAATAGAATTACAGTGTAATTGGGAAATCTCAAAGTCTAATTCTTATTCCAATTTTTTCCTTGGTTTCTTTTAATGCTTCTTCAATGTACGTATTGAATAACATCGGAGATATGCTGCAACTCTGACTCACTCCCTCTTCAACCACAGTATCCCTTTCGTGCCCCTAGACTGTTATAACTGCCATCTGGTTTCTGTAAAATTTGTAGATAGCCTTTCCTTCCTTGTATTTTACCATTACTACCTTCAGAATTTTAATGAGGGAATTACAGTCAACTTTATCGAAAGCTTTCTCTAAGTCTACAAATGCATAAACGTAAGTTAGCCTTTCCTTAACCTACCTCATAAGATAAGTCGTAGGGTCAGTATTGCCTCGCGTGTTCCTACATTTTCCCCGACGTCAGCTTCTACCAGTTTCTCCATTTTTCTGTTTATAAATCGTATTATTATTTTGCAAACTTGACTTATTAAACTGATAGTCTGGTAATTTTCACACCTGTCAGCAACTACTTGCTTTGTAATTGGAATTACCACATTCTTATTGAAATCTGGGGTATTTATTTAGCCTCCCTGATGACTCTTGTATACCAGAAGGAAGAGTTTTGTCGTGGCTGGCTCTCCCAACGCTTAGTTCTGATGGAATATCATTTACCCCGGAGCCTTGTTTCGACTTAGATCTTTCAGTGCTTTGTCAAATTCTTCTCACATTATCATATATACCATGTTATCTTCATCTACAGCCGCTTCCATGTCTATAATATTTCTATCAAGTTCACCTACCTTGTACAGACACTCTATATACTTTTTTTGCTTAGGACTAGCTTACCATCTGAGCTCTTGATATTCATACACTTTTGTCTCTTTTCCCCAAAGGTCTCTTTAATTTTCCCCTAAGACAGTCGCCAATCACAATTAAATTTTCGCCTTCTTTAACAATCTGTGTAATTTCTTTTATCTCATCATTCATTACTTCATTGTCTTCATTATCAGAGGAGCTAGTTGAGTTGGCATGTAAACTTACGCTACTGTGATGGGCGCGGTTTTCCCAAAAGGAAAGCAGAAGTTTTAAAATTTCGCGTTCAAGAAATCTATCATGCAGGAGAATCGTACAAAAATACCGTCGTTTCACTGTCGCACAGACTTCCACACGGAGGACACAGAAATAGGCATTTCTGGCGTAGAGAAACAGTTGAAGGAGTTGAAAGAAAATAAGAAGCCAGGTCCGCATGGAATCCCAGTTAGGTTTTATACAGAGTAGACTACGGCATTGGCTCCTTACAACCTTACGTTTATTGCAAATCTCTCGTCCATCGGTAAGTGCTATGCAACTGGAATACTCCTGTACATAAGAACGATAGAAAAACGGACCTGCAAAATTACAGATATTTATCCTTAACATCTATTTTACGCAAAATTACTAAACATATTCTGCGTTCTGAGACGGGAAATCTTCAGTCCACGAGTCAGCACGGTTTTAGAACTCATCGCTCGTCCGTAATTCAGCTTGCCGTTTTCTCACAAGTTATCCTGCAAACCATGGATGAAGAAGAACAAGCGGATTGCGTATTCCTATATTTCCGAAATTCATTGCACACTGTTAAGGAAGCTACGAGCATACGGAATAGTTTCCCAGATATGTGAGTGACTCGGAAACTTATTAAGTAATACTACGCAGTACTTCGTCATCAACAGCGAGTTTTCATCAGAGTCAAGGGTATCAGCAGGTGCATCCCAGGGAATGTGATGGGACCGCTGTTATTTGCTAAACGAAAAACGTAATCTGGCAGATAGGGTGTCTATCCATCTCAGGTCACTGCTGATAATGCTGTGGTGTACGAGAAAATATCGTTGCTGAATATCTGTAGAAGGATACAAGATGACTTAGACCAAGTTTCTAGTTCGTTTGAAGAATGGGAGCTACCATAAAATTCAGGAAAATGTGAGTTATGCAGATGAGTGGGAAAAATGAACCCGTAATGTTCAAATACAGCACTGGTAGTCTCCTGCTTGGCACAGTTGCACCGGTTAAATATCTAGGAGTCGCGTTGCAAAGCGATATGGAACGGAGCAAGCGTGTAAGGTTTGTAGTAGGATATGCAAATGGTCGACTTCGGATTATTGGATGAGTTCTGGAAAAGTGTGGTTCATGTGTAAAAGAGACAACATGTAAGACGCAAATGCGACCCATTGTAGAGTTCTGCTTGAGTGTTTGGAATTCGCACCAGGTCGGATTAAAGGAAAACATTAAAGCGCAGACCTGATGTGGCATATTTTCAAAGAAACAATTTAGACAGAAATTGAGAGATTTATACCAATAAATTAATAAGACACTACTGATCCCCATGGTACACAAATATTTAACTGTACTGATGCATAAGCACCGAAAAAGGGATGCCATATTCGAAGGTGCACGAAAACTCCACGATTGGCGACGTTTTACAGAACACGAAATTTAAGGTTTGGTTGGTTGGTTTGGAGAAGGAGACCAGACAGCGAGGTCATCGGTCTCATCGGATTAGGGAAGGATGGGGAAGGAAGTCGGCCGTGCCCTTTGAAAGGAACCATCCCGGCATTTGCCTGGAGCGATTTAGGGAAATCACGGAAAACCTAAATCAGGATGGCCGGACGCGGGATTGAACCGTCGTCCTCCCGAATGCGAGTCCAGTGTCTAACCACTGCGCCACCTCGCTCGGTACGAAATTTAAGGCGGACCTCAATGCTAAATGCTTTTAATAGTTTCCACAAACAAATTCTGTCTCGAAATCTTGCAGAAAACCCGAAAAGATTCTGGTCGTATGTGAAATAAACTTGCGCAAGACACAATCAATACATTCATTATACGATAACAATGGGAATGTCTTCGATGGCAGTGCCAATAAGGCAGAGTTACTAAACACGATTTTGTGAAAACCATTCACCAAATAAGACGTAGTAAGTATGCCAGAATTCGAGTCAGAAACAGCTTCCAACTTGAGCAACATAGAAATTGATCCCCTCGATGTAACCAAGGAACTCAAAACACATACTAAGGCAAGTCTTCTGGATCAGATTTTATAGCAGTTACATTTGTTTGACGGCATGCTGCAATAATAGCTCCACACTTAGCAAACATGTACAACTACTGGCTCGACGAATGATTCGTACATAAGGACCGGAAAGTTGCACAGGTCGCACCAGTGAAGTAACGCGCGGAATTACAGAGCCATATCTTTTACGTCGATTTGCAACAGTATTTTGGAACGATCTATCGACACATACCACGGATTCATAACAACATCTTTCTTGTGAAAGAGAACTAGTTCCTTATCTTCACGAAGTAATGCCGCTATCACAATGGGATCTCAAACTGATTCCGTATTTATTGTTATCAAGAAGAGTTTTGACACCAGTCAACACAAATAACTTCTAATCAAATTGTGTGGCTATGGAGCATCGTGTCAGTTGTGTGATTGGACTCATGATTTCCTTTCAGAAAGATCACATTTCGTAGTAATTGATATCTGGCATTCCCCAAGGAAGTGCTATAGGCCTTCTGCTGTTCCTAATCTCTATTAACGATTAGGAGACTATGTGAGATGCCGTCTTCGATTGTTAGCTGATGACGCTGTGGTATACCGTCTCGAAAAGTCATCAGGAGGTCAGTATTGCTACCCACTATGGGATCCTTACCAGATAGGACTGACTGTGGACGTGACAAAGTTCAGAGAATGGCAGCTCGTGTTCTAATATTGCGAAAAAGAGGAGACAGTGTCACGGCTGGCTATAACTGTAACAATAGTGTTTTTCATTACGGCGAGATATTTTCACAAAATTTCAATCTCCCACATCCCGCCTCGAATGCGGCAGTGCTTTGTTGATGCCCACTTCTATAGGGAGAAACCATAATCGTAGTAAAATAAGGCAAATGAAAGCTCTCACGAAGAGATATTCCCTGTGATGTTCAAGAGCGGAAAAGTAGAGAAACAGTCTAAAGGGTACATGGTTAGGAGTAGAGAAATAGTCTGAAGGTTACATAGTTAGGACTTGAAGTCACGAAGGAGATACGAGACTATGTTGAAGGTTACCCGATGAACCCTCCACCAAGCACGTAAGTATAGTATAGTAACTGTGATATGCAGATTTTGTTGCTCACCTAGACTGCTTAAATAACCATCCTTAGATCTATAGATAAAAAAATCACAAACCAACTTATGCTTTAAAATATACAGCTTTGTTATTTTACTGAACATGGAATCAGTTGTACCAGAAAATACCACACTGAATCGGTTATAAGTGTAGTCCATCCAGGTTATCAGCATAAACTGCCACGCTACGTCCCACAATGAATCAGTAAATAATCTGAATCATCCTATGTTCAAAAGCAAACTGATGTTAATATTAAAGGGAGCTTCCATTGTTATATTAAGGTGCATTTGTTGTGCCACAACCGGTTTCCTTCAATGAACAAACTCAATCATCAATCATACAATGAAGCGCCAAAGAAACTGGTACAGGCTAGCGTATTCAAATACAGAGATATATAAACAGGCAAAATACGGCGCTACGTTCGAAAACGGTTATATAAGACAACAAGTGTTGGCGAAGTTGTTAGATCGGTTACTGCTGCGACAGTGGCAGGTTATCAAAATTTAAGTCAGTTTGAACGAGGTGTTACGGTCGGCGCACGAGCGGTGGGACACAGCATCTCCGAGGTAGTGATGGAACGGGAATTTTCCCGTACCACCATTTCACGAATATACCCTGAATGTCAGGAAACTGTAAAACATCAAATATCCGACATCGCTGTGGCCGGAAAAATATCCTGCAAGAACGGGGCCAACGATGACTGAAGAGACTCGTTCAACGTGACAAAAGTGCAAATTTCTGCAAATTTCTGCAGATTTCAATGCTGGGCCATCAACAAGACTCAGAGTGCAAACCATTCAACGAATCATCACCTATGCGGACTATCGGAGCCGAAGGCCCACTCGTGCACCCTTCATGACTGCTCTACACGAAGCTTTACGCCTCGCCTGGGCCAGTCAACACCGAAATTGGACTCTTGGTAACGAGAAACATGTTGCCTGGTCGGACGAGTCTGGTTTCAAATTGTATTGAGCGGATGGACATTCACGGCTATGCAGGCAACTTCATGAATCCACTGACCCTGCATGTCAGCAGGGGACTGTTCAAGCTGGTGGAGGCTCTCTAATGGTATGGGGCGTGTACAGTTGGAGTGACATAGGACCCCTGACAGTTTAGACACGAATCTGTTCATGTCCATTGTGCACTCCGACGGACTTGGGCAATTACACCATCGTAATTGCTACAGAGTTGTTCCAAGAACGCTTTTCTGGGTTTGAACACTTCCGCTGGCAACCACACTCGTCAGACATTAACATTATTGAGCATATCTGGTACGAACTGCAACGTGCTGTTCAGAAGATATCCCACCATGTCGTTCTCTTACGGATTTATAGACAGCCTGCAGTATTCATGGCAGTACAAGTTCAGTCTTTAGTCGAGTCCATGAGACGTCGTGTTTGGCACTTCTGCGTGCCCGCGGGGGCCCTAGACGATATTAGGCAGGTGTATCAGTTTCTTAAGCTCTTCAGTGTAGTTACAAATTCTGGCAGGAATGTGCCGAGAGAATGTCTTATGAAATCTTATCGTCTTAAGGGTCGTTGGAGGCCACATTCCGGACCATGACTAACACACTAAAGAAACCGGCGATAACTTAGAAGAAGCACATCGAGCAGTGAGCTTAAAGAACATGACCTGCTGCGACTCCTTCAGCCAGGAAGTCGTTGGAGTGTTCGCCATATTTCAGGTATTAATCTATCTTTGCGAAGCATAGAGAAAATTATACATTAGTGCCAAGATTTTCATCGTTTTTAATCGTGTTATGCAATGATACCAAAAACGTTTTCGGTTTCACTCAGTTATTTGTATTTTGGTTGAAAACGATTTTGTCATATACTAATATTAGTTTCGAGAATACTGAAGTTGCAGAACGAATTTGTTTCTTTCACGATATTACCGTGGTCACATCTAGGTTGAATTTCGACATCGTGTTTGAGATAAGGGAAATGGAAAATAGTTCGAGAATCCTCTGAATATCGACGACTTCAACAAAACATTTGAGACATCAGCATCAGAAAAAGGAGGAGGAGAAGAAGAAGAAAAAGAATTGTAAGGGGAAAATAGAGTGACAGAACTAACAGCGGAGAACGAATTGCCGAGCGTGGGAAAGATAGGAAAAGTCATGAAAATAGGGAAGAGAAGAAAGGCAACAATAATAGACGACCTGCACAGATGTTTAAAAGAGGAAGAGCTATCCAACAAGAGAGAGAGAGAGAGTACCAAAAATCCTTTTAATTTTGAATAGGCAAAGGTTATTGCCCACTACTTTATAAGAGACCCAATGAGATGCAGAAACTCTGGAGGAATTACTTTACTATGTGCAGCTTATAAGATTCTGAACATGTCGTCGCTGAAGCGGCTAGTACCATATGAAGAGGGGTTACCACCAACAAACAAAGTTTAGAAAGGGAAAATCATATAGAAATAATAAGGCAAATGCTATCGAAGAGCTGGGAATTTAGCAAAGTTCTTCAGTGTCTTTTGTGGACTCACAAAAAGCGTATGATGGCGTGAACAGGAAAGCAGTATGACAATAGGTGTTGAGGATGCAAGTTCGCAGAAAACTGTCACAACTAACACTAACATGTATACAAGAGGCAACTTGCACGTAGAAATTGTATGGAAAGATGTTAGAGAAATGCAAGGTGTTGACTGCAGTGCGACAGGGAGACTGCCACTCGCCCCTTCTGTTTAATCTGGTCTGGAGGAAGGTAACCAGCCTGGAGACAGGAATGCACCTGGGTAGAAGGATCAGCATTCTGGCCTATGACGATGATGAAGTTCCAATAGCATGAAACGAGCAGGATCTGGTTTAGATGGCAAGAGTGTTAATGGAAGAAGCAACGAAAGCAGACTTAAGGATGAATATGGATGAGGCCAAATACCTCGTAGTGAACAGAGAAAGCGATGACAGACTTTTAGATGTAATGGTAAAGTCTATGGAAGTATAAAAGAATTCAGAAATCTTGTGACAGGGCTCAGCGAAACTAATGAGGTACACCACGACACAACAGCAAAAACTCAAGCAGGAAACAGGTCAAGGTTTCCACTCAGAAAGCTGACAAGTTCCCGGTTTTCAATAGAAATCCATGAAGATAAGCATTACATGACCCTCATCCTATACGGAGCGGAGAGCTGGACTATGACACAACAAATGGAAGAAAAAAGTAGTGACAATGGAGAATGCTGTTCTGAGACCGGAGAAAACGGAAAAACCGCGAATTGCAGGGAGAAGTACAAATCGTTGGATATTGTTGGTGTCTTTAAAGAGGAGGCAGAAGTGGTATGGGAACTTAACTCGAGGCCGGATCACCAGAAAGGTTGTGAAAGAAAACCTCAGAGGCAACAGACGTGGCTGAGACTGAGTGACGGGTTCAGAGAGGGCATGAGTACGATGGGATTATGATATACAGGACATAAAATCCCGTCTGAGGCCTGCGACCATTTTTATGTTAATAATTGGCAACCAATGCTGTACAGTCGCAATAAAGTCATAAGATGTTCAGTTGACATTTTTTAGAACGTGTTACTCGTTTCGGGATTACACCCATCTTCAGACATCTGTTACAAAAATGTACAAGACATAAGTGAACAGCACACTCCACACGTCTCAACGTTACAGAAACTGAGATCAGGTCACATGAGTTACATATCACTAACATCAACTCCTTCCTAACCAACCAGGCGTACAGCCTTGACAACTCAAAGGAAGTGTCCAATAACATATGACTATAGCTGCGACACAAGCAGTCTTGAAGCGGAGCGTATACTGACGCTAAACAAGTCAACTAGTAGCGAAGCTCCCTCGGTAGGGGGGGGGGGGGGGGGAGGGCTGCATGGTCATGTGCTCCATGCACTCACATGTAATTTAATAATAATATACTCAGCATAGAACATTTATCAGGGTGTAATTACGACTAGCAACAAGAATGGTACTTCCGTACACGTTAACACTAAAGGATTTTTTTTAATTTTTCTAAAAACTCCAAAATTTTAACATTGCCATACTATACCTATAGCCAGTAGTGGCATTAAACACAACTCAAACCATAGGTCAATATAAAATAAATAATATGGTGGGAGTTCCTTCGTAAAGAAACCTTTCAACCTCCGAAATCTCTAAAAGAATAGAACCAAATTAAATATAACCAACATTATCCATCATAAACTAAAACCCTGAGATCAGCTCACGTACGCAAACGTCTTGCCGCCATTTATTAAAGGCGGCAGCCATCCGCCTATCAAATTACAGCCAGTGATATTCATGGGCCATGATTGCCCAAACAGAAGCCTTCAAACAACAACTTACACTCGTCTACCACATAGAAAAGTTTAACGCTGAGAGGAAGAAAATTTTCATAAAATCCCAAAACACACACGTGGGTTATACCTCATATATTGATTATATAAACTAGAGGCACGACAATTGCCCGAGTCCTACCTATGCTTTCTGGATACTCTGGATTTTTAACAAACAAAACAGATGTCTGAAGTTGGGTGTAATCCCGAAACGCGTAACATGTTCTACTAAAAGAGTCAATTGAAGGTCTTTTGACTTTATTGCGATTGTACAGCATTGGTTGCCAATTATTAACGAAGGGATTAGCTGCAGGAGAATATATAGACCGGAGAATATGCAGGAGACTGGTTGACGAGGCCAAGGAGAGACTGCAGTTAATATGGCCAATGCAGTAAGTAAATAAATTTGAGATTATATATATTGTATTTCAGAAACTTGCTGTTGGCAGTAATTTCTACTTCTCTGTACACATTTAAAAACAATGCGAAATATTTACATGTATAAGTAAGCTCATCGGACAATAATTAGTCACCCCTCTGTGCATGCACAAAGGAATCGTTAAGCCCTTACAATTGGCGCAACGATCAAGTCACGTACTCAAACACGCACGCACTGCCTCTACGTGGGCATAGTGAAGTGGCGATCAATGAATCATTTACTTTTCAAGAGTACATAGTTCGTAAACGTTGGTAAATGTAAGGATGTGTCAGAGTGCCAAAAAGGGGCAATCGTGTTTGGTCGAACCCATAGCCACACGGTGTTTGTTGTGACTTGGCAAGACAGCCAAGCCACTATGAGAGGAAGCCGAAAGGCACGCGTTTAAGCTCACGCAGGCTGGCGTGAGGTCTGGAACAGTTAAAGGAATAGAGACTAGCAAAAAAGGTACGTAGCTTCTGGAATACTTAACTTTAATCCATAATTGGTGAACATCGGTCTGACGGTACATGCATCACAAGATAAATAGCAAATGACAATGGCGCCTTGCTAGGTCGTAGCAAATGAGGTAGCTGACGGCTATGCTAACTATCGTCTCGGCAAATGAGAGCGTAATTTGTCAGTGAACCATCGCTAGCAAAGTCGGCTGTACAACTGGGGCGAGTGTTAGGATGTGTCTCTAGACATGCCGTGTGGCGGCGCTCGGTCTGCAATCACTGATAGTGGCGACACGCGGGTCCGACGTATACTAACGGACCGCGGCCGATTTAAAGGCTACCACCTAGCAAGTGTGGTGTCTGGCGGTGACACCAGAGTGGGTATAGTTGTTGCATTTATTGGCTGACTGCTCAGCTGGTCAGCAAGCAGTGGCCACGGAAATGGAGCCAGAATTGTGGGTGGCATATGATCCTGACTGAGAGGAACCAGGGACATGTTTCATTGTTAATAAAGAAAAATCGCCTCCAAACACGACACGAATATATGCAGAAACTGAACAAAGGTCCATCTCCATCTATTACCCAGAGAAAATTTTGACGTTAATTGAATACAATGAACATTTGGAGTCGATCATCTCTCAAGAGGTCATTGCTCTCACAGGCACGTAGGGCTGCGCGTCTTCGATGGCCTAGAAATCCTCAAATTTGGGCTGTAGCTGACATATGGAATGAAGTGTGGTCTGACGAATCACGCGTTTGCCAATAATCAAATGACGAAAGTCGTCGAGTACGCTGAACGCCAAATGAAGCATTTCATCCTGAATGTGTGCAAGGTCAAGTTCAAGCCGGAGGTGGCTCTGTGATGTTTTGGGTGGTTTTTCCCTTGTCCTACACTGGGCCCGCTCACTGATTTGACAACCAACATGAACCACCGTGTTTGTTTAAACATTCTGAGTGATCAGTTATTGCCTTTAGACAACATCTCGATGGTGACTATGATATTGATACGCCTGTTCTTCGAGAGGACAGCAACAGAGTTCATTGGACTGGAAGAATATGTGACTGGATTTCTGAACACTCCGCAAACTGTTACATCTCCACTGGCCTACAGAATCACCAGACCCGAACCCCATATAAAATCTGTGGAATCTGTTGGAACAGCGGGTAAAACGTCGATGTCGGCATCCTAGCAGTTCGGTTGAATTGCGCGATCATAGCCTCAATGAAAGGCTTCACATGGATGCGAAGTACATGTCACAACATTGGGGACTTACTTATTCAGCGATTCCAGGCAGCGGTGAACTTACACGGTATTAAATCATGCTAGTAATGATTTCTCTAGAATGACCTACTTTTTGTCCGATGAGGTTACACTTTTCTACGTTGAGATAATGTAGAACACCCTGCATAAACAAATTCCTGATATCGTGAATGTGAATTGATATATGAAACACAGGAACAAGATAATTATAAGCAAAAAAAGAAAACTACGTGTCTGTATATTCGACTTCGACATTTTGGGTACCTTCCTTTTTAGTGAATGTGCTCTTTCTAGTGTACCTCAACTCATAGTTATATATTGATTATGTTGTTATATACTGATAGTAAAATCGGCCTTTAAAAATATTGTTATCCGAATCTAGCGCAAATACTGCCCTGTAAACTCCGCTCCAAAATTCACGTAGTTCTAGGGAGTTGGCACTAGTTTTCTCCATTTGTATAAATGCCGCAAACTTTGTCATTACTTGTTAAGTGTGGCTGTAATTTTCGTCATTAAAGTTTTCTACTAAAAATGTACTGGCGTATTTCTTTTCATCTGTACGCGATTCTTCTGAGATCTGAGAAAAAGGTCAGCGTTGGTGCTTTCTGCGTCCATTTAACACAGCAGCAAGTGAACAAACTGCGTTGCCCTCACTAATTAATGCAGCTGCGTCTCACTTTTCGTGTTGGCAAACGTCTCTATGTATAATCTGAATATACGAGCAACTGTTCATCGGATTTCAGCATTTACGCGTGTGCCAATGGAGACACTCATACTGTAAACAGCTTAGGAAGACGACGGCTGAACAGAGACCCATACACGTTGAAGTCAGCCATCTACACGTCTAGTAACGCGTAGGACACGTGAGATATAAGAAATAAAAAATACAGAAAACATAATTTGATCCATCGCGTATTTAGTAGAAATTGTGAAATTATATCACTGAATAAAACATGTGGTCAATTGCTCACCATAGTAGAAATTTCGTGTTACCATGCATGTGCGTTCGAGGAATCTACGCCGATAAACTGAAAAATATCATAAATAGCTCATTTCTAACCCAAAAATTTATTTCTCACCATAATATCCATTAAGCGCAACGATTTTGACCCTGCGTGAATCCAGCTTATTTATCATCGAAAACAGAGGTTTCTCACTTATTTGCAGCATACGTACGTCTGCATTCGAAGAAAATTTTCTTCCTCCTAACCCAGGTTTCATGTTTACACTTACGGAAAGCCTAAAAACTACTCTTGAGGAACTTAGGTTAATAAACTGATGCATTAAGGAAGCAAAACAGAAAATAATATTTCAATATTAAAAATTTTGTTCCTTAAAATAATCTTCATTTGGGTTAAGATATTCCATCTAGCGCAATTCCAGTTTATCTACGACAAAAATAGCCACTAAATCTGGAACATACTACTTTACAGCGCATATAAGCTCGCAACTGAAAAAAAAAAAAAGAAACTGCCGTTCTCCCACCCAGACTTAGAAGTCACTAATCGGAAAAAAGTATGTCGTATTTAAATGAAGATCAGTGAGCTATATCAAAAGTAAATGTGGTGCTACAGAAGAACTCTTTGGCACCGTAAATCTTACAATATCTAAGACAGAGTTATGGCTGTTTCTTGAAATGTCTGAAAATAGTCTCCCTGCTTTGATTTTGCTTATTACGATGAAATCAGTAGTGAGGTTGCTCTATAATTACACAATGATTCAGTTAATCAGAAACTGAAATGTTAACCACATAGTACGTTACTGTTTTTAAATGGTTTCGACTTATCGTCTTGCCTTCAAAGATTCTCCCTCACCAAACAATTTCCAATTCGTCAATTCGTCATCTGTTCTTGAAATACAGCTCCGCCAAACGTAAGTATTCCTTTGTTGCACACGCAACTTTATAAACCACAGAAATAGTTTTCTCGGACAACTATAAACTGTAAGAAGAAGGATTTAAGTTTTATTACTAGGATTATAACATGTTCATAAACAGAAAATCCACACTGTAGGTTTTGTATAAACCATGGTTATAGTACTACTGCATCTTCATAGGCTTAAAAGTCTTGGCAACAGCCAGACAGGATTCAGATACATGGTTACACATGTACCGCCAGAGGACGTAAATCGTGTTGTAGACATTGTATGCAGTTTAAGATGAAATATACTAATTTATACCCGGCAACTAATTCCCCTACAACGAAGAGCATCTTCCTAGAAATCGTTAAAATCTATGTTTTATTTCTTACCATTGGATTTGCAGACTGCGAACACTCATCAATCTCAGCCATTTGCAACTTTCCAGAGATAGCCTTAAGCATTTCGGCTATCCAAGCACACCTCTAGGATCGATTCAAACTTCGATATGTCATGTTGTCCTTATCCCCGATGGTCGCGCTTTTTGAATCCCCCCCACCGTTGGGTGAAACACTTTTATTGATACTCTTATCTTTAGCCCACCAAGGAACGTATATTTCTGTTAAGTTATTTCACTATGTCGGCAACGAAAATTCATAATGCTTTCATAATGTTAAGAGATTTCCTTGCATTACACTTAAATAAAGTAAACATACACTCTGTCATCTAAAGTATCCGGACACCCCCAAAATCATACGTTTGCCATATTAGGTGCGGTGTGCTGCCACCTACTGCCAGGTACTCCATTTCAGCGACCTCAGTAGTCATTAGACGTCGTGAGAAATCAGAATGGGGCGCTCTGCGGAACTCACAACCTTCGAACGTGGTCAGGTGATTGAGTGTCACTTTTATCATACGTCTTTATGTGAGGTTTCCGCACTCCTATACATTCCTAGGTCTATTTTTTTCCGATGTGACAGTGAAGTAGAAACGTGAATTGACACATACAGCACAAAAGCGTACAGGCCGATCTCGTCTGTTGACCGACAGAGAACGCCGATAGTTGAAGAGGGTCTAATGTGTAATAGGCAGACATCTATCCAGACTATCACACAGGAATTTCGAACTGCATCAGGATCCACTGCAAGTACTATAACAGTTAGGCGGGAGGCGAGAAAACTTGGATTTCATGGTCGAGCGGCTGCTCATAAGCCACACGTCACGCCGGTAAATGCCAAACGACGCCTCGCTTGGTGTAAGGAGCGGAAACATTGGACGATTGAACAGTGGAAAAACGTTGTGTGGAGTGACGAATCACGGTACACAATGTGGCGATCCGATGGTAAGGTGTGGGTATGGCGAATGACCGGTGAACGTTGAAACCAGGTTGGTAGGTACTCAGAGAGCGCACAGGATAAGGTAATGATTGTGGATGGGGCCGTAAACAGTTACTGTGAGTTGCACAATCAAAAACACAATTTTTCTAAGAACCACTCATATACACATTGTTTCAAAAGATCACAATTAAGCTATGCGGCTGAAGGCCTAGTTAAAGAGCTTGAGATGCTTTTTGGGCTGAAGGCCCAAAACCACACCAAAAACAAGAACGGCTGAAGCCCCGGCTTCGAAATCAAAAGCAATTAAAAAAATAGAAGGTAATTTTTTCTTACTTTTAAAAAAAGAGCATGCAATTAAAAACAATTAGTGCCTGAAGACCCACAATACAAGTCCGAAGGACAACATTAATTAAAACACATTACTAAACAATTTTTCCAACCAACAAATTTCTTTTTAAACTGAACGGCCGAAAGTCTAACTGAGGAAATATTAACTTATTGCACGGCTGAAGGGCACAGACAAATTTGGAACAACGCTGAACGCCTTAACAGCAAGTCAGACAAACAATTAAAATTAAACCCCTTCCTTGTTATAAAAAATCGTTCCTTTAGAGAATACACACGGCTGTAGGCCTTATTAAATGGGGTTCACGTAAATCCTCTGCTGAAGGCCACACATAACACATCGAACAACTAACGGCTTAGGGCCTAGATTACAAACAATTTCAGATAGAATAAATTTTAAGGAAAAAATATTTTTAAATAAAATCAACTTTCAAAATATTAATTTAAAGCGGACGAAAGCCTTTATGTAAAATTTAAAAAGACTGAATTAATACATGGCCAACGGCCTCGCACAATACTTAAAACTAAAATGAAAATCACAGTCTAAAACAAACAGAACAAGTTGTGTTCAGAAGCGTAGCTCAAACGTAAGGTGAGGTGAGGCAGGCAGCCAAGAGTTGAAGTTAAATAATCGGCTGGCAACCCAAACTAGGGACGGCCCAAGGACAGGCCAACAAAAAAACCAATTCCATCCGACCAACAACATAACGATGGAAAATATCGGCCGTCTTCAGAAACTGTTGCTTGAAAACAGCCAAGGGAACTGTGGTGTCACCGCCAGACATCACACTTGCTAGGTGGTAGCTTAAATCGGCCGCGGTCCATTGGTACATGTCGGACCCGCATGTCGCCACTGTCAGTGATCAGACCGAGCGCCACCACACGGCAGGTCTGGAGAGACTGACTAGCACTCGCCCCAGTTGTACGACGACTTTGCTAGCGACTACACTGACGAAGCCTTTCTATCATTTGCCGAGAGACAGTTAGAATAGCCTTCAGCTAAGTCCATGTCTACGACCTAGCAAGGCGCCATTAGCCTTAGATAGCTTGTATCTAAAGAGTTTCACTTGTATCGCCACAATCTTCAGATGTCTCATCAAGAACGATGTATACAAAGGGTGGATTAAAAGTTAAGTATTCAAGAAGCTACGTACTTTTCTTTATAGCATTCATTACCTATCCTGTTTCAGACCTCACTCCATCCTTCGTGAGTTAGCGCGTGCATCTTGGCCGCCTCTTTCAATTAGTGTGCGTAGTGTTGGCAAGTCTGCCGACACTACAGGAACAATAACCACTCTAAGCAAATTATGAACCAAGGAACTTAAAATTCTGTAGAACTGCATGTCGTAACAGACAGCATCAACATGACGAGGAAAGGCACACTGCCGGAAAACCACGCTAACGACCAGGGCAGGTTACTGGGGCGTTAACGGCCACAGGACAGAAAATAGCGCTGGAACACTTCGCTGGCAAGTAACAGTCAACTTTACGATTAATCACAATATAGGAAGACGGCTGCAAGATATCGCCGACTTCAACACATCATAGGTTGCTGCTAGCCCGAATCGCCCAGGGAGCAACAACGCGCAAGTGCACGAAGAGATGTCACAATTGGGGAGGTTTCCTAACAGGTTAACTGATCACTCAACTTTAGCGTCCAGGTTCGGTGGGCAACGAACTTTGTCGATCTCGCAGCTAGCACCTCAAGATAAGACAGAGCGTACATGCCGCTAGCGGTTCCGGCCTTGCTCCACGCCACGGAGACTTCCTCGCTGCTCCATCCCAACCAACTGACTCAATCCAGCACTCACACAGCATTACAATAACTGCTCAGTCAAAACCACACACACTACACACGGTTCCGTGAAACACTTCCACAACCAGCTCGAACAATACTACAACCAGTCACTGTTGAACAACTACGATGAATCACAAGTCGACACACACAGAGAATCCGGAAGCGGTTGGCGACCAAATACATTTCGTCTGATGAGACGACCGACCGAACGACCAATGAAGGTCGTCCCCACTGAACTTACGTGTGCCGGCAAGGGTCGCGCGAGCCATGGCTGTCGGGACCTCACTTCTGCTCCGTCCCCACTGCTCCCCCGACACACGACGACCCGGAAATACCAGCGGTGGCTCCGAAGATAGTACGACAGTGCTCTTATCGATAAGCGCTGCTGCTGCCACTCACGAGCAGGCAAGGCAGCAACTTAGTGACACCAGTAAATCGAATAAAAAATGAGACGGTAGTATCGTAAAGACACTATGTCAAGCAATAACGGTACGAACACTCTTAAGTCATCTACCAACAGTAAAATTCGGAGGCGGTGGAGTTATCGTGTTGTCGGTTTTTCATATAAGAGGTTTGCACTCGTTGTTTCATATGATACTATCACAGCACAGGCCTACATTGATATTTTAAGCTATTTCTTGCTTCCAACTGTAGAATAGCATTGTGAGGTTGGCGATTGCATCTTTCGACAAGATCAGGCATCTGTTCATAATGCACGGCCTGTGGTGGCGTGGTAACTCGACAATAACATCCCTGTAATGGACTGGCCTGCACAGAGTCCTCGCCTAAATCCTATAGAACACCTTAGGGACGTTTTGGGGCGCCGACTTTGTGGCAGGCCTCACTGACCGACATCGATACCTCTCCTCAGTGCAGCACCCCATGAAGAATGGGCTTTCATTCCCCAAGAAACCTTCTAGCACCTGATTGAACGTAAGCGAGAATGGAAGCTGTCATCCAGGCTATGGGTGGTCCAACAGCATACTGAACTCCAGCATTACCGATGGACGGCGCCGCGAACTTCTAAGTCATTTTAGTCGGGTGTCCGGATACTTTTGATCACATAGTGTAGTCGACATCATTCCACATTCCAGAGATTTCTTTCAGCTGGATCCTGGAATACGTCTAAAGTAACATAATATCATAAACACTAGGGTTAGCATAAACGGCTTCAAAATGGTTACATTATTTGGTTTTACTTTTATCTGAAGTACACCAGACAACAGTAAAAACAGTCTTTCGTTTTAATAGCAGTATGGTATAAATTACCTCGTTTGCATCGACGCCTGTATCGACTCTTGCACCGTACATTGATTTTTGTTTATTTACGAATTTCCAGCACACTGGAATAGCTGTTCGTCAGCAACTTCTGACAATTCGCAACTTTGGCTGGTTATTCTTTGTACTGATTTTGTTTATTTGTTTTGTTTGGACCAAATCAGTGTCAGTTAGCCCGTCAGTGATGTAGGCCATTCGTTGCTGCTGCAAATAAGGCGAGTATACCGTTTCTTTTCGAATTATTTTTACGAACTTCCAAAAGGAGTGACTTTTTTCGGTAAACCATGTGGATAGTAGTTATTTAATTTCTTGCTTGTTCGAGCGCTTAGTAGACACAGTCTAGCATTCTGATAACTGTATAGTGTACGGTTTGTCCGTTTTTTGTATGGATAGGGATTGTGATTGCTGTTTTCAGATGCCAGATGAGTTCGTCACACTGCATACATAGCTCCAGACGGTGTTGGCTTCTGTCACACGGCTTGAGGCTGTTACCAATGTTAGCCTCTGTGGGGGCTGCATGTGGGGATGCACGATGCGTCCAGCACGTCCTGCGTGCCCCCCGATGGCTCTACTACTGTGACTCTCCCGGGTACTGCCTACAGTAAAGTTGTTCTCTCATCTGTTGCGGAGTGGGAGTTAAATCCAAGGTGTCGCAGGTGGCCGATCGGAGGGCCTCCATGGTTCCTCTGACGAACAGGTTTCAGGGGCTATCTGTGGCTGACAGAGCCCCTGAGCCCGATGTAGTCGTTCACCCCATTCCAAAGGAAGCTTTTCGTCCCGAATGTCTGGCCATTCGCGGTGAGTGGAGTTACTAGTAGTTGAGAGCTCCCACTTTATGAATGTAATGATATGGCTGCCAACGAAATGAAGAAATCCAGTGTGCTCTTTCATTCCAGATAAAGGAAAGGCTGTTTCCAGACCCCATGTAGAGGACACGGTGCTGCCAACTGTAGGTGGTGCCTCATCTTAGAACAAACGATTTGTGTTTCTCTGGATCGTAAGAGGTTCATTCTGGTTGTAGGCGGATAGCAGAAGTGCTATAGCAGAAGTGCTAAAGCCTGCCATTCTTGGTTCCGAGATGAGAGCGGATCGCAGCGTCTATAGCATCGTCAACGGAACCGACTGTGGATGTTTCATACAGAGCCGAGTGGAGGGTGTGAATCAGAGGCTCAGACGGCTCTGCGACAGTTTAGGCTGCCGATTCTTCAAAAAAAAAAAAATGGCTCTGAGCACTATGGGACTTAACATCTATGGTCATCAGTCCCCTAGAACTTAGAACTACTTAAACCTAACTAACCTAAGGACATCACACAACACCCAGTCATCACGGGGCAGAGAAAATCCCTGACCCCGCCGGGAATCGAAACCGGGTACCCGGGCGTGGGAAGCGAGAACGCTACGCCGATTCTTCGACTTCCGCAATAGGGTGGTGGGTTTCCTGGTTTTGCTTGATAGGTCATGGGTCCACTGCACACACAAAGCGGCTACACCGGTAACGGGGACTGTTTGGAAGGAACTGGGTGGTTTTTTTTTTTTTTTAGGTTAGAGGATCTCGGAAAACTACAGAAAAAGTGTCAGTCTGAAAGACTGCAGGACATACACAGGAACACGGACCTAACAACAACGGGCTTGGTAGTCGTGAATTGTAGTAGCAGCGGCGAAAAATAACCAGAGCTCCAAACGCTAAACGAAAGCATTGAAGCTCATATAATTGTCAGTACAGAGAGCTGGCTAATAACAAACATAAGTTCAGCCAAAATTTTTATAAAGGACCCAACCCTGATCAGAAAGGATAGATTGAGTTGGTGGTGGAGTGTGCATTGCGACCAGAAGTCGTATACCTTGCAGCGAAATTATAGCAGATAGTTCCTGTGAGTTAGAAGGGGTAGAAGCTATACTTGACAACCGGAATAAGTCAATAATTGTTTCCTTTTGCTGATCGCACGATTCAGAGGATGGAGTTACTGAACAATACAAAGAAAACTTTAATCTCATTTAAAATAGGGACCTCACTCATATAATTACAGTTGGTGGTGACTTGAAACTGAACGCGGTAAGTTGGCGAAAACTCATGTTTGGATCTGCAGAAGAAGTGAAACGTCGTTCGAAACCGTTCTGAACGCGTTCTCCGGAAAAATTTTGAACAATTGTTTCAGGAGACTACTCGAAGTGCACATGGTTCGAAAACGTAATTGACCTTGCCTTGAGCAAAAGAGGAATCATGACGGATACAGCGATTAGTGGCCACTAGGTGGTTGTAGCGAGACTCAATACCGTAACACACACCGTCAGGTGGCTTGCGGAGTATGGATGTAGATGTAGAAACCTACCAAAAGTAAATGCAATATACAACTATATAAAAAGCTGAGGAAACTTCGCTTGATACATTCCCAAGAGGTAGTATCCACCCGTTCCAATCTGACAAGTAGGAGTAGGTTGAATTTCAGAGGAACAGCATCTAATGACCACCCATGGTACACAAAAAAAGTCGGAATATTGTTGCAGTAACAACGAAAGAAGAATGCTAGATTTAAAAGAACGCAAAATACCCATGATTGACGAAGTTTTAAAGAATCTCGAAATTTACCGCCAACTTCGCTGTGAGATGCTTGCAATAGTTTCCACAGCGAAAATCTGTCTCAAAATCGGGCAAAAAAATCCAACGAGATTCATGTCATATGTAAAGTACACCAAGGAAAGAGACAATTAATACCTTTCCTGATCGGTGACAACGGTGGTGTTACTGTTGACGGTTTTCCGAAATTCCTTCATCAAAGAAGACGAGGTAAATACTCCAGCATTCTAATAAAGAATAACTACCAACATGAGTAACTTAGAAGCAAAGCCGCTTAAATCGCTTAATAGAGGCAAGAGATTCCTCTCAGACTATGCTGATACAATAGCTCCATATTCTGCAAAGATAAACAACTGCTCGCTCGTCGAGGCATCCGTGCCTAAGGATTGGAAAGTTGCACATGTCACATCAACACCCAAGAAAAGAAAAAGGCCTAATCCGCTGAATTCTAGACCCATATCACTGTTGTAGTTTGCAGTAGGTTATTGGAACGTGTACAGTGTTTGAACATTATGAGCTATCTCGAAGAAAACGAGTAATAGACTGTCAGCACGGATTCAAAAAACATCGTACTTGTTAAACGAAATTAAATTCTTAGTCTCACGAAGTAATGGCTCCTAATAAAAGGGGATGTCAAATTTCTCATTTTTAGGTTTCCGTTCCTCACAAGTGACTTCTAATCAAATTGTTTGTCTGAGGATAATCGTCTCAGTTGCGCGACTGGATTCGTGATTTCGTGTCAGAAACGTTGTAAGTAGGCCGTTTAGGTTTTCTTATTGGTAACGCTACGTAGCGCTCTGAATGGAAATCACTGGCTGTGCTGTGTGCAGTCTGTGGCTAGTTTGCATTGATGTCTGCCATTATAGTGTTTGGCAGCTGGATGTTAACACCGCGTAGCGTTGCGCAGTTGGAGGTGAGCCGCCCGCAGTGGTGGATGTGGGGAAGTGAGATGGCGAATTTTTTAGAGTGGATGATCTGGATGTGTGCCCATGAGAGACAGTACATTTGTAAGACTGGATGTCATGAACTGCTATATATATTATGACTTTTGAACACTATTAAGGTAAATACATTGTTTGTTCTCTATCAAAATCTTTCATTTGCTAACTATGCCTATCAGTAGTTAGTGCCTTCAGTAGTTTTAAACTTTTATTTAGCTGGCAGTAGTGGCGCTCGCTGTATTGCAGTAGTTAGAGTAACGAAGATTTTTGTGAGGTAAGTGATTTATGAAAGGTACAGGTTAATGTTAGTCAGGGCCATTCTTTTGTAGGGATTATTAAAAGTCAGATTGCGTTCCGCTAAAAATAATGTGTGCCAGCTTAAGCACAGTCATGTACAATTTTTCTAAGGGGTCGTTTCAAACTCACAGTTCTTAGTAAATGGCGGAAAGTCATTGAGTAAAACAGAAGTAATGTCTGGTGTTTTCAAGGAAGCGTTGAAGGCCATTTGCTGTTCTTGATCTACAAAAGCGATTTAGGAGAAAATATGAGCAGTCTTCTTAGATTTTTTGCACGTGATACAGTCATTGACCGCCTTATAAAGTCATCAGATGATTTACACAAATATAAAAGTTATTTAGCGAATTAAAGAGAGTTGGTGAGTGTGAAATAGGTGATATGCCACCTCGGTAACGCACAGAATGATTGACAAAAATAGTGGCTTGTACATACAGAGAAGCCAGCCACTCCACTCAGCAACGTGCCGTGCAGACGACAGATAAAAATCTAATATACGGTCGCCACAAATCGTTAATATGTGTCCCGAAAATTAGCTTAAATACTGCCTGGTATCAAAACACGAACGAGCGTCTTTGGCTCACAACAGCAGACCGAAGGATTTACACAAATACCATATAGAATCGAAAGGAACCATTATGAAGCAGCTCACATATCGGTTGAGAACAAGATTGCTGTCCATTACAAAACACATTCGCAATACGAGCACACAACTGTTCCCCAAGCAGACTCGCTTATTGCTATGCCTGAATAACTGACAAACGCCATAAGGTGCGATGGTGCCAATAACACTCCAACTTCCATCTATGTTCGCCTCAAAAGAGTGCTCAAAGGTCCTCGGTAGACCTGGATCTCCAGCTGCCACCCACTTACATCCACTGCCAGCAAATCTCTTCCTCATAGCTAGCTGAGCACGCCTCAGTATCCCCGTCCGCCGTTGTTTAAGTGTCCTCTAGTGACCAGGCGTTCTATCGTCTCCCAGCAATAGACCACAGACAAGGCAGAAACAACCAATAATATGGTGCGAAGAACGTCGCGCGTGCTTGGGGTAATCGTAATAGCAGCAATTGTTCCTAAAGCTGATGGTCTCAAGTTCCTGAAGCCCAGGATAGATAGCAACTGGGTCGATGCGCCGTTGTTGAGGAGAACACGACTGGGGTTGGAAGAGCTCATATGTTCAACGAACGTCAGTTTCACCGCTATGGCACCGCAAGCTTTGTTTCTGCTCATGTTGATTTAACACCAACTAATCACTTTTTTTCAATGAAAGTTCCGCCATTTGATTGCATATATTGTTTATTCTACTGTGTAAACATGATTTAGGACATTTGCCATTTTCAAGTACCACAATTTTGAGCGTGATCAGACCTTTAGAAAAGAGGTACTTGTCGAAATATACAGAGAGGGGCAAATAAAAGTGGTCCAGAGAACATAGTTCCAGGATTCAAAGGAACTCAGAAGGAAAAGGGAAATACAATACTACCCTCACTGTAGTAGTTGTTGAAAGTGACCTACAATCATCTCTTGGCACTTTTGGGGAAGTTGCTGAAAACTGATCGAAGCTGGACAGCTAGAACTGATGCAATCTGATCCAAAATGTTCTGCTGCCGTTTTTGAAGACTATGAAGGTTGTTGCGATACACCTTATACCTGGGAGCCCCACACACAAAGTAATTGCACGCTGACAGATCAGATGATGATGTTTGTCCTGTGGGGTTCTCAACTGCGCGGTTATCAGCGCCCGTACAAATTCCCAAGGTTCGCTCAGTCCAATCTCGCCACTTTCAGGAATGATGATGAAATGATGAGGACAGCACATACACTCAGTCATCTTGAGGTAGGCTAAAATCCCTGACCCCGCCGAAAATCGAAGCCCGTGCTCGGGAAGCGAGAACGTAAGACCACGAGTTGCGCACTGACAGATCAGGTGACCTGGATCGCCAGCTGGAGCCGCGACCAGACTGACTTCTGCTAACAACTCTGTCAAGCGTGAAGACTGTGTGAATGTGCTCCAAAGTTGGGTCGGTTATACGGGCAATTGCTCAGTCCTGTAGGATTTAACTGTAGGTCGTTTCCTTCTCCGTTAATGTTGCCTCAAATGGTTTCAAATTGTAGCCAATGTAACGCGCCGAAATCAACGTCTGGTGAAAGAAGTTACGACCAATAGTGCAGCGAGCTGACACTGCACACTAAACCCCAACCTTCTGATCATGCAATTGTTTTTTTTAAAGTTATGCGGATTCTCCGCTGCCCAGAATCTCCGATTCTGTGAGTTGACAAAACTATTCATGTGAAACCAGGTTTTATCAGACATGAAACAGATCAATGTCAAGCTATTCGTTTCAGTGAACAGCCACTCATAAAATTGGAGGCGCTGAGGAGCAATTGCTGATTTTAATGCGTGAACAGCAGACAATCGGTAGGGATGCATGTACAGGTCGAGGTGGAGTAATCGTTCGCATGATCGACACGATATGCCAGTTTCTTGCAACAGGCGGCGGGTTGATTTGGTAGAACTCCAAAGCTTTTTCTGGTGAACTGCAACCACATTGCGCGAGCACGTTGCGGAATGGGTGTTTTGATTTGTTCAAAACAGATCCTGTCTGACGCCCTTTTCGGACAAAGCGTTTCGTGCCACTCTTTGATGGCACTTTGACAACATTAAAATTCTCAGCAAACAACTGACCTCATCGTTTCCGTGATTCGTTGTCACGTAACATTCCACAAAGTACACCCGCTGAACCACTGTGAGTACCATCGTCCACTTTGCACTAGTCCACTCACACTGACGCAGCCCGCACTACGCTCTGAACCGGCGTGGATCACGTGGCGGGCGTACAGGTGGTTTGCGCGTCACGGTGTGTGGTTATACACATACATTCACGCCCAGTAGTATCCACTCGTCTAGGCCACGTTTTTTGCCCCACTCTGTACTGAACAGGGTTATATAATGCATATGTCACAGTACTAAAACGAGAACATATCCACAAAGTGTCTAGCAGGAATTAACAAAAAAAAAATCATTTGTGACACACACTGAGTAATAGTGAACATAAATGGTCACCAAAACGGTCGTTACATATGTTCTGCTTTTTATGCTGTGACAAGTGCGTTATACAACGAGGTATAATACATTTCGATGATGACTTCGTTTATAGACGTCTGATCATACGAAACATTGTGGTACTTGAAAACGGCTAACCCACTAAATCATGACTGCACAGCAGAATAAAAAATCTGTATAATCAATTGTCAAATCTTTCATTTCAAATGTACTACATGACTGGCTCCGAACTATGGCAAAATTATTATCCAGTAAAGTCGTGCAAGATGTGACGTTGTTTGGTGTTCACGAAGCATTTTTTGATCTTGACAGTCTACACAGACTTAGAGGGGAGTATATAATGCGCAAAGGTTATGCCAAGTGAAACAAAGTAACTTCAGCTTATATCACCAAGTAGGCTGCTGTGACAGCACTCACTGTCTCAGTGTTGGGGTTTGCTCATCGATGATGACCACTTGGTCGCGGAGGTGGAGTTACGCTGTTTTTGTGACTTGGAAAATATCAGGTTCCTAATTGTCAGCTGATCCTAATGCTGTACGGCATCGTAGAATTTGACTGGTTACAATTGTAAATTAATACACGGGTATTTCTGTCGTATTTGTGGTGTTGGGTGTAGAGGAAGAAGTTACAGTATCGCAGGAAGTATCACAGAGTGATGATGTCTTAGAATAATTCATTATAAAAGTAAATATATTTGGAACTCTACGTATTAGCAGCTGAACAGCAGGTAAGGTCACGTAAGTTTAACAGGTCGAGAGCATGGACCTCGAAGATGCATGACTGTGATGACTGGGTGTCGTGTGATGTCCATAGGTTAGTTAGGTTTAAGTAGTTCTAAGTTCTAGGGGACTGACGACCATAGATGTTAAGTCCCATAGTGCTCAGGGCCATTTGAACCATTTGATGCATGACTAACATATGGGTCTGCGATTCAATGAGTCACATACACCTGTTAGGCTTCCACTTATTGTTACAGGCAGGTGGTACGCTGTTGGTTAGCGTTTGTAAATCAGTTACTCTCTCTCGACATAAAGCGATTTGTTCTATTTCGATTAGCAAGAAAGACGCAACATAAAATTAACATTTAATATGAGAGGAAGTAAGTGAAGAAAGATTACCTCCACAGAAAAGAAAATTTAATACACTGCAAGAAACTTTCAATAGCCAATGTCACATAATTACTCATTTATTTTCGACAACCAGTTTCTAAAGCGTTTGGTATCATGTTCTGATCTTCAGAAATGTTTTATACAAATCGTGTTCATTGTGAGTTGGAAACTCAAGACAAGTTGTCTTATTAGTTGGTAAAACTTAGTCCATTACGTAAAGGTTTGTCCGAAATGAAACGTTTGTGATCGAAAAGCACGTTGTACTTATTTCCGTGTCCTTATATGTAGCGCTCACAAATAGTTGTCAAATCATAAAAAACGCAACGTGCTATGAAAAGTGCTATTGTACATGACGATGTGCACAAGGTGCATTTTGTTGTAAACGTTTTATTTCTGACAAATCTTAGTATAATGTGCTACAGTTTAACGACTGATAAGTCAACTGGGAAGGGGATCCCATATCAAAAGGGACACATTTTTGAAGATCAGAAGACGAGAGCAAAGCCTGTAGAAATCGGTTGTCGAAAACAAATAAGTATTTAGCGATCTTGCCTATAGTACGTTTTTCACCAAGTAAAACAAATCACCCCTTCCCATTTCTCAGTATGAGAAATTTCAACCAAAGGTTAAACCACTAGGGAGAAGAAGTGAAGGATCACCGAGGAAGCTGTAGCCCTTACCATAATAGGCAAAACATAAATGATCTAATACTTGATGAATTTACAAATATTCGTCAGACTATCAATTTCAGTTAATAATGAACATCCTCCTGTCTCGTGGGCCCCTACCACCACGGCACAGCGCGTCCCCAGGTTGCGCATAGGGGATACGGCCTTCAGATATGAAGGGTAGTTGCGAATACAAAAAATAAGTAGTCGCAGACAGCCGGTGGGTAGCAGGCGATGGCGTGATGAACCATCCCTGTTTCTTCTTCTCTTACTATCAAATCTATTCATCAAGAATCAGCAGCATTAATGGGCATGGGTCCCTTTGGAGTAAAATATTCCGGAGGGAAACTAGGTTCCCCTTCGGATCTCCGGGCGGAACCTACTTCGAAGAGATTCAGGCCGAAAGGAACTTTCAGGTTGGGAACATGGAACGTTAAAAGTTTGAACAGGCCAGGAACATTCCAGACACTACTAGACGAAGTAGATAGATACGATGTAGACATTACAGCTATTCAAGAAACTCGGTGGCAGGGGGAGGGTAGCATAAACAGGGGTAGGTATCCATTTTTCTAAGGAGGTGTGGAAGCTCACAGTTTCGGAACAGGTTTCGCAGTACAGAGAAAAGTGCTTCACGCAATCAGAGATATAAGGTTCATTAGTGACCAACTATCAGTTATAGTGTTGTCCGGCAGGTGGAATAGACTAGTACTAATTAATGTACACGCACCAACTGAGGACACTGAAGAGGTTGTTAAAGACGGCTTTTATGAAGAACTGGATCAACTGTGGGATGAGTTCTCCTCGTATGATACAAAACTATTCATAGGTGATTTTAATGCGGAGATTGGGAAGGAGGAAGCATTCCGGCCTACAATTGGAAAAGAAAGTTTGCATAACATTTCTAATGATAATGGCACAAGGGTGGTTAATTTTGCTTTTTCAAAAGACATGATTGTTGAGAGCACATACACTCCTGGATATGGAAAAAAGAACACATTGACACCGGTGTGTCAGACCCACCATACTTGCTCCGGACACTGCGAGAGGGCTGTGCAAGCTATGATCACACGCACGGCACAGCGGACACACCAGGAACCGCGGTGTTGGCCGTCGAATGGCGCTAGCTGCGCAGCATTTGTGCACCGCCGCCGTCAGTGTCAGCCAGTTTGCCGTGGCATACGGAGCTCCATCGCAGTCTTTAACACTGGTAGCATGCCGCGACAGCGTGGACGTGAACCGTATGTGCAGTTGACGGACTTTGAACGAGGGCGTATAGTGGGCATGCGGGAGGCCGGGTGGACGTACCGCCGAATTGCTCAACACGTGGGCGTGAGGTCTCCACAGTACATCGATGTTGTCGCCAGTGGTCGGCGGAAGGTGCACGTGCCCGTCGACCTGGGACCGGACCGCAGCGACGCACGGATGCACGCCAAGACCGTAGGATCCTACGCAGTGCCGTAGGGGACCGCACCGCCACTTCCCAGCAAATTAGGGACACTGTTGCTCCTGGGGTATCGGCGAGGACCATTCGCAACCGTCTCCATGAAGCTGGGCTACGGTCCCGCACACCGTTAGGCCGTCTTCCGCTCACGCCCCAACATCGTGCAGCCCGCCTCCAGTGGTGTCGCGACAGGCGTGAATGGAGGGACGAATGGAGACGTGTCGTCTTCAGCAATGAGAGTCGCTTCTGCCTTGGTGCCAATGGTGGTCGTATGCGTGTTTTGCGCCGTGCAGGTGAGCGCCACAATCAGGACTGCATACGACCGAGGCACACAGGGCCAACACCCGGCATCATGGTGTGGGGAGCGATCTCCTACACTGGCCGTACACCACTGGTGATCGTCGAGGGGACACTGAATAGTGCACGGTACATCCAAACCGTCATCGAACCCATCGTTCTACCATTCCTAGACCGGCAAGGGAACTTGCTGTTCCAACAGGACAATGCACGTCCGCATGTATCCCGTGCCACCCAACGTGCTCTAGAAGGTGTAAGTCAACTACCCTGGCCAGCAAGATCTCCGGATCTGTCCCCCATTGAGCATGTTTGGGACTGGATGAAGCGTCGTCTCACGCGGTCTGCACGTCCAGCACGAACGCTGGTCCAACTGAGGCGCCAGGTGGAAATGGCATGGCAAGCCGTTCCACAGGACTACATCCAGCATCTCTACGATCGTCTCCATGGGAGAATAGCAGCCTGCATTGCTGCGAAAGGTGGATATACACTGTACTAGTGCCGACATTGTGCATGCTCTGTTGCCTGTGTCTATGTGCCTGTGGTTCTGTCAGTGTGATCATGTGATGTATCTGACCCCAGGAATGTGTCAATAAAGTTTCCCCTTCCTGGGACAATGAATTCAAGGTGTTCTTATTTCAATTCCCAGGAGTGTATATCAAAAGGAAGGACATTCATAAAGCAACTTGGGTCTCTCCGGATGGACACACCCGAAACCAAATTGATCATGTTCTTGTAGATCGGAGATGGCACACTAGTATAGAAAATGTTAGGACTTTCAGGGGAGCAGACTGCGATTCTGATCATTTTCTTGTAGTTGCCAAAGTTCACCAACGGCTACCTACAGCAACATCAAGGTGTCACAATGCAGAGCTTGCTAGGTTCGACACTAGGTTCGACACTGACAAGCTAAATGATGAAAACTTTAGAAGAAGGTACACGATAGAAATTACAAGTAGGTTTGATGCTCTCAGGACACACGATGATCAAGACGAGGATGTTAATAAACAGTGGATCACTGTGAGGAATAATATCAAAGAGGCAGCGAAGGTCACAATAGGTACAATTAAGAACAACAGGAGGAAACCGTGGTTTGATGAGGAATGCAAGAAACTAGTAGAGGAGAGGAGAAAAGCGCGATTAGATTGGGATAGAATGGGAGACAGAAAACGAGAGGAGTTCTTGAACTTGAGAAGGGATGTTGGTCGTAGGCTACGGGGAAAGAAGAGGGATTATTTGAACAACAAAATTACAAAAATGGAAACAAACAGTAAAACAAAAAACATTAGGGAACTTTACCTAGACATAAATGGGTATACGAAGGGCTTCAAGGCTAGGGCAAATGCACTTCGAGGGGATGCTGGGGGAATACTGACAGACCCCAGTGCTATATTAAGTAAATGGAGGGCGTATTTTGAGCATCTATTAAATGTACACCAAGAAGCAGAAAATGAGCAGGCGAACGAAATACATACAGCAGAACCCCAGAAACCCGAGCCAACGTTAAAGGAAGTAAGAGATGCAATCAGCAAGTTGAAAAACCATAAATCACCAGGATCAGATTGCATCCCTGCGGAATTAGTTAAAAATGGGGACAGAAATTGGTGGAAGCAGTTCACAAAGTGATAACTAAAGTATGGAACTCAGAGATGATACCTGAAGAGTGGCAGGAGTCGATTCTGATCCCAATTTTTAAGAAAGGTGACAAAATGAATTGTAGTAATTATAGAGGGATATCGCTATTAGCAGTATGTTCCAAAATTTTCTCGAATATTCTGCTAAGCAGGCTTACACCATATGCAGATGAAATTGTGGGGGATTACCAAGTCGGCTTTCGGAGGAACAGATCAACTATAGACCAAATATTCACCCTACGTCAAATTTTGGAAAAGAAATGGGAATACAATAAACCAGTTCATAATCTTTTCATAGATTTTACAAAAGCATATGATTCATTATTGCAGCCAAAATTGTACAGAATTCTTTTGGAACTTGGAATACCAAAGAAGTATGTTCGACTTATAGAAGCGAGTTTGAAAAACACAAAAGGTAGAGCACGCGTGGGGAAATTGGAGTCAGAAGAATTTGTAATAAAGAACGGACTTAAACAGGGAGATGCCCTGTCTCCGCTACTTTTTAATTTAGTCCTAGAATATATTGTACGAATGGCAGCAGATAATTCAGAGGGTGCGGAGTTAAATGGAAATATTAAGATATTAGGGTATGCAGATGATCTAAACATCATTAGCGATAGGAAAGAATCTGTAACAGCAAATGCGAATGCGTTAATCAAGGCTAGTGAAGATGTAGGTCTAAGGATAAGTGAAGACAAAACTAAATACCTGGTTACTACTAGAATGCCAACAGCAGTAGATCAGGAAATGTTAAGAGTTGGAGACATGCAGTTTCAAAACGTGAACACATTTAGGTATCTAGGCGTGAACATCAGTTCCAAAAATGAGATTGAATCTGAACTGAAGAAGAGATTACGGGCGGGAAATGGGCGCTACTTCTCACTGAATAGATTACTTTCATCACGGATATTGACTAGGAATTTAAAGATTAGAATACACAAAACTGTTATTCTACCAGTTATGCTGTATGGGTGTGAGACTTGGTCTCTCACTGTGCTAAATGAAAAGCCGTTTCGAGTATTTGAAAACAAGATTTTGAGGAAAATTTTGGGAGCAAAAAGGGAGGACATTAGCGGAGAGTGGCGAAAATTGCATAACGAAGAGGTTCACGAACTCTATTCAAGCCCTGACATAATCAGTATTATTAAATTACGTAGGCTGCGATGGGCGGGTCACGTAGCTCGAATGGATAAGGACAGGGCAGCGCGTAAAGTACTGGTAGGGCACCTAGAAGGAAAACGTCCTGTGAGGAGACCGAGGTGTAGATGGGAGGACAATGTGAAGGCTGATTTGAGGAGCCTAGGTATTGAAGGTGAATGGAAGGAAATAGCCCAAGACAGGGACAGATGGGGAAAATATGTTGCTGCGGTAATGGACTCTCGAGTCCGGTATGACCAGAGAGTAAGTAAGTAAGTAATGAACATCCTCAGACCTGCCTGTAAAACAGAAATCAAATACAACTGCTGGATAAGATACATTTTGTAAACGATAGAACATATAATAATGAAAATGTACCAGAAACAGTTTAAAGAGCTTGTAAGAGTTTTGCAGGGAGGTTGTGCTGAGGAATAATTGTTCGGAAAAGAATTCGTTAAATTGCGCTACTTCCTAGCTATTTAGAGTTAATGTTATCCTATTATATCATCGCACGCGCAGAATCAAACCAGCCTTGCAGTGGCAGTGTCATCAAACGTGTTCGATTTGCTCGAACCTAACAAGAGAGCAATACAAAAATGAAACATCTGACGGTAGCGGGGGTCGAACGGGAACCAATGGTTTATGAGTCTCGTGCGGTACCGTCTATGCTATGAGAACTGATGGCGTTACTTTTGTCAGCTTTTGTAGCTGTCTTACGTTATAGTCATTCTTCATCTTCAGAAATCGTACTGACGCAATCGATCGTTGTCTGAAGTGTTCGTTTAGTTGCGAATGTACACCGAAAGAGATGCGATGGAACGACGACGAATGTAGACGCGACGCACACTTCCACAGCAGTGAATGTAGCAGTAGTACGTCGCGTCATCAATATTCCTTCGCGAACGCGCCGATATGTACGAAGGTATTTGGCATACAGCGCTGCACTGGAGGTCCGCACAAATTGAAAGGCGAGACTTCCGAACCGCGTTATTCCATGCGCGAATACGTTTGTAGCGGTTGAATTTCAGTGGAGACCGAAGTTTTAAAGTAACGAGCGTTGACGCTGGGCGACAATGCTACTTGCGAACTTGAGGGAAATCTTCTTCATATGATTGTTCTTATTACTACTACCAGCTTGAGGCCAATTGGTAATTCGTCCTGAGTAAATAGAGTTAATCCGATATTCTTAAATTATACCTGAAAACTAAACATCGTCAAATTTATACGTTAGTTTGTCGCCACAGGTTTTGCACGCTGTCGCAGGGATCTTGCTACATGATGAAACGTGTTTTCGTACCACCTACAAAAAGTGCAATCAGTATTATCCATGGTACTTAAATCAACGCATGGAAATTCCCAATTTCAAAAGGAGAGTATTCTGGACAGACGGAAGCATGTCTCACCACAGAAGGGCCAATCGCGTCTCGAAACACATTTGGAACGACAAAGGTATGTATACCCCGTATTGACGTCATATCAGCACATTGAGGTGAACGTTTCGGCAGGTACCGTAGGCGTATGTTCGTAGGGACCCGTCCTACTTCCTCCCCGTTTCTACGGACGTTCGTGTTTAACGGTCAGTGTAAACGTTATTTCGCTCTACACTATAAGACAGAAAAAAGCCGAGCGCGGTACCAGCGCGGTCAGAGGCGCCTTGCCACGGATCGGGCGGCATCCCTCGGGCATGGGTATGTGTGTTGTCCTTAGCGTTAGTTAGTTTAAGTTAGGCCAAGTAGTGTGTAAGCCTAGGGACCGATTAACTCAGCAGTTTGATCCCACAGGAACTTACAACCACAACCACAATGAAAAAAAAAAGACACATCACGAAGGAATTATCCGAATGGGACGGAAATCCGTAGATTTGATGTACATGTACAAAAAAACTGATGATTACAATTTCAGAAAACTTGGATAATTTATTCAAGAGCAAAAACTTCAAAAATTGAGCAAGTCAGTAGCGCGTCCGTCCGCCCTGCCTCTTAGGCAAGCAGTAGTGTCGCTTGGCATTGATTGATAAGGTTTTTACGAAAGAACAGACACCACGCGGAATCCGCAGCTGTGATATATTATATGTAAATGGGAGGAGGAAGGGGAGAAAGGAAAAGAAAGGGGTAAGTCACGTGAACTGCATCGGAACTTTATGCGGAATCAGCAGCGATGAGTCAAAATGCATGGCAGACCAGAATTCGAACGCAGCACCTCCAGTTTACTAGACAGCAGCGTTAATCATTGTGCCACCCGGGACGCAGTGTTTATCGTAGCCGCACGGACTATCTCTGTACGCCTCACGGCCGACCCACACTCCCATCGAGCGCCACCTATCCACAGTCCCCGTCCATTTCCTCCATACTCGCTACTCCGAGATTCCTGCAGAGAAGAAGGTGGATAAATTGCCCGTCCAGACGAATCAGTGTACGAATTCATGGCGTCTATTCTTTCGGATAGGGTTGCTGGACGTCCTCATGGGGGATATCGTGCCAAATTCTGTCAAACTGACTGGCTGTAGGACCCTGCCATAACGCTCCACACATTCTGAAATGGGGAGAGATCCGGAGATCTTGCTGGTTAAGGTAAGGTTTGACAAACACTAAGACAAGCAGTAGAAACTATCGCCGTATGCGGACGGGCATTATCTTGCTGAAATGTAAGTCCAGGACGGCTTGCCTAGAAGGGCAACAAAGCGGGGCGTAGAATATCGTCGATGCAACGCTGTGCCGTAAGGGTGCCGCGGATGACAACAAAAGAGGTCCTGCTCTGACATAACATGGCACCCCAGATCGCTCCTGGTTGTATGGCCGTATGTCGAGCGACAGTCAAGATGATATACCAACGCTGTCCGGGGCGCCTCTAGACACGTCTTCGTTGGTAATCGGGACGTAGGTGGAAGCGGGACTCATTGCTGGAGACAATCGTTCTCCAGTCAATGAGATTCCAGGCAGAAGACGAGTCTGGAGACGCCTCGGACAATGTTGGGATATCAACCTGCCTGTCACCCGCCATGCATGAACGACTTGAAAGGAAGGTCGTATTCATTATGTGGGTTCGAATCTCGGCGTGTTCTTTGACACTTATTGTTCTATCTTTATCGAAATTACTTTGACCATCATGTTTATTAAATTACGTGGCTGCAAGGTACTTTTTGATTTCTGTTTCTTTGTCACGTCATTGTAATCATCGTATGAACTTTCTCATTCGGTCTAGGTTCTTACATCTTATGTTTCTGTCCATGTAGCTGTATTAATTATTCCTGTTCCTCAGCGTGGCCAAATTTCGGTATCATCTATAATCCCTTCCTTCGCTTCATCTGCTTTATTTTTCCATCGTACACCAAGAGTTTATGTTTTAAATGTTTGCAAGACGATAACCATAGCAGCCACAATCTGTAACTAAAAAATACATTTTTGACGCCATTGAATAACCAGTCAATCTGATAACTTCGCAATTTTTTTGTAAGCTACGGATCGCCAATTTCAGTTATGTCAGTACTACGATAGACGAATAACAATAATCCAAATCACTGGCAAAAAGCTTCCAGTACGTAAGAAAATGACAGGAAGAAAAACTAAGGACGAATGGAATGTTATCACGATATTTCACGTGACATTACAAAGAAGTAGAAACATTAAATTTTAACCAATGAATTGCATACAAATAATGATAAAAGTCATTTTATTAACATGTTAATAATGAGTATCTCAAATCATCTAACGAGATTCGAAGTCATAAGCCTTACAAATTATGAATGTCCCTTAACCACTACGCTACGCCACCACAGTTAAAGTACTCTTGTTATCCTGACCTTGACGGTAGCTACTGGCAACAAAATATAAACACTATTGAAAGTTTGACCAACAGAAATACTAGGGAATTAATAACATCTATTCTACGGAAAGAACTAAATGAAAGACTATCACATGATCAATTTATCTACGAAGCATGAAACTCTAAATAAATAATTCAAAATATATGCTCTACGAAGGTTAAAACCCAGACGACATAAAGTGATCAGAGATAACATTTAGCCAAGAAAAGAACTGTGGCCGTATCGAGCTGTAAGTTCGCAGCGACTTCAATGAAAAACTTCAATACAGATGTTAATTCGCTTTCTTGTAGACGTCGCGATAGAAGCACGCTTATTGACGGATAGTAGATTGTTTCACACCGATCTGTAATTTCAAAGTTTTTCATGTATCGTCTTGACGTATTAGTCAAAGTTCTGAGGAAAGGTGATAGAACATTTACCGTTTAGTCAGACAACGGCACAGATATTATACGCGAGGAAAAAGCAACTCGTGTGATACTTACTTAATTTTGGGGCTTAGTCGCCGTGATCTGTGATTGTCACGAACATTGAAGGACAGAGCAATGTACCAGACGCCGACAAAAACTCTACAAATAGACTTGAGTAGGAAACATATACACGCAATAATGAAGAATTCACAGGCACTCCGTGTTGTCGGAAGCTGTAGTGAATGTCAGAATTGCTGGTGTAAATCGTAGCTTCAATTTCCTGAATGAAACATCGGTGTGCTTCCCAGAGCAGTGCTTAGATAATTCAGAAGTTCAATAAACTCAGTTATAACTTAAATATTTCGTGTCATCTACATCATTTAATTGAACTTTATTGTGTAACTGTGAATAATTATTTTCTTGATAGAACGCCGCAGCTAAAGGTGATTGAGTGACATTATTAATAGGGAACCGTAGTTGAAGATTCTATTACGACACTTTCTGTCTGTTATTTAGAGAATACATTATCTCTGGATTTACGAGGTAGGAGTTGTTGAATTAGCACCGTAGCGACGCATTAACGACACAAGAAAACTTCGCAAATCAACATCCTCGATAGACTACAATGTTGCATCGGCTTGAATGGTGGAACTTATAATTCGAGGTGTCATGTTATTTACGTTTGGACATTCATTTGCGAACCGGGCATAAAAACTACTGTTATCGAGTTTCACGTAAGCTTATAAGCCCGTCGTGAAAACGCGAAAGATGTTTGGGTTGTTGTTTCAGATAAAGTGAGTCGTTGCGTAACCGAGTGGTGCAGCCACTGTGTGTAGCAGCAAAGAAGATAGAGATCCTTCGAACACCATTCCTTCAGTTATAAGCGAGGGCCGCTTCTACATTTCGGCGTGCTGCTCCATCGATACGCGGATATTTTTTAAAGGAAGATAGTATCTGAAATTATCAAACAAAACAAGGAGTTTGTTTTACCAGTTACAGATCAGAGTTGTCGCGATCGACAGACGCCGACCTGTGTCAACCAGACACACACACACACACACACACACACACACACACACACACACACACACACACACACACACACACACACGCACGCACACACCACATAAGGGGACACACGGAATTCAGGAATTGTTTCGTCTATTACTCGTAAATGAGGGCCCGCCAAGGGGAATGGCAGCGGTTTCGATACTCACTACCTTCCAATGATTTCCCGTTTTTTTTAATTTTTTTGTTCGTTTTCAGCTACCCATTCGAATAACACGTTTTACATCACTGTCTCTGGAAGGCTGTTTTAATTTGCGCGTACAACGACTTGAATGGATAAGGTCAATGTTAAATATCTCGGAAACGGCTTAATGAATCGAACTTTTTTTATTGTTAGTTATTTCTCAGCAAACCTACTCTGCGTCATCCTTACACGCTTTCCAGAGTGTTTCTAAACAGTCTGTAGATAATAGTAATTAATATGACTGTGTGACAAGTTTCAGGAGCTAAGGAAGTTACATAAAAATGGTAAATATGAATAGTAATATGCAAATGTGTGTGAAATCTTATGGGACTTAACTGCTAAGGTCACCAGTCCCTAAGGTTACACACTACTTAACCTAAAGTATCCTAAGGACAAACACACACACACCCATGCCCGAGGGAGGACTCGATCCTCCGCCGGGACCAGCCGCACAGTCCATGACTTCAGCGCCTTAGACCGCTGTGCTAATCCCACGCCGCAATGAATAGTAAATTTCATTCTTTCATTATTTATTGTTTGCAAGATATATAGTGTCCAGCAGACTTCTCTTTTCCTGATGGTTATGAAGGTGGTAATTATCGACTTACATCGACTGTCTGATGACGGTTTGTGGTCACGGACTGGAATTGTAAAGTGACGTCCTGTATTTGCTAGCCCCGTGTATTCGTGACTACTTTGCTGCTTGTGAAACATATCGAAGGTGATTCTATACTACTGGGAGTCTACCAGTCTTACGAGCAGCTCTACGTCCGCGGTGGAGGCATGTTTGCTTCCGAAACGGAAAGCCGGACCGCACGCGGGCGAAAGGGCGCCCGGCTGTGTGGCGCTGCGCGGCATCGACCTGTGGGCTCGCGATGCGGCGCACGTCTGTCCGCCGCGCGCCTAATGCCAGACAGCTATGCCCTAATAGCGGTCTGGCCGGCCAGCCAGACACCGCGCGTGGCACGCGGCTGCTTATAAGCCGCGCCGCTTACTCGCCGCGGGCGCTGCTGGGACAACCTGTGAGCTCCATACTGGTTCACAGCCTCTGGTTGGTTATTGAGGAGTCATAGACAGAGGACTGATATTGGCACATGACAATTACGTCGTTTCCTATACTTCCACTGAATTTCTATTTCTGTAAACGCTTCGCATGCACGTTCTGCCAGATCTGTCTCCTTCTTAGAGTATTAAAAGAGAGACATCGTTTACGGAAACAAACTACATGCACGTCCATAATGAAATCAACTGTCACGTTGTGTTTCACTCGAGTTTGGACCACGGGAGAACGATACTTAAATATTCGCAGCAAGTAGTCACAATTTAACTTCGTTGTACCTACCGAAGTGACGTCTAGGAGGCTTCAGTTTATTTCTAGATTACTCTCCTTTTTACACTTTACAAGTACTTAATCGATAGACAGTTGTCTATTTTTACACAGAAGTGATTTGAATCATATTTAAGAAACAGAAACCAATAGGGAGACAACACCAAGGAAGACCCACAAGGTTCAATTTTGGGACCACTCCTTATTCTGAATTACCTAAGACCCTCGAAGTACAAAGGCATTTTTCATAACGCTCATTACCTAGGGTGGTTGGAGGGTACACTGTGTCCACTCCAAAAAATAAAAAAAAATCTTTAACTGTTGTTGAATTATATTACAAGATAGTTTTTAAAAATGTACTGATGTGTTATCAGGGTTCATAAACTCAAAATACCTTTAAGCATACTCTTAGCAATAACAATGCACTTTCATTAACGCGTACTACCGGCTTTATTACAAACACATATAAAGTATAAATAAAAATAATGCTAATTTAGATACTGTTATGTGATTTTACTCTAAACACACTTTTTACAGAGATAGCGATAAGTTAGTATGGCCCTGAGCCTGGAAATATTGAAGACGACCTTCACTGGGGCAAGTGACATCACCTAGTGTGACTCAAATTTTTGGGTGAAGTGTAACTGAAATATTTAAAACGCATGGGGAATGTGGTAGGACACTTCATTAACAAAAAGAAATGTAGAGTACATTTTTTTTCAAAATTTTATAATATAGAGAATCTCTCTAGTTTTCTGAATTTTCTAAAGGTGGGCACAAAGTACCCCTTCCCCATGTTATTGCTAGGGTTAATTTTCAGCAGGCATAAATTGGTACATTTTGTAGATGATACTAGTGTTATAATAAATGGCATTACAGAGAACACAAAGGAAGAGATTATTAATGATGTGCCTCAGGGAATTATTAAGCGGTTCTCTGAAGATGGGATCTTCCTAGTCTGTGAGAAAACACACTATATTCGTTTCTATACTACATAAAGAGCTTTACCAATAGCACATGAACAGAAGTCTTGAAACTGGATAGAATGCTCCAAATGTTTCGGTGCACATACTGAAGAAAACTTGAACTGAAATAAGTGAATTATTGAGCTTGAAACAATTATGTTCAGCTACGTTAGCTCATAGCATAATTTCTAGTCTTGTAAACAGCTGAATCAAAATCTTGACATAAGCTGCATTTTTCCACTCAGTAATGTCACGTGAAAGAATTTTCTAGGATAACTCACCATGTAGAAAGGAAGTACAGATTGTACAAAAAATGAATAATATGAGGTGTTCACCTGTGGTCATTGTGTAGGTACCCCTTCAAGGACTTACAAGTTAGCAGTCACATTTGCATGTCTATTGAATGCTGATAGTGATAGTGTAATTTCTCATGTCATCGTAGGCTACGTGCAAAGCCTCGCGATTGGCTACAGATAATAATTTACTTAATTAAACCCTTTGCTCCTCGAAAGTTCCAGAGGTACACAGTCATACTGCTTTCTGATTTCAATGCCCAACTGGGAAGAGAGAAAAAATACAGAAATGTAAAGGGATACCATCTGGCACACCAACTTAGGAGGATTCCAGGTAGATCATGTGGCCATTTCAAGAAAATATCAAAAGGAAATGCAAAACGTGAAGGTATTAAGAAGAGCCAATCTGGGTTCTGACCACTACCTCTCAAAGATCAATATGAGACTCCAGCTTGCAAACACTACAGTATATAGTACAGATTCCAATGGCTGGGACCAACCGAACGACACTCTTATGAAGACGGCCAATGAACTCACCTTCCCATACGAGAAGAAGGAAGCATCTGTGGTGGAATGAAGGCTGTCACAATTCAATAGCCCAAAGACAGACACTCTAGGGGAAATGGAAATGTAAGCAAACCAAGAAAAGTTTGGAGAATTTTTTGGAACAAAGAAGGGTTATGGCTAAGATAATTCAAGGAACAAATCGGACTTTTAGATAAAACGAAGAAACCCAAATCGAAGAGAGCTTCGATAAGAATAACTTCATATATTTATAGGGAACCTTCAAGCAGACACTCAGAAAATACAATCCGCCAAGCCTCCACTTCAGAGACTCGCAGTAGCAACTGGTTTTTAAAGAGAATGACCACTACCCATCTCTTAGCTCGCTAGTTTAAGAACCTACCCAAATGTCATCCATTCAGCGAAGACTTCTACTACAAACAAACAACACCAAACACAGACTCACCGCCTCCTTCAGTGGAAGAAGTGGACCAAATCATTCAACTTGTAAAGAATAATAAGGCAGTTGGAGAGGACTCTGTCGTTGCTCAACTCTGGAAATGTGCTGGAAACAATGATGTGGGCAATCTCAGCGAGATCATCCAGGATATCTGGAAAACAAAGAAATGACCACCCGATTGGAAAATGGCTCTGATACATCAGCTTAAAAAAATGTATATTTAACTGATCTGAAGAACTACTGCGAAACTTCTCTTTTCCCGGTAGTATACAGGACTCTCTCCAAGGCGTTACTAACAGGGGCAGAAGATCAACTGCATAGTCAACTGGGAGAATATCAGGGAGACTTCAGGAAGACCTTATCCTGTGCTGAACAGATCCTCAACATTAAAACTTTACTGGCGTACTCCAAGATGAGAAAACGGAAGGTGATCGTCACCTTTGTTGATTTCAGGAAGGCCTACGAATCCGTCGATATAGAAACACTTAACAAAATAGTCCAGGAACAAGGAGTAGGCAACAAAACCCGCAGACTCGTTCTAGAAACCTTGACCAACACCCATTCCAAAGTAAAATTTAGAGATGAGATCTCAGAAAGCTTCGAGATAAAAACTGGAGTGAGACAAGGGGATAAACTCTCCCCACCTCTACTGTCTCCTTGAAAAGGTTGTGAGAAAATGGCGCAAGGAACTGACCGGTTTGGGCGATCAAAGTGGTGTCTATCTGGGCCATAAGAATAAAGGACTAACTGTAGATTGTCTGGCATTTGCAGGTGACATGGCACTGATTGCTGATTCTCTTTAAATGACAACAATGCAGGTAAACTGCCTCAGAAAACCAGCAACCAAAGTGGGTCTTCAAGTGTCGCTGGAGAAAACAGAGTTCTTCACAAACATCAAGGAAGCTAACAGAGAGATATTACTAGACCAGGGAAACATCAAAAGGACTGATAAGTACAAGTATCCCGGGGAATGTATTGAACCCTACTTATCAGAAAAAACGTCATTTTCCATGGTAGTCAAGAAGTTGGAACTAGCCTATCGACTGATTATGAACAATTACAACAAAAAATGCCTGTCACGTAACCTGAAACTTAAGCACTACACATTAGTCATACTACCATAAGCTCTGTATGCTATGGAATGACTTTCCATGAAGCGGAGAGCTCTGATGGAGTTGTTACAAGTGAGAGAGGGGACAATCTCCAGGAAGATCCTAGGCCCGGTAGGAGAAGATGGAGAATTCAGAAGGCGACATACACTATGTGATCAAAAGTATCCAGACACCCCCAAAAACGAACGTATTTCATATTAGGTGAACTGTGCTGCCACCTACTGCCAGGTACTCCATATCAGCGACCTCAGTAGTCATTAGACATCGTGAGAGAGCAGAATGGGGGACTCCGCGGAACTCACGAATTTCTTACGTGGTCAGGTGATCGAGGATCACTTGTGTCATACGTCTGTACGCGAGATTTACACACTCCTAAACATTCCTAGGTCCTCTGTTTTCGATGTGATAGTGAACTGGAAACGTGAAGGGACACTTACAGCTGAGAAGGGTACAGGATGACCTCATCTGTTGACTGACAGAGACCGCCGACAGTTGAAAAGGGTCGTAATGTGTAATAGGCAGACATCTATCCAGACCATCACACAGGAATTCCAAACTGCATCATGATTCACTGCAAGTACTATGAGAGTTAGGCGGCAGGTGAGAATCTTGGATTTCATGGTCGAGCGGCTGCTCATATGCCACACATCACGCCGGTAAATGACAAACGACCCCTCGCTTAGTGTAAGGAACGTAAACATTGAACGACTGAACAGTGGAAAGACGTTGTGTGGAGCGAAGAATCACGGTACTCAGTGTGGCGATTCGATGGTAGGGTGTAGGTATGTCAAATGCCCGATGAACGTCATCTGCCAGCGAGTGTAGTGTCAACAGTAGAATTCGGGGGCGGTGCTGTTATGGTTTCGTATTGTTTTACATTGAGGGGACTCGCACCCCTTGTTGTTCTTTTTGTTTTAAATTTCTTTATTCTATCCAGTTATTTCATCCTAGGCGTTGTTGTTTTGCGTGGCACAATCACAGCACAGGCATACATTGACGTTTAGAACACCTTCTTGCTCCTCACTGTTGAAGAGCATTTCAGGGATGGCGACTGCATCTTTCAACACAATCGAGCACCTGTTCATAATGCACGGCCTGTGGCGGAGTGGTTACAAGACGATAACATACCTGTAATGGATTGGCCTGCAGAGAGTCCTGACCTGAATCCTACAAAACATCTTTCGGATGTTTTGCAACGTCGACTTCGTGCCAGGCCTCACAGGTCGACATCGATACCTCTCCTCAGTGCAGCACTCCGTGAAGAATGGGCTCCCACTCCCCAAAAAAATTTCCAGCACCTGTCTGAACGTAATCCTGCAAGAGTGGAAGCTGTCATCAAGGCTAAGTGTGGGCCAACACCATACTGAATTACAGCATTACTGATGGAGGGCGCGACGAACTTTGAAGTCATTTTAAGCCAGGTGTCCGGATACTTTGGATCACATACTATAAGTCGGATATCGACGAACATATCGAGAGGCTCTCTGACTCTACAGGGAACAGAAGGGTAGCTTTCTATAGCCATGTCGCAAAACTGCGTCCAAACAGACCGATCAACCGTCTGGTAAAACTAGGTGGTTCGCGTCACTTGGCTGACAGAAATTGGGAATAACTGATCTTCAGAACAGACAGTCTGCGAGACGTACCTTCGTAGATGTCCGAGGATTTTGGGAAAAGCCACGAAGGGAAGCGGGCGGAGGGGGGAATAGACATCCTAATTACGTTAAGAAGATAAATTTCTTCATTTATAGGTGGCAATGATTAGCGAATTGATTAATGCTTCAAGCTAAATAGGGATAGTCCACTTACAATTTCTTGATTAATCATGATTAGGGCCATACATAATTTATTGAGTCATGGTCTAATGCAGGTAGCTTTTAAAGATTCAGACTGGCGTAATGGGACTGTGATTGCGATTAAGATAGTAAACGGAGATTGCAAATAAATTACATATGGAGATTAGGAACTGAAAATAATCCTTACCGAAAATTTAAGAGTGGATGAGACTGGTATCCACTAATACTGATAATAAATAACTTAACACTCCCAGTGACATTGGTCTTCCCATTTGTTGAGAGCACCACAAGCACTAATGGAGTCAGGGTGCGTTAATGGTAGTGCTTTGTGGTGGTACACAGAAGACAGTCATTCGCGTGTACATCCAACAAGCTAGAGCCAAAATATTTTTCTCATACAGTTTCAGAAGCATGCCACACTACGGGGTGCTCGACAGAGCTGTAAACTGTGTCCGCAAGAAAGGTATTTAGTGATCCATGACGATATTTAATCAACCCAAGAACCGCGTAATTTCTCGAAATTTACCATGTGTGCGAATAACTAAAAGATTACGAACTTATAGTTTTACAATTTAACATCACATGGCTCTACGGAGAGTCAAAAGGACAGGTAGCTGGAGAAGAGTGAACAACGAAAAACTAAAGTAACTTACCGTATCTCACAAGTGCACTATATAATTCGCACAATCGGATGATACATCGGCTTGGAATAATGTGCTCTGTCTCATTAATTACAACACAAGGGCCTATGGAGCGTCTCAACACGTGGTTTATACAGAGTGATATACAACAAAGAAAGGACCAAATGTAGGAACACACTATTGCAGATGAATTTGACTATTACACAGAGATTAAATTATTGAACCACACATTCATGATTCAAATTAATTCATTGTGAACCCTAATGCTTTACACGTTCATATGGTATCAAACAAGGCACAACTTCCTAAGTATGGTAATTCACTTAATGATAAGAATCCTATGTTACGCAAAGTGCAAATTATTTCCCTAATATAATTCTTGTTGTTGTTGTTGTTGTTGATGTTGTGGTCTTCAGTCCTGAGACTGGTTTGATGCGGCTCTCCATGCTACTCTAACCTGTGCAAGGTTAATCATCTCCCAGAACTTACTGCAACATACATCCTTCTGATTCTGCTTAGTGTATTCATCTCTTGGTCTCCCTCTATGATTCTTACCCTCCATGCTGCCCACCAATGCTAAAGTTGTGATAGCCTGATGCCTCAGAACATTTCCTACCAACCGGTCCCTTCTTCTTCTCAAGTTGTGCCACAAACTCCTCTTCCGCCAAATTCTATTCAATACCTCCTCATTGGTTATATGATCTACCCATCTAATCTTCAGCATTCTCGTGTAGCACCACATTTCGAAAGCTTCTATTCTCCTCTTGTCTAAACTAGTTACCGTCTATGTTTCACTTCCATACATGGCTACACTCCATACAAATACCTTCACAAACGACTTCCTGACACTGAAATCTATACTCGACGTTAACAAAGTTCTCTTCTTCAGCACCGCTTTCCTTGCCATTGCCAGTCTACATTTTACATCCTCTCTACTTCGACCATCATCAGTTACTTTGCTCCCCAAATAGCAAAACTCCTCATTTCCTAATCTAATTCCCTTAGTATGACCCGACTTAATTCGACTACATTCCATTATCCTCGTTTTGCTTTTGTTGATGTTCATCTTATACCCTCCTTTCAAGACACTATACATTCCGTTCAATTGCTCTTCTAAGTCCTTTGCTGCTTCTGACAGAATTGCAATGTCATCGGTGTTCCTCATACTTTCCATTTCTTCTCCATGGATTGTAATACCTGCTCCAAATTTTTCTTTTGTTTGTTGCTCAATATACAGATTGAATAACATCGGGGATAGGCTACAACCCTGTCTCACTCCCTTCCCAACGACTGCTATCCTTTCGTGTCCCTCGACAATGTAACTGCCATCTGGTTTCTGTACAAATTGTAAATAGCCTTTCGCTCCCTGAATTTTACGCCTGCCACCTACAGAATTTGAAAGAGACTATTCCAGTGAACATTGTCAAAAGCTTTCCCTAAGTCTACAAATGCTGGAAACGTAGGTTTGCCTTTCCTTAATCTTTCTTCAAAGGTAAGTCGTAAGGTCAGTATTGCCTCACGTGTTCCAACATTTCTATGGAATCCAAACTGATCTTCCCCGAGGTCGGCTTCTACCAGTTTTTCCATACGTCTGTAAAGAATTCGCGTTAGTATTTTGCAGCTGTGACTTTTTAAACTGATGGTTCGGCAATTTTCACATCTGTCAACACCTGCTTTCTTTGGGGTTGAAATTATTATTCTTGAAGACTGAAGAAATTTCGCCTGTCTCATTCATCTTGCTCACCAGTTGGTAGAGTTTTGTGAGGTTTGGCTCTCCCAAGGCTGTCAGTAGTTCTAAAGGAGTGTTGTCTACTCCCGGGGCCTTGTTTCGACTCAGGCCTGTCAGTGCTCTGTCAAACTCTTCACACAGTATCGTATCTCCCATTTCATCTTCATCTACATCCTCTTCCATTTCGATAATTATTGTCCTCAAGTACATCGCCCTTGTATAGACCCTCTATAAACTCCTTCCACCTTTATGCTCTTTCTTTGCTTAGATCTGGGTTACCATCTGAGCTCTTGATATTCATACAAATGGTTCTCTTCTCTCCATAGGTCTCTTTAATTTTCCTGTAGGCAGTATCTATCTTACCCCTAGTGAGACAAGTCTCTACATCCTTACATTTGTCCTCTAGCCATCCCTGCTTAGCCATTTTGCACTTCCTGTCGATCTCATTTTTGAGACGTTTGTATTCCCTTTTGCCTGCTTCATTTACTGCATTTTTATATTTTCTCCTTTCATCAATTAAATTCAATATTTCTTCTGTTACCCAAGGATTTCTATTAGCCCTCGTCTTTTTACCTACTTGATCGTCTGCTGCCTTCACCACTTCATCCCTCAGAGCTACCGATTCTTCTGCTATTGTATTTCTTTCCCCAAATCCTGTCAGTTGTTCCCTTATGCTCTCCCTGAAACTGTGTACAACCTCTGGTTTTCTCAGTTTCTCCAGGTCCCATCTCCTTAAATTCCCACCTTTCTGCAGTTTCGTCAGTTCTAATCTACAGTCCATAACCAATAGATTGTGATCAGAGTCCACATTTGCCCCTGGAAATGTCTTACAAGTTAAAACCTGGTTCCTAAATCTCTGTCTTACCATTATATAATCTATCTGATACCTTCTAGTATCTCCAGGATTCTTCCATGTATACAACCTTCTTTTATGATTCTTGAACCAAGTGTTAGCTATGATTAAGTTATGCACTGTGGAAAATTCTACCAGGCGGCTTTCTCTTCCATTTCTTACCCCCAATCCATATTCACCTACTATGTTTTCTTATCTCCCCTTTCCTACTCTCGAATGCCAGTCATCCATGACTATTAACTTTTCGTCTCCCTTCTCTACCTGAATAATTTATTTTATCTTATCATACATTTCATCAATTTCTTCATCATCTTCAGAGCTAGTTGTCATATGGACTTGTACTACTGTAGTAGGCATGGGATTCGTGTCTATCCTGGCCACAACAATGCGTTTACTATGCTGTTTATGGTAGTTTACCCGCACTCCTATTTTTTAATCGTTATTGAACCTTCTCCTGTATTACCCCAATTTGATTTTGTATTTATAATCCTGTATTCACCTGACCAAAATTCTTGTGCCTCCTGCCACCGAACTTCGCTAATTCCCACTATAACTAAATTTAACCTACCCATTTCCCTTTTTAAATTTTCTAACCTATCTGCCCGGTTAAGGGATCTGACATTCTACGATCCAATCCGTAGAATGCCAGTTTTCTTTCTCCTGTTAATGAGGTCCTCCCGAGTAGTCCCCGCACGGAGATCCGAATGGGGGACTATTTTACCTCATGATTATTTTACCCAAGAGGACGCCATCATCATTAACCATACAGTAAAGCTGCATGCCCTCGGGAAAAATTACTTCTGTAGTTTCGCCTTGCTTTCAGCCGTTCGCAGCACCAGCACAGCAAGGCCGTTTTGGTTAATGTTACAAGGCCAGATCAGTCAATCATCCAGACTGTAGCCCCTGCAACTACTGAAAAGGCTGCTGCCCCTCTTCAGGAACCACACGTTTGTCTGGCCTCTCAACAGATACCCCTCCGTTGTGGTTGCACCTACGGTACGGCCATCTGTATCGCTGAGGCACGCAAGCCTCCCCGCCAACGGCAACGTCCATGGTTCAAGGGGGGGGGGGGATATAATTCTTAGGGACGGTAATGAATTGACTTTTATAAAATTTAAGCAGAACTGCTCTCCAAAGCACACGGACCGCTTGCCTGAATACGAAGTAGCCCGGAGAAAATTACAAGAACTGGTTTAGTTGCAAAATCACACACGTTTCAACAATTAAATCTTAACCAACATTCTGATGCTGTTAGGAAAATGGTTAGCCAGAATATTTGCAGACTTAAAGAACATACCAACAACTTCACTGTGATCACAAACATATGTGTCTCACCCACATTCACCAGAAGATTGGCAGCTCAAATCGTACACCATTACCTATCCGCGCCAAGCCGCGGTGAAGGAAGCGATTGCCTTAGAGTGTGTCGCTGCACCCTCGTCATCATAGAGGATCAGTATTTGACCATTACAACTATTGTTCCGGTACAGCTAGCCTCTCTGTCCACACACTAGCAACCCAGAGAGTGACAAGACTGAGTTAACGGATTATGTATCCCATCGCCGTCAGCGAAAGACGTTCAGCTTTATTGTATTTTAATTTTATTTATTTATTTATTTTAGAAATTTTGTTTAAGAAAATTCTCTGCTTCTTATTTATTTGTTGTATTTGTAGTTATGATTTCCAGTGGTTTTGTTTAGGTTCCATCTTCAGTCCTTTAAAAGGTAAAGAATATAAGTCTTTGGTTTTTTCACTACCAAGATCGTTCGGCACAACAAGTTGCTATGTTGCACGATGCGTATTGATTGATGTGTGCAACGTCTTTATCAACGAGAAGTTTATTGCTCCTGAGATATTCTCTCGAAGAATACTGACCGTGAGAAGATGCAGGCTCGCACCATCATTCCACACTGCACCTCCGATCGGTCTACGTCACGTGAATCTGAAGAATGTTTGTCGAATCTTTTATAAATTGATAAATACACCCCTTGAATACGTATTATTTTCTTGAATTTGCTTATCTAAAACTACATCTACATCCATACTCCGCAAGCTACCTGGCGGTGTGTGGCGGGGGGTACATTGCGTACCTCTATCGGTTCTCCTTTCTATTCCAGTCTCGTATTTTTCGTGGAAAGAAAGATTGTCGGTATGCGTGTGGGCTCTAATCTCTCTTATTTTTCCTCATGGTCTCTTCGCGAGATATAGGTAGGAGGGAGCAATATACTGCTTGACTCCTCGGTGAAAGGATGTTCTCGAAACTTCAACAAAAGCCCGTACCGAGCTACTGATCGTCTCTCTTGCAGACTCTTCAACTAGAGATTATCTCACATCTTCGTAACGCTTTCGCGATTACTAAATGATCCTGTAACCAAGCGCGCTGCTCTCCGTTGGGTCTTCTCTATGTCTTCTATCAACCCTATCTGGTACTGATCCCAGTGGGCGAACAAGTGTACTGTAACCTACTTCCTTTATTTTCGGACTGCATTTCTTTAGGATTCTTCCAATGAATCTGTGTCTGGCACCTGCTTTACCGACAATTAATTTTATGTCGTTATTCCATTTTATATCACTCCTAACGCCCACGCCCAGATAATTTATGGATTTAACTGCTTCCTGTTGCTGACCTGATATATTGTAGCTAAATGATAAAGGATCTTTCTTCGTATGTTCGCAGCACATTACACTTGTCTACATTGAGATTAAACTGCCATTCCCTGCATCATGCGTCAATTCGTTGCAGATCCTCCTGCATTTCAGTACAATTTTCCATTGTTACAACCTCTCGATATATTATAGCATCATCCGGAAAAAGCCTCAGTGAATTTCCGATGTTATTCACAAGATCATTTACATATATACTGCGAATAGCAACGGTCCTACGACAGTCCCCTGCGGTACTGCTGAAATCAAATACCTTCAACATTGCAGCGGGTCAGAAATCGTTGGTTAATATATTAAAAAATTAAAAACCCGTCTCGATTCCGAAAAAAAACACCTAGTGTTAAGTGTTAACCCAGGTTTCGGCATAGATAACTACACCTTCTTCAGAACAGCAATAAACCCCACAAGTGCCAAAGAAGATCTTCGTCAATGATTAAAGCTATACATTTATAAACGAAAAAGAAAAGGAAACACAAACCGTACATATGTACAAAGTCAAAACCACTACTTAATGGTGTACGCTCCACCTCAGATCGGCCTATGTTCGATGGGCCATGACCCGCCTTAAACTGTACATATGTATTGAAACTTCCTGGCAGATTAAAACTGTGTGCCCGACCGAGACTCGGACTCGGGACCTTTGCCTTTCGCGGGCAAGTGCTCTACCATCTGAGCAACCGAAGCACGACTCACGCCCGGTACTCACAGCTTTACTTCTGCCAGTATCTCGTCTCCTACCTTCCAAACTTTACATTTGTATTGTTTGTGTTTCCTTTTCTTTTTCGTTTATTGATGTATAGCCATGATGTTCTTTTAACCATTGACAAAGGTCTTCTTGGGCACTTGTGGGTTTTATTGCTGTTCTGAAGAAGGTGTAGTTATCTACGACGAAACCTTGGTTAACACTTAACACAAGGTAGAGGCGGGTTTTTAGTTTTATGATACAGTTGAAATCACTCCTACTTCGGAAGCCTTCTCTCCACTGACAATTATATGCTGCGTTCTGTTATCTAGGAACTCCTCAATCCAATTACATCATTGGTCTGATAGTACATATGCACTTACTTTGTTCATTAAACAACTGTGTGGAAGTGTATCGAACGCCTTGCGGAAGTCAATAAACACGGCATCTACCTGGGAACCCGTGTCTATGGCCCCCTGAGTCTCGTGGACGAGTAGTGCGAGCTGGGTTTCACACGATCGTCTTTTTTGAAACCCATGCTGATTCCTACAGAGTAGATTTCTAGTCTCCAGAAAAGTCATTATACTCGAACATAATATGTGTTCCAAAATTCTACAACTAAGCGACGTCAGAGATATAGCTCTACAGTTCTGCACATCTGTTCGACGTCCCTTCTTGAAAACGGGGATGAGCTGTGCCCTTTTCCAATCCTTTGGAACGCTACGCTCTTCTAGAGACCTACGGTACACCGCTGCAAGAAGGGGGTGAAGTTTCTTCGCGTACTCTGTTTAAAATAGAACTGGTATCCCATCAGGTCCAGCGCCCTTTCCTTTTTCGATAGATTTTAATTGTTTCTCTATCCCTCTGTCGTCTATTTCGATATCTACCATTTTGTCATCTGTGCGACAATCTAGAGAAGGAACTACAGTGCAGTCTTCCTCTGTGAAACAGCTTTGGAAAAAGGCATTTAGTATTTCGGCCTTTAGTCTGTCATCCTCTGTTTCAGTACCATTTTGGTCACAGAGTATCTGGACATTTTGTTTTGATCCACCTCCCGCTTTGACATAAGACCAGATTTTCTTAGGATTTTCTGACAAGTCAGTACATAGAACTTTACTTTCGAATCCGTTGAACGCCTCTCACATAGCCCTCCTCACACTACGTTTCAATTCGTGTAATTTTTGTTTGTCTGCAAGGCTTTGACTATGTTTATATTTGCTGTGAAGTTCCCTTTGCTTCCGTAGCAGTTTTCTAACTCGGTTGTTGTACCACGGTGGTTCTTTTCCATCTCTTACGATACTGCTTTGCACATACTCATTTAATGCATATTGTACGATGGTTTTGAACTTTGTCCACTGAAGCTCAACACTATCTGTACTTGAGATAAAACTTTTGTGTTGAGTCGTCAAGTACACTGAAATCTGCTTTTTCTCACTTTTGCTAAACAGAAAAATCTTCCCACCTTTTTTTAGTATTTCTATTTACGGCTGAAATCACAGATGCTGTAACCGCTTTATGATTGTGCTATCGACGAACGAAACATTCACAATGGAGCATAATAGCGTAGCACAACAATAAAAAAATCTCTCCAACATAAAACACGTCCGATCTCTGTAATCGTTTCTCACAGTGTCCACAAATATACATCTTTGGTTACTTTTTCCAGAGAAATGCGTCCGTGGCACGGAATGTCCAATTCACGCCGGCAGTTTACACTACTCTCGCCATTAATAATTCGCCGCACCTGAGTTAAAGTTTTTCACCATTTACGATCCATTACACAGCTCATTCTGTCATTCATTCAGATTTACACGTAGAATTGGGAAAGACAGAAATGATGCTGCTACAGACACAGGTAAAATAAAGGAACATAGTCTCTCGTAATTCTTCGAGGTCAGCTACTGTCGCAAACAAGTAGCGAGGAGGAGTAGCAACATAAAAACCAGATAACTTATTATGAAAATGATGCAGCTGATCCCTATCAATGTCAGCAATTTTAACTGCACCATCAGAATACATAATTATATTCGTTAATGTAATCATAAGAAATAATGAACCACAATTTGAGAAGACCTGCAATACTAAAGTAAAAGTGACCTTTGTTACCCATTATTAAAGCTGTAAGTGGCACAGAAAAGTTCAAAATGAGCCACAATAATTTTTGATCATTTGACCAACAACAAAATTTTTCAGACCAGTAGCAAAGTAAGTTTTAAATACAACCTAATATCATTCTCCTGGACAACCTCATTCTATCCCATGGACCGATTTCTTTTCAAAAACTGGTAGCCTGTAAAATAAATTTAAAAACAAAATTATCCTAATTTTAAGAGTAATTCCATGAAACTAACTAAAATAAGACATGTACATAAGTTTTCATTAATATAACACTCCTGTGCAATGTCCTGAAAACTTATTAGTTCCACATCATTTCAATAAAAGCGTCTTTCCAGTTATCTAACTAATTTCAGGTGTCTCTCCATGATGGGTTTTCAGGTTTTTAAGCACCTCCCGCGGGTCAGACAAACCTCTGACCATTGGTGCTGCTCTTCCTTGAATAATGTCAGTATCCCCTCCTGTTAGTTTGTAGTCTCAGACACTAGAGCCATATTCACCGATGGGTCACAAGCATACTTTGTAGGCAGTCTTTTCCTACGTATTATCCTATGCGAATATTCCATTTTGCATCCAAAGAAAATCGTAGACACATGTATTTTTATGAGGTGTTTCATTGTAATAGCTACTCAGTGAAATTTTGGTCCACATCATTTCAATAAATGCGTATTTCAAGTTATCTAACTAATTTCAGTTGTCTCTGCATTATGGCTTTTCAGGTTTTTGTGAAGCCACAATTTTAAAATTATGAAAATTTAAAGTTGGTTGCCAATCTTTGCCCGAATTTTAAATCTTATCATGATCTGAATATTTGTGGAATTTGTAATTGTATAATATTTGTATGTAGATTATACTTAACCTTAACCCACAGGAATCTCGGAGCATTCGGATCAACATTAAAAACTAACGCAAAAGAACCACACATTAGCTCAGTTTGACTGGTTTGGTAGAAGAATGTAATTTTATATTTTGACCTCGTAATGAAGGATAGGTGTAGAATTCCAGATCTTCCGATATGTACACAAAATATTGCTGGTCCAAGGGCTCTGCAGAACACTGGACCCTTATCTCTGTGATCAACTGAACCCGACATACGACCCCTGAAAAATTGAATTTTAGCATGTGGATTTTTTGGAACGCAGTTGACAGCAATATTCGAACAGTTGTAAGGGCTACCGTGGACGGTCACAGCGCGACCGATCAATATGGGTAGGCAGCACAGTAATGCCAGGGGTCAGTGTGAAAGTGGAAGCAAAATTCCACCAGTAATACGTAGACGTTTTTATCTAGGCATTATTAGGGAGTGTATTATTCGATTTCAGTAAACGAAATGAAAATACATTGTTATTCTTTGAAAGCAAGAGTTTTCGTTAAAATTTGAGAAACCGTAGTATTCGTAAACTAAAGACATACAGTTTTCGTTTTTGGGAGCAGGGATAGGTTGTGCCATGTCGGCGTTTGTCGATAGCCACATCAAGGGGCAATGACATTTTTTCGGCTGGGAAGTGCCAGGGGTTCACAGGCGCGGTGATCGGTCGCGAATGAGGCGGTTGTTGATAGCATATGGGAAAAGTCAAGAGCGTAGAGCGCGAGGCGTGACTGGTGGCCCGAGAGAACTGGCTGTAAGCAAGTGGTGTGCTCGATGCTCTACTCAAGCAGTGTTCTTGCCGAAGTATTAATGCATGATCGGAAAACGTGATGGCTACATTTGTGGCGACGTAAGCACGACGAATCCGACGTCTGAATGAATGTATGACTGTACTGTCGCTCTGTCGAGAGTTTACTGAAGAAGCGTCGTGGAACCGTTCGCCGCTGTTATCGTGGTATGTCTCGTGTGAAATACCAAGTACTGTTTGTGGTTCGGAGACAAGATGCTGAATTTAATAGCTGTCCGCTCTTTGCAATGTGTCAATGGTGTTTTAAAACTAACACTAAAGGCATCCTTAAAAGCTCCAGAATAATACACTGGTGTTTCTCTAACAGTTTTTGTGGCAATCTGATGCTATTGATCGCTTTACGGGTGCTTGCTTGATGTCTGTTAAGCTGATCAAATGTTGTTTCCAGTGTGTGTAACATATTCCTCTTGCAGGTTAATGAAACCTATGTCTATGTCCTATGCATGTGCTGTGCCCATAAACTCTATGTAATTTCGCTTAAGTGAAAGGAAGGCGCTATGTCGTCCCAACAACACTGCCAAGGCAAAAGCACCACAGGCGCAAAGATGCGAGCTGGTGCCAGTGCCGTAGAGATTCGCCACTTGTGTGAGTTCCACCAGCGCCACGGGCGGCGCTGAGGATGAAGATATCGACTTCGCCTCGGCCAATTGCCGGCCGAGTACAATCCGCCTATGACGGGACGACAACGGACAGAAGAAGACTCGGAAGATAGGAGAGCAGCTCTCTCTCCTGCTTATAGATGATCGTCCAGGGTTGACGTAGACTGGGAGTGTGGTATACTGGACTCCCAGAACTGAACAGACAATTGTTGTAAATTACATTTGCTTTGTACTTTGAAGTTGACCTACTATTACTTGCACTTAGCCACTGAGGGCTTGTTTGGTGTCATATTACAAGCAGTGTTACAGACTTAATTATTCAACTATTCACAAAGATATGTAAACCTCTCTCTCATTTGTGTTGGGGTGTTGTAGAGCCTTCTTTCTCTTATCCTGTTACCTTACCTTGGGGCATAGATGTGTAAAAGTTCCAGGGAGAAACCGTCTTAGCGGTGTATAGCACCACAAGCCGTTTCACGAACCCATAAGCTCGGCCTGCCGTAACAGTGGCAACTCGGCCTTCATAGCATTAGCGACGAGGCCTTCAAAACACTGGCGACAAGGGTCTACAAAAGAAAGCACACCATGTACGTGTTGTATCCTGCTGGATTACGGGACACAACAGTGGCTTGCAATACTTGGGATCACTGTTGCGTAATTTGATCAATAAATTTGACCTTGTATTGTATGCTCACTCAGTCGTCTTGGCTTTGGAACCAGTTCCCTGTTTCCTTAATAATGATTTGCAACGAAGTGGGTGTTCTCTGTTCACCATCAGTTACTTAAGTCCTATAGGCGCGAACTAAAACTATTTCAAAGCAGCTTGATCTGAAAACATAGGGTCAAGGAGGTTACAATTTGTAAATTACGTTTTGGCATCTGCTTCGGAAACTGATACTGATCATAAAAGAAATTTCGACCATACATCCGTAAAAACTGTCAGGAAAGTGTTTAAGTGGTCACCTGCTACCTCATAAAATAATTTTATTCCACCGTACATCTTCTGTATCAGATGACTTAGGATAACTATTTAGTTCGAACGATTCTGTCGTTTATGCCATCGTTCGAATGCGCAGCCCCTCTGCGAGTTACAGAGAGTTGTTGTTGCCAGGTCAGCGAGGCTGGGAGTGGGGTGGGATGGAATTGTGAGGGACCCCTGGCTACGGCGTGTGATGCTGATAGTGGCGCTCGGGCTAAGTGGATGTCGATCGCCATCAAAGTCGGCAATAAATCACGGAGGGCGGGTCGCCGACTCTGCAGTCGATAGGTGCGTTATTAACGGAAACGCAACGACCGAATCTGATGGATCCACGGGAAATGGCTTTTAATGACAACCGCAGAAAAATGGCTCCCGCTCTAATAAAGTGATGTCGAGTCTGCTATTGGCTGTCAGTTTTTGCTGTTTTCAACTCCGAAGTATCAGCTATATTGCCACTAACGAGAAGTTCGCGAAATTCCGATACGTTACATAATAGTTTACAAACTTGAAGGACCAGATCGGAATCAATAACAAAAACACCAGCACTCCGTACAGATATAAAACGCAGTTGACACTTCAATACAAAGTCTTTAACAATCACTTCATGAAGACTCGTGTTAAACAAGGAAGGGAAGTAGAAAATCTACCGTAATAACCAGAAGAAAGAACCAGATACAGCACAGAGATTGCACGAATCGTAGGTTACGCTGGTGACAGGTATGTTTAGATCAATGGTCAAAGTAACAGAGCTGTTTCTGCTTGCAACAAAACGTAACGAATCGGTCTCACATCCGAGAAGGATCCCCATCGAGCATTCTGGAGTAAAGTATCCGCATTTTACGTTAACTGCTTCAGGCGAGTAACGAGATAGCTCCGCCTCCCCCCCCCCCCCCCCCCCTCCCACCACCTCCAATCATTCACTAATATCACATAGTGCCTCTTCCCTGCTGCTTCCACATTTGAATAAAATTCGACGATAGTTAACACGCACATGTATATATAGTGAGGAATATCTCCCTACGTTTGATGGAGTTCCCGTGAATAAATTTATATGACGTTCGTTTGGGCTCTATATTGCATTATGAGCCTAAAAGACATTTACTACAACCTTGTACATCTGTTACTACTAGCTGAGGGCTGACCACGCTGTCACATTGTATTAATACATACTAAAACCACATCTGCATATGTCTAATGGCATACTCGTGAACGTAGCTAACTACCACAATGTGCACTATCTCTTGTTGCTCTTGTTGTCTTCACCCCGATTACTTGTTGATGCAGCTATCCATGCTCCTTTATCCTATGCAAGTTCCCTCATCTCGCAATAATTACTGCAAACTACATCCTTCCGACTCTGATTACTGTATTCATCTCTTGTTCCCCCACTCTTCCCTCCAATATTATTTAGGTGATCCCTTGATATCTCAGAATGTGTCAAGCAACCGATCCCTTCTTCTAGTCATTTTTTGCTACAAATTTCTTACCTCCCCAGTTCTGTTCAGCAACTTGTGATTAGATACGTGATGTATCCATCCCGTCTTCAGCATTCTCCTGTTGAAGTTTTTGTGGTCTTCAGTCCTGAGACTGGTTTGATGCAGCTCTCCATGCTACTCTATCCTGTGCAATCTTCTTCATCTCCCAGTACCTACTGCAACCTACATCCTTCGGAATCTGTTTAGCGTATTCATCTCTTGGTCTCCCTCTACGATTTTTACCCTCCACGCTGCCCTCCAATACTAAATTGGTGATCCCTTGATGCCTCAGAACATGTCCTACCAACCGATCCCTTCTTCTAGTTAAGTTTGCCACAAACTTATCTACTCCCCAATCTTATTCAAAACTTCCTCATTAGTTATATGATCTACCCATCTAATCTTCAACATTCTTCTGTAGCACCACATTTCGAAAGCTTCTATTCTCTTCTTGTCCAAACTAGTTATCGTCCATGTTTCACTTCCATACATGGCTACGCTCTATACTAATACTTTCAGAAACGACTTACTGGCACTTAAATCAATACTCAATGTGAACAAAATACTCTTCTTCAGAAACCCTTTTCTTGCCATTTCCAGTCTACATTTTATATCCTCTCTACTCCGACCATCATCAGTCATTTTGCTCCCCAAATAGCAACACCCCTTTACTCCTTTAAGTGTCTCATTTCCTAATCTAATTCCCTCAGCATCACCCGACCTAATTCGACTACATTCCATTATCCTCGTTTTGCTTTTGTTCATGTTCATTTTATACACTCCTTTTATGACACTGTCCATTCCGTCCAATTGCTCTTCTAAGTCCTTTGCTGTCTCTGACAGAATTGCAATGTCATCGGCGAACCTCAAATTTTTTATTTCTTCTCCATGGATTTGAATACCTACTCCGAATTTTTCTTTTGTTTCCTTCACTGCTTGCTCAATATATAGGTTGAATAACATCGGGGATAGGCTACAACCCTGTCTCACTCCCTTCCCAACGACTGCTCCCTTTTCATGCCCCTTAACTCATAACTGCCATCTGCTTTATGTACAAATTGTAAATAGCCTTTCGCTCCTTGTATTTTACCCCTGCCACCTACAGAATTTGAAAGAGAGTATTCCAGTCAACATTGTCAAATGCTTTCTCTAAGTCTACAAATGCTAGAAACGTAGGTTTGCTTTTCCTTAATCTAGCTTATAAGATAAGTCGTAGGGTCAGTATTGCCTCACGTGTTCCAATATTTCAACAGTATCCAAAATGATCTTCCCCGAGGTCACCTTCTACCAGTTTTTCCATTCGTCTATAATGAATTCATCTTAGTATTTTGCATCCGTGACTTATTAAACTGATTGTTCGGTAATTTTCACATCTGTCAGCACCTACTTTCTTTGGGATCGGAATTATTATAATCTTCTTGAAGTCTGAGGGTATTTCGCCTGTCTCATACATCTTGGTCACCAGATGGTAGAGTTTTGTCAAGACTGGCTCTCCCAAGGCTGTCAGTAGTTCTAATGGAATGTTGTCTACTCCCGGGGCCTTGTTTCGACTCTGGTCTTTCAGTGCTCTGTCAAACACTTCACACAGTATCGTATCTCCCATTTCCTCTTCATCTACATCCTCTTCCATTTCCATAATATTGCCCTCAAGTACATTGCCCTTGTATAGGCCTCTATATACTCCTTCCACCTTTGAGCTTTCCCTTCTTTGCTTAGAACTGGGTTTCCATCTGAGCTCTTCATATACATACATTTCCTCTTCATCTACATCCTCTTCCATTTCCATAATATTGCCCTCAAGTACATTGCCCTTGTATAGGCCTCTATATACTCCTTCCACCTTTGAGCTTTCCCTTCTTTGCTTAGAACTGGGTTTCCATCTGAGCTCTTCATATACATACAAGTGGTTCTCTTTTCTCCAGAGGTCTCTTTAATTTTCCTGTAGGTAGTATCTACCTTACCCCTACTGAGATAGCCCTCTACATCTTTACATTTGTCCTCTAGCCATCCCTGCTTAGCCATTTTGCACTTCCTGTCGATCTCGTTTTCAGACGATTGTATTCCTTTTTGCCTGCTTCTTTACTGCATTTTTATGTTTCCTCCTTTCATCAATTAAATTCTGCATTTCTTCTGTTACCCAAGGATTTCTACTAGCCCTCGTCTTTTTACCTACTAGGTCCTCTGCTGCCTTCATTGCCTCATCTCTCAAAGCTACCCATTCTTGTTCTACTGTATTTCTTTCCCCCATTCCTGTCAATTGTTCCCTTATGCTCTCCGTGAAACTCTGTACAACCTCTGAATCTTTCAGTTTATCCAGGTCCCATCTCCTTAAATTCCCACCTTTTTGCAGTTTCTTCAGTTTTAATCTACAGATCATAATCAATAGATTGTGATCAGAGTCCACATATGCCCCTGGAAATGTCTTACAATTAAAAACCAGTTTCCTAAATCTCTGTCTTACCATTATATAATCTATCTGAAACCTGTCAGTATCTCCAGGCTTCTTCCATGTACACAACTTTCTTTTATGATTCTTGAACCAAGTGTTAGCTATGATTAAGTTATGCTCTGTGCAAAATTCTATCAGGTGGCTTCCTCTTTCATTTCTTAGCCCCAATCCATATTCACCTACTACGTTTCCTCCTCTCCCTTTTCCCACTACCGAATTCCAGTCACCCATGACTATTAAATTTTCGTCTCCCTTCACTATCTGAATAATTTCTTTTGTTTCATCATACATTTCTTCAATTTCTTCGTCATCTGCAGAGCTAGTTTGCATATAAATTTGTACTACTGTAGTAGGCATGGGCTTCATGTCTATCTTGGCCACAATAATGCGTTCACTATGCTGTTTGTAGTAGCTTAGCCGCACTCCTATTTTTTTATTCATTATTAAACTGGCTCCTGCATTACCCCTATTTGATTTTGTATTTATAACTCTGTATTCACCTGACGAGAAGTCTTGTTTCTCTTGCCACCGAACTTCACTAATTCCCACTATATCTAACTTTAATCTATCCATTTCCCTTTTTTAATTTTCTAACCTACCTGCCCGATTAAGGGACCTGACATTCCACGCTCCGATCCGTAGAACGCCAGTTTTCTTTCTCCTGATAACGACGTCCTCCTGAGTAGTTCCCGCCCGGAGATCCGAATGGGGGACTATTTTACCTCCGGAATATTTTACCCAAGAGGACGCCATCATCATTTAATCATACAGTAAAGCTGCATGCCCTCGGAAAAAATTACGGCCGTAGTTTCCCCTTGCTTTCAGCCGTTCGCAGTAACAGCACATCAAGGCTGCTTTGGTTAGTATTACAAGGCCAGATCAGTCAATCATCCAGACTTTTGCCCCTGCAACTACTGAAAAGGCTGCTTCCCCTCTTCAGGAACCATACGTTTGTCTGGCCTCTCAACAGATACCCCTCGGTTGCGGTTGCACCTACGGTACGGCTATCTGTATCGCTGAGGCACGCAAGCCTCCCCACCAACGGCCAGGTCCATGGTTCTTGGGGGGCATTCTCCTGCTGCACCACAGTTAAAAAGCTTTCTTTCTATTCTTGGCTAAAAGGTTTATCGTCTTTGTTTGAGTTCCATACATGGCTAAACTCAATGCAAATACTTTCAAAACAGATTTTCTGACAAATGTATTCAATGTTAAGAAATCTGTCATCTTCACAAACGTTTTTCCTGAAATCTCCAGTCTACGTATTATACCCTCTTTACTTCGACCTTGATCAGTTATTTTTCTGGCCAAGTAGCAAAATTCAGCTACTACTTTAATTGTCTCTTTTCCTAATCTACTTCTCCCAGCATCACCTGATTTAATTCGATTACATTCCATCACCCTTGATTCTCTTTTTTTAATGGTCATCTTATATCGTCCTTCCAGGACTGTCCATTCCGTTCAACTGCTCTTCCGAGTCTTTTGCTGTGTCTGACAGAATCACACTGTCATCGGCGAAACTTAAAGCTTTTATTTCTTCTGCCAGTACTTTAATCCCTACGCCAAATTTTTCTTTGGTTTCCGTTACCGCTTTCTCAATGCACATATTGCATAACATTAGTTGCAAATAGAAACTCTCAGCTTTTAGAAACGAAACGGGAACATATTGTTTGAAAGAATGTTCGTTGATATTACAGTGAAGGTTAATGCAAATACCGATACTGTGTTTTAAGGAAAATCCGAAAGAAATTTAATTTATATATATATCATAGATGGCCGCAATAGGTAGTCGTCTTGAGAAACGTAACGTTTATTTGAAAAATAATGTGGACTCCATGAACGAACCTGGACGTAAAATAATGTTTTCAGTTGAAAAAGTAATTATTCTCTATGACACTACTACGCCTTGTTCAACGTTTCTCCGCCATAACAGATTCCAGCACCCAAGCGCTATTTGGGAACGTCAGCTAAATATTCGTCTTTGGGTCCCAAAATATGTTCACTGTGATCAAACGATTACCCAGCCACAAATTTCTTTAAAAGAAGAATTTACGTGAATGTGAGAAGGGTGCCATTGACCTTCGCTCCCTGTTAGTATTTCAAACGCGTGTCCACGTACAGCATTAGTTTAGTGTACTAAACAGTGAGCGGAATTCTTTTTAAGGATCCAGACAGTTGGTCTAAAATTTGTTTATCCTATTCCTTTTTGTCACCAATAGGTGGTTACCATACAATAAGCTTCCTTCCAAATAATCCTTCATGTGATATGTACCGTAGATTTCCCACTTACATGTCCATGGTGTCTGCTGTTATATTGGTATTTAATTCCAGAGTGTCCTCTGTCACATTGAGCATTTCTGGATGTTCTTTCGGTTATTATAGAGTTTTAGGATGTTCTCACTTATCTCACCTTTAAAAAATGTACGGTCATATCTGAAACCAGTTGCCCAGGTCTTAACTGTTGGAGAAATATAAGAAAAATTTGTTAGAAATCTTTCTCCAACCATGGACGAGTTATTGCTGGTACCAAAAGTTCAAAAAAGAAAATAATGACGGTATGGAAAACCCAGGTATCCAGTTGCTCGTAAAACACAGAGTGTGATTGTTTCACAAATGGTATAAATAAAACCCATCAGGTGATAAAATTTACAGTTAACTTATGTTATGGTTTAACTAACTTGATTTATATGCAAAACTGTAGTGACAAGGTGCGCCTTTAAGACGAGAACGGTGCTGAAAAAGTGAAATTTCCAAATGTATAGATTTGTTGCTGAAAATATATAATTTGTTAAACCACAAACCGTAGAAGATAATTTCTGAAAAGTCTATTGAAACACATCACTAAATACATTGACCAGCTTCAGTCTTTCAGAAAAACTGATGGAAAAAGTACCGAATTTTATGACGAGTCGCATATGCGAATATGTAGTACATATCAGAAATATAGGAGTATCGAAAAAGAGGAGAGATATATATAGAAAGATGTGTTTCGTAATAGTTCCAATGATGGTAAATAGAGCTGCAAAACTAATTAAATAAACATTGATCTGGAAAATATTAGTATCTATTTGGTTGGGAGATATAAAACTATTGTTGCTTTCGTTTGCCTTGTTAGTGTGTTCGTAATCTCTCACTCATTTCCATTTAATACTTTATTGGCAAAGATTGATACTGCAGTAGAGATATCCAAAGACGGCGCTGAGAGGTGATGCTGCTGCAACATATTTTGCTCACGACGTTTTATTATGGCTGTAGTGACAGAATTAATATCTTTTCTCTCTGTAAGTTTTCACCGTACCATCCAGAAACTGGCAAACGTAGTAACATTGTAAGTAAGTCACTCATTACAAAAAAATGGAAAGGTAGAAGTTCCCTTCTTATGAATTTACTAGATCTGTGAAATAAATCAAGATCACTACGTTCGCTAGATGTATACATGAAATTAAAATCATAATCTAATAAATTAATGGTCTCACCTGTTGGTTACAGTTGATAGGAAATGAAAGGAATAAATCTTTTTACTATTTAGCTAACGATCACAGAAGAATTACTCAAACGCAAAATCATAACTTCATACGTTAATAGGAATTAAATAGCGCCGCTAGTTTCGTAATTAATAAAATTCCCAGAAATGCTCCACCGCCTTAAAATATTTTGACGATTCAAAACTGTATACGGCAATCGAAACAGAGCTCAACAGCTGAACGTGTTGATGACCGCGGTCAGCCGTCTTCAGGCTGCTGCCTCGGAGTGTAGCGGCAGTGGGGAGTCTGGTGCGTCGCAAGGTACACCCCAGGTGTTACATGCTTCACCCACTGTCCCTGCTGTCGAGACATCTTCGCGGGTACCGGGCGCGGTTGGGCCACCCTCTCCCCAAGGGGACTGGCGGGTTCAGCGGCGCTCGCGGCGCACGAGGCGGAGGGTAAATGTGGAGGCTGGCCGTGTGGCATCGCCCGCTCTGCCTGTGAGTGGACATGTGGCCGCTCCTTCAGCAAGGTCCGAGAAGGCACACGGGGGAGGGGTTTATTAGTTATAGGGAGCTCCAACGTTAGGCGGGTGATGGAGCCCCTTAGCGAAACAGCGAAAAGGTCGGGGAATAAGGCCAGTGTTCCCTCTATCTGCTTGCCTGGGGGGATCATCCGAGATGTGGACGAGGCCGTGCCGGCGGCGATAGAGAGAACTGGGTGCACCCGACTGCAAATTGTTGCTCATGTCGGCACCAATGACTCCTGCCGTCTGGGTTCAGAGGTCATCCTCAGTTCGTACAGGCGGTTGGCGGAATTGGTGAAGGCGGAAAGCCTCGCTCGCGAGGTGGAATCAGAGCTAACTATTTGTAGTATCGTTCCCAGAACCAATCGCGGTCCTCTGGTTTGGAGCCGAGTGGAAGGCTTAAACCAGAGGCTCAGAAGATTCTGCGGAGATCTGGGGTGCAAATTTCTCGACCTCCGCTATCGGGTGGAGAAATGTAGGGTCCCCCTGAATAGGTCAGGTGTGCACTACACGCCGGAAGCGGCTACAAGGGTAGCTGAGTACGTGTGGAGTGAACATGGGGGTTTTTTAGGTTAGAGAAATCCCTCCCTAGGCCCGAGAAGACGCCTCCTGAGACGAGGCAAGGTAGGAGTAGGCAAAATGCAACAGGGAATAACAATATTAATGTGCTAATAGTAAACTATAGAAAGGTCCCAGAACTGCTCTCATTAATAAACGGTCACAACGCCCATATAGTACTAGGGACAGAAAGTTGGCTGAAACCAGACGTAATCAGTAATGAAATCCTAAACTCAGATTGCAATGTATACCGCAGAGACAGGCTGGACAGTGAAGGGGGAGGCGTGTTTATAGCGATAAGAAGTGCAATAGTATCGAAGGAAATTGACGGAGATCCGAAATGTGAAATGATTTGGGTGAAGGTCACGGTTAAAGCAGAGTCAGACATTGTAATTGAATGTCTTTATAGGCCCCCTTGCTCAGCAGTTGTTGTGGCTGAGCACCTGAAGGATAATTTGGAAAATATTTCGAGTAGATTTCCCCACCGTGTTACAGTTCTGGATGGAGATTTTAATTTGCCGGATATGGACTGGGAGACTCAAACGTTCATAACGGGTGGCAGGGACAAAGAATCCAGTGAAATTTTTTTAAGTGCTTTATCTGAAAACTACCTAGAGCAGTTAAACAGAGAACCGACTCGTGGCGATAACATATTAGACCTTCTGGTGACAAACAGACCCGAACTATTTGAAACATTTAACGCAGAGCACGGAATCAGCGATCATAAAGCGGTTACGGCATCGATGATTTCAGCCGTAAATAGAAATATTAAAAAAGGTAGGAAGATATTTCTGTTTAGCAAAAGTGACAAAAAGCGGATTACAGAGTACCTGACGGCTCAACACAAAAGTTTTGTCTCAAGTACACATAGTGTTGAGGATCAGTGGACAAAGTTCAAAACCATCGTACAATATGCGTTACATGAGTATGTGCCAAGCAAGATCGTAAGAGATGGAAAAGAGCCACCGTGGTACAACAACCGAGTTAGGAAACAGCTGCGGAAGAAAAGGGAACTTCACAGCAAACATAAACATAGCCAAAGCCTTGCAGACAAACAAAAATTACGCGAAGCGAAATGTAGTGTGAGGAAGGCTATGCGAGAGGCGTTCAATGACTTCGAAAGTAAAGTTCTATGTACTGACTTGGCAGAAAATCCTAAGAAAATCTGGTCTTATGTCAAAGCGGTAGGTGGATCAAAACAAAATGTCCAGACACTCTGTGACCAAAATGGTAATGAAACACAGGATGACAGACTAAAAGCCGAAATACTAAATGTCTTTTTCCAAAGCTGTTTCACAGAGGAAGACTGCACTGTAGTTCCTTCTCTAGATTGTCGCACAGATGAAAAAATGGTAGATATTGAAATAGACGACAGAGGGATAGACAAACAATTAAAATCGCTCAAAAGAGGAAAGGCCGCTGGAACTGATGGGATACCAGTTCTATTTTACACAGCGTACGCGAAGGAACTTGCCCCTTTCTTGCAGCGGTGTACCGTAGGTCTCTAGAAGAGCGTAGCGTTCCAAAGGATTGGAAAAGGGCACAGGTCATCCCCGTTTTCAAGAAGGGACGTCGAACAGATGTGCAGAACTATAGACCTATATCTGTAACGTCGATCAGTTGTAGAATTTTGGAACACGTATTATGTTCGAGTATAATGACTTTTCTGGAGACTAGAAATCTACTTTGCAGGAATCAGCATGGGTTTCGAAAAAGACGGTCGTGTGAAACCCAGCTCGCGCTATTCGTCCACGAGACTCAGAGGGCCATAGACACGGGTTCACATGTAGATGCCGTGTTTCTTGACTTCCGCAAGGCGTTCGATACAGTTCCCCACAGTCGTTTAGTGAACAAAGTAAGAGCATATGGACTATCAGACCAATTGTGTGATTGGATTGAGGAGTTCCTAGATAACAGAACGCAGCGTGTCATTCTCAATGGAGAGAAGTCTTCCGAAGTAAAAGTGATTACAGGTGTGCCACAGGGCAGTGTCATGGGACCGTTGCTGTTCACAATATACATAAATGACCTGGTGGATGACATCGGAAGTTCACTGAGGCTTTTTGCAGATGATGCTGTGGTGTATCGAGAGGTTGTAACAATGTAAAATTGTACTGAAATGCAGGAGGATCTGCAGCGAATTGACGCATGGTGCAGGGAATGGCAATTGAATCTCAATGTAGACAAGTGTAATGTGCTGCGAATACATAGAAAGATAGATCCCTTATCATTTAGCTACAAAATAGCAGGTCAGCAACTGGAAGCAGTTAATTCCATAAATTGTCTGGGAGTACGCATTTGGAGTGATTCAAAATGGAATGATCACATAAAGTTGATCGTCGGTAAAGCAGATGCCAGACTGAGATTCATTGGAAGAATCTAAAGGAAATGCAATCCGAAAACAAAGGAAGTAGGTTACAGTACGCTTGTTCGCCCACTGCTTGAATACTGCTCAGCGGTGTGGGATCCGTACCAGATAGGGTTGATAGAATAGATAGAGAAGATCCAACGGAGAGCAGCGCGCTACGTTACACGATCATTTAGTAATCACGAAAGCGTTACGGAGATGATAGATAAACTCCAGTGGAAGACTCTGCAGGAGAGACGCTCAGTATTTCGGTACGGGCTTTTGTTAAAGTTTCGAGAACATACCTTCACCGAAAGAGTCCAGCAGTATATTGCTCCCTCCTACGTATATCTCGCGAAGAGACCATGAGGATAAAATCAGAGAGATGAGAGCTCACACAGAAGCATACCGACAATCCTTCTTTCCACGAACAATACGAGACTGGATTGGAAGGGAGAACCGATAGAGGTACTCATGGTACCCTCCGCCACACACCGTGAGATGGCTTGCAGAGTATGGATGTAGATGTAGAATAATATTGACGGATGATCTACCGTGGATAGCTAGAGAAATCAACACACCGTTCCGTCCTCCCCCCCCCCCCCCAGCACTCAGAAGTACCGCAACACGAAGTGGCATGGACTCGACTAATGTCTGAATTCGTGCTGAAGGGAAATGACACCAATAATCCTGCAGGGCTGTCCATTAAAGTACGAGGGAATGGAGATCTTCTCCGAACAGCACATTGCAAGGACGTGCGAGGTGTCTCATCATGCTGGAATTATTCAAGGCATCCAAGACATAATCAATAATATTCGTCTCACCAGCTGCTACATAGTGTCTCGCGAGTTAAGTGCCCAGCTTAACTGCTTAAACTCAGAAGAGAGTTCCTTTAGCCATTCTGTAGCAGTTCTAGACGTGTGAGGTGTCGCATCCTGCTGGAATCAGTCAAGTCTGTCAGAAATGAATGGGTGCAGGTGATCTGATAGGATGTGTGCGCACGTGCCCACTATCAGAGTTGTATCTAGACATATCAGGGGTCCCATGTCACTCCAATAGCACACACCTCACAGCATTACAAAACCTCCACCAGCTTGAACTGTCCCCTACTAACATGCAGGGTCCATGGGTTCATACCCGTACATGTCCATCCACTCAATACAATTTGAAAGGAGACTCGTCCGACCAGGAAACATGTCTCCAAGCATCAACAGTCCAACGTCGGTGTTGACGGGCCCAGGTGAGGCGTAAGGCTTTGTGTCGTGCAGTCATCAAGGGTACACGAGTGGGCCTTCGCCTCCGAAGGCCATTTTCGATGATGTTCCGTTGAATGGTTAGCACGCTGACACTTGTTGATGACCGAGCACTGAAATCTGCAGCAATCTGCGGAAGGGTTGCACTTCTGTCACGTTCAGTGATTCTCTTCAGTTGTCGTTGGTCCTGTTTTCGTAGGATCTTCTTCCGGCCCCAGTGATGTGGAAGAGTTTATGTCTTACCGGATTCCTGATATTCACGGTACACTCGTGAAATGGTCGTACGGGAAAATTCCCATTCCATCTCTGTCTCAGAGATGCTATATCCCATCGCTCGTGCGCCTACTGTAACACCATGTTCAAACACTTGACTCTTGATAACCTGCCGCCGTTCTAGCAGCAGTAACCGATCTAACAACTGCGCCAGACACTTGCCTTTGCTGACCGCAGCGCAGTATTCTGCTTGTTTACATATTTCTGCATATGAATACGCATGCCTATACCAGTTTCTTTGGGGCTTCAGTGTATGCTACTTATTCTGAGAACCGCGAATATAGCGTTTCCATGCTTACTGAGTTATGGCCGGTCTGCCGTATTTACGTATCGGAATTTCATTTTATTTGGTTTCTCTATTTATCATCTTCTGACGACTGACATAAAAAATTACTGATGACGTGTGACAATCGTCATGAATAAATTACTGGTGGCGTGTGAAATTCGTCATAAATCGAAAAGGGAAGTTCTAACACGTACATGTCTTGCTTTGTTGTCACTATTCTTGTTCGTTTCCACATCCTCAACATCACATTTTTTTGCTTCATTTTTTTGTGCTTCCGTTTTCCAACAATTACAAGTAAAAAATTACGCGTTTGACTTGTTCTCCAATCAGGTGTCCTACTAAATTATTTAATAAAATCTGTTTAGATCGTCTGTGGTCTTTTGTTGAATACCACGCTGTATCAACATGTAATAGTGGCTCTTTTCCCTGACGCAGAACATGAAGGTATTATTATCATCAGCATAATTATCATCGTTATCATCATCATCCGCACGACAGCTCTTTGTGAGCCCGGGTTTTCTGCAGAAATGCCATTATTGTTTGTTTGATGCCGAATGATTGTCAAAAGTGCTCTCATAGAAATGATACTTCGCATTACACTTCTCCAGATATGATTGCATAATGACATTATCTAGCTTTGAAAATGGAATTTCAAATGCTAAAAATTCCGTCGAAGAGTGACAAGAAATTCACATTTACATTTTGTACTTCGAGAGACCGGTACGTCAATAAGAAACTGCGGTCTCGCTTCATTGTCGCCGCAAAATTCCTCTTTATTTTCGTGATTTCCGCTTCTCTTGATAACATGAGTCCACTGGTGCATTTGATAATTTTCGTCGAAAAGCTATGAATAATGCACCTTATAAATTATCTGTCTCAGTAACGACACTGTTGAATGGTTTGACAATGTTTTACATTCTCCTGGGATTCATTTTGCGTTTTGGTATCAGGGATTCGGGCAAAGAAGTATAGTTAAACACGCAGAAAACACCACAACTCCCACATACTACACTCGTCCAGGGGTTTGACGCACTCAACCTCAAACTACCTCTGCACACGGAATCGTTACGAAACCGGCATAGTGGAAACAATAATAAGCGTGAAGACCATTGCCAGAGCTGACGTACACTTAAGTAGAATGTTTTTCACGGATTTACTTATCGAAATCTAGTCGTGTATATAACCAGCGGAAAAATGCTTTTATCGGCGCACGAAAAAAAGGCGAATGTGTTCCTCTTTTAGAAGTACCTCGTCGCTCAAATTATTCCACTCCCACATGCCGATTCTCACTCTCTAATTCAGCTCAACACATTTTCATTTATATTGTCTCTCTGTCACTGTCTCCCTCTTGCTATATCTTACTCCTGCTATCTCATTCATTCCTTCCCACTGCTGCTGCCTCTCCGTGCTGTCACTCTCTTCCTCGTTATAATTCTCATAGGTTCTATCTCTTATTATCAGCGGATCGCACTCACTTCCTCTTTCTCTTTATTCCCCCCCCCCCCCCCTGTGGCATTGTCTTCTTTACTCTTTTCCTAACCCTGTTCCTGTTCTCTCACAACTACTACGTTCCACTGCCACTGTGTTCAGCTCTTTCTCTCACACTGTCATTTCTCCCTTACTCTTTTCTGTACCGCAACCACTAGCTACTGTCTTCGATTATTTAGTCGTTCTCCGTCTCTTTCCTATTTCAACTGTATCCTTCACTCTCAGCATAAACAAGCGTGAATGTGTTCGCAAGCCATATTCTTTTGGAAAGTTTTTAAAGATGGTGAGGAAGGTACAATGAGGCTGTTGGTACCTCACTTTCCAGAGTCTTAATAAAGAGGAGCATATTAGCTTTTCTTGTGCTCCCATAGGAGCTTCTTTCTCCTGGTTCCCTTACTTTCCAGGCCACATGGAAGGAACTCGATGTTTCAGTAAAATTGAAGTAACGCGAAAACAGATTTAAAATTCAGACCGGAAATTCACGTACACAAAAATTTTGCATGTGTTTCACTACTACACTCCTGGAAATGGAAAAAAGGACACATTGACACCGGTGTGTCAGACCCACCATACTTGCTCCGGACACTGCGAGAGGGCTGTACAAGCAATGATCACACGCACGGCACAGCGGACACACCAGGAACCGGGGTGTTGGCCGTCGAATGGCGCTAGCTGCGCAGCATTTGTGCACCGCCGCCGTCAGTGTCAGCCAGTTTGCCGTGGCATACGGAGCTCCATCGCAGTCTTTAACACTGGTAGCATGCCGCGACAGCGTGGACGTGAACCGTATGTGCAGTTGACGGACTTTGAGCGAGGGCGTATAGTGGGCATGCGGGAGGCCGGGTGGACGTACCGCCGAATTGCTCAACACGTGGGGCGTGAGGTCTCCACAGTACATCGATGTTGTCGCCAGTGGTCGGCGGAAGGTGCACGTGCCCGTCGACCTGGGACCGGACCGCAGCGACGCACGGATGCACGCCAAGACCGTAGGATCCTACGCAGTGCCGTAGGGGACCGCACCGCCACTTCCCAGCAAATTAGGGACACTGTTGCTCCTGGGGTATCGGCGAGGACCATTCGCAACCGTCTCCATGAAGCTGGGCTACGGTCCCGCACACCGTTAGGCCGTCTTCCGCTCACGCCCCAACATCGAGCAGCCCGCCTCCAGTGGTGTCGCGACAGGCGTGAATGGAGGGACGAATGGAGACGTGTCGTCTTCAGCGATGAGAGTCGCTTCTGCCTTGGTGCCAATGATGGTCGTATGCGTGTTTGGCGCCGTGCAGGTGAGCGCCACAATCAGGACTGCATACGACCGAGGCACACAGGGCCAACACCCGGCATCATGGTGTGGGGAGCGATCTCCTACACTGGCCGTACACCACTGGTGATCGTCGAGGGGACACTGAATAGTGCACGGTACATCCAAACCGTCATCGAACCCATCGTTCTACCATTCCTAGACCGGCAAGGGAACTTGCTGTTCCAACAGGACAATGCACGTCCGCATGTATCCCGTGCCACCCAACGTGCTCTAGAAGGTGTAAGTCAACTACCCTGGCCAGCAAGATCTCCGGATCTGTCCCCCATTGAGCATGTTTGGGACTGGGTGAAGCGTCGTCTCACGCGGTCTGCACGTCCAGCACGAACGCTGGTCCAACTGAGGCGCCAGGTGGAAATGGCATGGCAAGCCGTTCCACAGGACTACATCCAGCATCTCTACGATCGTCTCCATGGGAGAATAGCAGCCTGCATTGCTGCGAAAGGTGGATATACACTGTACTAGTGCCGACATTGTGCATGCTCTGTTGCCTGTGTCTATGTGCCTGTGGTTCTGTCAGTGTGATCATGTGATGTATCTGACCCCAGGAATGTGTCAATAAAGTTTCCCCTTCCTGGAAAAATGAATTCACGGTGTTCTTATTTCAATTTCCAGGAATGTACATACTGGACTTACCAGGACACATCTGATGATAACAGAGAACGCTATATGATATCTCTTCGTGTAACGTCAGTACGTTTTCGTCTGACACCGCATTTAACGTGAGTATTTTACATACACAAGTAGGGTAATTATGAATGTCTTTATCTCGGAAATTGCTGAATATATCTAGAAAATTTTCATTGTTGTCCGAGACCGGAATCTTATTAATAAATCGTAAACATTACAGCCATTATATGTACATATCCGTCTTGGATTCCGTGCCAAGGATTTGGTCCGAAGCTGACGACGAAAAACTTGTGATAAACGCCCTTTTGGGATTTTATCAGGAACAGCCAATGAATTTACGGAACCGAATTTATCATGCATTCATTCATTCACGGGTGTACCCGGTAGCTTAATTGAAACGCTGGTTTATCACGGGTGTACCTGGAATTAATCAATCTATTTCATTTTTACGCGCATGTTTTACTTGTACGAATAGGGTAACTTCGAACCTCTGTATCTGGAAAGTGACAAAGAAATCAAGAAAATTTTGAAGCTGTTCGAGATCGGGATCTATCGTAAAAATTGCAGCCATTGGCTGTGCATAGCCATCTTGGATTGCTTGGCTGGGTTTTGGTCCACTGGTGACGGCGAAAATATAATAGAAAAGAACTTTTCTGCCACTTTCCGAGGAACGGCGCACGAACTAATGGCACCTCCATAAGTCCCACCAAGCCCATGGTAGACCACGTCAAATGCAAAAAGAAGAGACCAATTAGCTCCATTATCCTGAGCGGGAGGAAGTGTGAAATATTCACACTTTGACCATGAGCTGTTCGACAGTGTCACTAAGACGATCCTTCTCTTAGGTAGCCAAATGGTCGCTAGGCCAGGGGGTATCAAAAACATTTGACCCTACCTTCTCACCACTAACAGAACCCGACGTGTGAGCATTGGAAAATGCTGTCTCTATGTGCGGCTGTATTGGTAAGCATGTTCCCGCATGCATACCGATTGAGATGGCTATCCTTTGTTGCTTCAGTTGTTTTTATTATATAGGCACACCGCTTTGTTAATTAATTATTACATACTTCACTTCGTTTTCTGTTTGATTTATTTTTCAATACAGTGTCACAATAGTATGTTAACTGTCAAATAACGTTACTTGTTTCACTATGTAAAAGTGTTAAGACACTTCTACAGTAACTACTGCCTTACCGTTTCTCCTTCTATTGTATCAACAGGTGATGTGTAAGTATTAATATTACCAACGGAATGTAGTGATAAGAAAGCTAAGAATGTTTTCTCTTTCTGAGAATGAAGATTGTCTAGTAGGAGAGCGGCGAAGAGACGTCTTATGGGCTTTTTGCCTGAGAAATAGGTGGTAGGGAAGGCGAATGTTCGACTAAGGTTTATTGTGAGAATTTTCGAAAATCGTACTGCAGAATACAGCTTATAAAACAGACTTGAATGGAAGTCGGATTAGCGTAAGACATCGAAGCAATTCAGAGACGAGCTGCAACATTTTTTACTGGTGGGTTCGATCAACACGGGAGCATTAAGGTGATGCTTCATGAACTCAAATGGAGCATTCCTAGGGAGGGAGGGCGACTTTCCTTTCGTCGAACTCAGAGACTTCATAGACTCAGTATATGAAGTTGACTGCAGAACTATTCTACTGACGCCAACGCACATCTCGCGTACGGTCCACGAAGACAAGAGAAATTAGGGCTGATATGGAGGCATATAGAGGTAAGGAAACGAGAAGTGGTGCTTCTGGGTACCTTCCACAATGCCTCATAGGGTGGTTTGCGGAATATGTGTTGAAAGTTTCCTTTAAAAATTAATTTCGTTTGATTCTGAACTTGTACTGGCTTGGTTGGGTGGTGTAATTTTGCTTTTGTTTAGCTCTGGGTGACTACGCATTTCCAAGTGCCAGAGGAAACAAATATATTTGGCTGCGAGAATGCAACACTATGTGGCCCTGTTTTATAAGCCTTCTAAAAATGAACCAACTTATTAAAACCTGAATTTTACGATTAATCTCTTTAATTAAACAAAGTGGTCCCTGAGCGTTAATTATCTCCCTAATAATGCTGTTTATGAAATGGTCCCTGTACGTTGACGATTTTCGTATCGAACTGATTATGACATGAAAATATCTTTCCTCGTAATGTAAATGCTTGGAAACGCGGTGCCTGCTGCTCTCTGTGCGTCAGCCCCAAATTTCTAAGTAAAATTGATCAAAGCTCATTGCAATGCTCCAGGCAACAAGTAAACTAGTTTACGTACATCACTGAGTGAGACACTCTTTAAATAAAAAATTGCTTGGATCGAGAATGTAGACAATGCTCTTAGGTGAAATATTTCTTTAAGAGACTGTTTTTAAAATACCTGATATATTATTAATTGTATGCAACTCATGTTTCAGCACTCATTAACGCTGACGAAAGGCAACACTGATATGAAACTCTTACTCTCACAAACGTTTCACAAATAATTAATAAACACAAAGAATAGCTTATAAATAAAATTATTCAATCTTTAATGAAGAATCTATAGTTCCCCATATGAATGTCTCATTCAATAATGGTTCCAAACTATGCGTGACTGCAATGCAACTAAATAAAAAATTACTACCTAAATTCCTCTTCATACGTTTTCTAATCTCATCACATAGCATTTCTTTCTAAATCGCTAATCGAATCTTTGTCCTCTGTCTCACAATATTCAAACACAAAACATTGAACTTAAACACAGATGCACTTAACTTGACCTCTACATCGCAACAACTTCTCTGCTCAGCTGTTTCAGTACATAGATATGGATGAAGACACCGACGAATACTCGAATACTGTTGGTCAATCTATGATCCGTACCAGATAGTACTGATGGAGAAAATAGAGAAGACCCAAAAAACAGCAGTGCTTTCGTTAAGGATTCATCTAGTAAGCGCGAAAGCATCACAGAGATGCTCAGTCATCTCCAGTGGCAGACGCTGAAGGAGAGGCGTTCTGTATTACGATATGGTCTTCCATTAAAATTACGAGTGTCTACCTTCCTAGTAGAGTCGACAAATGTACTGCTTCGTCCTACGTAAATGTCACAAAAGTAAAATGGAGATAAAATTGAAGAGGCTCGACCCCACACGGAGTCTTACTAGCAATCTTCTTTCCATGAACCATAAGCGACTTGAACAAGAAAAAGTGGAAGTGACATGGAACACTAAGTATCCTATCGACCTGGGTCAAGCTGGTTCAAATTCTGATGGTGTAGAAAATTTTCACTGGCATTACTTGGCCGGTAATGGGAGGTGAGGTAAGGGCGTCAAGTTCCCAATCACGAGACTTTTTTTGCCAATGACCTGGCTTAAATACCAAACCTCTCTGCAGTGTCACATGGCGTGAGGTCTTGTGACACTGTTTAGAATAATCTGTCTTGATAGTAATATGTCTGTAGGATGGTAACGTTAAGCGTGGCGGCGCCCTTTGCGCTATTTGCGAGGATGAGATATTTTCTGACACCGGGTATCACCGTCTCCCTTCTCTCATCATTATCATCATACAATACAAACATTATACTACGTTCCACATACGCACATATACATGTAGTGTTGTTGTTGTTGTGGTCTTCAGTCCTGAGACTGGTTTGATGCAGCTCTCCATGCTACTCTATCCTGTGCAAGCTTCTTCATCTCCCAGTACCTACTGCAACCTACATCCTTCTGAATTTGCTTAGTGTATGCATCTCTTGGTCTCCCCCTACGATTTTTACCCTCCACGCTGCCCTCCAATACTAAATTGGTGATCCCTTGATGCCTCAGAACATGTCCTACCAACCGATCCCTTCTTCTGGTCAAGTTGTGCCACAAACTCCTCTTCTCCCCAATCCTGTTCAGTACCTCCTCATTAGTTATGTGATCTACCCATCTAATCTTCAGCATTCTTCTGTAGCACCACATTTCGAAAGCTTCTATTCTCTTCTTGTCCAAACTATTTATCGTCCATGTTTCACTTCCATACATGGCTACACTCCATACAAATACTTTCAGAAAAGACTTCCTGACACTTAAATCTATACTCGATGTTAACAAATTTCTCTTCTTCAGAAACGCTTTCCTTGCCATTGCCAGTCTACATTTTATATCTTCTCTACTTCGACCATCATCAGTTATTTTGCTCCCCAAATAGCAAAACTCCTTTACTACTTTAAGTGTCTCATTTCCTAATCTAATACCCTCAACATCACCCGACTTAATTCGACTACATTCCATTATCCTCGTTTTGCTTTTGTTGATGTTCATCTTATATCCTCCCTTCAAGACACCATCCATTCCATTCAACTGCTCTTCCAAGTCCTTTGCTGTCTCTGACAGAATTACAATGTCATCGGCGAACCTCAAAGTTTTTATTTCTTCTCCATGGATTTTAATACCTACTCCGAATTTTTCTTTTGTTTCCTTTACTGCTTGCTCAATATACAGATTGAATAACATCGGGGAGAGGCTACAACCCTGTCTTACTCCCTTCCCAACAACTGCTTCCCTTTCATGTCCCTCAACTCTTATAACTGCCATCTGGTTTCTGTACAAATTGTAAATAGCCTTTCGCTCCCTGTATTTTACCCCTGCCACCTTTAGAATTTGAAAGAGAGTATTCCAGTCAACATTGTCAAAAGCTTTCTCTAAGTCTACAAATGCTAGAAACGTAGGTTTGCCTTTCCTTAATCTTTCTTCTAAGATAAGTCGTATGTAGTGTTATAAATATTGTAATGGAGCAAGTTTCAAATAAGTAAACAAACTAGTACCCTGCATCGTACATTTTAAAGTGGATATGGATGAAGATGTAGAATTACCAAAAAGAATGTTCACTGAGACTGCAGACCCCTCAGAGGTGTGTGTCAGCATTTCAGACGAAGAAGTAATGGCTAGGCCTAATCCCGTTGACATTTGACATGCGAAGTTATCCAAAGTGTCCCTTACGTTAAGCATACACTCAGCTGGAAAGTAATTCAGAGAGTAAATGGACTGTTCATTGTATTTTAATAAATTATAAGTAAACGAAGCATCACTGAATACCAATGAAATGTTACTGATATTTGTTGTTTATAATTGTAGATTATTGGCGATGATTAAAAATAACTGTTTTCCAAAAGTTAACGAATATTGCCACAATAATTCTTCCTGAAAACTGCGCAGCTGGGGTTCTTTGGGGCCCATCTGTGTTTCTCACTATTTAAAACCAAAATACTAGGCAAAATTTTGGAAATATACTAATTCAGACTAATTGGGTCTAAACAATAGAGTAAACTAAATCTTTGCGGAACAGATAGAAATGCTAGAAAGATCCCGCCGCTGAAAGAATGGTGCTAATGCAGCAAACAAGGAGGCAAAATGTGCTGTCGCTCAAGAAAGTTGCACCGCCGTTGGGAGTGTTCATTACATGTTCTCACCGAAAAAGGTAAAATGAAGTGCATGTCTGAAACTCATAGGTCTAATAGTTGTACAATGTGATTCAACCATATAAAACGAGATTAATATTCACGTCGGTGCTATCTCTGTAACATGCAAAAATGAATGCATCTTACCTTTGCAATTTGTAAGTCAAAAGGTGGCCATGAAACACCAGTTACATCTAAGACATTAAACAGGGAGGTCTGCATCTCCAGTATGCTGGGGCTGAAACAGCTCTGCAACTTTAAGTGATTACATTAACTGTTAGTGGAACCGTCTTAAGTTGCGTAGGAAATTTTATTTATTTATTGGCGACTAGTTTCGGACAGCTTGCCCCTTATCAGGTCATCAAAGCATATAGGCCTTGCATTGTCGTTTGAACCCGAATTTCTTTCCCCTATGAAGTTATTTGTAGCTGCAGACGCAAATTCAAGTAATGTCTCATCAGAAACGTGTCTCCACTGCGCCACCTGAGGCAGGCCGACTGAGCTACCCAAGCTACACCCCTCGTCAAAGCTTTTATTCTGTTAGTACGTCGTCTCCTGCCTTCCAAACTTCAGGCGCTTTCCTGCAAAGCTAGTACGCCACAAACAATTATTTTCTTGTAATTTTTACTTTTTCGTCTAATGAACCCTGCAGAATGACTTACTTTCCAGCCAGATACCAGACGAGCTGCTAGTTCAGACAAATAGGTCCCTATAGGAAATATCTGCGTCAGTTAGGGGTGGTGGAAGGAGGAATTTCCAGAGAGGAGGCATTTGCGGTACCTTACAACGGAGGCCACTTCCCGAAAATCTTTGTCAGAACAGAAGAATGAGGACTTTAATTGAAATCTAGGGCAGTATGTCCCAGACAGTAAATTTAAGCCTACTTTGTGTCAAAGTGTCGTTGTAGGTACGTATCCAGGGTACAGCCGATGACGTGACGGTCATGGGCTGTTTACCTGTCAATAGACGCCCACTGTCTATTGACTAGCCAAATCGTTTAAATACTGGTGACTGATTCTTCGGTGGGGCGCTCTTTCACCACACGACATGGACTTTTTGTAGCCGCGAGCTTCCTATTGAACCAACAAATGGTGAAGTCCTCTAACTTCTTCTGAATGCCAATCCTTCTGATTTCTCAGAAATACTAGCTGACATTTGACCTAGGTTCAGTCACAAAGAAAATGCACGAATGAATTCTAATTACCGACCTGCAGGTCAATCAGTCAGATCCTGATCTTTGCAAAATGCTGCCTAGTAGCCTTTCCTTACATTGTACATGAAAACAGTGATCGCCGGAGAAGGAAAGGTGTGCTTTGATGCAGAATGGGGAAAATTTTAAAGAACTAACTTCATACTTAAAAGACATTTAATCACAAAGTGGAGCGTACTTTTCTACTTTATTAAACATGAAATGTATTTAAAATCTTAACACTGTGTTTCTGTAACGATAAACTCTATTCGTCATTATTCAAGAAGGTGAGTAGTTTGATTCAGGGACACAACGTAGAAGTTCGTGTGATCACACAAGAAGGCTCAAACTTTCACATAACATCAAATGAATATATATGGTTCCTGAGGCCTTTTCAAGCCTGACACATCTCAGATGTATATGTGCAGATTGGAGAGACGAATGAAAATTCGTGCTATGGATCCAGACCCTGGTCTCCTCCTCTCTGGACAGATGCGCTAACCACTACGTCTCCCTGACACAGTGGCACTGTACAACTACCTTAGTGGCCTCCCTGCTAGTTCCAGATAGCCATTCACGCCTCAGATCACGTGGTATATAGTTTCATTTGATTACAGCGCCGATGCCTGGACTTCAGCGAGATTTCTCGTTTCATTCAATGCAGAGATTATATTCCATGAGGACTGATGCCCTGGAGTTGTACAAAGTCTCTAGGCGAGGGTTGTGTAGTGCTTAACGCATCTGCCTAGCGCAGGGCTTAACAACTGGCCGGTTTTGAGCGCGAGTACCCACGTCTGCTCAGGCACATGCTCGCGAGCAGGTGCAAGGTCGCGGAGTAGGCAGGGAGGGGAGGGAGGGGAAATGCGCGCGCACGTTTGAATAGGGCCGCAGCTTGCCATTGAAATCGCGCTGACTGTGTATCGTTTAAAGTACTACGATCAGCTCTAACAGTCACTTCGCTGGTTAAGAATCATGTCAAGTCGCCGTTGTGTAACCCCAACCATGCTTTCGCAGTTGGGAGGAATTGTATCTGTTTACAGAAAAAGATGGTGTTTGCAAAATGTTTAGTATGTCACAAAACACTGAATTCTTTTAGGAAATTTAATTTGCAGCGACATTATATGTCGTACCACGCGAAAGACTACGGATGTGGAAAATGTGATTGACCAGATCGTGCACAGGAAGTTATCAAACTTAAAAGAAAGCTATCCGAAGAAGATCTGGACGATGAAGAAAAATCAACTGAGGCTGCTCTCAAAGTGAGTTACAAAATTGCTTTGCTTTTAGCAAAATCCCTGCCCCCCTTCACTGATGGCGATTTCATAAAAGAATGTTTGGTAGTTGCAGCGGAACATTTGTGTCCATCTCAAGTTGTACTGTTTAGGATTGTGCCATTATCTAACATGACCATTATGCGTCGCATACAAGACAAGGCAGACGACGTCCAGAGCCAACTTGCAAATATCTGTAAAGAATTTATGGCTTATTCTCTAGCTCTGGACGAAAGTGTTGATATCACTGGAACAGCGCAGCTTGCCATATTTATTAGAGGTGTTAAAAGAGATCTTCATGTGCGGGAGGAGCTCCTCGATGTAGTAGCCATGAAGAACACTACAACCGGAGGTGATATTTTAAGTAGTACTGAAGAAAGTGTTGAAAATATAGGATTGTCGTGGAATTCTTTAGTTTCAGTGTCTACAGACGGTGCACCAGCGATGACAGGGAAAAAATCAGGTTTCGTTGCGCTGTTGAAGGAGAAAATGCAAAAACTGACCGTGCCGAATGAAATATAGGGCGTGTACTGTGTGATCCACCAGGAAAACTTATGTGCAAAGACTATCACTCTAAAAAATGTGATGAGTGTTGTTGTTCGTACAACCAATTATAGAAAGAAGCATGGGCTACAACACAGGCAATTTAAAAGCTTTCTTGAGGATGTAGAAAGTCAGTGTGGTAGCCTGCCTTATTACAGCGAGGTCCGCTGGCTTGGTTGTGGCGAATTATTAAATCGATTTTCTTGCCTATTAGACGAGATACATATGTTCATGGAAATAAATAACATGTGTGTTCCTGAACTGAAAGAGCCTTCATGGAAATGTGATCTCGCATTCTTCGCAGATTTAACTACCCATCTGAATGCTTTGAACATTTCACTACAAGGTAAAGATCTGCTAATTAATCATTTCATAGATCGAGTATGAGCTTTTAAAATGAAATTGACACTTTGGGTGAGTCAGCTGGAAACAGGAAATCTAGCTCATTTTCATAAATTATCATCCATGCAAGATGTTCACAAAGACTGTGAACGTTATTCACATAGTTTAGTTGCCCTTTAAGGAAGAATTTGATTAACGCTTTCAAGATCTGATAGCACTAGACAGTGATTTTGATCTGTTCTCCTCTCCATATTCAGCGAATATTGAAGAGATTCGTCCTGAGCTGCAACTAGAAATTATTGACCTGCAGTGTGACAGAGAATAGAGAGACAAATTTCAGAACAAGAAAAACATTTTGGAATTCTACAGACACTTCCCTCAGGATAGATTTCCTCGTTTGCACAAACTGGCGGCTACAATAATATCAATGTTCGGTTCCACGTATGTTTGTGAACAACTGTTCTCTGCAATGAAATGTAACAAGACGCGCCTGAGAAACGCATTGTCTGATCGAAATTTAAACTGCACGCTGCACCTACGATGCACAAGAACAATTACTCCGAACATAGACGCAATTATAAAGGGCAAAATGTACAAGATAACCGAGAACCCCACACTTCAGTGACACCTTTTATTGTGTAATAGTTCACAAATTAATACGAATGTAGAGGCATACAGTAAGCTAATAAAATTATGTGGCAAATGTACATTCTCCTTTATTTGTTTCATTTGTCGCAGTAATAATTAGTGAGTGATATCCCTGCAGGAGGCCGCGGATTTACGTAGACTGGCGGCAGCTGTTGTGTGCACCACGTGACTCTCCCCACTCTCCGCTCTGGTCCGGTAGTGGGGGTAGTGTGCTCGCGCTGCTCTGTGCTCGCGCCTTGCTGCTCACAGCTTGCTCCACGAGCACGTATGTTGTGAAGCCCTGACCTAGCGAGCAGGTGACTCAGGTTCGATTCCTAGCCTTGGTGCAAATTTTAATTCATCACTTCAGTCTGCACACATTCACAGGATAATCAATCACAGAATAACCGAAAATAGTATTCACTATTTTCTAGCAAAAATTGAGTCGGCAAAACGGACTTGTGACTTGCAATGGAAAGAAAAACTTGCAGGGCGTGACCTAAGCAATTAGACGAAATATTCAGAGGTGCTAGTCGCCTCCTTTAATCAGAATACAGGAGATACAACGGCCGTTTCCTATTGCTCAGAACTTCCCATAGGTCCTATGTCTAAAATTTTAACATGCGTACTTCTTGCACGTGCGCCTGAATGAACTAACTGCGAGACCACCCATTTAAGAAACCAAAGTGATGTCTCACCTGAGTGGCACCTCACATCAACACCACATGAGCTGCTAGAAAGCGTTGCTCAAGTTCGCTTCGAAAATTAAACACAAATGCCGTAGTCAGGCTTCTACTACGCAGATCAATGAAGAAACATATGATCTTACAGCGGGCATCCATAGATTAGTAGATACATGTTAAAGAATTACTGTAATTTCTTAGTGAAATCTTCTAAGAACACCTATGGAAACATCATTAGTTGTTGATAATTCTTTATTACAAAGTTACATATGACCGGTTTCGCGATATTCTAATCGTATCTTCAGGTGAAACACTCTACGTGAACATTTAATGTGTATTTACAGCCAATTAATGGTTACTTTACCAAAAATGTGGGGTAAATAAATACGGTTTCTTGTTTCTCTTTTTCTGTTTTTTCTTATTTCGTACTGCCCTTGCAGACTAACTCCTTTGCCAACCTACATTTTTACGTACATGCACTTTTAATATCTAATTATTATTTTATACTGATGGAAAATTTGTTTGTCCCCTTTCAGTGTCTTTCTCTAACAATCCTCATGGGAGTTTGTAATAACTTTTAATAAATTTTTGTATTTTCTAAAAACAGAAAAAAACAAATTTTAAGGTCGCGAAAGTGGTATAATTTTTAAGCCAAGGGCAGAAGCGGTTAGAGAAAGAGGAAGGTCTACCTAGAACAAATAGAACATAAGTAATGTAGCAACAAAACAGTTGCATACACAATGATAAAATTACGCTAATATTGTAGGAATTGCTCAGATAAAAGTTATTTAAAACTTATTCTGGTGTAACAGCAGTAAGGTCGATTTTGACGACCTATGTCATCATATTCCATTACTTCCCACTTGATCTCTCGCGGCGCACTGCATATCGTCATCTTTCTCCAACACAGGGCCGTGTATACAGCTTTCTGCGGTAGTACGACCTTTCAGCTAGAGGCGAGGCCACGGTCGCTGCATGTAGCTCCTTCCTGTTTTCACCGGTTTTGCAGCACTGGTGAGGCAACATAATTTTACTTTAGCGTAGCTTAATTTCCCCCTAGTTTTCCATATTTCTTACGCTATGATCCTTTTGTAAGTCTATAACCACGACTTTGAATTCAGTTGAACGGCCTAAAACCACTGATTATTGGTTGATTTTCTGGACTAAGCAACTCGCTTTCTAACCAACAATACTAAAGGCAACCTAATAAAAAAATTCCTACAAGTTCTTAACATCCATCAAGAAAGTGCATCAGAATTCTCCAAGTTGCATGAGACTGCAGTTACATCTACATTCATTCAGTCCATTGATCGTCCATGTTTAGCAGAGGTGGTTACAGGCACGTGGTATACTGAAAGTAAAATGAATGTAAAACACTGAATTTCGAGTCACAGCGGGATGTTCCTCCCTGCCGCCGTTGGATAAGCAGCTGCCAGCAGCAAGTCGTACACTCTTAGCTCACTTACTTGTTACATAGTTTAATTCTTAATTTCTTTGCGTGTTTTTGGTACTTGCATTGTTTAATTCATAAATTTCGGGCGTATTATAGTATTTGAGAGTTCTAGCGTCGCGTTTTAGTACCTAAATAGTGTAAAATCGCGTAGTCTCCTTCCGCCGCCGAGCAGTGTGTCAGCAGTGCGCAAGTAGCAGCATTACTGCATTTACTACGCAATCTTGTATTTCAATAACAGTTGAAATTTTGTGTCGAATTGTTTGTGCTCTCTGTAGATTAGTTCAGACGTTCTTTGCACAACTGTTTTTAGCATGGATAGGGACTGCAACTGCTGTGTTCGGATGCAGGCTGAGTTGGCATTCCTTCGCTCCCAGCTCCCAGCTTCAGGCAGTGTTGGCTTCGGTCACACAGCTTGAGGCTGTTGCCAATGGGCATCACTGTGGTGGTCCGGATGGAGGTTTGTTGGGGACGGCCAGCTTGTCCCACGCATCCTCCGATCGGACTACGACTATGGCTGCCCGGGATACTGCCCACATTGAGGCTGATCCCTCACCTGTGGTAGAGTGGGAGGTCGTCTCGAGGTGTGGCAGGGGGCGAAAGACATTCTGGAGAGCTGAACGGAAGGCCTCTCCAGTTTGTCTGTCGAACCGGTTTCAGGCTCTTTCTCAGGCTGATACTGATCTTCGGCCGGACATGGCTGCTTGTCCTGTTCCATAGGTTGCCCCTCAGTCTGCAAGATCCGGGCGGTCGCAGAGAGTGGACTTACTGGTAGTTGGGAGCTCCAACGTCAGGCACGTAATGGGGCCCCTTAGGGATATGGCAGCAAGAGAGGGGAAGAAAACCAATGTGCACTCCGTGTGCATACCGCGGAGAGTCATTCCAGATGTGGAAAGGGTCCTTCCGGATGCCATGAAGGGTACAGGGTGCACCCATCTGCAGATGGTCGCTCATGTCGGCACCATTGATGTGTGTCGCTATGGATCGGAGGAAATCCTCTCTGGCTTCCGGCGGCTATCTGATTTGCTGAAGACTGCCAGTCTCGCTAGTGGGATGAAAGCAGAGCTCACCATCTGCAGTATCGTCGACAGGACTGACTGCGGACCTTTGGTACAGAGCCGAGTGGAGGGTCTGAATCAGAGGCTGAGACGGTTCTGCGACCGTGTGGGCTGCAGATTCCTCGACTTGCGCCATGGGGTGGTGGGGTTTCGGGTTCGGCTGAATAGGTCAGGAGTCCACTACACGCAGCAAGCGGCTACACGGGTAGCAGCGGTTGTGTGGCGTGGACTGGGTGGTTTTTTAGGTTAGATGGCCTCAGGCAAGTACAGAAAGGGCAACAGCCTCAAAGGGTGCGGGGCAAAGTCAGGACATGCGGGGACCAAGCAGAGCTCACCATCTGCAGTATCGTCGACATTGTAAACTGTCGAAGCTGCATTGGTAAAGTACCGGAACTTCAAGCGCTGATAGAAAGCACCGAAGCTGATATCGTTATAGGTACAGAGAGCTGGCTGAAGCCAGAGATAAATTCTGCCGAAAATTTTACAAAGGCACAGACGGTGTTTAGAAAGAATAGATTGCATGCAACCGGTGGTGGCTTTTTATCGCTGTTAGTTATAGTTTATCCTGTAGTGAAGTAGAAGCGGATAGTTCCTGTGAATTATTATGCGTGGACGTTACACTCAACAACCGAGCCAGGTTGGCTGCTTTTACCGACCTCCCGACTCAGCAGCATTAGTGGCAGAACAACTGAGAGGAAATTAGGATTACATTTCACATAAATTTTCTCAGCATGTTATTTGGGTGGAGATTTCAATTTACCAGATATAGACTGGGTCACTCAGATGTTTAGGACGGGTGGTAGGAACAGAGCATCGAGTGACATTATACTGAGTTCACTATCCGAAAATTACCTCGAGCAATTAAACAGAGAACCGACTCGTGGAGATAACATCTTGGACCTACTGATAACAAACAGACCCGAACTTTTCGACTCTGTAAGTGCAGAACAGGGAAGCAGTGATCATAAGGCCGTTGCAGCATTCCTGAATATGGAAGTTAATAGGAGTATAAAAAAAAGGGAGGAAGGTTTATCTGTTTAGCAAGAGTAATAGAAGACAGATTTAAGACTTCCTAACAGATCAAAACAAAAATTTCTGTTCCGACACTGACAATGTTGAGTGTTTATGGAAAAAGTTCAAGGCAATCGTAAAATACGTTTTATACAGGTACGTGCCGAGTAAAACTGTGAGGGACGGGAAAAACCCACCGTGGTTCAACAACAAAGTTAGGAAACTACTGCGAATGCAAAGAGAGCTTCACTCCAAGTTCAAACGCAGCCAAAACCTCTCAGACAAACAGAAGCTAAATGATGTCAAAGTTAGCGTAAGGAGGGCAATGCGTGAAGCGTTCAGTGAATTCGAAAGTAGAATTCTATGTACCGATTTGACAGAAAATCCTAGGAAGTTCTCGTCCTACGTTAAATCAGTAAGTGGCTCGAAACAGCATATCCAGACACTCCGGGATGATGATGGCATTGAAACAGAGGATGTCACGCGTAAAGTTGAAATACTAAACACCTTTTTCCAAAGCTGTTTCACAGAGGAAGACTGCACTGCAGTTCCTTCTCTAAATCCTCGCACAAACGAAAAAATGGCTGACATCGAAATAAGTGTCCAAGGAATAGAAAACCAACTGGAATCACTCAACAGAGGAAAGTCCACTGGACCTGACGGGATACCAATTCTATTCTACACAGAGTACGCGAAAGAACTTGCCCCCCTTCTAACAGCCGTGTACCGCAAGTCTCTAGAGTAACGGAAGGCTCCAAATGATTGGAAAAGAGCACAGGTATTCCCAGTCTTCAGGAAGGGTCGTCGAGCAGATGCGCAAAACTATAGACCTACATCTCTGACGTCGATCTGTTGTAGAATTTTAGAACATGTTTTTTGCTCGCGTATCATATCGTTTTGAGAAACCCTGAATCTACTCTGTAGGAATCAACATGGATTCCGGAAACAGCGATCATGTGAGACCCAACTCGCTTTATTTGTTCATGAGACCCAGAAAATATTAGATACAGGCTCCCAGGTAGATGCTATTTTCCTCGACTTCCGGAAGGCGTTCGATACAGTTCCGCACTGTCGCCTGATAAACAATGTAAGAGCCTACGGAATATCAGACCAGCTGTGTGGCTGCATTGAAGAGTTTTTAGGAAACAGAACACAGCATGTTGTTATCAATGGAGAGACGTCTACAGACGTTAAAGTAACCTCTGGCGTGCCACAGGGGAGTGTTATGGGACCCTTGCTTTTCACAATATATATATAAATGGCCTAGTAGATAGTGTCGGAAGTTCCATGCGGCTTTTCGCGAATGATGCTGTAGTATACAGAGACGTTGCAGCATTAGAAAATTGTAGCGAAATGCAGGAAGATCTGCAGCGGATAGGCACTTGGTGCAGGGAGTGGCAACTGACCCTTAACATAGACAAATGTAATGTATTGCGAATACATAGAAAGAAGGATCCTTTATTGTATGATTATATGATAGCGGAACAAACACTGGTAGCAGTTACTTCTGTAAAATATCTGGGAGTATGCGTGCGGAACGATTTGAAGTGGAATGATCATATAAAATTAATTGTTGGTAAGGCGGGTACCAGGTTGACATTCATTGGGAGAGTCCTTAGAAAATGTAGTCCATCAACAAAGGAGGTGGCTTACAAAACACTCGTTCGACCTATACTTGAGTATTGCTCATCAGTGTGGGATCCGTACCAGATCGGGTTGACGGAGGAGACAGAGAACATCCAAAGAAGAGCGGCGCGTTTCGTCACAGGGTTATTTGGTAACCGTGATAGCGTTACGGAGATGTTTAATAAACTCAAGTGGCAGACTCTGCAAGAGAGGCGCTCTGCATCGCGGTGTAGCTTGCTCGCCAGGTTTCGAGAGGGTGCGTTTCTGGATGAGGTATCGAATATATTGCTTCCCCCTACTTATACCTCCCGAGGAGATCACGAATGTAAAATTAGAGAGATTCGAGCGCGCACGGAGGCATTCAGACAGTCGTTCTTCCCGCGAACCATACGCGACTGGAACAGAAAAGGGAGTTAATGACAGTGGAGCTTAAAGTGCCCTCCGCTACACACCGTTGGGTGGCTTGCGGAGTATAAATGTAGATGTAGATGTGCAAAAAATACGAAAAACACAAAAAATAGTCATGTAGAAGTTGATAAAACCACAGAATCAGCAAAGGTGAATTGACTGCTGCCACGAACGATTTTCTTATGAGACAAAGGGGCGTTCCTCCGAAAAATATGTTATCCATATTTAAAAGTTTTGGTCAGTCAATAAACGGAGGACGCCTTTTACCATGTCGCTGTTGCAGTCATTTGCGTTACGCTCGATTATGTAGCTGACCGGTACAACTGTGAAAACGTTCAAATTACGGAGGAAAGTAAGTAAATGACTGCGAAGTGCAAATTCCTGTTATCCAACCGCTTACAGCGAAATCCCTTGATGAGTACGTGTCGGGAAATTCTTTTTTGTCAATAATTCATTTGAGGTACTGATACAAATATTGGATAAAAATCATAGGCATACCTTCTCGGTGGTGAGTAGCTTGCCGTGGTACTGTCTCGTTGACTAATGAAGACAATGACTGCGACACAGAAGTGTTAAAATGTTAGATTTCCTCTGGAAGTTAACGTTTTAAAAAAGCACGAACTATATGTTTATGACTTTCAGATTAATAAATAAATTCTGTAACAAGTAGTTGAATTTAATTTAATAAATCACGCTTCATTAGTGTGTAGGTGTAAATTAAGAGACAGAAATTATTTTGTGATGTAATAACACCCAGTTTTCAAATATACCATCTGACGGCAAGTATTTGTCAGGTGGTCGGAAAATATAAGAGCGTACCCGTCTTTTCCTTAATATAGGGACCGGAACAACAATAAATAGCAAAAGTATCCATTTATGCGTAGGTTAGAAGCCAGTTGACATATTCCAAGACAGGAGAACTGAATATGAATCTGTAAGATAACTGAAGCAACATCGTATTTCAATCTGACTAGCGTAGAAATGCACTTTACGTGGAAACTACAGTGATGAACTATTTGATCATGTAGATCTTTCCTCTAAAAATGCTAATGTAATGCTAACCAGAAACAACAGACCCTCCGTGTAACTTTCAAAGGGCGCTACCGGCAGCAGACTATATAGCGCGAGGTCGAAATACATATTCAATGATCTCACAAGCGTTTCCTATGAGGCGAGTATCACGAAAATGCAGCGTCAAGCTATAGAAGTTACCGACAATTCCGCAGCTGTAATCAAATCATACACTTATGGATATTGTAGTCAGCGGCGTGTTGGAAGCGAGCAAAGATAGCGGAACCTGACAAAGCGAATGTTCGTGACAGCATGGTTTACAACGGTCTGGTGCCTTCAAATGGATAGTACTGGAGAGAAATGTAATAAAACTTAACAATATATTACAAAAAGAGGCATGTTTATACTGTTAGTTGCCGAATGCTGTAAGAGTTCAGTGTGTTCGTATAAGGACCTTAAAATATAGCATCTGTATAATGATTATTAAAAAATTCAGATGCTGATAGGTCTATTCAGGTGTTTAAAAATACTCGTAGTATTCCCTGTATGTCCACAGCAATGCATTCAATCTAACCAGCGGACTACTTACAAAAGATACGTTCTAATTTATAATACTGGTCATATGTGTGAAGACAATATCAAACACGACTACCAGACCATATACAACGTTAGCAAAGAAAGGCAGCACGTAGTATCAAGTTATAATCAAGAGACATCGACATCTAAATGCTGAAAGCCCTGAATTGACAGACGCTTGAGGATATACGCCACCAATCGCTATGTTCAAGATCTATGAACCAGTTTTAAGTGCGGAAAATAGGACTATATGTTGTTTAAATTCTTTGAAATATGGATATCATTTATTTTCACTATAGTAGCACTATTTGTTTAAATATGGAAAAATATTTATTTGCGTTGGTAACCGGTTTTGGTCTGAATGTGACCATCTTCAGACCATTTATACCGCCGAAGATGGAATGCGGTGACGTTGAACGGAGTGGGTGTCGAGCAACTGACGTTACTTTTGTAACTAAAATTACAAAATAAATTTAAGCCGCTACTATCATCGTGTAAATGATCTTAAGACGGCCACACTCAGACCGAAATCAGTTACCAGAAATATTTTATTGCGGTCAAGTATTGTCGCTGGATCACTGATTTTTTCCAAGTGTAATGCTCTCAGAAATACACACTACATATCTTCACCACAGTATTTCATTGACTTTGCTATACCCTACGCGTTTTGGTGTTAACCGATTTATAAACGATCCAAAAATATAAAGCAATGTTCTACGGTTGACAAAAAGCAGAATTAATCGGTCCAATATCTCGTTAACTTTAATGTCATGACATGTAGTGCAAACTTAAAATAAAAATAAATAAGCGAATAATATTAAAAAGTAACTAAATAAATACAGACACCCCTTCACTTTGTTTTTCTCTCTCTCTCCCTCTCTCTCTCTCTCTCTCTCTCTCTCTCCCTCTCCCCCCCCCTTTCTCTCTTTCACACACACACACACACACACACACACACAAACACACACAAAGGCAATACAACCCAGAAATATTCAAAACTCCTGTCCACGTAACATTCAACTATTTATCTGTCTTCCACTTTGCTTTCATAGTCTGTAAATAGCGACCGTGAAAGTTATAGATGCAGTTTTTCACAGTGAAGATAAAGGGGAAACCGGCAAAAGTATATAAAATATGTTTCACACACATACACAAATACACAGTCTTCCACAAAAGAATTAATTATTCTTGGGCCTTACACAGTCGTATATTTTCGATGTAAGTAACCTTTCTACGTTATGTTCTAAGTGGTGGCACATGAAAGGCTGTGAAAGGAAAACAACTATCAGCAACACAAATCAGGGAAACCATAGCATGTTTTAACAAAGTTTATATACAAAACTTTTTCTTTTCCTAATTTGTAAATAATTTCTCGAAACTCAAATTTAGTAATAGTGGCAGCAATATTAGTAGCTTTATTCATGAATAGATCTCTTTTTACAAAGATATAGGATGTGTCAAAGTTTTTACAAGTTTTGACCAGTTTAAAATAAGGTATTGCATATACATATACATTTACATACTTGTAGTTAGAGACAATCATTACATTTACTCCAGGTATACAATACTTTATTTACAAGTAACTTATTAAATAATGTAATGCCACACTGATCACTCGTAGCTCACTATCAGTCACTGCACACACTATACGCACACTGTTTCATAACACTTCACTCACTAGACATACAAAGACACGCACACTGGTGATCTCTGGGCCATTTCCTATACCGCAACTTCCCATATGCCATCATAAAAAACTGAGTCAGCATCCCTCTATAACTAGTGAGATCCTGAGTTCAGAAAGAGGAAAAAGTGTTAGTAATGTGCTATGCTTAGCTTCGGGTAAGTATTTCTAAAAAATGGAAAAAGAAGGAAAAACAATGTGTTATGTGGAATGTTGGATGTTTTATAATCATTATTACTATTTATTTGGAAAACATTTTTTTACCAAACTCCTACTCTGTTTTATCTAATTAATCATTCAATGTACAAAATGTATTGCATAACAGGTACTTATTAGCTGCCTTTTTAAATAAGTGGATTTTTGTAATTTCTTTAATCTCTGTTGGTAATTTATTGTACAGTTTTATTCCTTGATAGAAAATGCTGTTTTGAGCTTTATGTTTATTTTTCTTGGTAAATGTAAGTTGAGTCGAGCTCTTGCTCCATGTTCATGGGCAGAGCTGTTTGTGCCATACTTATTGATATGCACAACTGGCTCGTAAATGTATTCACATGGAACAGTTAAAATCCCCAGTGTTTTGAACAGATCCTTACACTGAGCTCGTCTACTATTTTTTGTTATTATTCTTAAGGCTCTTTTCTGGAGTTTGAAAATTGTGTTCGTATTTCCCCAAAAAAGAATGCCATAGCTAAGAATTGAGTGTACATATGAATAGTATGTAGCTAAAAGGCATTGCATGTTACAACTTGATGATAGGATTCTAAGGGCATAACATGCTGATGACATTCTGTTTGCAAGTACCTTTGTGTGTTCACACCACTTCAACTGATAAACAATATTCATTCCTAGAATTTTTGTTTTTGTTATACAGCCTATACAGGTGCCATCTACTTTTCATTTAACATTGTAATTTATAGTCATCAAACTCAAATTCATGGCATTGGTTTTCTTTATGTTCAGTGCCACATTATTGCTTATTGACCAATCATAAACTTCCTTGAGAGTTTCATTTGCTTTCTCTGCTAGGAGTTTTGTTATATCAGTGACTATAATGTTGCTGTCATCAGCGAAGAGAATTTTTTCACCATTAGTAACAGTACTGGGAAAGTTATTGATGTATATCAGGAATAGTATTAGTCCTAATATGCTGCCTTGCGGAACCCCTATATTAATATATTGTGGTTCTGATAAGTGTTTTCCTAAATGCTTAGATCTATTTGACGTATGTGTCATCTCTAATCTTTGTATCCTGGTCAGCGCGGCGGTCTCCCACGCCAAGGGGCCCGGGTCAGAGATTTTCTCCGCTCAGGGACGGGGTGTTGTGTTGTCCTCATTATCATTTCATCATCATCAGTGGAACGTCACGGGAACCCACCACCTGAATCACTTCCCAAGACGCTCATGCGGTGGACCTCTCTGACGAGGCTTCCCCCATGACAAGACCTGCCGTAAGGCAGAACACAAAGTTTCTCCAGCACTTAACAGATTATTTGGTAAGTAACTAAATTTACAAAATAAATTTAAAAACTTTCGGCTTCACAATCGGCAAATATCCTACGAGTATTTTGATGCATTATATGTACAATAGAACTAATTTTAGGGTTCCATAATTCAGTCAATAAAAACGGATTTCTTATATAAATACTTTGTTGCCTGTTTGTCCGATTGTTAAGATCAGTTTTTCTCATGAACGGAAGACGTATGAAGTTGACATTTATCTCAGATACTAGCTGTTACCCACGGATATGCTAGCATATTAGTAAATTTGTTAAGGGGGATGATAGTAAGTAATCCATTGTATTTGCAATAACGTCAGCTGCTCTCATATGTCTGCCTGTTCGGGTAAGTGTAGCACGAAGCACATAGATGCGCCTTTTCCCCCGCCCTCTCCCCGCCTTTAAACGACTACATGGCACGATGACGTGGCACCTATAATGCTTTGCTGCCGAGCATTGCATGTGGATGGACGGCGGCATCCGCACGCCTTTATGGATCGCGCCGCTGCAGTGTCTATACTTTAAACAGCGTACACATTATGCAAAAAAATTGATAATTTTTTTAACATGGCCTATGTTTACTGATGAAGAAAATGTTTTGCATCTCCTACCTCACGCTTTTAAGTGCCAACTCTTTTCTTTATTTTCTAAAGTAGCCTACACTCTTCCTCAGGTTCCAAGTAATCTCAGTACCAAATTTCTTCGAAATTCATTCAGTGGTCTTGTCGTGAAAACAACACAGTTTTACTTTTGCCCGTATTATGTTATAACATAAAATTCTGAATTAAAAAGTTGAGAATTGTATAAGCACTTTATTCATTATGTTGAATCTTACTATGTAGAATATATCAATCACTAAAAGCATTTTCGCAAATATGAAACACAAAGTAAAAAAATAAATAACTTTCACCAAGAGTAAATATTTTCCCTGATTAGCGTAATATTCTTGAGATCAATAAATATGTTCTACTTCACACTTTGCAAAGTAAACTGTGTTCTTCGTCAGCGTTCAGTCTATTCCCACACCAGATTTAATCAAAATCGATTCAGGTAACAGATTAACACACCTTCGCAGCTTTAAATGAAGATTTTTTCTCCTTATTCTATTTTTTAAAAATAAAACCTGTATCTTGCCCGAACTATGCTCACAATACCTGTGAAAGCCCCATGAACATTCGTTCTGCACTTTTCGTGCTTAGCATGATCAAACAGCTAGACATGATAGCTACAGATGAAACTTTAAATCAAGAATTTGCTTCCTTATTTGACATTGCTGAAATAATGCCTTCACGTTGTCCTAAGCTATACTCAACTCATCTGTGAAAACTCCATAAAAATATTCAAGTAGTTTCGGAGAATAGTGTGTTCAAACAGAAAAACCGACGGACATAACCGATTTACAGTTTCATTATTAGTACAGTTGTAGAAGACTAAGGTCTACCGCTCTTAACGGTGTAAAAAATTTAAGCTTTTATGTCAATGCAGTGAGAAGATGCGGCCATTTATGTCATACATTTTGATACTCGCATAGTCACTCAGCCAACCTTATATATGAACTAACTACATAAATAATAAAGATTTCAAAGCACACTCAGAGCTTTCCGGTTTTCCTAACATTTATGGTGACTGACTTCATATGACCTGCTCCCTAGCTACATACGACGGGGCGTATATATAAGCTTTCTGTTTACATACGGTGAAATTGCAGTACTCTGATAAAAGTTATACTTTTTATATTAATAGAGATATATTAATGCTAATAAAAGAAAGAGGGAAGAAGATTATTTACAAATGGAGAATAGTTAAATAAAATAATGCCATAAAATTATTTTCAAGATATGTTTTATAAGTGCATGCCTTAACCAGTTTTCAAAATAACTACAGATATAAATGTTGTTATTCTGTAGTTCTTTTGCGACCTCCGTAAAAGTTTGATTCATTGGACCTCGTATGGATTCCTTCAGTAAGTTTTTGTGGTACATTGTGCTTTTTTTCTTAATCAAGCTCAACTGTTTTCAGGTACTGAGTAGGACTCGAGTCACCATGCATTGTGGTTCAAATGGTTCAAATGGCTCTGAGATCTATGGGACTTAACATCTATGGTCATCAGTCCCCTAGAACTTAGAACTACTTAAACCTAACTAACCTAAGGACAGCACACAACACCCAGCCATCACGAGGCAGAGAAAATCCCTGACCCCGCCGGGAATCGAACCCGGGAACCCGGGCGTGGGAAGCGAGAACGCTACCGCACGACCACGAGATGCGGGCACCATGCATTGTGTTGGGTGTCTTCTGTTCCCGTTTCTAATACAAAATATAAATGGATATTCGACAAACTGTTAAGCAAATATGTGTAAGTTAGACAGATAAGAACAGCTCTTTCGAATACAAAGGACTTGACGTCGGCCGCGCGGGATTAGCCGAGCGGTTTTAGGCGCTACATTCATGGGCTGTGCGGCTGGTCCCGGCGGAGGTTCGAGTCCTCCCTCGGGCTTGGGTGTGTGTGTTTGTCCTTAGGATAGTTTAGGTTAAGTAGTGTGTAACCTTAGGGACTGATGACCTTAGCAGTTAAGTCCCATGAAATTTCACACTCATTTAAGCGTTTGAACTTGACGTCGAAGCTGCAATACTGTGGAAATATAGCTGATACAAAGTGAGAAGACCTTAGTATTTCAGCTATTTGCACCCTTGATCCCTGAACCTCAACAGTCCACTGTGCAATATTTGGATCGCAGTGGTATTTATTGTGGTCCACAGTATGATTTCAAAATGTATAGTCCACATCTACGTTGTTGTAGCTGCCATTATCACGACTCAGAAACCATTATGACACATGTCCCCTTCTGCCGTATCCTCTCCATTCACATATGCCTTTATTCTGTTGACATCGTGCATACAGAGGGCCGGCCGAAGTGGCCGTGCGGTTAAAGGCGCTGCAGTCTGGAACCGCAAGACCGCTACGGTCGCAGGTTCGAATCCTGCCTAGGGCATGGATGTTTGTGATGTCCTTAGGTTAGTTAGGTTTAACTAGTTCTAAGTTCTAAGGGACTAATGACCTCAGCAGTTGAGTCCCATAGTGCTCAGAGCCATTTGAACCATTTGAACCATACAGAGGGGATACGGCCCTGCTCATGAAGAAAATGGATCACGCGTCTAGGCAGTTTCAGTATATATGGCATATCTGACAGCAGTTAATAAATTCGAGGACTCGAATCCTCATGCCCTAGAACATTCACCGAATACAGATGATCTTCTTAGAGTTGAAGTAACTGCGAGCGATCTGACTGTTTCAGACAGCAGTTGGTATGGGTGTGGTTAAGTGTTAGCAACGTTGAAGCTTATTGGTCAGTCTGTAGTGACCACTCTGTCGATATCCTTGTTCTTCGTCTTGATCCTTTTGATTTGCCAATACTACTCTAAAATAAGCTAACGTTTTCGTTTTCCCCTTGATTGGTATCCTCTACACGTGCACGTTCCAATCTTCTTAAAGAAGGCAATTCTTTCTTGTGCTGTAGGATTGAATGTTTTAGGCGCTGAAATTTTTTGCGTCTATTGTGCAACCTCAGCCAGTCTATACACACTGTAATAGATACTGCTTTCATCAGAGAGCGATAAATATATATTTATAATAATAATAACAATAATAATGGTAGTAAAACGCACTCAATAATTTTTAGATTCAAAAGCGGTTACAGCAGAAGTTTATAGAATCCAGTCATCAAGTGCAGTTCTGACATTAACTCTGACGGCGTATGATACGTTATCTATGAAAGCCAGAAAGAAGATAATGACGTACCACACGCCGTGTTGCCGGCCGCGGTGGTCTAGCGGTTCTAGGCGCTCAGTCAGGAACCGCGCGCCTGCTACGGTCGCAGGTTCGAATCCTGCCTCGGGCATGGATGTGTGTGATGTCCTTAGGTTAGTTAGGTTTAAGTAGTTCTAAGTTCTAGGGGACTTATGACCACAGATGTTGAGTCCCATAGTGCTCAGAGCCATTTGAACCAACCACACGCCGTGTTACGAGGCAAATATGGAGGCAGCACACATCGTGGTTGATCGAATTTCAGGACCTCATAGTCGCCGTAACCGAGTATTTCAGCTATTTCGTCACCCACTTCCCTTTGACAGTTGTCAAATCAGCTCTCTGATCCTTTCTTCATTGACATAGATTAATCCACGGATTTCCGTGGAACATTTGGTTAGCAATACAGTTTTCGTTCTTATGTCATGTTCGCCTTAATGATTCGTCTGTTATATGGTGTGTTCACTTCACGTTATCAGTCACTGTTGATCTGCATTTACCTTGTAAGGCAATCAATGTGTTCAGCAGTTAATGGAAGGGTTGCTGTGGAAACTTTGGCCTGTGACCACTAATACCGCCATCTTCGATGGTCGTGTTCAACTGCGATTATACTCGTAATCCACTTTTCTCATATCAGTAAGTATTTTGTTATGTTGGACACGTGTACCAAAAAGGTGGGAAATTCATTATCTGATATCCGAATGACTTTTGCTATACCGCAGAGCAAGCATCTCAACTACGTATATTCCTCTTCCAGCCAGATAGCTGTGTGTTGTAATCAACGCCGGCGCAGTCCTTACTGGTATCATGTACCCTTACACTCTGCTCGGCCATGTGTTTATTAACGCCATCGGACTTCGTGTCGTATCAAATTAGGCTCTAACTGGACCACCACACTCGACATGAGCGAGAGAGCATACACTGTGTGATCAAGTGCCGACATCAGAACTTCAAATATACCATTTTCATTCGGGGAAATTCCTGATTGGAATATGTCAAAATTATATTTCGGTAGTTGAGTAATTTAATGCTTGTCCATTATGGTGTTGCACCTTTTCCCATTTCGTCAGACATTCTCAACATACAGCCTCCCTCGAAAAGTAAATGTTCGTTTCTATTTATTAATTGTTTGAGGAAGTTTTATCCTCTGCTGATGCGTATAAAAAATTTATTTGTTGCTTTGCAATGATTTCGTTCTGATTCTTAATTAGTGTAATTGCTTTGATACACAGGGTGGTCAGAAACAGTCGGAAAAGCTTATAAGTGTGTTGCAGCCTACGCTGTGCTGAGAAATAACTGGTACGAAGAAATTTCGATACGTTGCCCCGTTTCCGAGTTAATTAGCACTGAAGTCAGCTAATCAGACAGTTGTACGTGCAAATTCTTGGGAGACACCAAATACAGTTCGCGTCAGTCAAGCCCACGGTGAAGGTGGTAGCTCACGAAACTGCTAAGTCATCGACTCGGTTTCGATCCTTGCTAGCGTCTCGTATCGCTGTCTCGTTCTCGAACGAACAAAACGTTTGTTTACACCACATCTAGCAGTCCGCTTGAATCTGCGCACGCATCGGCCAGAAAGGCTAACATCAACGCCAATTAACTCGTAGAAGGCTCACCCTACCGAAATTTTTCTTAACAATTATTTCTCAGCGCACTCTATCCTAGTGCAGCACCCTTACAAGCAGTTTAGACTTTTTCTGACCACCCTGTAAATGGACGGACGATACTCGAAATTTCTTACTCTCGCCGCAGGTGTCTCATTTGGTTCGTAAAACGTGATTCTCTTTTTCCTTCTATTATGCTTCCGTGATACTGTATCGTTATTTTATTAATCGGCTTAGTATCTGAGAATGAAGAAATCATTACGCCCGACAGCTAATAAATCGCCCGCATCTCGTGGTCGTGCGGTAGCGTTCTCGCTTCCCACGCCCGGGTTCCCTGGTTCGATTCCCGGCGGGGTCAGGGACTTTCTCTGCCTCGTGATGGCTGGGTGTTGTGTGCTGTCCTTAGGTTAGTTAGGTTTAAGTAATTCTAAGTTCTAGGGGACTTATGACCACAGCAGTTGAGTCCCATAGTGCTCAGAGCCATTTTTTAGCTAATAAATCTAAATAAAAGATCTGACACTTTCGTTTTTACAAATTCTGGAGTTAACAGACTATGCAAGACTACTCGACTGAAACGTATACGGATACATTATTCCCGAAACAGTGAAACTATTTCCTTACATATTCTGGCTTACTATCTTATCTAATAAAGAGCATGCTGGCACATGATTAGTTGCCTTCATTTGTCACGGTGTACTGGTACACATTAATTTTCCTGGAGGTTAACGTAATCTAACTAGCACACTTTCCGGTACTTTCTGGCGTCTCTCAATAGATTCTTAATCAAATAAGTTCTCTAAAGACAGTAACTGAATTATAATTTCCCTGAGCCTGAGTAAGCAGCTACAGGCATGTTAGGCAGCTCCCAATAACTGGCTATAATATTACTACAATAACAATCCATACGGACGTGCCACCATCATTAACGGCCAGGGTAATGGCGTCATTATTGACTAGCAATAGCACCGTTAATGGTACAGGTGACCAAAATCACCACCAGCTGTGACTATCAAATGAACAGGCAGCGAGTGCTTTATACTGACATCTTGATACTGATTCACTTAGGACGACTTAGATATGTTTTATTTTTACGCTTTTCTTTCTAATAAAAGACAGTGGCTGAAACTGAAGTAATTTTATATTTCGCAAATCCCCCGCCTTTGTCCGGATTGTGTGTGAGATAACAGAACGACTGATACCGTTCTTAATTTTACCTAGAAATACTCTGACTCCCACGCAAAATTTCATCAAGTATGTGAAAGAGAAATTCTTAATGCCTCATTCTAAACCAGGTGCGCTGTCCAAATAGCGCTACTCAGTAAACAGGATACAAAGGTCATTCGCAAGGTAAATAATTTCTGTTCAGTCTTGCAAAAATGGTTCGTATCACAAGAAGTCAGTTTTCCATACTAATACACACAAAACGAAATTCGTGCAGTTTTACACGAATATTTTGCTAAGCTTCTTCACATAGTCTTCAGTACTGGGACAATTCTCGTACTTCTACACTATTTTCATGGTGCGTTTTTTGACGAATTGCGAGTCTCGGCTAATTTCTTGAATCATTATATTAAGCTCTGATTAATCACTTCTCGGTAAAGATTGTTACAAGATACACACCGAGCCGTCTATTTCTGATTACTGGCGCAATCGGTTATCTTGTCACGCCACTGGGTGGCGCTTCGGTCTATTTGTAGATTACTCCTTCGTTAGAGAATGTTAGAGGCAACTTGACGGACGGTTGTGAGTGAGAGAGGAACGCGTGACGAACGGCGAGCGTGCCATTACGGGGACTGATCAGTGGTTGCTCGTCCAGGTGGGCAGCTTCTTTACAGAGCCGTGTTGGGGTGGAATGTTTAGCTGTACGCTGCTGAGCCCGACTGGATATCTGCGTTTGGGAGGGACTGTCTGTTGATGTGGGCGTCGTGATCACGTTGATTTTCTCTGGTAACAGCCCGTCCTACATTATTTTTGGCTAAGGTATTTCTGTTTATGGATTTTGGCATATGTGCTCCGGTGCTGGACTTGCTACCGTTTGGTTAACTTGCCTGCTGTTCTCCGTCACTCCGTCCTCAAGCTACTAAATTCGCTCCCATCTCTGTGGGAAATCTTTTTGCGGATGATATATTTGAGGTACTTAATCAGTGTTTTCCTTTTTATTGCAATTTGTTCAACATTTCGGTGATATTTGTCATCATTGCTTGGGTGTGAAATTAGTTTTGTTTTAATATGTCCTAGGAGCTGACATGTATTAGTGACCACTGACGTAGAATATAGAGCCTGACCTTTAAGATGATAACTTCTGTCCTGCACGATTTGTGCATGAGTTATTACATCGGGCGTGGTCGTGATAAGCAAACGCCAGCGGACCGATGAATGTTTGCTTATTTTTCGTACTCACATTGGAAGATCTTGGCGAGATCCAGAGTTTCTCTTAAAGGAAATAATTATTTGTTTGTCGTTGTATAATTTATTACTTCAGTGATCTCGTGCTTAGGTATTAAGGGTCAAGCGTTTTTTGTTACTTCTTAAATTTACTTAAGTAAGTTTGTTTTTTGGGGTCTTGTAACAGTTGGCAGCCTTAATCTAATTAATTGTTTGGTCATTACCGTTAAATGATTAACACTTTAATCACCTTTGTTTTAACTATACAGTCATTGTAACACCTAGATTTTGGTCTGTGTATGGGGCGTGGTTCGATTTTTGTATTCTCGTGTCGGGCCTTGAGAATTTGTTTATTTTTTATGCCCAGTCTTGCGTGAATCATATGTCTGTCTGCCAGCCCGCGGCTTTCTCAGTTGTTCATAGCGTTGGAGCCGTTGGCCTCGGTGCGTTATCCACCACCCGCCGATTCACCGGGCGTGGCTAGACCACGCTGGCTGTGTACGTGTTTGCGGCGTGGCGTTCTTGCGGTAGCCACTGAAGCGGTCCGGTCTCCTCGGTTGCTACAGCGCCTCTATATAAGTTCTTAATCTTTATGGCATTCGGACAAGTTTAAATCAAACTTTCTGCTACCCTAAGCCAGCCTAGCCAAGCTACGCCTCCACTAGCCTCGCCTCGTTACTGCTGCCTTAAAATTTGCTTTGATTTGATGTTCTTTCAATCCTGTGATTGTGGATTTGCTACACCAGTAAACTTTGAAATCGTAATTACGTTTCTGCTCCAAAGTTGTTAGCGCCCAAAGAGCGCACAATTTTTTTAATCGTAATCCAAGATCTGGAACTTTTAAAATATTGTTGGCATTCCGGTTTGAAAAACAGGAGACTCTCCAGGCTGGTGAAATACTGAACACGTACACCTTAAAAGTTTTGTTAACGTCCTTGTGTGAGAAACTGCTAATGCTTAAGGGGCTTCATACTGTCAAATGCTGAATCCCTGAAATTTTGAATATTATTACCTTCCTGTTTGAAAAGTAGTTAATGTGAAAGAGCTCCTTCAGCTTTGTGAAATACTGAACCTGTAAATTAAAAAAAAAGGCATTATCCTTCGGTTTCTGAATTGCTAACGCCAAAAGCGCCCTCAAGTTATTTTAATTGTAATCCTGAACTTGTGAAGTACGGGCCATATTCCTTGTAGGAAGTTTATTATCTAACGAGTGGTTCTCAAATTCTAATGGTAATGCTCTTTCTGTAATTGTAGCGAAGTCACATTTGTTTGGTTGAAAGTTTACGAGTGCCTAAAGGGCTCTCGAGCTGTATTTTTACGAATATTGAACTTGTTATTTTAAAGAAGCATTACTTGACCTGTGACAAAATAGCAACTGCTTCAAGGGGTTTTTAAACCGCCTGATGGCCGGCTGCGGTGGCCGTGCGGTTCTGGGCGCTGCAGTCCGGAACCGCGGGACTGCTACGGTCGCAGGTTCGAATCCTGCCTAGGGCATGGATGTGTGTGATGTCCTTAGGTTAGTTAGGTTTAAGTAGCTCTAAGTTCTTGGGGACTGATGACCTAAGATGTTAAGTCCTATAGTGCTCAGAGCCATTTGAACCATTTTGAAACCGCCTGATGTAACTTGTGTTAACTTGCCTTAAACTTCATGTTCTATCAGATCTACTTTATTGTAAGTTTGATCCTTCCGGTTTGTAACCCTGGAAACAGTCTCAAACAATTACTATTGATTTGTATGTTATCGGTGTTTTAAGTATATTTTGTTAAATAAAGGATTACCAGCTACTGTGATGCAACAAATGGCTTTCCGTAAACTCATCCTGCATCTCCTCTCAGCCGTTAAGTCGTTGTCTTATCCGGGGGTGCCCCTGGAGATCTCAAACGCTGTCTGATCGAAACCCCCTTATTTGAGGAACTGGCTAGTACACGTCACGAGATGCGGACCTGACAGTATAAAAGGAAGAGGAGAGTATTGTGTTGCGCTCGAGCAGCGGCGGCGTGTGTATCACTGGTGCTGCGCACTACCTGTGCTTGCCTAGAAGGAAAGCTGCGAAACCATGCTCCGCCTGTGACGTGACGCTAAGCTGATTGTCGTGCGTCGTTATTACGAAACAGCAAAACTGTCGCGTTCTCGCGCCACAGAATGGGCAGAAACTGGTACAAGAAGAAGGTAGACACAGAGAAGCAGCCTTCGACACCGCAACCCACTTAGGAACGCAGAACGGAAGCGCGATGGACGTCATTCACTTGTCCCCCTCTGTACATGGGCAGAGATGTATGTTATCATGGCCAACTGCTGCAGGGAAGAGGTAGGCGTAGAGTCACTTGACTCAGACGCCATCGTCCAGCTGTAGGCAGCGAGCGTGGCCGCCCACCGCGCACTGAAGAGCGCCAGGGCCGCCTGCATTGTTGATCCGCGTACTGTGGAGGAGACGACTGCGTCGAAACAGCGCGAGAAGCTATCCATGGCTCTGATCAGGGGGCCGCCTTGGATGTGTGATGAGAAGACGGTCCAAGAGCGGCTGTTACTTGCCGGATTCCGGGGTGCAACTACGAGGTGCATTCAAGTTCTAAGGCCTCCGATTTTTTTTCTCCGGACTGGAAAGAGATAAAAACATGCACATTGTTTTAAAATGAGGCCGCGTTCATTGTCAATAAATCCCAGAGATGGCAGCACCGTACGGCAGATGGAATTTTACCGCCAGCGGCGAGAATGAGAACTGTTTAAAATACTTAAAATGGCGACGTTTTCCTTACTTGAACAGCGTGCAATCATTCGTTTTCTGAATTTTCGTGGTGTGAAACCAATTGAAATTCATCGAGAGTTGAAGGAGACATGTGGTGATGGAGTTATGGATGTGTCGAAAGTGCGTTCGTGGGTGCGACAGTTTATTGAAGGCAGAACATCGTGTGACAACAAACCGAAACAACCTCGGGCTCGCACAAGCCGGTCTGACGACATGATCGAGAAAGTGGAGAGAATTGTTTTGGGGGATCGCCGAATGACTGTTGAACAGATCGCCTCCAGAGTTGGCATTTCTGTGGGTTCTGTGCACACAATCCTGCATGACGACCTTAAAATGCGAAAAGTGCCATCCAGGTGGGTGCCACGAATGCTGACGGACGACCACATGGCTGCCCGTGTGGCATGTTGCCGAGCAATGTTGACACGCAACGACAGCATGAATCGGACTTTCTTTTCGTCGGTTGTGACAATGGATGAGACGTGGATGCCATTTTTCAATCCAGAAACAAAGCGCCAGTCAGCTCAATGGAAGCACACAGATTCACCGGCACCAAAAAAATTTCGTGTAACCGCCAGTGCTGAAAAAATTATGGTGTCCATGTTGTGGGACAGCGAGGGCGTAATCCTTACCCATTGCGTTCCAAAGGGCACTACGCTAACTGGTGCATCCTACGAAAATGTTTTGAAGAACAAATTCCTTCCTGCACTGCAACAAAAACGTCTGGGAAGGGCTGCGCGTCTGCTGTTTCACCAAGACAACGCACCCGCACATCGGGCTAACGTTACGCAACAGTTTCTTCGTGATAACAACTTTGAAGTGATTCCTCATGCTCCCCACTCACCTGACCTGGCTCCTAGTGACTTTTGGCTTTTTCCAACAGTGAAAGACACTCTCCGTGGCCGCACATTCACCAGCCGTGCTGCTATTGCCTCAGCGATTTTCCAGTGGTCAAAACAGACTTTAAAGAAGCCTTCGCCGCTGCCATGGAATCATGGCGTCAGCGTTGTAAAAAATGTGTACGTCTGCAGGGCGATTACGTCGAGAAGTAACGCCAGTTTCATCGATTTCGGGTGAGTAGTTAATTAGAAAAAAAAAAAAAAATCGGAGGCCTTAGAACATGACTGCACCTCGTACTAGCTGCACAATCGGACGAATAAGAAGAGGCCGCCGCTGTACATCGTCGTAGTGGAAACTGCAACGGATAGCAGCGACATCTTGGGAATAAGGAAGCTCTTAGGCTTTCATGTGACAATCGCAGCTCTCTCGCTAGACATGGATCCTAAGCCCCAGTGCTTTAGGTGAAAAGCTGAAGGTCATGTGGCTGAATACTGCAGCAACTCGCCGCGATGTATCAAGTGCGCCATATCCAGGCCTGTGACAGCCGACGAGATGAGGCCTCAACTTGTGCTTGCTTCGGTGGGTCGCATGTGGCAAAATGGCGTGGCCGCCCGGCCTTTGCCAGCAACAACGGCGCTGGAGACAAGTCGCAGACTGAGAAGAAACAAAGATGGCGCTGTAAGCTCCACCGAACAAAGACGCAACTAAGAGGGGAGAGGACAACTGTTATTGCCCACAGGCTGCCAGCATACCGCGCCAGTTTAGAGTGGCGCGAGTGACCGGCCGCCAACGGTAGCACAGTAGGCGCCGCAAGTGCAGGAGATGAGCGCCATGCTGGCGGCCTCGGAGGAGGAGGCGATTGCGGCCTTCAAAGCCACCACGGACGCAGATAGCGCAGCTTTTAAGGCCACTCTGTCTGCAGAGACGGGGCAGGCATGCAGCCAAATGCGGCAATTGCCCTCGCAGCTGGCGCACGACGTCTGTGCGGACGCCACAGGTGAAGAGAAGACACCTGCCGCCGGTCCCCTTATGGAGCAGCCGGCGGAAAAACACAGCGCGACAGATACACCGAAGGAGAACACGGGTGCCGCCGCAAGAATGACGAAGCTCATCGGTTCCCAGCAGCTCTGCTCCGACGAGTGGGCTACCAGAGCGATCAGGACGCTCAAGGGTACCGGCCACGTCGTCCGCTACACAGGGAAGACTCAACCGCGGCCCTCACTGGGCCTGGCAGCGCAGCCAACGGGTGAGGCTCACATGTCCGAGCGCTTGGCTTCGACGCTCGCCAACCAGACACTGATGGGGGACCTCGGCCTTCCCGCGAGCCAAGTCACCACTGACGCAGTGCGGCAGGGGGCTCTCACAGCCTAAGCTGAAGCTCACCGTGCTACAGCACCGTAACAGACTAATGTCTTACGACGAACATATGGCTTGACACAGTATCCCCTTGCATGATATCCACGTAGCAGCAGCGCGGTTCCGGACTGAAGAGCCTAGAACCGCTCGGCCACAGCGGCTGGCTCGGGACAATCGTCTGATCGAATATCATAAATTACGAATCATATCTAAAATAATACCTTACTTGAATAAACAGTTCTTGACGCTGCTGTGTCAAGCCAGTTATCTTGGAAAATAAGCGCTTTTGACGGCAACTGACCATGCTTTCGTGGGGACAGAAACCGGCTTTCTAAAAAGTAAGAGAATCACAGAAAATGAGTGACCTAAACTTTACGTATGAAAAAGTCCGAATGTTACTTTACCGTACTTGTGAAAATTTCTGATTTGTAATGGATAAAACATATGCGCGCTAGAAGCCAATTATAAGCAATATAAGATGTAGTAGTGCCCACTGAGGCCAGATATTGTACTGATGCCACCATTCACACATCGCTGGCTACTTATTTGTTTCCATCCCGATACTTGGTATGTATTTTCTAGCACTGTTCGGCGATTCGTACAGTAGCATATACCCATATACACACAGTGATTATACAACAATTTGTATCCCCCAGTGCCGCCATGGTTTATCGTACGATTTCTGTAGTTGCCAGATAAAAACTGGAACCTGTAATCGCTTCATATTTCAACCAATCTGGAACACTTTTTGCCCCACTACCCGCTTGCTTTTTAATTAGCTGAAAAGAACTGAAACTCTAGAAAGTGCAGATCCCACATATCCCACTCTGCTCATTGTAGTAGACAATGAAAAGTGCGAAACATCTCTTCACTGCATATCACAGGTAGAAATGCATGCATACGTACACACACCAAATTTCAATAGAGTTTCTTAGGCCGCCGTAGGACAGTTATAATCCTGTTTCGTTGCATTTGACTTGCTATACCTTCACAGGAACGGCCAGATTTAGATTTGCGTATACCGGAAATACCGGACCTCATTTCATGTGGTCCATACACACTTTCTCTGAACATACAGATTAGACGGCCTATTTCGAGACCAAAACGTTTTTCGTCCGACATGAGTAGCTCTGCGTGACACTGTTCAGCACACCTCTCTTTGGGGCAGGATAATGGAAACTTACGCGACAAGTGCACTGAGAATAGCTTATACAGCGAAACGGTGCTGAAGGACTTCTTGGTGATACTTTGCTTCCCTCTGTCACCTGGCCGTCTTTTCATCTCAGTTATAAATGAGGACGAACTGACTGTAGAATGTCAGTGGAACAATTCTTCGATAGTAACAGTTAACTGACTGAAAATAACTATAATGCACACATTATTTGTGTATTTTGTTTCAAAGTCACAGGCGCACTTTGCTAAGCGCTGTAAGATCTATGAACTCTATGAAAGAGCCCAGAAATACACAGGGTGCTAGAGTAATTAACCTTTTTAACAGCTCCAGCGAAAGTTATGCGAATTCTATACACACTGATGTATAGCACCGGTGTGACAAACTGCAAGCATATCAGAGTGGAATAGCATAACTTTAACAAGTACAAACGCACTTCGTTAACCTTTCACTTGTCTGTTAAGATGAGTTCACATCTTTCGAAATAGTTCCACCATTTATATGCTTACGTAAAGTAGGCATTTTATTAACAAGAAGTCCGTCTCCGGTAGCTGAGTGGTCAGCGCGACAGCATGTCAATCCTATGAGCCCGGGTTCGATTCCCGACTGGGTCGGATATTTTCTCCGCTCAGAGACTGGGTGTTGTCCTAACTATCGTCATCTCATGCCCATCGACGCGCAAGTCGCCGAAGTGACGTCAAATCGAAAGACTTGCACGCGGCGAACGGTCTACCCGACGGGAGGCCCTAGTCACACGACATTTATATATGAACCAGATATGAGTTTATTTGCCAAACTCCACTCTCAATTATACTTATGTAAGCTGGAAGAATTACCTAAGCATTAAATCCACATATCGGACTGGCAGGCATTAGGATTCGACTGAAAGAGGCAGCTGGAACTCTAAACGGCACAATCCTAACTACAAGTTACAGTTCTGCCATTACACTGTTCTTTCATACCTTCTGCACGCGACACTACCGCCGTCTGCATACTTGCATATCGTTAGCCCATGACTTTAGTCACATCAGTGTATACCTTAACGTCAGCCAAAAAACGCTTTGGGGGTAAAAACCATATATCTCTCAAAGTGGTGGGAGTAGGGGCGAAAAAGAGGCGTAGCCCGGGACACATGAATTCCCAATCTCTGCTCATCCATTACTTGAGAATGAGAGCACTTAGCCTTAGCTCGTTCCGAACTACGCCTCTTTATCGTCCCACTCCCACCCCTTTGAGAGGTAAAGGGTTCTTACCCCCAAAGCGATTTTCGCCTGACGGTACTAAGGTGACGAAAGTCATGGAATAACAATATGCAGATGCACAGACGGTAGTAGAGTCGCGTACACAAAGTATAAAACGGCAGTGCATTGGTGAAGCTGTCGTATGTTCTCAGGTCATGCATGTGAAAAGGTTTCCGACGTGATAACGGCCGCGCGACGGGAATAAAGACTTTCATGGAGGATTGGTAGTTCGATCGGCAGGCATGAGACATTCCATTTCTAAAATCGTTAGGAAATTCAATATTTAGAGATCCACAATGCGAAGAATGTGTCAAGGATACCAAATTTTAGGCATTACTTCTCACCACTGATAACGCAGTGGCCGACTGCCTTCGCTTAAAAGATACTTAGTGCTATCGGTGCCAATAGACTAGCAAACTCTGCCACATATAACCGCAGAAATCAACGAGGGACGTACGATGGACGTATCAGCTTGGGCAGTATGGTGAAATTTGGTGTTAATGGTCTGTGGCTATAGGCGACCTACACGAGTGCCTTTGCCGACAGCACGACATCGCCTGCAGCGGCTCCTGATCATGTCGGTTGGGCCTTTGACGACTGAAAAACCGTAGCCTGATCAGATGAGTCTCGATTTCAGTCTGTAAGAGCTGATGGTAGAGTTCTAGTGTGGCGCAGACACCGCGAAGCCATCGATCCAAATAGTCAACAAGGCACTGTGCACGCTGGTGGTGACTCCATAATGATTGGAAATGGTTATGTTCGGCTACTTGGGGATCATTTCCAGCCAATCACCAACTTCATGTTCCCAAAAAATTATTGAGTTTTTATGTGTGACAGAATGTTACAAGGCCACAATTTTTCGCTACTGTATGAATAATATTCTCGACAATTACAGCGAATGATTTCGCCATCAGTATCACTGATACGAATCTCGTTGAACATTTAAGGGATATAGTCCATATGTATTATACTCGTATAATGGTAAGACAGAGATTAGGAACCAGGTTTTAAATTGAAAGACATTTCCAGGGGCAAATGTAGACTTTGACCACAATCTATTGGTTATGAACTGTAGATTAAAACTGACGGAACTGCAAAAAGGTGGGAATTGGAGGAGATGGGACCTGGATAAACTGAAAGAACCAGAGGTTGTAGAAAGCTTCAGGGAGAGTATTAGGGAACGATTGACAAGAAGGGGGGAAGGAAATACAGTAGAAGAAGAATGGGTAACTTTGAGAGATGAAATAGTGAAGGTAGCAGAGGATCAAGTAGTTAAAAAGACGAAGGCTAATAGCAATCCTTGGGTAACAGAAGAGATTGAATTTAATTGATGAAAAGAGAAAATATAAAAACGCAGTAAATGAAACAGGAAAAAAGGAATACAAACGCCTCAAAAATGAGATCGAAGGGAGGTGCAAAATGGCTAAGCAGTGGTGGCTAGTTGCAAGTGTAAGGATGTAGAGGCGCATATCACTAGGGGTAAGATAGATACAGCCTACAGGAAAATTAAAGAGACCAGTTCTAAGCAAAGAACGGAAAGCAGAAAGGTGGAAGGAGTGTATAGAGGGTCTATACAAGGACGATGTTCTTGAGGACAATATTATAGAAATGGATGAGAATGTAGATGAAGATGAAATAGGAGATATGATACTGCGTGAAGAGTTTGACAGAGCACTGAAAGACCTGAGTCGAAACAAGGCCCCGGAAACAGACAACATTCCATTAGAAATACTGACAGCCTTGGGAGAGCCAGGCCTCACAAAACTCTACCATCTAGTGAGCAAGATATATGAGACAGGCGATATACCCTCAGACTTCAAGAAGAATATAAGAATTCCAATCCAAAAGAAAGCAGGTGTTGACAGATGTGAAAATTACCGAACTATCAGTTTCATAAGCCACGGCTGCAAAATACTTACACGAATTCTTTACAGACATTGCAATCCACCTGTTATCTGTAACGTAACAAAACTCTGTGTGCTGGAAATCCGAAACATGTGCTGGCTTTTGACAATGCGTCACTCATGTTGCACAATATCTGACGTTGAGTGTTGTGTGTAATTTATTCCATGAACTTAAAAAAGTACTGACAATACAGTCCACACAAACAGCAGCCGGTTCTTGGTATCACTTGTTACAGCCTCCCGCACCTTCCTATCAGTTGCATCTTCATCTCGCACAGCCAATATCAGCATGTCTCCCATGGTATTGTCCTTCCGCCTCGTTTCGGCCGTCCTAGTTGCCTCCTTCCTTCGTCTTCTCTGTCCACTACAATCTTTATTGCCGTGTTCTCCTCGTTACTCCTCACGCGTCCGCACCACCTAAGTCTCTTAGTTTTCACACACGGCACGATGTCGGGTAGCGTGTATAATTGTCTCTCTGTTTCTCCTTTTCTCAGTTCATTTTCTTTCACTATACATATATTTTTCTCAGTACTTTACTTTCAAAAAATGGTTCAAATGGCTCTGAGCACTATGGGACTCAACTGCTGAGGTCATTAGTCCCCTAGAACTTAGAACTAGTTAAACCGAACTAACCTAAGGACATCACAAACATCCATGCCCGAGGCAGGATTCGAACCTGCGACCGTAGTTACTTTCAAAAGTCATGTTCTTTATATATATATATATATATATATATATATATATAAACGTAACGAGAATTCAAGCCGCGGGAATATGTCTAGGAGCCATACACAGCATTATATATATATATATATATATATATATATATATATATATATATATATATAATGCTGTGTATGGCTCCTAGACATATTCCCGCGGCTTGAATTCTCGTTACGATGTTTTCCTTTATAAGGTTTTGTTGGCTGATATCGACTCCGATGTACTCCTGAAGTACTTGCGTATATCATAAAAACGTCATTCCCTCGCCAGTCGAGCTTCCTTGTGAGACAAAACACCGCCATATATCAAATGCGTGGCTAATAAAACGTAAACAATGGCTGAGCCGACAAACGATATAAATCTCTTTATGTTCTTCTCGCACCCTATTTTGTTTTGCCCGTGACGGTTTCATGACAATGTAGGTGAATGTATGCAATTGTTACGAATTAGCTTTGTGTTGAGTTATACACAGAAGATATTGAAGCCTTTGAGATGCAGTGCTACAGAAGAGGGTTGAAAATAAGGTGGACTGATAGGTAAGGAATGAGTAGGTTTTTCTTAGAAAAGGCAAGGAGGGGAATTATGGAAAACGCTGACAGGATGATGGGATAGGATGACAGGAGATGTGTTAAGACAGGGTATAACCTCCATGGTACTAGAGGGAGCTGTAGACGGTCACAATCTTAGATTTCAATCCGGAACCACGCGGCTGCTGCGGTCGCAGGATTCGAATCCTGTCTCGGCATGGATTGTGTGTGTGATGTCCTTAGGTTTGTTAGGTTTAAGTAGTTCTACGTCTTGAGGACTGATGACCTTAGATGTTAAGTCCCACAGCGCTTAGAGCCATTTGAACCATTTGAACAATCGTAGAGGAAAACAGAGATTTGAATACATCGAGAAAGTAATTGACGACGTAGGTTGGTCATGCTACCCTGAGACAGAAACGTTGGCACAGGAGAGGATTTCATGGTGAGCCGCATCAGACCAGTCTGAATGATGACAAAGAAAAAGAAAGTTACCAACTGATGCAACGTGGATGCGTTTAGCGAGGACATTGATTCGATTTGTTTGTCAATGTGAAGAGCTTGTAGTTCATTTCCAGAATCCAAAGTGAGACAGTAAAAATATAATAATTATTAGCTGAATATAAGCGAAAATCGATATCACACTGACAATAACAAAAAAAAAACTTTCCTCTCATGTAACTCATATATGCTCGGAATTATAGGCAGTCAGAGGAATGCACGCGTCGAAAGAAAACCAAAGAGTCCAGTACTGAACGAGTGTAAAAGCTACGGCAGTGTCGAAATGGAAATGGAAATGGAAAAGAGGAGCAAAGCGATTCCGTAGTAAGCCCATCGGGCTCGACATACAGTAAGTATACATTCAGTGGATTGACAGTTCGCAAACAACTAGTGTAATGAAGTTATCTAGCACCTGCAAATATATAGCCATGAAGTCATATATATATATATATATATATATATATATATATATAAGCTCTATATTACACAGTGACTCGATATTAATCAACATTTAAAGCGCCTCCTGTTAGTACAGTAACGATAATTAGACAGCTGTGTTATTTACTATGTAAAGTAACTTCTTCCTCTTTAGCGGATTTATATTTACACTCATACATCAAGAGTTCCGCGCTAATACCATTACTAATAAAAAATCTGTAAAAATTGAGGAAATACAGTTCTTTCCTCAGATTGTAAGCAACAGCGACATACCAGCGTAACGTGTCTGTTTCGCTTTGAAGTTGGAGACATGCGCAGTACGCTGTGCTCACTCGATACATAATCCTACTGCACGAAATCCACATGAGTAAAAGTAAGCCGACATGCCTTTTATTCAAAACTACAACCGGACGCAAGAAGACTGCAGTGAGCTGATGTCTTCCAGCAGTGTGAGAGAGGCTAGTGAGTGACTGTTGTACGTGTGTCGGAGACAAAATGTGTGTATGTGTGTGTGTTTGAGAGAGAGAGAGAGAGGGGAGGGGGAGGGAGGGAGGGAGAGAGAGAGATGGGAGGGGGAGAGGGAAGCAGAGAGAGAGAATGAGGTAGACTAGGTCCTTGCGTGTTCCCGTGTGTTTGTGAATGGCTTCATCAGGTCGACGCACCCCTGGGCGGCTCAGCTTTCCGCCTTGGAGAGAGGCCAGCTAGCCTGGGCGCGAGCTGGCAGGAAGTCCGCCGGCCCGCAGCCGCCATTGCGGAGGGAGACTTGTTAGGCGGCCCATTCAGCCCGCGGCGGAAAAGTAGTTCCCAGCAGCAGGCAGCTGGCGCGTGACTCGGAAATCTTAGCGCGACCCCCGGTTCCGACACCGAGTGGACCTCGCAGACCCGCCTGCGGTCGCCAAAGCCGAGAGGAGTACACTCCCATGCAACGGTGGGACACAACTTACTCAGAATGTGCATTAACTTTATATTATGTAATGTGCCTACATCATTTTGATCCGTATTAACTATTTAATTATCTACGGTGCACATCCGTCGTGCGTTACCTTGTCTTCACGATGTATACAGGGTGCGTCACCTAACATTACCGCTGGATATATTTCGTAAACCACATCAAATACTGACGAATCGATTCCACAAACCGAACGTGAGGAGAGGGGCTAATGTAATTGGTTAATACAAACCATAAAAAAATGCACGGAAGTATGTTTTTTAACACAAACCTACGTTTTTTTTTAAATGGAACCCCGTTAGTTTTGATAGCACATCTGAACATATAAACAAATACGTAATCAGTGCCGTTTGTTGCATTGTAAAATGTTAATTACATCCGGAGATATTGTAACCTAAAGTTGACGCAATGAAGTGAGGACCAATGAGGTGGTCGCCAATGATTCCGCCCTATACATTTACAGTCCACGGTCTCTGTCGCTTTACCTGTCTGAGCCAGCGAGGATTGTCCACGGACCAGTAATGCATGTTCCGTAGATTCACTGCCCGTGGTTTGTGAAACCCGCTTCATCGGTAAACAGGTAGAACTGCAACGCATTCTCTGTTAATGCCCATTGACAGAATTGCACTCGATGATTAAAGTCATCACCATGTAATTGCTGATGTAGCGACACATGAAAAGGGTGAAAGCGGTGACGATGCAGTATGCGCATGACACTACTTTGACCTAGTCCACCGGCTCTCGCAATGTCCCGTGTACTCATGTGTGGGTTCATGGCAACAGCAGTTAACACACCAACTGCACCCGCTTCTCCTGTGACGGGCCTGTTACGGACCCGTTTGCGTGCTACGACCATACCTGTTGCATACAGTTGGCGGTAGATGTTTTGCAATGTGCGGCACGTTGGATGCTCTCTGTCCGGGTACCGTTCTGCATACACCCTGCAGGCTTCAGCTGCATTTCGTCGACACTCGCCATAGATGAGTATCATCTCCACCTTTTCAGAGTTCGAATACACCTTGGTCACAGTTCCTACAACACTACACTATCACAGACGTCTGGTAACACGGTGTACTACAGTTGGTTTGCGTGCGGAGACGAATGCAGAATAACAATAGCAGCAAGCGCTACATGCGGACACTGCGACAGCTAGACCAAACCACAACAGTGCACTACAGCCACACTCGTAAACACGGTCGTCATCGTAAACAGGTCCCTGCAGATGCTGCTCGCCGACCGTGGCCCGTGTTTGTTACAACACGCAACTGAACGTCGGAGGTTTCAAGCTTCAACTTTAGGTTACAATATCTCCGGATGTAATTAACATTTTACAATGCAACAAACGGCACTGATTACTTATTGGTTTATATGTTCAGATGTGCTAACAAAACTAACGGGGTTCCATTTAAAAAACGTAGGTTTGTGTTAAAAAACATACTTCTGTGCATTTTTGTATGGTTTGTATTAATCAATTACACTAGCCCCTCTCCTCATGTTCGGTCTGTGGAATCGATTCGTCAGTATTTGATGTGGTTTACGAAATATATCCAGCGGTAACGTTAGGTGACTCACCCTGTATACTGGGTGGAGCAGAGTTGACCATAGGTCTACCGACGAACTTTCATAAGTTGTTCAAGGATACTTTGTGAGTATTTCGGTACAAGAGACCCACGGTCTTCAGCGCATCGTTACAGTTCAATAATACAATTATTATTTATTCGATTTGTAACAGCAATCAACCTTGTTCCTCTCAAAACACATTCACAACGGTGAAGAAGCCTGGAATATGCAATAACCGAAAAGTACGTAACATTGCACAGAGCAATGTAATAACGATCAGACGAAACACGTACACTATTAGTACCGCGTGTTCCATCTGTAGTGTCATTGTACAGTAGAGCAAGCAACAGTTCCAGAAATGTTCCCGTGAAGGTATTGTTTAAAATTTCGATCACCATGATCAAGCAGAGTGGATAGCGATGTACCATCAACTGTCTGACATGCCAAAGAATCCCAAGAGTTTGAGTTAACGACTTCTGAGGCCCCAACAATCTTGGTGAGGAAGTCCGAGTGAATCTCGACCGGTGTTTGGTAAGCTAGGCTTCTCAATTCCCCAAAACAGAAGATCCATTAGTGTAAAGTCTTGTCGCCGAGCGGGATTAGCCGAGCGGTCTGTGGGGCTCCTGTCATGGACTGTGCGGTTGGTCCTGGCGGAGATTCGAGTCCTTCCTCGGGCATGGGTGTGTGTTTTTGTTCTTAGGATAATTTAGATTAAGTAGTGTGTGAGGTTGGGGACTGATGACTTTAGCAGTTAAGTCCCATAAGAACTCACAAACATTTGAAAATTTTTTGTAATGTCTTGTGACCGACCTGACCACAGAAGAACACCGCGACTGGTCGAATTTTGCCCAAATGGAATTAAATAACTTTGTAAAGAGATTTTGGGTATCTGATACCGGAAATCTCAGAACGCATCCCTAGTGGAGTTCTGGTTCAAAATGGTTCAAATGGCTCTGAGCACTATGGGACTCAACTGCTGTGGTCATCAGTCCCCTAGAACTTAGAACTACTTAAACCTAACTAACCTAAGGACATCACACACATCCATGCCCGAGGCAGGATTCGAACCTGCGGCCGTAGCAGTCGCCCGGTTCCGGACTGCGCGCCTAGAACCGCGAGACCACCACGGCCGGCCGGAGTTCTGGTTCACCCTCTGTATATGGCAGAAGTAAAATACCGCCAACAGGGTGAATGTCAGATACAGGAATTTCAATGAGATTCCGGAAACGAATACTCGATATGACCAACAGCACTTCATGCGTCTCTCCTACCGCCCCCGGTTTACGTAACAAAAAATTTCAAATCCGCTACCATTCAAAAAATGGTTGCACTGACGATAGCATTCCTGTGTTGAAAGAGTGACTGGCGTTCCTGCAGTATGCATCGTCCTGAGCCAGATGCAGTCACTTTTTCCGGTTTCATTTGAAGCCACTCAGCCGGCAAGATCGGGGCATTGGCCCAGGGAAGAGTAACTGCTGGTTAGGAGCTCCAATGTTTGGCGCATAATAGGGATCCTTGGAGATAAGGCTGCCAAGGAGAGGAAAAAGTCCAGTGACCCTCAGTGTGCATATCTGGCAGCCCTTTTCCACATGTGGAAAAGATCTTTCCAAATGGCATGAAGAGCACAGCGCGAAGCCAACTGCAGGTGACACCTCATCTCTGTACTAGGGATGTGTGTCGCTATGGTTCGTAAGAGATTCTGTATGGTTCCGAGCGACTATCTGTAGTGGTTAAGGTGGTCAATATTGTTCATGAGATGAGGGAAAAGCATCGTCTAAAGGACCGAATGTGCACGTTTGGTATGGAGCCGAGCCGAGGGTCTGAATCAGAGAGATGGTTCTGTGTCAATGCAGGCTGCAGATTCCTCGACTTTAGCCATTGGGTTGTAGGATTTCGGTACCACCTTATAGGACAGTGTCCATTACGCACAGGAGGTTGATACTCCCGCAGCGGGGGCTGTGTGGTGAGATAGGGGTGGTTCTTCATGTTGGAGGCTCTCGGCTAAAAACAGAAAGGGCTTCAGTCTCAAAGAGTACAGTAACAATTGTCGTAGTTGTCTTGGGAAAGAACTAGAGCTCGAAGCACTGATCGAAAGCGCTTAAGCCAAATAGTTATTGGTACTGACAGCAGATGGAAGCTCGAAGCGTTACTGGTACTGAAAGCGGGATACAGCCGGAGATAAACTCAGCTGACATTTTTACAATGGACCCGAGACAGTCCCTAGTTGATATCAGAAAGTTTTGCCGTTTACAAAAGACTAGATACGGACCGTAGTCAAAATCAGAGAGTGTTGATTTCCAGCAAGGACGTAACGCTTGTCGCGAAGTGGAGGGCGTGGAATTCCGAAGACTTAAGAAGGAAAAGACAGACGGAAGTATGACAGTGGTGGCACGGGCAGGTACCTATGTCGGTTTACACACTGAGCAGTTTGCTGTGCTTCTGTTGAATTTGAGTTTACAGCAGGCTGTAAATGGTGTGGTGGCGAAGTGGACATCCATAGTCGATGTAGACAGCAGTGGATATAGGGAAATGTCAAGCATTATTAACCCATTGTGTATGGGCTTACAAGCAGATATAGCACTGGGGGGGGGGGGGAGGAAGACGCTATATGGTTCGCAAAAGTGGAAAATGGTGGATGCTAAGCGCCTTCGTTGGTGTCACATTGGAAAGACGTCGAGGGTGCTGGAAAGTTATTCTACGCATGTGGTTGAACAAAGTCCACTTCAGCATTATGTGTGTAAGCATCTGCAAGTCAGTGAAGACTTTTTAATAGCTCATGCTTTGTTTTAATGTGTTTTGCTCTGTTCCTACAGCACTGATTTTACTAATTTTATGTGAATTTTGTTCTTGTCTTTATTCTTTATTAATCTTCATTAGCCAATGTGGTGGCTGCACTTGTAAGGCACTGTTTTTAGTATTATACGTTCTATTAAAGTTATTTTAAAACTGTTGTGTGATTCAGATTTTATAGAGCTATCTTAAGTGATAATAATAAAGTTATTGAAACAGATTCTTACTTATTTAATTTGTAATCGTTAGTCCATTAGCTTACCACAGTAAGCGTTCGCTAATATATACATCAAAATCAGTTTTGCATCACTGCAGGTCCCAGAACTTCTAGAGATAGACGTTGGCTGTGGATATTGTATCACAGACACAGTCCCATTGACAGTTCAGAGATGTCACTAAACCCACTCAAAGATGTAAACAGCCATGCATGAGCAGCGCCTATGAGACGGAGGGGTCCGTCTGCTGATGTTCCAGTCATTCCAGCAGGAAGGAGTGACACGGCTCGTGTTGTCTGCAGTTCAACCACGCTTAGGCGGTCAATACCGCGGTTCGATCGCGTCCGCATTGTTACCTTGGGACAGGAAGGGCTCTCAACAACGGAAGTGTCCGGACGTCTTAGAGTGAACCAAAGCGACGTTGCTTGGACATGGAGGAAATACAGAGAGACAGGAACTGTCGACGACATGCCTCGCCCAGGCCGCCCAAGGACTACTACTGCTACAGTGGATGACCGCTACCTACTGATCTTGGCTCGTAGGAACCCTGAAAGCAAAGCCACCAAGCTGAATAATGCTTGTCGTGCAGCCACAGTGTAAGTAGGCTGTTTAGGTTTTCTTATTGGTAACGCCACGTAGCGCTCTGTATGAAAATCACTGGCTGTGCTGTGTGCAGTCTGTGGCTAGTTTGCATTGTTGTCTGCCATTGTAGTGTTGGGTAGTTGGCTGTTAACAGTGGGTAGCGTTGCGCAGTTGGAGGTGAGCCGCCAGCAGTGGTGGATGTGGGGAGGGAAATGGCGAAGTTTTGAGAGCGGATGATCTGGACGTGCTTAATCAAATTGCCTGAACATTTACGACATATTATTTTGGCAGGACGTTGCAAAGACGACATTGAAGCATTTCAGGGACTGTTACAAGAATTGAAAATTGACACTGACAATCGCGGGACGCGAAAACAGGAACACAACAATTACAGGTCACATCCGTCACAATTCCGCGATGAAAGAATTAATAATTGGACACGACAAGGCTATTATTACAACGTAAATCGTGACAAAAACAGACACCACCCATATGACAACCGTTGGCAGAGTAGTAATAATTACAGGGAAAGATCACCTCTCTGCGGTAATGACTATCACAGAGACAATCAGAGGAACAGACAATATGGAAACCTAACTAATTATTATCAAGGGGGACAGAATAACGTCAGACGCAACGGTCCACCGCGCAGTTACGAATCCGGTAGAAATTCTCCACCACATGACCGACAAAAAAGAAACTATGTAAACTACCGACAAAATGACAGACCTGAATTTCATCATAACTGCGGGATTCAAACAGGGCAGGACCCTCTTGACAAGGTGAATTTTTAGAAGTCAGGTCTCCTAATCCCAATAACTACGCGCGCCAACAAAGAGACAGAAAATGACTCGCACCGCAGGCAGCCACGTGCGCCGGCTGGCTCAGCGAAAAATAACATCGACACTAACTTTGAGAAATATTTTAGCATTCCTTAACGACGTATATAACATAATAATTACTTTGAAGTTGAAACTCTGCGCACTAGAAAGCGTAAAGGATTGCACTACATTTCACATGTAAAACCGTTTCTTGAGTGATAATCTGCTTTTTAACTTAGTCTTTGCTATAAAACTTTTCACTTCATGTTACTAGTATGCTTTGTCACACTGTTAATATGCAGCAATGTTTTGAAGCTAACTGTCCAGTCAAGAACCTAGGGAACTTATTTAGACAAGTAATTACAAATGCATTGTTATAGTGAACAGACTACACAGTGTTGTTATTTGAACATTCTTGCTAGTTAGTTGCACGATCACGTAACGACTATAAGGCTCACATACTTAGAACATATACTGGCACTGCTAATGAGATTTTCATGCAACATTTTGGTTTACTTGAAAAGACATTCTTTATTTGAAGTACTTTCTGTGGGATTAAAGATGACTTTGCACTTGGTTTCTTTGACAGCTACACGATTATATCACGACGCTATGAATGTGTGACTCAATTTACATTGTTGCTTTTGCGGTGTACCTGTTTTATATCTGCATAGTTTTTCTGAATTCTTCTGGAAAGTAAAACATGTTTTAGTAGTAACTTTATGGTATAGCTACAATGAGACAGCCTTTTCTGTAGCACAACAATACGTTACAGTACAGTACCTACTTCATCACGGCAATAAGCGTAATAACTACGATATCTATAGGCAAAGCATTTGCTTTTGTTTACTACGAGGTAAGTACATTGACTTCTATATAGCTTTGCTTACGGACGACGATAATTACGACACTTGGCACATTTTTACCCTCAAGTAATGACAGAGATCATCTTACAACAAGACGAACAATTTAGCGCTACAGTACACGTATTTGAGTGATTAATTTTGTACTTAAAACATTTATTTTTAAAGATTTTTGAATTACAAAGAAAGTTTTCCGTGATACATTTCATTCCATTTCTGTAATCTGTAACACCTGAGGGTATAATTACATTAATCCTCAGGGGGGTACACGCTTACTTTGTGTACCATGTGTTTGGCAAGCACAAGGAGCCCTAGCTAATATGGTATTTGATTATACAACTTTACACATCAGTACCATATTCCTCTAACACAGAATTACACAGCTATCTGATTATTTAACAGGGTAACAAAAATTTTTTTTACTGTATCAGTGACAGATATTTACATAATTACACAGTTGGATAACTTCAGACTTATGAAACTGTATTTTGTATGTACTTTGTGAACTGTTCATATTTTTTCGGAACCATTGTGATCCTATGAGAGCTTTGAATGCTGTATTTGGTATGGGATCATGATTTTTAAAGCACATTTGAGGTAGATGACACTACTGAAATTAGCAGAGAATTTTTTTTTACGTTTAGAAATTATTGCAGAAAGCTACGACGTTTTAGAGATTTGGCTGAGTTTTTATGTTGTTATTATTATGATGACAATGTGTATTATGCTGTTGAGGTATGTTTATGATCAATAAGCTGATGCTATACGAGGAATTTGATTATGCTACATATTTATAATGATGAAATATTGAAGAATGTCCACGAATATGTATATGTGTAATAAGGTAAGGGATAATGAGTAGTGGTTAGGGACGCTGATTTGTGAAAAAGGATGTTGGAAATCAAGAATCGTACTTTAAGAGTTATGAAATGTGTGTATATGCGTGAATGTATCACAATGCCGACGAATATTTTTGGACACTGTTATATTTATATGATTTTGTTTCTACAGATTTGCAACGCAAATTGTCGACCTGTGAAATTTTTATATGAGACTGTCACTGTAGTGCAAACTGGTGTCGTAAATATTTCGGTAAGGAAGTTAAGTGACCACCTTCACGTAATGCATCGTGGGCACCCAGCTGCATGACAGTCACCTGGAAAAAAGCCATTAGTGTGTGCCTTTCAGAGGCACAGGTGAAAAAAAAAAGAGACCATTATCCTCACTATTGACATTTCTTTGTAGAAAGCATCGCAAATACAACACGCTCAAACTTGAAAACATATGATTACACTTTGGAGGTCTTAATTTATGATATTTACTAAAATGCCTAATGAAATGATGAGAAACATTTTTACATCTATTGTCTTTCTAGTTGAGAGATTGCTCAATTTGTTTAATATCTAGTTTCTAGTTGCCCTGCAGTATATGTTAAAATAAAATTTTATAGATGTACTAATATAAATATTTTATGCCTACAGACCCAGTAAAGAATAACTTTATGATGTACTTAAAAAAACCAAGGAGCACAAAAAGACATTTCCCTTCACAGGATTTGCATACAGAATTTTCTTTTCAAGTACTTGGTAATTTCTTTTGTAGAATAAATTGTGATGCATCACTTTAGTATTAGGATGTGACATAGGTATTAGACATGGCCATCTTTAATGTAATATTTTTTCTGCTTGAGCTTTGTCACGTTTAAATATAAGTTATTACATTTGCTGCTGCTGTTTGTCAGGGATAGTGCTACTAAATTTCACTTTGTATTACTCTGTTAAGATAGTTTTACTACTGATTTATTTTTCTTGTTGCTGCACATTGACTCATATTAGATGTAATGTTGCATTGCTTGATATTTTAGATTTACTGTATCTTGCTTTGACAATTTCCATTTTTTTTTTCATTGCTGTTTGTATTAATTGTTTTATGCTGCTGCATTGCCTCGTCCCTTAGTTTAGCATCTGAGCTCAGTAGATTTAAGTTAGGTTAAGAGCGGGTAGACTATATAAGAGAATGAGTTGCGATGAATTGGAAGAAATGCATTGAGAAGTTATACGAAAAAAGTACAGAAAGCAGGTATAGATAGGACTTTTTGGGAATAATGATGAACGAAGGGAGATCTCCAAGAAAAAAAAAGGTTTTGTTTGCAAAATACTGCAGTGCGAAATGTTACACTGAGAACAAACCCTGTCCTTTCCCCCTGTGTTATTCTGCTATGTGTTTATGTACTCTAGTATATTTGTGTTTTTCCTGTCTTTATGTGTTTAGCTAATAAGATTTATGTCGTAGAATTTTTTAAATACTATGTTATTTTCTTCGTAAAGATGTTTACACATTATTTATTCTGTTTTGTTTTAATGCTCATGTTGATGATTCGAAAGTTATTCTGATCTTTTATGTATGTACTTATGTCATAATTCTTGGAACACTGATGTACATGTTTATTTCTATTCTTTTGTAAAGCCTGTTTTACTACAAATGTTATCTGTATTGTTATGTTCTTGAATGATGTATTTTGTACCTTTGTAATTGTATTCTTATGTTGTAAATTTATAATTGTAATTGACACCAGTTCATCAAATTACGTAACTTGTAAGTTACATTTCACTGCACACGTTTTTGTTGGTAATAGGATATGCACAAAATGTGAAAAAAAGAGGACTGTTAGTGTTTAGACGTGTGTTAATAATTCAGCAAGGGACTGATTAACAAGATTGCTGGTTCTAAGGACAATTCCAAAAAGTTTGTGAGTGCACAAGTGGTGTTTTATGGACTTGCTATATTCTCTGCAAGACTCTTCGATGGTGATTGTGCACCTGCACAGTCGCTACAGATGGCTGCTTGCCGTCTCTACAAGGACTACAGTGGTTCTGCACCTTTGATGACCCACCAATACCATTATTTCTACCAGGACTACAATGGATCTGCTCTGTGATGACCTACCTACCAATATTCTTCAAAACTTCGACTGACTCTGCTGTGGGTTTGCTCTGTTGTGGCCCATTACCTGTCTGCATGTCAAGAGTCAGCACTGTCTTTCCGTTGGAAGGATAACACTACTTCTTCAAGACAGCATGGAAATCCAATACTTCGGTGTGCATTCTCTTTTACTGCTCAGACTTTGAGAAAAACACTGCAATTTTACTGTGATGAACGATCAGGACTGTCTTTATGGTCTGTGAGAAAATTTTAGCTTTTGACCAACATTGTATCAATAAGTGTGTGTATTTGATTTCTTTCTTATTGTAATTAGGAAAAATTTTTTCAAATCTGTATTGTTCACTGCCCAAAACAATTTGTAAAATTTTTTGTGGGGAGCATGGGGGCTATGTAAGTAGGCTGTTTAGGTTTTCTTATTGGTAACGCCACTTAGCGCTCTGTATGAAAATCACTGGCTGTGCTGTGTGCAGTCTGTGGCTAGTTTGCATTGTTGTCTGCCATTGTAGTGTTGGGTAGTTGGCTGGTAACAGTGGGTAGCGTTGCGCAGTTGGAGGTGAACCGCCAGCAGTGGTGGATGTGGGGAGAGAAATGGCGAAGTTTTGAGAGCGGATGATCTGGACGTGTGTCCATCAAAAACAGTACATTTGTAAGAATGGATGTCATGAACTGCTATATATATTATGAGTTTTGAACACTATTAAGGTAAATACATTGTTTGTTCTCTATCAAAATCTTTCTTTTGCTAATTATGCCTATCAGTAGTCAGTGCCTTCAGTAGTTTGAATCTTTTGTTTAGCTGGCAGTAGTGGCTCTCGCTGTATTGAAGTAGTTCGAGTAACGAAGATTTTTGTGAGGTAAATGATTTGTGAAAGGTACAGGTTAATGTTAGTCAGGGCCATTCTTTTGTAGGGATTATTGGAAGTCAGACTGCGTTGCGCTAAAAATATTGTGTGTCAGTTTAAGCACAATCATGTATAATTTTTCTAAGGCGAAATTTCAACAGGACGTTGTGTTAATGCTCAAAACACGCGCAATAGGCTGCATGATGCGCAACTTCAGTCCCGACTTCATTGGCGAGGTCTATCTTTGCAACCACGACACCATGCAGCACGGTGCAGATGGTCCCAACAACATGCCGAATGGACCTCTCAGGATTGGCATCAAGTTCTCTTCACCGATAAATCTCGCATGGGCGTTCAACCAGACAATCGTCAGAGACGTATTTGGAAGCAACCCGGTCAGGCTGAACACCTTAGACACACTGTCCAGCGAGTGCAGCAAGGTGTAGGTACCTGCTGTTTGGGGGTGGCATTATGAGGCGCCGACGTACGCCGCTGGTGGCCATGGAAGGCGCCGTAACGGCTGTACGATACGTGAATACGATCCTCCGAACGAAGATGCCACTATATCGGCAGCATATTGGAGCGCCATTCGTCTTCATGGAAGACAATTCGCGCCCATATCGTGCACATCTTGTGAATGACTTCCTTCAGGATAAAAATAATGGCTCTGAGCATTATGGGACTTAACTGCTGTGGTCATTAGTCCCCTAGAACTTACAACTACTTAAACCTAACTAACCTAAGGACATCACACACATCCATGCCCGAGGCAGGATTCGAACCTGCGACGTAGCGGTCGCGCGGTTCCAGACTGTAGCGCCTAGTTCCACTCGGCAACTCCGGCCGGCCCTTCAGGATAACGACATCGCTCGACTAGTGGGGCCAGCATATTCTCCAGACATGAACCCTATCGAACATGCCTGGGATTGATTTGAAAGGGCTCTTTATGTACGAGGAGTGGGACAATCTGGTCCAACAGTGCCTTTATGAACTTGTGGACAGTATGCCACGACGAATACAGGCATGCATCAATGCAAGATTAGGTGCTACTGGGTATTAGAGGTAGAGCACCACCTCTGACGTTCTTGCTATATCGTGCTACGTGTGGTTTTCATGAGCAATAAAAGGGCGGAAATAATATTCATGTTAATCTCTATTCCAATTTTCTGTATAGGTTGCGGAACTCCCACAACCGCGGTGATGCAAAACCTTTTTTGATGTGTGTAGTTTTCTATAGGCCAGCTACTGGTAGAGTTCCGTTTCTTACAAGTAAATTAACTGCTGAGTAATTTTAGCGGTGAATTTAGCTGACGACGGTTATCTCTAAGTTGGATTTTTAAAGTTTTTCTTATCCACGAAAATATTATTTAATAAGAGGTGGAATTGTATATTACAATCCCAAGCTCGGGGTGAATAATGGGTTTCTTAAGAATTTCATTTGTTGTTATATATATGCTCTATTCGTTTTAGAATTTGCTTGTATCAAACCTGTAACCAGACTGTTCATGATACTGCATGCGGCCGCTGTCAGCATAATATGGTGTCTGGGGACGTGCTGTACCACTTTTGTGACACTTTTGTAATAATGTATTCTTGGTTGCTGCTGTTTCGTTGAAGTATTGTTGTAAAGTGTCGTGATTTCAAACTTGCTTCCCTCCGTGTTTCTTATTGTTCTTGGGCTGTATTCTAGTCACTTGAAGTTGTATGCTAAGTTTATATATATATGCTTAGTCGTAAGGAATGAAGCCCTACGTTTTCATATTACGCTTTGTTGATAAAAAGAGAGAGAGTGTTTAAATCTAACGGACTAGTTTATTCCTATTAGAAGCTGATCACCTTCTCGTGAAACTGAAGTAGACAGTTCCTGTGGGTTACACTCGGTACAATCTATACTTAACTGTCGGAATAAATTATTAACTAGTTCCTTTTACCAACCCCCGACTCACATGATTCAGTTGCTGAACAGTTGAAAGAAAACTTGAATTCCATTTCAAAGAGGTACCCCACTAATATAATAATATTTGGTTGTGGCTTCAACCTCGCCTCTAAATCTAGCGAAAATACGTATTTAAAGACGGTTTTAGGCATGAAACATCATGCGAAATTATACGAGCTGCTTCTCTAAAAACAATTTCGAACAATTAGAGTAGGAACCCTCTCGAAGTGTCAATGGTTGCAAAAATGTATTTGACGACTTAGCAATACATAATCCTGAGCAAATAGAGAGCACTGTGACGAGAAGATGGATTAGTGCCAGTAAGGACGTTGTAGAGAGACTGAATATCATAACACCCAAATCTATGAACAATAGACGCAAAGTATATACTACACTCCTGGAAATTGAAATAAGAACACCGTGAATTCATTGTCCCAGGAAGGGGAAACTTTATTGACACATTCCTGGGGTCAGATACATCACATGATCACACTGACAGAACCACAGGCACATAGACACAGGCAACAGAGCATGCACAATGTCGGCACTAGTACAGTGTATATCCACCTTTCGCAGCAATGCAGGCTGCCATTCTCCCATGGAGACGATCGTAGAGATGCTGGATGTAGTCCTGTGGAACGGCTTGCCATGCCATTTCCACCTGGCGCCTCAGTTGGACCAGCGTTCGTGCTGGACGTGCAGACCGCGTGAGACGACGCTTCATCCAGTCCCAAACATGCTCAATGGGGGACAGATCCGGAGATCTTGCTGGCCAGGGTAGTTGACTTACACCTTCTAGAGCACGTTGGGTGGCACGGGATACATGCGGACGTGCATTGTCCTGTTGGAACAGCAAGTTCCCTTGCCGGTCTAGGAATGGTAGAACGATGGGTTCGATGACGGTTTGGATGTACCGTGCACTATTCAGTGTCCCCTCGACGATCACCAGTGGTGTACGGCCAGTGTAGGAGATCGCTCCCCACACCATGATGCCGGGTGTTGGCCCTGTGTGCCTCGGTCGTATGCAGTCCTGATTGTGGCGCTCACCTGCACGGCGCCAAACACGCATACGACCATCATTGGCACCAAGGCAGAAGCGACTCTCATCGCTGAAGACGACACGTCTCCATTCGTCCCTCCATTCACGCCTGTCGCGACATCACTGGAGGTGGGCTGCACGATGTTGGAGCGTGAGCGGAAGACGGCCTAACGGTGTGCGGGACCGTAGCCCAGCTTCATGGAGACGGTTGCGAATGGTCCTCGCCGATACCCCAGGAGCAACAGTGTCCCTAATTTGCTGGGAAGTGGCGGTGCGGTCCCCTACGGCACTGCGTAGGACCCTACGGTCTTGGCGTGCATCCGTGCGTCGCTGCGGTCCGGTCCCAGGTCGACGGGCACGTGCACCTTCCGCCGACCACTGGCGACAACATCGATGTACTGTGGAGACCTCACGCCCCACGTGTTGAGCAATTCGGCGGTACGTCCACCCGGCCTCCCGCATGCCCACTATACGCCCTCGCTCAAAGTCCGTCAACTGCACATACGGTTCACGTCCACGCTGTCGCGGCATGCTACCAGCGTTAAAGACTGCGATGGAGCTCCGTATGCCACGGCAAACTGGCTGAACTGACGGCGGCGGTGCACAAATGCTGCGCAGCTAGCACCATTCGACGGCCAACACCGCGGTTCCTGGTGTGTCCGCTGTGCCGTGCGTGTGATCATTGCTTGTACAGCCCTCTCGCAGTGTCCGGAGCAAGTATGGTGGGTCTGACACACCGGTGTCAATGTGTTCTTTTTTCCATTTCCAGGAGTGTATTTAAAAAGCAGATAAAAACTCCCTTGACGCCCTCCTAAGAGACAGACTCCACACCTTCCGAATTAACTACGTAAGGGTAGACCAGATGTGGATTCAATTCAAAGAAAGAGTATCGGCGGCAGTTGAGAGATTTATACCAAATAACTTAATGAAAGATGGTACAGATCCCCATGGTACACAAAACAGGTCAGAACACTGTTGTAGAAGAAACTAAAAAAGGGCTAAGTTCAAAAGAGCGCAATATCTGAAAGATACACGATGTTTTACTGAAACTCGAAATTTAGCATGCGCTTCAATGCGAAATGTTTTTAATAGTTTCTCCCTGAAACTCTGTCTGGGAAATTTTCAGAAAATCCAAAGAGGTTCTGGTCGTACGTAAAGTAAACCAGCGGTAAGACGCAATCAGTACCTTCATTGTGCGTTACCAGCGGTAATGTTCCTGATGACAGAGACGATAAAGCAGAGCCACTAAACACGGTTTTCCGAAATTCCTTCACCAAATAAGAGGAAGTAAATATTCCACAATTCGAATCAAATACAGCTGTCCAACATGAGTAACTTCAAAGTAGATATCCTCGGCGTAGCAAAGCACAAAGTAGCTTAAATCAATAAAATAAAGAGCTCTGGTCCAGATTGTATAAGAGTTAGGTTCGTTCAGAGTATACTGCCCCAACAGCTCCATAGCTCTTCATCTACACAATCGCTCGCTCGACGAAAAATGTGTACATAAGGACTGGAAAGTTGGACAGGTCACACGAATACCCAAGAAAGGGAAAGGGATAATCTGCTGAATTACGGGCCGTATCACTGATGTTAATTAGCAGGAAGATTCTGGTACACTTACTACGTACGAACATTATGAATTACCTCGAAAGAACGAGATATTGACCAATAGCGCGGATTCAGTAAGTGTACAGAAACAAAGCTACCTCTTTATTCAAACGGAGGAATGATTACAATCGGTAGGGGGAGAGAAACTGATTCCAAAATTCCAGATTTACAGAAAGTTTTCAACACCGTTCCTCACATGCGACTTCTGAACAAACTGCGTGCCTATGGAGTATCTTCTTACTTGTGCGACTAGATTCGAGATTTCACAGGTCGTGGTAACAGACGGGAAGGCATCGAGTAAAACAGAAGTGATATTTGGCGATCCCAAGGAACTACTGTCCCTCTGACTTCTTAACCTAATAAACGAATAGAAGACACTCTGGGCAGCCAGCGGATGATGCTCCCAATTAACATCTAATAATATGATCATAAAATCAAAAACTGATTGTGAAATGATTTAGATGATATATACGTATGGTCCGAAAAGTGCCAACTAAATGAAAATAATGAAAAGTGTAAGGTTATCCCCATGAGTACTAAAAGGAATCGGTTATTTTTGTGTTACAAGATTGATCACACATATCTAATGGCTGTCGTTCAACTAAATAATTAGAGATTACATCTACGAATAACTTAAACTGGACCGATCACGTGGATAATTTTTTGGTTAGTCCGTGCCCTTAGCTGAGTGGTCAGAGCGTCTGACTGCCATACAGTGGGCACAAGTTCGATTCTCGGCCGCATCGGAAATCTTCTCTGCTCAGGGACTGATTGTTGAGTTGTCCTAATTATCATTTCATCATCATCGACCCGCAAGTCGCCTAGTGTGGCGGCAACTGAAAAGACTTGAAACTCAACCGAAATTCCCCAGGGAAGGGCGGGCTTCAGAGCATCAACGCCACACGATCATTTTCATCTCATTTTTTGTAGTGCGAAAAGTGAATCAAAGCGTTTTATTGGCCGAACACATAGGTGACGCATCAGGTCTACTAAAGCGACTTCCTTCAGCATGCTTGTCCGACCTCTTCAGGTGTAATGCTTCGGGTTCTGGGACCCTTATCAGACAGAACTGATGGAGGACATCGAAAAAGTTCTTAGAATGGGCAGCTGTTTCATATTATCGTGAAATAGGGGAGAGAGTGTCAGGGGTATGATAAGTAGGCTGGGTAGCAATATTAAAACAATGGGGCTTTTCTTTGCGGCGAGTATTTTCACGAAATTGCAAACTTGCTCCTAGGAATGTAAAAATATTTTTTGGCGCCCGCCTACAGTGGGAGAAATGGTCGACGTAATAAGAGAAATCAGAGCAGGCACGGGCAGTTCGAGAGTGGAACAGTAGACAAACAGCTTCAAGGTAGTTGGATGAAGGCTCTGCCATGCTGTTAATGGTGAGTAGATATAGAAGTATATGTAGATGTAGATGTAGAATGCATTTAGATCAAAATTTTTGTGATATGTAGCTCTGAGTCAGGATTTATTACTTTACAAGGGAGGTTTTGTGTTAGCAGAAGAGCCAACTCCGTGTTACGAGTGGAGACCGAAATGCACGCGTTTTAGCTCACACAGGCTGGCGTGAAGAGGGACGAACTATACTGACGTGAGGTCTGGAACATGACAAGGAATGAGAATTCAGAAAGCCGACGTAATTAGTTTGATACTTAACTTTAATCCATTAATGATGAACGTCGCTCTTGACGGTACATGAGTCACAATATTATCTGTTCAGAATACATTCTTGAAGATAGTACTTATAGTAACTGACTATGGCGCTTTGCTAGGCCTGAAGGCTATGATAAACTGTCGTCTCTGCAATTGAGAGCGTCTGTAGACAGTGAACCATCGCTAGCAAAGTCGGCTGTACTGGGCCGAGTGCTAGGGAGCCTCTCTAGACTAGACTTGCCATGTGGCGGCGCTCGGTCTGCAATCACTGATAGTGGCCACACGCGGGTCCGACGTATACTAACGGACCGCGGCCGATTTAAAGGCAAGTGTGGTGTCTGGCGGTGACACCACAGGAGGAACGGCTGATTTAAAAACTAATGAAATCGAAAAACACAGCAGACATATTTTTGAAACTTTATTTAGGATGTGGATGCACACTTCGTGTTGACAAATGGTAAGCACGTTCAAGCTGAGAATCGTTCTATTCTTCTTCTGTGGCAAAGGAACGAATTCGGTTGGTACAGTGTCATGAATGTATAAAAAAGATGTTGCGAATGCGAAGTTCCAGGGAGGAAAATTGGACATTATCTCTAGGAGAGCACTTATGACATTTAAGTGATTAGACGAATGGGAAGTGTCTTCATCTCGTGGTCGTGCGGTAGCGTTCTCGCTTCCCACGCCCGGGTTCCCGGGTTCGATTCCCGGCGGAGTCAGGGATTTTCTCTGCCTCGTGATGACTGGGTGTCGTGTGCTGTCCTTAGGTTAGTTAGCTTTAAGTAGTTCTAAGTTCTAGGGGACTGATGACCATAGATGTTAAGTCTCATAGTGCTCAGAGCCATTTGAACCATCGAAAGGGAAGTATCAGTTTGTCACTACGTCAAATAGTTTGAATGGCATCAAAAGAAGCAGGCTACGAAAGCGGTGTGAAAACATTGATACTGAAATTGGATTATAATCAGTCAATGCGGGCAGTAAACGAATGTGACGTAACATAGAGTGCAACCAATACGTGAGCGAGCAGTACAAAAATGTGACGAAACACTGAGTGTAAATTTGTGTGTTTATAGAAACGTGAAACGGTAAAAAAAGTTTTTTACATGCTAGACGCAGGAGTAATAATTTCTCCAGGGATTTACCAACAAGCGAACCTTACAGACCGATCCCCTTCCATTTACTTTATACTTCCAGATTCTGAAAGCAATACAAAAATAGCCGTTGGAGCCTAAAGGACTTACTACTATAAAATATTTCTTGGTTATTAAAGTAGTTCCTGACAGTTGATTGAATGATGGAAAAGCTTAGTAATCATATAATGTTTTGCTCGAATCTCGTTGGTAGCAATTTTTATTACTTTTACACGGTTCTGACAAATGATTGAAGCGATTTGATAAATTCACTGTATCTGCAATAATTCACGTACTGTCACAAAACTCAGCACTCATAAAGCAAAACTCAGGAAGTTTTGTATTTCTGTCATGAGAGCACGGCAGTGAGCACTTACGCAAGATAGCGACAGGTGCCGAGGTAGCGTATATTATCGTTGAAATGCATTTACATCAGTCTGCTGTAACAGTACAGCGATACTTCAGACTGAACTTCAGCAAAGATCCACCAACTGACAACTCCATTTGGCGACAAAATGCTCCGGTAAGGGGAAATCAATGAGTCGGCCTGCAGTGAATGAAGAAACAGTTGACCGCTTGCGCCCATAGCTCACAGCGGTCGACGAACAGAACAAGCACCGAGCTGAATATACCACAACCGACGATTTCGGATATCTTCAGGAAACGATTGAAATTTAAGCCATACCGCTTGCAATTGCTACAGGCCCTGACTTCCAATGACAATGTCACGTGCTTTGACTTCATTTACAAACAGGACGATGCTCCACTCTACTTCCATCATGATGTTCGTGAAGTCTTATGTAGGAAACTGAGAAACTGATGGATCGGTTGTGGTGGGGTTGATGATCAGCAATTTATGCCATGGTCCCCACGCTCGTCCGACCTAAGCCAATGGGATTTATTTGTGTACTTTATGTGGAACATTCAGTGTTAACTCCTCCTCTACTAACAAACCTACTAGAAGTGCGAGCTCGCGTCAGCAGTGCTCTTGAGCACATGGATAAAGACATAGTGCGTCAAAGATGGTAAGAACTTGACTATTGAGTTTCGACTTAATATCTGCAGATTCAGTAGGAGAGCACTTATGGAGCACTTGCTATATGTGAGAAAAAAACTTTGTAAGATTTTCTATGTAAAATAATTCAGCTGCAGAAAATCTGTGAAATCGCTTCAATCATTTCTAATAAACTTGTATTTGAATACCAAATTTATTAGCAAATAGAGACGTAAATTAACAAACACTGAATCATAACTTTTGATAAATACAACGAATTTTAATTTGAAATCACTAATAATATGAGAGTTCAAGTATTCAAGGAGACTGAAGAATAGTTTTGATGAATATAACTTTCTCATTTAGGCATTTGACAGGACTACCAAAGCTTTATTTATTTTCATGCAGTTAGAAATAAAAAAAGGAAACACGTAATTTTTAATGAAACATAATGTTTCACTATTTGTTAATTAACATTTCCATTTGTTCTTACGAATGGCATTGTAATAGAAGAAATAAAGTTGATAAGAACCAGGTTTGAATGACGAATTATGGACACTACACAGTTACACTACACACACAGTTACCAGCATCTAAGTTTGAAAAGCAAAACATGTTTTGTGGTTAACAGTGCACGGAAATATTATTTTCAAACCAAGATTTTCGAAGACTATCTTACTGCATTCGGATACTGGTGTATGACACAGATTTTTGCTGTAAGTGTGAAGAGGACCTGTCCGTGAAGATTCCTTATAAGTTCATACGGGAATAAACCCATAAGTGTCTGGATTGCAGCTATTAAACATGCAGTTCTCGTCAAGCACAAAAGAGCGAAATATCAAGCGGTCGTCGATCGGAAGAGGAATGTTTTTTCGACTACACGAGAGGTACTTTCTAGGTATTGTTGAAGTGTCTCGAGAAGTACGTTACACTATGAGGAGTCGCGCCATTTACGGCAAGAAAGCAAAGAAGAAGAAATAGACAAATTCTTGTAAATAATGTTATTTTTAACATGTTTTTCTGTTTCGAAATGCAGAGCCCGCGCGAAGTTACTTGAACCGCAGGTAGCTGTATTTCTTTGATAAAAAGAAATCGTTAAAAGAATTCGGTACGTGGTACTACCAGATTATATTTCCACTAGATTTCTTAGACTCCACTCAACAAGAAAACTGATGTGGAACTTTGACTCAAAACTCCTCCCGTCTCCAGTTTTTTTTTCGGACAACTCATAAAGTTCATGACGCATAATAGATTCACAATTGACGGGATGTACATACAATTGAAAACTGAAGGTTGTTCATCGTTTTATGTCGGGGTGAGAGACGCATATTTTACTAGATATCGAGGAGAAGAAACTTTTTAATGTTACTTATGTACCCATAACGTAGTCATTGTGCAACGAAAGCACCGCTGACGTTGCGATCAAGGCATTTGGCTGGGAATAAAGAACCTGTATTCGATTACGAAAGGCATTGTTTTTTTCATTTGTTTTATTTTCGTTTCGAAATTAGTAGGAATAGGTGGGGTTATAAGGTAAGCAAACCAATAGCAAGTAATAACATGGTTGTTGTTGTTGTTGTTGTGATTTCAGTCCTGAGACTGGTTTGATGCAGCTCTCCATGCTAATCTGTCCTGTGCAAGCTCCTTCATCTCCCAGTACCTACTGCAACCTACATCCTTCTGAATCTGCTTAGTGTATTCATCTCCTGGTCTCCCTCTACGATTTTTACCCTCCACGCTGCCCTCCAATGCTAAATTGGCGATCCCTTGATGCCTCAGAACATGTTCTACCAACCGATCCCTTCTTCTAGTCAAATTGTGCCACAAACTTCTCTTCTCCCCAATCCTATTCAATACCTCCTCATTATTTACGTGATCTACCCACCTAATCTTCAACATTCGTCTGTAGCACCACGTATCAAAAGCTTCTATTCTCTTCTTGTCCAAACTATTTATTGTCCATGTTTCACTTCCATACATAGCTACACTCCATGCAAATACTTTCAGAAACGACTTCCTGACACTGAAATCTATACTCGACGTTAAAAAATTTCTCTTCTTCAGAAATGCTTTCTTTGCCATTGCCAGTCTGCATTTTATATCCTCTCTACTTCGACCGTCATTAGTTATTTTGCTACCCAAATGGCAAAACTCCTTTACTACTTTAAGTGTCTCATTTCATAATCTAATTCCCTCAGCATCACCCGACTTAATTCGACTACATTCCATTCTCCTCGTTGTGCTTTTGTTGATGTTCACCTTGTATCCTCCATTCAAGACACTGTCCATTCCGTTCAACTGCTCTTCCAAGTCCTTTGCTGCCTCTGACAGACTTACAATGTCATCGGCGAACCTCAAAGTTTTTATTTCTTCTCCCTGGATTTTAATACCTACTCCAATTTTTTCTTTTGTTTCCTTTACTGCTTGATCAATACAGAGATTGAATAACATCGGGGAGAGGCTACAACCCTGTCTCAATCCCTTCCCAATCACTGCTTCACTTTCATGTCTCTCGACTCTTATGACTGCCATCTGGTTTCTGTACAAATTGTAAATATCATTTCGCTCCCTGTATTTTACCCCTCAAACCTTTAGAATTTGAAAGAGAGTATTCCAGTCAACATTGTCAAAAGCTCTCTCTAAGTCTACAAATGCTAGAAACGTAGGTTTGCCTTTCCTTAATCTTCCTTCTAAGATAAGTCGTAAGATCAGTATTGCCTCACGTGTTCCAACATTTCTACGGAATCCAAACTGATCTCCCCCGAGGTCGGCTTCTACCAGTTTTTCCATTCGTCTGTAAATAATTCGCGTTGGTATTTTGCAGCTGTGACTTATTAAACTGATAGTTCGGTAATTTTCACATCTGTCAATACCTCGATGTATTCAGATCTCTGATTCCCTCTACGATTGTTCAAATGGTTCAGATGGCTCTAAGCACTTCGGGACTTAACACCTGAGGTCATCAGTCCCCAAGACGTAGAACTACTTAAACCAAACTAACCTAAGGATATCACACACACAATCCATGCCGAGACAGGATTCGCACCTGCGACCGCAGCAGGCGCGTGGTTCCGGATTGAAATCTAAGATTGTGACCGTCTACAGCCCCCTCTAGTACCATGGAGGTTATACCCTGTCTTAACACATCTCCCATCATCCTATCCCGTCGTCCTGTCAGCGTTTTCCTTAATTCCCCTCCTTGCCTGTTCTAAGAAAAACCTACTCAATCCTTACCTTATCAGTACACCTTACTTTCAACGCTCTTCTGTAGCACTGCATCTCAATTGCTTCAATATCTTCTGTTTATAACTCAACAGTAAGCTAATTCGCAACAAATACATACATTCACCTACATTATCATGATACCGTCACGTGCAAAACAAAATAGGGTGCGAGAACAACTTACGGAGATTTCTATCGTTTGTCGGCTCAGCCATTGTTTACGTTTTATTAGCCACGCATTTGATATATGGCGGTGTTTTGTCACACAACGAAGCTCGCCCGGCGAGGGAATGACGTTATTATGATATACGCAAATACTTCAGGAGTACATCGGAGGCGATATCAGCCAACAAAACCTTATAGAAGAAAACATCGTAACGAGAATTCAAGCCGCGGGAATATGTATAGGAGCCATAAACAGCATTATATATATATATATATATATATATATATATATATATATATATATATATATATATATATATATAAAGAACATGACTTTTGAAAGTAAAGTACTGAGAAAAATATATGTATAGTGAAAGAAAATGAACTGAGAAAAGGAGAAACAGAGAGACAATTATACACGCTACCCGACATCGTGCCATGTGTGGAAACTAAGAGACTCAGGTGGTACGGACGTGTGAGGAGGAACGAGGGGAACACGGCAATAAAGATTGTAGTGGACAGAGAAGACGAAGGAAGGAGGCAACTAGAATGGCCGAAACGAGGCGGAAGGACAATACCATGGGAGACATGCAGATATTGGCTGTGCGAGATGAAGATGCAACTGATAGGATGGTACGGGAGGCTGTAACGAGTGAAACCAAGAACCGGCTGCTGGTTGTGTGGACTGTATTGTCAGTACTTTTTTAAGTTCAGGGAAAAAGTTACACACAACACTCAACGTCAGACATTGTGCAACATGAGTGACGCATTGTCAAAAGCCAGCACATGTTCGGATTTCCAGCACACAGAGTTGTTTTACGTTACAGATAGCAGGTGGATTGCAATGTCTGTAAAGAATTCGTGTAAGTATTTTGCAGCCGTGGCTTATTAAACTGATAGTTCGGTAATTTTCACATCTGTCAACACCTGCTTTCTTTTGGGTGGAATTCTTATACTCTCCTTGAAGTCTGAGGGTATATCGCCTGTCTCATATATCTTGTTCACTAGATGGTAGAGTTTTGTGAGGCCTGGCTCTCCCAAGGCTGTCAGTATTTCTAATGGAATGTTGTCTATTCCCGGGGCCTTGTTTCGACTCAGGTCTTTTAGTGCTCTGTCAAACTCTTCACGCAGTATCATATCTCCCATTTCATCTTCATCTACATCCTCTTCCATTTCCATAATACTGTCCTTAAGTACATCGCCCATGTATAGGCCCTCTATATACTCCTTCCACCTTTCTGCTTTCCCCTCTTTGCTTAGAACTGCATATCCATCTGAGCTCTTGATATTCATACAAGTGCCTCTCTTTTCTCCAAAGGTCTCTTTAATTTTCCTGTAGGCTGTATCTATCTTACCCCTAGTGAGATAAGCCTCTACATCCTTACATTTGTCCTCTAGCCATGCCTCCTTAGCCATTTTGCACTTCCTGTCGATCTCATTTTTGAGACGTTTGTATTACTTTTTGCCTGTTTCATTTACTGCATTTTTATATTTCCTCCTTTCATCAATTAAATTCAATATTTCTTCTGTTACTCGAGGATATCTACTAGCCCTCCTCTTTTTACCTACTTGATCCTCTGCTGCCTTAACTACTTCATCCCTCAGAGCTACCCATTCGTCTTATACTGTTTCTTTCCCCTATTCCTGCCAATTGTTCCCTTATGCTCTCCCTGAAACTCTGCACAACCTCTGGTTTAGTCGGTGTATCCAGGTCCCATCTCCTTAAATTCCCACCGTTTTCCAATTTCTTCAGTTATAATCTACAGTTCATAACCAATAGATTGTGGTCAGAGTCCATATCTGCCCCTGGAAATGCCCTACAATTTAAAACCTGGTTCCTAAATCTCTGTCTTACCATTAGATAATCTATCTGATACCTTTTAGTATCTCCAGGATTCTTCCATGTATACAACCTTCTTTTATGATTCTTGAACCAAGTGTTAGATATGATTAAGTTATGCTCTGTGCAAAATTCCACCAGACGGCTTCCTCTTTCATTTCTTAGCCCAATCCATATTCACCTACTATTTTTCCTTCTCTCCCTTTTCCTACTGTCGAATTCCAGTCACCCATGACTATTAAATTTTCTTCTCCCTTCACTACTTGAATAATTTCTTTTATCTCATCATACATTTCTTCAATTTCTTCGTCATCTGCAGAGCTAGTTGGCATAGAAACTTGTACTACTGTAGTAGGCATGGGCTTCCTGTCTATCTTGGCCACTATAATACGTTCTATATGCTGTTTGTAGTAGCTTACCCGCACTCCTATTTTTTTATTCATTATTAAACCTACTCCTGCATAACCCCTATTTGATTTTGTATTTATAACCCTGTATTCACCTGACCAGAAGTCTTGTTTCTCCTGCTACCGAACTTCACTAATTCCCGCTATATCTAACTTTAACCTATCCATTTCCCTTTTTCAACTTTCTGACCTACCTTCCCAATTAAGGGCTCTGACATTCCACGCTCCGAACCGTAGAATGCCAGTTTTCTTTCTCCTGATAACGACGTCCTCCTGAGTAGTCCCCGCCCGGAGATCCGGATGGGGACTATTTTACCTCCGGAATATTTTACCCAAGAGGACGCCATCATCATTTAACCATACAGTAAAGCTGTATGCCCTCAGGAAAAATTACGGCTGTAGTTTCCCATTGCTTTCAGTAAGGTAGGCAAGTAAATTTCTCGAACGCGACTTTAAGGCTCTTCGTTTGAAAACAATTACGAATATGAGTGCTGCAATAACGAGCATTCGACGCACATTATCCCATAAGTGAGACAAATGAGCCCTTGTTGCAATTGGTACTAATAAAATAACACACCCGTACACGAGACAATATTTCATTACAGCGTCTGAAAAATTATTTCTTAAGGTTTTCCTGTGCTTATAAGGAACTAATGATTAATTTGGTAAACGTGGTACAGAGTATAAATCGTTTAAGCGACTCGTTAAAAAATGTTTACTTCACTCGGGCTAAATCTTGAGATGATTTAAAAACCATACGTGGCTGATGACTTTTGTCTGATATTGGATTTCTGGGATGTAAAAACTAATACAACCACGTGTGGTAGCATAATTACACAAGGGGGGGGGGGTTAACTTAATCGCACGGTAGAAGTAATACTGCCAAACTGCACACCTGTGTGCCACCCAAGTAATGTTCATTTTTAACTTTTAACATAAAATTAGTAACTCCGTTTGGAGGCTTGAAAATTACAATCTGCTTCCGGATACCTAGCGGGCATTGGACAACCTCGCAGATACAATGATTCACTGCATAATTCATGATAAACTCCCAGCACCGATTCTTCACGCACTGCCATCGTGAGCGTCGTATGCATCAATATTAATATCTGAAAAAGAATTATTTTTAAATATAAACCAAGTCTGGTTTCCCCCGAATATTCTAAAGACACCATATAATTGCGCGACTGCATTCATCAGTTATTACTGGTGCCTCCAGCATATTCTCTTTGGATGTCTAAACGACAGGGACCATCCATTTAGTTGTACGAAAGAAATTGAGGATATGTAAAAAAGTGAGTAAAAGAGACATTGATTAGCGAGCAGGATTAAATTTTTAATGCTTTACTTATCTAAGTCGTTTGAGAGATTTATTAGACTCCTAAGTTATTATTGTTTGATTTAGGTACCTTATTTGGAACGTTTTTACTTAACACCTGCTTTGTTTAACTTTTAAATCTAAAGGGAGTGGAAGGACTGACCCAATAAGGTGAACATTTCAGTTACAATGCGTTAATTAACTACCAAAAACAATTTCACATAAGAATTGACAGACGCCACTCAGGCAAGACTATTTACGAATCACTCATTACATAAAATCATAAGCAAGTTAATACATCATTAGCCAACGATCTCCCATAAACATTGAGAAACGTCACTCAGGCATAACATTTAAGAAACTCTCTCACTGCATAAAATCATTAATAAACTAATGAACCATTAGCAACGATCTCATATATAAATTGACAGAAGTCACGAAGGCTGAATCTGACCATAACTTTAACAAAACAACTCTAGTTAAGACACGTTATTTAAGACTTTTTCAATTCCAATACTTTAACATTACATGTAAAATAACAGTTGACACACAGCCTCAGTTTTAACACGAATACTTAGAACATATATATTAAAACGTAATTTGGGCAGTCTTGCAAATTACTAGACTAGAGAACATTGCAGAGCGAACCACGAAATCATTCAAATGCCCATTGGTTTGTGAGATAGGCTTTTAGGGAATACAAAGTTCCAGCTTTGTACAATCATAAATGTCTAACAACAGAAGTAAGGCCGAAGCTAGTAAGGCCAATGTTTACGTGTAATCACGAGCGGTGGAACCGACTGATGGAAGTAATACTCAACTTCGAACCAACCCCACATCGAGTAGGCCACCGAAATGTGAACCCCGAAAATGCTACCGAAGAGGAGCACACAAGATCAGGCGAAGTCCACCGCCCGTAAGTCAAACTTGTAATGTAAAGGGAAGCTCTGCGCCTCAGCTCACTGAGATACAGACAACATCCGACAACAGGAGGCCAAAAAACTTTTCCTAACTTTAACATTCCAGATTGACCAGTAAATTAACACTGTAAAATTTAGGCTAAACAACAACTAATATCACTCGCAAGTCCTTCCTTTAAGTGAAATAGTGCCTGATAAACAAACGCCAAGAGTGGGAAACGAACTGGCTCACGAGAACCGGCACTCACTAGAACTTCATGACACACTTATTGTCCACCGTAAGTGGGCTTGCAAAGCTCAACACGGTACAGCTTTCTTCTAGATAAATCGTCTTCTAGAAAACGCTTCGGGATTCATGTTGTGAGGTTGTGGATGCCGTGGATTGTTATTTGGCAGTTTCTTCAGAACAGCACAGCAGGATTGCAATCCTTTTCGAGAGATTGTAGGACAAATTGTGAACATCGAAACGGCAAAGAAATGCACTTTTGTCTTACGACTAACATAGTCTCATTTTCACTTAAGTCAGGGGGGTGGGGGTGTTCGACCAAATAATACCAATTTTTCTCAGAAGTCAGACCAAACACATCGCTTTTGCCAAGTTACGAATGTAAGTGTATCAAAATCTCTCTTAAAGTTCCTCAGTTACAGTCCCTTAAAACACCAACGTCCACTACCGGAAAAAAATAGAACATCATTTTAGAGGTTTCAGATTCACTCAAGATGTATTGTTGCAATAGTCCGTGTGGAGTACATGAAATGATTACATTTACAGATCAACAGTACAAGCGGTTCGCCGGCCGGTGTGGCCTTGCGGTTCTAGGCGCTTCAGTCTGGAACCGCATGACCGCTACGGTCGCAGGTTCGAATCCTGCCTCGGGCATCGATGTGTGTGATGTGCTTAGGTTAGTTAGGTTTAAGTAGATCTACGTCTAGGGGACTGATGACCTCAGATGTTAAGTCCCATATTGCTCAGAGCCATTTGAACCATTTGAACCATTTACAAGCGGTTCTTAGGTACCAGGTATCGTCCTATACCGAAATACCCTTGTTAGTACATGATGTAACGTCAAAAGGGGGCAATGTAGGGGCTAATTCAGGCATCCAGTCGACCCTTACAATGCGATTACGGTCCTGGGATACTTTATGCCACGACTGCTCGACCTGTTCACGTAGTTCTCACAGAATTGTTGGCTGACAAGTCGCACGAGTCACTCCTCGTCCCGTCACATCCCACACATGCTCGGTTGGAGACACGTCCGGAGATCGTGCTCGCTAGGAAAGCTGCTGCGCGTCTTGCAGAGCAATAGTGTGTGTGGGCGAGCGTAATTTTGCTGGAACAACACGTGACCTTCCTGTTGCGAGAACGGCAAAGGAACGGGTCTAAAAAAGTTCCATACGTACCGAGCGCTAGTTATTGTCCCCTCCAGGAACACCAAAGGTGAACTAAAGTTGTCGCTTATCGCACCCCAGACCAGAGGGCCCGGATTGGAGCCAATGTTTCTTGGACGAAAGCGCCATACGAGACAGCGCTCCCGAGGTCTACGTCTCACGTGCAGACGATTGTCTTTTGCGTGCAGGGAGAATCTGCTTTCATCACTGAACACCATGGTGCGCTATTCCAAGTGATCCTCTGACCGCGAAAGTCGAGCCGTGCACGTCGATGCTGTGGAGTGAGTGGAAGACGGGCTGGAGGTGTGCGTCCCCTTAGCTCTAATGCTAATAACCGTTCATAACAGTTCGGGTTGACACGTCTACGCTCAGAAGCTATCTTATCTCTGCTGTGGTAAGTTGTACGATTTGCCACTGTTGCCCTTACAATAAGAAGATTTTTGCGGGCGTCTATGCTGTGTTGGCGTCCAGAAGATCGTCTACTCGTGTGAGAATATTCACGTTACCACTGATTCCAGAACCGTTGCTCAACTGACGCAGCAAGTCCTAGTTGAGTGGCAGTTCTCGAAAAGGAGCATCTCACCACTCGGAAGGCCACAATTTGACATTTTTCAGTCTCGCTCACTTGGCTGCTGAAAGCACATGTGCGTCTCTGTTGCTTGATTACCTGCTTGCTTCGAACGTTTGCACCAGGCTGAGCCTTTTGACTGTGAGCATTCCCTATTAAAGGGTAGACAATTGGCACTGTAGTAGCTATGCCGATACAAAAAACTATCTGTTTTCGGATGACTTAGAATCCATAATCAGTACATCAAAATCGACACATCTTCCCTGGTGCAGAACTACTTTTCCGGCAGTATATGACGAAGAAAAACTCTAAATTTTCAATAACCCATCCCGATAATTAGGACTAGATTGTGCTTCATGAACAAAGAGAAGGGGGGCTGCCAAAACTGTATAGAATCTTTCATTTCAGTTTGTGCACCAGCGACCTACCAAAAATGAGCCGAATCGGTTGACCGTATCAGAAGCCTTTCCCTTCTAAGGGCATATGAATGTTCAGAGGCCTTTCCCTCCTACGAAAATGGTTCAAATGGCTCTGATCACTATGGGACTTAACATATGAGGTCATCAGTTCCCTAGAACTTAAAACTACTTAAACCTAACTAACCTAAGGACATCATATACATCCATGCCCGAGGTAGGATTGGAACTTGCGACCGTAGCGGTCACGCGGTTCCAGACTGATGCGCCTAGAACCGCTCGGCCACAACGACCGGTCCCTCCCAAGAGCATATGACTGCGATGGAATAATAAAAGTTGGAGTAATAAGCAAAATTATTTGAACACGCACTGATGAGCGTATTCATTATGACCACTAACCATCGCGATTTTCCATACCGTCTATTGGGGTTACCAGCACGTTCCTCAGTGAGGAGCGGATCAGACAGGAATGGAGAATCACGCTACCGATATTATGGGTCGTAGATAGGGAAATCCGCTGACGTAGGTGACTTTGATAAGCGATTGGTAGTTATGAACCGGACTGGTACATTTAGTACATAAAACAACTGTTGGGTGCACGCGACAGAAATTAAGAACCAAAAGCAACAGTAAACAGTAGCTCATAACGTTTTGAGGTATCTAACATTGTGGCAGGCTGTGCCCACAAGCTTCAAAGCAACGTTCAGAAGTCCGAATCGACATATCCCGTTACTGTATTTCGTGGCTCTGGTGTCGTTGTATGATGTCTTTGCCTTGTAGCATTAGAACCTACTTCCGAGTCACAATATATCATACATAATAATCATGAGGTCTTTCCTCGCTAATTTGTTGGTGATACAGAACATTTTGAGAGGTAACCTATTTTTACGGCAGTTTTGAAAAGCTGATTTAACAAAGGGGTCTTTTTACGGTATATCGATAATGTTTGCTTTATGGACTGTCCGGCTACAACTGAATGAAACACAATTTTCGTGCCATACGCGTTTCGCTCTTATTCTCTGCAAGGAATCTTCAGTGGGCTGGAATATGTACATGTTTTTGCTATTTAGTTTACATTTTCGTCAATGTACCTACAGGTTATAAACAATTCCGGTGGCTGGTTTTTGCTATTATGTAGAAATGTTTTGAACTGTACTGACATGTTGCGTGGACTATTTTCTACATATTCGCTCCTGTTCCATGTTTGGTGTTGTTCCTCTTATTATAAATGCCACTTGCGGTTTTTTTCCACATTTCACAGCACTAGGAACTGAACACTAGATTTGACGCAATGTTTTGGTTTGTGTTGCCACTGGCAGACGTTATAGCAAAAAATTAAATGTTATTGCAAACTTTCGAGTGTAATTTTTGAAGTACCTATGGTCTGTTTGTGTATGCATTTTGTGTGTGTGTGTGTGTGTGTGTGTGTGTGTGTGTGTGTGTGTGTGTTGGTGTGATTGAGATATTACTTTTTTTAACAACCAACAAACAACAATATTAATAATAACAGCAGACAAGGGAAATGTAACAGTACAAAGAGCAACACATCACAAAAACCAAGGAATACGTGAACACCAACGCCATACAAAAAATTAAGTCAGATTCAACTACACAACTCCAGTCAAACCTGAAAAACACCGAACACAAACTAACAGACAAATAGAAGTACTACATAACTCAGAAAAACCCACAAGCCGCAACACTCTGCAGTCATACAAAGGTACTTAAAGATGGATTGCCAATGAGAGCTGTTATCAACTTCAAGAAAGCCCAAACATACCACATTGCCCCAAACACCTCCAAAAGTTAATTACAAAACACTATAAAGTAGAAAACAACAGAACAGTGATAAATACAGGAAACGTAATAGAACACATAACATACAGGTACCACACACAGCAACACTGATTTCCGCTTCCGTTTGGAACCGCGTGACCGCTACGGTCGCAGGTTCGAATCCTGCCTCGGGCATGGCTGTGTGTGATGTCCTTAGGTTAGTTAGGTTTAAGTAGTTCTAAGTTCTAGGGGACTGACGCCCTCAGAAGTTAAGTCCCATAGTGCTCAGAGCCAACACTGATTTCATCTGACACAGAAACAATGGAAATCATAGAAAAAAATATCTCATCCCACAGCAACCTCACCACAGAAGCAATAAAAGCAATAACAAACATGTTCTGACTGACAACTGCACAAAACTACTTTCAGTTCGAGAATGAGTATTGTCTGCAATGTTACTGACTGCCCATGGGCTCCCCAATATCAGGAACATTAGCAAACATTTTCATCAGTCATCTAGAAAATTAGATATTTGAAAAGAGTAACCAATAATGAAAGTTTCTAAACCATATATTCGTAGAGATATGTGAATTACATTATTTGTCGCCGGCCGAAGTGGCCGCGCGGTTCTGGCGCTGCAGTCTGGAACCGCGGGACCGCTACGGTCGCAGGTTCGAATCCTGCCTCGGGCATGGATGTGTGTGATGTCCTTAGGTTAGTTAGGTTTAACTAGTTCTAAGTTCTAGGGGACTAATGACCTCAACAGTTGAGTCCCATAGTGCTCAGAGCTATTATTTGTCTGGTAGATGAGCCAAGTAAAAAATAGATAATTTCCACTTGGAAATCAACACATAAAATGAACACTTCAAATAAAAAAGAAAATCAAATAAATTTTCTTGACATTACAATAAAAAAGAGAATGGCAAACATACCTTTAACATCTTTAGAAAACCAACAGCCACAGACACAATAATACACTTCACGTCTAACAATCCCCACAACCAGAAATACGCAGCACTAAGAAATACGTTACATATATTAATATCACTTAACCAGAGAAACTATGAAAAAAAATCAGTACAATCATACAAAAAGCTAGGAACAATTGGTATGACGCACATGTGGTGCACAATATCAAACAAAAAATAAAAACATAAATACAAAACAAACACAACATTTCCCGAATACAAGAGAACTCACAGGCGGCTAACTTAAGAACACACTCAACAAATTCACACAGTGACAACACCACACAGAAAAGAACCAGTGACTTACATACATAAACTAACACACAGAGTTGCAATCATCCTAAAGAGACGGGGCTTCCAAATAGCATGTAAGACCTCCAATCACATTTAAGCCTACCAGATGCCAAGAGCGTCAAATTCCAGCAATCAGGAATATATAAACTTGAATGTCAATGTGATGCAGTACACGTGGGCACCACATTCAGGAATTTTGAAAACCGATACAAGGAATATATCAGGTCTGGAAGTACGAAACAAACTGTTCCACGTTTGCAGAACATTTAAAACACCATAACCATCATCCTACAAACATAGAGAAAGAAATGAAAATAATGGGAATAAGCAACCATCTTATTTAAACGCAAGAAACCTTCCACATTCAGAAAGCCATCGCTGAAAACAAACGTATGATAAATGAACACACACAAATAAGCACAGGCTCCCTACTATACTTACTAAAAGAAATGATATAAAAATCGTCCCACTCACACAGCCAGCAAATAGATCTCCCCCCTCCCCCTTTCGCCTTCTCGACACACACACACACACAGCCCCAAAAACAAATAATATCACAATCACACCTAAAACAAACACACACAAAATGAATACACAAACAGATCACAGATATTTCAACAATTACAAAAAATGGTTCAAATGGCTCTGAGCACTATGGGGCTTAACTTCTAAGGTCATCAGTCCCCTAGAACTTAGAACCACTTAAACCTAACTAACCTAAGGACATCACACACAACCATGCCCGAGGCAGGATTCGAACCTGCGACAGTAGCAGTCGCGCGGTTCCGGACTGAAGCGCCTAGAACCGCTTGGCCACCGCGGCCGGCTCAACAATTACACTCGAAAGTTGGTAATAACATTCGATCTTTGGCAATAACGTTTGACAGTCGGCAACACAAACCAAAACATTGCATCAAAACAAGTGTTCAGTTCCTAGTGCTGTGAAATATGGAAAAAGGCCGCAAGTGACACTGATAAGAAGAGAAACGACACCAAAAATGGAACAGGAGCGTAATATGTAGAAAATCGGCCGCGCAACCTGTAAGTATACTTTAAAATATTGCTACATTACAGCAAAAACCAAACACCAAAACCTTTTATAACCTATAGGTACAATGACGAAAATGTAAAGTAAATAGCAAAAATATGTACATATTCCAGGCCACTGAAGATGCCTTGCAGAGAATAAAGGGGAAACGCGTATGGCACGAAAATTGTGTTTCATTCAGTTGTAGTCTCACGGACCATAAGTAAATATTATCAATATACCGTAATATTATACTCAACTGAGGAAGACAGGACTACAGAAGTTAAAAATGGGATCTTTCCTTGGGTCACAGCGCCTTTGCTACCATCTCCCGATGGTTTTCGAACAAAATTTTGACTGATAGTATTTCAGTACGATTTCTTATTCAAATCAAAAATAAAATTCCATCATCTTATCTACAAACGCCTTGAATCTCTTCGATTCGCTTTTTACACTTTCCGACTTCGTGAGGCACGCGCTAATCTCGAGTGAGACACTCCTCCAGTGATATTTGGTATTTCATACTCAGTCCCTCATTTGGTTGAAGTGCTTCATGACATTCCATTTACTCAGTAACACGTTGTGTCTTGTGTTCCGAAACTGTGTTATTTTAACTGCTGCAGATATCACCGAACACGTAATCCATTTATCCCACCTGTCTTCGTTCAAAATACGAGTTTAGCTGCTCACTTTTGACATACTTCTCTGGTAGCTGTTTTTCTTGTGCCTGCGGCGATGTGATCAGTATGCACCATCCTTTGTAAACATACAGTAAAGCAACCTTAGGAGAGCTTTAGGCTTTTGGACCACCTGTTTTACATAAACGCAGCACCGCTGCAGAAATGAGAAAATTTGTGTGGCCCAACTATGCTAAGCTGCTTTCCTGCTGTGTGAAACACTTCTTTTTAAACACAACTGCTGAATAAATTATAAACCGCGATCTGTCTTGGCTACACAGTGGGCATCTTCAGAAGGAGTGGTGAATTTTCGTGATTTTAGGAAGGCGTCAACTGTTCTGACTATTATTATATTAAAACATTTTACAAGCTGCATTGCCATTATTAATATCGTATGCACATGTAGGACGTTAAAATGTGCGTGATATCAAGAGACACTGCAAGTAATATTTTTAAGGTCGGGGGGGGGGGGGGGGTGAGAAGGGGGCGGTGTTAGTGGAGAGAACATGACGAACTATGACTGCTTCAAAACATATTGTTCGTTTTCCCGTCCTGTATATACGCGAAGGGTTGCTTATGCAGCTACATAGATATGATAATGATTGAATGTGATCACAACTACTGATAGCATGAACCTTGTGCAACTGAGACAGAAGACTTTATTTTAATATCAACAAAGTTACCGATTTCTCTCAGCAAGACTATCCCTTCTATAGCGAAATTCTTACTGGTTCCTGTGTAGCAGTCACACACCGGAGTTTTGTTAAATTCCTTATGTAGTGCTTGAGAGACCTTGCGCTTCTGTATCTGTTCTTAGCGAAAATTTGCAACACGTTATTTCATTATCAAGCTGTAAATCAAATACTTCTCGCCACTACTGTATCGTGCAGGTTTCACAAAAGCAATACAGTCCCTTAAGCGTCTACCGTAAAAATATGTTTACAATTATTTCTTGCTATAGGTGACCAGAAAACGTTTTAGTCTGCAATCCGATAAATGAGGGGTATGTTGATGTGTTCCCCATATGTGAATGCTGCCATAGATATAACAGTGCGAAGCTCCTGTTAGCAACTGCGCACCTTAGCTAGAGTGAGCTGCAAAGCCGGCCGAAGTGGCCGCGCGGTTCTGGCGCTGCAGTCTGGAACCGCGAGACCGCTACGGTCGCAGGTTCGAATCCTGCCTCGGGCATGGATGTGTGTGATGTCCTTAGGTTAGTTAGGTTTAACTAGTTCTGAGTTCTAGGTTCAAATGGTTCAAATGGCTCTGAGCACTATGGGACTCAACTGCTGTGGTCATAAGTCCCCTAGAACTTAGAACTACTTAAACCTAACTAACCTAAGGACAGCACACAACACCCAGCCATCACGAGGCAGAGAAAATCCCTGACCCCGCCGGGAATCGAACCCGGGAACCCGGGCGTGGGAAGCGAGAACGCTACCGCACGACCACGAGATGCGGGCTGAGTTCTAGGGGACTAATGACCTCAGCAGTTGAGTCCCATAGTGCTCAGAGCCATTTGAACCATTTTTTTGAGCTGCAAAGTACTGTTGTAAATAACATTCTCCCCTGAGTCATGGCCCACTTTTCGGGACAACCGGTTTGTTTCTGAGCGGGCACCTTCGATGCGCCCTTCATACGCGGCAAGACTGCAGTGCCGCCGGTGATGGTTGTTCTGGGTCCTTCATTTGTGCACGACGAAGTTCGTGCACGCTGCGGCTACTGTATCTCTACCGACTGTAACAAAATTTAAGGGTCTGGTAACGTTCCAAACATCCAGTAAAACTCAGTGCTACGTTTCCTTTTCACACCAAATCCTCGGTACCTTCCGCTTCCTCTTCTTGCTGATAACAAACCTTCTTCAAAAAGGGTGGCTGGCTTTTGGACACGATAAGATAATATTTTGAGATTCCCTTCTACATAGTCAAAGGAGATGCTTCTTCGGCAGCTTACGATTCCTTAACTTACCCAAGTTATTCTGTCGGGGAAAGGGAACCTACATTTTAACAAGGGATCCGAACTACGTGTCGTTTATAGCGACTCCTCACATGTTTCAGAGGTGACGGTTAGGTTAAAATGCAATCTGAAGAATCCTTAGTCCTACTGGGATTTGATCCAGTGACCTCTCGGTTTCGTGACATCTATTTTACTGGTAGACCACCAGATGGAACTCAGACGCTTTTAGGTACTGTTCCATAAGACTTGAAAACCTGGAAAAATCGTTCGGTGGTGTAATATGGCCAACGTATTTGAAATTCTGAGAAAAATAGGGGTAAGCTCTAGGGAAAACGGGTAATATACAATATGCACCAGAACCAAGTGGGAACAATAAAAGTCGTCAGATTAAAAAGGGTGTAAGACAGGGATGAAGTCGTTCGCCCTATGCTGAATCTATACTTCGAAGAAGCAATGATAGAAATTGTAGTGGACTAACAAGGCAGCCAGTCCACAGTGACGGGTAGCCGAAAGGGCACACGTACACACACGCCGACTGGCGCGAAGTCTGGAACAGGATTCGTAATGAATGTGATAAAGAAAAGAACGTAGCCACTAGAACACTTAACTTTTATATTGTCCTTTGGTATACAGCATTCTGGATGATACAAGTGAGACTCTATCTTGAGGTACATGCAACGTTACAAATGGTTAATGGCGCCTTGCTAGGTCGTAGCCATTAACTTAGCTGAAGGCTATTCTAACTGTCTCTCGGCAAATGAGAGAAAGGCTTCGTCAGTGTAGTCGCTAGCAACGTCGTCGTACAACTGGGGCGAGTGCTAGTACGTCTCTCGAGACCTGCCTTGTGGTGGCGCTCGGTCTGCGATCCTGACAGTGGCGACACGCGGGTCCGACATGTACTAATGGACCGCGGCCGATTTAAGCTACCACCTAGCAAGTGTGGTGTCTGGCGGTGACACCACAGAAATGAAAGAAATGTTCAGGATTGGAATTAAAATCCAAGGTGAAAGGATGACAATGATCAGATTCGCTGACGCCATTCCCATCCTCAGTGAAAGTAAAGATGAATTATAGGATCTGCTGAGTGGAGTGGAGTGGAGTGGAGTGAGTACAGAATATGGACTGAGGGTAAATCGAAGGAAGACGAAAGTAATGAGAAGTATCAGAAAAAAGAACGGTGGAAACTTAACATCAAGATTCCTGATCAAGATGTAAATGAAGTTAAGGAATTCTGCTTCCGAGTCAGTAAAATAACCTATGACGGTAAAAGCAAGGAGGACATAAAAAGCAGACTAGCACTGGCAAAAACGGCATTCCTGGCCAATAGAAGTCCACTAGTAACAAACATAGGCCTTAATTTGGGGAAGACGTTTCTGGGAATGTACGTTTGGAGCACAGAATTGTATGGAAGTGAAACATAGACTGTGGGAAGTCCAGAAAAGAAGAGAATCAAAGCATTTGAAATGTGGTGCTAGAGACAAATGTTGGCAATTATGTTGACTGATAAGGTAAAGAAAGAGGAGGTTCTAGGGAGTGTCGGAGAGGAAAAGAAAATATCGAATAAACTGGGAAGGTGAAGAGACAGGATGGCAGGATATCTGCTATGGCATCGCGCAACAACTTCCATGGGGAGCTGTAGAGGGTAAAAACTGCAGAGGAAGACAAAGACTGGAATACATCCAGCAAATAATTGAGGAGGTCTCTTGCAAGTGCTACGCTGAGATGAAGAGGCTGACACAGGAGAGGAATTCCTGGCGGCCACAGCAAACTTGTCAGAAGACTGATGACAAAAAAAGAAAAAATCAAGAAGGACGCAGTACATCACTCATTCTATGTGGCACTAGTTCTGAAGGTACGCGTCACCAGTTATCTAAACAAAGTTCATGGAATTCCTGTAAATTACAAGCCACGGGTTATGACTTGAAGCTAGCGTCCGACAGCGCCTCAGATGTATTCTGACGGTGAACTCGGCAGCCTCAACCTTAGTATGAGCTCTCTGCCTGTTCCTCAACCAATCAAGCACGGTTTTGGCCTTCTTCCGGCTGGAAGGTGCCATCGCCATCGAGGACGACAGTAAGCATAAAGGAGCGCAGGTGGCCCTCACTAATGTTCACGTATTCCACCGCTGTTATGGTGCCTTCGGTTACTGTAACTCTCATGGAGCCCAGGTGAATACCTCCCATAATATAACATTGCACCAAACTGTCTTTGTCTGTGGCGCAGCGTATATTTCAAGCACTCGTTCCTCTGGATAACGGCGCCTACGGATTCGGCCATCGACATATTTAATGACGCATGATTTATCCCGTCAGGAGACAGGTTTAAATGAACCTACGACCTAATTCGTCGATCTCGCCCCTTTGCAGTAGTAACCGACGATGTTGTTAGCGTGGAGACACGTACAGGTCGTCAGTTACGGAGCACAATGCTCTGCAGCGTGTTCTGAACGCTGTTCTCCGAAACAGTGGTCCAGCACTGTACTCCAACACTGTACTCCAACACTGTACTTCCTCTTCATATCCGCCACTTACCTTTCTTTACGGAGTGAGCAAGCCACCACGTTCTGTGTAGAGGGATAGATGCCATCACCTGTTTGTGAACTCGTTGTTTCACTGTCCTTAAACCACTCTCTATAGATGCTCAAGGCAGTAGCACGCAAACAGCCAACGAGTTTTACTTTTGGCGAGATGTTTTTTTTTTTTTTTTCAGGCACCGGGTCCTAACCACGTGCCGCTGGTCAGCGTACTTCCCGATCTGCGACCAGCAGAAATTTATAGGATTTCGTGTAGATGTGGGGAGGTGTACATGGGTACCGCAAAAAGAACGGCAAAAAAATGACTAGAAGAGCACAACCGCAGTTAAAGAAGAGGGGAGACTGACAGCTCAACTGTCGCGGAATATGCTTTGCAGCCAGGAGACCACGGCATTCATTTTCATAGGACTTATACTGGCAGCCACAAGTGGATACCATGAACATTTATACAGAGAGGTCATAGATAAAGTTAAACACTCCAGAAATTTCATTAGGAAGGAGGAGGGTTTGAACTGATCGACGTCTGGTTTCCGGTGCTGAAGATGATGTGTGCCAATCTTGCGTCATGGGATGATGGCAACAGCGGTCGACGGCAGTCGACAACTGCCAAATGCACGCGCGCATTCAAAACATGTGACGTTACGCCACTGCGCGGAAACACGTGAAAGCGGAACCTTACTTTAGTCAGTAGCCAGAGTGGGAATCGGACATTCAAAGAAGCTACGTTCCCCCTTGAAAATGTCTTCCGCAGATGACGACGAAACGTTGAGTTTTAACGTGAAGTCCATTCGATCACGGCATGGTGGCCCGGAACATTTTATTAATTGTGTCAGGGTACTGTCGTTCTCCATGGTTTACAGCATCCTTTCTACAAACGTATGCCGCGGTACAAAATCAGTTTGCTTCACTAGCTGAACCATCATGATTTTTAAAGGATGGCAGTGGAGGTTAAAGTGTCAAATGCAGCGAAGTATCCTGCCGGAAACGCGCAAAGCGCAAGTATGTAGTACAGCTGAACGCCGAAGGCTGGCCTCCACAGCTTGTCGAACTTTCTCGATGTTTCCTGCTGTTCTATCTGTCGAAACTCGTCCACGAGCTGTTCCAGGTTTCACCGTTCCTCTCTTTCTGATGCTGTTGGGCCGTTATGTAATTGCAACATTGACCCATTGCGAAATCTTCGCTGCGTCTGCGTTACCGAACGACTGGTTGCGACGGAGGTGTCGTAAACAAAGACGCTTCGTTCGGCTGACCAAGGCTTCATGGCTACTGAAATGGCAACCAATAGTGAATGTATATCAAACATTGCGCATGCGCTGTTCCCCATTTCCTAAGTTATGGTGGACTTTAAAACGGAACACCTCCCTGCCGGACCCTGTAAAATAGGAATTCGCCACGCGGAGTGGCCGCGCGGTTAGAGGCGCGGCCACTCCCGCAGGAGGTTCGAGTCCTTCCTCGGGCATGGCTGTGTGTGTTTATGTGTTGTTCTTAGCATAAGTTAGTTTAAGGTATTTTAAGTAGTGTTTAACAATAGGGACCGATGACCTCAGCAGTTTGGTCCATTAGGAATTCACTAAAACTTGAAGATTTTGAAAAACTTATGGAATTGTCGTACTTGGAATTTTATGCTAGCACTAGTTCATTAGCAAGCTGAATTAAATTTAGTTTTATTGCATAACGGCATTAGGCATTTACATTTCAAGGAGATATCTGCCTGTTGTCAGGTCTAGTTGACGTAGATCTGGCCCGCTCACATAAGGCACTTTGCATAAACTGGTCGACTCTGGCCAGAGCAGCGTTGTTTCGTAGAATGTTCGTGACGCAGGCAGCATATTTGGTCAAGTTAGGATTTGTTAATAGGATATTGGGTAATGTAGTCAGGAAAGTTTTTTTTCATGTACATTGTGGTCACGTTTTGGTTCTTTGAAAAAACAAGCTTAGAACAAATTGCTTGTGTCAATACTTAACACAAGTTTTCTCTTCCAGCTAACATAAAAGATTTGTGGATTCTTTGCACTGAAGCTTGATTTAACTGCGTTTGTATCAAGTTCGATAATTTTGGCGTGTGTGACAATGAGGAATGTTATAATGAGCATGTCATCGGAAATGTGGTTCGGTGTACAGCTTTTTGTGTGTTCGACTTTTTTATTTGCGGACGAATGAATACTAGAAGCCAAACCAGATTGGAAAAAAATAATGGCGGAAGAGAATCAGTCAGAAATAACAGAGGCAGATGTGGGTAAAGAATTAATTGTGATAGGCGGAGAACAGGTGATGCGTCCTACTGATAAGTTAGCCCCGAGGACCAGTTTATCGGAAAAAGGATTAGCAGATTGCTTATGACCAATCGATGATAGTGATAGGGATAATGCGGTAGGGGACACGATGATATCAAACGACGTTGATGCGATCGTAACAATCAGATATTACGAGAATAGCGGCAGCAGGAGCAACACTCCACAAAGGAAAAATCAATTTTCTCCGGCCACTCCACCGACAACTAGTTCACCGGAATCCAAGGACGTTAACTTTCGAATTCCAGAATTTCTCAAGAATGGATAAGGAGGCGGGACAGGTGAGTGAAGAAAGACTGGAATCTCTAGAAAGTTTGGGGCGAGGAATAAAAGAGGACAGGAAAGGGGCGCGGGAGGCTACGAAAGAAACACACGAGGATCTAACGAAATTAACAAAATGGGGAGACAAAATGAGATATCTGGAACAAATCCCTAGCTTCGAGGTACAAGAAGGGCACGACAGACAGGAAAACCGGATATAGAAGGTAGGAAAACATGTTAACAAGATTGAAGATAGGATCATCAACCTGCCGGAAGTCATAGAAACACAACTGTGCGAAGATAGAAACCAGCTAACAACAAACAACAGCACTGTTGTGGACAAACAAGTTAGAAAACGTTGTAAGGATTCCGATGGAACATACCCTGTATCAGATGCAGAATCTGCAGAAGTACAGGAAATTTTTGCGTTTAAGGAAAGACAAGAGACTCATTAAGCGGCAAGAGAAGAAGAATGGAACCTTAGCGCAAGACTGTGGTGGATTGAAGTTGAGAGTAGGGCAAGTGCCTGGCTTCCAGAAAGAAGCGAATGATGCACACAGCGAAGTCACGTGCGTGGGAGGAGCACTAATAACTAATGAGAGAGCCTTGATCCAAAACTTACGATCAGTTCGCGAATCCTAGACTGGAATTAGTAACCCATCAGAGGCAGCTATAGGAATAGCACGAAGGAAACAAGGATTTGATTATAAACAATTCCTCACAGTTCGAAAATTTTCGACGTACAGAAAAAATGACAATACTTTGCTTTCCAAAACTTAGACTGTCCAATCTCAACAAGTGCTACCAACATCATGGCACTGACAGACAAGTTGGAATTTGTTTGCAGTTATCTTGTTTGGCAAAATCATGGAAAGAATGAGATAAACTGCAATAAATTGTGCGTCATGCTAAGAATTTAAAGCAGCATTTCTCTCGAGTTAGTGGTGTAAGGCAACACAGGAACGAATAAAACAAGAAATGATCGTGAGAGAAAATTTAGAAGCATCCAGAGTTCCAAGGCGCTGAAAATGTTTCTAGTCGATGCTCAAGAAAAACAATTCGTCGACACAACGCAGGCCATCCGACATGTTACCAATAAGTACGTTGTGGTGAAGATATCGAAGCCAATCAAACCTCTCTTTAGTAGTCGGCATGTGACGCTGTTGATCGCGATATGTCCGTTGGGTGGTTCGTTAAACTTGGCGGCCCCCTTGGTGCTATTCGGGAGGAGTAGGCTGTGTGTCGCGACGGGGTTTTACTCTCTTCCTTCTCTCACCACATCACCATCATCATCATCGTCATCATCATCATCATCATCATCATCATCATCATCATCATCATCATCATCATCATCCAACTCATACATTACACTAGAGTCCATACACACATAATAAATACATGTATAATGCAAATATCGCAATAAAGTATTTTTCAAATAAATAAACAAAAATAATAAACTCGAGCAGAGGCTATGCACCGACTCAGCGACAAGCAGACTGCAGAAACGGCCTTAAAGGCAGTCATGTTATGATGATTTACTTTTAATCTGTTCATCCACAATAACTTGTAATAAAATTTACGTGGGCTATATATTTAATTCCGTAATTATACAACCCTCTCATTGGATTCATTACACAAATTATGGGAATGTTGGCACCTGAAGTTCAGTGCTAACGCCACTTTATAATAAAATTTTGTTAAATTTAATTTCATTGCGTAACCTCCTTAGACACCTGCATTTAAAGCAACGGTCTGTCTCTCGTCAGATCAAGTTGACGGAGAAGCGGTATTTCGCAGACTGCATTAGGAGGATCTCTATCCATAACGACATTAACTGCAACTGAACAACACATTTTTACCATCGAATATAAATGTAAGTGCTAGAAAGTTTTTCTGTGAAAGTTTTTGTATGATGTGTAGCCATGTATGGAAGTGAAACATGATTGATAAGCTATTTAAATAAGAAGAGTATAGAAACTTTTGAGATACGGCGCTACAGACGATGGTTGAAGATTAGGTGGATCGATCACGTAACTAATCAGAAGCTACTGAATAGTATTGGTGAGACAAGAACTTTGTGCAACAGCTTGACCAAAAGAAAGGATCGGTTGACAGAACGCATTCTGTGACACCAAGTGATCACTAATGTATTCCTGGAGAGAAGTCTGGAGGGCAAAAATATTAGAGAGAGACCGTGAGATAAATACAGTAAGCAGATTCAGAAGGACGTGGTTTGCAGTAGTTATTCGGAGGTGAAGAGACTCGCACAGGACAGAGTAGTATGGAGAGCCGCATTAAACCAGTCTTCCGACAGTTTAGACGAAAAGAGACTAGAAGCTTTTGAGATATGATGCTTCAGAAGAATGCTGAACTTCAGGTGGGTATATCATTTAAATAATGTGGAGGTACTGAACAGAATTGGGAATAAAAGAAATCTGTGGCACAATCTGACTAGAAGAAGGGAATGGTTGATAGAGCACATTCTAAGACATCAAAGGGTCACGAGTTTAGCACTGCAGGGAAGTGAAGGTGGGAGAGGATAGTAGAGAGAGAATAAGTGATGACGACAGTAAGCGGATTAAGAAGGATGTAGCTTGCAGTAGTTATTGTGATATGAAGAGTCTTACACAGGATATAATAGCATTAACAGCTGCATCAAACTATTCTTTGGACTGAAGACCACAACAGTAACGACAACAACAACATCTGCAACATCTGCACCAAGATAATCTTTTAATTTCTTTGCCTGAGTTAAAATTCGCCACAAGTTTCAGTCTTCTGTGCTTTCCTTACCTTGGTCCTCAGTGCCTCAGGATGTGTGCTTGCCGCATCTCTCACCTGACCGTTGACGTTAGGGATGGTTACATAGCAGCTGCTGATTACTGTTCAAATAGATCGATGTCCTCTCAAGGCTGAGTGCTACCTTCTCTAATAATGGACGTTTGGGAATTCAGACTGGACTCATAAGTTGACAAACATAGTGACTGCTGTAATGGTGTGCCAATTCATTTCACAGTCACCCATAAAACCGCGTAAATGAGCCTTAAAGGCTGTCGATAAAATGCTCCCTTCCAATTACAAGCCGGAGGGACGAGGCATCTGTTTGAGCTAACACGGGATATTATAGTGAAATAAGTGCCACACGAGTGATGGAGATATACTGTCCCCCCCCCCCCCCCCCGTAGACAATGTTCATTAATTCTGGTCTCTAGGATAAAGTAAGTATTGGAATTACATGCAACAGATATATACGTTTCATAAATTATCCTGAATATCTCCGATACTAGGTACTAAGTGTTCTCTGATTGTCTAGGAGGGCTGACAGTTTTATCAAGGTTGTAACTATAATAGTTATTAAGTCACCCGTCACCCGTCGGCTTCCTTGGAAATGGAATCCCCGAAGGGCGATGCAGACATTAAAATCTTGACGCTCGCTGGTCCTCACTATCTGAATTTCGGAAAAGTATTATCCACTCACTTCCTAAGATAGCAAGAGCATATAACTGCGAGTACTACTGCACAATAGTTTAACAGATAATACATTCAGGTGTGTCGACAAGAATATGCAAATGAATCGAAAGGGAAACAGAGGAACGATTAATGTAGCTTTAGGAAAAGTAAAGGCACCAGAGAGGCAGTTCCGACGTTATGCTTGATAATGGAGGCAAGAATGAAGAAAAATCCAGTCTTGTAGCCCTGGATGAAGTGTGTGACAATGTAAAATGGCGCCAAATTCTGAGATAAATAGCAATAAGCTACAGGGAAAGACGAGTAATATACAGATTGTACAAGAACCAAGAAGGGACAATTGGATTGGAAGTCCAAAAAATGGAGTAGTAGGATTAAAAAGTGGGCAACATGGGGATTCATTCTTTCGCCATATCTGTGATTAAAATTCAGGTTGAGACGATGAGTGATAAGACATGGCTATCCTTAACGAATTTGATGAATTACAAGGTCTGTTGAATGTAATGAACGGTATAACGAGTACAGAATATGGGCTGAAAGTAAACCAAGGAAAAATGAAAGTAATGAGAAGAACAAAAATTAAAATACCACCAGCGTAGAGGACTTTCCTGTGAGTGGATCAAGGACAGTATGATTACTGGAGCAAAATTTGAAATATGGTGCTACAGAAGAATATTGAAAATCAAGTGGATTCTGAAGGTAAAGAATAAGGAGGCTCTCCTTCGAATCGGAGCAGAAACAAACGTATGGATAACACTAACAAGAAGAATAAATAGAATGATAGGAAATCAGGGAAAAATTTCCATGCTACTAGAGGGAGCTATAGAGGGTACAAACGTAGTGCAATACAAAGACTGGAATACATCCAACACATAATTGAGAATGTTGTGTGCAAGTGCTACTCTGAGGTGTAGAGGCAAGAGCAGGAGAGGCTGACAACTAAATAACATAGCGTCATCTGCATGAATACATTGCTAGGCTACTGTAGATTTATCAGGCTGTTCCATGTAGGCATAGCGTTGATGTTCCACTTAATGATCTTTAACTGTAAGTGAAGTATGTCTAGTGTATACAAAACTCAACAGTTACGATAAATCTTCTGTAGAATGGAGTTTATCTTCACAGAGGCAGGAGTCGTGGCTATCTCTGCTGTTGACATAAAAACAAATTATATTTTAAATTTAGAGAAAATACGACATATTTAGAAGACACTTTCTCTACGAACAGTGGGATGGTCACGGAGTTGAAATTTTCTCTTCAGTTTCTTGAAATGGGACACTCACCTTTGGTTTAATTTGCAGAGATATGCGGATAGCCATTGCCCTCAAAAATGTTTTTGAGGTTGAGGATTCATAGCGCTCGTCCATGACCACTTTGTCACCTGATTTAGTACTAACGCTAAAGGAAAGTCCTGATTCTGAATACTGAACTAGATTTCCGAGCTAAGAATTTGTTAGTGGCACAGAGTCAGTTAAAGATGTTTCGATTTGACTCAACTCCTGTGATTTTCATTATAACGCCACACCCCTTAAATGATTCTTCCGTAGTCCTCTCGAAAGTCAATAGACTTTATCTCAGCTATCATGTTTATTCACAGTTTGAAGCCTAGAACAGGTATTATTAAATGCAGAAAATACTCTGTATAATTCGTGAAAGCAATATGTTACTAAAGAGATACTTTTTCAAGCCTACATACAGATCGTAGCTTCAAAGAACGAGGGGAACATTCCTTTCTGCTTAAGGAATTGCGTTCATTTCAGTATCCCGTTTTAGGTTGGAAAAGAAATACGGGCATCTCAAGGGAAGAAAACAGCAACTCTATGCTTAGTTCCTACTAAGAGAGACATTCAGTCCGTTTTCGCCTCTTGGCCTGTGTCAAGAGGATTACAGCCGTGAAGAGCAGGGAGGAAATTAAGTGGAGTGGTTGTTAGACGGGTGGAGCCAAGGCGAATGAAAGCGGAAGGTAAAGAAGAGTTTGGTGGAAGGAAGATACAAACTGTGCTAACACCATTACAAATGGTGTACTCTTGTGAGTAGTATAACCACGCCGTAAGGCCAAAAAGTAAAATCAACCGCGAAGTCTCGCGAGCTGCGGTGTGCGGCCATAAGTAGAGTTATCATGATCTTACAGCACAACTATGTTCCATCCACACTGCTGCTCACAGACATCAGATGTAACGTCTCGGAGGTTACTAGTGTCATACTGAACTATCACATTCACGTAATAGTTAATCGTATGTAAAAGCGCAATTACTGATTCTTGTGCATAACTCGTGATACAGACCATCTGAACTAACGAAACATTTTTGTCAAATTCCGCGGGGAAATCGTCTTCTGTAGCGTATGATGTTAACTAATTATTTATTCTGTTCTTTCTGATGGCAAGAATAGACTCATACATTGGATGGTAATAATAAATACTGCGAATTTTAAATTCATAGTTTTAAGGGATTGTTCATGAGTATAAAACATAGTTTACAAATCTTAGTTGAGGAAAATATTTACCTATTAAAAATGTGCATTTTTCATATGGTCGTAAAGCGACGAATTCTTTTTTCCTGAGAAGAATAATCTTCATCTGAGGAAAAGCATTTTTTTCTGAGGAAGCCAAAAACTGTCAAATAGTCCACCGTATCGAGTATGTCTTTGATGTTGTTGTCTCAAAGCACCATTTTCTTTACCATTTTCCATTTCGTCTCTTCGAAAATCATAGTCAGATTTACAGCAGAATAAATTTTCACCGATTTTACGTAGCTCAAATGCGTCATATACTGTAAAATATGTCTATTAAAAGCCCTGCAATATTCATTGAGTTAACTTATCATGGGCTCCCACGTATCACATGAATTTAAAAATTAAGGACTTAAATTTCTAACAAACATTGAATAACAGCGTCTTCGACTTTTATCACATGAAACACTCGTATAAAATTAGAAATGAATGTAATGTAGAGGACATATATCATATGCATTATATTAACAATGTCATCATATTCAAGGCCAGCAAATTTATAATTTACTATGAGTCGCATTGCCTCAAAATTCATTAAATTTGCACCATAAACAAGCCTACATGTGTAAATGTTGATGCTGTATACATAACGCGTTTTGGGACATTGCCATCTGCCTCTGCGCAGATGAAAGAGCACCTATTGAACTGACTCTCGTAAGAATTGTACCTGGTTGAGTCCTTTTACTGAAATACAATTAATCAACAATACACATTCAATTTTCCTAAATTTAGTGTTAATGAAATCATTAACCAGAGCTACTCGTTAATTCAAAAAGCACTGTTGCACATTGTTATCATTATATTTGTAACTGTCAACAATAACTCTGTCCTAAATAAAAATTCATATCTGGTCCCCTGCAATGTAATTGCTCTGAATACTATTTTCTTAGTACAGTCAATACAATACAAGATTGTGGGAGCGCCATGAGTTTTTGCACTGTCGTATATATCGTGTTTGTGTGTGCAGTTCTGTTTTGTTAACTGAATGGTGTGAAACTGCTGCTACGAACGTACAGCCTCTAAGTTACTCGTTTCCAGCTTTCCCTAAATTATACCAGAGCTTTAGTTGCTGCAGTGAGCTGCGTTCATATCGCAAGTGTAATTATGTTTCTTGTACGTGAATACTGGTGCTTTGCTAAAACTTACTTCTGTCAGTCATCCGTGGGAGTCACCGATATCGCCTGTGTAGGCTGCTGTCATTGAACGTGAATTGTGAAAATCTAGACTCACTAATGTGGAATTCAGGTGAGAGGAAATAATTTCCAATGTAATAACAGACTAAGGACACGTCTGTCTTAGCTGTAAGGTCAACTGGCCCTGTGAGGCTGAGATTAACGTTAACCCTGGTGCTGGCTGATTAGGAAAACAGTTCTCAAAAGTGGTCGCTATCATACTAGTGAAGCCCATTGCTTTCAGTGGGGCCGAATGACGTTTGTGCTCTTTCCCATTATATTCAACATCGAAACTGACCTCATACATTGAATCAATGTCCATTACCAAAATGTCATGCATGCTGTCTGTGTGATACATGCTGACATCAGGTCCAGTTCAAGCAGTTTTCCCTTTAAAATTCCGCCGATTTACACGACAGTTTCCCCTACCATGACACATCTCTTATGGATAATGTAGCAGCTAAGTCTGGTGTGGCGGGTTCCAGAAAAATACATGGGCCAGTCTCAGCTACGACAAACGTACTATTGGATCCGAACTATGAGTTTAATAAGTCACGGTTCCAAATTCTAACACGAATTCTCTATAGATGAATGGAAAAACTGGTAGAAGCCGACCTGAGGGAAGATCAGTTTGAATTCCAGAAAAAATTAGGAAGGTACGAGGCAACACTGACCCTACTACTTATCTTAGAAGATAGGTGAAGGGAAGGCAAACCTAAATTTATAGCATTTCTAGACTTAGAGAAAACTTTTGACAATGTTGACAGGAATACTCTCCTTCAAATTATGAATCTGGCAAGGGTAAAATATAAGGAGCGAAAGACTATTTACAATTTGTACAGAAACCGGATGGCAGTTGTGAGATATGAGGAGAGCGAAAGGGAAGCCATGACTGAGAGGGGAGTGACACACGATTGTAGCCTATCCCCGATGTAATTCAGTATGTATACTGAGCAAGCAGTAAAGGAAACAAAAGAAAAATTAGGAGTAGGAATTAAAATCCAAGGAGAAGAAATAAAAACCTTAATGTTTGCCTATGACTACGCAATTCTGTCAGAGACGCAAAGAGTCTTGAAAAAGCAGTTGAGCGGCATGAACTGTGTGTTGAAAGGAGGTCATAAGATGAATGTCAACAAAAGCATAAAATGTTGGCTCTCTATGGCAGTGAAAGAGTTCCTGAAGAAGAGAAATTTGTTAACATTGAGTATAGATTTAAGTGTCAGGAAGTATTTTCTGAAAGTATTTGTATGGAGTGTAGCGATGTATGGTAGTGAACCGTGGACGATAAGTAGTGTAGACAAGAAGAGAATAGAAGCTTTTGAAATATGTTGCTACAGAAGAGTGCTGACACTAGATGAGTAGATCACGTAACTAATGAGGAGGAGGTACTGAAGAGAATTGTGGCGAAGAGGAATTTGTGGCGCAACTTAACTAGAAGGTATCGGTTGTAGGACATGTTCTGAGACACCAAGGGATAACAAATTTAGTACTGGAGGGAAGCGTGGAGGGTAAAAATCGTAAAGGGAGACAAAGAGATGAATATGGTAAGCAGATTAAGAAGAATGCAGATTGCAGTAGTTATTCGGAGACAAAGAGGCTTGCACAGGATAGCATAGTATTAAACGTTGCATCAAACCGGACTGAAGGCCACAACAACGTACTGGATGCGTTTCATTGCATGTCTTAGCACATAGAGACATCAGATGTTAATTTACACACATCCACCACTGCTGACGGCTCACCTCGAACTTCCCAACGCTATGCTATTCAATGACACCCACTATTTGCAGGATTAACTATAAACAATACATCATTCAAAATCCAGTTCACAATTATATTTATTGGAGTAAACTTAACATTCTTCCCTCCTGTTCACATCCACCAGCCCAACACTACACAAGCAAATATTTCAACAATGCACACCAGCCACTGACTGCACACAGCACAGCCAGTGATTTTCATACAGAACGCTACTTGGTGTTACCAACATAAAAACCTAAACAGCCCATTTACACAACGTACTCTCGGTAGCAGAGTAAAATTGTAAGTGAAGTGCGCACTTTACATGGTAAAAAGACTGAAACAGCCAGATGACATATGTTTCACTTGGTTGAGGTACACTATACGGGTGGGTATGTAAATAGTGAAATAGTGGATCAGACAAATGAAGAAGGAAATAGTGAAAATCGGCGTTTCGTGATGTCTCAGCTGGCAGATTACAGGTTCTGTACTCTGGGTAGAGGAACGGGAACCAAACTTTATACATGAGGCGGTTCTCAGAATAAAAAGTACAGTAACTACTTGTGTCTGAAGGAGTGCTGTTGTTTTAAGATTTTTCTAACAAATTTGCTTTATTACTTAATGTACAAAACAATCTAGTCCAGTGGCAGTCAACCTGGTCCCTACCGCCCACTAGTGCGCGTTGCATCTTTCACAGTGGCGGTAGGCGGTACGGTTTTCCACTAACTGTTCAGAACATTTTGAAAAAAGTATTTATTAATTACTGTTATGTACTTTAAATTGCTGTAACTGTAATCTATAAATTTTGTTAACTTAAATTACTTCCCTATGATATAAATAACCATTACTCTGCAACCAGTGGGCGGTTAGCTAACTTTATTACTAACAGAGATACAGGCGGGGGCGGTGGATGTAAAAGTCGGCTACCACCGATCTAGACATTATTTATTAACTTTCATGACTCCTTTCGACCGAATTACACCATCTTCAGGATTAACACCAAAATAAAGGAACCTTGCTGCCGCTGGTGTTCGCTAACTCTGTTTATCCATTGTGGACATGGGCAGCGGCTGGTCAAATTCACTAAACAGCCGCGTAATTGAGATGTTATTTTATTTTATTTTCGCTACCAGTCTCGGAAAATGTTTATACCATCTTAAGCCGGCATATACACCTCTCAAAAATAATAATTGCTTCGTTCGGAGACTTCGCTGCAACTGAGCACACCTGTACTCCAAGACTGTTGAGGTGTGTTCAGTTGCAGCCAAGTCTTCGAAGCACCTGAGCTACGAATTTATGAGAATCAGAAACATATGGTCCCAGTACGCCACTATCCGGTTAGAAAACATTAATAAAATAACATCTCAATTGCACGGATGTTTGGCGAATTTAGAAAAGTGTCAGCTGATGTCCATCTGTATCTATAAATGCCTTATTGGTTAAAAACAGTCTTGGTTGCAATTTTATTTTACAACGACGCGTTTCGCCTTATTTAGGCATCTTCAGGTTATCTACATAGAAAACAGAGAACAAATACATGTGTTTAAGAATCGCCATCGCATTGTACAGACTTGGATAACCTAAAAGCATGTATAAAACCATCAAATACTGAAAGAACAAATACCTTAATTTGGTATTTCTTAGAAGAATCCTTTAGTCAGTGTAGCCAAAGGGCATCGTCGAATATATCAGGCCAACATCGCCTTCGTTAAACTCAGTAAAAACTAGAAATATAAAATAGTAAAATCATTACCTTTTCTAGATGGACGCGAGAGACACTGAGATCTGCGTACTACCTGAGCCCCATCTTATTCTGTTACTCGCTCCTGTGAACGGGAACGCGTTATGCAGATCTCGGTGTCTCTCACGTCCATCTAGAAAAGGTAATGATTTTATTATTTTATATTTCTAGTTTGTATTGAGTTTAACGAAGGCGATGTCGGCCAGATATATTCGGCGATGCCCTTTGGCTACACTGACTAAAGGATTCTTCTAAGGAATATCAGATTAAGGTATTTGCTCTTTTAGTATTTGATATGTTTATACATGCATTTAGGTTATCCAAGTCTGGAAAACGCGATCGCGATTCTTAAATAGATGTATTTGTTCTCAGTTTTCTATGTAGATAACCTGAAGACGCCTAAATAAGGCGAAACGCGTCCTTGAAAAATAAAAAACTAAAATAGCGACCAAGACTGTTTTTAACCAGTACTGTTAAACATTGGTTTGCTGTATGCCGCATATGGGTTGGAAGAATTTCTGGTGGTGCTTCTAAATCACTATCATATCCCTCCACACCTCCCTCCTTTATTTCACTCAGAAACGGCACATTGGAAGACTCATCGTCCCTTAAGCTCCATATGACCTAATTTCTGTAACTTTTTCCCTCCTATTCTGGGAACCTACTAACTCAAGTACAAACGTCTCCCTGCTACTTGCAGCGTCGGCCACTGGAGGTTGTTGAGCATTTCCGGGGCGCTCCCACATCTAGTAATCGATCCAATGACTAAAGGCGACACTTTCTATTGTATCTTTTTCATGTTTTCTATTGATCCTACTTGTTAAGTGTCCCAGAATGATGACCAAGGAATCGATAAAACGAGTCTTTAGTACCCCCTATGCCACCCGTAGATAAAATATATTTCCTAATGGTTCTCTCGATTAATTTGACGAGGGGATGGCACCTACTTGCCATAACCGATCTCATCCAGACCGATATCAAATGAAAGTCTTGACCAGAAACGAAAGAGATGGAAGTGAGAGCTCAAGGCGACCAAGCGTTTACATAAAGGTAGTAGTTTTGACGCGGGTCAGTCGATGCATGAGCCATTTGTGTTGGCATATTCTGCAGTCAGCGAAAGACGCAGAGGGAAAAGAACAGATCGATAATTCAAGGGTCGTGGTGTCAACTCCTTACATGGAAAATTATTACATTTTAAATTTTTTCGTGCCGAAACTGAAATAGTGGTGAATACATTGTACTTATTAATATTTTTATAAAATGCTCGAAAATGTAAGGCAAAGAAAATTTGAGGTTGCAAATAAATTTCCGAAAACATGATTGTACTTAAAGCATCTAGGAAGACTCAGCAGGTAAATTTTCCAGGAATGGTTTATAGAGCGTACTCGAGAACTTCCTGTATAAAGTTAGATCCTTCTGTTATTTTTCAGCTAACGATATTTATCGTAAAGATATCTTGCACACATTATAGCAGCCGTATGTTTTCAATTATGTAGTACTTTTAAATTTTCTATATAAAAACAAACATGACTTACATTTATAAAAGTTTTTCTCGCGTCGTAGAGTCTGGCAGTAAACCACGGGTAAAGCTGCTCGAAGGTCAAAATGAAAATAACGGAGTACGAAATCCTGTACGATTTAAATATAGTCCCTTCTTGTAAAGTTATTGCCGGAGTCTTAGTCGACGCTAAACACAATCCTTTCTTGTAAATTTATTTGCTATCCCAGTTTGTCCTTCACCTTTACTTCTCACGCCTTTCACTAAAATATTAACGACTGCAATGTACTGAGCGTTATTTCGGATTAAATCCAACGTAACGTAAATTGGAAACAAAAGTTGCCGCAAAAGGACTTGACCACACTATACTCGGATTACCGTTCTGCAACCAATGCGCTTCCTCGAAATTAAATTAAACGCAACGGCTTATGCCTCACCCGGCCCACGCCAAAAATGCTATTTTCTCCAAACATTAGGCCACCTGGAGCTCCCACTTCAATCACATGCATTCCTGGTGAAGCCCTGCATATAACGCAAATCTGGACGGAGTCGGTGATGACCAATGCGCACAGTCCACTTGTCAGTCTAGCATCTAATTTTCCTACTATTACACCAATCATTAGACTTTTGGTCGTATCAGATGGGCAGTTCTAGCTATTTTACATTCGTTACTGTGTACAGTGGTTTTTCGACAGTAATACGACAGAGTAGCAGTGGATGTCTTCGCCTGTGAATGCGCAATAATTTACATTTATTTACGTTTATGATCAATTGTCAGGACTGGAAGGCCTCACAAAAACTGCCGATTCTCTGTATGTCCATTCTTCTGGCGTTCCAGCTTTCCTAAAGGCAACAGCTAGCCCGTGATTGGTCTGATGGAGCTGCCAACGTTATCTACCAGATCATCAACAATGTATTTATCAGAAACGGCTTTACAACTTTGTAAAATCATACAAACTTATTCATGCGTCTTACAGAGTTAGTATTAGTCTCACCTTGAAGAAAAAACGGTTCAAGTTTTGACTCTTTCGTAAGACATTCGATGTGCGCCAATCACTTGACACTCCACGTTCACTTGACCAGATACCTCTTGAGCTCTTCTTCTGGGGAATCATCAAAGATACCTGCCTATCTGTGAGAGCAGAGGGCGAGAATCTACCACGCCTGACATGCTGCAGTGACTTTGGCAAGAAATCGACTTCTCATGGTATGTGTGACACATAACCAGTGGAAGTCACTTTCTGTTACGTGATCAAGGAATTATACGATGGTACAGATAGACAACAATTTATATTTCACACAAACTTCTATTATGGAGATGTCTTGACCGCACAGTTCTTTATTAACTGCTACGCGTTTCAGAGCCTCATCATGAGACATAAGCTGTCGAACATCGTAAAGAAATTATGACAAATACCAGCAGAATGCACAACGTGAGAATCACTGCATGCGCTGTTATTCCAGTACCTACATGTAGATCTAGTTTTAGGCTCAGCAGGCTGAGTACATGGATTATGCATAGTAATGCAGTTCTTGTTTCATAATGGCTGCATTATAGTTGTCAGTTCAATGAATGGAAGTCTCAGACTGGTTTTAGCGTATACTCATACTACACCGACAGGTAGAGTAAGCATTAAGCAAAGTCAGTCCTCATAAACAAGCAAATATTCTAAGATTACATTTTCCGCAGAACGACGTAAGGACTATTACGAAAAAAAAAATCCAGTATGCTTTTGACGAATAGAGACTAGTACATACTTGTCTCCTGTTATGTAATATACAACAAAATTGAACACATAAATGTTGTAACTTCACGTATTAGTTTACTTATTGGTGTAGCAACATTTGTTGTAAGTGACATCGTCTGTATATGAATCTCATGTACTTCATAGTTCTTACCTACTCTGTTACTGCTATATTTCGAGGTAGATGTTACTGTCATTTAATTTTTATCTGTGTCGTTGTTTTTACATTTCTATGCACAGTTGTCATCTAACTTTTAACTATTGACGGCATTTAAAATATCTCCTTTCATAATAGTTCTTACGTCGTTTGCAGAGAAAGTGATCTTAGCCGGCCACTGTGGCCGACACAGTCCGGCTTTCGCCGCCGTGCAGTACGGACGTGTTGTTATTTCCGCCTGCGGAGCGCGCGCGCTCGCTGTTGTTTACATTTCAGCGGCCTTCACTTACGTGTCGCTTACGTGCACTAGAATCATGGCCAACCGTTTTCGAAAATCAACTTTACGTTTCAACTTCTGCAACGACTACGCACGACCAAAGGCCTTGGAAGTGGAACGCTTCCTACGCGACGTTGCTAAGATCCCAGCTTCTGACATCTTGGGCATCCATTTGTCCATATTAAGCAGTACTGTGTACGTCAAAGTCGTCAATGACGCCGTATGTGAAAGAATACTTCGTGACACCAACCATGGATTACGCTTTTGCCACGCCGACGGCAATGTCGGAGCGGTCACTGTCGACCATGCCGGCTTAGGAATGCGCACCATACGAGTTTTCGAACTCCCGTTCGAGCTTCCAGCGGAAGACGTTATCGCGGCTTTCCGCCCCTATGGCACTGTACATGGCCACACTGCCGAACGCTGGGCGCAATTCCAAACGTACCCCGTTCTTAACGGTGTACGGCAGATCACCATCGACCTCCATCGCCACGTGCCATCTTACCTGCAAATTAGCGGGTGCCGCGCGGTTGTCATATACGACGGCCAACCCAAGACCTGTTCCGGGTGCGGCAAACAAGGCCACCTCAGATCTGAGTGTCTTCAGCGACGAATCACCCAATTGCCAGCCGCTACCATGGCACCTCCGGCTCCGACGACGGTTTTACCGATCACCTACGCCTCGGCGCTCTCTTCTCCTCCCACCGGCCGCCGCCCATCGGACAATGCACCGGTGACCCTTACAGCTGCTACGGATACCGCTGGGGCCGACGCGTCGCGCTCAAAGCCTGACGCTACTCCGGCGCCACTACCAACAGCGACGACTTCCGACACCCACCCGCCTGAACATATGGACGCCCCTTCATTTGACGTTCCCGCGGCGGCCTTCCTCTCAGAGCGACGCGACTCCCTCCCGTCTTCCGACACGGAGGGGCGAACCCGCAAACAACGTTCACCTAAGAGGCGCAAGAGGAGGCGCCGTACGGTCTCGGAACGAGACGGATCACCACCCCCCGATGCTCCAGAGGCCGTCCGACCCGACGAGGCCTCAGAGAACCTCCACGACGATACGCATGACGACAACATGACGCCGACTGTGGATACGTCGATGCCTACTCTACTGGCTCGCTCAGGTGCTCCTGAACCAATGGACTCCACAGATGCGACTGTCGCCGAGACGTCCTCTGCCCCTACGACCGAAGTGGAACGTACGACCATCACAACGACAACGCCTTCAATGGTGTGGAGTGAGGACGTCGATGAGGACCCGGACCACACGCTGGGGACAGCGTTACCCCAGACGGAAGCATCGTTACGCCGCTGATAACGCCGTCGGGTGGCGTACGGCACGACTCACCGTTGCCTCGTCCCTCTTCATCCTCCGCCGGTGGAGTTCCCCTCCACGGCGGGGTACGGCTCCAAACCTACCGAATAGCGACGATCAACACTAACACCATTAGCTCACCCGTGAAACTTCAACTGCTGCGAGAGATGATATGGGCGTCGGACGTCGATATCGCACTACTACAGGAAGTACACCTGGCCACACTTCCAGACGTCGCGGGATATAACACTTATCCTTCTCCTGGTGACCACCTGGGACGCGGCGTAGCCATCTACGCCAGAGAAGGCATTCCAGTGGCCGATATCACATACCTTCCATCTGCCAGAGGCATGGCCGTTACCGTCATGGGGACCCGTATCGTCAACATTTACGCTCCGTCAGGCTCCACCCGCAGACGCGACAGGGCACTCTTCTATTCAGAAGACATCGCTCCTTTGTTTCTTGGACGCTGCGACCATTACTTGCTTGGGGGTGATTTTAATTGTGTCTTGCACCCTAAAGATCAAGTGCCACACTACAACACCTGTCAAGAACTGCGTCTTGTCGTCCGAGATCTGTTGCTCCGCGACACTTGGGAAGTTCGGCACGGCGACGCGCCTGGACATACTTACCAGACGAGTCACTCCGCGAGCCGCCTTGATAGAATTTACGTCTCTCGTGAACTCACGCCTGCAGTCCAAGGTGCAGAACTTTGGCCCCTGGCCTTTTCGGACCACTGTGCCTACATCTGCACCATTCTCTTCCCCAAGCAAGTGGTCTGGCGTAGTCGTGCACCGTGGAAGCTAAACACCTCCCATCTTCATGATCCCGAATGTCTACAACGTGTTACCGAGACATGGGCCACCTGTGAACGTCGCTTACCTAAATACGGCACGACCTTGACCTGGTGGCTAGAATGTGCCAAACCTGCCATTCGACGTACTTTGATTCAGTATGGAAAGGAAGTTGCTATGTGGCGCCGGCACACTACCGACTATTTCTACGCCGTTCTCCGCGACCTGGACGCCCAACCGCCCACCCCCGACACCCAGAGGGAACGCAGCAGGATTAAGGCGCAAATTGTAACTTTGACACGCCGTAGACTGCAGGGGGCTATGGTGCGAACCCGACGTCAAGATTCGGCGGAACAAGAACATCCGACCATGCATCATATCGCCTCCGATAGGAAACATCGACGACGACAACTCATCACCGAGATCACCACCTGTCGCGGCCAGCATGTCACTTGCCAGGCCGCAATCGTCAGTGCCTTTGTCGACCACTACCGCACAATGTACCAGGAGGAGACTACCAACAACCACCCTGAGGAGTCTGTGTTACCACACGTAACTCGCACCCTCACCAGCGACGAAGCGGACGAGCTGATGGAGCCCATTATGCGTGACGAAATCCACGATGCAATCAAAAAAGGTGCTCTGAATAAGTCACCTGGTGTCGACGGATTGCCGATAGAATTTTATCGCGCTTTCTTCACACTAATGGCGTCACGGTGGACAACGATGTTTAATGAACTGCTGACGATGGGGAACGCCGTACCGCCGTCCTTCGTCACGGGAATTATTATACCCATCCACAAACCGACACCAGGTGTGACGACAGCACATTACCGTCCCCTGACTCTGCTTAACGCAGACTGTAAAATTTTTACACGCCTACTAGCAACGCGATGCCGCAAGATCCTGCCTAGCATTCTATCCCCGGAACAGACAACTCCGGGCGGCTCAGTTAATATACAAACGGCCACAGGAGAATGTCGCGATTTAATTGCACTGGCAGCGGCGTGCAGACTCCGCGCAGCAGTGGTTGCCATTGATTTTGACAGCGCATTCGACAAATTGCGACATCTTTTTCTGTTCTCAGTGATGAACCGCATGGGTTTTCCACCAACCTTTATCGACGTGATCCGGCGCCTGTACGGCACCGCCGAATCTCTGATTCAGGTTAACGGCCGTGTGGCGGGACCAGTGGCGATCCGGCGTTCCGTACGACAAGGCTGCCCACTTTCGACCCTACTGTATGCCATAAGCCTGGAGCCACTCATCGGGAGTCTGACGAGCCACCTTTCTGGTCTCACTTTGCGACAGCACAGTTTTCGATGTCGTGCGTATGCGGACGACCTCCTCCTCTTGATCCGCTCACGGAGTGAAACACACACGGTACTTGATTTGATATCAACGTACGGCACTGCAGCGGGCAGTAACATGAATGTGGCTAAATCCGCGGCGATGCCCATTGGACGCGGCCTCTCACACGACGACTTAGCACCTCTCCCGTGTGTACAACAACTACGATATCTTGGTATCATTTTCACCTCCACCGTGCGCCGCTCCGCTGCCATCAATTTTCGGCGTGCACTCCAAACTATCCGCACGACGGTGCGACAAAATCTTCTCCGACGACTCGATTCTTTACAACGTGTCCAATACCTCAATCAACATGTGGCGGCCAAAATGGTCCACATCGCACAGGTCCTCCCGCTGCCATCAACTATTGGACGCAGCCTCCAGGCTGCCCTCGGATACTTCCTTACGGCCGGTACGATCTTTAAGGTCCGCTACGACACGCTCACCCTTCCCCCGCGAGCAGGAGGCCTCGGCCTTGTCAATGTGCGACTCCGAGCGGCGTCCTTGTACATGTCCACCATGCACAAGCAGTGGCACGGGGGCACCTCCCTTACGCGCAGCTTGCTGGAAATTCTTGTGCCCGCGACCATAACACCACCAGTACCAGTCGGACACATCAAGCACCATTTGACCCACATTTCTGATTTCATCGTCGACTTCAGTTATGCTCACACGCACTTACCGACCACGCGTTCTCCTCGACCTAAAGATTTTTACACCCCACTCCTTCGTTCCATATCCAGCAACAATATCGAACTGAGACATCCGTCCACGCGGTGGCCAACGGTTTGGCGTCACATCCACCAGCCTTTTCTTCCCTCCAACGTCCGGGCAACATGGTACCAAGTCGCAAATGAAAAATTCGCCACAAACCATCGCCTTCACGCCATCGGACTACAGGACTCTCCACTTTGTTCCATTTGCCACCTCGTGGATGACGATGTCCACCAACTGACTTGTGCTGCCACCAGTGACGTCTGGAAACTTGCCCGACAGTTTGTTGCCTGTTACCTCCGCGTTCCGCCGGACTCGATTGACCCACGGACTTTTATCCATCCTGAGAATTCTTATTTCCCCGCCTCCAAAAATCATGCGATTGTATGGGTCAAGGGGTGGACGATCACCTACATATATAATGGTGGCGACAAATCACGCCTTGATTTCTGGCAGTACTTACAAACCGCCCACAGTGAGGTTGAACAGCGACCGTGCTACCGCGCCTTCTTCGCCAACTACCTACAAGCGATCTTTACTTCACCCCCACTCAGTTGGATGGTGCCACACGCCGACAGCACTCCCGCCCCCCCTGCTAACATGTGAGACTCCCCGCGCTACTTTCTACATTTGTAACCCACAGTGGAGTAGGCGCATGGACACGCGCCTCCTTTCTTCAATGCACTATCCCAGACAACACTGGCTTTTCCCTCACTCCACTGTATATTGCTTCACACCTCTTAGATTACATCAGAATTATTATTCTTTTTTTCCCTACACCTTGTTCATAAAAAAAAAATTCCTCGCCTTGTACGAGTATATTGTCTTGTGTTATTTTCGCCGGAAGGATGGCATTTCTGTTGTATTTAAGTTTGTACCAATGAAGATCTTTTTTTCATTTACCCTTTTCCTGGTAAAAAAAAAATAAAAAAAAAGCGGTTCTAGGCGCTTCAGTTCGGAAATGCGCTGCTGCTACGGTCGCAGGTTCGAATCCTGCCTCCGGCATGGATGTGTCTGATGTCCTTAGGTTAGTTAGGTTTAAGTAGTTCTAATTCTAGGGGACCGATGACCTCAGATGTTAAGTCCTATAGTGCTTAGAGCCATTTTTTTAAAAGTGATCTTATTATATTTACGGGTCAGTGAGAATTGACTTTGGTTAATGCTAACCCCATCTGTCGGAATAGTTTACGTCTTTGACAGTTTAACATGCTACAGTCAGTTTGGCACTAGCATTTATCGAATTGACAACTGTACTACCATAATTATGCAGTCTTTATGGAACGAGACGTGCTCGGTTTGTCGAACCTCAAACTACAGCTACATGTAATTACTGAGATAACTGCAAAAAATGTTAAAAAGTGTGTGAAATCTTACGGGACTTAACTGCTAAGGTCATCAGTCCCTAAGCCTACACACTACTTAACCTAAATTATCCTAAGGACAAACACACGCACCCATGCCCGAGGGAGGACTCGAACCTCCGCCGGGACCAGCCGCACAGTCCGGGACTGCAGCGCTTTAGACCGAGATAATTGCACATACGTTGTTTGTCACGATTATGCAAAAAAATGGCTCTGAGCACTATGGGACTCAACTGCTGTGGTCATCAGTCCCCTAGAACTTAGAACTACTTAAACCTAACTAACCTAAGGACATCACACACACCCATGCCCGAAGCAGGATTCGAACCTGCGACCGTAACAGCAGCGCGGCTCCGGACTGTAGCGCCTAGAACCGCAAAGCCACCGCAGCCGGCACGATTATGCATTGTACTGGTAAGTGTTATTTGTTTTTCATCATGTATGGACATTTTCCCTCAATTTACGTCAGACAATGCTTTTTCGAAAAGCGTATCATTTTGTTGAGTATTGTAGGATCGAGTAACTGCAAGTTGTGGGAAGTCACTTTTAACTTTGTTACGTATATGCTAAGAAACGTGTGTATTTTGCTATAAAATTACACTTAAACGATATGTGTAGGTTAAATGAATAAATCAGTGTGAGTTTTCAATATTAAAATCCTTTTCGATACTCCGTACATAAATTGCGAATAATTGTGGTGCGCGACTATTCCTCTGACGTTCTCCCTAAATTAACTTCGCATTCGTCAGTTCTCTTCCGTTGGGAACGACGTGTTGAGTTCCATCTGTAAAGAACACAATCGAAAAGCAAATCTAATCCGATACTTAGTAAGCTCGTATTTGACCGAAGTTTTCGCTCTTCAGAAACGGCGTAATGCTTGAGCATAAAAGATGTCCCATAATAAAGCAGATGAATGTCAGCGATGTAGGCCTCCATTTATGCGGGTCTGTCCGATTACCGTTACTGAACGCGGGAACGACCATCACCTTTTTCCAGTCGCTGGGATTTGTCAACCAGGAAAAACCGTTACAATGTAAAACGGTTCAATATGTTAGAAACCCTGAATAAAATCTTTGGGGAAATATGGGTAATACACAGCTTGTACAAGAACTAAGAGCGAATATTAAGAGTGGGAGACCAAGAACGAAGTTCTCAGATTAAAAAGGGTGTAAGACAGGGATGAAGTCTTTCACCGCTGCTGTTGAATTTGTACGTCGAAGAAGCAATGACGGAAATAAAAGAAAGGTTTAAGACTGGGACTAAATTTCAAAGTGAAAGGATACCCACATTAACATTCGCGGATAGCACTGCTATTCTCATCGACAGTAAAGAAGAATTACAGTATCTGTTGAATGGGATGAACAGGCTAATGAGGACAGAATGTGCACTGAGAATAAACTGGAGAAAGCAAGAGTAGTGAGAAGTAGTAGAAAGTGAACGGCGAAAAACTTGTAATAATTGATGATCACGATGTCGATGAAGTTAAGAAATTCTGCTACATAAGCAGTAAAATAAACAATGACGGACAGAGCAAGGAGGACATCAAAAGCGGCTATCAAAGGCAAAAAGGACATTACTGGCCAAGAAACTTCTACTAGTATAAAACATAGGTCTTAATTTGAGAAATAAATTTCTTAGACTGCACATATGGAGCTCAGCATTTTATGGCAGTGAGCCATTTACTGTGATAAAACCGGGGCAGAAGAGGATAGAAGCATTTGAGATGTGGTGCTATAGAAGAATGTTTAAAATTATGTGGACTGTTAACGGAAGGAATGAGGAGGTTCTCTACAGAATCGGAGAGGAAAGGAATATGTGAAAAACTTTGACAAGAAGAAGGGACAGGGTGATAGAACAACTCTTACGACATCAGGGTAACTTCTAGGATGCGTCCAGCGATTACTTTAGAAATAGGTCGCAAGTGCTCGTCTGAAGTGACTTTTTGGCAGAGGAATAGAATTTATGGAGGGCTGCATCAAACCAGTCAGAAAACAGCTGACAAAAATATATGGTACCCTACGTTAGTAGTGCTACAGCGGCACTAACCAGCTGATGACTGAGGCAGTAACAGTCTTCTAAACAAGGGAAAGCCACAGTTGGTGATCTGGACTTTGTTTGCTTGAAAAAATACCATCTTTTTGTAAATTTGTTTTAACTGTTTTTGTATTTTATTTATAGCGTATTGATTCTTATAGGGAAGGTATTGTGCTCGGCGTCTTCGCGAAAACACGCCACACAGGCGTGCGAGGAGTGCTTCCGTCCTTCGCGCCTGGCGGTGAGCGCGCGACTGCGGCGGGCCTGCTGCTTTGGGCGGGGCTCGTTGCGACAGCGGCCGCGGGGCGCGCTGCCTTCGCGCCGCGTCGCTCCGTCCCGACGCCACGGCGCCGACGCCTTGGGACGGCGAACGCAGCGCAGCGTCGCGACGCCCGTGTCCGCCGGCGCCCAGTTCGCGCGCGCGCCTGCGACTGCTGCTACCCGGGTGACTGCGGTCCGCGCCTCTCCGGTAGACGAGACGGAAGGGCTATCCGATCTCACTGTGCGGTCGACACCTGGTGGGACACTCTAGTGGGGGAACGGTCCGTGTCTCCTTCTCTGCGACTGTGTCACACACCTAATAACTAGCAGCGGCACTCCAAGGTACTTGACACCATGTTACCTGTTTAGTTAGCCACAAGATTTCGCAGTACACATTCTATCTTCGCCTGCGACTCTATTCCTAAAGTACTTGTAATCGTTCCCCACTGGTGTTTGTTGAATATTTTTTGTGACATTAAGTAAATAAACCAGCGTTCAGCCATGCAGTTCATCCTCGAATACATAGCAATATTCCCACAAAAATTATTTTACTCAATTACATTCAATCGAAGACGTTGCAATGGACCCATTAGTTCAACCATTTTTTTTTTCGATTAACGGTCTGGAATACGCTTTCTTCAAATATATTTGTTCGCTCCTTTCACCTTAATTCGGTTTGCTAGATCTTCCTAGTTATCAGAGACTTGTTTCATGTGGCATTCGTGAAATTAAAATATTTCGGGTGTTCCCATCGATTTGCGTGTACTAAACAACTTTGTTTTAGGTGAAATCTCAGCTGATTTCCTTCCCAGAAAACGCTTCTTATGTGGACGTGTTTCTACATACCGCAGAAACTATCGAAAAACGCGATGTCGCTGTACGCAACTACTTCCTCTGTGAGTCAGTTTCAGAGAACTGCAAACGCTATTACCCGTATAATGTATATTCTCCGAGTACTGTAATGGTCTATTCACATTTTCCTAAGGCGTGCTGGACGCTATTTTTCAATCGAACGATCCCCCTCCTTAACCCCCGATTACTAAACCGTCGCAAAGTGTATGACTGCAGTTGTTACCAATTCGCGGTTTCAGCCAATCTGGTATTGTTAGTACAGGGTATAAAACAGGATATTTTGCACTCATTTTGTTTGAGACCTAAGTTTGAGACATTATAATTGTACTCAAATAGAGCATAAACTATAAATTAAGACTTCCTTTGAATAAAACACGGAGTTGTATAATTTACGATGATTTTGTAACAACGTAACAATTTCTCCCGCTTAGTGCCCCGTAGTTAAGAAGCATGTCGATAGTTATGTTAGCTAGTACGTCTTCTGTCTGAAAACATATCGGATCCCAACGCCGGCCAAGAGTTTTCTTTTCTTTTTCAACGAAAATAGGGGTACATTTTGATGGCAATAGCACACCAAAACAAATATGTCCGTTTATTCGGTGCTAAACAAATGTATCACTGTGTGTATGAACACATTACCATAAATTCCGTAGACACTTGGAACGTCCCTTGACGATAAAAGAAAAAGAAACTGCACTTAGTTATTTGCTAAGTCAGCATCACATTAATTAACAGCATTGTTTGATTCTCTATACACAAATGTTTCCTCAACATATATTTGGAAATGGAAGAGTAATTAATGACGTCTTCGTCACTTGGATGCAGTAAACTGTAGTGAATTCCCAGGTAAGATCTGCTCTCTGACTGCGTCTATAACGATCGACAAATACCCAGTAGTTCGACAACTGAGATTGGGATATGGATGACATTCACATATGTCCTCTAGATCGACAGAGACTTCACACTCGTTGTAATAAACTGTAACTGGGTCTGTGCATATAATTGTGTACAGTTGGTGGCCCTCCATTTCAAGGTAGTTCGAAAAATTAACCTGACCGACAAGAATCTGACAAATGACTTTGTTTAATCAGTCTTTTGTTTTGACAGCATTGTGTTTGAAAAAGTGTATCAAGTCAAACGGACTTGCTACGGCCAACCATTGTCACCATTTAGCTTTAGTAGATTTACCTAGCATAATTGTTGGAGTATGCCAATTACACATGTACTTTCATGAAAAATTATTGATGCTTCTAGATATACGATGACAACGGCTCGTCCAAGCCAGACAGAATAAACTAGTTACTTCGCCCAGAAGGTGATAAAATTAGTTGAACTAGACGTGAACTATTGAACTTATATGCCACTTCTCAGCGAACAGTTTTCTTTGCATATAATTGTCTTATGAGTGCAAAGGTATACGATGACGTATAGATACTTTCACAGAGAGGTTGATTTGAAGGTTTTTTATGCTTTATAGAGGTATTTCTTCGTTACCGTAAGCGCTTATCGTGGAAGATTGGCTGTTCGGAGTCTAGTGCGTACATGAGAAAATTTTAAATGTGTGTCTGTCATGGTGGAATCATCCATAAGTTTAGAATTTAGAATGTTATGGATACGGAATTATTATATGAGCCTTATGAACTCAGAGCATCCAACGTACTTCAAGGTCTTCTTTGTGAAGAAATATTGCAATAGTAATTTTTTTCAATCCTATTGTGTTCAAGAAAAATTAAAAAACCGAGATACATAAACAGAGTCGTTATGTACTCATAATTAGCTCGTGTCCACAAACGTTATTATTCGCACAAGAGAAATGAACAAGAAAATAATGTGGTTTATTTCTTCCCGTCGGCAGACTGACAGAGTGATAGCGATGGAGCATGACATAATTAAAAGTCTGTCACATACCAACGGAAATGATAACAGAGTTCAATGCAAAACGCTGTTAGGGGAGCGAAATTGATGCTTACTTCAGCAGGAAAGAACGCGCCGAGTATACAAGGTAGGCGCGAATACGGCATATACTGAATTTACATTTGACGGAGGACATTTCTCGTAAAACTGTATTATACGTTTCCCAGGTTCCGTTCGCGAGGGAAGAGTGATTGTCGGTAAACTTTAGAATAGGTTCTGGTTTGTTTTTCTCGTCGTGGTCATTTCGGGAGATCTATGGAGGAGAAAATAATAATACACTCTCGGAATGTCAGCAGTACGACCCGCCGTGACGCACAATGCCTCTCTTGTAGCGGCTGCCATTGGGGTTTGTTGAGCATATCCATACCATGGTATTTGCCCGCTGGATCAAGACTATAAGCTCAAACTCTATAATAGGTACGAAACAACTTACACAAGAATTTATAGGAACCATGGCGACATTTAAGATTTCATGAATTAAGAAACAGCCGAACGAAAGAATTCACTTCGTTTTTAATTTCTCCTTCTTCTTCTTCTTAGCAATGATGCATATAAAACATGACAGGGCTGGCTTTTAGCTGCAAGAGGCAGTCAGCAACTCGTTTGAAGTTTGTAGTAGATACTGATATCTACTCAATTCCCAACAATGGGTTGTGGCTCAGTGATTAATACACTCGACTCACGTCGATTGGAACATGGATGAAATATTGGCCCTTCTATTCACATTTATGTCAGCCATTGTTTCTCCAAGGCCCTTAAGGGCCAATGTTGGGACAGACCGTTTGAAAAGGTGGCGGCTTATTTCATTCCTCAGGTTTCCCTAATCAGAATTACGCTCTCTTTCAAACTACCTCAATGTCGACGTGTCCATTCCACTCGCAAGTGACACATGGAAAGAATGATTGTCGGTTACCCTCTCTGTCAATTAATTGCTTCAATTTTCTACCTCATGGTTTTCGCGAGATGTATGTGGGAGAAAGTAACGTGTTGTCTGACTCTTCCAGGAAGTACTCTCTCGGAATTACAATGGTAAACTTCTCCTGGATGAACAAAGCCTATGTTGCAGCGTCTGCCGCTGGAGTTCTTTGAGCACCTCAGTAACGCTCTAGCGACGGCCAAATGATCCCGTGACGAAATTCTCCGCTCTTCGTTGGATCTTAGAGAAGATATCTTATGTCACTCCTATCTGGGAAAGATCCCAAATTGACGAACAACATTCAAGAATAGGTCGGACAAGCGCTTTGTAAGCAACCTATTCCGTGGATTCTTCTCTTTCCCTTATGATTCTTCCCATGACTCTGTATCTGTTTGGCATCTGTTTTTCCTACCACTTGTTTAAGTTCGCTCTGAAGAGTTACTCCTACATATTTCATTGTGGTTATTGTTTCCAGCAATTTGCCATCAATACTGTAGTTGTATACTAGTAGATTTCTATTCCTATTTAAGCGTAATGTGTTACACTTACTTACGTTTAAGGTGATCTGACAGAGCCAGCGTCATTTATCAGTCCTCTGTAGGTCAATTCCGTAAATCGGTACTGTCCTACTTTCTTATACACAACGTTTCTACTAGACCATTTACATACGTTGTAAACAGTAACGGTCCTATCGCACTTCCTTGGGGTATTCCGGAAATTACCTTCGCAGCTGTCGATCATATTCCGTTAAGAGCGAAATGGGTTGAGTTCTGTCTTCAGGGAAGTCTGAGATACAGTCGCAAATCTGGTCCGCATCATTACGTATTACCTACACTTCTTTTTAACCATTCATTCTGTTAATCCAGAGCGTATATTTCTCCAACATCAGCTTTTATTTCGATAATCCCTACGTTATCTTGTTAAGGAAACTATGTTGATGGCCTTCAACAGAAATGTTACTCATTTCGGAAAGTTTCTCGTGCACATATAGAAAGTTTTCAAGCTCTTACACTGCCACGGGAACAAGAAACTTTCGCTTTGGAACCGGTGTTGATGAAAAATTGTTTCCGTGATGTGTTGCTCTAACCCACCCTCAATTCCCGACGGTATGCATGGAATAGCAATAGCTTAAACTACATCTGGGTTACTCGACATGGCAGAAATGCAAATTGGAAGCCAAGTAATTATCGTTTATAATCGGTCTGTGCGGTTGTCGCTAAAGACAAAACACAAGCTATGATATAGAAACATAAAAGATGTCTGTCGTACGCTTCTCAACGGAACCATCTCGGAATTTGCCATCGGTGATTTATGTAAACAGCGCGAAAATAAATAAATGACCTGATTGGACGTACTGGATTCTAACCAGAATCCTCTCGAATATAAGTCTAGCGTGAAAAAATGCTTTATATTCTTCGTTTCTTTATCGTGGCAGATTGCAGATTTTTAAAGACGATATGAAAAAGAGGTGTTAATAGATCAATATCAGTCTTAGTGTGTCGGTCGTATCGTGACCTAACCGCCGTCCCCGGTAGCTGAATGGTCAGCGTGACAGATTGTCAATCCTCTGGGCCCGGGTTCGATTCCCGGCTGGAACGGGGAATTTTCTCCGCCCAGGGACTGGGTGTTGTGCAGTTCTCATCATCATCCTCACCGACTTCAGGTTGCCGAAGTGGCGCCAAACTGAAAGACCGGCACCCGCCGAACGGTCTGCCCGACGGGGGACGCTAGCCATACGATTAAATTAAAAAAATGACGTAACTGTAACACGTACCAGAGCAAAAACTTTGTTGCCTATATGTTTTCACCCTGCTTAATCTTTTACTGCTCTGAGGTCATACGGTTCGGCGCAATGTGCGAATAAATTTCTTCTCCACCTCATAGAAAGGTGCAATAAACTCTATTCTGGTAGAATTTTCCATTACCCTAAATTGATACATGGACGCTGATGGAGAGGAATCATTGACTACTGCAGCAGAAATAGCTCTCAACGTGTCCATATTTAAACTGAGGACACAAGTAGCTGCCGTGTTATATTATACACGTTTTACCGTATTTGCGACGCGCGTTTCAAAATAACTCAGAGGACGTATTCGCGTGAAATCTCCCATAAATGAGCTGCCGCGAGTAGGCCAGATATATACATGTGACCTCATCGCCTGCACAGTGGTACGGGCCAAGCCAAATTAGATTCCTTATCGGGCCTAAGGCAAGCTCCGTTGTGTCGCGGCGGCGCGGCTGAGCAACGCTGTTTGTGTTCTCAGCGAGCCGTCTGTTTGTTCAAGGCCGTGAGTACACTGGCTGGCTGAGAGGGCCCGGTCCCACTGAGGAGGGCTAGGCAATCGTATACCACAACATCACATTGTACTAGTGCTGCTTTTCCGGCAGTTGCCGTTTATTAACATGATACCGCTACGCCGTGAAATTATTACTCGCTAATCGTCTCCTAGGAATTATAGCAAAACATTATTCCTATGCCAGTATTCTGGTAATAACACTCACAAGGAGACCCAGCAGGAGTTTTGTAATGTGTTAGATTTATGGTACGTGAAGTACAGATCTCAAATCTCAATAACACAAAGCAGTTCGGTACTACACTCAAAAGCTCCCGCGAAAATCGACTTTGAAATTTTCTGATTATCGTTAAACTAAGGTCGATTTTTCGACTAGCATTATGACTCGCGGTAGGATGTTTGTCTGCCTAGCGGGTGGTCTGGGTTTCATCCCTGACCTATGTTAACTTTTAACGAAAGTCGTTTGTTTTTTGATCATTTCTGTGAAGAGTAAAATATGTATATGCGAAAAAATTTTTTATGCTTTTCATGGTAACGACCTTTAGTGACAATCTTTTATAAAAGAACGATAATTAAGAATTTAAATTTGCAATGAAAATTGGATTTTTGTGTGTGGTGTATAAATAGAAGAAATAAAACATGTATGAGTCATAAAAATGACAGATACGTATTCATTAGCACACATTTCACTCATTTTGTATTTAAATGACGAAAACATTCGAACTAAAAGAAAGAAAAGAACGAAGAAAATTAATAAAGCTAGACTCGAAGCAGCGAGTAGCGGTCTTGAGCGCTGCCATTTTTCCCATCTTTATGCATTTCATGCTTCACGAAAATTCTCTTATAACATGCGTCTTTCCTTAGAATTTTACATGAGCTGCGAATCGAACCGAGGGTGCCGTCTTGGAAGCCAAGCTTCCCACCTCATAGCCACATTGCCTGTCGAAAATTCGATATTACTTTACGATACTAATGACTTTCGGAAAATTTTACTTTCAGTTTTTCGAGAACTGTTGCGAGTTGCATCGAACTGCTTTGTGATGTTGATAGCTGAGCCTGAACTTCACGTGCCGTGTGGTGATTACTAAGTCCGATTGCCGTGCGGTTTCCTTGTCAGTGAATTTTGTGAAATCACTCTCCCATCCCCTAATATTCAAATGACCTATTGTTTTCATTACTATAATATTTAAAGGGAAATGTGCTATTTACCAATAAAGTGGTGAAGTTTTCGTACCCTAAAATGTCAGCGGGTCAACGAATTGTTAAAAAAAAATACTGCTTATAGGCTACAGTCTAGCTCTATAACTTATAGTTTATATAGTGCGTAGTATATAGTCTACAGTTACTATTACTCTCTCAAGGTGATGTTGCATTCATTCTTGTTACGTACAAATACATCATTTTCTCACTGTCAACTTCTGTAACTTTTAAATTCTCTTGCAACTCCAAGAGGAGGGAGGAGGAGAAGAGGCACTTTGCAGACGAGATTAAGTTAATTCAACGGTTCCAGTTCCATATTCCACAGAAAGTTACATGAGAGTATCGTAAATTGTATTATATCTTGCAAATCAAATGCAACTTCGTTAGAATCCGTAAACTGTCTATCTCTTTGCAGAGAGATATGAAATAGCGATGATAATGAGGATGATCTGATTAGCGTATTAACCTCCCGACGACGACAGAATTAGAGACGAAATACAAACTCGGATTAGGGAAGAATGGGGAAGGAAATCGACCGTGCCCTTTCGAAGTAACCATAAGCGTTTTAGGGAAACCACGGAGGATCTAAATCCGGATGGCCGGACAGGGGTTTGAACCATCGTCCAACCGAATGTGAAATACCGAGACGCGATCCTTCGTTGTTCAGAGTCATTTTCATGATAAGCTGTTTGACATCGGATAAAAGATTCCCTAGTGACTTTTTGATGTTGTGTTGTTGCTGCTTGTTTCTTACCGTTGTGAACCACCTCGGTACCCGTCTTACCTCTTGGAATCCATCCATGTTCATGGCTACATGTTTCATTTTCATTGCAGTTATCATAACGTCGATATACGAATTGCTACATGAATCGCCGGGCAGAGTGGCCGCTCGGTTTGAGGCGTCATGTCACGGATTGTGCGGCCCCTCCCGCCTGAGGTTCGGGTCCTGCCTCGGGCATGGGTGTGTGTGTTGTTCTTCGTATAAGTTAGTTTGAGTACCTTGTAAGTCTAAGGACCGATGACCTCAGCAGTTTGGTCCCTTAGGAATTCACGCACATTTAAACATTTGAACATGAATCATCTGTTTCATTACGTCTTCCTTCGAAAAGTTTTCATCAGTTTCTCATCGAGCAGACTTCACTCGCATTAGGAGTTGATCATGAAAGGTGGCTACACTGAGCCACAGCGCCAGAGATCGCGCTAGAGAGTATTGTTCCGCCGCCTCCACTGGCAGTGATTATTGAGATGTCGTAGTGGGCAGTGCTTGTCGAGGACTCGTAGTAGTCAGTTCGTGTTGAGATGTGCTAGTGGGCAAGGCTTGTCGAGATGATAAGGAGTGCTTGTTCCATGTTTTATGCAGTTGTTTGATGGGATAGACAGCAGATGGTTCGAATGGAAATACTGTAATGATCAGAGTGCTTTTCGTCAATATATATGAAGGTAAAATATTCCGTGTTTTTTTTCATTATTTCCATGTTTTAAATAATGCGTCATTACAGGTTCAGTCAACAAAGCATCTGGCTTGTGTTCTTGGATTAGAGTGTAATTCTGGTTTTCTTGCGTAATTATGGTATTTCTATTTTCATTAATTAATTCAGTATAAATGATATTTAAAATTTCTTGTGTTATTGAAGAAGAACCGTGCCAGATGCATACGTTGAATCACACTTCCACACACAGAACAATTACACTTGTGTTTTGGTTTCGTAGGTTTTATAGTTGCTGGGGACTTAATTAATTGTGTTAACGAAAATTTTCCATTTCATTCTTTGTTGTTGTTCTATGCAGTCAGATAGCGTAATAATACTAGTCAGGGCCAACCGTTTACGAGACTTTGTAAACGAACATTCAAATAGTAAAAATTAAAATTATTTGCATTTTATTATAATTAAGCCCCCATGCAATCATTGTGTGAAACAGAGAATTGTGCCCGGACCGGCTTTCGAACCCCGGTCTACCCATTCCCATGAGCCGTTGCCCACTTTTTCTTTTTTAAATCTATTTTGTTCCTTATTGTTCGCTGATTAACACCCTTGAAGTTCATCGTTTATCCATTCACTCAATTTTTTTGTATTTTTATTTTCATTTTTTTATTTTTATTTTTTATTAAAGAGGGCAGCCAGCCCTCTGACTGAACGCACTGAGCTACCGTGCCGGCAAACCTTAACTGCTTCAGCCACAGCTCCTATGTACCTCAAATTTACAACTTATCACATGCTGCAATGCAGCGCCGGCCGGAGTGGCCGAGCGGTTCTAGGCGCTACTGTCGCAGGTTCGAATCCTGCCTCGGGAATGGATGTGTGTGATGTCCTTAGGTTAGTTAGGTTTAAGTAGTTCTAAGTTCTAGGGGACTGATGACTCAGAAGTTAAGTCCCATAGTGCTTAGAGCCATTTGAACCATTTTTTTTTTCAATGCAGCATTCCTCATCCGTTAACCCACTACTCACAAATCATTGATTCCCGTAGGAGTTCGGACGATATTAATACATCCGCACTGAAACAAACATCAAGGAGCCGTTGCGTTTATGTATCTGGCGATATGCACTGACTTCACCCTATCCTTTCACAACAGAGCTAAAGCTAAGATTTTAAAACGCTGTTCAGTTTGCTAAAAGCACTGCAGGTCATTTCTACTGTTTAGTCCCTCTGGCAAATATTTTTCAATTAGTCTAACCACAAAACCCCATCATTTGCTTCTATGAGTTCATTGTGCATTTGTCCTATTTTCTTTTCGACATTAACTCTGTATATTATTTCAGGCTTATTGTAATTGATTTTCAGGGATGCTCTTCATACTGGTAGTACTACTCGCTTCCATTAGTAGCTAAAGTTCGCCTGTTAAAGAGGGAAACAGATCTACGTCATCGGCTAAGGAGGTCGGCTTCTTCCTGATGGGCACCATACCCTCAGCATACACAGCTGCATGGTTTATGGATTCAACTTCTGAGGTCGCGTCTTTTGACGATCATGCCTTGACTACCTGTGCGTGACATGTTTGTTATACACTGACTATTATAGCATGAACACATCCAAATGTGCACTTGAGATTTAGCACACGCTCGATACAAGCTATCAGGGTACAATAAAGCACACATATAAATCAACATCGTGGTGGAAACGACATAGTAAGTCAGAAAGTAGGTGGTTGCGATCTGTTTCGGTTAATACACATTCTTTTCTTCGTTTTCTCGATATAAGTATCTAAAAACTTTATCCACGGCTGTCGAGAGCTGCTGATACGTAACCTTCTTGCTCGCCGCTTCTCTCAAGTTTTAATCCTGGTGGAAACTACATAGTACGTCAGAAAGTAGGTGGTTGCGATCTGTTTCAGTTAACACCCATCCTTCCTTCGTTTTCTCGGTATAAGGATCTAAAAACTTTATCCAGGGCTGTCGAGAACTGCTGATACGTAACCTCCTTGCTCGACTTTTATCTCATGTTTTAATTTTTCGTGATCCAATACCTAACAGAAGCTCTACCAGTGATACCCTCAATATGCTGACATGTTTATACTCAATTCCAAATGTAAAGATAATACGAAAAAGGTCCATTCTCAGAATATTTGGTTAACTTCCTTTTTGTAGCTGTCAGACTCTGTTTTTGCAGCTACTGAGAGGACAGATTTCGATACTGTAAGGAACACACGTGTCCTATACGTCGCAAATTTCTTTTAAGCTCATTTCACATTCGTGCTGAAATGTGTTCAGATAGCAATATATTCCGTTAACGACGTTTCTAGTCATCAGCCACAGCACCATTTCATTTGTAGCTTTCATTAAATAACTAGTACGCCTTTCCGCTAGAAAACCGAATTATTGGAATACACGAGTACTTTTATCCTATGACCAGACACTTTAAATTTCTAATTACACTCTGTAGAAAAATTTTTATACCAATCATTCACGACGCGGCTTCCCGTGCCCCCTCCGAACACATTCCAAACGACACGCTATTAGCAATAAAAACCAAAAGTACTCCCATCCCAGCGCACTCAGCTTCGAATGTTCCAGAAGCCATCAATAAGTAAGTAGTACGGTAGTATCACTTCATGACAACACAGATTGCAGTATTCCTTATATCCCCTAGTACAATTATTCCAAAGGAACACCAGAAAAAACAGTGAGCAACTCGAAGAAATATACGAATATCACTTTCTCGGTGGCATTGTGGAGGAAAACAATAGATTTTTCAAGAAAATCAATGTAAGAGCAACACTGAACAAAAGTGCTTTGCAAAATAAAAACGAACGTTCTGGTGAACAAGCTTGTCAGCTTCCACACTAAGAAAGGCTTTCTAAAGATCATAATATGAAGTGTCCTGGAAGGTAGCAAAGGAGGAGAAAGGTCGCATCGCAGCTGCAGCAATGTGGTTCTGGAGGAGCATTAGATGAACGAATGGGGTGGCTCTACAAGAAAAAGGAGAGAAGAGCTACTGAAAACTAAGCCAACGCGAAGCAAAACTCGTTGTGCATTTCTTCAAACATTTTCAAAGGCAAGTTGGTAGTGAAGACATCAAGGAGACTACCGAAGGCATCTTACTTAAAAATAAGATTACTGACGTCAAATGTTTTTCATATCTGGAAATGAAGATACTGCTAAAGGGAGGAATCTCTGGCTGTACATACGAAACCCCACACTTTGTAAGAAGAAACACCGTTCTCTAATGAAGTTGTCGGCATCCATGTACCCCGTTGTGCTGAACTCACTTCTGAAGCTGGCTTGTAACTCTGCTTGATTAAAATGTAATTTCGTTTTCCGATGCTGTGTGTGATAATTTTAATGAATATCGTATATATTACGTACAGGAGGATATTCCTAGCAAATTTAATATCTTGCCCGCCCAGTTCTTGTGGAATAGTGCGTAAAATATGTATACGTGACGTGTGGGTCGCTGGGATGAGTGCTTCTGTAGTGTGGAGTAGCGTTAATATTGTTATGCATAGTTGCTGAGATCAAAGAACTGCAGATGCTGTTGCTCGTCGCCGGCACGTAGTCCACCGTATTCGATTAACACCAGGGATGCATCCAACACTATCGCTTCCATCCGATCAAAGGGTCATCGTCATAAGTTTAAAATTCCCTGAGTCCATGACAAGCTGTGGACATCCTTAATCCTACGATTTGAGGTCTACGTAGTCGGTTGATGTCAGTGCATCATCTATTTCCCACTTACTTTTGTGACGGAAATTTGTTGCAGAACAGGCAGGCGTGAATCTGACTTACGGGCTAAGCAAATTTGGAAATTTGTGGTAAGGTCTTATGGGACCAAACTGCTGAGGTCATCGCTCCCTAAGTTTACGCACTAATTAATCTAACCTATACTAACAGACACACCCATGGCCGACGGAGGATTCGAACCTCCGACGGGGAGGGCCGCGCGAACCGTGACAAGCCGCCCGAGACCACGCGGCTACACCTCGCGGTCAGGTTAAGCAACAACGCCCTAACTAGCGTTAATTATATCCATTGCGGAGAATGGTTACACGCGACAGTAAGACGCTGATAGAACACGGCAACCATATTTATCTTAGTTCATGTTTATCTTAATTCTTTTGTGTGTTCTTGCCATGCTGATACAGGATATAAAAATATTCCTTTCTAATTTAGCTACTTTCTCTGTAATTTCTAAATATACACTTTTATTGACACTAAACTAACATGATTATATGTTGCATTCAACAAATCGAATAATGTATTTAAAATATTAATATTTACAAGCACAGTAGTTTCAAAAGAATGTCTTTGAATTTGGAGAGAATTGAAATCAGAAATTAACAACAAACGGCTTCTCTGTTTGTGTGGTCCTCCCTTCATTTCCTGCACTAAGCCCAAATATAGTCCCACTACGCAGTTGCATCCCACCGTACTTGGTATTTTGTTCCCACAGACCAAACATCTTTGTGGAAATGTTCGCAATATTCCTCACTCACATCAAAATTCTTTCTGACGAGATCAATATTTGATTCCGCTGGAGCGATTTAGTTGAATTTTTTTATCCTGAGGCATTGTAGCTTTAATTTAAAACATGTATAAATTCTGCGTAGTTCTCACTCCTTTTATTGCCTAGAAACCCATGCACCACCTTTCTAAATGACTCCCGCGAATTCCGTTCTTCTGGAGTTATTGCTTCGTTCAGATCTTTCGACAGGTAAAAATTCCACCTTCCACTTTTGCGTCGGATATCTGGGTAAAAGTTTATCTTACAATCTGCAGAGCTGCAGGATCGATAGCCAAATCTTTAATGAACTCTTTAATTAGTCCCACCTTAATATGCAGAGACGTAACCAAATTTTTCGCTGGATACAAAGGTTCTCGAAGTACATTATTTGTGCCAAGAATTAACTTTTCCCTCACAGGCCATTCTTTACTAATTAGGATGATTTTCTGCTTTCTCAAAGACGGAGGAAACGTGAGTAATTTGTGATGTCTCCTTGAAGGCTTACAAGGAATTTTATCATATTAGTACCTCCAAGCCGGCCGCGGTGGTCTCGCGGTTCTAGGCGCGCAGTCCGGAACCGTGCGACTCCTACGGTCGCAGGTTCGAATCCTGCCTCGGGCATGGATGTGTGTGATGTCCTTAGGTTAGTTAGGTTTAAGTAGTTCTAAGTTCTCGGGGACTGATAACCACAGCAGTTGAGTCCCATAGTGCTCAGAGCCATTTGAGCCAGTACCTCCAAATAATAACCTAGAAAAAAGTGGAATAACTTGGCATTTGAGAGTTATGTAGTGGTAGCTTACGGTACTAATAAGGACAAAGGAGATAAAACGAATAGCCAGAATGAGCCTGGGTGACATCTAGTGAGTATCTGTCGAAGTAAATGGACGAAGGATTTTGTATTCTGTGTTTGTTAAATACAAGAATATCCTACACATTAAAAAAAGTAATTGATATTTGCTTAAATCTATTGTTGTTTTCGTGTACTACTGGTCAATGTGAATCGTCTAGTATTGTTAAATTGACATAAACAGCTTCTTGTTACACAACATAATAAAATAAGCGTAGCGTAAGAATGTCACCTACAACAAATGAACGAATTCCCTCATGAAAATACCAGCAACTAAACACAGTACCTGTAGCCCAATACCACAAATTCGTCACGCTATTTCTTCAAATTTGCAGGGTACCGCAAAGTTCCATATAATCTGTAAGAAGAAATCCCTATTGCCGCTTCTGTGGTGAATGTAGTGTCTCAGGATGACACACCACTAATACGATGATAGCTCGGCCCATACTGCAACAAAAGTCGGAAAAAGCAGACAAGACATATATGGAAGGTACTGTACTGCTACAAGAAGGAGATTACTGGCACTAAAGTAAAGCAGAGTGTAGCGTACAGTTTTGTCGATATGTTTCCAAGAACAATCCCTTTAGTTTTACATAGGGTACCCCTATGTACTCTCTGACAGAGTGAGGGAGGGCATCTTCTTCACAGCACTGCAGAAGTGTCAATATAATTCCTAAAAAACACTATACTCGCGGTTTAATTACATATTCATGGAAAGTAAATTTTGTTTAAAATTGCAATTAACTCTTAAGAGTTTAGATGACGGAAGACCACCCGGTGCATGGATATGTCGGAATGGAGGAGTTTTGGCGCTTAATCAAAGCAGGTGATGACATCATGCCGAACTCATGTCGTTCTCTCTGAACTCACAAGGTTTTTCTCTTCGATAAAACTTCCTTGTCACTTGACTGTAGAGAGTAGAGGCATGGTTGCCCATCTTATTATCCTCTTTATAGACTCTTGTATTGATAAGTATGGTTGGTTCTGAGCACTATGGGACTCAACTGCTGTGGTCATTAGTCCCCTAGAACTTAGAACTACTTAAACCTAACTAACCTAAGGACATCACACACATGCATGCCCGAGGCGGGATTCGAACCTGCGACCGTAGCAGTCGCACGGATCCAGACTGCGCGCCTAGAACCGCGAGACCACCGCGGCCGGCTATTGATAAGTAACACAGTATTTAACCTGGTTATCTCTCTACAGAAATTCGCTAAATGAACCATACCAATATAATCGAATCCGATGCCAGTGCAGATAATGTTACGTCTGACTTTACGACACAACTTAGGATCTCAGTTCTATCTCATTTTTGCGGTATCAGAAAAGAGCACTGAAAAAGAAGGCGCACTGCGCGCTTAGCAACGGCGTACAACCGTCGAAAAGTTATAAAAATGATTACAGGATACCTTAATTAACAACACATTATTTGCAGCATATTAATGCTTACTTCCATTTATAGTTCACGTAAAAAGTAAATAAAAAATACCATTGTCCACTGTCCTACATGCAATGGCTCATCTAGACAGATTATACCATGATGGTCTGATGTGCGTCGTACGGACCTAAAATTTATCTCCGAGTGTGCGCGCGTGTGTGTGTGTGTGTGTGTGTGTGTGTGTGTGTGTGTGTGTGTGGTCTCTCTCTCTCTGTCTCTCTCTCTCTTTCCCTCTTTCTCTTTTAGTAGTGCTACCTTTCTTATTATCTGTTTATTTTCGTACTGGTAGAGCTTTTCGTGAAATGCGGTACCTTTACGGAAACGGCAGTAGCATAGCTGAAGATGGTTGCAAGAGAGGGGCGAGACAATTTTCATAGATTGTTGGAGAGAACACCACACATCAACTTAAAATAATTGTTTGCAGTGTACAGTTATTTGTATACACTATAAATGTTCATTGCACATTTTCGAATTTTCTGAAATGTCATTTTCGACTGTGTTATGATGTTTTGAAAATTGGTCTTCGCATGAAACCAGTCATAGAGTGAATAAAAAGTAAAAATTTACAGCTTTGGATTGGTTTTTAATTCTACTGATTAACAGAAATTGCTGATCAAAGCTACTCCATCATGCTGGAAGTTCGTAAATACAATAATTCTAAAAATTTCTCATATTTCCTGATATGGAATTGGCAGACAGCTTATCAAGCACCACTCCGTTAGCATATTAAATAACAGCGGAAATATTCTCATAGATGTTTCACTTTCATTCACGATTGTATCTTATGAGGCGAAGAAATGAAAAGAAAATTGCATGGAACTTACATGCATTAGGAGATACCTTCCATTTGCGTACACGTTTCATGTCAAAATTTATACCGTTGGTACCCTTTAATGATTCATTCACTCAGAGTAATTTTTGTTTATCGTTTGGCGATCTTCAAGACAAAGTCATGGAAGGGGAATACACTGCTCACTGGAAACGGAAAGATTTCTCTCTCCTGGAAGTTCTCTTCTCTAAACTCGGAGAATTAATAACGTTTTCTATCAAATTTTCGGTGATTATTATGGAGGCGTTACTCAAACATCCGACCTGTACATCAACCGTAATGTTCACAAAACATCAAGAAAACCTTAATTTCGTGATGTCTGATTCCCGGGAATACTCTATCCCCAAAAACTTCTTTGTTAAAATGGGACGAAGAGCTGTGGGTAAGGGATGTGGATAGAAGTGTGGTTAAGTATCTGACAAACATGTTCTATCATGCTGCCTCGCAGCTTAATATGGAATTAGAGTTACACTGATCCAGACTGGACTATTAGGAGACGGGGTGTATTTTAATATTTCGAGCTCTAGTAAACTCTCCGGCCTCTGCCAAAATGAGATCTCTAAATCTTGTCATGCAAATGCCCGAATGCTTCCTTTGGAACAGCAGGGCCGATTTCCTTACTGTGGCTCACATCAGCGTTTGTGCTTCGTTCGTAATGATCTCGTTGGCGATACGGTGTTGAATAGTAGATCCTAAATTTAATGAGAAATGAAATATGATATTATGTACCGGAAAAATTAATGAAGAAGTGACCTTGAAGTGTAAGACCGTAAGGTGTTTCAACTACAGTAACTTAAGTAACAGTTTATAAGAAACGTAGAATATACTCGTAAAATGGTAACACACTAATGATTTATCGGCGTTATATTAGTACTTTAGCATCATTGAAGCTAGATATTATTGTGAGTTGTACCAGCTGGGAAGAGATGTACATCCGCTTAAATGTGGTACGCTATCATATGCCCTGAATATGAGGTACCTGCAATACTAGTTCAAATGGCTCTGAGCACTATGCGACTTAACTTCTGAGGTCATCTGTCGCCTAGAACTTAGAACTAATTAAACCTAACTAACCTAAGGACATCACACACATCCTTGCCCGAGGTAGGATTTGAACCTGCGACCGTAGCGGTCGCTCGGCTCCAGACTGTAGCGCCTAGAACCGCACGGCCACTCCGGCCGGCGTACCTGCAATACTGTCTTGGTTACCTGTCTGTACAAGCAAACAATAACAAAATAAAACACATATGTCTTCACACACACATATATAGGCGTTTCCTACCTTTTCATTAAGGTTCATGAAAATTTGAAAGACACCTGGAACTGCCTACATATGAACAGAATATGGATGTAATTAACTTGAAGCTTGTAACCACAAGAAAATGGAGGAGAATTAGGCTCGCACGTCCGATGGACCTCGAAGACTGTATAGACGAAGTAATAGAGATAAAGAAGAAACTACATGTGTTTCTTAAGTACAAATGTGACTGACATATAGTTACTTTTATTTCGTTTAGATGCAATCACATAACAAGTCCTCAGTCGCTACCAGTTGTAAGCCTTCGCTATCGTGTCGCCTTAGTTCGTCGAGCAAGTACATTCAGGAATTAACACTTTACTGGCCGAGGAAGAAAGTCATCCTCAGCTCACAGAATTGGTAATAGTCACGATGGGTTCTGATTACCGCTGGTAGGATGCGAATTAGCCTTCTTTACTTAGCACTACATTCTTTCACAGATATATTAGACAACAAAAATAAACCATAAGCGATTAACGCAGTGGCCTCTCTTTATTGCTAATACGCCTGACGAACGCACACAGATTCCAAAACGTCGTATCGACTGGAAAGTGAGCTAGTCTCTGTTGTGCACGCTTCAAACAATTCTTGCTGCAGCCGCTACATCGTGTGCATTATTGCGTAACAAACCTGGCACGGATCCAGCCATATTTTACTGGTGTTAACCCTAGAACCAGGCTGTGCCTGCGACACGCCATTTAGTTATTTCTAACTGCGTATGCGCCTCTGGCTGGTAGCGCGCTGTGTTTCTGTCTACCATCAGTGTTCATATTATTCAATGTAGTGGCAGTACCAATAGAAGGATTTTATATTGTGTCGGTTATCTTGCTTGTGTCTTGGCAACGTGCGACCCCACAGCGTATTTTAAGTAAGAGTATTTCATACAATGTATCTTACTTTATTTTTAAAATCATGTCATATACAGTTGTTACAATATTAGTCAGGGTAAAAGACACTATGCTGCCCATTTAATTTTAATTTCATAATATTTTTAGCTATCAAAATGGCGTATTCACGCCTCGGCTTTTCGGTAGAAGAAATTACGAAAATATTGAATGATGATGCAGAAACTGACAATATAAACTACTGTGACTTCAGTGATTTTGAACAAAATAGAGTTGTTGAAGAAGATGATGCCCCAATTGAAGAACATGATTTGGAGAACGAGTTTGAAGGATATTTCGATGTGAAAGTGAAGAAGGCATTGTGTGGACTATCACAGAATGGCGTAAGAGAACATGTTGTCGTTTGAGTCTTCAGTCTTCAGTCTTTAATGCGGCCCACCACGAATTCCTCTGCTGGGCAGAGCAGCAACTGCAACATACGTCCTCTATCTCTCTCTTCCTCTACAGTTTTTATCCTCTACAGCTCCTTATGGTACCATGGAAGTTATTTCCTGACTTCTCAACAGATTTCCTATCATCCTGTCCCTTCTCCTTGTCAGTGTTTCCATATATTCCTTAACTCGCTTATTCTGCGGAGAACCTACTAATCCTTACCTTACCAGTCCAACTAATTTTCAAACTGCTTCTGTGGCATTGCATCTCACGTGCTTGTATTCTGGTCCGCTCCGGTTTTCCCACGGTCCTTGACAAACTGCCATAGAATGCTCTGCTCCAGACATACATTCTCAGAAATATCTTCCTCTAATTAAGACCTAAGTTTGATACTAGTAGCAAGCCTGCTTTTTATGTCCTCTTTGCTCCGTCCATTATCGGTTATTTTGTTGCCTAGGAAGTAGAACTCCCTAACCTCCTCTATTTCCTGACCTCTTATTTCGGTATTAAATTTCTCACAGTTCTGATTTCTGCTACCTCTCATTACTACGTTTATCCTTTTCTTCTTTTTTGTCGATTTACTCTTAGCTCATGTCCTTTATTTTTTAGACTGTTCATTTCATTAAACAGACGCTATAATTATTCCTCACTTTCGCTTAGGACAGCAATGTTATCAGAAAAACATGTGTCTGACATCCCTTCACCTAGAATTTTAACTCCACTCTTGAAACGTTTTTAGCCGGCCGGTGTGGCCGTGCGGTTAAAGGCGCTTCAGTCTGGAACCGCGTGACCGCTACGGTCGCAGGTTCGAATCCTGCCTCGGGCATGGATGTGTGTGCTGTCCTTAGGTTAGTTAGGTTTAATTAGTTCTAAGTTCTAGGCGACTGATGACCTCAGAAGTTAAGTCGCATAGTGCTCAGAGCCATTTGAACCATTTTTTTGGACTTTTTTTTTGTTTCTGTCATGGCTTCTTAGATGTACAGTAGGGGTGAAAGACTACATCCCTGTCTTACAGCCTGTTTAATCCGAGGCCTTTGTTCTTCGACCTCTAGTCTTACTGTTACCTCTTGGTATTTGTACTAAGTGTACATTATCCGTCTTTACATATGGTTTACCTTTATTTTTCCCAGAATTTCGAACAGCTAGCACCATTTTACACTGTCTAACACTTTTCCCATACTGACAATGCCTATGAAGCTGTCTTATCTTCCATATTGATTCCATTATCAACCGCAACGTCAGAAATGTCTCTCTGGCTCTACCTTTCCTAAAGCCATACCTACCGTCATCTAAGAGATCCTCAGTTTTCTTTCCATTCTTGTTTATTATTCTTGTCAGCAACTTGCATGCATGACCTTTTAAGTTAATTGTGCGATAATTCTCTCATTTGTCGGCTCTTGCTATCTTGTGAATTGTTTTGATGTTGCTTTTGCTGAAGTCTTATGGTATATCGCCACTCCCATACACTCTACACGCCAACATGAGTTATCATTTCCCCCCCTCCCCCCCCCCCCCAATGATTTTAGAAAATCCGATGGAACGTTTTCTATCCCGTCTGCTATATCTGATGTTAAGTCGTCCAAAGGTCTTTTAAATTCTGATTCTAATACTGGATCTCGTACCTTCTCCCCATCGGCTCCTTTTTCTTCTTCTATCGCACCGTCAGACAAGTCCTCTCCCTTATAGATGCCTTCAATGTACTACTTACACCTACTCCCTCTCTTCTCGGCATTTAACAATGAAATTCCCATTCCAGTCTTCAATGTTTCTGACGTCACTTTTAATTTCACCGTAGTTTGTTTTGACTTTTTATACACTGAGCCAGACCTTTCCATAGTCATTCCTTTTCGAATCCTTCACTTGTTTTATTCAGCCATTTCGCCTTACTTTTCCCGGCTGTATTCCTACATTCCAGAATTTCCATGCACATTTTTGAACTCCCTTCTTTCGTCAATATCGTCATATACTTTCTCTGCCTCATCATACTCTACTTGTAACGTCGAGATATATACCTGAAACATCGCTGTTGGTGTTGGTCTGCTGTCGATTCTGACGAGAATAACCGTATCACTGAACTGTTCATAGTAACTCGCTCGTTACCCTACCTTCCTATTCATAACGAATCCTTCTCCCATTCTACCAATTTTCGCTGCTGTTGATATTACGCTTTACTCGCCTGGCCAGAGATCATTGTCTTCTTTCCATTTTACTTTTCTGATCTTCTAGCTCCTCTACCACGTTCATACTTCTGACATTAACGCTCCGACCCGTAGAACATTACCTTTCGCTGGTAATTCAATCTTTTTCTCATTGCCATTATCCTCTTGACAGTTTTCTCCCAGAGGTCCGAATGAGGGACTAGTCCGGAAACTTTTGTCTGTGGAGAGATAGCCATGACAATTTTTTCTATAACGGGCCACATTTCATGCGAACACACGTTATGTGTCTTAAATGAACGGGTCTACATTGTCTTTGGCAGCCTCCTGCCTTAGGTCGTTGGTGGTTATTCCGCCTTTTAGAGACAGTTTTCCACCCCAAGACTAAGAGAATACCCTGAACTTCTGTCCGCTCCTCTGCCCACTTTGGCAGGACGAAGGTGACTTCCTGTTCCGGAAGTCTCCATTTGGAATTACTGACGACTTTTATTCAATATTTAAGCAGTCTCGAGGTTCAAACCAGTGACCGAGAGCGTTTTGATTGCTGGTCAAAGAGGGTATCCGCATCGGAATTGTGTTGACTTAAGAGAACGAGGGCTTAAATGTATTGTTTCAGATTACAGTAATTTCTATCAAAAGGTCAACATTAAAGAGATTACAGATGTAAAAGCTCATAGTTGATAGAGAAAGGAGTTTATATTACTCTATAACAATTAAAATAACATCGAAATTAAATATTTAATAAATTAAAATATATTAATTTACTTGATTCTTCAGTGGGTCACCAATGACCTCACAATGAGATTCGTGTCATGAGCTTTGCTGTGTAGTACTAGAGATAAGAATTTACATGCCGTCTACGACTTAACGGATTGTGAAGATGCCCATTGTGTGGCCAAAACCGGTTGGGATTTAAAATTTATTCAGCAGTTTGTTTAAAGGAAATGAAAGAAGAGTGTGATATAACAGGTAATCGGTCTCCCAACTATCATATGTAGTGCTATCATCATGGTCGGAAAAGAATTTTCATTACTTCAGCTCCTTAACTCGAATCAAGGACAGTCTAGTTCCATGGTTCAATAAAAATAGGAAGATTACGGTTCAAGGTCCTGTTTTCTACGAGGTTATTAACTCGCATTAGGGAAAGGCATGGAGGGAAAGGGCCGTGCCCTTTCAAAGTAACTACCCAGGCATCAAGTTTAAGTGAATTACGTAAATCACTAAACATTTTGATCCGGATGGGTGGACGGGTATCTGAACCACCCTCTTCCTGAGTAAAAGCCCACGGCCTTGCTACTGTCTCACCTTGTTAGGCCTAAGTATCAACAGAGGAGTGTAGAATATGCCACTATGAAATTCCAATTATTAGTTGAATAGTTGCCTCATCTCCGTGTGCCGGACACATTCGAGAAGTCTGTATGAGAAATCGGCATCAGGTACCAAAATTAAGCCTTACTGTGCTGCACAGTCAGAAGATAAAGAAGTATATGTGCATGAACTAGCTTTTTTATATTTCGCTGCTGCCGTTGGTTGGTATGTTAAGAATTTTCGGATAGCGCTCTACGTAGCGAGCAATGGAGCTGAATTTTTTATACAAATGTCATACGCTGTTTACCTACTTAGCGACTGAATGTTTAAAAATTCTTCTTGGTGCATGACTTCGCTAGACAACAAATGTATCTAGGGCCAATGATTTATTCTGGGCGTCGAGTTCTGAAATCGGAGACGTCCCTGCGTAACCCCTCCTCAATTTTTCCTAATAAATGCCTGAGCTAAACAACATGCTTCTAGGACCAATAGTTTCGTATCTGATGTAGGCACGCAAAATAAGACTTTTAATTCTCTATTTAACATTCTTTGTGGTTGAATTTTAAATAATAATTTGCTAGCGATCGTATAGGTCGCACAAAGAGTATTAGCTCCAAATTTCAGATATTTATTACCAACGATTTAGCTTGGGTATGGACGAGGAGGTGACGAAAACGCACGGGGACGAGGAGGTCACGTTGCAGCGTGGAATTCCGCGTTCCACTACACTGCGAAGCGTGAAATAATGAATTCAGCCTGTTAGGTTTTGGCCTCGTGCAGAGGAACGTTGCCAATGAGAGGCGACATTGTTTTACGTTACAAGCAGAACAGGGAAGCTGCCATATTGTATGCCGTTAAACATCTATCTGGTGCGTTTTCTTTCCAATATAGTATTTTGGTACGAGTATTAGGTGTTTCAAAGCGTCAGAAATTGGAGGATCTTTCGGAAACGTGTCGTTTTGGCCTTGGTTTCTTATTAGAAAATGACAAGAATCTACATATCGGTAGGTAAGGGCTTCCTTTAGTGAATGTTTTAAGTATATAAGTTTTTTGCTGCCAAAGTACGGCACAAAACGATCTATCAGAAGCGCATCTGTTTGGTACAATTTTCGTATTAAATACCAAATGATGTAGTTACAGTCTTTACATAGTGCATATCGTATACGGAGACATGCGAACTATGTTGAAACTATAGCACAGCTGAGAAGATCGTGAGCTGTAAGCCGTAAAGACTAAGGTAGCAGTTTCACGTCTATCTCCTTCCAATATTTTTCACAATTGTTGTCTACAAGATTCTCGGTTTTTATTATTCATTTCATAGCCGCGGTATCTCAAAAGCTGGAGTAATTTACTGTAAAAAAATATTTTTACTGCTGTTCTTGTTGACCATAAATCTGAACATGACTTCCAGAAAGTAAACACGAATTATACAGTGGAAGTTTTTGATAATATGGAACTTCCTGTTATATACATATAAAGTCGAGGACGGCCGCTGGAGAGCCGAGAGAGCCAATCGCGTTAACGAGCTCGTCCTGCGTTCCGACGGCGCTGACTCTAGTCAGGTCGGACGTATCGCCTGTGTCCACATCGAAGTTAGCTGCATCGTCCTGTGTGAGGATGGCTTCAGGTGGTACCACGTCTCAAAGGCAGGAACTACAGTAATACCCATTTAAGCCCGTCAACGGGAGAATTTTACTAGATCCTTCGTCAGTGTGAGTACAAGATAAATAAAAAACATCGCCGACAAATGTAATGTTTCCACAACCAATGGTTGAAATCCCTTTAACGCTTTCCTTGTTTCGATAACCAGTAATTTAACTTGTGGATTGTTGTGTCAGTCAATCAGTGTAGCTACACATTTCCTGAAAACAACATACCAAGACAACGCTTAGAGACTCTAATGTCATAACGAGCTGGTCGCAGTATTTCCTTTTCTAAAAGAAACAACTATAGTTAAAAGACACTCACTATTGATACAGGCACACAGACTGACTCTTTTTCTTCTTCCTGGTCTCTTTAACAGTGAGCAAGCAGCTGTATTTAACATACTTGACCTAACCGGCTAGTATAATTGCAAAGATGTATAGCAGCATATGTATTAAAATAATTTAGGAAATAACGACGGTTTCACATGGTAGCTCAGTAGGTATAAGGTGTAGCTGACGGAGGACATCGAAAATATTTAGTGAAGGGCAGCTCGTTTTGTACGAGTATTATAGCTAAATAGGGGAAGGGTGTGTTATGGATATGGCATGCGAGTTGGGTTGGGAATCATTAAAAGTAAGCCATCTTTCGCTGTGGCGAGATCTTTTCGTCAAATTTCAAACACCAGCTTTCTCCTCCAAATTCCAAAGTATTTTGTTGACGCACGCTACGTAAGGAGATACGGTCTCTGTAATAAAACAAGAGAAATTGGAGCTCGCACGGAGAAATTGTGTGTTTATTTTTCCTGCCCCTTATTCGGGAGTGGAACGGAAGAGAAACAGTGCGATAGTAGGTCGAGGAGCACTCTCCTAAGAAATGAGTTTGATCCCGAGTACTTACTTTTTTTCCCTTGGAGTGTCAGGTTAAAATTCCCTGGTTCGGTCCGGAGTCAGTCGTAATTTGATCTCACTTATCGTTTCTTTCGCCTGCTGCATACGTTTGTTTGCGGGTAGAATGTCGTGTTACGTCGTAGTTAAGAGAACACATTAAACTGCAGTTCACCCCACAGCCGACCACGTATTTCCATTTTAAGTCTGGAGGAAGGCAGGCCTGTAAAAACTCAAACATTTGTACAGGGTATCACAAAAAGGTACGGCCAAACTTTCAGGAAACATTCCCCACACAGAAATAAAGTAAAGATGTTATGTGGACATGTGTCCGGAGACGCTTAATTTCCATGTTAGAGCTCATTTTAATTTCGTCAGTATGTACTGTACTTCCTCGGTTCACCGCCATGATTTCATTCGGGATACTCTACCTGTGCTGCTAGAACATGTGCCTTTACAAGACGACACAACATGTGGTTCATGCACGATGGAGCTCCTGCACATTTCAGTCGAAGTGTTCGTACGCTTCTCAACAACAGATTCGGTGACCGATGGATTGGTACAGGCGGACCAATTCCATGGCCTCCACGCTCTCCTGACCTCAACCGTCTTGACTTTCATTTATGGGGGCGTTTGAAAGCTCTTGTCTACGCAACCCCGATACCAAATGTAGAGACTCTTCGTGCTCGTATTGTGGACGGCTGTGATACAATACGCCATTCTCCAGGGCTGCATCAGCGCATCAGGGATTCCATGCGACGGAGGGTGGATCCATGTCTCCTCGCTAACGGAGGACATTTTGAACATTTCCTGTAACAAAGTGTTTGAAGTCACGCTGGTACGTTCTGTTGCAGTGTGTTTCCATTCCATGATTAATGTGATTTGAAGAGAAGTAATAAAATGAGCTCTAACATGGAAAGTTAGCGTTTCCGGACACATGTCCACATAACATATTTTCTTTATTTGTGTCTGAGGAATGTTTCCTGAAAGTTCGGCCGTACCTTTTTGTAACACCCTGTATATCTAGTCATTTACGATGCACTAACGTATTTCAGAGGAGGAAATAAGCAAACAGGAGATATCCACCGAATCACAATATACGGAATTCCCCAAGTCAGGGGTTTCATTTCAGTTACAGTGACAGCTCGGCGGTTGAAAAAGAGCGGAGCGCGTCATATTCCCGCTGCCGCGTTTGACGTTTTGCGTTTGCCCTGAGCTTTCAGCTAAGACCCGTATGTTTCTATTTTGGACGAGACGCGCGGCTAGGAAAGAATGTGGGACAAAGCGCGCTATTTCCAACGTTTCGGGGGCGGGCCCACGCCGTGTAATCCAGTGCGTTCCTCCGGCCGGCCGGCGCCTTTGATGTGCGCTGCGCTATCAGCCGTGGAGCACAGAAAAAGCGGCGCGCACCCTGCCGGAAGTAACGTCCGGCCACAGCTGGCTGCCCGCCGCTCGCCACTTTGCACTTGGCGTCACGGTCGCCACCTAGAAAACTGCTCGCTATGCTTTAAATAGCGCGTGCAACCGCAGCTCCTCGGGGCTGTTTGAACCCGCAGTTGACGTCAGCGAGGGCTAAATGTGTTGACTTCGCATTCTGTTCCAGTCATTAGAAATGCGTCACAGCTAATGCTCCTCCGAAGGCCTACATTCTCCTTTAGTTTGATTACATTTCGAGTCTCGTGTTGTTGAGACAACACACACGCACACCTACACACACACACACACACATACAACATACACACACGCACAAGCAAACAAACAAACACTTCGCCCTTTTCTTCACTTTCATTTGAAACTTCCTGAACGTAAGCAGCGACCCACACACACACACACACACACACACACACACACACATACCAAGTAGTTTTCTATTCTACCGAATGAAACAAATTCAGTCTTACTTGGAAAAGCAGGGTACAGACTGCAGAAATAACAAAGTGCATCAAAGAAATGTACCGTTTCAATGAAATGTATAAATGATGAAAAACTGTCATCATAGGGGTCCATCACGCCTGAACTGTAGGACCAATATTATTCCTGGCGTACATCAGTTATTTTCCAGGAATCATTTCGCACAAGGTAAAAGTTCTCTTTCCTGTAAGAAACCACATCGTAACGACCGTTGAGATGCAAGTCTTCCGAGTACGGAGAGCAAATGAAACTACCGTGGATACATACCGTTGATAAACTGGGATTAAGCAATTATTGAACATAAAGAAAAAATTTTCTTGTAAAATAACCCCACCAAGCTGTTAAACGGTTTTATTTTATTCTTCTGCAACAAATTCCGACCCATCCGGTTATTTTCTGGAAGAATTTTTAAAATTAAGAAAAAGTTATCTTGACCAGTTAGTTCGAAACTAGTTGTACAGTAATACTACAAAAACTTTTAACAGCTCGATTTGGTTACTTTCCGAGAAAATGTCATTTATGCAGGCTGTGTCGCACAGCTATAAGAAGCCTGTCTACAGAATCAAACACTGACAATTTCTTCTTATAACGGAAAATTATGCAGTAAAATTAAATGTACACGATAATTAAAACAGACCGTATAACAAGCATAAAAGGACACGGCCGTCTTCCTTCCCCGTCCTTCCCTAATCCAATGAGACAGATGGCCTCGCTGTCTGGTCTCCTCCCCCAAAAACAACCCAACCCAACAAGCACAAAATTTTCAGGGATGTAAACTATGTGCTCAAAAGCATCCGGACAACCCCCAAAAACAAAAGTTTTCCATATTAGGTTCATTGTGCTGCCACCTACTGCCAGGTACTCCATATCAGTGACCTCAGTAGTCACAACACATCGTGAGACAGCAGAATGGGGCGCTCCGCAGAACTCACGGACTTCGAACGTGGTCAGGTGATGGGGGTCACTTGTGTCATACGTCTGTACGCGAGATTTTCATACCTCTAAACATCCCTAGGTCCACTGCTCCCGATGTGATACCCATGTGGAAACGTGAAGAGACACGTACTGCACAAAAGCGTACAGACCGACCTCGCCTTTGACTGACAGAGACCGCCGACAGTTGAAGAGGGTCGTAAAGAGTAATAGACAGACATGTATCCAGACCATCACACAGGACTTCTAAACTGCATCAGAATCCACTTCCAGTACTATCGAAGTTAGGTGGGTGGTGAGAAAATTTGGATTTCATGGTCGAGCGGCTGCTCATAAGCCACACATCACCCTGGTAACTGCCAGAGGACGCCTCGCTTGGTGTAAAGACAGTAAACATTGAACGACTGAACAGTGGAAAAACGTTGTGTGGGTTGACGAATCACGGTACACAATGTGGCGATCCGATGGCAGGATCTGTATATGGCGAATGCCCGGTGAACATCATCTGCCAGCATGTATATTGCGACAGTAAAATTCGGAGGCGGTGGTGTTATGGTGCGGTCGTGTTTTTCATGGAGGGGGCTTGCACCCCTAGTTGTTTTCCATTGCACTATCAGGGCACAGGCCTACATTGATGTTTTAGGCACCTTCTTGCTTCCCCCTGCTGAAGAGAAATTTCGGGATGGTGATTGCATTTTTCTACACGATCGAGCACCTGTTCATAATGCACGGCCCCTGGCGGAGTGGTTACACGACAATAACACCTCTGTAATGGAATGGCCTGCTCAGTCCTGACCTGAATCCCATAGAACACCTCTGGGATGGTTTGGAAGCTGATTTCGTGCCTGACCTAACCGATCGACATCGATACCTCTCCTCTGTGCATTACTCCGTGAAGAATGGACTGCCACTCCCCAAGAAACCTTCCAGCACCTGATTGAACGTATACCTGCGAGAGTGGAAGCTGTCATCAAGGCTAAGGGTGGGCAGACACCATATTGAATTCCAGCATTACGATCTAGGGTGCCACGAACTTGTAAGTCATTTTTATCCATGTGTTTGGATACTTTTGATCACTCAGTGTATATATATTTCCGTCTGGTTGTGTGAACACACAACGATGCTATCGTTATAAATGCGTTTTAGAGCAAGCATTTAAAAACGAACTTACTACGGAGCGAAGACTGACTTATAAATTGATAAAGGATGAACTAAATGAAGACCTTTCTCATTTTCAGAGAACACAGTATCAATTAAGAGAACCTGCATCGAATTCTGTGACGAATGGTGCAGTAACATCATTGCATTTCATGCTTTAGACAATAACGAACTTGGTGTGTTAAAACTCAAATATTAAATTTACAGATACATGTATTATTACAAAGTTTATTGTGGTACATTATTCAAACAGTTAAAAGTTGTCAAGGAAGTTAGGACCCAGTTCGCTTTCAATCCTGAGATTGTCAATGAACACATCCTGATGTTTTCGCTCTGTTATCAAGTATAGTACCTTAAGGTATTTTACAAATTTGAAAGACCATCAAGTTGCCATTCTATTAAACCGGAATCATTCGTTGAACGTTAGACACAAATGTAGAAGGTCCTATCCTACTTTCCTACAGATACTTCTTGTTTGGAATATGTGGCAGGGGGTCTGAATACTCTTCGTCACAATTTGTGTTTGTGACTTAAATACACGAATCTCCGTTGCACTGTACACTAGTTGGAAAGTGGAAATTTGTGGTAAGGTCTTATGGGACCAAGCTGCTTAGGTCATCGGTCCCTAAGCTTACACACTACTTAATCTAAATTAAACTAACTTACGCTATGGACAACACACACACACACACACACACACACACACACCTATGCGTGAGGGATTACTTGAACCTCCGGCAGTGGCAGCGGTGCGACCCAATTACTTGATTCATAATGGTAAATACCTCTTTGAATTACCAAGGCAAGGATGAAAAAGGCCAGAGTAGAAAAAAATTCCCTATTTAAAATGGGCTTAAAACTCGAAATTAGGCTGTTGTGCTGAATGAAGCACTTATGCTAACAAAACTGACTGTTAGGGAAGACGCTTCTATTTGAGTATGGAGAAAGTAAATATTTTAAACATGGCTGCGCTTCAGCAGCGGTGCATGTAGAAACGTGATAGGAATGGAAAATAACAGCTAACCAGTTGCAGAATTAAAGATTTATAAATCCTTTACCATGGTTTATAAATAAATTTGTCTTCGTCGGAAGGAAAATAGATTATTGAAGCAATTATCACAAATAATTACAAATGTCTACCAGAGAAGGAAACAAAATCGAAAAATTAAAAAGAAAAAAAATAGATGAGGATACTCGATCTTAAAATGGCATATTGACAGAAACGGATGTTGAATACTTATTTCTCGTTTCCAGTACAATGTGCACGCCACCCACAAATATCAGCATTTAAAATGCTTAATGGAAGGCAGTAGCCCAATACTGTAGGGCATGTTCGTAAGACTTCAGAATAAAACACAGTCTAGATTGGCTGCCTCTGACATTTAATTTGGGGCATACAAGACTAGTGATATGAGCCGACTGACTAAGCTGTGCAGGTACTGACGCTTACTGCGGATACAAGTACTCGGATAGCCGCACTGAGAAGTCAGAGTCTGATTCAGAAAATAAAATGGTTTGTAGCTAATATCAAAACTAAATAAAACTAATAAAAATAGCATAAAAGGAGGAAGAAGGGGGAAAAGTGTTAATATCACCTCCGAAGGTTTTTCGTGCCTTTACTGAATGGTGGTGCGTCTTGAATGTTTTTCATCGGCTTCTCATTAGAAAATCGCATGTTTTCTACTATGGGCGTCGTTGTTCCAACCTCCATCACAGTGGCGTCAAAAGAATGGTTGAAATGTAGGTAAGAGGGGCCGTGACGAACTTTCTATAGAGAGAAACGTCCACGGTGGCTCTGGGCAAAACTGGAGTGAAGTTTGGTGCTAATGAGGCATCAATAACCCACCTTATGTCACATGGGCTACTGAGCTGTGACCTTTTCTTCAAATGTGAGGACGTGTTGATGTTTGAGGATTTGTCGAGGCCGAGGGTGACGTCACAGGGTACCACACATTTGCACCATCAGGGAGGAGGGCTGTAGGCACCTTTGAGACAATTTTTAAACTTACAGCTCGCAGTGGGTGGGAATTACGATGTTTGGAAAAAGTGGTACTTCGATTCTGTTGCTCTGTGTTCTAACATGGTGACGTCTCGTGTTGCGATGTGGTGCTTTCTTGTAGTAATGAATATGAACTTAAATCAATCCGGTTGTAATACAGCTCAATGAGTGGCTGACAAATGACATTCAAAGAATTTACTAAACATGTAACTGCATGCCTCATGTCACATAGTTCGTGTTCTTCGCGTTTTTTTTTTCTTCTTCTTTTTCCTCCTAATTCTTCTGGAAGTCGAAACTGTACGTGACTCTGATGAGCCAGGGATACCTTTACTACCATTCGTCCCTAACTGCTTTGTTACCTTATATCAGACACACGTTCACCGAGCAACAACACTGCAATAGCAAAATATAGATACGGTCCGATATGATAGATGTGTACTATTTCAAATCTCCTGTGCCAAATTGTTCCAATTTAAAAAAAGAAAAAAGAAAACTCCCTGGATGTTCTGGGCCAAATTAAGCCCTGGTTTACTGCTTCTTACAACACATTTTGTATCCCGTTTGTTTGCCAAGAAATAGCGCCTTCTTTGATGACAAAGTAATCTGCAAATTTTACTCGTATACGGGCGGCATAGCGGCTTCTTTTAGGCGTCTTGTAAACCAGTTAATTTTGAAATTTTATCCAACTTTCATCCACCTCTTTTGCGAATAGTGTTGTCGAGAACACAGTATGCTGTAATTGCTGTTATACTGAAATCGTCTTATCAAAAATGGTTCAATTGGCTCTGAGCACTATGGGACTCAACTGCTGAGGTCATAAGTCCCCTAGAACTTAGAACTACTTAAACCTATCTAACCTAAGGACAACACACACATCCATCCCCGAGGCAGGATTCGAACCTGCGACCGTAGCGGTTGCGCGGTTCCAGACTGTAGCGCCAGAACCGCTCGGCCACCAGCGGCCGGCCGAAATCGTCTTATCGAGCGAGGTGGTGCAGTGTTTAGGACACTGGACTCGGATTCGCGAGGACGGCGGTTCAAATCCGCGTCTGATCATCCAGATTTAGTTTTTCCATGATTTGCTAAATCGTTCCTGGCAAATGCCGGGATGATTCCTCTGAAAAGGTGGGGCCGATTTCCCTCCCCATCCTTGACACAATCCGAACTTGTTTTCCGCCTGTAATGCCCTCAGTGTAGACGGGACTGTCGACGGTACGTTAAAGCCGGCCGCTGTGGTCGAGCGGTTCTAGGACCTTCAGTCCGGAACCGCGCTCCTGCTACGGTCGCAGGTTCGAATCCTGCCTCGGGCTTGGATGAGTGTGCTGTCCTTAGGTTAGTTAGGTTTAAGTAGTTCTAAGTTCTAGGGGACTGATGACCTTCAATGTTAAGTCCCATAGGACGTAGAGCCATTTGAACCATTTGAACGGTACATTAAACTAAATATTTCTTCCTTCCTTTCGAGATCACCTTCCACATTTTTGCGCTGGAATATTCGCCATTTTGCTGCCAATCGTAACTGGCTCGCACGAGCACACCGCTCTTGTCGCAGAAACTCAGCCGAGCACCTCAGTCACGTCTGTGTTGATCCAATCGCCCGATCCAACCGCGCGATAGTGGGTCATTGCAACAATTGTACCGAGCTGCTGAATCGGCGCGACGTAGTCGAAAGTTGAAAGCAGCCTCAATTCAGAGCATTAGAGGATAATACAGTGGTCGTGAACTATTCTCTACCGATATTAAAGAAGTTCAATTCGTATCAACTGCCTACGGTTCCAGCACCGCCGACGTAAGTAGCTTCGTCACTTTTCGCACCAAAGGGTCGGGGGAGGGGGTCTAGTAATGGTTAGTATGTTTTTCGGAGTGTTATTTTCGTTGGCAAGTGAGGGTTTATGATTCACGATTGCAGTAAGTAGCAAATCTGTACATGACTAAAGTATTACTTCCTATATTCTTGCTAGAGGTATTAATATTTTCTACTGTTTCATCTAGTATAAAATATGGTTTCATCATTAAAGACATTCCACCCCCTAAATAACACCGAACAGACAGAAAACGTTCTAGAATATTAGTTAACTGAATTTATTTTCTTTGATGTCATTTGATGAATACCAAAAATCTCTTTAAGCAGCTATCGGCAGTTGCATCAAATACTAATCAATCCAAATCGAAATATGTTATGATCAACCTTATGATCAATACACAGGGGTCCTCGCTTATTCGCAGTGAAAATTGCCAAAAAATATATTCGTACAATGTCTTGTAAACTGAAGCAGACTAAAAAGAAAGAATGCAATTCTTCGTCACTACTGTCCGGAACTTTCTACTGTCTGCATACCGGATCCCTTTCCCAACCACGATTTAAAGGCAGCTCGTATACTCTGTTATTTTACGCTTAGTCTTGAAACATTTCATATTGTAGTGGTATGCTCTGGATTCGCACCAGCGATCTTCGTTGTATAAGGTAGCAAAAATCAGACTGTAACAATTATGTTTATTCTGCAATTCTAAAATATTATGGTCCAATATTAATGGCAAACCATTTTGTGCCGGGCAGTCAGGGCCCATAAATAAAAATATTGTCCTGTCCACAGTCCTCAAAATGTGTACGTCCGCCGTGAATGGATACAAAGGGCGAACTACGCTCCTGGAAATGGAAAAAAGAACACATTGACACCGGTGTGTCAGACCCACCATACTTGCTCCGGACACTGCGAGAGGGCTGTACAAGCAATGATCACACGCACAGCACAGCGGACACACCAGGAACCGCGGTGTTGGCCGTCGAATGGCGCTAGCTGCGCAGCATTTGTGCACCGCCGCCGTCAGTGTCAGCCAGTTTGCCGTGGCATACGGAGCTCCATCGCAGTCTTTAACACTGGTAGCATGCCGCGACAGCGTGGACGTGAACCGTATGTGCAGTTGACAGACTTTGAGCGAGGGCGTATAGTGGGCATGCGGGAGGCCGGGTGGACGTACCGCCGAATTGCTCAACACGTGGGGCGTGAGGTCTCCACAGTACATCGATGTTGTCGCCAGTGGTCGGCGGAAGGTGCACGTGCCCGTCAACCTGGCACCGGACCGCAGCGACGCACGGATGCATGCCAAGACCGTAGGATCCTACGCAGTGCCGTAGGGGACCGCACCACCACTTCCCAGCAAATTAGGGACACTGTTGCTCCTGGGGTATCGGCGAGGACCATTCGCAACCGTCTCCATGAAGCTGGGCTACGGTCCCGCACACCGTTAGGCCGTCTTCCGCTCACGCCCCAACATCGTGCAGCCCGCCTCCAGTGGTGTCGCGACAGGCGTGAATGGAGGGACGAATGGAGACGTGTCGTCTTCAGCGATGAGAGTCGCTTCTGCCTTGGTGCCAATGATGGTCGTATGCGTGTTTGGCGCCGTGCAGGTGAGCGCCACAATCAGGATTGCATACGACCGAGGCACACAGGGCCAACACCCGTCATCATGGTGTGGGGAACGATCTCCTACACTGGCCGTACACCACTGGTGATCGTCGAGGGGACACTGAATAGTGCACGGTACATCCAAACCGTCATCGAACCCATCGTTCCACCATTCCTAGACCGGCAAGGGAAATTGCTGTTCCAACAGGACAATGCACGTCCGCATGTACCCCGTGCCACCCAACGTGCTCTAGAAGGTGTAAGTCAACTACCCTGGCCAGCAAGATCTCCGGATCTGTCCCCCATTGAGCATGTTTGGGACTGGATCAAGCGTCGTCTCACGCGGTCTGCACGTCCAGCACGAACGCTGGTCCAACTGAGGCGCCAGGTGGAAATGGCATGGCAAGCCGTTCCACAGGACTACATCCAGCATCTCTACGATCGTCTCCATGGGGGAATAGCAGCCTGCATTGCTGCGAAAGGTGGATATACACTGTACTAGTGCCGACATTGTGCATGCTCTGTTGCCTGTGTCTATGTGCCTGTGGTTCTGTCAGTGTGATCATGTGATGTATCTGACCCCAGGAATGTGTCAATAAAGTTTCCCCTTCCTGGGACAATGAATTCACGGTATTCTTATTTCAATTTCCAGGAGTGTATCTATGTCCAGTTGAAAACCGCTAAAGATACAGACTCATTATATCATGATATATGAACAGCAGATGACAATAACGAATTCTGTTAACCATCACAAATGCAAGTGGATCCATCTGGGTTGTGCCTTATATGCCGTCTAAGTTGAACTTCAATGATTTGAACATGTCCAGCTACAGTTAACAGATGTGCTAGTGTATATTTTATTGTATACTGTATCTATGTTGCGAAACAATCATCTGTGGGCTTTACGTATATAGACACGACCACGTGTACAAGGCGTTTCTTGATTTTAAATGCCGGCAGAAGTGTTCAAATGGCTCTGAGCACTATGGGACTCAACTGCTGTGGTCATTAGTCCCCTAGAACTTAGAACTACTTAAACCTAACTAACCTAAGTACATCACACACATCCATGCCCGAGGCAGGATTCGAACCTGCGACCGTAGCAGTCGCACGGTTCCGGACTGCGCGCCTAGAACCGCGAGACCACCGCGGCCGGCGGCAGAAGTGTCCGAGCGGTTTTAGGCGCTACAGTGTGGAACCGCGTGACCGCTACGGTCGCAGGTTCGAATCCTGCCTTGGGCATGGATGTGTGTGATGTCCTTAGGTTAGTTAAGTTTAAGTAGTTCTAAGTTCTGGGGGACTGATGACCTCAGATGTTAAGTCCCATAGTGCTCAGAGCCATTTGAACCATTTTTTTTTTATTTTAAATATTTTATTATCACAAACGTTTGTATTAAGTGCTATATTTTACCTACGTGACACCTTCACTAGATGTCAGACACAGAATGAACACATTTTGTGGCAACAGTTTTTGAAGTCCCGAAACGACAGCAATGTCTGTCGATCCGGTTGATTGTACATAAAGAAACGTGTATGCGCTCTTGGCTTTAAGAAGCTTTTACCAAGTAAAGCAGATCGCTCTCTCTAATTTCTCAGCATCAGAAAATTCGATCACTGAGTTTGAACGAGTTCGTGTAACAGGGCTACAAGAAGCTGGATGTTCCTTCCGCAATACCGCAGAAAGATTATCACGAATATTGTCACTGTACATGACTGCTGGCAGCGGTAGTTAGGAGAATGTACGGACGTGTGAAGACCGGGCTCTGAACGGCTACATGCCACTACCGAGGGGGAAGACCATCGTGTTAGGTGTATGGCTTCAGCAGCAGTTGGCACCACAGTACTCAGTACTCTGTGACAAATCGCTTACTAGAAGGAGAGCTCCGAACCAGACGTCGCGTTGTCTCCATTCGACTGACCCCAAACCACCGTCGTTTGCAACTTCAGAGATGATAAGCGAGATCTCATTGGAGGGTAGGGTGGAGGTCAGTTGTGTCTTTAGTTGAAAGCTAGTTCCGCCTCGGTTCCTGTGATGGCCGTGTTGGGTAGAAGGAAGCCAGTTGAAGTCCTGTAACCAACCATTCTGCACGGTAGACACACTGGACCTACAGCTGAAGTTGTGGTACAGGATGAGATTGTGTATGACAGCAGGAGCACTCTCGTGGTTATCCCACGCAACCTAACTGGAAATTTGTACGTCAGTCTGGTGATTCGACCTGTTGTGCTGCCATCTATGAGCAGCATTCCAGGTGGTGCTTTCCAACAGCATAACTCTCGCCAACATACGGTTGTTGTAACCCAACATGCTCTACAGAGTGTCGACATGTAGCCTTGGCCTGCTCCATCACCAGATCTGTCTCCAGTCGAGCACATATGGGACACCAACGAATGACAACTCCAGTGTCATCCAAAACCAGCATTAACGATCCCTATGTTGACCGACCTATGTACAACAGTCATACAACTTCATTCCACAACCTGACATTGTGTAAAAGCACAACGCATGCACCATTGCACGCTTGCACTAAACGTTCTGGCGGCTACACCGGTTATTAATGTGCCAGCATTTCAAATTTCCAATGGCTTATCACGTGCTTACGTTAACCTATGATCCTGCAATTTTAATCAATTAAATATGTTACCTTGACAAATGCATTTCCGAGATTTTGTTACGGTACATTAATTATTTTTGGTGTAGCGATTTTTCCCATCAATCAGTGTATTTATTATACTGAAACTAAGCATTCTACACTCTCATTGTAATCTCCGTGACAAATGAAATTAATTTGATTATTCCAAATTTTTTCGTTACACTACAAGAATGAGGATTTTTGCCAACTGCAAGTAGCAACTTTTGTGACTAGTTCAGGAAACTGAAATTATTAGTTCTGACTTTGCGAAGACAAAAGTTTATTCAAATATGAATGGTGTTACGTTCAATCCTGCTTATCTCTCGGATAGTATTTACAACACGTGTTAGGCAACTGAGTTATTACTAATCATCTGAACCAAACAGGTTTCACCTAAGTATATTAGGTACCTTTAGTAGCATACAGTAATTAGTAGAACATAAATTTACATCCTTAACAACATTTCTTTGTTTTGTTTTGAGATATATAGTGGTTGATGGCAGCACCGTTAGAATAACTTAATGTTAACATTATTGAAAAATACAAGAATGTGATGTACACCATCTGACAGAAAAAGCGAAGCGTCCAGAAAAGGAGGAGGAAACTTACTGGGTTTAGAGGGTATGTGATGTTATTTCAGTGACTGCGAAATAGAGTCAGATTTGCACAGAACTTCGTACTATGATCCTAGTCATCAACGTAACGTTGCACCTCCTGTAAGCTTGATTGATGCTCTGTTTCTGTTGGATAGGGTGCCATAAAGCCGTTGTTTTCTCTCCTGCGCAAGCTGGCCCACAACAGTAGCAACTTTGTGCTTGATATCCTGGATATGGGGATTAGAGCGGAGATGACGTCAAACCTGCTCCCACATATTCGGTATTAGGGGTATAAGTTCACTGCGTAAGTTGTACTTTTTCTGTGACTACATCTTCCCACAAACACGACGCATAATTTAGTACATGATGTTTTCTGTATCGTTGTAATTTTCTGCATGGTTGGTACTGCACCACCAAGTGGACTACGCGTTTCAGTATAGTCTTATTGTTCTGCGTCCACGTGTCGACAATTCACTACTTGACCCTCTGTGCAGGGGAAAACATTAATGGCTTGCTCTTGCCACATGTACTTGGAGCTCCTAACCAACCTAAAAAATACTTTTCCCAATAATTATTAGCCAGAAAATGATGTGTAATGCTGTTCAATACACTGTACTCGGACACAAATAAAATATATGCACTTTATATTCTAACACCCTGTACGCCCTGATGTGGACAGATGTTGGGATCATGCTAACCATGTGAGCACATGAACAGCATATAGACAGTTCATAGAGATGCGTGTTACGTGCGGACGAGCGTTGTCCTGTTGAAATATGGTTCCATGACAGTGTCGCATGAGAAGTAACATATGAGAATGCGGGATATTCGTGATGTACCAGTCCCCACAATGACAACCAGGGGTAGCCTGGCAATACACGAAGGCTCCCATATCCTGATGTCAGGAGCATCACCGCTGGGTCTCTCCAAAACTATGAAGGAATGTGACCTCTCCCCTGGTCGCCGCCACACTACGCGACGATGGTCATCCGACATAGTACAGAATCGCGATTCATTGCTGAACACAATGCGAGGCCATTTACTAACAGTCCACCCCAGCTGGTCGAGGTACCTCTCCAAACGCTGCCATTAATGGTGTAATCTTAGGGGCAGACTACGCGTGGGACTAATTCACTAATCCGGTTGCTCTTAATCTCTGACCAATGATGCTGTATGATGCAGAATGTTGCAATGAGTCCATTACTTTTTCTTGAATGACGAACACAGGTGTGAAGGAGCTACTACGTGCTTGGTGTTGAGTACAACGATACACCCTTGTGGTGGTTAGACGAGGTAGACCTGAACCTTGACGAAGAGTATGGCTGCCACCAGAGGGCCATTCTCACATCCGAATGCGCCGCGAATTTGTACACTGAACGATCTCACCACCCGGCCAAATGGAGACCCACGGTGAGGCCGCTTTCAGTCTTTGTCAGATATGACTGAATATGTCAGAATATGAGAAAGCGATCGTAATGACATAAAAAGTTGTAAAATTCAAAAAAAAGAAAAAAAAGCTGTGTATAAAACTAAAAAGATATTTCTTATTGCTGTTTGCCTGCCAGTACATGATATATTTCCTACACATAATATATTTTACCTGGAGATTTAGAATAAGATGTTTATGGACAATGCAACGGTCTTGTAGACTGCGAGTGCATTATAATACTACAACTGGTATATTAATTCAACCCGCCAGGTTAGCCGAGAGCGTAAATGCGCTGTTTCCTGGACTGGGATCGTATCCACACGGCGCATTAACGACGAGGCCCGGTGTGCCGGCCAACCTGGATGTGGTTTTTAGGCGTTTTTCCACATCCCACTAGATGAATGCTGTGGTCGTCTCCACGTCCCGCCTCAGTTACACGACTCACAGACATTTGAAAACGTTTGCACTACTTCCTGTCTTACACTAGATGCAGACAGCTGGGGTACACTAATTCCATCCCAGGGGACCACCCTCTGCCACTAACATCGCCAAACCTATAGTTGCTGACCCCGCATTTCACTGGGACAAAGGCCCTAAGAAAATGATGATATGGTATGTTAATTCCCTGTAAAAAACATATAAATTAATTAATTAAAAAGATAAAAGTAAGCCAGTAGCAATTTTTCCACGTCTTTATTACTTAAGACTTCTGGTCTTTCTCATTTCAGATCTGAATACGGTAGTTAAGCTACCGAAACTCATCACATTGTACATAATTCTTATTTTAAATGCAATTGAGACTACATATAGAAAAATTTAAGTAGTTTTAAAAAGTTTTATAGAAATTTTTTAACATCTTTTTATAATTTTACAATTTATTAAATACAAGCGCTGTCTCACGGGAGACTGCACCATTTCCGTCTCCTTCAGTGATCAGTGATCATTCGACCCTGAGACGCTTGGTATGAACGCTAATTCACTCAGGTGGCTTTCCTTCCTGTACGGAGAATTGTAGTTCTAGTCATACACATATCAGCCACTGGTGTGTACATACACAAAGTTGCACGGACATCGAATCATGTCTTCTCAGTGATTCACTTTTTCTTTTCAGGCAGTGTATTTCCTACTTTTATGACTGTTAAATCTCAAGTGTATCCATTCATGGCCACTTTTGTACTTGTAAATAATTAATTGTCCCTTTTGTTTTTTTGTAGACTTCTGAAAAGGCCTAATACAATTAGATGGAATATGTTTAGTTAGAGACAAAATTTAAAGTCGGGTAGAAAAATCTCTTGTAAGTATTCAGTTCTACAAGGTAATAGCAATAGACACCACTGAAATAGCAATTGGAAATGTGGTTATAAAATGTAATGTTACACTCGTTTCTGAAAGGAGCTTATAGAACACGAGCTTAGATAGGCCAGGTTCCTCCCAGGCGAGTGTGAGGATTGTGTGCCCTTGCCACCTCGATGCGCTGTTCACCGAATCCCATTAACTCTTGTACTACCACGACGATATCTACCGATTACTGATCCCAGAGCCACACCGTTCCACTCAATCACTTCGATTTCTTGCTTTCGAAAGCAGCGCCTGCAATTAAATTACATTTATTGTTTGATTTATGTCGCCTGTCCTCCACCAGGTGCATAGGCAAACTTCGATAGTAATTTGTTACCGTTCATTAATTAACGTGATGGGACAGCTAAAGCGCATCTGTCAGCGCGCTCGAAAATTACGATTGATCGCCTGGTTGGGACACACAGCGACTCAGGACTGGGCGTCAATTACGTGTTTTGTGCGTGAACCTGTCCCTGAATATCAGAATCGCCGGAACAATCTTCGAACAGTATGAGAACACCCTTTAACTTGTCGGATCTCAGCTACTTATGGAGATAAGTTGTCACCAGATCTGAATATTTCGTGGATAATTTATTGTATCACGCTACAGTCGTAAATTTCACTAGTCTCGTATAAACTAATTGATTAGTATGGATTAATGCCCCTCCAGTACACATTTACAGACGACGATGACGCTTAATGCACTTCAGAGAGGTATCTGCATATGCATATTCCTTGAAAGTACTGGAGTGACTGCTATTAACATAAAAAACTGTTCAGTCATTGCTTAATTTAGCAAGTCTGCAGAAGGCCGACATTATGCAGCAATATGTAATTGCGATCTTGTTTTGCAATTTTATTAAAAGAACTCACTCTAGATCGCGTTATTTCAACTGTAATTACTGCTTCAGTCGAAATATTCATTATTAAGATCGAACATACAGTAGGATTGTTCGATAATTTGGAAGAAACCAAATTCCAGCTAAAAATGTGCACTGTGGTTTGTATACAAATTAGCAAATTCATTGCACTTCACATCGACTATCCCTGAACAGAATTTATTTCGTCTATAGACCTTTAAATAAATAAAATCATGTTTAAAAATGGATGCAGCGTATGTTCCAACGTAAACCTGGACAATTGTAGTAATTCCAACCAGGCTTGGTAGCCGTATTAATAACTACCAGGAGCAAACTATTACTGTATCCCACACATTAACACCAAGTTGGTTGTTACTGAGATCACTGAGCGCGTTATAGGCAGCACCGGTGACGTTCAAGTCCAAGTATAGTCTGAATCTCTTAGAGCATTCCGCAAGAAATGATTTTTCAAAGCTATGTGTTGTGAAAGATTTTATTATTCAATTATGAAACACAAATAATGTAGGTAATATACTCATATTTGGCTTGAGATGTCGTGCCAAAGGTAACAGATTTCACTTTAACCGAAATATTCAGCTTATGAGAATCAGTAACTGTGTCGATGATAATTCTCATTTATTGTTCCGTCTCAGTTGCAAATTTTTACTTCTGTTGTATTTGAAATCCCTGAAGACAGGACGGGATGGGAAAACGGGATGGGAAAACAGGCCACCAATTGTCATCATTTGTCATTGATGTTTATTTTTAATAACCAGCATACTTTGGCAGATGGGTCAGATGGTTCAAATGGCTCTGAGCACTATGGGACTTAAATTCTAAGGACATCAGTCCCCTAGAACTTAGAACTACTTAAACCTAACTAACCTAAGAACATCGCACACATCCCTGCCCGAGGCAGGAGTCGAACCTGCGACTGTAGTGGTCACGAGTTCCAGACTGCAGCGCCTAGAACCGCTCGACCACTCCGGCCGGCACTTTAGCAGAGAGCTGCTGAAACAAGATCAATACGTGCTAATTTAAATATCACCTGGAATCCACAACTGAATGTTAAACATTAATTAAAATCAATGGCAGCATCTTGTACTTAAAAAAATTCTTTTGATAATTTAGAAATGTATCAACTTATATCAGCCCTTAAAGCTGCAACCTTACCGTTAATTATTAATGACAGTTATATAAAAGATTTCTGTAAAACATATTCCCCTAAGCCACCAACAGAGAATCTGGGCATTATGGTAGGTATGCACAAATAGCCTTAACAAGCGATCTAACTCTGGACAAATGGGGCAGCAGACGAACTTCCTTCAAAAATGAAACAATATTTACGTGACATTATGTTAAAACATTAATTACTAAAATTCAAGAACTTAAAATTAACCCTCAGATTAAACAAAGACAATGCTCATTAGCAATCGGAGTGAAACAATTATAAGTGATCGTATTTAAAGCTTGTAAGTAGGCTGTTTAGGTTCTTATGTTGGTAACTCCACGTAGCGCTCTGTATGAAAATCACTGACCGTGCTGTGTGCAGTCTGTGGCTGGTTGGCATTGTTGGAATATTCGCTATTGTAGTGTTAGGCAGTTGGATGTGAACAGCGCATAGGGTTGGGCAGTTGGAGGTGAGCCACCAGCAGTGGTGGTTGTGGAGAGAGACATGACAGGATTTGAGAGGTTGCTATAAGTGGACGATCTTGACATGTGTCCGCCAGAAAAAGGAAATTTGTAAAGATGGATGCCATGAATTGCTAGATATATATGATGACTTTTGAACATTATTAAGGTAAATACATTATTTGTTCTCTATCAAAATCTTTGATTTGATAACTATGTCTATTAGTAGTTAGTGCCTTCAGTAGTTAGAACCTTTTATTTAGCTGGCGGTACTGGCACTCGCTGTAATGCAGTAGTTGGAGTAACGAAAATTTTTGTGAGGTGAGGATTCATGAAAGGTATAGGTTATTGTTAGTCAGGGCCATTCTTTTGTGGGGATTATTGAAGGTCAGATTGCGTTGCGCAAAAAATTTTGTGTCAGTTTAGTGATAATGAGAATAAGCAAAGAGAGAAATGTCTGAATACGTGCAGTTTTACTCAGCTGTTTGAAAATCAAATAACGTAAGAGATTTTCCAGTACTGTCATTCATAATTTTTCTAAGGGGACGTTTCAAGTTCACAATAACCTTGAAATATTAAGTCTACATACAGGCAACCATTAAAACCATAACAAAACGTTGGGGGGGGGGGGTGTGGGGGGGGGGAGAAAGGGTGGTAAAACTCAAACTGTAAACAGTCGACACAAAGAATCTTGTGCACCACGGTGCAGCGTCGCCCCAGAGACCAGCCGACACCGTAGACACCGCGGCGTGACATCAACGCGCCTTCCGCTCTTGACAAGCACGCTATAATCACGCTAGGGCCCGAAATTCAGTGACACAATTAGTGGAGCTCTGTAGTTAACATTACTGAGCATAATCTTTTAGCCCCCAAGAAATACATCAAAGTGTTAAGCTTGCACAATAGGATCGTTGCACAAGAACTACTGTCCAATCGAAACACTGAAAATTTCAGTCAACGAGTGGACGGCCAAATTCGAAATTACGGCAGTCCCATACAATAGGAGACGAGTCCCAGCACCAATAACGGGGACGATTCCTCCAAGTCACATACTGGCTCTCTCGGCCAGCAGCGCTTATTTTTCAAAAAGGTGGTCACCGCCAGGCGTCGTTGTACTCCAGCACTCGGCCGAAGGGCACACAGGACTTGTTTCTCACGTCGTCATGGCAACGATAAGTCCAGAGATACTCTATTAGAGTCAGTCCGTCTATCGAGATGCAAAATAAACGAGCTGAAGACTCGACTCGAGCCGTCACTGCTCAACATGTTTCGATTACCCAGAATGAACTTCACATCTAAGTAGTGCCCCTATATGTCGTTCAGAGTAGATGAGACCGGTTGCTAATGCCACTAATTAGATCCTGAGTGATCTAAACATGTAATCTAATTTAAAATATGCATCTAAGACCGAACAATAAAAGAAAATTACGTTAAAGATAAGTTTAAATTTTATTCGTTATCAACAAAAATAAAGTGAACGGTAATTAAGATAAACCGAACAGCACAACAGAAGGATTAAGTAATAATCTAATGAGCATGGCCTGTGCTTGTTCTTCAAGAACTACTGTAACTGAAGTGGCGGCCGCTAATTATATGATACGTCTCTTCAATTTTGTTCATATATTTTGAAAAGTAATCGTACCTTTTTACGAGTACGCAATGTGTGACACACGGAAGTAGTTTAATTTAGGCAGCGTGCCAATCCACCCCGTTCTTCTTTTTCATTTGCTTCATTTTCAATAGAATTTCTTCCAACAGACCAACTTGTAAAAGAAAACAATAGTCATGAGGCACAGAAGGTAAAATTCTCTCAGTTGCGTAATTCCATAATATAATTAACTTTACGTAGTGTCTACATAAATTAGAGTAACCACGTTTCACAGAGGTGCTTTTCTTCGTTTTAGCTCCATTCAGCAGTTGTATAATGTCATTTAACGTGTTGCAAAGCGAAAACAGAGCTTCTTCCACCCAACATTTTGGGGCAGGCGCCACTTTCAGGAAATATAAATTACTTGTTACATAAAGGTTTCATTTGGTCGAACAGCAAACTCAGAAGAAAGAAAGAACACCTCTACAGCAAATGGTCGCTTACTTTGTTAGCTGTGCATGCTGAATACAGACGTATTTCACGTTCCTCATTCCCGTTCTAAACTAATCGAGGCCTCATGTCAGTTGCCTGCCAAAGAAACTGGTATAGGCACGCGTACTCAAATACAGAAATATATAAACATTCAGAACACACGCGTAATCAAATACAGAACTGCAGTGCAGAAACAGGCAGAATACGGCGCTGCGGTCGGCAATGCATATATATAAGACAACAAGTGTCTGGCGCAGTTGTTAGATCGGTTACTGCAACTACAATAGATAGTCATCAAGATTTCTTTGTGTTTGAACGTTTTATTACAGTCGGCGCACGAGCGATGGGACATAGCATCTCTGAGGTAGCGATGAAGTGGAGATTTTCCCGTACTACCATACCAAGGGTACATCGTGAATATCAGGAAACAGGTATAACATCAAATCTCCGACATCTCTGCGGCCGGAAAAAGAATTCTTCAAGAACGGGACCAACGACGACTGAAGAGAATCGTTCATTGTGACAGAAGTGCAACCCTTCCGTGAATTGCTGCAGACTTAAATCAAGGCCATCAACAAGTGTTAGCGTGCGAAACATTCAACAAAACATCATCGATACGGGCTTTCGGAGCCGGAGGCTAACTCGCGTACCCTTGATGACTCCACAACAAAAAGCTTTATTCCTCGCCCAGGTCAGTCGCACCGACATTGGACTGTTGACAACTGGAAACATATTGTCTGGTCGGACAAGTCTCAAATTGTTTCGAGCGGATGGACGTTTACGGCTATTGAGACAACCTCATGAATGCATGGACCCTGCATGTCAGCAGAGGACTGTTCAAGTTGGTGAAGGCTCTGTAATGGTGACGAGCTTGTGCAGCTGGTTTCAATGAGACCCCGGTATGTATAGATACGACAGTGATGGGTGGCACGTGCGTAAGTATCCTGTCTGATCACCTACAACCATTCATGTCACCTACAACCATTCATGTCAGTTCTGTGCATACCGACGAACTGAGTTTAAGCACTTCCGCTGGCCACCAAACTCCCCGGTCATGAAAATTATTGATCATATCTAGGATGCCTTGTAATGTGCTGTTCAGAAGACGTCTCCACCCCCTCGTACTCTTATGGATTTGTGGACAGCCACGCAGGATACGTGGTGTCAATTCCTCCAGCAGTGCTTCAGACTTTAGTCGACTCCATGCCACAGCGTGTTGCGCTACTTAAGGTTTAGGCTCGAGGTGGAAAGAAAAAATCACACAACATAATTAAAGTAATTACACAACAATTACAGTGTAATCTCAACAAATGGTATGTATTCTGACACAAGCTTATTTAGTAAGCCGCAAAATAAATTTAAAGAAATCACTGTTCGATGGTCTTTGATGGAATAAATATAGCTTCTGATTTGGCTCTTCAACGGGACCTCTGTCCCAAAAAATCTTTGTCCCACCCGGAAATCGGTCAGCTGGTAGAACGCACCAAGTGACTGGACCTGCTGGTCTAGTCTCTTACCGAAAATTTCATTACGCGTAACTAAACTATTTTATCATCATATGTGGTGATACTGGAGTCCACATATATTGGTGCTAACAGTGGAAGCTATCTGAACAACTATGACGCGAACACCACTCTATAAGTTTATTTTTATTGCCTTGCTTTGTTCGCAGTCGCAATATTTTAAAGTTCCACACTACAAAATTAGGCCTTTTATAGACTGATACTTTAAGGAAAACAGCACCACTAGAATTTTGTGAAGCGTATCAAGGTTGGATTTTGTTTCAGTTTTATAACTGATAGACACCGATTATATCGTCTGATTATGGTCCCATACACCTGAGCAGTGGTCAAAATGAGCCTCCCGAACGTGTTTATGCACTTTCCTTTGTGGAGGAACTACAATTGTCCAGTATCCTAACAAGTTTGATATTTGGTTTTTCGCTTAGTAAATCCAAGAGGATGGTACTGCTCTCTTCTCTTCACGTTGCAATACCGAACATTTGTATCACACGCCTGAGTAGTCGCTACTGATCAGTTCGATTGTTAACGGGTATTGTGCTTTTGAATTTTTCACGACTGAAAACAATTTGCAAGTCACTGAACGAGGCAGAAGTTTTGTTGAGATCTAATCGGATGTTAGACATTTCGCAGATGATGCAGTCAATTCTGTCCGCTAAAAACTGTGCTAAGATTGTCACTAACACTATTCACTGAGTTTTTAATATGTATCAAGAACAGTAATATGCTCATTACACTTCCACATAGTAGTTTTAATCTGTACTAGATTTTTTGCGGTGAGTGTTATATATTAACGGAAAAGAAGCTCCAGCAGAACCGTAACGGCAAAAAAGAAAAAAAAATAGTAATGTATAACGAATAAGGTAACGGCTGCTAAATAATTAATTCAGCTGCTCATGAACCAGAAATTCAAGTGCCTCTCACACCAGTGTGCATATGTTACATTATGCAGCGCTCTCTGTGGACAATGGAGCACGCTGTTCATTAGCAATATTCTATAGAACCATCTCTCCTAACTTATTAATACCTGCCTTCAATTAACAGTTCGTAGCTGTTTATCTTCACTTAGAGTAGGGTTTAGTAACCAACTTACAAGTCGACAAGCCGAGCTGCAGCTTATAATTGGGTTAATTAATTACAGTGGCGTGAAGTCGATATTCAGCACTTAACTTCGGGATTATGGAAACTATTTAATGAATTTGATTCACTTGTAGTTACATAGCTGAAATCTGTACTAGCTAGCTAAGTAGGAAATACTGCGTAGAGGATACACCACACAGTTAAGAAAAGTTGCTGTTACCCCTGTAACTTTGCTGCGGCATTGAGGCTAGTTTGTTTTATCTTCCACGTAAGACAAGATTTTTTCTTTGGCTTTGTACTTGTGGTTGAATTCAGGAGAATCTTCACCGATTCTAAAGTTATCAATATCTAAACCCGTAAGCTATAGATAAAAGAGGAAGGATTGTTCGGAGATGGCGGTAACAACTGGAGCAGCCAGAGCCTTCATTAGCTTACGGATTATGAAATCCTGCATGAGAAGATTACAGATTGGAAAGCTTTAAAATTCAAATCATTTCTTTGGCAAGACAACTGGACTCTCAATTCTCAATTTTAAATAATATACAACGGAAAACACAGTTTATAGCGGTTATACAATATGTATTCAGGTTATATTATCACCGATTTCTTTCTCACAAATTTATGTCACGATAACTGTGAAACTTGTGTCACTTACCTACGCAGTCTCCTTGCTGCCATACTCGTTTTCCACAAAGTCGACTCCATGATTCCGTGGCGTCTGCGAATGCTTGTTTAGGAGTGTGGCTTGACCACTGGAAAACCGCTGATGCAATAGCGGCATAGAGAGGTTTTCATCTGTAGAAATAGCGAAATGTCGCCATGAACCGGAGTGGATCAGTGAGGAGCATGAGAAATCATTTCAAAGTGGTCGTCACGAAGAAACTGCAGCGTCTCGTTTCCCCGATGCGTCGATGTGGGTACGTCATCTTGCTGAAAGAACGTACATGCAGCTATTTTCGGTCGTTTTTCAGGAAATACTGGAAGGTTCCGGCTGCTGCAATTGTTAACAAAAATTGTACCCGCCACCTTCGAACAACCATTCCGGTCTTGTGTGTTGCACGCGTGTTCTAGTCGGCACGGTAGCTCAGCGTGTTCGGTCAGAGAGCTAAATGGTCTCTGTAATAGAAAACTAAGTGAAGGGATCAACAAGGAACTTCAACGGATGTCATGTGACGCCTGCTACGACCAATTACAGCGAACAAAAGAAAAGTAGGTAGCGTCTTTGATTCATAATCAAAACGTCCCAGGTCCAGGGTTCGAATCCCGCCGCTGCATTGGCGGCCGAAGACCTCCGGCGTAAGAAGTCACCCCTCATTCTGCCAATGGCCTTGTCGAAGAGGGCGGAGGAGCGGACAGAGGTTCAGGGCACTCTCTTGTCTTTGGGGTGGGAAACTGACCATAAAGGCGGAAAAATCAGCAACTATCAACGACATGAGGATGCAGAAGGCAATGGAAACCACTGCATTAAAGACACGTAACGTGTATCCACAGGACATGTGGCCTATAATGGAGGAAGTGTCCTGATGATGATCTCTCCTTTCGCAAAAGATTCCGGTGTAGTCCCCCCATTCGGATCTCCGGGAGCGGACTGCCAAGCGGGAGATTAGCATGAGAAAACGATTGAATAATCAACTGAAAGATAACGCCCTACGAGTCGGGGCGTGGAATGTAGAAGCTTGAACGTGACAGGGAAACTAGAAAATCTGAAAAGGGAAATGAAAAGGCTCAATCTAGATACAGCAGAGGTCAGTGAAGTGTAGTGGGAAGAAGACAAGGATTTATGGTCAGATGAGTATAAGGTAATATCAACAGCAGCAGAAAATGGTACAATAGGACTAGGATTCGCTATAAATAGGAAGGTACGGCAGAGAGTGTGTTACTGTGAACAATGCAGCGACAGGGTTGTTTTTGTCAGAATCGACAGCAAACCAACACCGACAACGATAGTTGAGGTATATCGCAAGCCGAAGATGAAGAGACAGAAAAAGTGCATGAGGATACTGAAAGGGTAATACAGTATGTAAAGAGATATGAAAATCTAATAGTCATGGGAGACTGGAATGCAGTTGTAGGGGAAGAAGTAGAAGAAAAGATTACAAGAGAATATGGGTTTGGGAAAGGGAATGAGTGAGGAGAAAGACTAACCGAGTTCTATAACAAGTTTCAGCTATTAATAGCGAATACTCTGTTCAAGAATCACAAGAGGAGGAGGCATATTTGGAAAAGGCCTGGAGATACAGGAAGATTTAAGTTATATTAAATCATGGTCAGACGGAGATTCCGAAATCAGATACTGGATTGTAAGGCGTAGCCAGGAGCAGACATAGAATCAGATCGCAATATAGTAGTTGTGAAGAGTAGGCTGAAGTTTAAGACATTAGTCAGAGAGAATCAATACGCAAAGAAGTGGGACACGGAAGTACTAAGAAATGACGAGATAAGGTTGATATTCTCTAAGGCTCTCATACATTGTCACAATCCATGAAAAATTATCTTATTCATGCCGTCATGTCGCTTCAACATTGCCCGGCAACATTCCAGGCCCACAGCCTTGGGGTGCCCATCAGCACTCGTCAGTCCACTTGAAGGCCGCTTGTGGCATTTTCCGGTCTTCATTCGCGATCATGTCCACAGATACTACGGAAACGCTGGCTCTGGAGACTGTGTGTTCGCCCTCTTTCGGCGATCCTCCAGAACAACTAACTCTTCTCTCTCGATGGTCACGTGAGACAGGCTGGTGCGCCGCGGCCGAGATTGCCTTGGTTGGGTGTCACACGGCTTTGAACTATCGCACCTAAAATCACTCATTAGTGACATCTAAGACATCACCACATGTCTCACTCAGCTGGCGATGAATTTCAGCCGGTGAAACAGTACACAAATGGAGAATAGAGAAAACGAATTATTACACTTAACGGTGACCATGCAATAGTTTGTAGGAGGAGGGGGGGGGGAGGGGGGTTGTCCTTAGGTTATGAAGTATTTTTAATACTTTGAAGACGAATGGCTATTTCTAAGTGGCCATAAAGTTTCAGTTCCGACCCTGTTAAAAACCTGCGTAATACCGACTTTTAAGTCATTTCCCTGAAAGAAAACCACCTCGCTGCACTGAAGTTTTTTTCCCTTCTCAGAGAGCTAGCATCCTCCCTCCGCCCCCCCCCCCCCCCCACCAGTTCAGCCGGCCGCGGTGGTCTAGCGGTTCTAGGCGCGCAGTCCGTAACCGCGCGACTGCTACGGTCGCAGGTTCGAATCCTGCCCCGGCCATGGATGTGTGTGATGTCCTTAGGTTAGTTAGGTTTAAGTAGTTCTAAGTTCTAGGGGACTGATGACCACAGATGTTAAGTCCCATAGTGCTCAGAGCCATTTGAACCATTTGAACCCACCAGTTCCCGCCCCGCCCCGCCCATGCCCGTGGGGCCCCTGGGTATGGGCACCCTTAATTGCACGCTCTTGTAATGAAAATGTCGCGATTTTAAATATCAAAAGCGGTCCTCTCTGTCGCCACAATCGCCACAACCGCTAGACTCTTGTCTGCCGTACAGCGCCGCCACCTCCGACATTCATTTACGAGTGCACGCATTATTTTAAGACAAACCACTTGATTCTGTCGTTATGCAATCCTGCGAAAAACAATTCGCAAGTGTTATACCTTGAATGTAACTCCTAGCTGCGTGAGGAAGACGTAGCTTCCTACCTTCGCACAGTTACGTGCTGGATGGCGCTTGTTTCCTCCGTTACCAGCAACCCCCCAATTTAGCGTTCAAGAAACTATACAGCACATACATTGCAGCGTATGCACAAAGAGCTTTGGTGGAAAGATGCAAAATACGACCAGGAAGTGTTCAACGTAATACAAGGGTTCAGTTTGTCATTCTGTTTGCTGCGTTTTAGAGAGTACATCAACACTAGCAATACTAACGCATTTTGCATAACGCATAATACCAAGGGGGGGGAGGGGTGCTTGTTAGTCCTCACCACCAAAAAACCAGAAAAGAAACCAATTTAGTTTAATGAGTTTTACTTTCATCAACAAATTTTTTTGTAAATAGATACTGATATTGTAAAATGGCAAGAACTATGCCCTTACCCTTGTGGAGGGTATAGTTTGGACATAGTGGAATAATTAATGTCGGGTGATGGTTTTAAAGTAATTCACACGACATGAAAACTTTGTGAAAACGAGTCGATTTACTGGACGCTAGTTTATCCCAGGGAAATATTTGACCGTGGCCGGCTTGGGGAACGGCGAAGGGAAGCGAAGGGAAGCTCTGAGAAAGCGGTAACGGTGTGCGGCCTCCGGCCGCCTTAAGATGAGTGACAGTGAGTGGGTGGTTGACCCCGACTCCATGTTGGTGTACCGGTCAACAGACGGAGAACTTGTACGCCTTTTGATACATGTCCGTCGTCCCGTTTTCTGTGAAACATGCGACAAAGCCGCGCAAAGCTACGGTGGAGCGGTCCACAGAGCTCAAAATATGCGTGTTCATGACTATAGCAACTTCACGCTGAATTCACGGTCTGCAGAGCCTGAAGTAAATCACGTGAAGAGCGACAGCATAAAATACGCCGGCCTCTGATGGGAAAGTAGGACCAAGGAAGTTGAAGTATTCTCCTGGAGTCAGAATTCCGGAAAACCTGGTGTTTGTGCAGACGCTAACCTTGATGGGTGGCCTGGGGGGAGCTAAATAGAAGAAGTTGAGAGGAAGGGAAATTTTGTGGGAATTTGTTCACTTCCCAGATCAGGAATTGGTCGGAGCTGGGAAGCGACGCATAATTAACGCGACTTGCGCTGCAATTGGCGTAAGTGATTTTACTGGGGGGGAAACCAAGGAGAAGAGCAGACTGGCAGAAGTCTCAGTAGAGGTCTTCCATTCCCATCTTGCCCAGAGTGCGGACGTGGCGTTCTTTACTCAGCTTGCCTGAGAAAGAGTGAACATCTCTGCAGTTTAGGACTTAGCAAATGGAACAATTGCGCTTGGAGATAGGAAGTTTTGTTTCAGCTATGTACTGAGCAAGATAGCTAGGAGTGAATAGACGAGCGCAGCCTTGCAGCACCACGAGGTCGGCCGACGTCCACACGACGACGACGCTCCGCCACGTTGAATTCGGTGATATTGCGCCCGCTCCGGCCACTGATTAATTTGTTGGATCACGTCGGCAAAGTTTCCACGAGGGTTTCATGGGATGTGTACTGTAGAATTCTTCTCGCACTTCGCATTACGCCTGGGTCAGTCGATAGGAATTACTTTTGATTTATCGCGCTTTACTCCACGCAAACGCAATTTATTACCAATGCCTGTTAGGAGAGTCATGTAATGTGATGATTGAAGGTCGTGAGTTAAAATAAATCTGTGCTAATCGGCTGCATCTGTTTTCAATCAAGTAGTTGAAATCCCAAATCAATTTCTTAATTAATTTTATGTTCAATATTTGCATCTGGTGTTCAATAGCTGAATATAACATCAATGTGCACCCCTTTTTAATTCAAAGGGATCAATTCTGAATCAATTAATGTGAACAATGCCACCGCAGTTCAATCAGGAGTCACAGGGTCTAATAACTTTCTTTGCGTTATCCGATATTGCAGCAGTTTTGCACTCTCTGTTGATCTGTTAGTCAATTACCTGGGGCAAACACACACCAAAACCAGATAAGTGATGGGTGGGGTGTTACAATATATAAAGGGGGTTCAGAAATGAAAAATATTTTAGCATAAAATTAGCAACATCATGCATTTTACGTAATGTTTACACCGAGTGGGGTATATTACGACCATCAGAAAAAATTTAAAAATACACATTTCGTTGACTGTCGCTGATTTTTATTCACAAAATACGTTTGAATGTTATTTAGATATGTAAGAGTTGTCCTGAACATAAAAATAAGAGTATGACATTTGTTGCGAAGAGTCACATTCACTACTAAGACTTAAATTTTTAGGCTAAGTTCTACAAAACTTTAAAAATGTTACGGAATCTGATATAAGAAATCAATGATAACAATAAATAATTTTTATCAAAATTTTAAAATATGAAGTGACAGATTACATTACGATCTACACCAGTAGATCCAGAAGAAGACCGCCGTAGCCGTGGCAGAAACGTTGGCTTTCTCCAGCAGTTGTTTTATACTATATGACGCGGTACCATAACCAGAAAACTTTTATGTCAACTAACTCTGGCCACGGAAGCCGACGCAATTTTATTGTACTATCGCATTCAACCGCTACCGATTTGGCCGGCGTAGTGGTGGGAGAGATAGTTTACGCGTATTCTGGAAGATGACATTTAAGTTTCCCGCCCAACTACTCGTACTGAAATATCTCATGATCTCCTCAGATCAGTTGAATGCTTAAATATTTCCAATGGGCTGCCTGATTTCCTTTCGCACTCTTCACCAATCCGAGCTTGTGCACCATATCTAATATCCTCGTCGTTCACCGGATGGTGAAACCGATTCTTCCTTACATCAACGTACTCCACCGCACGTTGTTGCGTCATTAAATTTATCTCCTTTGTATAAAGGTAAAGGTTTCTCCATGTTCTTACTAGTATTTGTTAACGGAATATTATTGTTTCGGAATATTATAAATCCATTTTCACTGGGTCGGTGTGTGCTAAGGAATTACTGCCAATGTAACATATTCAGCACCAAAGGAGAGAACGCTAGTAGCTCGCGACACCAGTTTGCTTTATCTCTTAATCCCTGTAGTACCGCACCACTTAACTTAGTTGTATCGTCCCACCAATAGCACTGCACACACTACCTGGGGTAGTAGTTTGTACTTCAGTAACTACACAGCCCACCAGAATTAATGGATCACTTTTTCCAAATCCCTTAATTCACACCAACGCAAAATTTTTGAAATCTGTCTGATAGGTGTCCGGAACCTTTCTCTGTAATGGTGTTAAAGCGTAGCGCCCAGCGACTTCATCCTCGGACTGGACGAGCTTCAAACAGCAAGGCTTCGAGACATGCGAAAAAGAGGCCACAGCTCAGATTTCCTTGTACGTGTAAGGTGGGTTCATTATGTCACATTGGCATCAAAGATTACCACAATTCTTCCCAACGCCACTGCTGACGTGTCACTCAATGTGGAGGTCGTCATAGCCACTCCTGTCTAAATTTGACCCCTTCCTTTGACTCTTCTGCAATGGAGGTTAGAACCATGAAACACAGCGTTGAAATCACGTTATTTTCTTATAAACGACAGAGGAAAATATTCCATACACGTCACCGCTCAGAATCGGCACGAAAAAGCCTGAGGAGGTGGCATGAAGGACTTTAATAACAGTACCCCTTCCCTGAGCCGTTGATTACCACACATTTTGCGCTTGAAAACGAATTTTCGCAGAGAGACGTTCTTCACAACCTTTGACACTGCTGACACCCTCGCGTGTTTCAGTACTTCTCCAATGACATTGTGGGGCTGGATCCCCATCAAATGTGACATGACCACTTTGGCGAGCAACACGACCGCAATTCTTGCTCTCGTGTACGGGTTAGAACCACCAGAGACCGTTCAACAGCATTAGACGACATTGGAACGTTTTCCAAAGCAGCAAAGATCCTTACGCTTTACCCCTCTTATTTCGCGTCCTCCTGTGGGACGACCACTGGCTGTTGCGACACTGGCACATGCAATGGTTCTCCCAAGACCACCGCTATCCACTTCGGCACAACATCTTGAAAATGAACCTGTTCAGACAGCACCTATGACGAGAGTAGCACGCGCCAGCAACCGAGCTACGCTGCAGCACATCCGCAGCTACAGTGCAGCTAGTGCGCCTGTAGTAGGCCGTCCAGAGTCGGATGATATTGAACGCATTCGTCACGGATTCTGTCTGGACAGGTACATTTTTAAAATTTGCAGTAATGGTGCAAGGGTGCCTTTGATGGTTTTCCCGAAGTACGATCCTTCTTCATCTCAGCCACGTGTGTGTCAATGTCGATTTCCCCGACAATCACGCCACATGAGGACACGAGGTAGGAGCGCTGAAAAAGCATAAGCACACATAACAGTTTCGGATCACGTTCAGATTTCGTCGAAAGGATTTTAATGATCCCTAGAGGCTCCAGCCTGTAAAGCAGACCAAAAATTGCAGTCTTCTGTGCTCCAAAAGGGTGCGATCATGTTCGATTGGGATGCAACTTCATAATGTCCTTAAAGAAGTGTTGAAGCACCGATGGCGTCGTCAGTGTCAAAGATTCTCTGAATGTATTCCTGTTGCCCATTGTACTGTGAACCGTCGTTTTCGATCGCGAAATGAGTGGCAATCAACGCCATAGGGAAAGGGATGGCTTCATCGACCTCCTTCCGTGCAGATGCTGACCGCTAGCGTGCCTGGAATGTTTTCCTCAGCCGCTCAGAAGAAAATAGTGTGATTTCAATTCTGGGTGAACCAGTTCTAACCTCCAACGCAGCGCGGTCAAGAGAACGGGTGAAATGTAGGCTAGATGGTATGTGACAATCTTGTGATCGTCGGACACGTCCATGGTGGCAATGGACAGAGCTGTGGGGAAATTTGGTCCCAATGTGACTTCATTAACTCACTTACACGTCCCATGAACTTCTGAGCAGTGGCCTTTTTGTGTGTCGACACCGCACTGTTTGAAACGATATCGAGCCCGAGTGTGACATCGGAGTGTGCCACGCTTTTGCACCATTACAGAGGAAGTCTGTAGACGCCTTTGAACCAAATTTCAAACTCAAGCTTCGCAATAGGTGGGAATTACTTGGTTTCGATAAAGAAATCTTTTATTGTGGGTGCGCAGTATAGTAGATTGTATACCCTCGGTAGCGTACGTTACAATCACGAACTTGCACGAGGTTCAGCGAGGGCTGGTTTAAAAGACTTTCTGAAATATTCACAATGGACATCCCTCTGAATACTTTCTTTGCCTCACTACTAAAATAATTTATTGCATGACAGTGTTACATCACAGTTATGTGTTGTGTCCATTAACGTCTGTGCCGTTTCCAAAGGCTTTGATTTACACATGCTACAGTTTTTGTAATACCATTCTTGCATATCATACGGCCAGATCTGATGGCAAATATATACACTGAATTGAGACGAACATCCATTAATGTGAGTATTGCTTTCGTTGATAATATGTTTTACGGTTTATTACACAATTTTTAAGGCTATGTATCATGGATGATGCGTTAGGTTGCTAACGAGAGAAAATCAAATGTTACTTTATATCAATTCAAATAGTTTGAAACTTATGTTTACGGTGTAAAGTGCACAAGCTGACACAATGGTGTCTCATTAATGTTATCTATTCTAATAAAAGTGTAAAAACCTTACGATACACGAAAATTAGAAAAACTGTGAACACATACGTTTAAAAACTTTAAGGAAGAATTATAGCATGACGTATGAAACCTCATAAAACAGTTACTTCTTGAAATGAGTCAAAACTCGCCTCACATTAAGAGATTCTCGCATTTGACGTACATGAATAGCTCGGTGCCCTATATTCTGATCTGCTCTTTTTGTCTGTAGTCATTCGAGACAGAAGTATTTGAGATAACCGAGAAACAGAGATATCTTGTGACCAGTGAAGGTGGTGACTATGGTGATGCTCATTTTCTTCTTCTCTTCTCTGTTATCTCCAACGCTTTCTGTACTTCCTATTACGGCGCTTCCTCTTTCACAACGAAACAAAATATTATTCAACTTCGCATTAATAAAGTAAAATAATATTGGCCTCTAGTTGTTCGTAGACGTAAAACATGTATCCGCAGAAACACAACGCATAATCGTTGATGTTTTAAGGACACAAATAAAATCGAGTTTCACGTCATTTTCTTTGGTGAAAAGCTAATGACGTAACTATTAATGACACTTTATTACCGTTTCCGCAGAAAATCAAATTAAGTTAGCCATACTTACTTCTCCTTCATCAATCTATTCTCGACGTTTAGAAAAAAAATCTTCTTTTTTTGCTCAGTTGTTCTGATAATAACAAATAGAAATCGTAACGTTCTACAGGGTTGACCGAAAGAGGAACAAACAGCATTCATACGAAATACACCGAAATTTCCGAACGTGTCTCAAACAGTTGTACCAAAAACCCAGTCTCCCTAAAAAATTTCATCACTGGATTACAATAAATAGAGAGCACTTAAGATGGTGGTTTTAGTCCTATACCCTACCTAGTCTCCGCCCACTTGAATACATCGCACAGAACGCTCATACAGTTGCGTGGAACGGTCCAAAAGACCCTTCTTTCGGCTGTTGTTCAACTCGCACATTATATTCGCACCTACTTCTGTCTTGACGGACCATCAGAGACTTTGCCGTTTTCCAGTAGGTTCGTAGTGATAACACCAAGTCTCGTGCCCCATGATGTTATTTGCCCCTTGCACACAGTTTTATGTTCTCCAAAACATTCGGGAGAATGTTGATGATACTTGATTTATAGGTACTCAGTTAGTCATTCCGGTGCGATTTGTGACACAACTACGTTGACAGACTACGGTCGCTAGTACGCTACTTAACACTGCGTGCCAACAACTGACTAGACGAATCCACATGTGTTTGCGAACGAACACTGTATCATGCGACACCTTGCTAGAAGTAGCTGTACACCACGTCGAGTTGTAGTACAGCCTAATTCGTGTAATTACCTTTTCTCCTTTCTTTCTTTTTTTCCACCGGATTTCTATTTGTAGTAAAGGGCCCCTACAATAGTATTCCGGTATTATCTCTCACAGTATGAAATAATTAGTATGTCCACTAGTACACTACAAATACAAAAAGCCCGGACTATGATTAATACAAGGAAATGTGCACCAAAATCTAGGTCTGAGTCCTCGTTCATTTAATGACACAGTTGCTCAAGATCTCGCCTGAATACCTTCATTAAACATTACTCCATGGTTGGCACAGACTTCGGCTCGTAAGCGACGCTATGGTCCGCATTCAATAGCGCTCAGTCGGATTGCACATTTCCTCAACCCCCACACTACACTGTCTGAGCGACAAAAGAGAGAGTATGAGTAAAAGTCGAACGCGCCATATTTAAATGAATACTACTTGGTTTCCTATTTCTCAACAGCGTAGATTACAAATGAAACAAATTTTCAAAACTGCTTAGTAATTTTTGCTCATTGAAGACATTTTTGTCTGGTACAGATTGTAGACATACCGACAGACGGCGACATTTTAGAGATTTTCGCACTCGGGTTTCCTCATATCGTGTCTTATTTCGTTTCATAACCTTTCACACATATTCTAATCGAAATACTTTATCACATTTGAAAATTCATTATGGGGACCTGGAGACCCTCCCTGAGGAAAACAATGTTGACGTCCTGGACAAACGTAAAAGGATTTGTCTTTAAAATGGGACCTACACGCCAGATCAATCAGCTACATCTACATCTACATACACACTCCGCAATCCACCATACGGTGCGTGGCGGAGGGTACCTCGTACCACAACTATCATCTTCTCTCCTTGTTCCACTCCCAAACAGAACGAGGGAAAAATGACTGCATATATGCCTATGTACGACCCCTAATCTCTCTTATCTTATCCTTGTGGTCCTTCCGCGAAATGTAGGCTGGCGGCAGTAAAACTTTACTGCAGTCAGCCTCAAATGCTGGTTCTCTAAATTTCCTCAGTAGCGATTCACGAAAAGAACGCCTCTTTTCCTCTAGAGACTCCCACCCGAGTTCCTGAAGGATTTCCGTAACACTCGCGTGATGATCAAACCTACCAGTAACAAATCTAGCAGCCCGCCTCTGAATTGCTTCTGTCTCCTCCCTCAATCCGACCTGACAGGAATGCCAAACGCTCGAGCAATACACAAGAATTGGTCGTATTAGTGTTTTATAAGCGGTCTCCTTTACAGATGAACCACATCTTCCCAAAATTCTACCAATGAACCGAAGACGACTATCCGCCTTCCCCACAACTGCCATTACATGCTTGTCCCACTTCATATCGCTCTGCAATGTTACGCCCGAATATTTAATCGACGTGACTGTGTCAAGTGCTACACTACTAATGGAGTATTCAAACATTACAGGATTCTTTTTCCTATTCATCTGCATTAATTTATATTTATCTATATTTAGAGCTAGCTGCCATTCTTTACACCAATCACAAATCCTGTCCACGTCATCTTGTATCCTCCTACAGTCACTCAACGACGACACCTTCCCGTACACCACAGCATCATCAGCAAACAGCGGCACATTGCTGTCCACCCTATCTACATCTGCACATACAAACCGATTCTTTCATCTGGAACGGCAAACAGCAAACGCCCTAGAAAACATTTCGAACAAGGATATACGACTGGCACTGTCCACAAAACGTTTAGAAAACTATTCTTGCAATTCTTTCTCGGTGACAATGAACTCTTCAAACCTGCCTACGTGAAGTTTGTCACGCCGTGACCAGCCCTGCATTACTCGATTCATTGCTGATGTTGGTGGTGATGTCCATTGCCTCATCCCATTACAATAACTAGATGACCTCACTGCCAGGGCAATGCAACACACTAAACTCTGGTCACCGAGTAGAAAGCGGCAATTCCTCACGCTTTACTCTCCACTCGATTCCTCTCTGGCAAAAGGTTCAAATGGCTCTAAGCACTATGGGACTTAATATCTGAGGTCATCAGTCCCCTAGACTTAGAACTACTTAAACCTAACTAACCTAAGGACATCACACACGTCCATGCCCGAGGCAGGATTCGAACCTGCGACCACAGCAGGCGCGCGGTTCCGGACTGAAGCGCCTAGAACCGCTCGGCCACAGCGGCCGGCCCTCGCTGGCAGATATGAGGTTATAGGGAGCCTCGGCGACTCATCACTGGATATTTCATTCGCTAAGAGTGTGTTGGCAACAACGTTGCTGGCTGCGACATTGTTGTATAAAGTGTTCTCGATATTCTTTGCTCCTCAAGTAAAAACAAAAACTACAGCTTTCGGTGATGCTACCCATTTCCTTAGCCCGGAGCAACAGACTGTCGTGATTGCTTCTGTAATGACATTACAGTCTTCCCGTGATTAGTCGAACGAATCGACCCGGAATTTTACGTGCCTTGTCAGTGCCATAGTTACTAAATCTGTCAGTGAACACGTACAGTTTCTGAACGACATACAGAACACCAGGGACATTAAAAATCATAGAACAGAGAAAGCACATCCTCACTAACAAACGTAAAATTTGGAGCGTAGGAGATAAGGTATTGGTGAGAGTAAAGGTGTGATGGAAAATCGCGAGTCCTGCTCTTGTAGCTCAGGTAACAGAGCATTTTCCCCCGAAATGCAAAGCTTACTGGTTCGATTTCCGGTCCGGAAGATATTTTAATCACCCAGGATATTTCAACGTAAAATTATGTTTGATGAAACCGAATTCTTATTCCACTCATCCGCCTATCGGAAATACATCGGAGATCAAAATGGGCAAGTATAACTTTAACTGAAACGGCGGCTACAATGTTAGCGTTGCATAGACGCCGATTCCCATCATTGAAAGACTTTAGAGAATCAATTTGCATAGATGTTTACATTCGAACAGGCGTCACTAATCATGCAGACATTGACACGATTTTGACGCACGCCAACCAACCACATTACTCTTACGGCCATCGAAAAAGCAGTTACGACATCCCGTTTTTCCCGAGGGTCACTATGCACGCTTATGTTGACAGGTAGAGATTTTGATTCAACTTTACGAAATGAGAATATCGGTGATGATTTTACACGAAGAGTGAAGGGTTTCAGTTCCGGTAAGTCACACTGTTTTAAGCTGCGCACTCTCACTGTAGTTTAAAAAATTCACTCGGGAAAAATGGTACATCTGATTAGAGTCGTTACAGCTTGAAATCAATCAATACCAAAGAGACTGCTTACACTACGCCTGTCCGCCCTATTCTGGAGTATTGCTGTGCGGTGTGAGGTCCGCATCAGGTGGGACTGACGCATGACATCGAAAAAGTGCAAAGAAGGGCAGCTCGTTTTGTATTATCGCGAAAGAGGGGAGATAGTGTCACAGACATGATACGTGAATTGGAGTGGTAATCATTAAACAAAGGCGTTTTTCGTTGCGATTGGATCTTCTCATGAAATTTCAATCACCAGTTTTCTCCTCCGATTGCGAAAACATTATTTTGGCACCCACCTTAGGGAGAAATGATCATCACGATAAAATAAGAGAAACCAAGGCTCGCACAGAAAAAATTAAGTGCTCGTTTTTCCCGCGTGCCGTTCGAGAGTGGAACGGTGGAGAGACAGCAAAGGTGGTTCATTGAACCCTCTGCCAGGCACTTTATTGTGAATAGCACAGTAATCACTTAGATGTAGATGTAAATGTAGAATACGGAAGAAAGGAAAGAGCAACAAACGAGAATATGAAAAAGGTACACCAGAGGAGGAGACACGTTAGTGCAATGTGTGATAAGGCATGCAATAGTGCACTCCTGGAAATTGAAATAAGAACACCGTGAATTCATTGTCCCAGGAAGGGGAAACTTTATTGACACATTCCTGGGGTCAGATACATCACATGATCACACTGACAGAACCACAGGCACATAGACACAGGCAACAGAGCATGCACAATGTCGGCACTAGTACAGTGTATATCCACCTTTCGCAGCAATGCAGGCTGCTATTCTCCCATGGAGACGATCGTACAGATGCTGGATGTAGTCCTGTGGAACGGCTTGCCATGCCATTTCCACCTGGCGCCTCAGTTGGACCAGCGTTCGTGCTGGACGTGCAGACCGCGTGAGATGACGCTTCATCCTGTCCCAAACATGCTCAATGGGGGACAGATCCGGAGATCTTGCTGGCCAGGGTAGTTGACTTACACCTTCTAAAGCACGTTGGGTGGCACGGGATACATGCGGACGTGCATTGTCCTGTTGGAACAGCAAGTTCCCTTGCCGGTCTAGGAATGGTAGAACGATGGGTTCGATGACGGTTTGGATGTACCGTGCACTATTCAGTGTCCCCTCGACGATCACTAGTGGTGTACGGCCAGTGTAGGAGATCGCTCCCCACACCATGATGCCGGGTGTTGGCCCTGTGTGCCTCGGTCGTATGCAGTCCTGATTGTGGCGCTCACCTGCACGGCGCCAAACACGCATACGACCATCATTGGCACCAAGGCAGAAGCGACTCTCATCGCTGAAGACGACACGTCTCCATTCGTCCCTCCATTCACGCCTGTCGCGACACCACTGGAGGCGGGCTGCACGATGTTGGGGCGTGAGCGGAAGACGGCCTAACGGTGTGCGGGACCGTAGCCCAGCTTCATGGAGACGGTTGCGAATGGTCCTCGCCGATACTCCAGGAGCAACAGTGTCCCTAATTTGCTGGGAAGTGGCGGTGCGGTCCCCTACGGCACTGCGTAGGATCCTACGGTCTTGGCGTGCATCCGTGCGTCGCTGCGGTCCGGTCCCAGGTCGACGGGCACGTGCACTTCCGCCGACCACTGGCGAGAACATCGATGTACTGTGGAGACCTCACGCCCCACGTGTTGAGCAATTCGGCGGTACGTCCACCCGGCCTCCCGCATGCCCACTATACGCCCTCGCTCAAAGTCCGTCAACTGCACATACGGTTCACGTCCACGCTGTCGCGGCATGCTACCAGTGTTAAAGACAGCGATGGAGCTCCGTATGCCACGGCAAACTGGCTGACACTGACGGCGGCGGTGCACAAATGCTGCGCAGCTAGCGCCATTCGACGGCCAACACCGCGGGTCCTGGTGTGTCCGCTGTGCCGTGCGTGTGATCATTGCTTGTACAGCCCTCTCGCAGTGTCCGGAGCAAGTATGGTGGGTCTGACACACCGGTGTCAATGTGTTCTTTTTTCCATTTCCAGGAGTGTATTAATTCACCACTGTAAGGATGTAATGGGTGACTGTTTCCACCCTGTACAAACCCTAGGGATTGGTCGAAGAGCTGATGCGGAACGAAAAAGGTCTAATGACCTTAAGTTCGGAAATGCGTGCTTTCCATGGTATAGAGCACTTATTCAGTCATATTTTGATACAGAGACCGCGGTCTAATAGGCGTTGTACCACGCAGCTACAGTTACAGAATGCAAGATTTCCTCCTATAGTGGTACAATTCCTCATACCTCATGCCCTAGGGCCCTCTCGTGACAAAGTAATTTGTAACGTTGTATCCGATTCACTTATTGTGATGCCTCAGCTTCTACTGGATGTGATACAGCGTTGTATACAATGGTTCCGTATTCGAAACGAAATAGGCAAATGACAACGGGCGGCGGGAAGAAAGGTCGTGTCAGGAGACCTATTCCCACCGATAACAACGACAGCAGTCAATGTTGGCCGCGTGAGGTAGCCGCGCGGTTTAGGGCGCCTTGCATGGTTCGTGTGGCTCCTCCCGTCGGAGGTTCGAGTCCTCCCTCGGGCATGGGTGTGTGAGTTGTCCTTAGCGTAAGTTAATTTAAGTTAGATTAAATAGTGAGTAAGCCTAGCGACCGATGACCTCAGCAGTTTTCTCCCATTGGAACTTACCACAAATTTCCAATTTCCAGTTCAATGTTTGCAACAGTGTTTCGCCGTTTGCCTGAGACAGGGTCATTTCAGGAAGCAGGAAGTCATGGAGGACGTACCTCAAACTTTCGGACGAAAATGTGATTAACCCTGTGGAAGGCGACTCCCGTGTCAGCACCAGGCGGTTGGTCCATCAGTACAAGGAAAGCCAGACGGCCCTGTGAAACATTCTCCGTGACAATTGTTACTACCTTTATCACTTACAGCGTAAAATATCGTAAAATATGCTTCCAACATGTGAAGACTCATTTCGTTTCCTCCATTCATTTTGGGTGTTTACTTACTTGTCGGGCAGTGCTTGTAAAACAGACTACCAAACAATCTTATAATGAATGCTTCCATTGCCGGTGTTTACTTTTTTAACCTTTCCGGGCTGAAGGGCCATGGTCATTCGCCTTGTCTGAGGAAGGCACCTTCATATACGAACCAATACACTGACAGCTTCAGTGTCCCCGAATATATAGGGGCATTATGAGCTGTGTAGAGGGCACAAAATGTCATTATTGTTGCAAACAGTAATTCTTCCATCTTTTTAAAATTGGTATCTGTATTTCTGATTTTATCCATTATAAATGGTTCTGTATTTCATTTCATTCGACACCTTTTTCGATTCTGTTAATAGACCTCAAAAATTAGAAAGAAAAAAGAAACTAAACAAACGGAAATACTGATGCCGGCTTCGCTCAGTTCAGGAATTCTGTCGGTGTTATCCGTCAGAGAAAATCAGGTGCATTTCTTTTCATGAGGTAGACCGTGACACCCTGACACCTTGTTGGGACAAACTTCCAATGGCTTTAGAGGGTGTCCTGAGAAACAAATGCACGATAAGAACCCGTCTCCTGAAACGTCATGCAACGATGCTATGGAGCGTCGAAGTTACTGGCGCCATCCCTCAGGCAGCCAAACTGAATTTGTACGCTAACATACCGTAGGTAAAACGTCTCACAATGTTGTTCGTCATTCAGTGATCGCGACTGAGTGCCAAAAGAGCCAGCGGACAAGACGGAGCTATCTGCTGAGTACGAAGGCATTGTCTTCTATGAATACGATACTCTGTAGCCTTGGCGGATGACTGTTTTAGACACAGGTTTCATTGTCAATTTATTTTTCTCCTCTATACCTAAAAAACATTTGAAATTTTAGAGGGTTTCAGGATAAAAATAAAATTCTGATGCAAACCTTTGTTGGAAACTGTCATCGACCGTAGCTATACGAGAAGGGCATCGCTTTGATACGAGACAGGTAATTTGTACGCAGTAGCTAGCTCTAGCTCCATCTTCTCTAATGGCGATGGTGGCCGTGAGTCGCTACTACTCAATAAGAAACGACATTGCGAGGCGTTTTCACAGTTTCTGTCGAAGGACTGCCCTACTAGCAGGCGCAAGCGCCTCTAACTTAGACGCTATGTAACGCATCTACATAAACTGACCTCTGTTCTCTTGCAAACTTTTTTTCTTCTGCCATACCAAAGGAGGGCAGTCACACTCATTTCCAGTATCTCGCATTAGTACATTTCGCATTATCGAGGCCCCTGTAAACACCTCTGGATGGCAAATGTTACAGCAAACATTGCCGATCAGCAGTGACCTGATCGCACGCACGCACGCACTCCGCTGCCCGACTCGCTGCGGCTCACATCGTTACCGTCGCTCGCGCACGCCAACGCCACTAGCCCATCGCCATGCCGAGAAGTAGGAATGGAGGAAGAGGCAAGATCGCTGCTGCTGTGGAGCTCCTGCTAAACGCAGTCGGGAGCAACGGTTGCGGCAACAAGAAGAAGAAGCGAAGCCTGTGGCACAATTACAGTGCTATAAGTGTCAAAAGCTTGGTCACATAGCCAAAGAACGCGACGGTGTGGTTGCGTGTGTTAAGTGCGGGAAACCGCACGACACACGCAGCTGCACAAAACCAAGGGGTACTGCAGCGCTGTGCGTAAACTGCGGTGGCTCGCACGCCGCAAACGCGCGCAGCTGCAGTTACCAGAAGACGTGGAAGCAGCGGAAGTTGGCCACCACACACGAAGAGGTGGCCCAAGAAGAAGAAATGGTGGTCACCCCGCCCCTCTGCCTTAGTAGGGGAAGCGGGCTGCGCCACCAAGACGACGTGGACGCCTTCCGCCAAGCACTGCGGGAAGCCAACGAGGACGCAATCACCGCGCTCCAATCCGCCATGGCGGAGGAGAGAGCGGCCATGAGAGCGGAACTAGAAGAGGCGCGTAAGGAGGTGACTCAACTAACAAGGGAACCTCCCCATCGCACCCCCCTCAGATTTAGTTATATGTTGGCACAGTGGATAGGCCTTGAAAAACTGAATACAGATCAATCGAGAAAACAGGAAGAAGTTGTGTGGAACTATGAAAAAATAAGCAAAATATACAAACTGAGTAGTCCATGCGCAGAATAGGCAACATCAAGGAGAATGTGTGCCCAGGAGCGCCGTGGTCCCGTGGTTAGCGTGAGTAGCTGCGGAACGAGAGGTCCAGGGTTCAAGTCTTCCCTCGAGTGAAAAGTTTAATTTTTTATTTTCAGTTTATGCGACAAACTCTTATGTTTTCATCACTTTTTTGGGAGTGATTATCACATCCAAAAGAGAACCTAAATCGGGCAAGATAGAAGAATCTTTTTACCCATTAGCCAACTGTACAAGTTAGGTGGGTCGACAACATATTCCTGTCATGTGACGCACGTGCCGTCACCAGTGTCGTATAGAATATATCAAACGTGTTTTCCTGTGGAGGAATCGGTTGACCTATGACCTTGCGATCAAATGTTTTCGGTTCCCATTGGAGAGGCACGTCCTTTAATATACTAATCGCACGATCTTGCGGTGCGGTCGCAAAACACAGACACTAAACTTATTACAGTGAACAGAGACGTCAATGAACGAACGGACAGATCATAACTTTGCGAAAATAAAACAAGTAAACTTTTCATTCGAGGGAGACTTGAACCAAGGACCTCTCGTTCCACAGCTGCTCACGCTAACCACGGGACCACGTCGCTCCGGAGTTCACAGCACCTTGATGTTGCCTATCTTGCACATGGACTACTCAGTTTGTATATTTTGCTTATTTTTTCATAGTTCTACACAACTTCTTCCTGTTTTCTCGATTGATCTGTGTTCAGTTTTTCAAGGCCTATCCACTGTACCAACTTTTAACTAAATCTGAGGGGGGTGCGATGGGGAGGTTCCCTTGTAAGGGTCGCCTTGTACCTCGCGTCCCGCACGACGACGGACGTGGCACCGACCCCCACCTGTACGGGGGTAGACGCGGCAACAGAAACGACCGCCTCCCTGGCCGACGCGGCAACGCAGGTTGCTAGGGAGGTGGTCTTACAGTCGGGGAAAACCACCGACAACAAGGAGACAGCCCCCTCGGAAGCAGTCGTCACTCCTGTCTCTGCGGAAACGCAGACAACACAGGAAGTGCCGATGGAGACCGAGGGAGAAGAAGAAGACGAGCCGTTCGAGTGCCTCCCCCTCCCCAACAAGAACTGTGTGAGGGAGGTGCTCACCAAGATCGCAGATTCCCTGCGAGACGGTAGCTACCCCAATCATGACCATCCCTACCCTTTCACGGTAGACAACATCCCTCCCCTTCCCCACAAACCTTACGATTTCCACTGGGGTTGCGAACCCTTGAACCAGAAGCTACACGGGAGGGAACTCGTCAGGCGTGCAGATCTGGAGCTCATAAACAAGCACCCGATCTTCACGGACGAGGACTGGAAATACATGACTGAGGAAGCAGTAAAGTACATCCGGACACAGACGCCGCCAGTGGACTACTCCCGCCTGAAGAAAATAGAATTCGGGCAGCCAGGAAGCAGTAAGAAGAAGAAGAACAAGAAGTCGCCGGAATCAGCCGGCAGATGAGCTTGCTGCATCCACACAAACCAGAGGCCAGACCAACACGGGAAGAAAAACATTCCAAACCGAGAGGACTTCAGGAGGAACAGCTCAAACAGGTTAAACTCCGCTACCTCGGGCCAAGGCAGGCCCGTCAATATAGTGAGTGAATGAGTGAGTGAGCAGTGACCTGAAATGACGCTGACCTGTGGCTGCATTTAGAGTCGCCACAAAGTCGCTGGACGACAATCGCAGCTATATTACTGACAATGTGAAATTTTTATGAGCCGTGTAAATGTACCTTCACATATCAACAGTGCATAAAAGGGGTAAACACTTAAAGAACAGAAAACACACCAGCATGGCGTTGGGCAAAGTCTTCTTAGTTGTCCACCGTCAGAGCAGATTGACTGTTGAATTAATCACAAGGGAATATGTATCGAGAATGAGCATGTTCGAAATTTGCAATGCTGCCGAAGAATGCAATATTAAACAAAGAAATAAGTGTGGACTATACAACAAATCATGACCCTTAATCAGGGTGATATGCATTAAACACCTTTTTCATTTGTTTACCTCTCATGGAATATGGTTTCATAGTCGTAAGTGTTCGGCTATGACTGATTTGATACGGCCCTCGACGAATTCCCCTCCTGTGCCAACCTCTTCATCGCAGAGTAGCACTTGCAACCAACGTCCCGATTTATTTTCTGGGTGTATTACAGTGTCTTCCACTACAGTTTTAGCATTCTACATCTCCCTCTAGTAGCATGGAAGTTATTTATTCCCTAATCCTTTAACATATGTTGTATCATCCTACCTCTTCTTCTTGTCAGTTTCCCATACATCCCTTTCCTCGCCGATTCTACAGAGAACCACTTCATCCCTTACCTTACAATTCGACCTAATTTTTAAGATTCTTCTGTAACACCTGATCTCAAATGCTTCGTTTCTCTTGCGTTCCATGTTGTGTATGAAGCGGAACTATGGGCCTCATGGAAATAGGGTGACCCGGCTGAGTCACGCAATTTGACTCTTAGTCTGATCACGAGGTGTGGCCATTAATTGCACATGTTGATCACATAGGCTGACATGAGGATCAATGAACTATACTTGACGGGATGTATTTGGAACATCTTAGGTGATTAGAAAGTTAGTAGACAGGAATAGAATTAAATACTTAGCTTTACTTCAGCATCAGCGGTGAACGTCGATCTTGACTTTGTACAACAGTATTTACAAGTGCAGTTATAGACTGAACTGCAAATACTGCTTTGCAATTCTGATTGCTCCACACATTGTCAATGCACAAACTGCATGTGGCGCCTGGCTAGGTCGTAGCTACTGACTTATCTGAAGGCTATGCTAACTAGCGTCTCTGCAAATGAGATCTCTGAAGCTATAACAAGTGAACCATTCCTATTACAGTCGGCTGTAGAATTGGGCAGTGCGCTAGCTTGTCTCGTAAGACCAGCCGAGTTGCGGCGCTCGGTCTGCTAGCGTCGACAGTGGCGGCTCGCGGGTCCGATGTGTAGTGACGGACCGCTGCCGATTTGAAGCCTACAACTTAGCCAGTGTGGTGCCTTGCGGTGACACCACATTCCAGGTTACCCACAGTCCGTGTTTCTCTACCATACAATGCTGTCCTCCAAAAGTACGTTCTCAGAAATTCCTTCCTCAAATTAAGACCTGTATTTGATACCAGTAGATTCTGGAACTACCTGGCAGATTAAAGTGGGTGCCGGACCGAGACTCAAACTCGGGACCTTTACCTTTCGTGGGGAAGTGTTGTACCATCTGAGCTACCGAAGCACGGCACATGACCCGTCCTCACAGCTTTAGTTCTGCCAGTACCTCGTCTCCTACCTTCCAAACTTCACAGAAGCTCTTTTACGAACCTTGCAGAACTAGCAGTCCTTGAAGAAAGGATATTGCGGGGACATGGCCTAACCACAGCCTGGAGGATTTTTCCAGAATGAGATTTTCACTCTGCACAGGAGTGTGCGCTGATATGAAACTTCATGGCAAATTAAAACTGTGTGCCGAACCGAGACTCGAACTTTGGACCTCTGCCTTTCGCGGGCAAGTGCTCTACCAACTGAGCTGCCCAAGCACGACTCACGACCCGTCCCTGCAGCTTGAACTCTGCCAGTACCTCGTCTCCTACCTTGAGTCGTTCTTGGGTAGCTCAGTTGGTAGAGCACTTGCCTGCGAAAGGCAGAGGTTCCAACTTCGAGTCTCGGTCCGGCAGAGAGTTTTCATCTGCCAGGAAGTATCATATCAGCGTACACACCGCTGCAGAGTGAAAATCTCATACCAGTAGATTCTCTTAGCTACGAACGCACTTTCTACTAGTGCTAGTCTGCTTTATATGACCTCCTTCAAAAAAATGGTTCAAATGGTTCTGAGAAGTATGGGACTTAACATGTGTGGTCATCAGTGCCCTAGAACTTAAAAGTACTTAAACCTACCTAAGGACATCACACACATCCATGATCGATGCAGGATTCGAACCTGCGACTGTATCAGTCGCGCGGTTCCGGACTGAGCGCCTAGAACCGTTCGGCCACCACGACCGGCTATATGACCTCCTTGTTCCTTCCGTCAAGGACTATTTTGCTATCTTGGTTGCAGGATTCCTTAACTTTATCTACTTCGTAATCACCAATTTTGATATTAATTTCCATTTTTTTAACTCTCAATCCGTATTCTATAATCCTTAGACTTGTCATTCCATTCAATAAAGTCTGTAATAATTCTTCACTTTGACTGGGAATAGCCATGTCATCATCGAAACTCATCTTCGTATAATTCTCTTAAAAGACCAAAATAAATCAGTTATTTGCCTCCTAACAGATCGTGAACCTGAAGTCACGTGACACGGGCTGAAGACGCAGTCGAGACTCAAGATCTTTCCCAGCAGCTCCAGGCTGCTGCCAGAGCTCCATATGAAGCTCTTCAGCTGGCGACGGCAGTCGGGCGGGCACCGCAGCATCGATTCCCGGCCGAGCTGGCCGCACAGTGCGGTGCAGCGTACTGCGCTGCGGTGCGACGCGGGCGAACTCCGGCCTTCGTACCTTGCCACACACACGGCCCTCTGTCGTGTCCCAGCTGCAGTGAGGCCGCACCCGCACACAAGTGCCGTCCGTATTGATCAAAGGGGGGCTCGGATTTTGGCCACAGACTTGCGAATAGTCGCCGCGCCAGCGCCGTGGGGTGAGTTGGGCAGGAGCGAGCACTGCCAGCCGAGGGCTGCGCCATTACAGAGACCGATGATTTAGGCTGCGGCATTAGCTGTAACGGCGGAACATTATTTCTGGAGACAGACCGGGCCGCCGGATTTTCTGTGACGACGGAGGCATCGGGAGGGGGGGACAGGGTGGAAAGTGGGCTTAAAAATATGCCGCTACAGCCCTGTCGGCGACGCTCAGACCAAGTTGGAAGGGAAAGAGGAATCAGGGAAACTGGCACGGGGAATCAGCGTGGGAGGGGTGAGAGGGGAGGGGGTGAAGCGGCAGACGATTAAAGCGTTGCGGATCCGGCGCGCTGCGCTGATCCAACGACGCTGGCTGCCGGCCGCCGGATTTGGCAGGACTCGCCGCGCCCATAAAAACCTCCTGCGCAGGCGCGACTTTTATTACTCGCCGCCTTTGCTGTCCTAGTTCTTATTGCTTTCTCTGTATTCACTAGAGAGTGAAATGTGTGCTGTCTCTTTCTCTCTATACGTGTGTGTGTTGTACACAAATTACACGTAATATTAACCCAGTCCCTTAGCCAAACAGCACTGTACACTAACTACTTGCAAAAATTCATAAAAGAATAAAAAATTAGAAAAGAAAAAGACTTGGACGAAATTAGCTATGGCTTATCACCCAGAGAGGTGAATAAACAAAAAGAAGGTAATAATAAGGAAAATCGAGGGAACTAAGCAACCAATAGTACCTAACAATACGTCATGGGTCACGTCAAATATAAAATCAAAGATTGAAAAATGCTGAATGAGATAATCTTGTACCAAATATAGTGCCTCCGAATAGTTCATGTGATAACTCTTACAGTTTTAAATAAAACACGTTATTAACGTTCTACATCATTATTATATTTCTCAATATAGTCATCCTGGTGACGAACAGGTTTCCCCAAACGGGAGACCAGTTTGTTGATACCATCACTGTAGAGTGTTCGACTTTGTTGACGGAGCGACGACCTCACCTCTGCTAACACAGCTTCATCACCATCAAATTGAAGTCGCCGAAGGCGTTTCTTGAGTGTTGGAAACAAATGAAAATCGTATGCGACCAAGCCGTAACTGTATCGAGGATGGTAGGTGACAGTGACCAAAGGTGTCGGGTTCTTGCAGATGTTGTAACGCTCATATGTCATGCTGAAGGGGTGGGTGCTCCATATGAGGACGCTCTTCGAATCCGACACTTGATTACAGCACGCTGTTTCACACACACACACACACACACACACACACACACACACATTGTCATGTTACACGCTCCAATTCGGAACCCTCTAGCGGCAGAGGCCTGCAAATATGTGCACATGAACAATGAAGACGTGGAATGCTAATACTGTTTAAAAAGCATTGTGGATTTTCACTCGTGAAATTCGGAGCCACTACTTTCCCGTGCACCCTAGTGTATTTGTCTTCTACAGCCTGTATTTGTTAAAAGACATCTCATTATACGCTATGAGGCACACGTCAAATATTGAATTGGCTGGCCGGTTGTCTGGTATACAGCATGTCGTCAGATGCGTCTGATACACAAGACGAACAAGGAAATGTATACAATCGATATCTACAACTTTCATGTATTTGACAGTAGAGAAAGGTTACTTACATACCGCGCACCACCATGTCGACTATTTCTACTGTTATATGCTAATTGTCCAAGCACGCTATTCAGTACATATGTGCCTACATATCATATCTGTATCGAGATGCCAGCAGACAACAAGAGACACGTAATACAGACACTTTGGTCGTCCAATAGTTCTTCCTTTTCATTCCGAGAGGTTGACGTCCACTGTGACTGGTAAGTGTGTGGTCGTTTTGAGAGCTGTAACAATGTACTGAAGACGACCTATGTACTGTAAGGTGGTACTGATGTTGGACCCTATCTAGATCATATACACATGGTTACAACAACATTTCAAACATCCACGGGGCTCTATATTTCTAGATCCGCTCCATTTTGACTTCATAGGAATTTGATAACTGAAGCGCACTTCGGTTGCCATAGACGCGCATAATATTTAATTAACCTGTTTCTTCTTCCAAGCATACAAATCTTTTTAAGCTGTAGACATAGTTTGTATAGTTTTGTTTCTAGTCCTCTGTACCAGATGTCATTGACAATGAACTCTTTCTCCTAATACCTGTCCCGCCCTTAAATATTTTCCATACAGCTCATTCTATACAGCAAAACGTCTTTTAGCAAATGCTGAATAAATTTTAACTTAAGAAAATGAAGTTTTCCACATAACAGCTTATATTATTGATAATTTTTTAATGAAGAAAGATACGCAGATGGACTTCATCATTAGGGACTGGCTTGCAAGCCATAATGACAGACTTATTGTTGGTGTAATTTACCTAATGAGTACCTGTGGACAGCACAGACATACATATAATTCCTGAAGGTTGGGTTGGGTTGGGTTGTTTGGGGGAAGAGATCAAACAGCGAGGTCATTGGCCTTACCGTATTAGGGAATGACGGGGAAGGAAGTCGGCTGTGCCCTTTCAAAGGAACCGTCCCAGTTTTTGCCTGGATCGATTTAGGGAAATCACGAAAAACCCAAATCAGGATGGCCGGACGCGGGATTGAACCGTCGTCGTCCCGAATGCGAGTCCAGTGTGCTAACCAATGCGCCACCTCGCTCGGTCCCGAAGGTGGATATCGGCCTTTTCAGGGGCAACAATATGGATGACTGATGTATCAGACTTTGTGAGATGAGCGAAGCTAGGTTGGTGCTGAGGTACAACTGAAAGCAACGGGTAAGTACACCAATTACAAAGAGTATTTCAAAAAAATTTGCTCGATTTCACAAGACAAAATCGTCTAGATTGTCTTCATGAAAGAACACAGATACGTCGAGTCCATTGTCAATTGCGCATAGGACTTCCAAGTTTTAAATTTCAAATTACCCTTCCGTTTTTCAAGAGTATTTATTTTAATCTCATGGACATACCTAATCGAGGTACTTTGACCAATCACATTTAAGATAAATTTTAATTTTCTATTAACAGAGGTTCAATGTGCCTTCCGAGGAAAGCATGGAAACTTCCTGAAGATACGTTTACGAATATGTCTGCAGTTGATGCATCCATCGCTGTTCGTATGCGGTGCTACCGTTCATCCAGTTATCGGAAATGATTATTTCGGAAAACACCACCAACAAAAATTAACAACATGGTCAGGGAGCGTTGAAAGCAAGTGGTACAATACGAGATAGTCTATGTATTGCTTTGTAGCACATCAATATACGTAAGCACAGCTTTTGTATACAAAAGTTACACATCCACAAGGCGTGTCTAAAAAGTATCCGACATTTGGACAGAGAAAAATATTTCGAATACCTGACGGGGCTGGGACCCCAATCCCCTTCAAAGTAGGCGCCTTGTGCTTTCACACACTTAGCCCACCGAAACTTCCACTGCCGGAAACACCTCTGTAAATCTTCTTTTGGAATTTGTTCAGCTTCGTCGTCATGTACAGAATTATCTCTTTTCTACTCTCTAAAAGGGATCCTTTCAGTGGCGACTTCAACTATGGAAACAACCAGAAGTCGCAATGATCCATGTCTGGAGAGTAGGTAGGTCGGCGAGCGGCTGTAATTCCATGTTTGGCCAATAATTCTTGGATCAAGTGGGATGAATGTACGGGCACGTTGTCGTGATGCAGTTGCCAGCTTTTCGTCGTCCACATGTCGGGTCTCTTGCGCCAAACTGCGTCACAGAGTCGCTGGAGAACATCTTGATAGTACTTCTTTGTCACTGTTTGTCTTTCTGGTGCGTATTCACGATGCACAATTCCACGTATATCAAAGAAGACAGTCAGCATCACCTTGATTTTGCTTCGCACCTGCCGCACTTTCTTCGAACTTGGAGACTCGGGATGGTTACATTGCGACGACTGTTTCTTTGTTTCTGCGTCGTACCCGTGTACCCATGACTCATCTCCAGTTATCACGATGTTCAGCAACCAAGGATCAATGTTGGTGGTGTCCAGAAGCTCCTGTGCAACGTCAAAGTCTTTTTGTTCTGGTGACAACATCTTGGGCAAGAATTTAGCAGCCATTCGGTGCATGTTCAAATTATCACGCAAAATTGCATGTGCAGAATCTTTACTGACTTCAACCTCTCGGGAAATCTCCCACACGGTCAAACGACGATCTGTCATCACCAAGTTTTGCACGCTCTCAACAACAGCTGCACTCCGAGCAGTCTGGGGCTTCCGAGAAAGCTGGTCACTCTCCGCAGATGTGCGGCAATTTTTGAATCGGTTGAACCACTCCTTCATTTGGGGTTACACCCATCGCATATTCTCCAAATACCTGCTGAATCTTACGAATTGTTTCGCTTTGAGAATCACAAAGCTTCTGACAAAATTTAATGCAGTATCTTTGCTCAACACGTTCAGTCATCTTGAGAGAATCGGTAATCCGACGAACACGTTGTGTAGCACTTCACTCTGCGACCGACAGGCAGCGACTGACACGCTGGAAACCGGGGACAAAATTCACGCATGCGCATAAAGGTCTCTTCCTTTACTGTGTACAGTGGAACCACGCTATCGTCTCTAGTTTGCGCGGGAAAATCAAAGGTCGAATACGTTTTAGAGAGACTTCGTATACTTTTTTTTGTGAATGATTTGTGGGCGTCAGCTCAGTTGTCAAGCTCTCGTTCTTGTAATTTATCAAACTCGCAAGTTGGTAGTTGGCCTCATCGCTAATCATAGCCTGACACAAAATTTCATCAAATTGTAACCAGTGATGACTGTGACAGGCCAGATTCCAGCTTAACAGCTTTACTAATTAAAATAAAGGTCTATTTATAACTAATTAAATACAAGTAAATAAATGAAGTTTATCTCTGAAACTATTACTCCCCAACTGTACATGACTGAAGTTTCTCACGATGAGAAATAAGAAGGAACGATCTGTATGTACTTTAAAGAAACATATTATAGCCAAGATTGCGTTCACAAGTGCTTCTATAGACCAGTTTCGCTATATAACTGTCACCTTTAGATATTCAAAAGGTCGCAGGTTCGAATCCTGCCTCGGGCATGGATGTGTGTGATGTCCTTACGTTAGTTAGGTTTAACTAGTTCTAAGTTCTAGGAGACTAATGACCTCAGAAGTTGAGTCCCATACTGCTCTGAGCCATTTGATATTCAAAAAACTTCTTTGGTTGTACGTCCCGTGCGCTGATGGAACGGGACTTACAAACATAACAGTTTTTTAAGATATGAAGGTGGCAGCTGTACCTGTCAAAAATTGTCAATGAAAAACAGTTTTGAACATCATCTTGGCAATAAAAAGTTTCTTTGAAATTGTATATCTACTACACACCACAGAATAAATTCTCCTTCGATAAAAATGGAGAAAATTATTTCTGTACCGTGCCGTCAGAGATACAATATTCGTTGTTGAAAAGATCTGAGTTTTGTTCGTCTGAAAATTAACTAGGTATTATTCGTACTGACTGAAGAGAAGTTCTGCCTAACTGGTTGGTTCAAATGGCTCTGAGCACTATGGGACTTAACATCTTGGGTCATCAGTCCCCTAGAACTTAGAACTACTTAAACCTAACTAACCTAAGGACATCACACACATCCATGCCCGAGGCAGGATTCGAACCTGCGACCTTAGCAGTCCCACGGTTCCGGACTGAAGAGCCTAGAACCACACGGCCACCGCGGCCGGCTGCCTAACTGGTTCACCTGCCTGATATCGTGTAGAACCCTCGCGAGCACGCGGAAGTGAAGCAACACGACGTGGCATGCTCTCGACTAATGTCTGAAGTAGTGCTGGAGGCTATTGGCACCATGAACCCTGCAGAGCTATCCATGAATCAGTAATACTACTGAAAAGCACGTTGCAAGGCGTCCCAGATATGCCCAATAATGCTCATGAGTGGGTAGTTGGATGGCCAGTGGAAGTATTTAAACTAGAAGGGTTTTCTTGGAGCCACTCTGTAGCAATTGTGGACGTTTGGGGGTGTCGCATTGTCCTGCTGGAATATCCCAAGTAAATCTGAATGCACAGAGGACATGAATGGATGCAGGTGCTCAGAGAAGATGCTTCCGTACGTGTCACCTGTCAGAGTCGTATCTAGACGTATCAGAGGTCCCATATCAATCCAACTGCACACTCCCCACACCATTACTGAGCCTCCAACAGCTTGAAAAGTCCCCTGTTGACATGCAGGGTCGAAGGATTCATGAAGTTATCAGCGTACCGTATATGTCAATCCCCTCGATGTAATCTGAAGTGAAACTCGTGGGACCAGGCAACATATTTCCTGTCTTCAACCGTCAAATGTCTGTACTGACGGGCGCAGGCGAGGCGTTAAGCTTCGTGTCGTGCAGTCATCAAGGGTACACCAGTGGGCCTTCGGCTCCGAAAACCCGTATCCATTATATTTCATTGAATGGTTCGCACGCAGACACTTGTTGATGACTCAGCACTGAAATCTGCAGCAATTGACGGAAGAGTTACACTTCTTCGTTGATCCATTATGGATCGTGGGACAACGGCTGGCATGAACTTCTTGATGCAGTAATTTACCAACAGCCGTATGTATTGTAGAAATTTATTTTATTTTATGACCTTCTATGTGCTACCAGTTTCGGCATCATATTGATGCCATCTTCAGAGCTCTTGATGTTGCAGGATGAATTGATTCACGGATCCAGTTATATGGCTTCTTCCGTGTATAGTGATTTTACGACTATGACGAGTGGGACCTGAAGATGGCATCAATATAATGCCGAAACTGGTAGCACATAGTGTCATAAAATAAAATAAATTTCTACAATACATACGGCTGTTGGTAAATTATTGCATCAAGAAGTTGCACTTCGGTCTCGTTGAACGATCGTCGTCGTTTGCCCCGCTCTAGCAGGCCCTTTTACCGGCCGCAGCGATGTTACAGACTTGATGTTTTGACGGATTCCTGATATTTACGGTTCACTCGCGAAATGGTCGCACAGGATAATCCCCCACTTCATCGCTACCCTGGGAAACTGTGTCCCGTCGCCTGTGCGCCGATTATAACTCCATATTAAAACTCACTTAAATCTTGATACCGCTACGGTCGCAGGTTCGTATCCTGCCTTGGGCATGGATGTGTGTGATGTCCTTCGGTTAGTTAGGTTTAAGTAGTTCTAAGTTCTAGTGGACTGATGACCTCAGATGTTAAGTCCCATAGTGCTCAGAGTCATTTGAACCATTTTTTAAGTCATTTGCTGTCTCTGGCAGAATTACAATGTCATCGGCGAACCTTAAAGTTTTTATTTCTTCTCCATGGGTTTTAATACCTACTCCGAATGATGATAACGACATTCCACAGCTTTAAAAATATGAGTGTAGTTCTTTCTTTTTTTTAAGAAAAAATGTGTAAACTCTTTGGAAGTACTGGTTTACACTGTTTTTGCTCAGGAGTAATGCTGTCACAACAGTAGGGAGCGGTGTTGCAGAGACAGTGCGTAGTTCACAGGAAGGCTGTTCGTCGCGGGCCGCCACTTGTGACGGTGAGCGGCAGCCTCCGTGCGGGCGCCGCCGCTGTTCATTACGGCTGTGCCGACGCCACGCGCCGCGGCGCCGACGCCGACGCCGGCGGGCGCAGCGGGCAGGCGGCGAGCGGCGCGGGGCAGCGCGGCCGGCCAACTTCGTTACGCGCAGGCGCTAATTAAAATAATTAGGCTCGCCGTAATTATCTGCGGTCGCTGCTCGCATACGTCCGCGCGCCCGCGCCTCTGCCGCCGCCGTGTCGTGATATGACGGCCGCTCCCCTCGCACGTGTTTCCGTACGCGATGAATCCCTGTATATCAGAGTTATCTATTACGTGTCGTTATCAATTAATGTGCAAAAATCACAAACGCTATGTCACGGTGGTGGGTTGACGACCAATATCTGTTCCCCATTCTGATTAATGTCTTCGGAACAATTGGTTCCTGGTACTCCACTGAAAACGCCTTAACATGAAAATGCGTAACACGAAAAATCGCTTAAAGTAAAATAATAGTGTACTGTTGGACCGATACAAAACTACGCACGAGTGTATTGTGTGTTGTGCGTCGAAACCTTCCGCAAAGTGTTGATACTTTTCGACTTTTGTGCCTCTCTGGCTGAATCACAGGTTGTGTAGAATCTCTTTGCCGGAGAGGGTTGCGGTGGAATGTGTTCCGTGATGGGGCGTGTGACGGGCAGCGATGGATCATCATTTAGCAGCGGCACGAGTAAAGTGGTGAACGGGGCACTGTGCTGTGAGCACAATGTGTATGTGCCTGAAAAAGGCTTGGCCGCACCTGGGGTGATAGCGCCGCATGATTGTAGTTGAGAGCAGTTGTTTGGAAAACTGTAATTTGGCAAGGAGCTCGCTTTCTGCATGCAAGAGCGCTTAGGTTGCACAACACTGGTGTTGCCCGAATGAGTTCGGCGGTTAAAGTAATGGTTGTAGGTCTGTACTGCCGTCACTATACTGTCGTTGCACCCTGGTAGCATTTAGCGCGAGTACTGGATAACTCCACGTGTATTATTGAGTATTTGCCCATCTGTGTGTTTTAGTTCTTCGTCTTGCAAAATTGCAACTGAGTCTCCCCTTGTGGAGCAGCACTACTTCCACTATTTCGTGAGCGGTCATTTGTTTGTTTTAACTGTTCATATCACAAGGTTGTAATTGAGTTTGCCCTGGTGGGAGCCATTATTTTCTATGCACATGTAGAGCCAGTGGTAACCGATTTACGTTTCAGGTCTTATCACGCCAATTTCATAGTCTGTGAAATGTTCTCCCAGGAAGTATACGCAAGACTGACATGTGAAATTAAAATAACGTTGAAAGATTAGCGCTCCTAGGGTCAATTCTAATGCTGCAGATTTGTTCTTAAGTTAATTAATTACCTTTCGTAATTGAACAGATTACATCTCTTAATCTGGTTTTCATCTTAAGGAGTTTTGCACATAAACTTGGTTTGGAATTATCTAGTGCTTTTGTACAGTAATCAAGTAAATTTTAAATTGCAGTACGACAAAACTGCTGTGTACAAAACCTGTGGTAAGAGGGCCCCGTTTAATTTATTGTTGTGTATTTCAAGTGCTTTTTCTAAATTCGATTTATCTTAATACTGTTTTTAGGTTTCAACTGCTCTCAGTTTGTTATTATAAATTTGTTTAAGGGTTACTACATGCATCGCTAAGCTATCATTGGGATTCTAAATCTTTTATCACAATCCGTTATCGAGCTTGAGTTGAAACTTTAAATTGGTGTTACAATTGCTTTGGGCTCAAATTTGACACTAGTGTATCACCGGTATTTTACCCTTGATATTCGATCAGTGTAAATATTAATGATTAAGACTAAGACTTTTAACATGTACCCTTTAAGAGGCGAAAAATAAAAGAGGGCCAGTTTAATATTTTTGTGGGATCTGAAATTTAAAAACCTCTCTCACACCGGCCTGATTTAGCTTCACTGATCAGGATAGTAAAAAACATGCGTATATTAAGGGAATATTCATTCACAAAGCAGGCTTATCACATTCACACAATTCAATACTGTTCTATCCTGATTTAATTGAGCTTAACTTAAATTCCATAAGGCAGTGAAGCAATTTCGAAGTCTCGGTGCGACGAAAATTGTCGGTCGATCTCCTGAAAACATTTGTAACAATTATTAACTTTCGGTGACCACATGGGGAAGAATGGAGATCTGCTGGTATGACCGTGTTAGCCCATTTATTGAAAGTAATAAAATGGATATCTTGAGCGTACAAAACGGCAGGTTCGTCCAGTGTAAATCAGACGTTCCCCACTGATCCCGTGCAACACAGCGTAGTAAGCAGACACTGTCAATATTAATAATCCGTTAAATAATACGCGAACAGACTTACTTTAGTTTAGTTCATGTATTAAATTCCTTCTCATACAGAATCTCATCAAGATGGCGACTAGCTCAACAGTACATACATATACATCTTCGTTCTTTCACGGCTAATCGGCTAGATGTCAATTATTCTTTTCATAAGAGAAAACATAGATAGCAGAGAAGCTATTCCATGGAGTAAATGCAAGCTCCAAGGAATAATAAGGCTTGAAACTACTTTGCATTGATAATCATCGTATATTAAAATTTAGGAATCGGTGAGATAAGAAGAGATATTTCGACATATATACTGAGTTATGTAATTTATAAAAATTTCTGAAAATATCGCGGAAAGAGCGCTGCAAGAGACATTACACCAGGACAATATGTTTTTAATAACCGTTCAGTAAGAATGTTTTGTTAATAAATTTATCTTAAGAGATGTCTGAATTAATGATAACCTGGAACCTTACCACTCCTTCATACTTCCTGCCATACCACGTTAATATATTTTTTTGTGAGGTAGGACATCGGCACAAGGAAGAGAAACAGCATACAGGGAAAACTGATTGTAACCGTCTTTAATCCCTGTGCTTGTAAAAATACATCACATCATGGATTTCGGTCAATGACACCTTCTCCAGATTTGAATGAAATTAAGCGAAAAAGTTCGTGGATTACAAAAAATTTGCTTCATCGTTTTGTGGTAAGTATATTAATTTGACATTAGGTCTCCAACAAAGCGCTATATGTGGCCCAATACCATTTGCACTCTACACTTAAGAGCTTGAAAAATAATTATTCCTCAGCAAAAATCCTCCAGTATGCGCACGATACTTCTATTCAAGTGATAATCAAAAAAACAAACGCCCTTCGCCTGAAAGCAACAGAAATGTCTGTGCATATTCAGAGAACGATGGTGCGATATTAACCACCCACTGTTAAAACAGCGCGAAACGCTCTTACAAATCGGAAAGTGCAGAAATAGTAAGAAAGAGAAGCTTCACAATTTCAGTAACGACTAATGCTGGAAATACATGAAACAGGACTTTCCTCACAGCACCTATCAAAATATTCCTGTAACACACGGCGATTGTTCCATGGACACTGCTAGTTGAAACGTACGTCATATCTGGAAGAAAAGTGGCACGGTTATACTCAGATAAATACAGCAGTATTAAAATCGCTTTAGTAATAGCACATTGCACGCTCTTTCTTCCATCCTCATATTACTTAAAAATCTATATCTGCAGCCGAGACATTCGTATATCGGAAGGCACAAAAATACACAAACTTCCTCAAATTCGCTAAAGTTGTACTAATCACTGATTCGCGAATCATTCTGAAATCAGTGTTAAAATTGTTGCAACAAAGTAAGAAGGTTATACATTTAATCTAGCCTTATTAAATTAGTATCATCAAGCAAAGAAGAATGGCCAAATTCTATAATTCGAGATACTCAAATATCGCTCCGGCAATAATTGCAATGAAACGAGATTTACTCGCGAAAAATTCCATTAGGAGTGGAAAACACAAGGGCGAAAACCCTTGTGCGCTGTGTAGATTACCTCCTGAAAATGATAAACGAGCAATTCATTCGTGGCAGGAAGAAATAAGTGAAAGCCAAAAAGCACATGTGATAAAGGCTACGCAAATTTACAGACGGTCATACCAAGACAGCAACGGTTTGCAAGGTATAGAAATCAATGAGAATGCGTCTCTGTCGCACGTCTTAGCCCGCCAGTTACAAAAAATCGGTGTATTCGACACACTCTGCTGTCATTGTAACGACGTAGCGATTGTTAGTAAATTACATCCTATTCCAGTGCAAGAGGTGCGAGAAAAACAGAGGAAACTTTTTAAAGGAGCTCTAGAGACTTGGCCAATATTTGCCGCTTACTCGTATCCAAATATTAGGAAATAGAACCAGACGTTCATATGCCAGCGTTTAAATATGTATTATTCTATGAGTTTTTTCGGATAAAACACCTACGTTCGTTTGCTATCAACCACTGGAATTAAAGTGAGTTAAAATGTACCACTGGAATTAAAGTGAGTTAAAATGTACATTTTCCTTCTAGTAAACGAAATAAAAATCACATAACACTACATTGTTCGCTTCTCGCACGAACAAATAAACCTATCTTCTACAATTGCGACGAGCATACATTTATTAAGCCACCTTTTTCCGTTAAACCGGAGAAAGTAGAAAATGTTTATTATGTTACTGCTTGACTTTGCGCTCTGCCACTGTCAAAATTCTTCAGTTATGTTTCAAACTCAGTGATGGGTGTGTCGTAGTCGGAGAACTGTGTGTCGAATAATGATAATATACATTATTCTTCTTGGACGCAATGGCAGAGAAATCTAGAAAGTTTCTACGACATCAAATATTCCAACAATTTCTTCTCCTTTCCTTTTGCCTTCATCCAGTATTTACGCAGTATCGGGACGGCTGTTATCGGATATGGCATTTTTAATATTAGAATTTTTATTAAAAATGAAATTCCTCCTGCTGTACTTAAGATTTTTTATTTACTTCGCTACTAGTTTCGACGTTGCGTCAACGCCATCTTCAGGCCCGTACACTTTGATGAAATCAGTTGAGTGTGACTCAGTCTAGAAGTCCGCGGTGAGACCAATTCGTGGCTTCTAGACTGAGTCACACTCAACTGATTTCATCAAAGTGTACGGGCCTGAAGATGGCGTTGACGCAACGTCGAAACTAGTAGCCAAGTAAATAAAAAATCTTAAGTACAGTCGGAAGAACTTCATTTTTAATAAAAATTGTACCAGCTGTGTCCTACCTTCATTCAGTTTAAATTTGGATGTACACGAAATTAATATTAGAAGGCTGCCGGATGACCCCTACCCTGGAATGGAATTTGTGTAGTTCAACTATCTACGTGTAGTGTTATCCATGGGAAAATATGCGAACCTTTCCTAAATCTTTGTGAACCGAGTAACTGACGCGATATGGGTACCAGCCCCGGTATTCACTTAGTCGTATGTGGGAAACCACCTAAAATGCATATCTAATCTGGCCGACACACCGGCTCTTGTCGTTAAACCACCGTTCGAACTCGATCCAGCAGCGCTGGCGCGCCTGCTCGAAGACGCAAAGCTGTGTGCCAACACGCACGACTATCACGGTGGGTCAGATATTCCTACAGTATCACTGGATGAGTTTGTTGTATTCTGTGAGGTCGATGTGTGTACTGCGGCGATTATAATACACGAAGAAGTTTTAGATTTCGTTCAGGGCCCTAAAGATTACATGCATCGCTTAACACGAAATTCTTTTAAGCCGAAACAGTATTTCAGCCTTTTGATATTAACACTGTATGCTAGTTTTCCAATTTGTCGCTGTATTGACCTTCTGATCGTAGTGCTTAACACACAGCGCACAAGCTCTCGAAACACGGCGGTTTAACAACCATTCGTCTGGTATTCCGTGTAGCTTGAGTGCCATTCAGATGGTTTCTTCACGCTCGTAAGGACAAATGCATCGCTGCTCCTCAATCCCTGCCGCATGAAAAATTAAAATACGATACTGTAGCAAAACCGATTCATATGTTAGGAAGCTCTTTGTCTCACTCACCCTCTGCTTATCCGCAAGAAATAGTTTAGAAGCACCATAGGGCTTTGCCCGTTCGACTTCCTGAAATATCTTTGGGGACGATTTTTACTATCTAGGTGGGTTTGTAGAACTGTCCTCCGATTATCGGTAGATTCCTTCCAAGCATGCAAGAAGAGGAAACATCGATAGGATTGGAACTGGATGAAAAGGAATTTCCTCCCGGGGAAGATAATGACTGCCGAGCAGGATAGGATGGAGTCTTATTTCAGCACTTCATACACGTGAGAAATTCGCGGTTCCCATCTTGTGCAGGATGTCCGCTGCTCTACTGCACAAGTCCGTTAAGGTAAGATTTTGACCTCCTGTGTGGGGGTGCTCACGCATCTTGTTGACTTCTTCCGCCTCCTTCTGCGTTATGTGAGTTTGTCATACCGTCTGGGTGTGAAGTGACTTCTGTGGAGTTCTTGGTTCCTTCTGTCACCAGACATCTTGACTTGTCGACAGTCACATCACGATATAACGCTTAATTTACTAACGTAATTACAATTTCTGTAGAAGTTACCACGTGAAACAAATTTTACAGAACAAATAGAGAGGAAAATGAAAATATTAACACTGTACCGCGTACAGATTTAAATGTTATGTGCCTTAGAGCATCGCAGAAAAAAGTGAATAATAAGAAATTTATAGCCACCCGCAAAAATCCAAGGAAAAGTTGCTCCACGAGCTGCGTTCTGTTGGTAATAAACATGTCTTTGTCTCGCAAAGAAGAAGTCCACGTCGCGTGTAGGCCTCTAGAATTCCCTGTCTTCTAACTTTTTCCGCTCGCCGTAGAGAAAATACAGGAGTTGGATAAAAATACACTAACTCCGCGAGAAGGATATGCTGGTACATAACTGCTGATGCGACCCATGCCTGCAAATTGCGCTATTGTGCTTGACCAGGGATGGCTCGTGTGCAATGTCCTCAATACGTTGGAAGTGTCGGTCGAGGTCAGAACTGTGTTCTGTGCAGTTGTGAGAGAATCATGTCGGATCTCAAGGATTCGAAGGTGGGAATATTCTCGGTGCTCCCAGGCAACCGAAGTGATTGTTCTAAGAGACACCGCATCGAAGATTTATACCGCGTTCAGGAAAGCGCAGAAACATCTTCCGCCAAGTTAATACGGGCACGAAGATGTATGGCGACTGATCGTGGCAGACGGTCATTAAAAACGATTGTGACGAAAAATTCAAGGACGAGAGCTGAAACAGTCACTGCAGAAATGAAATGTCGAAATCATGAACCATGTTAGCACCAAAATAACCCGAACGGAGCCCGTTAAACAGGGAATGGCAAGGTGACCTGGAATTTCAAGACGACTCATCAGTGGTGCAAATGCTCGTAAGAGAAAAACGTGGTGTCGAAGCCATAAAATCTGGATTATGGAGCAACGGAAGAAGTCATTTCGTCGAATGAGTCTTTTAACACAGTTTGCAGTTTCTGGTCGAGTTTACGCTCAAAGAATGAAACGTGGCAGGGTTCGGTGATAACTGGGGCAGCCATACAGTGGTCACTCTGCAAGATCGCATCACCACCAACGATTATATGACCATTCTAGTTCATCAAGTCCATTTAATACTACAAAGTTTTCGCCAATAGTGATGCTGTTTTCCAAGACGACAGGGCTCATGTTGATACAGCTCGCATCTTTCAGGACTGGTTTGATGAGCACGAGGGTGACTGTTTGCATTTCTCCTGGCCGTCCTAGTCGCCAGACTTCTACATTGTTGAGACTTTAGGGTATACTTTGGAGAGAAGGGCGCGTGATCGTTTTCCATCTCCATCGTCCTTTCGTAAACTTGCCAGGAACAGTGGTATACGGTTCCCTTGAAAATCTTACAGGATGTGTTTCTATCCATTCTCAGATGACCAGACATGGTAATGATTTTGACGTTTCCACATATTTGCCCATGCACTGTAACTTTATGTTTGAAGTGGACGAACCGCACTCCGCAACTATTTTAGAATTTCGTTTGACCTAAACAACAACTTGTAGATTTTCAATAGTGAAGCATGCTATTTTGAGATATCTAACATTCTAAAATACACTCCAGGAAATGGAAAAAAGAACACATTGACACCGGTGTGTCGGACCCACCATACTTGCTCCGGACACTGCGAGAGGGCTGTACAAGCAATGATCACACGCACGGCACAGCGGACACACCAGGAACCGCGGTGTTGGCAGTCGAATGGCGCTAGCTGCGCAGCACTTGTGCACCGCCGCCGTCAATGTCAGCCAGTTTGCTGTGGCATACGGAGCTCCATCGCAGTCTTTAACACTGGTAGCATGCCGCGACAGCGTGGACGTGAACCGTATGTGCAGTTGACGGACTTTGAGCGAGGGCGTATAGTGGGCATGCGGGAGGCCGGGTGGACGTACCGCCGAATTGCTCAACACGTGGGGCGTGAGGTCTCCACAGTACATCGATGTTGTCGCCAGTGGTCGGCGGAAGGTGCACGTGCCCGTCGACCTGGGACCGGACCGCAGCGACGCACGGATGCACGCCAAGACCGTAGGATCCTACGCAGTGCCGTAGGGGACCGCACCGCCACTTCCCAGCAAATTAGGGACACTGTTGCTCCTGGGGTATCGGCGAGGACCATTCGCAACCGTCTCCATGAAGCTGGGCTACGGTCCCGCACACCGTTAGGCCGTCTTCCGCTCACGCCCCAACATCGTGCAGCCCGCCTCCAGTGGTGTCGCGACAGGCGTGAATGGAGGGACGAATGGAGACGTGTCGTCTTCGGCGATGAGAGTCGCTTCTGCCTTGGTGCCAATGATGGTCGTATGCGTGTTTGGCGCCGTGCAGGTGAGCGCCACAATCAGGACTGCATACGACCGAGGCACACAGGGCCAACACCCGGCATCATGGTGTGGGGAGCGATCTCCTACACCGGCCGTACACCACTGGTGATCGTCGAGGGGACACTGAATAGTGCACGGTACATCCAAACCGTCATCGAACCCATCGTTCTACCATTCCTAGACCGGCAAGGGAACTTGCTGTTCCAACAGGACAATGCACGTCCGCATGTATCCCGTGCCACCCAACGTGCTCTAGAAGGTGCAAGGCAACTACCCTGGCCAGCAAGATCTCCGGATCTGTCCCCCATTGAGCATGTTTGGGACTGGATCAAGCGTCGTCTCACGCGGTCTGCACGTCCAGCACGAACGCTGGTCCAACTGAGGCGCCAGGTGGAAATGGCATGGCAAGCCGTTCCACAGGACTACATCCAACATCTCTACGATCGTCTCCATGGGAGAATAGCAGCCTGCATTGCTGCGAAAGGTGGATATACACTGTACTAGTGCCGACATTGTGCATGCTCTGTTGCCTGTGTCTATGTGCCTGTGGTTCTGTCAGTGTGATCATGTGATGTATCTGACCCCAGGAATGTGTCAATAAAGTTTCCCCTTCCTGGGACAATGAATTCACGGTGTTCTTATTTCAATTTCCAGGAGTGTATGTTCCTCTTAATGTTGAAGCTAGCCAGTAGTTTTATGTTACTAAACTGTATGCATTTTATAGTCATGACACTGTCATTTTGCCTACGATCTTATCAGGTACATAATTTTTAAATCCGCCCGACTATTACTGTCTCAATCGTTTGACTTTGGCACGCCGCAGCGACTGTTAAACTCTCTTTCCATGTTTCTAAGTTTATGCTGTACATGTATAAAGTTTTTCACCTCGAAATTCCTACTCTTCTGTTATGTAAATTATTTAAATATTCATTTTATCGTTATGAACAAGTTTGATCTCACTTACAATATTAGTCTCATATTACACTAGAAAATGGCCTCACTACAACAGCTGACGTCCCTTAATTAGTAAAATCAAAAACTTTTTAGCAACTGGTACGGTGTATTCATTAATTCAACACACAGTTGCGGAGCAGCAGTGCTCTCTAAATGTGACGATGTTAATAAAATACGGTAACCCAAAGGATAACATTTACACAACTCAAGAAATGTTGTCACACACGATTTCCGGTTCATTGATTGAATGGGTGGAAGGAAGGTGCGGATTTAACGTCCAGTCGATGACGAGAGCATTAGAGACGGAGCTCGGGTTTGGGACGGATTTGGAAAGACAATATGCAGAACCTTAAATGGTTTAGGAATACCACGAAGACCTAAATATGGATCACCACATGGGTATTTCAACAGTTACTCTCCCGAATGCGAGCCCACTGTCTGATAACTGCCCCTCCTGACAATGTGGCATTGGCAAACCGTACAGTGTGGCGACTGGAAGAGCATTCGGGCACAGTGAATCATAGTCCTCTGACTGGTTTGAAGCGACCCTCGACGAATTCCTCTCCTACACGTGCCTCTTCATCGCAGAGTAGCACTTACAAAGTACGACCTCAGTAATTTGCTACATGTATTCCCATCTCTGTCTCCCCTTCGAGACCATACCCTCTACAGCTCCCTGCAGCACCATGGAAATTATTCCGGGTGTCTTAAAAGATGTCCTACCTCTCTGTACCTTCTCCTTGTCAGTGTTTTCCATATATTTCTCATATCGTCAACTCGGCTGAGAACCTCCTCGTTATTCTTCTTATTAGTCCATCTAATTGTCATCATTCTTCTGTAGCACCACATCTCATATGCTTCGATTCTCTTCTCTTCCCGATATCCCCCTGTCCATGATTCATAACCGTACAATGCTGCGTTCCAGACATACATTCTCAAAATTTTCTTCCATAAATGAAGGTCTATTTTTGATACCAACAGACTTCGCTTGTCTAGAAATGCTCTGTTAGCATCTGCTAGTCTGCTTTTTTTACGTCAACCTTGCTTCGTCCTTCATGGGCTATTTTGCTTCCAAAGTAGCAGAATTCCTTAACTTTATCTACTTTGCGAATACCAATCTTCATGTTATGTTTCTCGCTGTTCTCATTTTTGCTCTATCTCGTAGCTTTTGTCTGTACCCGATTTACCCTCAGTCCATATCCTGTATCCATTAGGCTGTTTTAGGATGTTCATTCCATCCAGCACATCCTGTAATTCTTCTCCACGCTCAGTGAGGTAAGCGATTGGATAAGCGAATCTTATCATTGGTATCCTTTCACCCTGGATTTTAGGCCCAATTATAAGCCTTTCTTTTAGTTCCATAATTGCTTCTTCGGCTTATACATTGAACAACAAGGGCAGAAGGCTGCCTCCTTGTCTTACACCCTCTTTAATCCAAGTACTTCGTTCTTGGTCCTCGGCTCATGTTGTTCCGTCTAGGTTCTTCTACACACTGTATATTGCCCGTCTTTCCTCGCAGCTTACTCCTACTTTAAGGGAATTTCGAAGATCTTGCACCATTTCACATTGTCTAATGCTTCTTCCAGGTAGACAAGTCCTATTAACGTTTCTCGATCCTTCTTCAGTTTTGCTCTCATTATAAAGCGCAGTGTGAGAACTGCCTCTGTGTTGCCTTCACCTCTTCTGAAGCCAATCTGATCATCATCCAACTAGTCCTCTATTTTCTTTTCAGTTTGTCTGTGTTTTTTTTTTTTTTTTTTTTTTTAGGAAATCGGATGATTCTTCATACCAACTCGAATAGTCGTCTGGTTGTCATTTCCCCAATGATCTTAGAAATTTCGATAGAATGTTATCTGTCTCTTCAGCTTTATTTGATCTTAAATCGTCCAAAGCTCTTTTAAATAGTGGTTCTGTCTCTAACCCGTCAACTCCTGCTTCTTCTTCCATATCATCAGACAGTTCGTCCCCTGATACAAGCCTTCAGTGTACTCTTTCAATTTACTCGGTGTCTTTTCTGTGTTTAACCAAGGAATTACTATTGCACTCTTAATGTTACCACCCTTGATTTTAATTACACGGGAGATTGTGTTGACTTTTCTATGTGCTGATTCAGTCCTCCCACAATCGTTTCTTTGTAGATTTCTCACATCTTTCCAGAAACTATTTTGCCTTGGCTGTCCTACATTCCCATCTATTTCATTTCTAAGGGATTTATATTGTTGTGTTCGTATCTTTCCCTGGAACTAATAAATTAATACAAATTCGAAATCATGAAAACATCGGACTCGGGACGTCGAGGTAAACAGAAGCGCTGTTTCCGTCATCTTTTACTCCTCATCAGCACTGTCTTCGCACTTTTATGCATAAGAATGTTGTCTATTTCTTTGAGCAGGTCATAGGATATTTATTTTCTACGTTTTGTGATTTGTAGAATGTTACATTTCTGAACCTTTAGAGCAAGTTTACAAACACAGTACCGATTCGAAAAGTTATGTGACTTAGGCCTATTCATCATCCACATAAACATTATCTGTCAGGTTGAACATGCTTCTGTGACATACACCATCCGATACTTGGATGTACAATGTTTGACGTCAGTAAAAATGTTCTTGTCTGTCAGAATTGACAAGGAAACAAACATTCTGAGCAATGTATATCATTGAAATAATCGTTATTACTTGTATATATAGTTCTCTTTCACTAGTTTGTAATAATTGCATGGGGCTTCCAATTCGTTGGGTCTTCCCCGATTCGTGGATGTTCACTGTCTCAATGGTTCAAATGGTTCAAATGGCTCTGAGCACTATGGGACTCAACATCTTAGGTCATAAGTCCCCTAGAACTTAGAACTACTTAAACCTAACTAACCTAAGGACATCACACACACCCATGCCCGAGGCAGGATTCGAACCTGCGACCGTAGCAGTCCCGCGGTTCCGGACTGCAGCGCCAGAACCGCGAGACCACCGCGGCCGGCCATCACTGTCTCAATGTCTGTTTGTTGTGTGAGCTTTCTAAATAGTCCTCAAGTGAGTATTCCATCTCAGTACACTAATTATACATGTCAGACGATTTTGGTAAGGAAAAGCTTAAGCATTCAAGTTAGAGAGTAGACGAGTTTACCGGATGCTGACACTAGAGGTATTCGCAATCCAGTATTAATGAAATTGTAGATCTTACAGAAAAAGCTCCTGAAGGAGTGCAATCAAATAAACGATGAAACAATAACTCTGAATGCTGTGGATGAACAGTGAGAGATAAAAATTAATGACAATTTATGAGCTAATGGCTGCAAAACAGATGCAGTAAAAGAAGCAGATTAGTTACTAGAATTTAAAATGGGGCAATAGGGGATGTCGTCCATAAAAAATGTGAGAATTAAACTTATAGACGACAACGTAAAAGTGATGAAACTGAACACTAAGATTGCCACTTATTCAGAAATATAAGTAACTGGAAACACAGGAAAACAGCGAGAAATGGATGGAAGATATATGTAATTAGAGTCAGGTTATGTTGATACAACGTAACGTAGTTGTTGTAAACAGTGTCTTGAAATCACTGGTGCCATTGTCGAATCCTCGGGACTATAGGAGGTGGCGCCGAAGAGATTTAAATGAATTTCACCTGTTGAAACGGTGAAATACGCCCTTCGTTAATGTATTATCGGCATCTATACCGACCAACATCAGCTATTAGTCACTAAACATCAGAAACGTTTCAAAATTGTAATAAAGACGTAAGAAGACTAACACGCATTGGGTAATCAAAGAGCGAACGAGCCTGTTAACTGCATAAGGGAAATCTCAACGGGCAATTTCTTGAATGCTCAACTTACTGATGGTATAAAGGTACACTTGTCTCGACGCGCAAGCTTAAATTCTCCACTGCCTTTAATATTAATCCGTGTAAAAGATACAGTGCTATGTTGTCTGATGAATCTCACTGGAACAGCCAGCACTCATTTGAACCAGACTGTGGTGCTGTAAGGTAGAGGGTGAGAAAGAACTCTGTCCTTGGACCTCATACATTCTTGACTTGCTTCAAAAGTTTGTTACTAAATATGATTAACGGTTCAAAATTATAGAAACTACACCGCTCCGAGCTCCTGATATGACGCATCTTCCTCTCGGTAGTACTCATAGGAGCTGTTATTATTTTCTTTCTGCATTCTGCTATCTTCGAGCGAAGAAACGATGCACTCCTTCTGGGCGTCTTAGGTCACGACGTCCGCAATTAGCGCGAGAAGCATGGCTCCGCGAGAAGCAGTTGCTAGGCAACGGGGCGTGCGCGCTGCTGCTGAGGCAGTAGGCGGGGAACGACGTTCGTGATTAGTTGTCGCATCTCACAAGCACGGACGATACTCGCTCGTTCGTTCAAAGCACGATCTCAAGGGAACCGTAATGCACTGTTGCCGCCTGCGTGACAAGTTATCCCATGTCTTACGGAATTTGTACGACAGTGGATGACGATTCAAGCAGACACACTAACGACTACTGTTCTCAAATACGTATTGTTCGAGGACCTAGCTTTGAAGCCATTGTACGTTCATCGTAAGATGGGTACCTTAAGAAATTTACTCCGCGTTCGACGATCAGGTAATCACTATGGGTGTCATTTAACCCAAAAGCTATAGCCACGCCCTGTATCACGTTTGCTTTTATTATTTCTATTACATTGTAATTTGTTAAACTGTTTTTCCTCACTTGGTCAATTTATGAAGTTTTGTGTGAAGCCTGAATTTATGTAACTTTTCTGGAATTTTTATTCTGTTTATCTATCTTTTACATGTACGTCTTTTTTGTTGGTCATATTTGCTATGCAACTGTAAATACCAATTCTTCGCTCATTTTATTATTCACACTTCGTAAATTTTTGTGAAAGTTTAAATGTGTATCGTATATTTCGTACGGAAATGGAAAAAAAACCTGCTTTTTTCACTGTGTAACACCACTTCTATATTCATCACGATACTCTGGTGGCTTAAATTGTCTTCTTGATTATCGAATGGTAGCTAGACGTATAGTCTACCACGACAGCATTGTTTGTTACATACAGATCATCAAAATGTTCATGGTGGGTATTTTAGCTGTTTCTTTATGACACTTACACTGAAGCGCCAAAGAAACTGGTATAGGCACGTGTATTCAAATACAGATATACAGGGTGTTTCAAAAATGACCGGTATATTTGAAACGGCAATAAAAACTAAACGAGCAGCGATAGAAATACACCGTTTGTTGCAATATGCTTGGGACAACAGTACATTTTCAGGCGGACAAACTTTCGAAATTACAGTAGTTACAATTTTCAACAACAGATGGCGCTGCATGTGATGTGAAAGATATAGAAGACAACGCAGTCTCTGGGTGCGCCATTCTGTACGTTGTCTTTCTGCTGTAAGCGTGTGCTGTTCACAACGTTCAAGTGTGCTGTAGACAACATGGTTTATTCCTTAGAACAGAGGATTTTTCTGGTGTTGGAATTCCACCGCCTAGAACACAGTGTTGTTGCAACAAGACGAAGTTTTCAACGGAGGTTTAATGTAACCAAAGGACCGAAAAGCGATACAATAAAGGAACTGTTTGAAAAATTTCAACGGACTGGGAACGTGACGGATGAACGTGCTGGAAAGGTAGGGCGACCGCGTACGGCAACCACAGAGGGCAACGCGCAGCTAGTACAGCAGGTGATCCAACAGCGGCCTCGGGTTTCCGTTCGCCGTGTTGCAGCTGCGGTCCAGATGACGCCAACGTCCACGTATCGTCTCATGCGCCAGAGTTTACACCTCTATCCATACAAAATTCAAACGCGGCAACCCCTCAGCGCCGCTACCATTGCTGCACGAGAGACATTCGCTAACGATATAGTGCACAGGATTGATGACGGCGATATGCATGTGGGCAGCATTTGGTTTACTGACGAAGCTTATTTTTAGCTGGACGGCTTCGTCAATAAACAGAACTGGCGCATATGGGGAACCGAAAAGCCCCATGTTGCAGTCCCATCGTCGCTGCATCCTCAAAAAGTACTGGTCTGGGCCCCCATTTCTTCCAAAGGAATCATTGGCCCATTTTTCAGATCAGAAACGATTACTGCATCACGCTATCTGGACATTCTTCGTGAATTTGTGGCGGTACAAACGGCCTTAGACGACACTGCGAACACCTCGTGGTTTATACAAGATGGTGCCCGGCCACATCGCACGGCCGACGTCTTTAATTTCCTGAATGAATATTTCGATGATCGTGTGATTGCTTTGGGCTATCCGAAACATACAGGAGGCAGCGTGGATTGGCCTCCCTATTCGCCAGACATGAACCCCTGTGACTTCTTTCTGTGGGGACACTTGAAAGACCAGGTGTACCGCCAGAATCCAGAAACAATTGAACAGCTGAAGCAGTACATCTCATCTGCATGTGAAGCCATTCCGCCAGACACGTTGTCAAAGGTTTCCGGTAATTTCATTCAGAGACTACGCCATATTATTGCTACGCATGGTGGATATGTGGAAAATATCGTACTATAGAGGTTCCCAGACCGCAGCGCCATCTGTTGTTGAAAATTGTAATTACTGTAATTTCGAAAGTTTGTCTGCCTGAAAATTTACTGTTGTCCCAAGCATATTGCAACAAACGGTGTATTTCTATCGCTGCTCGTTTAGTTTTTATTGCCGTTTCAAATATACCGGTCATTTTTGAAACACCCTGTATGTAAACAGGCACAATAAGCCGCTGCAGTCGGCAGCACCTTTATAACACGACAAGTGTCTGACGCAGTTATCAGCTCGGTTTCTGCTGCTACAATGGCCGGTTACCAACATTTAACTGAGTTTGAACGTGGTGTTATAGTTGGCGTGAAAACGATGGGACACAGCATCCACGAGGTAGCGATGAAGTGGAAATTTTCCCGTACTACCATTTCACGAATGTATCGTGAATATCAAAAATCTGGTAAAACATCAAATCTCCGACATCGGTGCGACCGGAAAAAGGTCCTGCAAGAACGGGACCAACGATCACTGAAGAGACTCTTTCAGCGTGACAGAAGTGCAACCCATCCGCAAATTGCTGCAGATTTCAAAGCGGGACCATCAACAAGTGTCTGTGTGGGAAACATTCAACGAAACAGCATCGATATGGGCTTTCGGAGCCGACGGCCTACTCGTGTACGTTTGATGACAACGCGACACAAAGCTTTACGCCTCGCCAGGATTCGTCAATACCAACATTTGAGTGTTGATGACTGGAAACGTGCAGCGTCGTCGGACGAGTCTCGTTTCAAATTGTATCGAGCAGATGGACGTGTACTGGTATGGAGACAAACTCATGAGTCCATGGACCCTTCATCTGAGCAGGGGACTGTTCCAGCTGGCGGAGGCTTTGTAGTTGTGACGAGTGTTTGCAGTTGGAGTGATGTGGGAGCGCTGATACGTCTAGATACGACTCTGATAGGTACCACGTACTTAAGCATCCTCTCTGATTACCTGCATCCATGCATGTCCATTGTGCATTCCGACAGACTTCGGCAGCTCCAGCAGGACGATGCAACACCACACGTCCCTAATTGCTACAGAGTGGTTCCAGAAACATTCTGAGTTGACACACTTCTGCTGGCCACCAAACTCCCCGGGACTTTAGAACATTGTTGTGAACATCTGGGATGCCTTGCAGCGTGCTGTTCAGAAGAGATCTCTACCCCCTCGTACTCTTACGGATTTCTTTACAGCCCTGCAAGATTCATGGTGTCAGTTGCCTCCAGCACTACTTCAGACATTAGTCATGATTCAGCACTTCTGCGTGCTCGCGGGGTCCCCTACACGATATTAGGCAGGTGTAAGAGTTTCTTTGGCTTTTCAGCGTATATACTCCTGTATACTCTTTGCATAGTTAAATTGTCTGTTTTTTCCATGTACCAGGTGATCAAATTTGAAAACTTAATAAACCACGGAACAATGTAGATAGAGAGGTAAAAATTGACACACATGCTTGGAATGACATGGGGTTTTATTAGAACAAAAAAAAAGAACAAAGTTCACAAAATGTCCCACGGATGGCGCTGGACAGCAAAACGTCAGTGACTGCGCATGACAATCGTATAAAAAAGGAGCTGTAATGAGAGAGAGAATCAGATGCGCCAGCAGTCGCAACATGTTGACGTTACCTGAAAAGTTGCTTTTAGTGAAGATGTATTATCAGAATGGGGAATGTGCTACTTCAGCGTTACGATCCTATCGCCATAGAAAGGGGATTCGAACGGGTAAAGGTCCGTTGACAAATGCAGCTGTGGCGAGAATGATTTCGAAGTTCGAAGCCACGGGTTGTTTAGACGATAGACCCCGTAGTGGCCGACCGAACACAAGGCGTAATGCTGCTGAGACAGTTCAAGATGAAACAGAGATTGTAGCGGGTTCGTCTATGCACGGGGAAGTCAGCGCTCGTGGAGTCTCACGTCGGCATTCCATACACTACTGTTTGGTTGGCACTTTGACGTCCCCTCCGATGCTATCCGTACAAAATCCATCGGCATCATGAACTGTTACCTGGCGATTTAGTGAATCGGAGGTCATTTGCGGTGTGGGCGTTTCAAAAGATGGCGAAAGATGACGATTGGTTGAGTAACGTGTTGTGGACCGACGAAGCTCATTTCACTCTCCGAGGGTCTGTCAACGCCCACAACTGCAGAATTTGAGCTACCGAAAATCCTAAAACTGTCGTGGAAACTCCATTGCACGACGAGAACGTCACGGTATGGGTTGGACTTACCACATCTACCGTTATCGGCCCTTTTTTCTTCGAGGAAATGCGTGATTCTGGTTTTGTACTGGTAACTGCTACCGCGACGGGTGAGAGGTACGCCGATATGTTACAGAATCGAATCATCCCGCGCCTGGCTGATAAACACCTGCTGTAACGTACGATGTTTATGCAGGATGGCGGTCCACCCCATATTGTTAGACGCGTGAAAGATCTCTAGCGCGCGTCGTTTGGTGATGATCGTGTGCTCAGCCGCCACTTTCGTCATGCTTGGCCTGCCAGGTCCCCAGACCTCAGTCCGTGCGATTATTGACTTTGGGGTTACCTGAAGTCGCAAGTGTATTGTGATCGACCGACTGCTGAAACACAACCTCGGATGCCAATTCCTCACCATAACTTCGGACATGCTTAACAGTGCTGTTCACAACATTATTCCTCTCACAACATTATTCCTCGACTACAGCTATTGTTGAGGAATGATGGTGGACATGTTGAGCATTTCCTGTACAGAACATCATCTTTGCTTTTTCTTACTTTGTTACGCTAATTATTGCTATTCTGATCTGATGAAGCGCCATCTGTCGGACATTTTTGAACATTTTTTTTATGTTCTAATAAAACCCCATGTCATTCCAAGCACGTGTGTCAATTTGTACTTCTCTATCTACCTTATTCCGTAATTTATTCAGTTTTCCAATTTATACTGACTTTTTGATCACCCGGTATTTCTGTTTTGCAGACAATTTGAGGATGAATTCCACTCGATATGCGTCAAATAATGTCTTTAGTTTATCAGATCGTAGCTTCTTATTTAGTGACTAATACAGCAACTGTGCAGTACTCCTATTGATTTGCAATATGGTCGCAGTCTTCCTGCGTGGCTTCATCTCACAATAACAATTTATGTCTAGCGCATGCTGTTAAAACTTTTTTTTCCATAAACGTGGAAGCACAATACTGCGCAATGCTACCCGCTTATCCGATGAAGCCCCCTCATAGTTAGATTCATATTTTAAGAAATTAAATTTCAAACTATTGCTGTTTTTCGATAATTCCACCGATTTTTACATTATTATAAGTGCACTTACCAACTTCAAGACTGCACCGGAACATCTTTGAACGCCACTCCGTAATATACTTTGAACATATACTCCTAGTATAGGTAAGTAGAAACTCGGGTGGGAAACTAGCTTTAAGGGGATACTATTCTCTACAAAAAAGTTGAAACCAGATAGCGGACAATTTAAATAAACACTTCTAATGATTTTACCTACCAGCTTAAGTGTAATAGTATACATTCATTTGCTATTAGTTCCAAGCATTTCACACTAAGCACTATTGACATGAATTCTGTACTTGTATCATCTGTCGCTGAGGCGCTAAGCTGGAATTTTATGAGGCATACAGTGAATAGACTGAGGAAGCTACATGCCTGTCAGGTAGTTTCAAAATCTAATTATAAATACTCAGAATATACATGTATGATTTAACCAGTGATTGATACAAGGGCATAGTTTTTCAGATCAATGCTATAATATAGGCTGCACTACCTTTCACAATCCAGTATCATCAAAATTGACCCCTTTCAAAAGAGCAAGCCTTCAGTATCAGAATTATTCTACAAGGACCTTAGAAAAGCGATAATTTTAAAAATTAAATGATATCGTTATAATGTAAATTTTATAGGCAGTTTACAAGTTGAACAAGAGTTCCATATGGCTACGCTAAAAATTATAAAAATTCTAGAAAATAACATTTAGGGAAATTCGGACAAATTATACATATTACAAAGGCATGTGCTCCCCGAAATTGAGCCCAGCACATCAGAGTCCCGCTACGTACTCTGTCAGTCTGATAAACGTGTAAATCAAAGACTTCACAAAACTGGCGTAAAGAACCTTAATAGGTAAATTCCCTGAGTACAGGGTAATTATGCCTGGCAGGGCGCATTTACAGTGTCCAGTAGACTTCGCTACATATGTTCTATGTTCTATGTAGTATGTTCTACGTATTATACTGAAAAAAAAATCGTATAAAATCCACAAAGTGAATCTGTATTGTGCGCGATACTTGCCGATGCGTAATATTTCGCGGATCTGCATGTTGGCCTCTACTGAGCACACCAACCTTTGGCAGCTATCTGGATTGCCCACACGCTACACTACACCAAGCTCTAACGATATGAAGCTGCGACAGAAGATCACTTCACAGCTGCAGACGACTCGCGTCTAAGACCTGCGGACAGTTATCTGGTTTCCACTAGTTCAGAAAGATAAAACTTAACCCCGTGCATGATGGATGTACGTGGATAATGATAATAGGAGGGAAGATTAAGTAGAGTCCGGTCTCAGGGTGGCGCCTTTTCTCTGTGGGAGAACAGTTTGTAGCATGCCTGGATGCAACCCCATCAACTCCCTGTGTTCTACACTAGGCATTGTGTGAAAAAGAGGGGAAATCAGCCTCGCCTCACACGTGGGCGTTAATGGCAAACAACTCTCAACTTTACTTCACAAACCAGAATTGTGCTAGTTTAAAAAGACAGAAGTACTAGAAACGGGAACATGACTATAACTTCGCAAAATGGAGCACAAGAGACTTCCGCTGTGAATGGACTAAGGCTTCATGGTAAAGTTTATAACGCGATGCCATCGCATCGAGAAACCATTTGGATATGTACCAAACTACGTGCAGTACTTTTTCCTGGATCGTAGTTGAACAGTCACTAATTTTATCCTACCACTGTTCAATTGAAATATTCAGAGGTAGGAAGTGTTTACATCGTACAACGGAAAAGTTGAGATGGAGCTAGAACAAATATTAGAATGAATGCCAGATAACGACTGCACTTTGTAAACCCCTGGCGCGGTTCGTAAATGTGAGAGATCCGTTATAGGTAGATCGCGTGTATTTAGGATTTGAGACCTAAATTTTTTAAGACAACGCCTATCCATAAGTGGAACACGAAATGTAACACTCACGCCGAACATAGACTGGAACAGCTTGAAGTCTATGAATCTTGCCAGCAATGACACATTACTGGCTGTAAAGTCGTGAAAGAAATTTAAAATACACCTGCTGATAGAAGATCTGATTTGGCTAATACTTCCGTTGATGGTAGAATATTGATAATAACTTGTCCTCAAATCAAACAGTTTCAGGTAAAAATGAGAGATCGCTCGTGAAGACTTCAAAAGTCGTACAAACATCGTATATGACTATGGTTATTAATACGTAACATAATGAGCGATGGCTAAAACAAACCTACATTTGTCCGATGATGGACCAGATAGAGAAAAACTCCATCTCACAAGAGAATCAGAACAAAAGGAAACACACACTCTATAACACAAGGGTCAATATTAGAACAGTGGAAGGTTACCAACTTATACTGATAAAAGTTGCTACCGAGAACTTGGAAGTGGTGAGGTGTCAGATGACAAAAAAACGTTTCACTTCACCCAGAAAAGATGAATTGGTACTATTTTACGAACGGTGTAAACTGTTATTATGATTTCTTTTAATACGTAAAACTTGAAAAACTCAAATGAATGAAGTTATTTGTAACAACTCCAGCAAATCAACAACAAACAATTACTTTTTCAGTTTTTTTTCAACAATAATTTGCGTCCTCAAATCGTGAAACTGCGTAGAGCTCACTCAGGTCGTTCTGTCTCAAAATAAATTCAACAAAGAGCAGTATGAATTAAGGTACTATCAGAACATACAAAACGTTTGAATTAACAAATGTTCCAAAATAATACATCAAGCATCTATAAACATTTAGATAAAGAATCAGTTTACAGCTGTAAGCACATAAAATCACAAAAGACATGAGCAACTATAAAAAAAACTGGGAACTATTACATTCACCTAAATCAGCGGAACATTATTTCAACTCTCAGAAATAAGCAGCGGTGGTAGCATTAATGAGCCCGATATTAATAATAAATAGCCAAACGTAGGACTGAGTAGCGTGTAAATCTCAGCTTAGAGAATGTACTCTATTTTTCCAACCTCGTTTAGCGCGCGGAAAGAACGAATACCTATATCTTTCCATGCGGGCTCCGATTTCCCTTATTTTATCGTGGTGATCGTTCTTCCCTATGTAGGTTGATGTCAACAAAATATTTTCGCATTCGGAGGAGACAGTTAGTGATTGGAATTTCGTGAGAAGATTCCGTCCCAACGAAAAACGCCTTTCTTTCAATGATGTCCAACCGAAATCCTGTATCATTTCTGTGACACTCTCTCCCATAATTCGCGATAATACAAAACGTGCTGACCTCCCTTGAACTTTTTCGATGTACTCCGTCAGTCCTATCTGGTAAGGATCCCACACCGTGCAGCAGTATTCTGAAACAGGCTCTGAGCACTATTGGACTTAACTTCTGAGGTCATCAGTCCCCTAGAACTTAGAACTACTTAAACATCACTAACCTAAGGACATCACACACATCCATGCCCGAGGCAGGATTCAAACCTGCGACCGTAGCGGTCGCGTGGCCCGGACTGTAGCGCCTAGAACCGCTAGACCTCCGCGGCCGGCTCTAAAAGAGGACGGACAAGCGTAGTGCAGGCAGTCACCTTAATAGGTCTGTTACATTTTCTAAGTGTCCTGCCAATAAAACGTAGTCTTTGGTTAGCCTTCCCCACAGCATTTTCTATGTGTTCCTTCCAACGTAAGTTGCTCGTAATACCTAGGTATTTAGTTGAATTTACGGCTTTTATATTAGACTGATTTATCGTGTAACCGAAGTTTAACGAGTTACTTTTAGCACTCATGTGGATGACCTCACACTTTTCGTTATTTAGGGTGAACTGCCGCTTTTCGCACCATTCAGATATCTTTTCTAATGTAACTGTGTTTTATGTTGTGACAACTCATGCTACCTCTATAATAGAATGTATGAATACTTTTAGAACAACAAGGGCCTAGTGGTTTAAACTACGGGGGGCGTTCAACAAGTAATGCAGTACTTTTTTTTTTCTGGGCCACTTTTGGTTCAAAAAATGTGAAATTTATTGTTGGATGTCGTGGACCGTTCGCGCTTCAGCCATTATAGAATGAAGTTCCGACGGGTGGCGACGCAATACGCAGCCTTCAAAATGGCGTCTGTAACCGAGGTGCGTTCTCAGCAGAGCGCTGCCATTCAGAGCCTTTTGGAGAAAAACCATAGCAAGATTTCAACGAATATCTGACAGTGAAGAAAAGAAAAGTGAGTCGTTGGAAGAAATGCTTTTCATCATCGCAGCACGGTCGCGCTAACGTGTCCGAGCTCCCCGGCCGCACACAGTTGTGACACCCGCAATGTGGAACGTGCGGACACTCTCATTAGAGGTGATCGACTGATCACAATCAAGCACCACACTGCTCAACTGGGCGTGTCTATAGGTTATCCACTTGGGATACTCACAGGCGTGTGCTCGTTGACTTCCTCTCCGCTTAACAGAAGACGAGGGACTATCTGTGCAAAATTGAGTGCGCGTTACAACGATGGTCGTGACAATTTTTTGTCGAACGTCGACCCAGGCGACAAAACCTCGGTTCATCATCTCGAACCGGAAAGAAAAGAGAAAGCGATGTTGTGGCACCACACCACCTCTCCTCCTAAGAAATAGTTGGGTTGGGTTGGGTTGTTTGGGGAAGGAGACCAGACAGCGAGGTCATCGGTCTCATCGGATTAGGGAAGCATGGGGAAGGAAGTCGGCCGTGCCCTTTCAAAGGAACCATCCCGGCATTTGCCTGGAGCGATTTAGGGAAATCACGGAAAACCTAAATCAGGATGGCCGGACGCGCGATTGAACCGTCGTCCTCCCGAATGCGAGTCCAGTGTCTAACCACTGCGCCACCTCGCTCGGTAAGAAATAGTTCTAAGCCACATTATCAGCTGGTAAAGTCAAGGCGACGGAATTCTGGGATTCTGAAGGGGTAATTCTGTTTTATGTCCTCCCTCACGGTGCAACGATCAACTCCAAAGTGTATTGTGCTACCCTCAGTAAATTGAAGAAACGACTTCAGCGTGTTCGTCACGACAAAAATGCAAACGAATTTCTTCTCCATGACAACGTAAGACCTCACATAAGTCTGCTTACCCGAGAGGAGCTCACGAAACTTCACTGGACCGTTCCCTCTCATCCACCGTACAACTGGGATCCCACACCTTCCGACTTCCAACAGTTTGGCCTAATGAAGGATGCACTCCGCGGGAAGCAGTGCTTGCATGATGGTGAGGTTATTGATGCAACAAGACGGTGGCTCCGAAGTCGACCAGTGTAGTGGGACCAAGCAGCATACAGACCCTCCCAGTAAGATGGCGTAAGGCCGTCACATAAAACAGAGGTTACGTTGAGGTTCGGTTTGTAGCCAGAGGAGTGAGGAATAATATGGTGTATTGGAATCGTGAATGAAACCAACATGCTTTCAAAAAACAAATGAGTTGCATTAGTTAGTCAAAGTCCCTCGTAAAAAAGTAGGTAGTAAAACTGATCTTATATTAATCCTCAGTAGGAAATGTGCTACACATAACTAGCACTTATAAAATTCATAAATTAGTAATAGCGCTCAAACCCGATAGACAAGAACTAGGCAACCTGCCCCGAATATGTGTGGTATAAACAGTGTTAGCAATCTAAGTTAGCGAAATTTGAACTGGTAAACTTTTTAAATAAAATGATGGTTAAATCTAATCTAAATCAACACAACACACATAGTTTAAAGAACCCTAACGCAGAGCGGATAGCTGCGAATATTTTTCCGTACAACCTGCATACTACCGTGTTCACCAAATGAGTTCATCAAGAGCCGATGACTACGTCTCACTGATCCAGCTTTGGTCAGTGATTTCCATAGAGACAAATAGCAAAGTTTTAAGGACATCTTCCATCATATCGAAGCGACATGTTTCTCGGGCAATTAAGTTGGTACACCAGAGAATCACAAACCAGCCCAAAATCAACTCTGGCAAACGCTCAAGGCACCTTCATGCCACAAGACATGCCCTTGGGTGGCCATCCTGCAAATATCGGTGGTAAAAGACACCGCTGCTACGTGGGAGCGGTGTGGAGAGAACATGCAGTCTGAGTGGACGTGAAGGAGGTGTTTGCTTACCTATACATGCAAACAGCGTATACCACGCTACTGAGTTCACATCGAAGCGCTGGAGGGGTTGGAAATTCTCTATTCTCGCGTATGTACAAATGAAATACCGACACTGCTCAGCTACTAGAGAGCAATATCTCTCTCTTCGAACAATGGAGGCGGAAAATTCCACCAGAACATAGCATCATCTAAGGACACAGCGTCCACAACCCTTTCAAGTGTGAAAATTAAGAAAAGAAAGCAGATTTCTGAATGCCGAAATCATGATGCAGAATACCTTTTGTGGAACGTTCAACACGGGTACTTGGACGAATTATGCCTCTTCGGCGTCTAACTGGTCAACCGACGATACTTCCAAAGTATCGAGTATATATGTATGTCCTCACTTTCCAGCTAAAGACTGTAGTATGCTTAACTATCAAATACCCGGGTACTCTAAAAAAGGTATATTTGAGCCGGCCGCGGTGTGAGCGGTTCTAGGCGCTTCAGTCCGGAACCGCGCGACTGCTACGGTCGCAGGTGCGAATCCTGCCTCGGGCATGGTTGTGTGTGAAGTCCTTAGGTTAGTTAGGTTTAAGTAGTTCTAAGTTCTAGGGGACTGATGACCTCAGATGTTAAGTCCCATAGTGCTCAGAGCCAGGTATAATTGACCGCCGTGGTTATTTTGACCACTAATACAGCAGCAGTTTTACAGCTCACCGCTGGCTCTCAGTTGAGTGTTTAGTATATACTGTTTGGTATTACGTTCCATCACTGTATGCTAAATGGGGCCATATAGTACTGATCTTCTTGCGCAACAGTTAGCGAACGTATTGTGACGTATAGTTGTATACGAAAAAGTACAATACAATCTGGTTGTTAAAAGTCCACCAATATCCTCTCCCTGGAAAGGAGTCGATGTTTTCAACTGTATCGTGTTTGTTCCTCGATTAATACTCAAAACAGATCACTGATTTACTTTTTTGGTAGCAAATATTACGACTTCTGGGGTCATATGATTGATTTCGCTGTTTCATGATTTCTTTGACCATTAGTTGTTGTTACCCTACGATTACAGATACAGATTTTATTAAACAATGTTGACGCTAATGACACTTCAGAACTAAAAACTACAAACGTTAACCATAATATACAGACAAAGACTCATTTGTAACTTTTAATGTGCCTACAACGAAGAAAAACAAATGTCAGTAAAATATTGCTCAAAGTGCGAGCTATTGTGATTCAGGCAGTGATTCAGGTATATCACATAACGTCAAATACCTGAGGAAACAAAAAATGAAGTTCGTTTGGCTGCAACTGCCTAATATTAACTCGATAAATGAACAGATAACCTTAGTTCTGACTGCAGTGGATGTTTTGAATCGATGATCTAGGTTAAGAGAGATAAAATTGAAAGTATCTTGCTGTTTTAAATTTGGAGCTAAGTGTGTGGTACTCCATCCCAGCACCTTCCCTCATATGTATAATTTTGATGCTGGATCACAATGGTTTCATTTATATATCGGATTAGGTCTTTTTATTTTTTGAGGCTTAACAAAGCACTTGAGAAAACTTTAGATTAGTGCATTTATCCTTGAGTGGTCAAAATTTCATTTTGCTTTTCAAAAATTTTGACCACTCATGGAATGGTAGTTCACAAGTTAGGTGAAAGTGTAGGCTGGTCAGTGCATCCCCAGGTCCACGCTAACCTTGAGCACCTACAGAATTTTTTCATTACTTGGTCTACGTTTTATAAGATGTATTGTACTAGTTAGTATGAAGATCTTTCATGAAAACCCCAATGTTCACTGCCATAAATATCACAGAAGTTAGACAAACAATCACGATAATCACATTTGAATCTAAAAATCGGTCAAGGTATACCCGGTTGATAGTACAGGAAGTATATGCAGTACTTTAACGAATACAAACTCACCCAAAAACAAATAAGTCGAAAGGGATCATTTAATGAAGAGCAAACAACATGTATGTCGATCTGGGACAAAATTATAGTAACCACCACCGGAGGCTCTCCGGTTGTGATAGCCGTTTCAGGAATGTCTCCGCCATCACTATCAGAGGGACTTGCCGCATCTGCTATGTGGCACTATCAGTGGTTGCGACAGAAGCGGCGCGGTGTCGGTTTGTGTGGATTCTCAGTAACAGTCAAACTGCGGACGAGGAAGGCAACACATTGCCGGGTCGTATGTACTGTGCACAGGATCACCGAGGTGCAACCGCTGAGCCAAGTGGGCAGTTCCGAACCTCTGGATGTGGGAGAATGCTGTCTGTGCGTTATTTGCTCGGGGTCTTTTGTGAAGGGTAGTGGCAGGATAGACGGCGGAGCCTGGAAACCTGAGTGTCTGCCTTGGTCGCTGTGGTGTGTGGAGTCAAAGCCAAGACGAATGCTGTGGAATTACAAGCAACGAGTGCAGTTCCATGTCTGTCATCTTCTCACTGCCAGAAACGAAGTAAGATGCGTGCGTTCATCGTATGCTGCTCACGTCTGAATGGATTATGGAGTGACGGGAACATACCAGCATGTTTCGCGGCTGTGGTTACAAGAGGACAAACAGTCACCAAGCCTTCCTCTGATAGAGGCTATTTGTCGGTTTCACACAGTTACTGCGTGTGGTGAGGTGCGTACCTAGAGTGTTGGTTAACTGTGAACAAGCGATGTTGTTGGAAGTCAATGTGTTGTTACGTTTTGAGTGATGTTGCTTAGGAGGCAGTGCGGTTCGTCGTTGTGTGAGCAACATTGTTTTAAGTTCTCTTCTCTATTTCTGCGTTACCGTAGTCAGTGGTGTCCTTTTAGTTACCTTTGTGTCAAGTATTGCGTTGATATACAGGGTTATTACAAATGATTGAAGCGATTTCACAGCTCTACAATAGCTTTATTATTTGAGATATTTTCACAATGCTTTGCACACACATAAAAAAACTCAAAAAGTTTTTTTAGCATTCACAAATGTTCGATATGTGCCCCTTTAGTGATTCGGCAGACATCAACCCGCTAATCAAGTTCCTCCCACACTCGGCGCAGCATGTCCCCATCAATGAGTTCGAAAGCATTGTTGATGCGAGCTCACAGTTCTGGCACGTTTCTTGGTAGAGGAGGTTTAAACACTGAATCTTTCACATCACTATGCGTGAAACTTGCCTGCACGCGTTCAACCGTTTCTTCGCTCACTGCAGGCCGACCCGTTGATTTCCCCTTACAGAGGCATCCAGAAGCTTTAAACTGCGCATACCATCGCCGAATGGAGTTAGCAGTTGGTGGATCTTTGTTGAACTTCGTCCTGAAGTGTCGTTGCACTGTTATGACTGACTGATGTGAGTGCATTTCAAGCACGACATACGCTTTCTCGGCTCCTGTCGCCATTTTGTCTCACTGAGCTCTCGAGCGCTCTGGCGGCAGAAACCTGAAGTGCGGCTTCAGCCGAACAAAACTTTATGAGTTTTTCTACGTATCTGTAGTGTGTCGTGACCATATGTCAATGAATGGAGCTACAGTGAATTTATGAAATCGCTTCAATCATTTGTAATAGCCCTGTATATATATACTAAGGTGACAAAAGTGATAGGGAAAGTGATATGCAGACATACAGATGGCGGTAGTGTCGTGTAGACAAGGTATAAAAGGGCAGTGCATTGGCGGAATTGTGATTTGAGCTCAGGTGATTCATGTAACAAGTTTGCCGACGTGATGACCGCACAGGGAATTACCTTAATTGGAGCTAGACGCATGGGACGTTACATTTCGGAAATTATTAGAAAATTCAATATTCCAAAACACAGGGTCAAGAGTAAGACGAAAATACCAAATTTCAGGCATTACCTCTCAAGGCGTACAATACAGAGGTTGAAGACGTTCACTTAACGACCGAGAGCGGTGGCCTTAGCGTAGAATTGTCAGTGTCGACAAGCAACACTGCGTGAAGATACAGTAGAAATCAATGTGGGACTTACGACGAATGTATGTGTTAGAACAATGCGGTTAAAATGGCGTGAATGGGCTACAGCATCGGACGACTGACGCGTGTGCCTCAGACGACCAACACGAGTGCCTGTGCTAACAGCAGGACCGTCTGCAGAACCTCTCTTTGGCTCGTGACCATATCGGTTGGACCTCAGACGACTAGAAAACCACAGCCTGGTCTTACGAGTCCCAGTTTTAGTTCCTAAGAGTTGATGGTAGGGTCGTGTGTGGTTCAGACCCAACGAAGCCATGGACCCAGTTTATCAACAAGGCACCCTGCGAGATGCTGGTGACTCGATAATGGTGTGGACTGTGTTTACATGGAATGGACTGAGTCTTCTTTCCAAAATGAACTGATCATTGATTGGGAATGGTTATGTTCGATTACTTGGACACCATCGTCAGCCATTAAACAACTTCACAAACGACGATGGAATTTTTATAGATTGCAATGCGCCTTGCCACTGGGCTACAATTGTTCGTGATTGGTTTGAAGACCATTATGGACAATTCAAATGAGTGCTTTGGGCCACTGAGATCGCCCGACGCGAATCCCATCGAACATTTATTGCTAGTGATTGAGATGTCAGTTAGTGCACAAAATCATGCACCGTCAACACTTTCGTACTTACGGACCGCTATAGAGGATGGATGGTTCAACGTTTCTGCAGGGGACTTTCAACGACTTGTTACGCTCATGCCACGTCGACCTGCTGCACTACGCCGTCAAGATGATGTCCTACTGGATATTAGAAGTCATCCCACGACTTTTGTCACCTCAGTGTGTATATACCTGTTAGTGTAATTCTATCTGTGGTGTCTGTCCACGATGACTAGATGTTTCGTCATCCATCCCTTAATTTATTTTATGTTCGGCTTCTCTTTGTTCCTTACGTATTTCTGTAAATAATGTAAGCAAATCTGAGGTTTCTAGTGTAATGGACGGAGTCACTGTTTATTTTTGTAAAATCGTTTCGAGCGCTGATAGCGCAAAGAGTGTGTACAGATGGCATCACGTATAGTCATTATGATTTGAAGTTTATATGGTGGCCACCACGTGACTGTTTCGGCAGCTGTTAGATTGTGTTAAGGTCTGGAGTGCTTGTTGCACTAGTGCTATGTGAAGCGATTGAAATTTTCGAAATTATTTGATACCGTGTGATTTCAATGCTAAGTGTCGCGGTTGTGGCCTCCATCACTGAGTCGTCAAAAGAAAGGGTGAAATGTGGGTAACAAGTCGTGGGTCGACCTTCCCATGTCATACGACCAAGTAGCGTTGTGGTGAAATTTATTGCCAACGGTGCGAAGACCTATCAATTCTGGTCCACGGCGACGTTGTGAAGATCTGTAGTGAAATTTGGTGTCACTGTGTCATCCTTTACTCAACACACATCTCACATGAACCCCTGAACTCTAGCCTTTTTATCGCATGTGTTGACACATAGCTGTCTGAAGCGTCGCGAAGCCCGAGGGTGCCTTGCAAGGTGCTAGGCTTTTGCATTATTACAGATTAAGGTTGTAAGTTCCTTAGAAACTAGTTTGAAACTTCACCCGACGAAATGGAATTAAAATTACGGTGTTTCGAAAAAGTAATCCTCTATTTGTGTTTCACAGTGCAGATATGGCTGTACAATACAGATTTTGCTCGTATTTCACGACTGTAATTTGCGCACTAGCGCACACAGTAGTCTATTTTCCCGAACGAAAGAACTATGCTGCGTGGTTATCAGGCCTGCGGTGTCAGGTTGTGGCTTTGTAATGGCCAGTAATTAGGCAGAGATTCCACACGTTTGAGAAGCACCACCCGGCGGCGCGCAGCTTCAGCCAGCAGCGCAGTGCCGCGGCCGGCGCGGTGTTACTGGGAAGCCAGCAGCCGGCAGGCGAACAGCCCCAGCGACACCCGACACCCGCCGGAGTGCGCTGCCGCCTCCTGTTTCAACCGCTCCTCGACTTCTCACACTTCCCCACCTCTCCCATCCCCACCCCTCTCCCACCTACTCACACTCCCATCCCGCCGAGCCCCAAACAGCACTGTCCACACAATGGGCAATAGCATTCTCTGGTCTTCCTCAGTTGTCCACCAATGCCGCGTTCCTATGGCTCCTCATTCACTGCAGCAGAAAGCAGTGATACAGTTTCCTTTTTCCCCACGAAGGACTCTCGTCCCCTTTCTCGTTTCAAAAGTACATTACTTTCACAAGTATTCCTAGCTAACCGTTTCGATACCATGCTAAAATTCATTAATATGCCCTAACATTATCCTACTTTTGCCATCAGAATAGCTCCCGCCTTGCGAATACAGAAGTCAGCATATTAAATTATTTTATGTATTTTCATTCACTATCAGCTTCATTGGTGAATGTTTCTAATGTAGTAGAGCTATGGGAGTAAATTTATTCATTATTTCTGGAAACTTTAGTTGTAATTTTGGCCCAGATCGGTTCTATTGATTTGAAATGACAGTGATAAGGCGGCAGCCTAAAGCCTGTATGCTGATATGTTTTTGCCCTCTCGTCGGTTTTGTATCAGGGTAAACGTGTTTTATGGTCGGATATAAGGTCTGTAAGTTCCATGTTTCTAAGCATGTCACTTAATTCCATCTTGCGGCGGTGTAGCCAAGTGAACATCTTCTCCTTTACATATACTAATTTGGTATCTGTTCTTTCGGACATGTCCGAAAGAACAGATACCATCTTAGTATATATATAGTTAAGGCTCACCGGCCACTTGACCATCTTCTTCTTCTGGGCGAATGCACAAACAGTGCACGAACTCTTACGGGAATCGGTAACGCGCCGCGAGTAATGAGTTTAATGGGCGGGGCACTACGAATTTATTGTGGGACAATACGTTGAGAATGTGGGTTGCGCGGGAGGCGTGCCATAGATAAATCCCTGCAGTCACGCTAAACTCTGTGTCCTCGGTGGCTCAGATCGATATAGTGTCTGCCAAGTTAGAAGGAGATCCCGGGCTCGAGTCCCAGTCGGGGCACACATTTTCATCTGTCCCCGTTGACGTATGTCAACGCCTGTAAGCAGCTAAGGGTGTTCATTTCATTGTAATCTTCTCCTTTCCCTTTGCCATACTAGACGTCTTGTCAACATCAACAGAGTGCTTGGGAGCATTACCGACAACGGTTGTTGACAGTATCGGCAAGTAAAAGCCGGTTTCACAAGAGCGTTCCGTGAAGAAAAATAAGTAGCAATGATACAATTGTAATGGAGAAATCAGTTGCGGTAGGGGACTTGCGACAAGGTTTGCGCATGTCGATATTTTCCGCTTGTTGCTGCACGCAAAGAAACCTCGCGCTGCCAGTCACAGAACATAATGGACATAAAGTATTGTGCTCAAAGCTGCAATACTAATTGAAGCGTTTAATTTTATAACGATCTAAGTGCCAAAATCATGTTTTTTCCAGCTGATGATTGTAAATTGATCTGTATATCCAGGAAAAGGGACCTCACGCCAAAGATATCCATGTTAGTTCCAATGAATTCCAGAAGGGAGAGCTGTGTCTGTCTCCGACAAATGTTTCTTTGGATCTGTGCACCAATGCGTACATTCCTCCCACCGTATCTACTCTTCCCGCTTACTGCATCAGCGGAATTGTTGCGTAACATACCTTCGTTGTGTGTGACGTCGTATTATTTCTATGAAAATTGAAAAATAATTGTGAACTGGACTGAAATGCTTCGGAAAGGAGGAAGAAAGGTGAATGAAGTTTTATATGCCTTAAAAATGAGAACGAGAATATCGGGAGGAGAGAAAATTCCTATCACACAGATTAGTTAATAATATTATTGGCCACAGATAGCGATTAATTTCCAATTTACAAATGCTACTACTAACTTCCAATTTATAAATGCTATTTTAAACCTTAATAAAACCGAGTGGGTTAGTGCGTCGTCTACTAACGGAGGTGATCTAACCCTTTGCTTCTTTGTTACTGTGGTGTAGATACCCTGTTTGTGGCCACTCAACTGTTGTGATGTAAGTATGGATCATTTTAAAACACTATTTGATAATTACTATGGGCTCGCTAATAAAGCAAAGTATGGACCACACTTAATGGCACTGATTAAGATCGGCGTTACTCAAAATCGCAGGTACAGTACATATGAAACTCCAGGTGAAAGCGGGCGTCAGTGGCATGTCCACTGTTGTTTGCCTAATTGAAAGGGTAAGCACCTAAAGATATGTAGGGCAACATTCGAAAAAAAAATCCATATTTCTCAAAAATCTGTTCAGGTTCTCACTGAGCAATAATAAAACAATAAAAGAGGAGGCGTGACCTACGTTGTGACATGGGGAGATGAAAACCTTTGATATTCAGTACTGAAGTGAGATTATCTATTAGATAGCGTATCGACTCATTCCCACTGAAATTAAATCATAACAACTGAAACAAGTTCAGTGAGAAGATTTAGAGCCCTGATCGAAGCATAAACAGAATTTAAAAGGAGAAAAACGCTGATACTGACATCAGTAGCAGCGATTACTACAGTATATTTTAAAAAAAAGAATATTCTCTGCAACCGAGCGAGGTGGCGCAGTGGTTAGACACTGGACTCGCATTCGGGAGGACGACGGTTCAATCCCGCGTCCGGCCATCCTGATTTGGGTTTTCCGTGATTTCCCTACATCACTCCAGGCAAATGCCGGGATGGTTCCTCTGAAATGGCACGGCCGACTTCCTTCCCCATCCTTCCCTAATCCGACGAGACCGATGACCACACTGTCTGGTCTCCTTCCCCAAAACCAACCAACCAATATCCCCCGCACCTTGGGAGGCCAAGAATTGACACGTGTTCAACTTGTGACCTGTTAAGGTCTCAGATGAAAACCACTCCGTATTCCTACAAAAGAATGTCTAAAACACAACTGAAACTCCATCATCTCCAAGCACAACACGTACGAGAACATAACAGTCAACAAATATTAGTTGAACTTCTTTATTACATTTTTGCACATACCTACCAGCTACCTAATAGCGTTGATCATAATCTTCAATCCTTTCAACGTGGTAGCAAGCGTGTCGTGTTTAAAATGACATTATTTTGTCAATATAAAGTTATGTCTACATGCTAGTGTCTGCTGATCTTCATAGGCTCTTGATGGCTAGTAGCACTCTAACTCAGGTAGCTGACAGGCGCCTCATTCATGGGACGGCATAATGTTACATCAAGAAGCTTTAGTCGGGACTGTGTAAGAAGATACCTGATAGCTGGCAGCGCTGTTGTCAGCTTGTAACCGCGAAGCGCATACGCCTGCAGAAGAAAACATTAGCTATCTGCAGAGCAGTGACGACAATGAGGCGTAGGGATAGAGACGTTTACAAAATCACGTGACGTTATTGACTGATGTAGGCCCGCGAAGGTTTGGCATTCATCCCACTGCAATTGTTAGGGATGACCTTAGTCAGATTCAGCACTCGGTACCTGTATGGCCTATTGTTTCCATGGAGGATATTCACAAATCATATTACACTTCAAAGACTTGATGACCAACTTTGTGAAACAAGATCTCTTAGGCCACACCATTAGGAAACGAGTTTATGTCACCTTGGGTGAACTGCGTAACGTATTTTGAGGAGGAAAGGACCGTATCTCTCTCAGTGAAGCACTGTGTTGCATAATGTCGCTATAGCAGTCAGACCGCGACGGGGCCCTCCACTCTTTCCAGTTGTCAGAGGACATCGGGACGTTTTCCACTATTATTTGACTGGTAGGGACGGTCTAACACCGTCGTCTCCACATTCTTCCAACCTCACTACTGTGGACTTGTGGTCTTCTCTTTGTGTGAGGAGATGAGGCGTTAGGAGTAGAGACACAGATTAACACCCAGAAAGAGCTGTTGCCTGTTTAGCGGAAGCTGCAGCCATTGTTCATGAGCTTCTTTTCCTGGGTGTTTCACATCATTGTTAACACTCAGACTTAATTTTGTAAGACGTCGTGATCTCCTGACCTTCATTGCTTACATATTCCACCCTCTCAATTATGTTCCGCACATCAAGACGCTTCATTCGAATCCAAACTCGATAAGATAAAGTCAATGTTGTATGAATTCATGTAAACGATATGCAAATAACAAGTAAGCGAACCTTGGTTGAAATACTCGAGGCTGGCGTACACAAATACATTCCAGACACGACGGTCACAAAAGCTTTTACTTCGGCAGAGCAACCGCACGCCAGGAGGCCGGTCCCAACTTATCTACATCGGCCAGTGACCGCCCGTGGAGCGGACAGCATGTGCCAGAGTGAAAGGGGGAATGACCCCGTGTTTGGCTTAAAAGCAAATTCCGCTACATTGTGTGGGAGCGCGCCAGCCTACGCATTCTTTACAAACAGAGCGAGCAGTTTCAGAGATTTTCACAGGGAGACAGCAAACGCCAAACGCTGACGCTACAGATTTCCAGACTGTCGCCTTAAACGAAACGCCTTTCTCCCGTTTTAGAAGGGCAATGCTGATTGGTAGACGATATTTCTGACGCCTTGAGCTGAAGAATTAATGGAAGAGAAGGAAAGATATAACCCTTCACGTCTGGCATGGAGAGGGGCCGTTCCGTTGTCGCTCTTGGAGTGAGAACACGTAACGAGAGCGTGCGCGCTCGTACGTGTACTCAAAGAGTGAGGAAGAAGTCTCTCCTCAGTACTTCACTGGGAGAGCACCTCTGTCGAGAGCGAATCGCAGTGCGGCCCTATACTGAGTCCTCGCGATTAAGCATTGTTCACTGCGTTGGCCGCCACACTTATAGTGCGGTGTGAATGGACAGAGCTTTAGTTAAACGATTGCGAGCGAATTTTTGAGTGGTATCACGGTGGACTGGTTATCTGACCGGTGTACCACGCCAATAGTTAGACTAGGGGTGAATAGGAGTCCTTGACTTCATCAGGGCGTAGGGAGAGTTTGATTTACGATGGTCAATCCAGATAGAACGAGAGTTATCTTATTTGTCAGCAGCGAGCAGCGCAGACAGCAGTCAATGCAGCTTATGGTGTTGTGCGCTACAGCTCTTGCGAGCCCCATATTTCCTCCACAACAGTACATTTCACTGCATTTCACACGCGAGAGCCTCGACCGTACCTAGCAACATTCTAACGGGTAATTATTCAGGTTGAGTAGGCGCGGCTCTCAGCCATTCTGCCAAGCCAATAACAATCTTAAACTTTGCACAGAAATTCCATTAGCGAATCCTATCCTTAAGAGGTAACTTCACATTCCGAAAAGAATCAGGAAATAACATGTTAAGATCATAACTAAAAGTGCCATTGTGATTTCTCAGAATTTTTGCCAAATAAATAATAATTTTCGTTAGTTTCATGTTTTTCTTGCACTAACTAGCACTACTCCAGTACCCAAGTATCACACTAGTTACGTAGGAAATTTTGTGAATTTTTGTCTCATTTCCTCACAGCGGAAGACTCCAGAAGATATTTATTGCTGAAAGTTTTTCAGGCATTTCTCTTTAGAACGTTAGGAGCGTCTGTACGACTTCTGTAGTAGTATGGGGGTGGAAATTTCATCTTGCAGAAGCCACAGGGTACATCTCAGGTTAATCCGTTGTGCAGAATGACATTAGAGCACCCAGCCGCTCACGATGTAAAGTGACAACATTTCATTTTCTATAAGGACAGAAGCTGAAGTGAAAAGTTTAAATTGATATCAAGGTTGGAACTTGTAGGTTTGTTTTCTCATTCGAAGGCGATTGTGGTAGCAACTACACCAACGAGGCATCATATGTCACGCACCTGCATGGACTACCGTGGTCCACTGCCGTTGCGAACACAAACGTCAGATCACGCCTTCACACCATTTTCCTCTCTTTAAATCATCAGTGCTACTGAGGCATTCTGATACTGGAATAGCATAGAGCCTTGGCAATACTGACTAGTTTATAAGGGGAAAATGAACTGATGGCGTGAATTGAAGTTCGTGTTAGGGAGGACATTCTACTAGTGAAGACCGTGCAGTTCGCTGAGCGACAGTACTACAGTGTCTAGGGATTAGAACGTCTAGGTACTAACAGGAAACACACGATCCAACCCCGCCGTTAGCACAAATTTTAATTCCTTATTTCAGCTTCTGTCCATATCGGCTTCTATCCTTATCGAAGATAGTTTTTATTACATTCTCTACACCACAAGTGGTACTTTATGTGAAAAATCCTACATTTTTATGCAGTAAATATGCAAATGACCTACCTAATCAAAGATTCTTTTATCTGACCTAATCAAAGATTCTTTTATATGCTGATGGGTTGCGTTAGCCAGAAAGGAAATTCGTCTTACTACTGTTGTGGTCTTGGGCCGAGATACAGACCTTGATTCCTGACGGATTCCCGAGAACAGACCCAAATGGAAGAACAGGAAGCCAGGGGTTTTCTCTTCAACAACATTCACCGTTTGATGAAAATACAAACATGTCCTTATAGTGAAAATAATATGCGCTAGTAATTAACAAATAAGAAAATAGAAAGGGCCCACTAAAATTGGTAACTCAACCAGATCTGACAACAAGCAAAAAATTTAAAGCCACGCAATATTTCTCCATAAAACTAATAAGGAACAATACAATGCCACAATCTGTCTCCAGAGAGGCTAAAACCAATAAATGGTAAAAAATCCATTACATTATTGCTTTAATCAGTACACTAACAAGAAAAGTATTTACTCCCACTATTTCTTAAGCATTCAGTACTACTTCAGGAAATAAACGTTCCTCCCACAAATAAACAACTAATTAATTAGACAAAATCCAAAGGAGTCCTATGATACTGGCACAAAATTGATAACAAGAGAATTTAAAAACATCCAATATTATAATTCCGGTTTTAAAGAAACTAATATATATATATATATATATATATATATATATATATATATATATATATATATATTAATCTACAGTTCATAACCAATAGATTGTGGTCAGAGTCCACATCTGCCCCTGGAAATGTGTTACAATTTAAAACCTGGTTCGTAAATCTCTGTCTTACCATTATATAATCTATCTGATACCTTCTAGTATATATATATATATATATATATATATATATATATATGGCTATTACAAATGACTGAAGCGATTTCATAAATTCACTGTAGCTCCATTCATTGACATATGGGCACGACAGCCTACAGATACGTAGAAAAACTCATTAAGATTTGTTCGGCTGTAGCCGCACTTCAGGTTTCTGCCGCCAGAGCGCTCGAGAGCTCAGTGAGACAAAATGGCGACAGGAGCCGAGAAAGCGTATGTCGTGCTTGAAATGCACTCACATCAGTCAGTCATAACAGTGCAACGACACTTCAGGACGAAGTTCAACAAAGATCCACCAACTGCTAACTCCATTCGGCGATGGTATGCGCAGTTTAAAGCTTCTGGATGCCTCTGTAAGGTGAAATCAACGGGTCGGCCTATAGTGAGCGAAGAAACGGTTGAACGCGTGCGGGCAAGTTTCACGCGTAGCCCGCGGAAGTCGACGATTAAAGCAAGCAGGGAGCTAAACGTACCACAGCCGACGGTTTTGAAAATCTTACGGAAAAGGCTAAAGCAGAAGCCTTACCGTTTACAATTGCTACAATCCCTGACACCCGATGACAAAGTCAAACGCTTTGAATTTTCGGTGCGGTTGCAACAGCTCATGGAAGAGGATGCGTTCAGTGCGAAACTTGTTTTCAGTGATGAAGCAACATTTTTTCTTAATGGTTAAGTGAACACACACAATGTGCGAATCTGGGCGGTAGAGAATCCTCACGCAATCGTGCAGAAAATTCGCAATTCACCAAAAGTTAACGTGTTTTGTGCAATCTCACAGTTTAAAGTTTACGGCCCCTTTTTCTTCTGCGAAAAAAACGTTACAGGACACGTGTATCTGGACATGCTGGAAAATTGGCTCATGCCACAACTGGAGACCGACAGCGCCGACTTCATCTTTCAACAGGATGGTGCTCCACCGCACTTCCATCATGATGTTCGGCATTTCTTAAACAGGAGATTGGAAAACCGATGGATCGGTCGTGGTGGAGATCATGATCAGCAATTCATGTCATGGCCTCCACGCTCTCCCGACTTAATCCCATGCGATTTCTTTCTGTGTGGTTATGTGAAAGATTCAGTGTTTAAACCTCCTCTACCAAGAAACGTGCCAGAACTGCGAGCTCGCATCAACGATGCTTTCGAACTCATCGATGGGGACCCGCTGCGCTGAGAGTGGGAGGAACTTGATTATTGGCTTGATGTCTGCCGAATCACTAAAGGGGCACATATCGAACATTTGTGAATGCCTAAAAAAACTTTTTGATTTTTTGTATGTGTGTGCAAAGCATTGTGAAAATATCTCAAGTAATAAAGTTATTGTAGAGCTGTGAAATCGCTTCAATTATTTGTAATAACCCATATATATATATATATATATATATATATATATATATATATATATATATATATATGATACTGGCACAAACTTGATAACAAGAGAATTTAAAAACATCCAATATTATAATTCCGGTTTTAAAGAAACTAGTTTCTTTAAAACCGGAATTATAATATTGGATGTTTTTAAATTCTCTGGGAATTTAAGGAGATGGGATCTGGATAAACTGACAAAACCAGAGGTTGTACAGAGTTTCAGGGGAGAATAAGGGAACAATTGACAGGAATAGGGGAAAGAAAAACAGTAGAAGAAGAATGGGTAGCTCTGAGGGATGAAGTAGTGAAGGCAAAAGTGGATCAAGTAGGTAAAAAGACGAAGGGTAGTATAAATCCTTGGGTAACAGAAGAAATATTGAATTTAATTGATGAAAGGAGAAAATATAAAAACGCAGTGAATGAAATGGGCAAAAGGGAATACAAATGTCTCAAAAATGAGATCGACAGGAAGTGCAAAATGGCTAAACTGGGATGGCTAGAGGACAAATATAAAGATGTAGAGGCTTATCTCACTAGGGGTAAGATAGATACTGCCTACAGGAAAATTAAAGAGACCTTTGGAGAAAAGAGAGCCACTTGTATGAATATCAAGAGCTCAGAAGGAAACCCAGTTCTAAGCAAAGAAGGGAAAGCAGAAAGGTGGAAGGAGTATATAGAGGGTCTATACAGGGGCGATGTACTTGAGGACAATATTATGGAAATGGAAGAGGATGTAGATGAAGATGAAATGGGAGATACTATACTGCGTGAAGAGTTTGACAGAGCACTGAAAGACCTGAGTCGAAACAAGGCCCCGGGAGTAGACAACATTCCATTGGAACTAATGACAGCCTATATATATATATATATATATATATATATATATATATATATATATATATATATATATATATAGTATCTGTTCTTTCGGACATGTCCGAATGAACAGCTACCATCTTCATATAGATATAAAGTTAAGGCTTACCGGCTATTTGACCATTTTCTTCCTTGCGGTTGCACGAACAGTGCCCGAACTCTTACGGGAATCGGCAAAATGCCGTGAGTAAAGAGTATAATGGGCAGGGGCACTATTAACATAGCACGGGACAATAAGTTGGGAATGTGGATATCATGGGAGGAGTGTCCCTGCAGTCGCACTATCCTCAGTGTCCTCTGTGGTGCAGATGGATAGAGTGTCTGCCACGTAAATAGGAAATCCCCAGTTCCAGTCCCGGTCGGGGCACACATTTTTAACTCTCCCCGTTGACTTATATCAACGCCTGTATGCAGCTAGGGGTATTCATTTCATTGTAATATTATCACTTTTTATAGTTTTCAGTAAACAAAAATCCAGTGATGGTGGCACAGAGGTACTAACACATGTTTGGGTAAAAAGGAAAAAGAGTGTTTGCAAAAATGTACCTTAAACTGGAATTAGATTTGAACACACCGCTCTTTTACAGAAAAACATTTTTCTTGCTGCTGCCACTCTGCACTTAATACAATCTTGTCATAGTAAGCTATACCGATACTTACCTCTTACTGCTAATGCCGTAGTGCGTTCTCCAATACCTTATACTGCTTCGACTACATTCCATTAGCTTTGATTTACATTTATTAATACGCACCTCATAATTTCTTTTGAAGGCGGTATCCATTCCAGACAACTGATTTGTTAAGTCATTTGCCGTCTTTAGCGCAGCTGCAGTGCCACTGACAAACTTGAAAGTTTTAATACCTCTCCATGAACTTAAACCCTTTTTCATCTATTTCTTTCTTTGATCCTGTAATGATGCTCTATACGCAGACAGAAGAACATAGGATAGGTAGTAATACCGCCTCACTACATTTTCAAATACTTTCATATCTTTCGACTCCTGTAACTGTAGTCCGGTTTCTGTACCAAGTTATAGATAACTGATACCACCATGATTTAAAGTAGTGTGGACCTACTCTAGTTAACTGGTCATCAATCTCATTTTCTAGACTCTTTATTTCCTCTTGACTACTACCTTTCTTGCCTATTTATACTTTCTGCTTTTGTCTCTTAAATTTACCCAAGTACATCTACCGGACTTTGTTTTTCACTTACGTCCTCCGGTGTCTGCACAATATCATCTAGCAAAGCTACTCATTCTTCTTCTATTGCCTATTCGTATTCGTTTCTCCTGTTACAATTCATTGACTAACTCTACTACTGATGACCTCCGGTTCTTGTGTATTTCATGTAGCGCAGGATTTGGGTAGGTTGGGGTTTGGGTGGGGGTTGTGCAGGTTTGGGTTAAATTTTACAAACAGTTTATTCGACATGAAATATTTTTCACAACAGCCATATTACAACAGAGCATAAATTACAACCCAATATAGTTCTTGAAAGAATTCTCAGAGAGAGAATAACAAAGTAAAATACCTTTAGCACAACGTGAAAAAATTGAAACAGGTATCATCTCAGGACAAATAATAGGGCCGAAAATAGATCACACTGATAGTTCGCCATATACTACCCAGGAGGAAAAATTACAATAAAATTATCTTTGAAAATTAACTGCAGAACCGTCTGAGTTAATTAAGGCTACATTGTCACTCAAATAAATCAGTTTCTACAGCTAACCCCAAAAGTAACTAGTCACTAAACGAAGCTACTATCAATAGGTCTACCTACGCCTTTTTCTCATCATAACTTCTTTTTCCCAGAGTGTCGTCCGAACACGTCGCTCTCATGGGGTAAAACAACAGGCTAACTTTAGTTACAGTGGTATAACAAAATCAGTCACATTCACTGTCTACTATAAAAAGATCACCTTGTGTAAAATGGCACATACAAAATGAGTGACGCTCGTTACATGTAAATAACAAATGAGTATGGTTCTCACTTTTAGGAAAAGCATTTGAATACGCCTTTTGCCACCAAACATCAACCATAGCATACTGCAATGTGCTCACGGACCTTCTGTGTGTAATATTAGTGATCATCAAGTACACTCAATGCATAGCCAATATTTTCACTGTACACTAAGTACTAAGTACTAAGTAAGGGGACTGATGACCATAGCTGTTAGGTCCCATAGTGCTCAGAGCCATCTTGCACCACACGACAGACCAAAATGCTCCTGTCGGTGATTGAGGACCCAGTTAGTACTTCTCTTGTAACACGAGAGGCCCTGTCTGGGTTCCTGTGCAGTCGTCGCTCTCGCGACAGGTAGAAGACAGTGGGTTGTTTGTGTCCATACAGCGGCCATGCCCTACGCCGGCCGTTAGTGAGGTCTCGTAGACATCTCCCTAACGTACCAATCTGAAGAAGGCTTCCTGCTCTTGGGTCTCCGCAAGCTCACTGCTCCAGTTGCACTGCATGCAAACACCAGACGCTGGGATGGCCCTGCTCGTGGCCCACACAGTATCAGGAACAACCCTACCGCCCACAATACAACTACATATGGCTATCCCCTGCCGTCAGAGAATAAAGTCCATTGTGCGTCATTGCTCGCCGTCCAATGTCCGAGTAGCTGTGCCAGAAATGTCGCCGACGGTTTCCTCTATTCCACTTCGTGCTCGAGAGTATCACCAGTGTGGCCAAACGCGCAAGAACGACAGACGCCGTGAATTGCAAATTAATGGCACTCCTTAATTGTTTCCTTTTCAACAATTTTGTCAGTTTAAATCTGAAATTTACAACCAATAAATTGTGACTACGGGCCATTTCCGTCCCCGGAAATATTTCAGAGTTTAAACACTGGTTTCGAAAATCTGTTATACCGTTATCTACTGAATCTGAAACCTGCCAGTGGCTCCAAGTCTATTTCCACTATCAACCTGCTTCCTCAATTATTAAAGCAGTTATTTTCGACGAACAGATTGCACTCTGGGTAAAACTGGAGAAACTTTCCATTTTTATTCCTGAAGTGCTTCACTGATTGTTCAGATTAACAAACTCTCTCTAATAAAAAGTGTTGGATACTTCAATGTAGTGTGACATTCGCCACTAGATGTGACTAGAAAGGAATTCGCCAGCATAAAAGGAGTCGTGGAGGAGTGTGTTGTCAGTAGACAAGCGGTGACAGCAGAAAGGGTTGGTCAGAGAGCTTAGTGACTTTGTATGTGGATTAATCATTGGATGTTATCTGAGTAACAAACCCATCAGGGAAATTTGAACCTTTCTATAGCTTTCATTGTAGTTTGTTGATGTGAGTGCGTGAAAATACGTAGGAACCATTACAGATAAAAAAAAAGACTAGGTAGGCGATGTATACTGAGGGACTGGGACTGTTGCGCACTGCAAAAGGTGGTTGCAAGAAAACGCGTGAAATCAACTTACGGAATCACTTGTGAGTTGCAAAGTGCTGTTAGCAGTCCCGCCAAATGAATGAATGTAAGTAGGGAGTGAAGAAGAATTGGGTACAATGTTCGAGGAGCTCCTCATAAACCAAATATTTCTCTGCTGAGTTTTAAGAGACACTTTATGGCGTAAAGAATGGCAGCACTAGACCATGTATGGCTGGTAACGAGTGATATGGAGTAGTTACTCACGTCATATCCTGCGGCAACGTGATGCATGAATTTGGGTTTGGAGAATGTGTGGGGAACATTACGTACCATCACCATTAGTGACAACAGTGATAGTACATAGGAGGTTGAGATACAGTGAGGGAGTGTTTTTCGTAGTTAGGCTGTGTTGCCCTTATTGCGCATAAGAAAACGCCAAATGCGGAAAGATGTGAAGACATTTCACAGCATTGTGTACCACATATCCTACAGGAATAGTTCAGTGGCAATAACTGTTTGTATCAGCATGTCTGTGCACCATGCTGTAAAGCTACATCGGTGACACAATGGTTTGTGGACGACAGCATTCCTCAAATGGACTGACCTTCTCAGAATCCCAACCTGAGCCCAACCGAACACTTCTGGAACGAGTCAGAATATCGACTTCGTTCCACATCCCAGCGTCCGACATCACTTTCTCTTTTTGGTTCTTGAGGAACAAAGGCTTGCCATTCCTCCGCAAACATTCAGATAACTCATTGAAAGTGTCCCCGCCAAAGTTCAAAAAGTCATTAAGGTGAAGGGTGGACACACTTCATATTAAGGTTCACTAATAAGTGTCCAGACACATTTGATCAGATATTGTCTACGATTTTCAGATTACAAATGCTTAGAAATAATGTCCAATGGTTTTCTGTTACACAAAAAAACGGTTACTGCATAAAACATAATGTACTATCAATGTAACAAACTTCATTCAGGTATTGGGAATTGCAATATAAAAGTTATTATGAGGGCACAGCAAGTTTTTCATCTGGAGTGACTGATTTTCCGAATGTCGTCACCTGCATAATGTTGTAGGGAACAGTTACGGAATCTGTTCATGGTGAAACAAGAAACATGTACCAATAAATGCGAGAAAGAGTTTATAATAAAGAATATAGCTCCAATAAACTGGTATGCTCTCACCCAACTTCGTCTTTCTTTCTCATAATTTCATTGCCTATGTAATCACTTGCACTGCCGTACTTGCAGTACCATTAACATAGAATCTCCAGACAATATGGACGCTTTTAGAGCTACCACAGCTGATATTACAAAATGCAGTTCTGGACTATACAGGTAAGTTTAAATCCATCTAATGTGACAGTTATTAAGCTTACTTCATTGGTTGCCCATCCATAGTTCCGTTCTCTTTGTCATTGGCTGCTACTCTAGGTAGAAAGCCCAATTCCGCGTGCTGCTTTGGTGCCATGGGAAACGCTTCCGCTGCGGCTGCCACGCCACCCTGCTGCACTGTACTGAGAACTGGTATTATCACTGTATGGTGAAACACGTATGTTGTGCGGCGGCGATGGCGAGGCATTGTAGATGGTAGCGCAGAGCAGTCGGCGGGCGTCGGCACCGCAATGGTCGAGATTCAGGACAAGGTATATTATTAAGCAGCATCGCGCTCAGCTAGTAATGTAAATTAAATGTAATGAACTTTAAAGAATCGCCCCAATAATAATTTTGATTTAAAAGCAATTTTTAACAAAGAATCATTCGATTTCCTTCCATTTCCTTTAAACAAAAAAAAATTCAATTAACTTCAAAATTTAGTTATTGGGATGCATGTGCTGCAAGCTGTGGCGCAGAATAAGAGCAGAATTTTGACATGCAGTTATATTAAGGTAAGAAATTAATTCTGATTTTTGCACAGGGCCAAAGACCGACATTTCGGTTAAGCTGAGTTTTGATTGTCACTGTAGTTCCATTGTCATGGGATCATGTTTCATTATTTTATGCGAACTTATACTTGCGTCAGATTGCTAATTTTGTTTAATTGTCATTGTCATTAATATTTTTGCGGGGAGCTTACACTTAGCTCTAGGTACATTTCCATTTGAGTAACATTAGACTTTCATTTTGTGGGAAGGTTACAATGGCAGTCACTGACTAGGAAAGTAAGCTCAAACTATTGAACTGAAAACAATTTTAAAAACTTGTTTCTGATAGTAATCAGTGTCGTAGAACAAAACAAACCATTGTAATAATAGATGAAGTAATAACCCTTGAAATGTTACAAAGGAAAAAAAAGGAAATGACTACACTCAACGAACGATTCCACAGGGTAGAAGGCTGCCTGAAGAGTAGTGGAAATAAGTGTCCCAGTGGTGGGGTGAAGGTTGGGCAACTGCAGGTGCCTGGATGAACGTCCGCTGTGCCTCCCGCGTTAATCTCTCCACTGCTTTGTCAACCCAGAACTATTCTAGAACCTAGTATAAAAGGTAAGCGATGGTATAATTTTATAACCTTTCCGGCTCTTGCAGCAACGACTACTTAATTATCCAAAGTAAAGTGTTGTGGTTATAGCCAATGTTGGGGCCACACTGAAGTATTTATCGATGTTTGAGAACCAGGAAGGTCACACAGCACTGAAATTATTATGATTTCCTGCATTTAAATAATGTAAGTAGGCTGTTTAGGTTTTTATGTTGGTAACGCCACGTAGCGCTCTATATGATAATCACTGACTGTGCTGTGTGAAGTCTGTGGCTGGTTTGCATTGTTGGAATACTCGCTATTGTAGTGTTGGGCAGTTGGATGTGAATAGCGCATAGCGTTGCGCAGTTGGAGGTGAGCCGCCAGCAGTGGTGGATGTGGGGAGAGAGATGGCAGAATTTTGAGAGCGGACGATCTGGACGTGTGTCCATCAAAAAGAGTAAATTTGTAATACTGGATATCATGAACTGATATACATATGATGACTTTTGTACATTATTAAGGTAAATACATTGTTTGTTCTCTATCAAAATCTTTCATTTGCTAACTATGCCTATCAGTAGTTAATGCCTTCAGTAGTTAGAATCTTTTATTTAGCTGGCAGTATTGGCGCTCGCTGTATTGCAGTAGTTCGAGTAACGAATATTTTTGTGAGGTAAGTGATTCATGAAAGGTATAGGTTATTGTTAGTCAGGGCCATTCTTTTGTAGGGATTATTGAAAGTCAGACTGTGTTGCGCTGAAAATATTGTGTGTCAGTTTAGTGATGATGAGAATAAGTAAAGAGAGAAATGTCTGAGCACGTTCAGTCTTGCTCATCTGTTTGAAAATCAAATAGCGTAAGAGGTTTACCAGCACAGTAATTCACAAATTTTTCTAATGCGATGTTTCAGTGTAGCTTGCTACCTCCTGACTGGCTAGTGGAGAATGATTTGTGCGCCAAAATTTACAATCTCGGTGGTATTTATTAATTAAGCAAGTCGTGAAATAGGATTCACAAAAGTAAAAGAAGCCTCTCATTAATGTACCCATTAGGACATACTCATAAAATTAATTCGATTATAATGTTTGTAAAATACTAAGATAGATAAATAGCCCAAAATCGCACTGTAGATTGTCAAACTTTCACGAGCAATGTCCCAAGGAGAGATAAGCGCTAGGCGCTAGCAATTAATGGTGGGGCATTTGCCATGTAGGTAATTGCGTAGTTAAGTGTTTGCGCGAGTCTGAGAGAAAGTAGGAACAATTTCGTTAGGAGTGTTTCTTTTTCGTCTCATCGTGCGTGAAAAGCATTTTTGTTACGGCTGTGGATTATCTTGCACGTGGATTATAGATCGTTGATCGTTGTCGGTACTCAATTTTGTGATAAACGTGGTTTTGTTACTTTAGCCAACGTCATCGTGAACTGAGTAACTGACATCTCCAGTGAGATATCGATTACGTCACATAAATGCATTTCTAAGCCAGAATATCCATTTTATGTACAGTAGCCATCCCTTTCAGACAGCAATAACTGTCAAGATCCGACACCTGACCTGTTACTAAGGTGGGGAAAACTACTTGAAGAGGTTCCCACACGGACCGTGTAAATGAAGTCAGTATCATGGACACACGGGTATTACTGTAAGAAGTCTGTCCGGATGTATTTTGCAAACAATAAGAGTAGCAGAGGACCAGCAACTTTTGTTGAGGAATGACATATATAACTTCAGGTTTACTAGTTGGATTCCCGCCAATTACTATGTATTCATTGGCGTTAACTGACACTTTTCTAAGAGGTGGCAGTATTTGAAAATTGCCAGTTTTGACAAATTTAACTGTAATTATACAACGCTAATTGTACCTTACACATCCCATACTTATCCATTCAATATTCCATTAGCAGTTTATTTTTATATTTAAAAGGTAAGAATATACTATTAATAGTCTACATAATCGACGTCGCCTTGTTTTTAGCGATTTGCAATTATACTCTCATATCACTAAATTCTGCCTAATCAACTAGTTAGAAAATTAAACTAAAAATGAACACAAAAATTATTTTCATTCACCTATCTACACAGCTAGGCTTACACCGACAATTAAAAATCCGAAGCTGGTATATAAATCAGCTCTATTAACTAAATTCCGCTGAATATTAGCAAAAACTTCACAACTTTAGATGTCTTCTCATTTGAGTGTTAGACAGCATAATAAAAGTTCATTTGGCGAAGCACGTATTAAAAGTCAAAAACATACTTTGAAAGCTATGTTACTTAGTTAAAGCTTAACTCAGTGACAGCACACGACGAAATGAATGTAGGAACTTTTCTAAACAACCGTAAAACTGGTCAGTAGAAGCACCTTGTATCATCCAGTGAATTATCCAAGATAATCATCATCTATCCAATTTGACATAATATTGTGCAGCTATGGCAACTGGATTTTATTTCGTGTCCCTATGACCCTTTGTTGTCTTGTGTTAGTTATTATCATGTACATGGATCATTTTTAAGATGCACCCCATGTATTTTGAGTAGACGTCAACTCTTCGGGATAACATGTCTCCGATCTTGAAATTTCATAATTTTTTCTTGTCTTTTAGCCGAGAAAAGTGCAGATCACCTTTGGACTGCTACATTTTTGCCCACAGATATAGTATTTTCTAACACTTCTACGCTGCAGCGTGTTCTTCGGAGTGTACTACAATCGCTCTTCCGCATAAAATAGATGGGAATCTCAACAAAAACGACAGGTGTTGTTTGTGCTTGACAAATAGTGCACTACGATGAAATTAAAAAGGGCAGTAGGGGAAGAACGTGTCCTTATGGGAATTGGGGATCGAAGTTTAAAGTGTGCTTGGTTATATAATTATTCCTCTTGTAGCTGAATAGTAGCTGTATGGCGAAGTGACATAGGGAAACTGGGGATTCCACAAGGGACAGTGAAATGAAAACTAGACAAATAGAGAAAAAGTAAGTAAATTATTTATTATTTCGAAAGTAATCACCATAACTGTTAATACGTTTGTCCCGCTGTGAGGTAATACAGTCCATGTCTTCATGGAAAAATATTTGTGGTTGCCTAAGGACCCTTCCTGTACCCAGCCGTGCAGCTCTTCGTCCGAAGGAAATCGACGGCCACGAATATCTCCGTTCAGGGCAGCGAAAATATGGACATCGGATGGCGAGAGGGTGGGTCTGTGTGGAGGATGTGTAAGGGCTTCCAGCGAAACTTTTGCGGTGTAATAGAAACAACCTTGGCAACATCTATGCTAGCCCACACCTGGGTATTCCATGACTCCTTGAAGGCATATAACTTCTTCTCTCACATTGGTATAAATGTATTAAGAGTTATGCCAATTATCTTTGAAATAATGAACAGTGTACTTACTTCTTTCCATATGTCCCATTTTCATTTGATTGCCCCTTATACTGCGGCAATATTTTTGTAAGAAACATTCGCTTTGACTGCAAAACAGTGACGAAACCGCAACTGCGACAAGTAAATGCTATTTTCCGTTTAAGGCCTGACAACAAAACTAACACAAGTAAGTAGTACTTGCTTCGCTTCCTTCTGCGGTCGAAAAGTCTGAGCCACCAGTTCCGTAGAATTACAACGGACATTTCCAGAAATATTTTAAAAGGCTATAATGTATAAAAAGTCTGTACTCCAGATAACGGGAGGGTGAACATCCCGCTCTTGCCCCCCCCCCCCCTCCCCCATCCCCCACGTCCTTTGCCGGTCTTCCAAATGAACTAAAATGTAAATCGGTTATTTACGCAGACGATGCCACTTCGCCAGCCGGAGTGGACGAGCGGTTCTAGGCGCTACAGTCTGGCACCGCGCGACTGCTACGGTCACAGGTTCGATTCCTGCCCCGGGCATGAGTGTGTGTAATGTCCTTAAGTTAGTTAGGTTTAAGTTCTAAGGTACTGATGACCTCAGAAGTTAAGTCTCATACTGCTCAGAGCCATTTGAACCATTTTGATGCCACTTCTATGGCAGCGGGGAAGGACCAGGATACATTAAAATTAGAAAGTGAAAAGCAGTTAAGAACAGCCAATGACTGGTTTGAAATGAATGGGTTAAGTATCAGTTCTGACTAAACATCAGATCGTCTCTTCATTCTATGTAATATACGTAGAAACAGATAATAATTCAGCTAAGCTCATCGGAACTCACCTTGACTCAACATTAATTTGGGAGAATTATAGCTAGAAAGCTAGCAAGTCACTTTTTTTGGGTAAATTTAGGTTTTGGTTATAATATTTAATTTACTTCATATCATGCCCTCTTACATACAGAGTTACCATATGGAGTATTGTTATGAGGTAGCTCACCAGGAGCAAAGAAAATCTTTATTTGGCAAGCAAAGGCCATCAGGTTGATCTTACGAATTTCTAATAGTTGGTCTTGCAGAGTGCATATTCAAAATCTGAAAACACTGAACATCCCGCCGTTGTTTATATTATGTCGCTTATTATACATAGAAGAAAATCAACGCAAATGTAATCTAAGAAAATAATTTCGCATACATGACACTCGACAGCAGGAAAACATACACACTCCTGCAACGAGGCTTCAAACGACAACTGACAGATACTAGTATTTAAGAGATAAGTTTTTTTAATAATTGCCTCCAGAGGCATATGATGTTCCATTATCCGCTTTTAAAAGTGTTACAAAGAAGTGACTACACGGTAAAACATTTTAGACACTAGTACAGTTTTGTACATGCTGTAAAGACGACCTTATTTACTGACCTCTTAACTGTAGGAATCTTAAAGTCAGGTATTCTTATATGGAAATATTTTTACCAACGTACTGCAGTTGATATTCGTTGTATAAAATGTCCCCGTATTTTCTATGTATTTATTTTTATCTCCTACATTTAATGTATTTCTGTATGATGACAAAAAGTACATTGTAAAACGTCTGACCTAGGAATACAAGCCGCGTGGGATTAGCCGAGCGGTCTTAGGCGCTGCAGTCAAGGACTGTGCGGCTGGTCACAGCGGAGCTTCGAGTCCTCCCTCGGGCATGGGTGTGTGTGTTTGTCCTTACGATCATATGGGTTAAGTAGTGTGTAAGCATAAGGACTGATGACCTTAGCAGTTAAGTCTCATAAGATTTCTCACATATTTGAACTTTTTTTTTTTGGAATACAATAATTTGATGCCATTTCATTTTGATTTGATTTGCGGACGCCTATTGTATGAACTGCGACCTTCCTGACAGGAAATCACGAATCCAGTCGTACCACTGAGATGATGCTCCATACGCACGTAATTGGAAACTGTTGATTACGAACGATATCGAAAGCATTGTGAAAATGTAGAAACACGGAATACTCTTCCAGTGAAGTTATTATTTGATGCGAATGTAGACGCGTTTGTTTCACAAGGACATCATCGTCATCGTCGTCATCGAGCCCACGCCACGTTTTAATTGCCTCGATTGTCACGGCTTCACTTCGGCGTATATAAAGTGCTCACATGAGACGGAAACGAGCTCCATTGGCTGCGCTGCGAGCCCCATCCGGCGCAATAACGTCGCACAATGGGCGGCGCTGCGGAGATTGAGGTGTCCCGGAATGCACCAGCCGCCTACTGAATACCTGTCGCCTTTCCTCCTCCCGGAAACCTGGCCGCCCGGGGCGCGACTCATCCGCGGCGCGGCCCGTGCGTGGCGTGGCGTGGCGAGGCGAGGCACAGCGCGCCGCCATTGAGGGACCTCTCTCCTTTGTCCGCTCTTTGTTTCGCGGTCTTATTCAGAAACTGCCACGCGCGGCAGCCGCAGCGCGCACAATAGCTACCTTAACGCCGCCCCTACAGATGGAAACTTCCTACCTCGCCGCTTCTGTCTTCCACCGCCGCGCCGTCACAAATTTTGGACACGCTCGTCCTTACTTGCCCACTTCTTTGCCTTTCCCACGAGCCTCTGCACCGCATAAAGACTGTACTGCTACAGTGATTTTAATAATAGGCTTTTGTCTCATTAACATTACTTCGGTTGTGGTGTTCTGATAGATGCGAACGAATTTATTTTCTGGTAAAAATACAGGGCAGGACGAGGCCCTTCTTTGCAGCTAAATATCCCAGCTGGCTGGTAGAGGGACAGAGGGGATACCAGATGTGTCACCCCAGGTGCCTTGCTGGGCTCTGACCACCCACCTCGGTCACACGCTAGCCTAGCTGTGGTACACACTACTGGTCATTAAAATTGCAACACCACGAAGATGACGTGCTACAGACGCGAAATTTAACTGACAGGAAGAAGAGCCTGTGATATGCAAATGATTAGCTTTTCAGAGCATTCACACAAGGTTGGTGCCGGTGGCGACACCTACAACGTGCTGACATGAAAGTTTCCATCCGACTTCTCATAGACAAACAGCAACTGAGCAGCGTTGCCTGGTGAAAAGTTGTTGTGATGCCTCGTGTAAGAAGGAGAAATGCGTACCATCACGTTTCCGACTTTGATAAAGGTCGGATTGTAGCCTTAAGCGATTGCAGTTTATCGTATCGCGAAATTGCTGCTCGCGTTGGTCAACATCGAATTACTGTTAGCAGAATATGGAATCGGTGGGTTCAGGAGGGTAATACGGAACGCCGTGCTGGATCCCAACGTCCTCGTATCACTAGCAGTCGAGATGACAGGCATCTTATTCGCATGGCTGTAATGGATCGTTCAACCAACTCTCGATCCCTGAGTCAACAGATGGGGACGTGGGCAAGACAAAAACCATCTGCATGAACAGTTCGACGACGTTTGCAGCAGTATGGACAATCAGCTCGGAGACCATGGCTGCGGTTACCCTGAAACGTCCCCTTAGAAAAATTATACATGACTGTGCTTAAACTGAAACTACGGAAAGCACTAACTACTGGTAGGCATAGTTAGCAAATGAAAGATTTTAATAGAGAACAAACAATGTATTTACCTTAATAGTCATCATATATATAGCAGTCCATGACATCCAGTCTATCAAATTTCAAAACTCCGCCATTTCTCTCTCTACATCAACCATTGCTGGCGGCTCACCTCCAACTGCGCAACGCTACGCGCTGTTAACATCCAGCTGCCCAACACTACAATGGCAGACAACAATGCAAACTAGCCACAGACTGCACACAGCACAGCCAGTAATTTTCATACAGAACGCTATGTAATGTTGCCAATAAGAAAACATAAACAGCCTACTTACATAGCCCCCATGCTCCCCACAAAAATTTTACAAATTGTTTTGGGCAGTGGCCAATAATGATTTGATAAAATTTTCATAATTACAATAACAAAGATATCAAATGCACACACTTATTGATACAATGTTGGTCAAAAGCTAAAATTTTCTCACAGTCCATCATAAAGACAGTCCTGATCATTCATCACAGTAAAATTGCAGTGTTTTTCTCAAAGTCTGAGCAGAAAATATTATCAGAAAAATTCTACAACATAACTCTCATCAGATAAACACATAAAGACAGGAAAAACACAAATTCACATAGCGTAATAACAGAAAAATAAAGGACAGGGTTTGTTTTCAGTGTGACATTTGGTACTGCAGTCCACCCCAAAACTTCATTCCATATATCTTTCCTCTTATTTCAACCTTTGTTTCCACCAAAAAAATTCTATCCAAGCATGCTTTCTATATTAATATGTTCACACATTTCTTACCTCATTATTTGTTTTCCATTATCTTACCTCATCATTTATTTCCAAGAAAATCCTACCTAAACCTGTTGTCCCTAAACCCTACTTTTTTGGTTCATATCCTCTTTCAAAATATTTTTTTGGCCAAACCATTTTCTTATAGCTTCTCAATGCATTTCTTCCAATTCATCACAACTGGTTCTCTTATATGGCCTACCCCATCTTAAGCTAACTTCAATCTACTGAGCCGGCCGCAGTGGTCTAGCGGTTCTAGGCGCTCAGTCCGGAACCACGTGACTGCTACGGTCGCAGGTTCGAATCCTGCCTCGGGCATGGATGTGTGTAATGTCCTTAGGTTAGTTAGGTTTAAGTAGTTCTAAGTTCTAGGGGACTGATGACCAGAGCTGTTGAGTCCCATAGTGCTCAGAGCCATTTAAATCTACTGAGCTCGGATACTAAACTAAGGGATGAGGCAATGCAGCAGCACAAAACAATTAACACAAACAGCAATGACAAAAAATGCAGATTTGCAAAGGAAGCAGCATTATAGAAATTAGCAAAGCAATTGCAATATTACAACTAATATAAGGCAATGTGCAGCAAACAAGAAAAATAAATCTGGCTTAGCAGAGTAACACAAATTAAAATTCAGTAGCACTATGCCTGGCAAACAGCAGCAGCAAATGCAATAACTTATATGTAAAATGACAAAGCTCAAGGAGAAAAAATATTACACTAAAGACAACAATGCAGAGAAGGGAAATGTATATTCACATCTTAATGTCTACGTAATTAAAGTGGTGCACCACAACTATTTCTACAAAAGAAATTACCAAGTACTTGAAAAGAAAATTATATATGCAGTTACTGTTATTAGTCCCTTCTTATTGTTCTTTCCATTCCAAGAGCTCCTTTTTCGAAGAATGTGGATCGTAAAATAATTATTTAATAGATCTGTTGACAGAAATTGTTCACATTAGCAAATGCATTTAATTTTATTTTATAAAACCAATGTTGCAACACAGCTGGAAACCAGATATCAAATGAAATAAGCAATTACGCAAACCAAAGCATTAAAATATCATTCAATAGTCATGTGACATTTCATAAGTTAGTAGAAATTCTCTCAACTCTCATAGAAAGACGCTTGTCATAATCAGGTGTGCAGATGTAAGTATCTTTCCAAGTAATGAGCGTGTCGTATTTGCGATGCTTTCTACAAAGGAATGTCAATAGCGAGGATAATGGCCTCTTTTTTTTTCACCTGTGCCTCTGAAGGGCACACACAAATGGCTTTTTTCCAGGCGACTGTCGCGCAGCTGGGTGCCCACGACGCATTACGTGCAGGTGGTCACTTAACTTTCTTACCGAAATATTTACGACACCAGTTTGCAGTACAGTGACAGTCTCATATACAAATAAAATTTCACAAGTCGAGAAATTACAGTAGAAAAGTGTAGAAACAAAATCCTATAAATATAACAGTGTCCAAAAAATTTTCAACAGCATTGTAATACATCCACGCATGTACACACATTTCATAATTCTTAAAGTACAATTCTTGGTTTCCAACATCCTTTTTCACATATCAGAGACCCTAACCACTGTTCATTACTCCTTACTTTATTACACATATACATATTCGTCGACACTTCTTCAATATTTCATCATAAGAAATACGTAGCATAATCAAATTCCTCATATACGGTAGCATCATCTTATTGATCATAAACATACCTCAGCAGCATAATACACATCGTCGTCGTAATAATAACATCATAACACCTCAGTCAAATCTTGAAAACGTCGTGGCTTTCTGCAATAATTTCGAAACCTAAAGAAAATTCTCTGCTCATTTAAATAGTGTCATCTACCTCAAACGTACTATGAAAATCATGATCCCATATCAAATATATCATTCAAAGCTCTCATAATATCACAATGGTTCCGAAAAAATATGAACAGTTCCCAAAGTACAGACAAAATACAATTTCATAAGTGTGAAGTTATCCAACTGTGTAATTACGTAAACATCTGTCACTAACGTAGTAAAATAAATATTTGTCTCTCTCAGTTAAATGATCAGATAGCTGTGCAATTTATGTGTTACAGAAATATGGTATCGATGTGTAAAGTTGTATAAGCAAATACCATATTAGCTAGGGCTCCTTGTGTTTGCCAGACACATGGTACACAAAGTAAGTGTGTACCCCCCCTGAGGATTAATGTAATTATACCCTCAGGTGTTACAGATTACAGCAATGGAATGAAATGTATCACAGAAAACTTTCTTTGTAATTCAAAAATCTTTAAAAATAAATGTTTTAAGTATAAAATTAATCACTCAAATACGTGTACTGTAGCGCTAAACTGTGCGTCTTGTTGCAACATAATCTCTGTGGAAGTGTCATAGTTATCGTCCTCCGAAAGCTAAGTTCTGCAGAAGTCAATGTACTTACCTCATGGTAAACAAAAGTGAAATGCTTTGCGTATAGATATCGTAGTTATTATGCTTATTGGCGTGATGAATAAAGTACTGCACAGTAACATATTGTTGTGCCACGAAAAAGGCTGTCTCATTGTTGCTATACCACAAAAGTTACTACTAAAATATGTTTTACTTTCCAGAATAATGCAGAAAAACTGTGCAGATATAAAACAGTAATACCGCAAAAGCAACATTGTAAATTGTCACTCATTGGTAGCGTCGTGATAGAACCGTGTAGTTGTCACATAACCTAACCACTGTGTCATCTGGTATCTCACAGAAAGTACTTTAAATCCAGAATGTATTTTCAAGTGAACCAAAATGTTGCATTAAAATCTCATTAGCAGTACCAGTATATGTTCTAAGTATGTAAGCCTTATAGTCGTTACGTAATCGTGCAACTAACAAGCAAGAATGTACACACACAATAACACTGTGACGTCTGTTCACTATAACAATGCACTCGTAAATACTGTCTAAATATGTTCCCTTGGTTCTAGACTGGACAGTTAACTTCAAACACATTGTTACATGTCAACAGTTTCTCAGTGTGACAAATTGTATTAGTAGCGTGAAGTGAAAAATTTTATGGCAAAGACAAAGTTAAGAAGCAGATTATCTCTCAATAAATGGTTTTACATGTGAAATGTGGTGTAACCCTTTGCTCTTCCTAATACGCAGCGTTTCAACTTTAATGCAATTATCATGTGGTATACGTCGTTAAAGAATACTGGAATTTTTCTCAAGGTTAGCGTCTATGTTATTTTTCTCTGAGCCAGCTGGCGCACGCGGCTGCCTGCTGTGCGAGTCATTGTCTGCCTCTTTGTTGGCGCGCGTCGTTATTAGGATTAGGAGACCTAACATCTACAAATTCACCTTGTCGAGAGGGCCCTGACCTGTTTGAAACCCGCCAGTTCTGATGAAATTCGGGTCTGTCGTTATGATTGTATAGTCTGTCGTCATGTCGGTAGTTCCTGTAGTTTCTTTCTTGTCCGTTAAGTGGTGGAGAATTTCTCCCTGAATTATCACTGCACGGTAGACCGTTGCGTCTGAAGTTATTCTGTCTCCCGTGATAATAATAGTTCTGGTTGCCAAATTGTCTGTTTCTATAATTGTCTCTGTCATATTCATTACTATGGAAATGCGATCTTTCTCTGTAATTATTACTACTCTGCCAACGGTTATCATAGGGGTGGTGTCTGTTTTGGTCACGATTTGTGTTGTGAGAATAGCCTTGTCGTGTCCAGTTACTGTTTCAGTCGTACGGAATTGTGACAGATGTGACCTGTAGTGATTGTTTTCCTGTTTTCGCATCCCGCGACTGTCTGTGTCAATTTCTAATTCTTGTTGGAGTACCTGAAAAGCTTCAATGTCGTCTTTGCAACGTCCTGCCAAAATAATATTTCTTAAATGCTCAGGCAATTTCATTAAGTAAATGCGGATGAGTTCTGAGGGGCTGTATGGGTTTGACAGGTATTGATTCTTATGCATCATGTCTTCAAAATATTTGACAAGACTGGAAAATTCTGATTGTTCAAAGTGTTTCATCAACATGATGCTATGTATTACTCGGTCTTGTGTGACTTGAGACCAATATGCTGAGAGGAAGGCATGATAAAATTCTCCTTCACTGTGACAATCGTGAATGACCGATCGCATTCTTACAGCTGGTTCATTCTTTAAGTAGCCACACATAAATTCTAATCTGTGTTCTAACGACCAGTTGGGAGGAAAACAATGAGAGAATTGATGGAGCCACGCTTGTGGATGAATGTCGTTGCCAGAATTCTTAAATGTTTTGAATTTACGTGTAGTAAAGAACAGCTTATAGTCAAAATCATCGTGTCGGCGAGTCGCATATCGGTCATTGTTACGTCGTGTCGGCGGTTCCATCTCAAAATTCGGTGTGCCTTGCCAATTTCTTTCATAATTTCCGAAGTGTCCTGTGTTATTATTTTGTGGTTGTTCCGTATTTCTAAGTCCCTCTTCCCGTGCTGGAGCGCGAGTGTCCTCTGGAATATGTAATTTTTGTATTACTTGTGCCAACTGATCTTGTACTTCCCGGATTTCTCTTTTGTGTTGCGTATTAATTTGATTCTGATTTTGTTTGAATTTCTTAATTTGTTCATACTCTTCTGTGTCAGTGATGGCTACAGGTCTTGTGTCATTCCGATCATCATCTACCTTTGTAGATAAGTTAGTGAACTGATCCGAAAGTTCGGCTACTTTCTCCGATAGTGTATTTATTTCCTCAGTGTGTTTTTCTGAAGAAAGTTTCAGAGTATCTACTGTGTCCTTTAAGTTTTCCTGAGTTTTTGCGAGTTGCGTAACCGAATCGGTAGATGCAACTGAGTCAATTTTAGCTTGCAAGGTGTCGTGATTTTCGTGAACAATGGTTTGCAGTTCTTTTATGGCTGCTTCGTGATTATGTAATGCATTTTCATGCCGCGAAAAAATAGGTTGAAAATGCTCACAAATTTGTGTTTTTACTTCATTACAGACTTATTGACATTTCGATTCAATGTTATGTAACTCAGTAGTTAAATCTTCACGTGTTTGTTCAAGTGTGGTGTCTAACTTTTGAAGCTTTTGCTGTGTTTGTCTCTGATTTTGTTCCATTGTGCCTAACTGTTGCTGTGTTTGTCTCTGGTGTTGTTCCATTGTGTCTAACTTTTGAAGATTTTGTTCCATTGTGTCTAACTTTTGAAGCTTTTGCTGTGTTTGTCTCTGATTTTGTTCCATTTGTTGCACTAACTGTAATAACAATGCATTAGTGTCTGGAATCTGTTCCTCTACGCTTTTCGGTATTTGCACCGACAACATTCACATTTTGACAAGCAGAAAATGTGTCTTGACTTATTTGAGAAAACGGTGAGGACGCAAAACCTGAATCTGCAGTATTTGCAAAATTGTGTCCTGTCATTTCGGATTGCTGAGGCGAGCTGTTGCCGAGCGATTGATCGATAATGCTTCCCTGTTCACTAATTGTTTCACTGCCTACGCCATTGTTTGCCGCCCGCTCCATTTCCCTATCGACAATTACCAAATTACTATGTTGAACATTAGTTAATTCATTACACAGTGGCGCTAACACACTGCTTTCGTCTTCACTGTCATTTCTCAGTTTACTTTGGAGCCTAGTATTACGTTTTTCACACGCCATAATTGTCACAATATTTCACACGAAAACACAGAAAAGCACAATTTGAAGAGCAAAATAAGATAACACATTAACATAGCAATGGAAATAATGTCTACTTAATTCTCTCTATGATTACGCGCTAGCAATAAACAAAGGCTACACTAATTACACAAACTACAAGAAAAAAATCAGAAGATTCCAGCGAGGTATCCTCGGCTAAGGGTCGACATATGAAACGTCCCCTTAGAAAAATTATACATGACTGTGCTTAAACTGACACACAATATTTTTTAGCGCAGCGCAATCTGACTTTCAAAAATCTCTACAAAAGAATGGCCCTGACTAACATTAACCTATACGTTTCACAAATCACTTACCTCACAAAAATCTTGGTTACTCGAACTACTGCAATACAGCGAGCGCCACTACTGCCAGCTAAATAAAAGATTCAAACTACGGAAAGCACTAACTACTGATAGGCATAGTTAGCAAATGAAAGATTTTAATAGAGAACAAACAATGTATTTACCTTAATAGTCATCATATATATAGCAGTTCATGACATCCAGTCTTACAAATTTCAAAACTCCGCCATTTCTCTCCCCACATCAACCAATGCTGGCAGCTCACCTCCAACCGCGCAACGCTACGCTGTTAACATCCAGCTGCCCAACACTACAATGGCAGACAACAATGCAAACTAGCCACAGACTGCACACAGCACAGCCAGTGATTTTCATACAGAGCGCTACGTAACGTTGCCAGTAAGAAAACATAAACAGCCTACTTACAACCCTTGCTGCATCACAGACAGGAGCGCCTGCGATGGTGTACTCAACGACGAACCTGGGACCACGAATGGCAAAAAGAATTTTTTTCCGATGAATCCAGGTTCTGTTTACATCATCATGATGGCCGCATCCGTGTTTGGCGACATCGCGGTGAATGCACATTGGAACCGTGTATTCGTCATCGCCATACTGGCGTATCACCGGGCGTCATAGTATGGGCTGCCATTGGTTACACGTCTCGGTCATCTCTTGTTCATATTGATGGCACTTTGAACAGTGGACGTTACATTTCAGATGTATTACGACCCGTGGCTCTACCCTTCATTCGATCCCAGCGAAACCCTACATTTCAGCACGATAATGCACTACCGCTTGTTGCAGGTCTTGTACGGGCCTTTCTGGATACAGGAAATGCTCGACTGCTGCTCTGGCAAGCACTTTCTCCAGATCTCTCACCAATTGAAAACGTCTGGTCAATGGGGGCCGAGCAACTGGCTCGTCACAATACGCCAGTCACTACTCTTGATGAACTGTGGTATCGTGTTGAAGCTACTTGGGCAGCTGTACCTGTTTACGCTATACAAGCTGTGTTTGACTCAATGCCCAGGCGTATGAAGGCCGTCATCACGGCCAGAGGTGGTTGTTCTTGGTACTCATTTCTCAGGTACGATGCACCAAAATTGCGTGAAAATGTAATCACATGTCAGTTCTAGTATAATATATTTGTCCAATGAATACCCGTTTATCATCTGCATTCCTTCTTGGTGTAGCAATTTTAATGGCCAGTCCTGCAAATGGGTCAAGCAGTCGCCAACTCGTTCCCTCCAGGGATTCACCACCGGTACACCCATTACTGTTTGTGTTTGTGTGTGTAGTGCTGAGCCAAGTAAAAGAATAGACCACAGTTCGATCTCTAAGGCGTAGTTCACACAAAAGTGGGGTGGCGTAGTGGACCGCTGGAGGTGGCGCGACAAGGCCGTCTCATGGGCGGGAGGTAAGCGATGCTCATTGAAGTGAAACTACCAGAGACGCAGGACGGTCGTACAGCCAGTGAAAAATCACAAATTCTTTGCTGCGGCGAACAGCGAGTGGAGGGCAAAGGCGCTTGAATGAAGTGATAAAAGGTAAAGTTAACATTTATAAGAGGAAGGACAATAAACGCAAGGCATTGAAATATAGGGGAATCCATTGTATATAAGGAGAACTGGTCCTGTGCCTGGAAAAACCACCGGATGATTTCAGTAGAACAACACTGCAACTACAAGGCGTAGTGAAATAGACTTTCTCGTGATGTGTACAGACAAAAATCTGTACTTACATACCAAATATTTTAGAGTTCTAATGTAGCGGACTCTTTGAACACTGAGCCCGCAACACATACAGACACATACACATACTTTGCACACACACACACACACACACACACACACACACACACAAAGTATTTTAATTTCTCATTGGAATAGCGTTCTCACTAAAGCACGATGTGCAGAGATAAATTAATATGGTTCCAGTCACCTCGGTTTCTTCAGGTTTCCCTTAGTTGTAAAGTGTAAGCTGGAGCTGCTGTCCCTCCCATTTGTTCCCAATTGGAATCTCCCATTTTCTCCAGTATTAACGTGTATGATTATTGGCTGAACAGAACTGAAACTCTTTAATGGTCCCGATCTTAATATTCAATATTGAAGATTTTTTGAGAGATGATTACTACTCCAAAAAATTGGACCATTTATTTAAGACAAAGAGATCCACAAACTGAACAAGTCAGCAACGCGTTGGTCCAACTCTGGCCCTTATGCAAGCTGTTATTCGGCTTGGCATCGATTGATGGAGGATGTCCTCATGAGGGATATCGCACCAAATTCTGTTCAACTAGCACGTTAGAACTTCTAAACCCCAAGCTGGTTGGAGGGCTCTGTCGATAATGCTACAAACGTTCGCAATGGGGGAGACATCTGGAGACCTCTCAGGCCAAAGAAATGTTTGGCTAACACGAAGAGAATCAATAGAATCTCTCGCTGTGTGCGGGTGGGCATAATGTTGCTAAATGTAAGCCCTGGGTGGCTCGCCGTGAAGGACAACCAAACTGGACGTAGAGAATCGTCAACGTACCGCTGTGCTGTAAGGATGCCGCAAACGACAAAAAAACGGGTCCTGCTCCGAAGTGAAATGGCATCCGAGGCCCCCACTCCTGATTATCGTGCTGTATGGGGAGGGGGGGGGGGGGGGGAGGGGCGACAATGAGAGTGGTATCCCACTGCTGTCTGGGTCGTCTCCATATACACTCCTGGAAATTGAAATAAGAACACCGTGAATTCATTGTCCCAGGAAGGGGAAACTTTATTGACACATTCCTGTGGTCAGATACATCACATGATCACACTGACAGAATCACAGGCACATAGACACAGGCAACAGAGCATGCACAATGTCGGCACTAGTACAGTGTATATCCACCTTTCGCAGCAATGCAGGCTGCTATTCTCCCATGGAGACGATCGTAGAGATGCTGGATGTAGTCCTGTGGAACGGCTTGCCATGCCATTTCCACCTGGCGCCTCAGTTGGACCAGCGTTCGTGCTGGACGTGCAGACCGCGTGAGACGACGCTTCATCCAGTCCCAAACATGCTCAATGGGGGACAGATCCGGAGATCTTGCTGGCCAGGGTAGTTGACTTACACCTTCTAGAGCACGTTGGGTGGCACGGGATACATGCGGACGTGCATTGTCCTGTTGGAACAGCAAGTTCCGTTGCCGGTCTAGGGATGGTAGAACGATGGGTTCGATGACGGTTTGGATGTACCGTGCACTATTCAGAGTCCCCTCGACGATCACCAGTGGTGTACGGCCAGTGTAGGAGATCGCTCCCCACACCATGATGCCGGGTGTTGGCCCTGTGTGCCTCGGTCGTATGCAGTCCTGATTGTGGCGCTCACCTGCACGGCGCCAAACACGCATACGACCATCATTGGCACCAAGGCAGAAGCGACTCTCATCGCTGAAGACGACACGTCTCCATTCGTCCCTCCATTCACGCCTGTCGCGACACCACTGGAGGCGGGCTGCACGATGTTGGGGCGTGAGCGAAAGAGGGCCTAACGGTGTGCGGGACCGTAGCCCAGCTTCATGGAGACGGTTGCGAATGGTCCTCGCCGATACCCCAGGAGCAACAGTGTCCCTAATTTGCTGGGAAGTGGCGGTGCGGTCCCCTACGGCACTGCGTAGGATCCTACGGTCTTGGCGTGCATCCGTGCGTCGCTGCGGTCCGGTCCCAGGTCGACGGGCACGTGCACCTTCCGCCGACCACTGGCGACAACATCGATGTACTGTGGAGACCTCACGCCCCACGTGTTGAGCAATTCGGTGGTACGTCCACCCGGCCTCCCGCATGCCCACTATACGCCCTCGCTCAAAGTCCGTCAACTGCACATACGGTTCACGTCCACGCTGTCGCGGCATGCTACCAGTGTTAAAGACTGCGATGGAGCTCCGTATGCCACGGCAAACTGGCTGACACTGACGGCGGCGGTGCACAAATGCTGCGCAGCTAGCGCCATTCGACGGCCAACACCGCGGTTCCTGGTGTGTCCGCTGTGCCGTGCGTGTGATCATTGCTTGTACAGCCTTCTCGCAGTGTCCGGAGCAAGTATGGTGGGTCTGACACACCGGTGTCAATGTGTTCTTTTTTCCATTTCCAGGAGTGTACATCTTCGTCACGAAATCTCATTGACTGGAGTAGAACTGCCTCTAATGGGCAGTTCTGGTGCTGAGTCCTCACAACCACCAAATTCCTGTCTGGAGACGCTACGTATCGATGATGGCGAGGTACTGGATTAAAAGCAGTGTAATCGTCGATATACACTATGTGATAAAAAGTATCCGGACATCTGGTTGAAAATGAGTTACAAGTTCGTGGCGCCCTCTACCGGTAATGCTGCAATTCAAAATGGTGATGGTCCATAATTAGCTTTGATGACAGCTTCCACTCTCGCATCAGGTGGTGGAAGGGTTCTTGGGGAATGGCATCCCATGCTTCACGGAGCACTACACTGAGGAGAGGTATCGATGTCAGTCTGTGAGGCCTGGCACGAAGTCGGCGTTCCGAAACATCGCGATGGTGTTCTATAGGATTCTGGTCAGGACTCTGTGCAGGTCAGTCCATTATAGGGATGTTACTGTCGTGTAACCACTCCTCCACAGACCGTGCATTATGAACAGGTGCTCGATCGTGTTGAAAGATGCAATCGCCATCCCCGAATTGTTTTTCAACAGTGGGAAGCAAGGAGGGGCTTAAAACATCAGTGTGGGCCAACGCTGTGGTAGTGCCACGCAAAACAGCAAGGGCTGCAAGCCCCGACATGAAAAACACGACCACACTATAACACCACCGGCTCCGAATTTTACTATTGGCACTACACATAGTGGCAGACAACGTTCACCGGTCATTCGACTTACCCACACGCTGCCATCAGGTCGCCACATTGTGTACTGTGATTCATCACTCCACGCAAAGTGTTTTCATCATCAATCGTCCAATGTTTACGCCCCTTACACCAAGCGAGGTGTCCTTTGGCAGACGTGATGTGTCGCTTACGAGCTCCCGCTCGACCACGAAATCCAAGTTTTCTCATCTCACGCCTAACTGCCATTGTACTGGCATGGATCCTGATGCAGTTTGGAATTCCTGTGAGTTGGTCTGGATAGATGTCTGGGTATTACTCATTACGGCCCTCATCAACTGTCGGCGGTCTCTGTCAGTCAAAGACGATGTCAGTCTGTACGCTTTTGTGCTGTACGTGTCTCTTCACGTTTCCACTTGACTACCACATCGGGAACCGTGGACCTAGGGATGTTTAAGAGTGTGACAATCTCGCGTACACGCAAGTGACACCCCATCACCTAACCACGTTCGAAGACCGTGAGTTCCGCGGAGCACCCCATTCTGCTCTCTCACGATGTGTCATGACTACTGAGGGCGCTGATGTGGAGTACATGGCAGCAGGTAGCAGCACAGTGCACTTAATATGAAAAACGTACGTTTTTGGGGGTGTCCGGGTACTTTTGACGAAAATGGTTGAAATGGCTCTGAGTACTATGGGACTTAACATGTGAGGTCATCAGTCCCCTAGAACTTAGAACTACTTAAACGTAACTAAGGACATCACACACATTCATGCCATAGGCAGGATTCGGACCTGCGACCGTAGCGGTCGCGCGGTTCCATATTGAAGCATCTAGAACCGCTCGGCCACTGCGGCCGGCCATACTTTTGATCACATAGTGTAGTGAAACTGGTTGCCATCATTTGATGAACTAACGTTCCTTTTTAAATTGTATCTATGAAAGGTCGCTTTTGTTTATGCTTTGTCGCGGCATTTGTTAAGTGTCATAGAAAAGAATCTTATTCATTCCAATTGAAGTGAAAAATAATTACAACTAGTTTATTACGCTAAAGTGTTGCTCAGTTTCTGGTTTGAGAGTTTAAAGAGACCAAACAGCAGAGGTCATCAGAGTCCTATACACCGCTCAAATGATTCAAACGGCTCTGAGCACTATGTGACTTAACTGCTGAGGTCATCAATCGCCTAGAACTTAGAACTAATTAAACCTAACTAACCTAAGGACATCACACACATCCATGCCCGAGGCAGGATTCGAACCTGGGACCGTAGCGGTCGCTCGGCTCGAGACTGTTGCGCCTTTGAACCGCACGGCCACTCCGGCCGGCCTACACCCCTCAGGAAAGAAGAAGGGTACCCTGTCCGTCTGCGAGTAAATTCCGTATGACAAGGTGGGTAAGTGTTTTAAATTGTTTACGTTGCGTGTGTCTGAGGTGGAATGTGCGAACCATCCGGTATTCACCTAGTGGGATGTGGGGAACCACGTAGAAACTACATTCAAAGGTCGGCACACCGTCCCATTGCTGGTCGTTTGCCGCTCGGATTTGATTCGTGGCCGGTCGCGTTAACACGCGCGACTATCGGAGCGGGTCCAGTGGGTGTTAAGTCCATTGTCAGAAGGAATAGCTCCACTAAAGTGAATAACAGTATTCGGAAATAAATCACATTGACAATCTTCAGTTATGCTAAACGTCTTACTTCATTACTGATTCAGATGAAAGAGATTCAAAATTAGTTTAAATTTTTATTAACTAAAATCTATAACCTTTATGAATAGATTTGCCAAAAGTCATGTAACGAGTACTTCTAAAATAAAGAATATATTTTTTTTTTTGTTTTCAAAGAAAGTTCATTTTTATTTCTTGTAAATGTGTTACGTCATTATTGTGAATGTTCTGTGACTTACACTGACAAATGGGATACGCTTACTCCTAGTGCATTTTAGGCCTTAAAATAGAAAAGGGGGATTTGATAAGATTGACAGACTGAGGTGAAAATAATCTTTCAGTTGGGGATAAGTCACAACAGCTTCCAAATACTAGCACAGGTGCTAGGAACGTTAACCGTAATTTATTGACAGTCACTGATAATGACACACATAGAAATATTTTTACTGATATCTCTTGAGTCAGGTTTTGCTGTGCCTGAAGTTTACAAAACATTGTTGCAAATGACATAGGTAGTACTTGGTACCAGGCTTTTTTATTTTGTTTTCAATGTCATGATACATTATTTTAAGGATTTCTGCCTCAACAGGACATTAGCTTAATAATTTCCACAACGCTCAGTACAGAATCAATAAAAATTTTAATATGTCCCCTCAAGATCTGCAAGCCAAACATCGTTAAAACATCGCACGCAAATAAGGTACTTATCAACTTACTGCATTAAGATAGGCAGGAATTTACCGAATGAACATTTTCAAATAATTTGCAGACTAATAAGATACTTCCAGATTAATACACAGCGAAGGACACGAATGTATGTGATACATGTATTTAATAATTAAGGACACAGATAATTATTCATACTTATTATACAGATGAAATGAGCTGTTACATATTAACGTGGTACTTGAAACAGCCAATGTAGCATTCTTTTCCAAAGTTTATTTGGCGAGATGTGCGAAAAACCGTGGTTACTTACAGTCGATACCAATTAAAACTATATGTAAAACATTATTATGAAAATCTGATTCATCGGTGGAAAGGCAACGACATTGTCTATAAGTCTGGTACATCAATGTATCGTTATCATCTCTACATGAAAGAATACACTACAAACTCACTGAAATGCTGTGAGCGGATATCCTAAATCATTTACAATCAAGCCCCGAAACAGAACATAGCCTTCATCTCGAAAAGGGGAAGTGATGAAGTGGCAGCTTTGTCCATTTACCATTCGCGTTTAGTGAGACGACCAAGTATCACCCAGGGTCTAAGCTTTCCGATTACAAACGAAGGCACACACAGGGGTGAGGCAGCCTTCCTATGCCTGTTCCAGTGAGCCAAAACTGGCACACCTTTCTGTTTGAGGATATGATATCCGACCCAGTAACTCTGTACTAAAAGTGATCAGCCATTAATGTGCAGATGTCGTATTTACATTTTTAAAACAACTGAAGCCATTTTATGGATTATGTGAATCACGTTTTGTTCACGAACAACAAAACAGAAAATGCTTCCAATCTCTCATTTTTAATCACTGTTGCGTCTCAACGCCACCTCTTGAGGTGATTCTGTATTAGGCTTCAGTACTGGCACACGACGCTGGGGCGCATTATGTTTACTACCTGAGCCCCCATCTTACTGTTAGTCGCTCCTGTGAACGGGAACGCGTTATGCAGATCTTGGTGCCTCTAGTTTTTACTGAGTTTAACGAAGGCGATGTTGGCCTGATATATTCGACAATGCCCTTTGGGTACACTGACTAAAGGATTCTTCTAAGAAATACCAAATTAAGGTATTTGCTCTTTCAATAGGTGATCTGTTTATACTTTCAACAGGTGATCTGTTTATCCAAGTGTGCACAACGTGATCGCGATTCTTAAATAGATGTATTTGTTCTGTTTTCTGTGTAGATAACCTGAAGATGCCTAAATAAAGCGAAACGCGTCGTTCAAAAATAAAAAGATTAAAATTGCAAACAAGACTGTTTTTAACCAGTACTATCAACAGAAAATTGTTAAGGAAATCCAGTCGATCTTGAAAGAATTTTGTGTTTCTTTTAAATCTCTCCCTCTTTATATTTAAAGCACTAATTGACAAGTTGACCATCTCACACTACAAAATGCGTTTATCCAAGTTACTGTCAGAAGCGAAGCGTTTGAGGTGGTGTAGGGTGGTTTAAATGGGTGGAGAGGGAGGGGGAGGGGTGGGGGGGGGGGGGTTGCTACGCTTGCATTTGTGTTTGCGAAAAATTTACGTTCATTCGTTCACTTTTTCCTTCGTACATTCATTCATTCTGTTCCGGAAAATCTCAAGAAGAACAATTCTGATTGCCGAGTTGCCGACAGTTGACAAAGAATAGCTGTTAGCTATATTTAATAAGAATGGAGACTTATTTACAATTAACACAAATTTAAAGTTGGATATGGACCTATAATTCAATAATTTTGATCCGGGCACTGATTCGTAATTGAACTGACATTATTGTGTTACAACTCCCCGAGTGCTGCAACACTACTAATAGTTTAAACGGTATCAACAACGGCTTCAAGTCCTTAGGAATGGATAAGAGAAATATGAACACTGGTGACGACTGTTGCTGTCAGGAGGAATGTTTAATACTCGAAAAATAAAATCACATAAATTATAGGAGTGGCAGATAAGATTACATTCAAAGACTTTTTCTTTTTTTTTAATATGCAGGGATCCCCAGTTTTCAGTAAGATAAAATACGCTGAGAAATAAGCATGAGAACTCTAAGAATCTTTAAATAGCCTGTGCAAAGCGTGCAGCAATTACCTATATTATAAAATATTATTTCTTGCTTTGGTCAGTAACTGAATCGTTTTCATTAGAAGCTTTGCTTCCAGTTCATTAAACAAGAAGAATAGAAACTACACTAAATAAACTGACGGTCTCTTCTGTAAGTTTACAGACTTATTGTTTTAGCTGTGTCTTGATTATGTTTTAGCTTGCTATTCACCGGCACACAAAGGTATTTTAAACGTATAATTCCATTTATTGTATGGCAGTAAATGTATGTTTATGAGAATGATGATGCACTTAAGAAACGTAGTTAAGGTACAGTTTCTCGAAAAGCTCGCGGAAAAATGTTGTTTCCTCGTTAACTCTGTGACTTGATGTGCTTCTGATGCTGTGCTCCCGTTCTCTCTTGTCGACGTAAATGGAGAGCAGAATTCGTATTATGTCAACACTGAGTACGGCGCTGCGAGCAAAGTGGGTGCTTTCGCATGCGCGTTTGAGAATTTGTGCAAATGTTTGTCGATCAGCCAGTGGCGTGATGGGGCCGGGATGAATTCATTTAATGTGTGGCACTGGTGAAAGCATTAGGCGGTTCTCCAACACCGTTCTCCACTACACCTCAATTATCAACGCATCCCCTACGTTAAGCACTTCATTTCCAGTTCCAATTACGTGTAAGTTCTTTCACAGACATTTTGCTCTGTTTTTCCTTCCGTTAAGGACTAACTAACTGACCAGTATCTGCGCCAACTTTGTACTCTCAACACGAGTACGTGACATCTGTAGCATCATTGTGTCAAGTTTATTATATTTTATTACTATAGAGAAACACTTAAGGTTTCCAGGTCCAGAAATAATAAAGACAGGGAGTTCATGCTATATTTATCCGGGCATTTTTCCTTAAAATTCGGACTACCTATTTTAAATAGAAATAGAGTCGGGTCAGAATTTTCAGTCGTTTACTGATGAACAGTTACGGTTAGTATGCTTACATTATATCATTACATGATATAATATGTAATTAGTTTCTGGTTCTGTTAACAGCTTAGCTTATGTTACGTAATTCATCTATCGAAAATTTTATTTTGGCGGCAGGGTTACTAGAAAATCTTGGACCGAAAACAAAAACCTTTATTTATAGCAATTTGAAAATGACTGCTCGAAAAAGTCAAGAATATTTAATAATGCTATGATTTTCTTTTATTACAGTTCTTAAAGTAGCTTCGGCCCACAGTTAACTTGTAACACGATTCTCTTGGTAGTTATTAATCTACCACGAAAAGACCAGAAAACATTATTTAGGAATAAGATCGGACTTCTAAAACTAAAAATGATTGCAGGTTCTAACTGATTTGATGATTACATTAAAGCCACGAACAAACTCGTGAACCAAACGAGAAACTTCCGTATTTAAATTATTCACTTTGACAAAAAAAAAAAACTTTTCTACAATTTTCAATGGAAGGAATCGTAATAACACGGAGTTTATACCGAATAAAATATTTTGAGGTTTTTCAATGTAAAACAATTAACCCACAACTCACATTGTCGTTAGAGCAACAATAAAAGCAACAGCAGTCGCCACAGTCAAGAGATCAAAGATATTTTCATCTCGGCATGGGTGTCACCAGCAATAAATTATTGTTGGAGGGGGTGGGGGGGATTGATCTGTGACTCAGTAGATACGCTATAGATCTCGAGGGACCTAAACGGGAGATCCTGTTGAAAAGAGTTTAAAAAATTAGGACCTAAAACCACTTTTTGTAGCATTCTGGATGCCTCAGAACATGTATTTCAGTGGCACTTGAAATTCTAAAGTGTGCCAGTTAAGCCGGAATTGAAAGGCATTTTGTGATGAAAAAACTAAACTCCGCCCTAACGGGCCATGAATGCCCAGCGGTACCGACTGGCCGCCATGTCTTCCTCAACCCACAGGCGTCACTGGATGAGGTTATGGAGGCACATGTGATCAGCACACCGCTCTCCCTGCCGTACGTCAGTTTACGAGACCGGAGCCGATACTTCTCAGTCAAGTAGCCTCACAACGACTGAGTGTACCCCTCTTGCCAACAGCAATCGGCAGACCGGATGATCACCCATCCAAATGCTAGCCCAGCCCGACAGCGCTTAATTTCGGTCATCTGACAGAAACTGGTGTTACCACTGTGGCAAGGCCGTTAGCATTTTGCGGTTACCGAACATAAAAAGTTACATAATATTTCCATATGAATTTATGTGTGTATATGATTTTGATGTCATAAACAACTACAGAAACTGTTCGTAATCGAATAGTTTTTCAGACTAAATTCCGCTCGAGTTTTATTGAAAATGTAAATAAACACAGTATTACCTACTCGGTATTTATTTAATCTATTTTCCAAACGTTAAAATACATTTAAAACCACAAACGGAAAACTTCGAAAAGTACGAATAAAAATTTAAGTAGTCAAAAAGTCAGAAACGATGATTAAATACAACTTCCAGAGCGTAAGGTAAAGTAACCTATCACTTTTCATCCTCTACTGAACCACATACATTTCTCCTGTTGTTAAAATTGTATGTAAATTTTCTAGCATCATTACTGATTTCTATTTGATCCAACAGCAGCTTGTGCTCGCTCCTGGCTGCTACATGATTGAGACTCTGCTGTGTCATCGTTGAACGCTGATAGTTCTTTAGTCGCCGTACAGCAATAAAACTGCATTCTGCTTCGCAGCTTGAAAATTAGTCTAATGACGTTGAAAGTAGAATAGTAGCCTGAAGAAGTCCTGCCGAGCCGTCAGAGTGAACACGAATCAAGACAACTCGCTGGATATGTTGTGGATCAAAGCCAGGAGTCTCGGATGTTGACAGGAAAACTAATGGGTTGGCCAAGATCTCGGCAGTGGTCGGCAGGGTATGGGAAAGCCTGTCTGTGCTCTTCCAGAGGTCAGACATCTCACTGAATATAGCTACATGGAACATATCCACCTTGTATTAGAATGTAAGTAATGTGCCATAATGTTTCAGTTGCAAAGATGTCCCAGAAATACAAATGCTTTACAAGGATGCATTTTTCATGTTCGTTTTACTGTCTGTGATGAGAGATTCTAATTTCGATATGTTTCTTTAAATATATTTGCTTGAGTTGTCGTTTCTATCGGTGGCAGTGTTGCGCACTTTACACAGCTTTCACTGTATTATATCCACTATTGTTCGTGTTGTGGTTAATAGCCAATACTGATCAAATATGATGACACTACACGCAGTTGTTGAGTGTCCTTTGTAGGGAAATCATGAATAACATTTCAGTGTATTTTAAATACTGCACGATCACGTGACTCACTACACTGTGGCTCTTTCCACACAAGAGCTCTTTCATAGAATGATGCACGCGCTCACATGATTTGACATATCACACTAGTATCGTCTTATAATTCAGTGTTCATTTCCTTTACAGAGTCAGTGCACTTCCACTTTCTATGAAATTCTCTGATAATACTGACATCGACATTGAGCTGCGTTCCTAACGATGTATCAATAAAGTCCTTTACTTATTTTCGTGTAGTATCAAAATTATTCGCTTTATATAACGTCCAAAATAGCTCTTTCCGTGAGTTATGTTTAATTACTCATTGTAGCATTTTACTAAATAGTTCGTCTTACATGCAATTCATCCATGTCATTAACATACGTACATTATGTACAGTTTAATTCCTTGCCAGAACTCTCAATTTGCACCTCGAATTTGTGTATAGCCTAGTTTAATTCAACTGTGTGCCCGTGCCCGTGCACCCAGTAAAATTCAATAATTCAAGGAAACCATTGTTCAAGAATTTTGTAAAATTGTTGCACGTCTGAACAGCACAAATCACAAAAGAGAAAATTACTGACTCTCTTATAACCATAAATCAGTGTCCATTCCACCAAAATGTCCCTGAGTTAAATGCGCATTGATCAAATGAAAATCTCCGAAAGCTGATGGCTCATACCCCTTGGTTTTCTAAATAAGGTACATGCAAACTCACAAATTACTTAGACCTACAACTGGAAACTGGTTAATATTACTACATATTTATATATATACTTTGCATTCTGCACAAGGTGCCTACGCCAAATGCATCGAGATTCGCTTTTTGGAATTCATGTATTAACTTTAACGACTGACTTTTTATTCCTTACACTTTTATGTTATGTAGTTGTTCCTTTATTTACTATCCTACTTGCAATACTAAAGGAAAATGTATCTAAAGGAATAAATAAATGCGCACTCGTTATATTTCTGGTGTCAAAAAACTTACATACGATGAATTCTTTGACTTGCAATTATTATGCACACTCTTTTTTCTTTGGGTATTACTGTGTCCCGAAACGCAATCTGAGTCGTAGATACACTTAATTTTCTACAGACTCAGAGGCAGATTACTCAATAAAGTTTTCTTGATCAAAGTTCTGAAAGAATTTTCAATACATACTGAAAGGGTACAGTACCGCCCGACATTAATATAGGTACAACATACTTCATTATTTTTGTCAGAACAACACATTTTTTTTGTAAAATAACTCAATTTCAATTAATACAGCGAAGCCGGATACCAGTGTGGGAAAGAATGACAATTTATTTATTTAATTGATCACATGTGCACTCCCACAAAGTAAATCCCTACATCCAATTTGGTGAGATCTGTGAAATGAATGAACGTATGGTCGTCTGCTAACTGCAGATAGTGAATGTGAATATATGATCATCTTTGAGACGATCCTTTGGCCACCTTTGGTGGGACCAAAGAGATGAAATTTACCTGAGCTTTGAGCGCCTGAAATGTGGCTGACCAATACGGTAGCAAGGTGCTCCCCCACTTCAGCAGAGGTGCGAGAGGACCTCGAGAACGGCCATGTTTCAGCACTCTGCCGCTGGATCTTGAGCTGTTAAGACCTGTTTTAGCTGTGCTCCATAAAGACAAAAGAGTGGAGACATGGTATGCATGTGGAATATTTAAGAGTACTTTGAAATAATAATTTCTCTATTTCAGGAACTTTTGTGGGGAGAATTAAATGTCAGGCAGGTAATATTAATGGGATTGTAGTAATCTTCGGAAGTGACCAATGGTCACAATGAAACCACATGTAGCAATAAGTTGAAATACTTCTGTGTGCTTAACTTAAGCTGAATTACTAGCGTGTGTACAATAAGTTGAAATATTTAAGAAATAGCGTGTGTACCATAAGTTGAAATATTTAAGAAATGGCGTGTGTAGGACTTGAAATTAGAGACGAGTACTTCCACGTGGTGAGTACTGTGTGAGTCTCAATCTGTGTATGAGACAAAGGTAAAGAGAAGTACTCGTCCATGGTATCAGTTGAGGACTCGCGTGTGTGATGAATACGTTCTTAATATTACTTTGCGTGATATGATTCCGTGTGACGCTAGATTCAAACTCTGAGAGAGAAGCAAGGTGAGTCGGCCGTCTATCCAGCAACGCCACTTGGCTTGCATTGCACAGGAAGACGTGCATATATCTCCAGAGTTCACAGTAGGAAAGTAGAATTACGAAGTGGGGCAGTGTCGTGTGAAACTAGGATAAATATTAATTGAAGTGGGAAAGCTGAAAGTGATAATGTGGTGACTATTCTCTGTGTAGTATTTCATATTGTAGTGTGGTGTATGTCATGTAATTTGGGTATGTGTGGTTTGCATGGGAGAGTAGCAAGGTAGTTGCAAAAGATTAGTGGGTTATGCTTGTTCCTTCTGTACTGCTCGGTCTGGAGGATAGTTTCGTGATGATGATTGTGAGTGTCGAAGTGTGAGAAATAATAAAAGATCCACCATCCTATCCAGAAAGTGCACTGTAGCGTTAAATAATTACGAGACCATAATATAGAGATTCACCAATGTAAAGCCATGCCCACTGGGCGGAATTTCTCATGTGTTATTGTTGTAGGTTATAGAATTTGTGTGTTTAAGTTAGAGAATTTATCGGAATAATTAAGATAGTGAAAAGAAAAAGATTGGTGGACTTTTCCTTCGAATTGTATGTTGTCATAATGTCCCGAATTTATAATGTGTGCGCCATTCATATTCAGTGTTGTGGCCACAAGTTGACAAAAGCCGTTAAATAAAAAAAAGAAAGAAAATGTGGTATTACCAGTGCGTACTGTACAGTCAGAGTTCTGTAAATTACTGATAGTCAGATGCATGTTTCCGTTGCGTATTAATCATATAGGAGGATAACTTGTAACTTAAGTGTGAGTACTAGAGTTCATGTTACTCGATAAATAAGAATCAATCCACTCGCTTGGCAGACCACTCATCTTGCAGGCCTGACTGCTTGATGCCACAGTATGAGCAAGGCATGTGGGTGCCTCTCAATACAGCAGTTCTCTTCTAATATACTTCTATACATTCTTCAGTTATCTAATACACCTTTGAGTTCTTGTACTTTAAATAGGTCATTCAGTGAAATATAATGTCTGACAATACTTCCACATTTACACAAAAGAACAACAAAATATATACCTTAATTCTAAGAAATGAAGTATGAAAACACTAGGAAAATCACATAGTTAGTTTACGTACTTGTTAAGCTTTTGTGAGGATACAATTCTCGTATTCTGTTTCACTCAGAGGACACTAGTAGAAACCAAATGCCTAAAATGCACCTGGCAGACAAATTATCAGCGACCAGGAATATACTCTTAAATGCTCCATTACCTGTAATAATTTCTTCTTTACCTGTAGGCTAAATTCTTCGATTTGGCTCCAACAGCACCTATATTTCCACAGTTCAGATGAGTAATGTATGAGGAGTATCGTCTCACAGATTTGTTTGTATAAGCTGTGTCTCATCACTTACATCTGGCCCTTCATTGTACCAGATTAAATTGATTTGTTTGTCTGTCCTGTCTTCTACGCAATTCCCAACCACTATATGGAGGTATAATGTGGTAGACTTCAGTTTCTTGTGTTATTGGTTGATGAGTGTTAGTTCTCAATTACTTTTAATAACCTAAATGAGTGGTTTTAAGGCTTCCAGTTTCGAATATTATCGTTTGCTACTTACCTGTCTCTGGTTAGAACTCTGTTGATATACATTCTGTGGCATGGAATTTTGTTGCCAGTTATCGCATGAATTTCCGTCCCAAGTATCTGACATGTTACTGTCATTGTTCTCATAACGTGAGTTGTACCTGTTATCGTGTTTCCATTTCTTCTTGGACGGTGGCCTATTAGCAATCTCATTGGCACTATTGCGCCAGAAATTTTCCTGCAGGCTGACTAGAATTAAACCAGAAATGCTCCCTCAAACTGTTCATATAAATCACAGTGATCTATTATTTCAGTTTCCCAAAGAGCTCAGTCAACCAGGTTGCGTGCTGCTACACATTAAATGTTCCATGTGTGTGACAAGATTTAGGTAGTAATTTTTTACAAATATCACAGGATGTGGACCTTTTTAGGGTTTTATACTTAAGTCAGTAGAAACAGAACACTTGTGGGATCAATTTGTTGTCCATCTGTCAGCCTGTCTGTCCAATTGTCGATTGTTCAACACGCCTTACGCTCAGGAACGCATAGACGTAACAATTTAAAATTGTAAGTTTACTGCCCCTTGGTGATGTGAAAACGTATGCTTCTAAGTTGATACAATGAAAAGACATCTCCATTGATGTCACATATTTTGATACAAACTTACTCATCAAAACCTACATGGTGTTTCCCGGTGACCTAGAATCATGGTAGTTGCCAAGAAACAAGATTTCACTCTACAACCAGAGGAAGAAATCCGAAAATTGCTAATCTGAAATTATTTGATTAAAAAAAACTTTTTGGTTATTTGCTGTCGGACTGTTTCTCTCCCCCTCTGTCTGTTGATACCCCTTTTTCTAAGGCACGGGTAGACGTACATTGTGGAAATTTATGTCACATACTGCGGACTTTAGTCCTTTGGTCTTGGTAAAATTTTAAGCTTGTAAATCAAAAGTTACGGCCGTTTCTGTCACATATTTTGATACTCGCAAACTCACTCGCCAAAACCTGTGAGGTGCTTCACGTAGAATCACGAAATGACTCAGATGTGACACTACAAATAAAGGAAAAAAATCCGGAAATTGTTAATTTGTAATGATATCACACGAAAAAATACATCTTTTGTCATTTGTCATCCGACTTAAAATTTGCTAGTAAACCATCCTCGAAAGTCTTGTAATACCCGGGCCCGATATATTGCCAATACCGATGTCCATAACAGGAAAAAATCGTCGAGATCCTCGATTGCCAGAATAGATGAACCGTCTATAAACATAATTAAGTTTGAACAGAACCCTCCGTGTGGCAGTACTACTCGACCTGTGCAACATTTTTTTTTTTTTTTCAGGTATGAAGTCTTGAAGCTGCCGGTCTGTTAAACGGCTTTTCGAATTAACACACGACAAAGCAGTCGCCGTCTCCATCCCTCATTGCGAATAGTTTGCATATGGACTAACACTATTGCTTTCATCATGATACAACATTTCAGACTGCGACGAGGCAAGGTATTTATTGTTGTTGCCACCGACCGAAGCAAAAGTCTCGTCCCATTATTGTATACAGCTAATAATTCGTGCTGCAGTTTGCACATGCGAGCTACCAGGCTCTCTTTCCAGTTAGGAACTTCATCTATAAGAACTGACTTAAGCACATACTCTGATTCAGTCCCTTTGCTACCTTCATTGTGATCAGATGCAACATCTGTACTTACATTTTGCACAATGGCTCGTAATTCATTCTTTAGACATTCGTTAACCTGTGCGTCTTTTTCGTGTAGCCAATGAACGAATTCATTATTAACTTTGTTACTCTGATTAGTTAGGCACTCGATAACTTCCTCATCTTTCTCATGCAGGCGGCTCATGAGCTCACTGCTCATCTGACTGCTCTGAGTAGTCAGTTGCTATACGGTGTTTCGTAGTTCAGAGTGAGAGTCTTTTAATTTCTTAGCATCTGACTTTAACTATATTACCGCCACAGGCAATCCTTTCCATGTATTCTTTAAATTCACTCTCTCTGTAGTTTTTATTTCTCTTGTCCTGTGGCTACCTATTCATATCAGAGTAACACTTGCATCGTACGTCATCAGTTATTTGGTGGATGCACGAAAATCTCTGTCTTCCTCTACAGTATTTTCCCTCTACAGCTCCCTCTAGTACCACGGAAGTCATTCCCCGATTTCTTAACAAATGTCCTGTCATCCTGTCCTTCTCTTGTCCGTGTTTTCCACATATTCCTTTCCTCTCCGATTCTGCGCAGAACCTATTCATCCCTTACGTTATTAGTCCACCTAATTTTCAACATTCGTCTGTAGCACCAAATCACAAATGCTTCGATTGTCTTCTGTTCCGGTTTTTCCAAAGTCTATGTCTTACTACATACAACGCTTCAGTCCAGACGTACATTCTCGAAAATTTCCTCATATTAAGCCCAATGTTTGATACTAGTAGACTTCTCTTGGCAAGGAATGCCATTTTTGCCTGTGCTAGAATGCTTCGTATGTGCTCCTCGCTCCATCTGTCATCGATTATTTTGCAGCCTAGGTAGCAGAATTCGTTAATTTCGTCTACTTCGTGACCATCAATCCTGATGTTAAGTTTCTCGCTGTTCTAATTTCTGCTATTTCTGATTACTTTCGTCTTTCTTCGATTTACTCTCAGCCCATACTCTCCTCATTAGATTGTTCATTCCACTCGGCTGATCACGTTATTATTCTTCACTTTCCGTCACCATAGTTATGTCATCCGCGAATCGTATCATTGATATCCTTTCACCTTGAATTTTAATTCCAACTTTCGAACCTTTCCATATTTCCATCATTGCCTCTTCAATGTACTGACTGAACAGTAGGGGCAAAAGACTAAATCCTTGTTTACACCCTTTGTAATCCGAGCACCTCGTTCTTGGTCGTCCACTCTTATTATTCCCTCCTGGGTCTTGCACATATTGTACGAGGGTTGCCCAGAAAATAATGTACCGCATATTTTCAACAATTCTTTATTGAACATAACGAAAATTACACACACGAAACAATGGTGTTTTATCTACACACCATATTTTTCCACGTAATCTCGATCTCGTTCTATGCCCTTCCTCCAGCGCGAAACAAAGGCGTGTATGCCCTGTCGCCACCAAACCTTGTCCTGGCGGCGGAGCCATGCTTCACTGTGACAATCCCTTGCGGATTGACAAATGCCGTGCGAACTGCCGAGTCGTAATGCGTCTGTCCTCGCGAATGACAACATCAGCTCGCTGCAGCATGTCAGGTGGGACATCTGTGGGTGGTCTCCCTGACCGCTGCAAATCGTGGAGCTCCACCGAACCGCCATCTGATGACCTCACCCTCCGTGCCCACCGATTAACTGTACTTCTAGAGAACGTCAAATTAAACACCTTTCAGCCGTCAATTTTGAACCTTATTTTACTGGGCAGCCTGTTTCAGCGTTTTACTACGCCATCTTTCGGCTTTGTTACACCGACCGTTTCAACCATCACCGGCCAACTGTTACCTCAGGAGACTTGATGTGCCGTACCTGTTAATGGGATAGTTCCTTAGATTCGTTGTTATTAAAATCAAACTAACGAAGACAACAACAGCGATCAAGTTCAACAAAATGTTTGTCTAACATTCGCCAGGTGATGGTTGAAGCGGTCACTGTAAAAAGGCTTGAAGAATGAGTAGTAAAACGCTGAAACTGGCTGCCAAATAAAATAAGGTAGAAAACTGACGGCTGAAAGATGTTTGACATCCTCTATCGAGCAGCCGAGTCGCTAAAAAGATGGATATACAGAAATTGTACTTCTGTCGACAGCAGATACTCCATAGACTTTGCACAAACGTTTATGATTATTCTACACAGTTTCTTTCTCTACAGAGAGAAATTCAATGACGGCACGTTGCTTGTAACGTACATCACCTACAGACGCCACTTTGAAACTGTCCTGTATCTACACTACCTATCGGAAGCGAGGGAAACTTGTCTCGCACACTCAGGAGGCAACAAGTACAATACTACGCACGTTACGTTTCGCATACGTAGAATTGCTTCCGGCCGAGAAGAAAATGCGATACATTACTTTCTGGGCAAACCTCGTACATTACCCGTCTCTCACTATAGCTTACTCTAATTTTCTTCTCAGAATTGCGAAGATATTGCACCATTTTATGTTATCGTTCGCTTTTTCCTGGTCGAAAAACTCTATGAACGTTTATTGATTTTTATTTAGTCTTGCTTCTATTATCAAGAACGACGTCAGATCCGCCTCTCTGGTGCCTGTTTCTTTTTTAAAGCCGAACTAATCGTGGTATAGTACATCCTCGACTTTCTGTTCCATTCTTCTGTATGTTATTCTTGTCAGCAACTTGGGTGCATGACCTGCTAAGCTGGTTGTGGGATGTTTCTCACACTTGTCAGCTACTGCAATCTTCGGAATTGTGTGGATGACATTTCTCCGAAAGTCAGATGGCATGTGCTCATACATTCCACACGCCAACGTGAAGAGTTGTTTTGTTGCCAACCACCCCAATGATTTTAGACGTACTGATGGAATGTTATCAATCCCTTCTGCCTCATTTGATCTTAAGTCCTCCAAATCTCTTTTAAATTCTGATTCTAATACTAGATCCCCTATCTCTTCTAAATCGACTCATGTTTCTTCTTCTATCACCTCAGACAAATCTTCTCCCTCATAGCAACTTTCAATTTGTTCTTTCCACCTATTCGCTCTCTTCTCTGCATTTAACAGTGGAATTCCCGTTGCACTCTTAAGGTTATAACCTCTGCTTTTAATGCCACTGAAGGCTGTTTTAACTTTCCTGCTTGCTGAGTTTGCCCTTTCGACGATCATTTCTTTTTCAATGTCTTCCCATTTTTCCTGTAGCCATTTCGTCTCAGCTTCCCTGCACTTTTTATTTATTTCATTCCTCACCGTCTTGTACTTCTGTATTCCTGAGTTTCCCGGGACATTTTTTTACCTTCCTCCTTTCATCGATCAGCTGAAGTATTTCTTCTGTTACCCATTATTTTTTCTCAGTTAGCTTCTTTGTACCCATATTTCTCTTTCTAACTTCTGTGATTGCCCTTTTTAGAGATGCCCATTCCGCTTCAACTGTACTGCATACTGAGCTATTGCTTATTGTTATGTCTATAGCCTCAGAGAACTTCAAGCGTATTTCGTCATTCCTTAGTTCTTCCGTATCCCACTTCTTTGCGTGTTGATTCTTCCTGACTAATGCCTTGAACTTCAGCCTACTCTTCATCACTATTATGTTGTGATCTGAGTCTGTATCTGCCGCTTACAATCCAGTATCTCTATCTGACCGTGATGTAAAATAACTGCAATCTTTCCTTTCACCGGTCTTTTCCAAGTATATCTTTTTCTCATGTGATTCTTGAACAGAGTATTCGGTATTGCTAGCTGAAATTCATTATAGAACTCAACTAGTCTTTCTCCTCTCTTTTTTCTCGTCCCAAGCCCATATTCTCCTGTAACCTTTTATTCTACTCCTGCCCCTACAGCTGTTTTCCAATCCCCATGACATATTATCATCTCCCTTTACGTATTGTATTGCCCTTTCAATATCCTCAAATACTTTCTCTGTCTTTTCATCTTCAACTTGCGACTTCACCATATATAACTGAAATTTCGTTGTCGGTGGTGGTTTGCTGTCGTTTCTGATAAGAAGAACCCTATCATTGAACTGTTCGCAGTGTCATACTCATTGCAATACCCACCTATCACAACGAATCCTATTCCCGCTATACCATTTTCTGCTGCTGTTGCTATTACCCTGTATTCATCTGACCATAAATACGTGTCTTCTTTCCATGTCTCTTCACTAACCCCTAAATATATCTAGACTGAGACTCTGAATTTGCCGGCCGCGGTGGTCTCGCGGTTCTAGGCGTGCAGTCCGGAACCATGCGACTGCTACGGTCGCAGGTTCGAATCCTGCCTCGGGCATGGATGTGTGTGATGTCCTTAGGTTAATTAGGTTTAAGTAGTTCTGAGTTCTAGGGGACTGATGACCACAGCAGTTGAGTCCCATAGTGCTCAGAGCCATTTGAACCATTTTTGAGACTCTGAATTTCCCTCTTCAGATTTTCTAGTTTCCCTACCACGTTCAAGCGTGTGAAATTCCACGCCCCGACTCGTACAACGTTATCCTTTCATTCATAATTCAATCTTTTTCTCATGGTCACCTCCGCCTCGTCAGTCCCCTCTGTCGCTTCTGATCCCAAACTCGCATCCATTCTGGCGAGCTGAGCGGATTGTTCATTCGATAAATTCTCGAAATCATTACTCATTTGCAGTTGAATGATGGTCCTGATTAGTACCGTAGGCGCATTTGCAAGACGTTTAAAATATTCGTTGATTTGCACCGTTTGCTCTTCCGCGAGGTTGACAAAATTTTGTTTTAACAACCTTGTGTAATTCAACAAATGGACCTGATGCGGGTTCAATAATTTTCATCAAATTCTGCAGGTAATCCTACATTATTCGTGACGGAACTCGTACCTTGTGTCTGCCGATCTGGAATTTGCCACTCTACGGCATTTACTTCCAGAAGCCTCATATCTGCTTCTTTCGGGTTTTGCTGAATATTGTCTACCATTCCCACTTCTGTGTATTAGGACTGAACAATTACATTTGAATTCTACTGTTATTCTCTCTATCATACACTTGAAATGATATTTAATTTTGCTGACATCGAAGAAAGAAACAACCCAGCGGTTCCTCACCGAGATGCTATACACCAATCAACACTCCGTCGTCTTAAGTCGCACAACTTTAACTGAAAATTTTTAAGAATTCAGATACGTTCAACATTATTCATACAGCTATAAATGATGGAACCACGCTTATTCAGTTTGCGTTTTCCCACTCCGGAGCACAAAGCTTTTAGCTTGAACAGAGGTCTCCTTTCCTGAAGTTTCGCGATCTGCAACCTCGCATAATTAGATTCCAATTTTTAAATTTCTTGATGTTATTTGAATTGGCTTTTTCTCCTGACATTCCATATTCGCATTTCCTGTTGTTTGTTTTCGACTCATTTGGTGGTAGACACAAGAAAAAGAGAATACATGAAAAAATTATGGAACGTTACCATGTACAATATTTATACGATTTACATTTTGGTGCAATGTCAGTTTTATTGGCAGTCCTCGCCTCCTATCACCATTTATAACATTGCCGACCCTGTGTGATGTAATACAGAACTTAATCTCAGCTTCTGTTAATAGCCTAGTTTGAAGTTAAGTACCAGAAATAAACCATCGAAAATTCTGTGTTTGATAACAACGTTGTAAGAAAACCTGGGGCGAAAGTAAAAATAATTGCTATCTAATATTTCGGAAGTGATTTCATAAAAAAGTAAAAAACAATTATTGGTGACCTTATGATTATCTTTTGCCACCCGTAATAAAGTACCTACTTCCGACAGCTCGTTTGGAGACGATTTGTCTGGTACATTTTAATCTACAGCTAAAAGAAGTAATGTTTTCCATACGGAAAACATTATTTAGTAAAAATAGTGGATCATTAAATTACATACGCGCACAAAATTGCTCTTAAGAAGATCGCGAACCACAAGAAAAGCCTCCTTATTTAAATTATTAGTTTTGAGCAAAAATAAACTTCACTTTCTGCGACTTTCAATGAAGGGTATCGTAATAAGGTGGTGTCTATATACAACAAAATGTTTAGAGATATTTTAATGTAAAACGGTTAACACACAACTGGCATTATCGCTCCAGCAACAGTGATAGCAACAGCAGTCGTAACATTCAAGGGGCTGAAATGTTTTTTTTAGACGTATATATATAATCTACTGATAACATGATCTCTGTATAGAGATTTTATCTTGTTGTTCATAACAGCTTACATACATTTGAGCACTTAATAGCCTCTAAAACAAAATGAAACTAAATATTACTTCGTTTATACGTATTAAACAGGGCCGTGTCATATGTATTGTTCATGAAACGAGGGAAAAATTTTCTTGTAAGTCCAGCTGTGATGTTACAGACAGACCAAGATTAAACGCACTTAAACTTAAAAACAATCAGTAAGGATACTAGTAATTTCGCAGCTATCATAACAAGTAAGTGTTTAGTCCCCTCAATTGCTAAGCCTTCTCCCTAAATAGTCTTATTCCAAAATGGTGTAAAAGTTATTCATTAAACATAACTAAGTATTATGTCTTCTTCTGGGACGGAAAACGAAGAGATATTCACTAACTTTATGCCTTTCATTTGACTTATAAAGACATATTAATGGAATAGTGGAGGTGCAGCGCAGAATAACTCTTGCTCGCTCTTGATAGTCTCAACAACAGTAGGAGAACAGCAACTTTACATACAGAGCGACCAGCGAGCGCGACGGCGTAGGTAAATTACCTCGATCGCTATTCATGTAGCTTAGTTGTCACATTGTGTGTTCAGATTCATTCGGTCTACTAAGAAAAACATATGCTGACATAATAACAGTAATGTTTGGTATAATGGGCAACAAAATGGGAACGAAACAGATGAAAAAAGCAAGTAAACTGTTTATTATTACAAAGGTAATCGCCGCAGCTCATAATACCTTTATCCCACTGTGAGACAAGCCACTCAGTGCCTTTATACAATAATGTTTACAACTGCATTCCTAGCTATGATTATAACCAGTCGTGAACTGTTTCGTCCGGAAGAAATAGACGGCCAGGAATGTCTACCTCCAGTGCTCCAAAAATACCGAGATCACGTGGCGTGAGATCTGGACTGTGTGAAGGATGTGCAATGGCTTCCCAACGAAACGTCTTCAAGTTGGTCGAAACGTCCTTAGAGACATGAGTGTCTGCCCATGAAGTCGTTGACCGTCTTGTCTCACATTGGAACAAAAGTTTTAACGGATATCGCTATTACTTTTGAAATAATGATCACTTTACTTACTTTCTTTAGACCTATGTCATTTGACTACTCTTCACGTATATGTTTATGATACACCATCTCATTCCCCCTTATTCCACGCACTTATACAGAGCGGAGCCAAAGCAACTGCTACACCTGAGTAATGTCGTGTAGGGCCCCCGAGAGCACGCACAAGGGCCACAACACGACGCGGCATGAACTCGACTAACGTCTGAAGTAGTGCTGGAGGCAACTGACACAATGAATCCTGCAGGGCTGTTCATAAATCCGTAAGAGTACGAGGGTGTGGAGATCTCTTAAGAAAAGCGCGTTTCAAGGCATCCCAGATGTGCTCAACAAAGTTAATGTATGGGGAGCCTGGTGGCCAGCGGAAGTGTTTAAACTCAGCAAAGTGTTCCTGGAGCCACTGTGTAGCAATTCTGGACGTGTGTGGTGGCGCAGTTCCTGCTGGAATAGCCCAAGTCTGTCGGAATGAACAATAAACATGATGGATGTAGCAAACAGGACACTTACGTACGTGTCAACTGTCCGAGTAGTATCTAGACTTATCAAATGTCCCAAATCACTCCAACTGCAAACGTCCCACATCAACATAGACAGTTCACCAGCTTGAACAGTCCCCTGCTGACATGCAGGGTCCATGAATTCATGAGGTTGTCTCCATACACAAACACGCCCATCCGCTCGATACAATTTGTAATGACACTCCGACGAGACAGTTTGTTTCCAGTCATCGACAATCGAATGTCGTTGTTGACATGTCCAGCATTGTGTCGTGCAGTCATCAATGGTACATGAGTGGGTCTTCGGCTCCGAAGGGCAGTATCGATGATGTTTGGTTGAATGGTTCGCACGGTCACACTTGTTGATGGCCCATCATTGCAATCTGCATCAATTAGCGGAAGGCTTGCACTTCTGTCACGTTGAAAGATTCTCTTCAATCGTTGGAATTTTGGTGTTTTACCCGCTGCCTGATGTTCACGGTACACTCGTGAAATGATCGTACGGGAAAATCCCCACTTCATCGCTACCTCGGAGATGGTGTGTCACATCATTCATGTGCCGACAATAACACCACGTTTAGACTCACTTATATCTTGATAACTTGCCATTGTAGCTGCAGGAAACCAGCCACAAAGTACGCCACACACTTGTAGTCTTATACAGTCGTTGCCGACCGCAGCGCCGTATTACGCCTGTATACGTTTCCCTGTATTTGAATACGCGTATCTATACCAGTTTCTTTTGCTCTTAAGTGTACATTAGCTTGGAACAGTCCTTTCGAGCGCAGTCTTCCCTCCATCGTTAACAAGGCTAACAAAAACCAGATAGGCTGCACTTGCGTGTAAAGGCAGGACACGACCGTTAAGTGTGGGATATTTCCGGCTAGAGCCGGATACCTAAACACTCCAGATACGCTGCAACCATTTAAATGTTAGCGCTAAATAGTACAGTGTAGAGAGGTAAACCGTATTTTACAAAGGGATTACTTAGTACACCGCATCAAAGTAGGCAGCAAGGAGTAATTTTGGCTCAAATGGCTCTGAGCACTATGGGACTTAACTTCTGAGGTCATCAGTCCCCTAGAACTTAGAATTACTTAAACCTAACTAACCTAAGGACATCACACACAACCAAGCCCGAGGCAGGATTCGAACCTGCGACCGTAGCGGTCGCACGTTTCTAGACTGTAGCGCCTAGACGCGCTCGGCTACAACGGCCGGCAAGGAGTAATTACATTTCTACGGACATACAAGAGAAAACATTTTTCAAGGAAGTGATAAGCCTAGTCAATATGTGTTAACCGCTGCTTATTCTTGATACGCTACACAACATTAACATCCACCTTCAGCAGTCACAGAAAAGCTACATATGTTGACCGGAGAAAGTTAGGGAATTCTGCCACCTTCGAAATAATGTTATGTATGCCGACGAAGCAAGGCTGATATAAGGGACAGGCCGGCAGAGACAAAGAAGGCATTACTCGCTAAAGAATGTCTACCAGTCTCGGAATTTTTCCTAATTTCAGGGATAAATTTTCGAAAATGCACGTCTGCAGCATAGCAATGGTTGGCAGTTTATAATCTGCTATGCGAAAAACCTGAAAAAAGAAAATCTAAACATTCAAATATATTACAGAAAGATGTTAGCAATTCAGTAGACTGATCATATAAGAAAAGAAGGGGTTCTACGTTGAATCGCAGCTGACAGGAATATGTGGAGAACACTCATAAGAAGTGACAGGATGATGGAACATACATGTTGACATCATGGATTAACTTTAGTGGTACAGCTGCTCTAGTGGAGACAGAGACTGAAATATATGCAGCAAATTACGGAGGGCCCAAGGTGTAAGAGTTTCTCTGAGATGAAGAGGGTGCCCAGGAGATAAAGTACTAGAAGGGAGCTACAAATTACTCACAAAACACATCAGCCCAAATAAGCGAAGCGAAAATTGTAGTGAAGAGAGATAACTTACCACTCTGCGCAAACTCTCAGTGCCATAATGCCAAATAACAAAATGCTGCCTACATATCCAAAAAGCCGGCAAGTGTCATTCCCGCCGACTCCAGAGGACTTCTTTCATAAGTCCTCCGTTAGAAACGGGCCACACTAGGTGACAAAGTGCTCTCGAGATACCATCTGCTGCTCAGAGAACTGGTCACTGAATAAAGTTCAACAACAAACGTACTCCGAATTAACCTTGATGATTCCGACAGAGGCAAGCGGTAGAAGGGAGGGACATCATCAAAACTTATTGCAATAACAGGGACATCGAAATTCGTTTCCTCAAATCGACGTAAGAAATCTACTGAATTCCTGATATGATGTGCACAATAACGTAGTAGAGGGCGCAAGAGTGTGGCAGGGTGCTCTGTCGCACAAAAGATCAGAGCAACTGTATAGCTGAAGATAAGCCGAATGTAAAAATTACCGTGCGTATCGATCTCTTGCTGCATTCGTGTCTTGAAAAGTGTAAAGGGTTAACATGTCGAAGCATCGGCGTGTCTCAAGGACGCTTCCAGACTGATTCTCGTGTATTATTTTAGCTTTTAATATGCCAGGCTATGCTAAAATATCACTTTCCATCCCATGCCAATATTCAACCGTTTACATCTCACCTTCTGTGTTCGTTTTCAGTTACCCCTCTACGTGACCGAAAAATGTTAATGTCATCCTCAGCCGAATCTTGTTGTTAAAGCAGATACAGTTTCACACTGATAATATTCGGTCAACGAAGAATTTTCTTTCCTGTAGTAAAAATTTCAAATATTTACAGAAGTATATGTCGTTTTAGTGAAAGTGTACTGGCGTTTTATTACAGCAGCTAATGCAGAGAGGATGAAAAAACAGCAAATACTCAGTGTACCGTGTCGTTTGAGTAGCATATTAATTTTTGATGCTCATAAACAATGTAGAGAGCGTGTATAGCTTTCAAATCACATATACTACGGTCTGCAGTTAATAACTCCAATCTTTACTACGTTTACCACTAGGCTATTGTATGGAGAACACTGGTTGACAGAACATGCCGGAGAAATCATCGATTGCCGGCCGAAGTGGCCGCGCGGTTCTGGCGCTGCAGTCTGGAACCGCGAGACCACTACGGTCGCAGGTTCGAATCCTGCCTCGGGCATGGATGTGTGTGATGTCCTTAGGTTAGTTAGGTTTAACTAGTTCTAAGTTCTAGGGGACTAATGACCTCAGCAGTTGAGTCCCATAGTGCTCAGAGCCATTTGAACCATTTAGAAATCATCGATTAAATTTTACTGTTGAAAGTAGTATCGCAAATAAGACATTAAATTTGAAGCCGATATACAGGCACAAAATCAAGCCTGTACACAGGCATATTAACTCTTTCTAATGTGTGGCAGCCTGAAGAATGCGAATACCATAATTATAGCAAATCTGCATCCAGTATTATGACTCGATGCGACGATCATAGTAAACCGGGGTGACGTACATATTAATGCACGGAACTGGCATTTGGGAGTTTCATACAAGCCCCAACCATCGCTAGAGTAGGGGTGGTCCATCATAAAGTTCTTTATATTTTCTTAAACTCTACGCTATTCATCACAAGGCTAACTGAACATACGTGTACCCATAAGTATGTTTATTTTCTACATCAGTGCCAAACTCTTAGACACTTTGTAGAATACTTTTGCCCTATAACTGTAATTATGTCTGGTACCTTTTATTTTGGAAGACTACTTAAAGACTAACTAAATACTGTCACCGAAAAATGTCATTGAAGGAGACATTTATTGAGGAACTGTTGGGAGAACAGCATCTTAGCTGGAGAGATATGGGTATGGTATTAAAGAATAAACACCAGATGGAATTCTCACTAAGGAATCCTAATGATAATTCCGCCAAGAAAGCTATTACATTGCTAGTTAGTGAACGTAATATGCAAATTAAAGTCATTTGTCACGTGTGATAACAGCGCACTCTTGATGCTACATTAGGACTACATACGAACTACAGCCGGACATATACTTTACAATGTTATTGCAGTGACACTATAGGAGTTCCACGTATTGTCCTGCTTTCGATCCACGGTTCACAAATGACTGGGACAGGGGAGGGAGGAACTTGCACACAAATGGAAGTGAAGTGCTGGGAACAACATCCAGCAAATATACTGACTAGCACTGTGGAAACATTCGATATAATTAAACTAATATTTGATTGGAAGAACACAAATGCAATTGACTTCTCAAATAATTGAGAGATTGCAGGGCACTCTCACTTCTGATCTGGTGTAGGGAATACGATCTACGGCGATTTGACTTCATACATTGTGATGAAATGGTGAGCAGCAGTTTATGGTCTTGTCTGCGTGCTCTAGGGAAAGAAATATGGTAAGCCTTACCTGCGTTCAAAGGAACAGGGTGCCAACTTAAACGACTGCAGTAAAAGCACAGTATTGTTGGGGGGACAAAACGCATTTTTTTCCGGAGAACGATGAAGAGACATTTCCACACGGCCCCGTGCTGTGGCCATATTGTGCAGAAACATATTAGCTTTGGCGCCAGACGTCCACCAGGTTTACGACCTAGCGCCGAAAAGTCCCCAACAGCGCATTGCAGGCAATGTTAGCGAGCAAGCCGCCAAAATAAATATAAATGTTCTGCAAATGTCCGTGAGACAGGGAAACAGACGTCCAGACTCTTTTGTCAATGCGAGATTATGGTCATTCTTTGCAAACTTTGAAATGGATGAAACAGGGGAGATAACAAGCTGTTTATGGAGGGCTTGTGCTTCCACCCTGAATTGTGTAAGCAAAAGACACAGCAAACGTGTGGGAAAGAGGCCTTGAAGCTTAATTTTTTCCCTTTTCTGCCAAAAAACTTTAAGTCTCTGATTGGTCAAATCGGTTTGCAGTGCAAAGGCCATTCACCGAACGTAGAATGCGGGGCTCCAGCTAGTGATTGGCTTGTGTGAAATTAGGGGAAGTCAAAAAAGAGAAATGTGCTTTAGGAACCAAGCTTATGAGGAAACAGAGAGAAAGAGAGATCGACAGTGTGGTACAACACTCTTGTACAAGTCTCTTGTACTGGCGCTTCGTTACTAAAGAACTGCAGGTCCCTACCTAAACAATGAGACTTGTGTCCTTTGCTAGGGCGCGACTTAGAGACTGTGCCAGTCACCTTCTGAACCATCAGAGGTACAGCTTATATCATCACAGTCATAACGAGTGATGCATGGGTGTACGTATTTGACTTGAGTCGGCTGTCTAAACATTTGACGTATTCCGACATGCACAGTTGTAGCACGGAGTCAAATTGGTTTGGCATACCAGCAAATGGGTCCACCTGCACACTGGAATCCGTTAGGGTTTCAGAGGCTGTTAGGAAAGTACACGCGTTCTCAATTAACCGAATGCGAGACAGTGTCCTTGCATTTTTCGGGAACGCGCATTTAATAACAGATTACCACCATCCATGACTTCAGTCGCCGAACGCATTGTACTGTGCCGCCTTCACCAGTAGGATGGTGAAGTATTCGCTGCTGCAAAGTAGGGCTCTAATATATATATCTCAGCACCCTGTTTTTTGGAACCATATTTTTCCTTTTTTTGTATGGTAGAGTAAAGATGCTTGGTGGTGGCGTAATTTGATGCCATAACCTGGATTCACGTGTATGAAGTGAGATAGAGCAAGTAGTATTCGGGTTAGTGTCGTTTGTCGATCCCCAGCAGATCACTTTGTCCACCATAGATCCCATTTTAGTAAGGCTTGTGTTAAATAAATATTTTTTGTATGATGTTTCTTCAATAATTGTGTTGTGGTGTCTTGTTTAAGATCAATAACTCGATTGTGAATTAGACTACAACTTCTCCCTGAGTTCTGATTAACAGTTCCTTCACATTTTTCTGGCAGTCTAGATCAGAAACATAAGGAGTAGTTTTTTCATTTGGTGTCAACTGCGTGGATCTTTTACTTCATTAACAGTAATCGTCCTTCATAATAATGACAGTAAATTTCTGCCCGCAGAGATTCCATTAACGGCGACGTCAGCATATAAACATTCATCACACAGCTGATAGCTTTCTTATAGTAACGATTATTTTATTGACAGTTATATAATTGGTTTTTGATTTGTAATTACCACTGTTCTTCCTCGATCTGACTTTTGACTATATTTTTAGACCTGAAGCCCGGCAGTGCTTCCTTTTCAAGGTGATTTGGGAAACATCTACGTAGACTGATGAGCCAACACTTTACGACCAAAGCTCACCTCAAGATTTAATGTCACCTACTTGCGGTTCAGAAACATGGTGCTTGAAGGGAAGCGTGTCAGTGGAACAGAGAAGAATAGGGAATAACTCTATCCACGATACGGGCTGAAAATGGAGAACTTAATTGACTTCATATAGTTCAGCAAAGGACAGGTTATTATGGCGTGGCGCATGGAAATGAGCATCGCGGCATTTCGTGTGTTAGTGTTGCGAGCATCTGTGGACGGTGATTTCAGGGTTATGAAACCCTGAGTAGGCGACGTGAATCCACGTCACACAATGTGGTGGTCGGAGGCTTTCCTCCTCTGTGAAGCAAGATAGGTATAGAACTGTGGCAGATCTGATGACAGAATATTAGGCCTGTGCATGCGCATGTGTTTGAGGAGGCATCGTTGAGTGCACGCTGGTGAACATTGAGATTCGCAACAGACGACCTTTTATATGGCCTCACCTTGGCCCAATGACATCGTCAGTTATGGCTGGAGTAGGCAATGGATCATCGATAGGGTGACCTTCACATGGACTGCTAAGGGACCTGTCAGCGTGGACTAGGTGAAAATTACTGGGGACCACCAGCACCAATTCTTGCTTCATGTCTCCCGCAACGACAGTTGCTCCTTCCTGCGTTATGTCTATCTCTAAGGATAAAAATCGTGTTAAAGTGGTCAGAGGAGTAATGTAGTAAATTAATATTGATGTTTTTGTCATGAAATTCCCCTGAAGAGGACTGCAGCAAGCCGGTCGAATCGTCGGCAAATCAGTTGTTTTAGTTTGTTTACAATTACGCGGCCTAATACCTAAAACTACTTCTATGTCACGGTCTAAAGCAGTGCTTAGCTGCAGGCCTCCACCTTTATTAGGAGTGTAGGCAGAAATTTTTAGCTCGAACGCTTCTTTTACGAGGCCTTTTTACAAATATTTCGTCCGGTTGAAAACAGACGTCTCGTCGAAAGCAATTACATGTCCGTTTTCCAGAGCATGTTTTGCTACCAATGATTTATCAGGATAGAGCACATGCAAACACAGGTTACACACGGCGCTGTTCAGTAACACCCACAGTCTGTTTGACATAAAACTGCACACATCCATTCGGTACTGTATTTGGCCCTGGCATTCTGATCTCTTCATTACTTTTTGAATTGTGGGATTAATTGTTGGATTTTTGCTGAAAGGAATGTCTGATCTTTCCTGTTAGTAAGCCAAGGAACGGCGTGCTCGGTGGCTTCCTACTTACGTGTCTTTGGAGAAAGCGCAGCTCTAAAACCAGGATAACAGAAATCTCACGACAACGGCCGAGGAGGATTCGGCCGAAGCGTTCATGGAGATTCAACCACTTGACGTGGCTGGAAGGTAGGGAAAATTTTACAGCTACACATCGCCGTGAAGGCATGTATTCAGAATGTTTATGTTCTTGGAAGTTTTGCGCCCTGGCAAGCTAATTCTTCGAGTGAAGCAGTTGATATTTCACAGAACGTCTGTCGTATTTCTCCTGCATGAGCTCTTTGTGACCGTGTGCCGTTGCCTTTGTCGTCAGATAAGCAGTGCGATGTTCCTTCACAGACTAATTTCTTTAATTAGCCGATAGGAACTCTAGTGAGCTGTGTCAGAGCCACCAGTGACAAAGGGAGGGGGAGGGGGGAAGAAAAGGGTGAAGGGGCGGTTGCGAAGTAAGGGAACGCGTTGATAGGTCACTGACACATCAGCAGAATGGGAGCTGCTCGACACAGACTTTACTATTCATGCACGAATAAGCACGTTTTGTAAAATTTAAATTCTTTGTTGATTATGAAACAGTGTTAATGAGCTGACAGTTTTCGCGAAAATTTGACATGAGCAAGTACGTTTATAGATTAAAATGCAGTGATCAGCGATAAATCGCGTGTAATGTAGCTGTATTTTTCTTCTAGTTGCATCGATTTACTATTTTTGCTATTAAAACTTATAAGTAATGTGCTATAAATGACAATTTGCCGATGACTGTTACACGCTCCGACTGGCTCATACGTCTGCTTTACGTCTTACCAAGATACAAAACTGATTCAACTTAATAAGCTCTAAACTTGATTACGTTAAGCGGTGTGTGTACGATAATGTCCAATGCAGTTGGAATTTTCTAATTTCAAAATCTTGTTACGAGTCTATGGTAGAACACCTAACAAAAAATGGTTCAAATGGCTCTGAGCACTATGGGACTCAACTGTTGTGGTCATAAGTCCCCTAGAACTTAGAACTACTTAAACCTAACTAACCTAAGGACATCACACACATCCATGCCCGAGGCAGGATTCGAACCTGCGACCGTAGCGGTCGTGCGGTTCCAGACTGTAGCGCCTTTAACCGCTCGGCCACTCCGGCCGGCTAACACCTAACAGAAATAGATTATCTGCCGGTATCGAATATTCTGAGTAAACAGTAGACTAGTGGCTCCCTTGATCATTCATCTTAACGCTTGCTCTCTGACATGAATTGTTGTTTACAGTCACTGAGATGTCATCACTTGTTCCAGGTTCTGAGTGTGCACATAATATGACGAACAGAGACTCCTGTTCTGAGAATTTCCCTGAGGAGCTCGCCCATATGCAAACAGCCTTCTGGGATGTGTATTCTCCGCCCTCAGGATTAATACGATATAATTTTTTTTTTTTTTTTTTGAGGTATGCTCCATTAAATGTCAGGTTGAGGTGGTACTCGTAGTCCTTATAGCACTGCAGACTTCGGTTCGGCGAAGAATGAATTATTTGGTGGAAGTTTGGAGCATGTAAAATACTTTACCAATAAAGTATCATTTACAGTATTTTCTTATGCTACTTTTCCTACACCTGTTTACTGATCTGAAGATGGTTGTAGAAAACATCCGAAACTTGACACGTGTCGCTCAAAATAGCGGTCTAGGCATAACGTGCTTCTTTATTTAAAACATTTACTATTTAATAAAATACATGTGATTAAAGTTGGAAGAACAGGCTGGGTAGTCCTTTCAATGAATATACTATCGGTTCAACAACTCCTCCGGCCGGAGCGGCCGTGCGGTTCTAGGCGCTACAGTCTGAAGCCGAGCGACCGCTACGGTCGCAGGTTCGAATCCTGCCTCAGGCATGGATGTGTGTGATGTCCTTAGGTTAGTTAGGTTTAATTAGTTCTAAGTTCTAGGCGACTGATGACCTCAGAATTTAAGTCGCATAGTGCTCAGAGCTATTTGAACCATTTTTTTTTCCAACAGCTCCTCCACTTCTCCAGTACGATGCTATAATGCACTGTCATACATACACACCCGACTAAGAGCCATGTCCCACCTTTTTCAGTATCCAGAGGGCCATCAAAATACCGATCACTTCAGCGTAATTATTGTCTTTGAATGAAAATGTTATTTCTGTTCGTGTCATTGGGTGCTTCCTTCCGTTACCTTCCGCACTATCCTAAAGCACTTCCTTCGATGTATGGTCGATCGAGCTATGATACTTGAGAGTGATACAGCATGCGGAATTTACATTCGTCCTTAAGTTTAGCCCACCATTGGATGTGAGCCGTCTTTGTGGAAAACGAATCCCAGATAAACAATATAGTATTGGACAAAAAGTGGATTTCCATTCTAATAACAGATTATGCCAATTTTTTTATCAACTTTTCATTTCTGCCATGGATCTACTTGACATCTTGTGCGTGAGGGTCAGCGTAAAATGAACATATTTTACAACAAGAAGATTTTTAAAATCTGAAGATTGCTGCAAAGACTGTTGAAACCGCTTGCCTTAAATAAAGAAATACTATATGTGAGCTTGGCTGTTGAATGGTTTTTAACAATTAAAACGAATCGCCCTTCACTCCTCTCAAAATGAGAAAATTCAAACAAGTATGTGTCAGCAATACGTATGTGACATGGCCTTTTGCACAATGTGCTTTGTGTTTTTAAATATTTCAGCAGTGACAAATCTTTTTCAATTTGCTGATTTTTTTCCAGTTGACATCTTGTGCTTCAGGTTCAGCGTAAAATGTACATGTTTTACAACAGAGAGGTTTTTAAGACCTGAAGATGACTGCAAAGTAGGTCGAAACAGGTTTCTTAAATAAAGTTATATTTTACTCGATCTTCGCCGTTTAATGGTTTTTAGGAATGAAAGGAAACTTATACGCTACCTAAGGACTTTTCTGTGGCACCAGAATATCGTTGCACCTGTTCCGTCTGAAACATCAGGGCGACCGCAGACAGACGCGTGTCTGGAAGGCAGAGCGGCGCCAAAGTATACTCCGTCTTCACCGCCGCCCCCATCGATCGCAGTCGGAGGGCCTGGGGAGCGCTCTCCTCTGAAAGCTGGCGGACCGCGCCACACACCATATAGCAGAAACACCCACAGAGCCCAACATGTTCGGTCACATAAGCCCGAACTCACGAGAGCTGCACGTATGCAGAAAAAAATTCTCTTCAGAGAATAAAGGAAGCATAATATCTGTTCAAATATACGACCAGGCTCCAAAGATATGGGGTTGGGCATCAGGTTAAAACGGTATCTAAAACGAATGACATGGCATAAAAATATCGAGAAATAATTTAAATTTTGAGTCGACAGGCTAGTACCAGTTTCCCAAATAACTAGCGATAAGAGTATCATATTTACACGAATCTGAATTCTTATAAAACGAGGGGTTTGTATCTGCCATTCAATACTAATAATTCATTCCCACCTCAGGAATATGTTTTGAAAAATTAAATTAAAAAAGACAGCTACAAGTCCTTAATACTCAGTGATTTCATTTTTACTTATTGGTGTTCGAAGCATCAACCATCTTCATTGACTTACATTTTTTCTCTACATTTAAATTTTGAGTCGACAGGCTAGTACCAGTTTCCCAAATAACTAGCGATAAGAGTATCATATTTACACGAATCTGAATTCTTATAAAACGAGGGGTTTGTATCTGCCATTCAATACTAATAATTCATTCCCACCTCAGGAATATGTTTTGAAAAATTAAATTAAAAAAGACAGCTACAAGTCCTTAATACTCAGTGATTTCATTTTTACTTATTGGTGTTCGAAGCATCAACCATCTTCATTGACTTACATTTTTTCTCTACATTTTTAAAGCTCTAAGAAAACTGTATCAATGGTTCAGAATGGAGTGCTTCTGCTGTTAGGAATAGCAAGTTTGTGGTGCTGTAATTAAATTATTATGAAGTTGTGTAGCGATGATTCTGTTGAGTAAGAAGGAGAGGTACCAAGTGTAACTGCTTACAGTTCAAAGCGATTAGTTGTTCCCAACGTACGCTGAGAATATCTCTTGGACTCGAGCCGTTGTATCACATTTTGTTTACATTTATGTTTACGAACAACTGCAAATTGAAGCACAGATTAAATAAAATTAAACTTGACATGAGTGCTCACGTAAGTTTATATGCGTAGCATATTCTTTTGTGAAATATCTCATTAACACTCACTAATACAAGTAACGTCTTAGTACTCTATCTGCAAATCGGATATGTCAGAATAACGCAAATAAACCCCTACTTGACAAGAAGAATTTGAGAAAGCGATTGTAAACGAAACCAGGAATCAGACCTACAGACCTCAGTTTTGTACATTATAGGTAAAAGATAAAGGTGAACCGCTAATCTGGCTTTACTGTACTTTCAACTCCGGGCACACTAAATGTAGAGCTCAACTTGTTTTAACAGTAAAGTACGTCGTGTATGTAATGAAACGCTCGCTTTCCAACACGATCAATGCATGCATCAGACCAGAGGGATTGATGTGTCGTACTGATAAATGGGCTCATACTGCTAAGGTCATATTGAAATCACATACCCATCCAAATCGTGAAGTTTGTTTTGCTTCGTCCTCAACTTGTGGGTGCTTAATTTTTTTTTTCAGACAATGTGTTTCATTACAGTATACTACAATTAATAATGGAAAAAATGTGATGCAATCATCCTGTTAATTTTATCACGTCAACTTTTCTTGGTTTTAGTTAATATGTTGAGAGATACAAGACTGGTGCTCTAGTCGGATTAGGTGGACTGTGAGTGCTGTAGCGCATTTCTTCTACCTGGCGATGCGTGTGGAGCGGATCTTCCAGCATTCCCTGGTGGCAGACGTAAAATACCTGAAAGCACGTTCCGATTCTGTAGCTATGAGGAATAGTTTTGAAACCTTCTGGCGTTAACGGCAACGAATATGATGGTCAATGAGCGTAGAACAATTTTCACAAGCAGTCTCCTAGTGAGAGTTTCAGTGCCTCCCATCTAACTTAGTCGCTAAAAGGACCACATAAGTAGGATTTCCCTCCTTTGATTCTGCAGACTACCACGGATCAGTTCCTACATATCTGAGCAGACAACTTGGTTTATTCATCCAGCCAATCACATTACGTTTCTTAGCAATTTTCCTTGCTGTTGCGTAACGTCCGTTTTCCGCTCTACTCGAAACGTATATTTGTCAGTTTAACTGTAGGCATTGATTTCAGATATTAGGTGATGTTTAGTTTCCCAGATATCTGCAACCTACGTACACTTGTGGACTTGTAAATGTTTCAGATCCCTTCAGCGGTCTACACTGTAAAAGTATCTTCCCAACAGGCCAGCATTGTGCATGCCCTTATGGTCTGTAAAAGTATCATCCGGTGACTTCCTCTCTCTCTCCTAGGCAAGATTACTGTCTTCTAGCACACGAACATCACAAAAAGGAGGCCACAATGTATTCCAGCAACCTCTTATTATCGTGACAGGGTGGAGCCGATATAATTATGGTTGCTTTCCGCAAGGATTCGCCAACTGCAGCAGCCATTTTACGCACAAGTTTCTCCTCCAATCTGTCTAAGATTTAGTTGTTTCGTATACCTTTAGTCGTTCATCACCAAATGCTGCTCTAGCTACAGTTCGTCGTCAAAGTATGATGTTGACAACAAAAATCAAGGTTCCACTGGTGTCAGTGTAGGCAGTGGAGCTATCCACAAAAAAACTCAAACACACACACCTATAAAACTATTGAAATGACAACAATTCTGTGTAATATATATATATATATATATATATATATATATATATATATATATATATATATATATATATATATATATGTGTGTGTGTGTGTGTGTGTATAAGTAGGCTGTTTAGGTTTTTATGTTGGTAACACCATGTAGCGCTCTGTATGAAAATCACTGAATGTGCTGCGTGCAGTCTGTGGCTGGTTGACATTGTTGAAATATTGGCTATTATAGTGTTGGGCAGTTGGAGGTGAGCCACCAGCAGTGGAGGATGTGGGGAGAGAAATGGTGGAGTTTTGAGAGCAGATGATCTGGACGTGTGTCCATCAGAAAGAGTAAATTTGTAAGACGATTTTATGAGCTGATATACACTCCTGGATATTGAAATAAGAACACCGTGAATTCATTGTTCCAGGAAGGGGAAACTTTATTGACACATTCCTGGGGTCAGATACATCACATGATCACACTGACAGAACCACAGGCACATAGACAGAGGCAACAGAGCATGCACAATGTCGGCACTAGTACAGTGTATATCCACCTTTCGCAGCAATGCAGGCTGCTATTCTCCCCTGGAGACGATCGTAGAGATGCTGGATTTAGTCCTGTGGAACGGCTTGCCATGCCATTTCCACCTGGCGCCTCAGTTGGACCAGCGTTCGTGCTGGACGTGCAGACCGCGTGAGACGACGCTTCATCCAGTCCCAAACATGCTCAATGGGGGACAGATCCGGAGATCTTGCTGGCCAGGGTAGTTGACTTACACCTTCTAGAGCACGTTGGGTGGCACGGGATACATGCGGACGTGCATTGTCCTGTTGGAACAGCAAGTTCCCTTGCCGGTCTCGGAATGGTAGAACGATGGGTTCGATGACGGTTTGGATGTACCGTGCACTATTCAGTGTCCCCTCGACGATCACCAGTGGTGTACGGCCAGTGTAGGAGATCGCTCCCCACACCATGATGCCGGGTGTTGGCCCTGTGTGCCTCGGTCGTATGCAGTCCTGATTGTGGCGCTCACCTGCACGGCGCCAAACACGCATACGACCATCATTGGCACCAAGGCAGAAGCGACTCTCTTCGCTGAAGACGACACGTCTCCATTCGTCCCTCCATTCACGCCTGTCGCGACACCACTGGAGGCGGGCTGCACGATGTTGGGGCGTGAGCGGAAGACGGCCTAACGGTGTGCGGGACCGTAGCCCAGCTTCATGGAGACGGTTGCGAATGGTCCTCGCCGATACCCCAGGAGCAACAGTGTCCCTAATTTTCTGGGAAGTGGCGGTGCGGTCCCCTACGGCACTGCGTAGGATCCTACGGTCTTGGCGTGCATCCGTGCGTCGCTGCGGTCCGGTCCCAGGTCGACGGGCACGTGCACCTTCCGCCGACCACTGGCGACAACATCGATGTACTGTGGAGACCTCACGCCCCACGTGTTGAGCAATTCGGCGGTACGTCCACCCGGCCTCCCGCATGCCCACTATACGCCCTCGCTCAAAGTCCGTCAACTGCACATACGGTTCACGTCCACGCTGTCGCGGCATGCTACCAGTGTTAAAGACTGCGATGGAGCTCCGTATGCCACGGCAAACTGGCTGACACTGACGGCGGCGGTGCACAAATGCTGCGCAGCTAGCGCCATTCGACGGCCAACACCGCGGTTCCTGGTGTGTCCGCTGTGCCGTGCGTGTGATCATTGCTTGTACAGCCCTCTCGCAGTGTCCGGAGCAAGTATGGTGGGTCTGACACACCGGTGTCAATGTGTTCTTTTTTCCATTTCCAGGAGTGTATATATTATGACTTTTGAACACTATTAAGGTAGATGCATTGTTTGTTCTGTAACAAAATCTTTCATTTGCTAACTATGCCTATCAGTAGTTAGTGCCTTCAGTAGTTAGAATCTTTTATTTAGCTGGCAGTATTGGAGCTCGCTCTATTGCAGTAGTTCGAGTTGCCCTAAAAAATTGTGTGTTAGTTAAGCACAGTCATTTATAATTTTTCTAAGGGGACGTTGCATATGATCCTGGCAGGGTCACCATATGTAACGTCGCCTCAGAAAAATTATAAATGACTGTGTTTAACTGACACACAATTTTTTAGCGCAACGCACTCTGACTTTCAGTAATCCCTACAAAAGAATGGCCCTGACTAACATTCACCTATACCTTTCACGAATCACTTACCTCACAAAAATCTTCGTTACTCGAATTACCGCAATACAGCGAGCGCTAACACTGCCAGCTAAATAACAGATTCTAACTACTGAAGGCACTAACTACTATAGGCATAATTAACAAATGAAAGATTTTGATAAAGAACAAACAATGTATTTACCTTAATAGTGTTCCAAAGTCATATAATATATATCATGACGTCCAGTCTTACAAATTTACTCATTCTGATGGACACACGTCCAAATCGTCCGCTCTCAAAACTCCGCCATCTCTCTCCCCACATTCACCACTGCTGGCGGCTCACCTCTAACTGCCCAACACTACAATAGCGAATATTTCAACAATGCCAAACAGCCGCAGACTGCACACAGCACAGTCAGTGATTTTCATACAGAGCGCTTCGTGGTGTTACCAACTTAAAAATCTAAAAAGCCTACTTACATATGTTTTCAGTGCCACTTAAGTAATCAACTTCAAGAGACCGTTGTATAGCATTCCTTGCCAGTAACAAAAAAATGGTTCAAATGGCTCTGAACACTATGGGACTTAACATCTGTGGTCATCAGTCCCCTAGTACTTAGAACTACTTAAACCTAACTAACCTAAGGACATCACACACATCCATGCCCGAGGCAGGATTCGAACCTTCGACCGTAGCAGTCACGCGGTCCCGGACTTGCCAGTAACAGTCTCTTACCGAGTCCAGATAGAACACTACGCGTTCCTGTAACTACCACACCTCAGATCAGGAGGTCAGTAGGTGACGAGGTTGGATATATGTGTTTCGGTTACAAGTATCTGAGACGAAGCTCTGCGAGCTGGTGAGTGTTTCAGTCTTACATCCGAGGGCCTCAGTGAAACTGTGGTGCCAGCCGGGGTAGCCGAGCGGTTCTAGGCGCTTCAGTCTGGAACCGCGCGACCGCTACGGTCGCAGGTTCGAATCCTGCCTCGGGTATGGATGTGTGTGATGTCATTAGGTTAGTTAGGTTTAAGTAGTTCTAAATTCTAGGGGACTGATGACCTCAGAAATTAAGTCCCATAGTGCTCAGAGCCATTTGAACCATTTTTACCATTTTTTTGAAACTGTGGTATCTGTAATAATATTTTACTAACATCACTGGTACAATGATTACTGTCTTCTCCAACGTGCAGGAAACGGGACTCGCAGCTCGCTAAGGCTTCCGTGAGGGATGTTAGGCAGTAGCTCAAGTGGCTTGTGGCAGGTGAAGCACGTTGTCCGACAGCCAGGTGACGCTGGGTGTGGTGGCACTGGCCAGCGACGGTGCCCGGGGAACCGCCTCTGTAAATACGTTGGGTTTCAGGTGGCCGCGGTGGTTTAGCCGAGCGGTCTAAGCGTTGCCGTCATGGACTGTGCGGCTGATCCCGGCGGAGTTTCGAGTTCTCACTCGGCCATGGGTGTGTGTGTTTGTCCTTAGGATAATTTAGGTTAAGTAGTGTGTAAGCTTAGGGACTGATGAGCTTAGCAGTTAAGTCCCATAATGTTTCACATTTTTTGGACTCAGTGGACTCGAAGATGTACGCACGTTTTACCTTAGTCACAGCATATTCCGGCTGATGGCTGCCTTGAAGACGGAACCCTAAGGCTCCCTCAGCACACACAGCGTACAGGCAAGAAGGTGATGCACGTACAGTATGGGAGGTGGCACTTAGGTGTCTCCCAGCAAGCAGAAGATGGCAGCTAGCAGTCGGACAGTGTGGCTCTTCTTCAGAGGAAGGCCCAGTAGGTCCGTTTTCATCAGTCACTGCTTGTGACCCGTCAGTAGCAACTGTTTGGAGCTATGAAGTTCCACTGCAGCTGACAGGCTGCGGTCTTAATTGAAGTCTTGAAACAGGAAGCTGGCATCAGACCACAGTTCGCCAGGAGAGACTGGAGAGCCTGTCATTTAGACAGGAAAATTGCTGTAGATAGAACGACCGTTCACTGAGGAGGGTATGTCTGAAACAGGGATATTTAAAGACAAACATCACGTCATTGTTGCAAGTATGGCGGTCATTTACCCTCATTTAGCCAGAGGTGTCAGCGGTTCTATCTGCGCAGTGGCGGCGCAGCTACGTTTTTTTTTTTTTTTTCATATCTCTGCATTTCTCATCAGCACTAGGACGCATTTCATCAGTGGAGGCTCGATGTTGACGTTATTACTCAGTGTTACAAAGTTTGCAGAACGACGTTCTGGATGCCATCATACCGTTCCGTTTGCGGTAGTGGTTGTGGCTTTGCTCTCTGTGTGGTAGTGAGTTACTGGTTTATCTCTGCTTTTGCCTTATTGGCAGTCTTTGCTTGATCTAAATTATGATTCTGACAAACGATCTGAGTCATTCTAGGTTCCTTTGGATGCGGTGCCGAACAATGGCTACGAAAAATTTTTATGGCATCAGTTTTTGTTTATTTTGTGTAGTTTTAGGGTGCAATAACAACTGACATCATAAGCGCCCATATCAGAACCTTACATCGTCAAGAGGTAAAAGAACTTAAAAGCCACTATACGTTAAGTCCGATAGACGGAAGGAAAGCGAGCTAAGAACAAGGATTCCTCCTGGAGAAAGTTCCACAAAATAAGCTTAAGAGACAGCGGAGGTCCCGAACCAAAGATTAAATGTCCTTCGCCATATTGCTATGACGGATAATAAGTAAAATGCGGTCGACAACACGCGCGTCGTTCGCCGATAACTCAAACGGCATACATACATCAGAACGTAAGTGGTTTAAAAAGAAAAGGGAATTACGTCAGGTAATGGCGAACCGTCGAGGGTTGACGACGATGAGCACAAAGTGGGGGAGGATGACCACTTAACAAATGGCGATGGCTAAAACGACAATGCCCAAGCTAACTACAATTATCTCCTCGCAGCTTCAGGTCCAAGACTAGTTCGACAAAACCGCTGGGAGAGCTATAATTCTCTGGAGCTTGTTCCCCTAAAGACCAGTGGTGATGCCAAAGTGACACAACCTGCCGACAGATGGAAACACGGAGATCATTCGAAAGGATGGAAGAGCTAGCGGACCGAAGGAGGAGGACTGCAGCCTTGGCAGCAGCGTCAGCAGCCTAATTTCCCGCCAGACGGACGTGACAAGGGACTCACACGAACATCACAGTGGCTCGCTCAACAGTGAGGATGTGAGACATTTCTCGAACATGTTGCACTAAAGTACGAACTATGTACACTACTTAGAGCCTCGGATGGGCACTCAGAGAATCGGAGCATATAACACAATTAAAAAGCCTGTGCCACACGATAAACTAGGATTGATAAAGGGCGAGGAGCTCTACTGTAAATACTGTGCAGGGTTCCAGAACCCGATACTGAAAGTCGACGGTGCCAGTGTCGAAGGCATATAAATCACCACTTTCAGAGCGAAATCCAACAGTGTACACAAAGGAGCTATCGCTAAGTTACGTACGAGTGTTGAGAAACTTACATCGATAGTCGAATCTGAAGTACACTACTGGCCATTAAAATTGCTACACCAAGAAGAAATGCAGATATAAACGGGTATTCATTGAACAAATATATTATACTAGAACTGACATACGATTACATTTTCACGCAATTTGGGTGCATAGATCCTGAGAAATCAGTACCCAGAACAACCACCTCTGGCCGTAATAATGGCCTTGACACGCCTGGGCATTGACTCAAACAGAGCTTGGATGGCGTGTACAGGTACAGCAGCCCATGCAGCCTTAACACGATACCACAGTTCATCAAGAGTAGTGACTGGTGTAATGTGACGAGCCAGTCACTCGGCCACCATTGACCAGACGTTTTCAGTTGGTGAGTGATCTGGAGAATGTGCTGGCCAGAGTAGCAGTCAAACATTTTCTGTATCCAGAAAGGCCCGTACAGGACCTGCAACATGCGGTCGTGCATTATCCTGCTGAAATGTAGAGTATCGCATTGATCGAATGAAGGATAGAGCCACGGGTCGTAACACATCTAAAATGTAGCGTCCACTGTTCAAAGTGCCGTCAATGCGAACAAGAGGTGAACGAGACGTGTAACCAATGGCACCCCATACCATCACGCCGGGGGATACGCCAGTATGGCGATGACGTATACACGTTTCCAATATGCGTTCACCACGATGTCGCTAAACACGAATGCGACCATCATGATGCTGTAAACTGAACCTGGATTCATCCGAAAAATGACGTTTTGCAATTCGTGCACCCAGGTCTGTCGCTGAGTACACCATCGCAGGCGCTCCTGTCTTTAATGCACCGTCAAGAGTAACCACTGCCATGGTCTCCGAGTTGATAGTTCATGTTGCTGGAAACGCTGTCGAACTGTTCGTGCAGATGGTGCACTCAGCCTCGTGATGCCTCTTGCATACGTCCCCATCTGTTGACTCAGTGATCGAGACGTGGCTGCACGATCCGTTACAGCCATGCGGATAAGATGCCTGTCATCTCGACTGCTAGCGATACGAGGCCGTTGGGATCCAGCACGGCGTTCCGTATTACCCTCCTGAACGCACCGATTCCATATTCTGCTAACAGTCATTGGATCTCGACCAACGCGAGCAACAATGTCGCGATACGATAAACTGCAATCGCGATGGGCTGCAATCCGACCTTTATCAAAGTCGGAAACGTGATGGTATGCATTTCTCCTTCTTACACGAGGCATCAGAACAACGTTTCACCATGCAACGCCGGTCAACTGCTGCTTGTGTACGAGAAATCGGTTGGAAACTTTCCTTTTGTCAGCACGTTGTAGGTATCGCCACCGGAGCCGACCTTGTGTGAGTACTCGGAAAAGCTAATCATTTGCATATCACAGCATCTTCTTCCTGTCGGTTAAATTTCGCGTCTGTAGCACGTCATCTTCGTGGTGTATCAATTTTAATGGCCAGGAGTGAAGTTTCCTTAGGAAGCAAATTAAGTCCAAGGTGAACACAGGTCGCCGCACGAAGCCAAGGTCGTAAAGGGTTCATACTCATCGGTAAAGTGACAGGTAGCGTGAAGTTAACCTTTCCTGAGCAATAGCCGAAAGTGAATGGATGGGTGGTCGCACATAGCAGACAAACGGTATGTGTGTCCACTGAGGAGAACGTCACGCCGGTATGACAGCGGTAGTTCGGCAGCTTCTGTATAGAGGCTCTCAACTGGACGCATGTAAAAGGCGCCAGTGGCCAAACGGACTCCGCGGTGGTGGACTGTATTTAGACAGAGTAAGATGGGTGGACGTGCAGATGCATAAACGAAACATCCATAGTTTAGTTTCTCATGGACTAGAGATCATGCAGACGGAGGAGGATTGTCAGATCTGCAGGAAGTACCGCTTAGAACACGTAGGACACTGAGGGACCATGTGCAGAGGGGCCAGAAAGACACATGGGAGGCCCAAGAAAGTTTTCTCTCCAGCATGAGCAAAAGAAATTTCGCAGTTTCAGTAAAGGGAAGAGCAACACGTCCAAGATTAAAAATGGCGGAAAAAAACTCGTTGTGCCACCACAAATTTCTACAACCAGTTCTGTCAGTGGAAAAGCGACAGACATTGTCGATGCTCCGCAAGTAAAGACGATCGAGACCTCGCTGAAGATGCCACTCAACGAGACAGGTCTGTAGAGAATGTGCCAGCACACCTATCGTCGACTCGAATGCTCAGATATCATTTCGCCGTTTTTCCCCAGGCAGTGGAGCTGATCTCAAAAGTTTGTGTATATATTGTCCCGAATAGTTAAGAATCATCCCTGCCGTGTGGGTCGAGCATAAACCATATTTGAATCACGTTGTAAATCTAGTCGTGTGAACTACCAGTTGAAAGTCGATCGCGTTTTTCCAGAGAGATTTCATACATCTTCAACCACGACGCATCCAAAGACAGTTTTTTTCTATTATTACTCTGGAGTAAGCTATCACCTGAGTTTCAGTCTATTTTTACTAATTTAGTTCCCTGAGTAATTCGATTTAGTTACTATAGCAGTCTTTATGGCAACGGCTTTGCCGCAGTGTATACAGCTGTTCCCATGAGATCGCCGAAGTTAAGTGCTGTCGGGCGTGGTCGGCACGTGGATGGGTGACCATCCAGGCCGCCGTGCGCTGTTACCATCTTTCGGGGTGCATTCAGCCTCGTGATGCCAATTGAGGAGCTACTCGACCGAATAGTAGCGGCCTCGGTCAAGAATACCATTATAACGACCGGGAGAGCGGTGTGCTGACCCCACGCCCCTCCTATCCGCATCCTCCACTGAGGATGACACGGCGGTCGGATGGCCCCGGTAGGCCACTCTTGTTTTTTTATGTTTTTTTTTACTATAGCAGTCTTTATGCATTCTTTGAATCCCATTAAATCTGTTTGTATAAAGGTTTATCAGCTTCCTTCAATAACGCTTGAATGTTCACAGATATTATTGTCTATGTACTAGCTGGTTATGGAATTTAGTAAACACTGGAAATGTCTCGTATATTTCTGTTTTATTGACACAAAAAAGTTTTAAAAGAATTGTTCAAATGGCTCTGAGCACTATGGGACTTAACATCTGTGGTCATCAGTCCCCTAGAACCTACAACTACTTAAACCTAACTAATCTACGGACATCACACACATCCATGCCCGAGGCAGGATTCGAACCTGCGACCGTAGCGGTCACGTGGTTCCAGACTGGAGCGCCTAGAACCGCACGGCCACACCGGCTGGCTAGTTAAGTTTTAAATTAATGAAAGATGGCACTAGAGGATCAATGAAAGGAGAGTTGATCCTAGTGTGTATTGTTTCGGTATCATAACCGTCAGTCAGCAGTACATGCCTTCGTGTACCTATCACCAAAGGTATGCTTTTCCATGAAACTGTCCTTTGCCATTAATGTCCGATAAATTAGAAATATGTCTCTCGGCCTTACAATGGCTAAACTTCTCAATTCTCACTACACGATATTAATTACGGGTTCGAATCCTTTGAATGTCTGTTCAGCACATGTTTTTTAACGGGCGCTATTTGTCACTTCTCGTTTATTAGCGGAATCACCTTGACAACGAGCGGCAAAGATACTAGTGTGATAACGTCCAAACTATTTTTGGTCCCAATACTTTTAATAATTCTCATACAGCGAATAAAGTCCTAATGAAACATAAGAATTTCTGTATTGTCAATAAATCTCTTCACTGCCGTAAGTATACAATCGGAGCGTTTCGTTTAACACGTAAAATCACCATTCACTTGAATATCAATGTTCGTACACCCAACCACCTCTAATTGACTCCGTCTCTGAATTTATCCCAAAATAATCTATTATCCACCACTCCAATGTCTAACCCAGTTCTAAGATTGCAATTTAATTAGGCTTCTAGTCGCAAAATTCCGACTAGCACGGAAGAACTGCGAACACACTCGCCACCGCTGAAAACAAACACCCAAAGAAACCTTACAATGCTGCGCATTGGTTTATATATTACATTCAAAACAAAACGCAGCTCTGTTATGTGTTCCTTGGATTCCCTTTGTACAACTTTGGGTTACTCTATTTGGAATATCTATTCTTTGTAAAATTTTAACTAACTATCACTTCGAAATACTACTACCGTTTTTTTGGCTCTTAGGTCATTTCGTTTTACAGAATTTAATCTAATACTCGTTTCTGTACAACCAAAGACGTTGACGAAAACGGAGTTGGAGATGGCTGGCGGGAGGCAAGCCATAATAGTGTTAATGGCTATAACAAAGAGGACAACACTCAGGACGGAAACTTGAGGATGAACGTGTCCGGTAAGGTTGAACCCACACGGCCTTTCTAAAATTCCTGAAGGAAACGGGGCAGGCGGCATCGGAAGCCCCAGGTGTAGAGAGAACGGAGGATACCAGTTCTCCATCAGGCGTTGTGGGCTTTATCCAAATCCAAAAACACGGCCACAGTGTGGCACTTCTGGAGAAAACTGTTCATGATATGGGTTGACACGGTGACAAGATGGCCAACTGCAGAACAGCGAGCTCAAAATCCACCTTCTGCATCCGAGAATATCCTTGCCGCGCAACAGTCGTCTGTGTGGAATAGGTTCTGTGGAAAAGGGAAAATCTTAAATGGCTCTGAGCACTATGCGACTTAACTTCTGAGGTCATCAGTCGCCTAGAACTTAGAACTAGTTAAAGCTAACTAACCTAAGGACATCACACACATCCATGCCCGAGGCAAGATTCGAACCTGCGACCGTAGCGGTCACGCGGTTCCAGACTGAAGCGCCTTTAACCGCACGGCCACACCGGCCGGCTGGAAAATCTTACTGAGACAGGAGAGCTGGGACTAACAGAGCTGTGGCGGTGACTGCGACTGGAGACGAAACTGGCCCTGGGTGAAAACCTCTCTGGAATTATGGAACAGACTGTCGAAGGCACGCTGCAGGAACTCTCTGCCGGTAAAGCTGCAGAGCGCGACTTATGTAGTAACGGGCAGCGATACTAAGCTCCTCACTATTTTCCCCGCGTGATGCTTGAAGTGAAAGGTTCCGCGCCTCTAATGACCTCTGAAGCAGGTCCCTAAAATTTGCTGGTGGATTCGCTTCGCCTGAGCGTGCAAGCTGTCCCGTTCACCCTCCCATGATGAAGGAAAGTCTGTCTTGCTAGGATTTCGTCTTGGTGTCACAACAATACCGTATCCGGAATTTTTATGTTCAGGTTATAGCTGCAGTCCACCGACAAAATTTTGAGAGCCGCCCATCCATATGTTCCAAGTCTCCAGTGTAGCAATAGAATGGTTCAAATGGCTCTGAGCACTATGGGACTTAACATCTGAGGTCATCAGTCCTCTAGAACTTACAACTACTTAAACCTAACTAACATAAGGACTTCACACATCCATACCCGAGGCAGGATTCGAACCTGCGACCGTAGCAGTCTCACGGTTCCGGACTGAAGCGAATAGAACCACTCGGCCACCGCGTTCGGCGTAGTAATAGCGTAATGACGATTTAATCAGTATGTTACCCAATACCTGTGAAGAAACTTTCACAATAGTCGAAAAGAGTGTGTTAAGTAATCTGCAGTATGTGCAAAACAAATCACAAACTAATGCAACGATCTCTAGATGCAACGCTTGCTGTGTAGTGCTTACCGTCGCTGCGGTGGGAGGTCAGTATACAGTCATCGTCCCGCTGTTCCATTGCATTCAGCGAACCCATACACAAGGTGCATATCGGCCAACTCATTCACAGTAAAAAATGTTCAAATCTGTGTGAATTCCTAAGGGACTAAACTACTGAGGTCATCAGTCCCTAGACTTACACACTACTTAAACTAACTTACGCTAAGAACACATCCATACCCGACGGAGGACTCGAACCTCCGGCAGGAAGGGCCGCACAATCCGTGACATGGCACCCGACACCGCGCGGCTACTCCACGCGGCTTCAACAGTAAACGTACCCATACTGCTGCATATAACTGTTAGTGTAGGACCAACAGTTCCAGGAAAACAAACCCGACATATAGCCGAGCAATAATAAATACGAGCTTGACTAGAAAGAGTAAAATGGACATACTGTTGTTAACAGCAAGTAATAGAAGAATTTAGTTCCCTACAAGACACACATTGCATACACTCGACATTTTCAGTTTTATCCAAATATTTTCACTGATTTACCGACACAAAGATGAATGAAGGTAAGAAATAACACGCAAGAAAATCGAAGACGACGGACCCCATATTCCAAAATAGAGAAAATCTCTCTGAACATCTTCCAAAATTTTGTATCAATGCTTGGTGTCTATTGTTCGGACATATTCGAAAGAAAAATATCTCTGAACAACTTGAAAAAATTTATATCAATGCGTGGTGTCTGTCTTTCTGACGTGTGGGAAACAACAGACACCACGCATTCACACAATTGATTCACCTAGACGAGCATTGGGTCCACGTTCTTCGGTGCGGATACGGAAGTACTCGTATGTCCGACCTCTCGCGGGAATCTCATAGCAGCGAGCATGGGGAAAATGGACAGGGACTGCGGATAGGTGACGCTCCGTGGCAATGTGGGTCCACTGTGAGGCGTGCAGAGATAGCCAGCGCAGTTGCGATAACACTGTGTCCCGTATGGCTCAGTGGCTAACGTATCCACCTAGTAACCAGGAGATCCCGGATTCGAATGGTCCGGAACACATTTTCATTCGTCGCCGCTGATTCCGCGTAATCTGCTGATGCAATTGACATCAGTAAGCCCTTTCCTTCCCTTTCTGTCCCCCCCCCCCCCACTCACCCCTACCTTCAATTTAACCATAACTCCTAAATTTTGCCAGTGGAGTTTCGATTAACATTGTATATGATGCAGTTACCTATTTCAGTTTATATAGGCCCCTTACAGGCAGTAACTTCAGTTTTGAATTGAACTGTTAACGATCAACAGAAAGCTCCTTTCCAAAGTGATGCGTAATAACGGTGTGGTATGTCTGTTTCTTCATTTGCACAAGGAATCGTAAATACACATTATGTCTACTTTTAAAAGCAGTATAAAATACGAGGGTTAGAACTTTATTAGCGGCAACTATTATTTACAGCTCGTACAAAATAGACACGTCAAACTTCCTGACAGATTAAAACTGTATGCTGGACCGAGACTCGAACTCGGCACCTTTGCCTTTCGCGGGTGGGTGCTCTACGACTCACGCCCCGTCCTTACTTCTGCCAGTACCTCGTCTCCTACCTTCCAAACTTTAAATAAGCTCTCCTGCTCCTCCTTCTTGGGTAGCTCAGTTGGTAGAGCACTTGCCCGCGTAAGGCAAAGGTCCCGAGTTCGAGTCTCGGTGCAGCACACAGTCTTAATATGTCAGGAAGTTTCATATCAGCGCAGACTCCGCTGCAGAGAGAAAATCTCATTCTAAAATAGATACGTGTTTGAAAGTTTTACTGACCTTCAAAGTAGTCACCTGCATTGTGTATAACACGTTGCCAGCGATGTGGAAGTGTGAGAATACTCTTAGTAGTGCCAGTTTTGTTGAAGTTCAAGCGGCTCGGTATATTGCCCGACGAATTTATAGCACTCTGTTCATTTTTGGAACACTATCTACGACCAGCGTAGATATAGAAATGATGACACTTTCTGCAGGACCTGACCATCAATTTGCAGGACAATGCTCAAGCACGTACAGTGCAAGCTGTTACTCATTTGTTTGACTGACGGGGATGCTAAGTGCTATACTACCTACTGCACTCCCCTGACTTGAGCCCTCCTAAGTTTTACTCGGTTTCTAAACTGAAGGAAACACTTCGCGACATTCGCTTCAAAACTGCTACAAATTCGTCAGGCAATAGATCGCGCGGCTTGAACTGTCAACACAACTGGCACTGCTAAGAGTATCCTACGACTTCCACATTGCTGGCAACAGGTTATACATAACGCTGGGAACTACTTTGAACTTCAGTAAAACTTTGAAACACTTATATATTTTCCACGAGCTGTACATAAATAGTTTTCACTATTAAAGTTCCAATCCTCGTATATTAGTCCCTAGTTCTATTTGAGATTTGACTTACATTTATGAACAACAAGTATCGACTTAACATGACAAAATTTTGTTGAGAGCAATGTCATCTCTTTGCCAAACCCAATTACAGCTCCTAACCGTCGTAATATCAACATTTATAAGTCTATTTATAGCTTAAATTTGACTGTTCATCTACTCATATTGTAGCCTCACCTTCACATTCTGGCTTCTGAAAGCTTTTGACTCGGTGCCCCACTGCAGATTCCTAACTAAGGTACGAGCATATGGGATTGGTTCCCAAATACACTCCTGGAAATTGAAATAAGAACACCGTGAATTCATTGTCCCAGGAAGGGGAAACTTTATTGACACATTCCTGGGGTCAGATATATCACATGATCACACTGACAGAACCACAGGCACATAGACACAGGCAACAGAGCATGCACAATGTCGGCACTAGTACAGTGTATATCCACCTTTCGCAGCAATGCAGGCTGCTATTCTCCCATGGAGACGATCGTAGAGATGCTGGATGTAGTCCTGTGGAACGGCTTGCCATGCCATTTCCACCTGGCGCCTCAGTTGGACCAGCGTTCGTGCTGGACGTGCAGACCGCGTGAGACGACGCTTCATCCAGTCCCAAACATGCTCAATGGGGGACAGATCCGGAGATCTTGCTGGCCAGGGTAGTTGACTTACACCTTCTAGAGCACGTTGGGTGGCACGGGATACATGCGGACGTGCATTGTCCTGTTGGAACAGCAAGTTCCCTTGCCGGTCTAGGAATGGTAGAACGATGGGTTCGATGACGGTTTGGATGTACCGTGCACTATTCAGTGTCCCCTCGACGATCACCAGTGGTGTACGGCCAGTGTAGGAGATCGCTCCCCACACCATGATGCCGGGTGTTGGCCCTGTGTGCCTCGGTCGTATGCAGTCCTGATTGTGGCGCTCACCTGCACGGCGCCAAACACGCATACGACCATCATTGGCACCAAGGCAGAAGCGACTCTCATCGCTGAAGACGACACGTCTCCATTCGTCCCTCCATTCACGCCTGTCGCGACACCACTGGAGGCGGGCTGCACGATGTTGGGGCGTGAGCGGAAGACGGCCTAACGGTGTGCGGGACCGTAGCTCAGCTTCATGGAGACGGCTGCGAATGGTCCTCGCCGATACCCCAGGAGCAACAGTGTCCCTAATTTGCTGGGAAGTGGCGGTGCGGTCCCCTACGGCACTGCGTAGGATCCTACGGTCTTGGCGTGCATCCGTGCGTCGCTGCGGTCCGGTCCCAGGTCGACGGGCACGTGCACCTTCCGCCGACCACTGGCGACAACATCGATGTACTGTGGAGACCTCACGCCCCACGTGTTGAGCAATTCGGCGGTACGTCCACCCGGCCTCCCTCATGCCCACTATACGCCCTCGCTCAAAGTCCGTCAACTGCACATACGGTTCACGTCCACGCTGTCGCGGCATGCTACCAGTGTTAAAGACTGCGATGGAGCTCCGTATGCCACGGCAAACTGGCTGACACTGACGGCGGCGGTGCACAAATGCTGCGCAGCTAGCGCCATTCGACGGCCAACACCGCGGTTCCTGGTGTGTCCGCTGTGCCGTGCGTGTGATCATTGCTTGTACAGCCCTCTCGCAGTGTCCGGAGCAAGTATGGTGGGTCTGACACACCGGTGTCAATGTGTTCTTTTTTCCATTTCCAGGAGTGTATGTGAGTGTCTACAAGACTGCTTAAGTAATAGAACCCAGTACGTTATCCTCAATGGTGAGTGTTCAGCGGAGGTGAGGGTATCGTCTGGAGTGCCCCAGGGAAGTGTGGTAGGTCCGCTGTTGTTTTCTATCTACATAAATGATCTTTTGGATAGGGTGGATAGCAATGTGCGGCTGTTTGCTGATGATGCTGTGGTGTACGGAAAGGTGTCGTCGTTGAGTGACTGTAGGAGCATACAAGATGACTTAGACAGGATTCGTGATTGGTGTAAAGAATGGCTGCTAACTCTAAATGTAGATAAATGTAATATAATGCACATGAATAGGAAAAAGAATCCCGTAATATTTGAATACTCCATTAGTAGTGTAGCGCTTGACACAGTCACGTCGATTAAATATTTGGGCGTAATATTGCTGAGCGATATGAAGTGGGACAAGCATGTAATGGCAGTTGTGGGGAAGGCGGATAGTCGTCTTCGGTTCATTGGTAGAATTTTGGGAAGATGTGGTTCATCTGTAAAGGAGACCACTTATAAAACAATAATACGACCTATTCTTGTGTATTGCTCGAGCGTTTGGCATCCCTATCAGGTCGGATTGAGGGAGGAGACAGAAGCAATTCAGAGGCGGGCTGCTAGATTTGTTACTGGTAGGTTTGATCATCACGCGAGTGTTACGGAAATCCTTCAGGAACTCGGGTGGGAGTCTCTGGAGGAAAGGAGGCGTTCTTTTCGTGAAAGATAAGAGAGATTAGGGCTCGTACAGACGCATATATGCAGTTATTTTTCCCTCGTTCTGTTTGGGAGTGGAACAGGGAGAGTAGATGCTAGTTGTGGTACGAGGTACCCTCCGCCACGCACCGTATGGTGGATTGCAGAGTATGTAAGTAGATGTAGATGTAGAACAGAGGAAAGTATGTCATTCACTTGCGATCGTCTAACGGCGTGCATTACTAGCAGAAAATTCTACTAGAGATCTGTTTGTTCACAGAACATTTATAAGTGCACGTACATCGAGGAGGCAGCTGTAGGGATGAAAGAACATCCAGTTCGCTGCCAGAGTCGCAAGGTGGCACACTCCAACCTCAAAATACTCCGTGCCTAAGCAGCATTTACGGGATATATTCTAAGTGAACGAGCGGCCGAGTTAGCGTGTCGCGACAGTGAGCTCTCGCCAGTGGGCCGCGACCCCTCTTTGCGTCACTAATTGCTCATTAGTAGCCGCAGCGGAATGCGGAGGATCAGCAGCCATTGTGAGTGGAAGCCACGCCCATACGTTCAAACAAGGAACAAATCTGCGGCTCAATTCTGTTTCAGACCGGGCCACTGTACACAGAAAGAAGATACACCCTACGCTGCTAACGACCGCAGAAACACACGGAGCATTCAAATCTGCCGGCATTCTCTTGTTAGCGTAAACCAATGTTTGACTTGAATCTCAGATGTTGTATGCAGACATCGTAACTGGCGTCATTTTGTTGATTAGCACACCGGCTTTCATGTTTACCCTCTGTATCACAAGGGCGCGCTGACCGGCAACCTCTTAATTTGTTATGTGTTTACCAGCAACCAGAGCTGCAGATTTATTTATAAGAGCTGTGACCTTTCTGCAGTGACCGAAGGATATTTAGACAGCTCTGAGCAATTAACGACATGTCATTTTTATCTTTGTCTTGCACGACTGGCAGAACGTAACATTATCAGTTCTTTCTTTGTTGTTTCGAATTTCTCTTGTACTCTTTTATCTGCTTCCCATGTTGCATGTTCCTTTCATCTGTGCTTGCTGTTCGAAATTTCTTATTTCACCTGTCTTGAAAGCTTTCTAAATTTAGTATTTCATTCTTAAATAAGATTTATTTCTGTTACTTCTGATTCCTCGCTTTGTGTCTTTCTAATATTTGATTTCTGTAACCCATGCTGCAATTGATTTATTTTGTCATAAACACAGGAATAGTTCTTTCGTTAGCCTGTTCACATTCATTTAGTAGAGCTATACGAAAAGGACTTTGCCGTTGCTTCAGATATTTTCTCTACATTTTCATAAATTTCCTCATTACTACTCGTTTTCAAACCACTTCTAGCTTGTATTGCACCCATTATTTCTATGATAAACCATTTTTAGGTATATCTAATCCACCCAGGTTAAACATTTACTTGCATAGGAACGTTCAGTTTGCACCACTGATGTGTTATGTTTTAGCTTTCTTTTTGTAGAGGTGCATTTCCTTTCTTTAGATTTTGCATTTTATTAACTCATTCATTTACTGCAATTTTTTCAAGTCCAATCTGTTGTATGATTTTTCCAAAATGTTTAAATTTACTAACTAACATTACTTTAGCGCCCTTTTTTTTACTTCTCATGACATTTTTCCATTTGAAATTCAGAGACCCCTTGTTTCCCACATTTTTTCCAGACGATTTATAACTGCTATTGTCAGATTTTCTGAGAGTATTGGAAAATCGTCAGCAAACGTCAGGGTGTTGGCCTTAGCTCAATTTCATTTGATTCCCACAGTTATTGGTTCAATCTACTGATTTCTATCTACAAATTCCAGAGACTTACATTTTTCTTCTCAAATGCAGTTCAACAATAAATGCTATAAGCAGTTCCCCTGTGCAACACAAGCTTTATTTCAAATGGCTGATATATGTCTCCATATATTTCACTATACATACCGTATTTTTAGAGTTGCTAATTTGGTCTTAAGACAAATTATCTAATAACCTATTGCTCCTTGGTCTACAGAATCAAATACTTCCCTGGTTCCAGTAACTGCCAGTTTGATACCAAATGTTGAAAATACCGCTTCAGTTGTAAAAGTTCTTTTATTATCACACGACCGGTTTCGGGCTCTTTTAAGCCCATCTTTAGGAGACGTAACTTGGTGTGAAGCCCCCGAGCGCCGCGGTGGACGTGTACTAAGCGCAGTGTGCTACCTACGAGCACAAAGCAGGGAGTCAGAACAGGGACTTTTACACATTTGCTGATAAACATTCTTTGATGAATTATTAATTCGAAGTTTAAAATCGGTTCTGTGCAGAATATTTCCTTTCTACCAGTTGCTAACATATCATATCTGGAGCTGGTTCTTCAGGGTGGTTTTTTTTATATTTTGCATGCCACTGGAAGAAGTGACATTCCTCTGTAACTGTTTCAATTTTAATTGTCTCCTTTTCTTGGCATTGAGTGCCTTAATATTATTTTATACTGCTTTGGAATTCTATCTGTGATCTAACTTTTCTGGAAAAGCAAACGCAGATCACTTAAACATTTCCTTCTCGCCATTTCATTAATCTTCTTTTGATGGAGTCTTCACTATTTGCTTTGTTGTGTTTGAATGGGTTCATGAATTTCTAGCTCAGCTGGTGGGAAATTTTGTGGAAGATTTTGTTCAAATGGTTCAAATGGCTCTGAGCACTATGGGACTTAACATCTGTGGTCATCAGTCCCCTAGAACTTAGAACTACTTAAACCTAACCAACCTAAGGACATCACACACATCCATGCCCGAGGCAGGATTCGAACCTGCGACCATAGCGGTCACGCGGTTCCAAACTGAAGCGCCTAGAACCGCACGGCCACACCGGCCGGCGAAGATTTTGTAATAATGCTAAAAACGATATTTCATTGTTGGAGCTGAAGAATTTGAGAGCCTGTAAAAATGCTAAAATTTCACAATTTTCTTTGTTATTAATTGATATTTTGCCATTTTAATCTTTGCAATAAATACTTAGTGGTTGTTCGCCTTATATATATATATATATATATATATATATATTTGAGAGTCTGGCAAAAATTTCTAGTAATATTTTGGAGAGATTTTCTTGTATTTCTATATTTCAAATTGTCTTTAGATTTTCCAAACTATTTTTGGTACGTCTGTTGAACAAGGTGTCTTCCTTTTTAACATAGTTCTTTACATTCCTCATTCCACCACGACAACATCTTATTCTTGGCCATTTCTGACGATTTCTCTGTCACTTTAGCAATTTTTGTGTGGAGTTCTAGCAAATTACTTTTTTAGTTGTGCCAGTGACTGCTCTAAAATTCTCCCCCACCTCTTTTGCAACATTGTCTCTTCTAGAATTGTATCTTATTACAAATTGGGAAACGATTCAGATCATTATGTCTCTGAGGTTAAAGTATTTGTGATCCCACCCAACTCACTGGAAGAAGACGTAGCTTTATAAGCAGACTAAAATGTATATTAGTGCTGCGAGAGAACAACAGAAGGCATGAAATAAATTCGTATGTAATACTTTGAGAGACGTTAAGTTACATTCATGGGGAGAATAATTAACAACAAAAGCCAAAGCTAACTACCTCCGTCTGCCTATAGATATTACACTATCATGGTAACATCAAATAAACATCGTAGCAAAAGTAAGAGGAATGTGACTTCTAAAAGTATTTAAAGGATGCATTAATGGTGTTTCAAACGAAAGATTTGTGCACATGCACAAGATTTTCATTAAACAAGTTCTCGAATACTCTGCGCCTGTTTGGATGACTAAAATCAGCCAAAAATGTTATTCAGTACAGAAAGAAGACTTCTAAGAATAGCTACAAAATGTAGTTGACGTACGCCACACGACGCTACAAACGAAAGAGCCAATATAAAATCTTTAAAATACCGGATCATCGAGCTTGCTAGTAAAATCAGACTGAACAGATACACTAACGGAGATCTACTTACAGATAGAATAATAACTTTCAAGTTGTCAAGATATCAATATAGTTACCTGCTGCGTACACTCACGATTCATAATCAGAAAAGGACAGCAGACGATAAATTGAACGTTTTTTGTTCTCTTCATTTACAAAGAAAGTGAGTCGAAACAGGACAACCAAAAAATAACTGAAAAAATCGTAGGCTCTTTCATCAGCCCACTCTCCTTCTTCAACAGAGAGAATGAAATAAAAAGTTTCGTGCCACCTGAGGCAAAGGTAACGTTCGAAGTGTCCCTGCAAATGAAACATATCTGGTCACTTTCCTTAAGTACATAAACGATGTGTCACTTTTAGGTACGAGTAAGTGCCATTACTGTATTTCTAGAGGCATATTCAGAATGGACAGACTCTTTGGTGCGGTGGCTGGCACCGGCTGCTTCAATACAGATAAATATAAATCAATTTGAAAAGCTAGGAGAAACATTCTCCTGATATTCCAATACAGAACCGTTACTATTTATAACGTACGATAGATGAAGCAGTGAATAGCGTCGGATGGTGCATGAACTTGTTTGCAGACGATGCTGTTGTATATAAGCAGGTAACAACAGCAGAAGACTTTTGCGATCTGCAAGAAAGACTTCACAGGATAGGTGAGTGGTGCAGTGACTTTCAGTTGACCCTGAACGTAAATAAATGTATCATACTCCACACAATAAGCAGAAGACGTCGACTACTTTACAATGTCGCAACCAGCGACAAATTGTTGGAAACAGTAACTACCGTAAAATACCGAACAGTAAGCGATGTCCACATAAATCACATAGTAGGAATAGCTTATACCAAACTGAGATTATAGGAAGGAGCTTAAAGAAAGAAGTCGGTTACGAAACAATTGTTCCCACGACTCTTGACCACTGGTCATCACTCTGGGAGTCTAGCCAAGTTGGATGAAGAGAACAGATAGGTAAGATCCAACGAAGATTGGCACTTTTCGCCACGGCATTTTTTAGTGGCCGCGACAGCGTTGTGGAGATGATCTGCAATTTCCACTTGCAGATGGTACAAAAAAATCATTTTGCATCACGTCTGCATCCCGTTTACTACTGAAAATCCTAGACAGTTCATTCCGAGAAGAGTACTACTTTCTGCCACAGGCTTCTGACGAACGGACCACAGCGAGAAAATGCAAGAGATTAGTGCTAACACAGAGGTTTACCGACAATCATTCTTCCGAAGCACCTTTGATATTTGTAACTGGAACGGGAAAGGGGACTTCAGATTATGGTGCAAGAAGTACCCTCCGCTGCATACCGTAAGGTGGCAAGCCGATCACAGATGTGGCTGTACTCGTAGCTGATAATTCTAGAGAGCTGCAGACTCCACTGGTAATACGGAGAAGCAGCATATTGTTTCTAAACAACATGATTTAAATGGCACAAAAAATATCAGAAAAGAAACAAAAGGCTCACACAATCAAACAGCTTTTGGATATTAATGGAACCAAGTAGGATAGCTCCTAGTCGAATCCTCTTTCTAGTTTTTAAACCGTAAGACGTTTTCGTGGGATTTTAGCCAAATGCGAATTCCACCGAAGAAGGGGACACATTCTTCAATAACTACAATAATACTTCATTGTTTTATAATGAGTTGTGTCCGAAAAATAGCTTCTTGAAGGAATCAAGTACATTTTATGAAGTTTGCAGTGTCCAACTGATAACTTATCTATATATGGGGGCAACTGAGATATACCACAAAATTGATTTGTAGTACTACTTGAAAGAAGTAAGTTTACTGCACAGGATGCTACTCATTTTCCATTTTTGATAATTTTTTGAGTGCGCTATCACGTTTCGGTTGTGTACATTTGTTTTATTCATTGATTTCTCTTTTGATGTTGAGGCAGTGTAGTATCTTCCTGTGTGTACGCAGCAGGTAACTATATTGATATCTTGACAACTTGAAAGTTAATATTTTATCTCTGTGTATTTTGAAGCAATGGGCATGAGAGCTGCAACAGTGATATTCGTTAAAGTACTAGGCAGCACTCACTCAAGTCATTTATTAGTGCGCTACTGTTTGTGCTGTAACGAATACCATGGCTACAGCTCTCAAGCCTATTGTTTTAGAAGAGCTGCACAGCCGAAACATCGTACTAGTACTAAATAAAATAGTAATAAATCGGAAATGTATGACAGCCAATACACGTAACTTACTTCTTTCAGAAAGTGTGGCTGTGGACCCTTTTGCAATAAAACTGCTATTTGATACGAGTAGATCAACCAGTTCCTAAGAACATTAAAGCATTTCTAAATCAGATAGTGACTTTTCAATCACCCTCTCTCTGGTCGACAGACAGGATGATACACGGGGGTTTAAGCTATCTCGGTGCTTGATACAAACATTGTCATCATTGGCTCAAGATTTTTAGAAGATATTTATTACACTGCCCCGCCCACGTAGAAGTAGTAAGTGCGATTGGTAAGATTTCAAATGTACATGAGATAATAAAGTTCACCTACAATTGAAATGGCTCTGAGCACTATGGGATTCGCTGTGGTCATCAGTCCCCTAGAACTTAGAACTACTTAAACCTAACTAAGTAAGGACATCACACACATCCATGCCCGAGGCAGGATTCGAACCTGCGACCGTAGCAGCAGCGCGGCTCCGGACTGGAGCGCCTAGACCCGCACGGCCACCGCGGCCGGCCTCACATATAATTACCTGACGCTTTGTAGAAACGAAAAGTAAACCGCAAAAACTGATGGAATTTGCCACTTGATACAGTGCGCATAAATATTGACTATATATAGGGGATTGTCGGGTACGATGACGACATTAGGGCATATTGATATTTTTATGCCCCTTATATAGAAATCAAATAATTTATTTACGGTAAAATGATTGTTTCATGTATCCCCTTTAGATTCAAGCCTTTGAATATTTCCTAAAACTAAAGTTTTTCTAGATAGACCTGTTTTTGTTAGTGATAGTACCATTCTTCAACTTACCCTACAAGGAGGGTAAGATGGCTTTGCGGTATGGGTAAGATGACGAAATTAGACATTTTATTGAAACTTATCTATTTATCACAAAAGTCGCCAACATAGCTTTTCTCCTTTGCTTCCCAGTAATTTAAGCCCGTACACTGAGCATGAGCCCACTCTTGGCATCGAGAACATTGATACCACAATTCAATCTTTCCAACTTCACCACAAAAGATACAGTCCTTTTCAAATACATAATCGGAATCACTGTCGGCGTACTCAATCTCAATGGATGAATTCGAAGATGAGTCGCAGAAGTCCATTCCCGGATCCTTTCGTTGTTTCGTTCCAAAACCTCCGCCGAACGCAAGTTTACGTTTAGGACCTTTCTTCATATTTTTCGCCTCTGCATTCTCATTCTTTTTTAATTTTTTATCTTTCTTCATTTTTCTGTCTTCTATCTTCCTCTCTTTGTCCTCTTGTCTTTGTCTCTTTTCTTCCAGAGCTATTTTCACGGGTGTGCTTGTTATGTGTAGATAGGGCAACTTATTTTTTCGTTTTCTTGGACCATCTTTAGGTGCAGCTTGAAGTAAGGGAGGTAAAGCAGAGGTAGATCTAGAGTTAGAGGTGGATGAGGGCACTGATAATGCACCAAGTTCTGCATGGGGTAATGGAGCTAAAACAGAAGTAGATGTAGAGTTAGATGAAGGCCCTGGTAGAGATTATATCTGGGGTAACGGATGAAGTTGCAGATATAGATGAAGGACCCGGTAGTGCATCAAATTCTGCAGGTGGGTTTGCTGATCCCTCAGGAAGAGCATCTGTTTTGGGTGCAATTTCATTGATATTGTTGTCTGTGGTTAGTGATGGAGCGAAGACTTCATCACTAAATATATGTGAATTTAATGGCTCGATTCCTGTGTCCATAAAACCCTTCATGACGTTATTCACAGTCGCAGTTTTGCTAAAGGCAATGTCGAACAGTCTTTTAATGACTTGTATTGCACGATTAGCAAGGTAGCCAGTACATGCTTTGCTGTAAGCAGTCTTCAGAGGTCCGTGAAATGACACATCCAGCGGCGGCAATCTGTGGCTTGTGGGAGGTGGGAAACCTTGAAGAGTTATGAAATTATCTCTGCACAGAGTAACGGATTCCAAAGTGAGATGCGAAGTATGATTATCCATAAACAAAAGGACTGGATTTCTTTCTGATGGTCTCAGTTGTTTAATGAAGTGCTCCCACCATTTTATAAAACTCTCGCCATCCATCCAACGAGATTCATGGCCAACTCCAACAGATACAGGTGGTTCACCCTAAAGATATGCTGGCTGCATACTAATCCTCGGATAGATAAAGAAATGTAGGTATAAACTGACCTGTGGCACTAACACAGCAAGCAACGCTGACATTTGTTCCCCTCTCAGCAGATGAAACCTTTATTACCCTTCTTTTGCCAATGGGGCTCAGTACTGGAGATACCTTTGAGGGAACTGTCGAACATTCTGTCTCATCAACATTAAAAAATCTGGTAGGCCTCAAATTTGTGTTTTGTTCTTATTTCTCTGTAAAGCCTAAAGAATCCCTCTACATTAACTTTATTAAATGCAGCCAATCTAGCTGCCGACGTAGGTTATGGTTTACGAAAAGAAAACTTGAAACGTCACATGAAATTTTAGATGAAATATTTCCCTCCCATATTTTTAGCTTTGTTGAATCTGTGGTCTATATTCTTACATTCAGCATAATCGTAGACAATTGAGCAAAGTCAGACATTGTCAGTCCAAAACTCTTCTGTCCAAATCGATGACATATTGCTCCAGGTCTTGTAACTGTTCATCATTAAATGTATTTCTGAATCTGCCTGCATTTTGTGGCAAATCCTGAAATGAAATATAGAGCGTGAATAATTAGGTTTACGATGAGATTTTCAAAAGATTAAATGACGAAGATTTTACTTTTAATGAAGAAATAAACAAACAAAATATTAATTTTAAATGATATATTCAAATTTATTTAAATATGAATGGAAGAAGAGCTTACTTAATCAGCATGTTTTATTTTACATAACGATGTAAAGTAGCTTCAGGGAGGCTGAAATCCCTAGCGGTGGCATTAACAGGATTCCTATTTCTTACATGCTGCATTGCCTCTTTCATTGATTTCTTGCTCCATTTCTGCCTATGTGTCTTCCTTATATACTTTCCCCATGTTTAATACTTAGACTGTAATTAAAATGACACGACTATACAATAACAAAGGGAATAGAGCTTGAAAACAGAGAGAGGCAGGTAAGATGACGAACTCGCCATCTTAGTCTCTGCGTAATTCGTCATCTTAACCGCAGTCGAAATTTTGGATACAAACATTAACATGGGCAAAGTCCCACAGAATACATTCATTAAACCATTACTAAAGCATCAGTATATCCATAAGAGTTAAGAGGAATCAACTATTATCATTAAAATAAAAGTATTACTTACATGAAACTTATTTAAACTGAAGGAAAAATTGTTACGAAAACAGCGTCCACTTCCAAGCCTCTTTTGACAACAAAACAAAATGGCGAAGCGTTTATAGTTACACAGGCATGCCCGCAGAGCGCGCTAAGGAAGCAATACCATATTGCACGTAGCACCATCTGTTGAGTTAACGGAGAAATTCAAAATTCGTTATCCTAGACTCTTCGTCAACTTGCCCGATTCTCCCCTATGCAGCGGCAGTTTCTTTTGCGATATGATGATAATTATGTTTGTAGTGACGGGTTTCTAAATCCATTACTGTAAGTAAATGAAACTCGGCTCCCCTCTCTTGGCGTCCCCCTTAGTGTGAGAGGTAAGCTGTCTCTGAGGGACGTAATTTCACGAGGAGATCAGCGGCAATTTACGTTGAACATTTAGAGGAAAGATCCAGAGGCAGAGTGTCTGAGAGCGCCGTTTCCATTAACGGTAGATGTCTCTGTAATCCTGAGAGAGAGAGATACAGTGCCTACGAGGACACGGCTACAGTGAAATATGTCACTAGACCTAGAGTACAGGTAGTAAATTACGTCGCTATTTCCGTTAATCTGTCCAACAGACGACGTGCTTAGGTAGTCTACGCGAGTCCCTAACACCGATATATTGCCTGCAGGCATAAGATGTGTTGAAATTTTCTTAGCCGGTTGTAAAATGGAGATGTTATTAAGTCTCAAGGAAAATGCAATGAGGTTACAAGTAATAATTTATATTCACTGTGAAATTGCGCAACTGACGTATCGTATTCTGTCTAGTTCAGAGGTGCAAGAACAAACGTTTATGAAATTTATAAACAAGGCTGTTGAAATTCGCGCGTCCATCACTATATATAATACACATTAAAGATGATGCGAGAATCATCTGAAGCGACACAGATGTGAAATTCTACAGTAAAATTTATGATGAGAGTAATTCTAAACCTTGTATTTGTGCGAGTCGTGTACGTAATGAACCAACCTTTTTGTTTTTGTTTCGATATGCGTTAAAACTAGCAGCCTTCAAAAGACTAGTAGCACAGATCTCGATTACCTGGTTGGAATTCTGATGTTGTCTTAATTTGGTGGATGACTCAGGCCCTAAGAGAAAGGACTTCCCAGAGAGGCCGGCAAACAGAGATCACTACAAAACAATTAAAAGAGAAGTGAAAATAATGGTTACCCAAGTTGAAGAGGAGTCCTGGGACAAGACATGTGCCGATGTAGAACATTCAGTTGGTTACAACAAGGCTCAGATGTTTGGTAATTTGTGCATTATGTGAAACCTCCTGATAAAATTAGAAGAGGAGCTAGAATGTCTGCCATTTCTGAGTGAAAGGCACAGTTTAAAAATCCCCCTTCAAAAATCAAAAAATGGAAAGGCGGCCGGTCCTGGAGGTACAGTACTGTAATTATTGAAGTACGATGGACCTAAAGTGGTAGCAGCACTGTTTACCATTTTTAATGAAGTGATTGAAGGAGATAAAGTACTTCAACACTGGAAGATTTCGTACGTTACCACCATATATAAGAAATGGAGCAGGGGAGATCTGACCAGTTACAGGGGAATTAGTGTCGTGACCCCAGTGAGTAGATTGTTCAGTTGTTGTTGTTGTGGTGTTCAGTCGTGAGACTGGTTTGATGCAGCTCTCCATGCTACCCGATACTGTGCAAGTTTCTTCATCTCCCAGTACTTACTGCAACCTACGTCCTTCTGAATCTGCTTAGTGTATTCATCTCTTGCTCTTACTCTATGATTTTTACTCTCCACGCTACACTCCAATGCTAAATCTGTGATCCCTTGTTGCCTCAGGACATGTCCTACCAACCGGTCCCTTCTTCTTGTCAAGTTGTGCCACATACTCCTCTTCTACCCAATTCTATTCAATACCCCCTCATTAGTTATGTGATCTACCCATCTAAACTTCAGCATTCTTTTGTAGCAACACATTTTGAAAGCTTCTATTCTCTTCTTGTCCAAACTATTTATATTCCATGTTTCACTTCCATACATGGCTACACTCCATACAAATACTTTCAGAAACCACTTCCTGACACTTAAATCTATAGTCGATATTAAAAAATTTCTCTTCTTCAGAAACGCTTTCCTTTCCATTGCCAGTCTACATTTTATATCTTCTCTACTTCGACCATCATCAGTTATCTTGCTCCCCAAATAGCAAAACTCCTTTACTACTTTAAGTGTCTCATTTCCTAATCTAATTGCCTCAGCATCGCCGGATTTAATTCGACTACATTCCATTACCCTCGTTTTGCTTTTATTGATGTTCATCTTATATCCTCCTTTCTAGACACTGTCCATTCCGTTCAGCTGCTCTTCCAAGTCCTTTCCTGTCTCTGACAGAATTACAATGTCATCGGCGAACCTCAAAGTTTTTATTTCTTCTCCATGGATTTTAATACCTACTCCGAATTTTTCTTTTGTTTCCGTTACTGCTTGCTCAGTATACAGATTGAATAACATCGGAGAGAGGCTACAACCCTGTCTCACTCCCTTCCCAACTTCTGCTTCCCTTTCATGCCTCTCGACTCTTATAACTGCCATCTGGTTTCTGTACAAATTGTAAATAGCCTTTCGCTCCCTGTATTGTACCCTTACCACCTTTAGAATTTGAAAGAGAGTATTCCAGTCAACATTGTCAAAACTTTCAAATCTACAAAAGCTAAAAACGTAGGTTTGCCTTTCCTTAATCTTTCTTCTAAGATACGTCGTAAGGTCAGTATTGCCTCACGTGTTCCAATATTTCCACGGAATCCAAACTGATCTTCCCCGAGGTCGGCTTCTACCAGTTTTTCCATTCGTCTGTAAAGAACTCGTGTTAATATTTTGCAGCTGTGACTTATTAAACTGGTAGTTAGTTCCATGTTTTTACCTACACTGTCACTTGGCTGAACGTGTATAAGGCTCTGTCGCGTCATTCAAACACAGCCAAATTGTCGCACTAGCTGAGTATCTCTGACAAAATCGATGTTTGTCCTCACATCGGTGGCGATTAAAAACGTGACAGTTATCGTAACCCATGTCCTAAATCTATTCCCTTCTTCTCGTTATTAGCCTAGTTACTTCTTTCCACGCCTATTCTACAAAGAGCCTCGCCATTTCGTGTATCAATCCATGTAATTATTGTCACATTTCCGCATTTATTTAACCGAAACGTTTCCATTCGTTTTATCTGTTTATTTCCACAGACCATGATCCAGATTAACTCTGTATTCCAAACGAAAGTTCTCAGAAATTGATTTCTGAAGTGAAGACCTATTTTGACACAGGAGGCCCCATTTGATCAGTGAGGCACCCTTTCCCAAAGAAAATCTGTTTCTTACGTCCTCCGTGAGACATTTATGGTTCGTCAGATTTGCCTCTATGGTAGCAGAGGTTCTTCACGTCGCCCGTGTTCCTCAAATTCTACACAAGGCTTGCTTCATGTACACTTCTCTATAATTCCATCTTTGGTATCATACAAACGGTGCCCAGCACACCTTTCTATTCAAAATAGCCTGCAGTTCTTCAGCACATTCACAGAGGACAGCAGTGTCACCAGAACAACTTAACTGGTGTGTGAACCTTCATTAAGCCCCTATACCTCCCTCCTATTTCTGTTTGGTGCATTTGGTATGCCAACATACTTGCCGCAGTCATCACAATGTTTCCCGTCAGATCGCCGAAGTTAAGGACTGTCGGGCTTGGCTAGCACTTGAAGGGTCACCGTGCGGCTCTGTCGAGTGATGTAGGCAAGCGGGGTGCACACAGGCCTTGTGAGGCCAATTGAGCAGCACCAGTCAGGAAAACGGACAACTGCCGGGAGAGGGGTGTGCTGAGCATATTCCCCTCCGTAACTGCCTCCTGTGATGCCTGAGCGCTGAGGATGACACGGCGGCCGGTCGGTACCGTCAAGGCCTGTTCGAACGGTGTGTGTGTGTGTGTGTGTGTGTGTGTGTGTGCCTTCAATATAAAGGTTGCTTAGTAATGGGAGAAGATTGCATAGCTGGTTGAGTTGTTATGGAGCCGAAAGAAAATATCGCTGCCCGTCGATAAAGAAGAGGGCCGCCCCGTAATTCGTTTCGGACAGCAGCGGAAATCTTGCAGATGTGTCAGGACATTGTTGACTGGCCATCTGTATCAGCCTGCACAGCTGCAACACTTCCGCTGTTGTCTGAAACGAATAACTGCGTGGTCCTCTTCTTTATCAAAGGGCAGCGATATTTTCTTTTGGCTCTTGTAACGGCGTTTTGCCGTACTGTGGAGAGGGGATTCAATGTGGATCACGATCACAGAAATGTAACTGCAAACGAATAAAAACTCAATTTCGTAACCTCATTTTTTTTCGATGTATAAGTCTAATTAAATTGATGTGGCGTCAGAGAGCAATGAACTCAGAGAACAACGAAAGGAATGCAGCTCTATTTACACTGCTGTTAATAGACGTCATGTTAAAAATAAATCATTTGTCTGTGGCAGTTGAAAGTAAAGACACAAAATGTATGCGATGTAAGCGTGTAGCTCTATGATCTGTCCAGGCAGCTACATACTTCCTTGATCCGTCGGGTACCTACGTTTTGAACTCGATCACAAGGGCTGAAGACGCACGCCATGTCTAACATTGGCTCGACTCTCAAGATGACTGCAAAAACAAGGTATCTTAACAAAAAAGAAATGGTTGAAATTGCTCTGAGCACCATGGCACTTAACATCGGAGGTCATCAGTCCCCTAGAACTTAGAACTACTTAAACCTAACTAACCTAAGGACATCACACACATCCATGCCTGAAGCAGGATTCGAACCTGCGACCGTAGCGGTCGCGCGGTTCCAGGCTGAAGCGCCTACAACCGCTCGGCTACACAGGTGGCATCTGTTAACAGGCTTGCGACTCTCCGATGTAGTTTATTGGCCGCAGCTGCAGAAGCATGCACTCTCACATGAGTAGACCGGAATGATCGCTAGTGCACACCAGTGCACGATGCGCAAGGTTTGCTGTTAATCCATATCAAAACGTTTTAGTTACAGAAGATATAGCAACATTGCACGGGAAAATGTGTAAGCCCTCGGAGCTTTACTCTTTGTTACGTGTTCAGGTGCGTTACTGTGTATATGCTACACTCTCACACAGTGAAATGTAATCATAATATTATTTCTTGGTAGAACGAAAAGCTATGTAGCTAGTTATTGCAGTTGAGAACTATGTAGTACTGTCATGTATTTCTATAGAAATACCTGAAAATATTCTTAAGTTAATGTGTCATTTATCTCTAATCACAAACTTCTCTGTAGCAAACTGTCAATAAAGTTTTCAATTTAACATGTTTCTTTATGTGGATGCAGAGAATTCTGCCAGTTTCGAAGCTTCGTCATCAGTAAACCGTTTTAACGACTCGTAAGGAATAGCTTGTTCCAGATAATGCATCTGACTTAAAAATTAATTTCCCTTTCTACCATGAATGACTATTCATATCAAACAAAACGCACTATTTGTCTCGTTTAGAGTGTGTATGGAGTCTACTTTTGTTTAATGGAACACACGAAGCAATATAAATTATTGAAATGTTATTACGAGAATGAGAAGTCTTCACATTGTTGCCGGCCATTGTAGCCGAGCGGTTCTAGGCGCTCCAGTCAGGAACCGCACTGCTGCTACGGTCGCAGGTTCGAATCCAGCCTCGGGGATGTATGTGTGTCATGTCCTTAGGTTAGCTAGGTTTAAGTAGTACTAAGTTCTAGAGGACTGACGACATCAGATGTTAAGTCTCGTATTGCTCAGAGCCATTTGAACCATTTCGACTGTGGCATAACAGTTGCATCACGAGGCGTTATCAGAACATCTTGTGGCTGGATTTATTACGTCCTTTCTTGTTATACACTCTTTCCTACAGTTTGAGTGTCGTTGCTGAATATTCCTCGAGAATGTCCTCTTTCTCTGCTGTCTGCTCCAAATTGATTGCAGGCATTATTGTCAGCTCCTGCAGAAGCACCACCTTTGTCAGAGGATATGGCCTCTCCCATATTAAAAGAAAAATGTAGTTATACAACATAAATTGACTGTGAAAGAACTATAAGACATTGTTATCATACGTTTAAGCTCAGCATCCCCGTCTATTAACTCATTAGTTATTCATCATTTGTCGAATGTACAATGTAATTACTGGCTTACCTCAGCTAGAAAACTAATATTTCGATGCTTTACTCGCTATGTCTTCAGAGGACTCACACATAAATCAGCTCTAATTACAGCTCACACTCCAAAAAAACTAAGCATACCAACTGTGACAATGGACATGTTTCCATTGTGTTCTGGACAACGGATTGCTTCATTCCATGCACAACAGTATCACCAGTCCTACAGCAGTTATTTATAATATCTCGACATGAATATTTTATGCTCTGAAAGCAGCATTGTAAGTCCAAAATGATCAGAAATGGACTCCATTTTATTGTGCCCTGGATGCTCCAAATATCAGTGGCATGTATGAGGCATGGCTGGCTCTTCTTATGCTTTGCATTAAACATTGGTTGCTATTCTGTGATTAGTCTCCTGCGATTATCGCGATTATGCTGCTACCCTCTCTCTCCGCAAGTCGCAACAGCATCGTGTATCGATATTCGCACCATTGTACTATCTTTGGCCTCACGCCTATAGTTTTCGGCTGTGCCGTGTGTGGGCAGTCGGTCCGTTGTAAGACGTATGCTTTGCCGGAGATGGGCGTGGCATGACAGAATCTCTGACCAGAGAGTAGTTTGTCGTTAGTTGTTGCTTGTCGCTAGTCTGCGCTTGACTGCGCGAGTCGACAGTAGTAATCTGCGCTTGTCTGCGCGAGTCGACAGTAGTAGTTTGGTGTAGTCTGGGGAGTCGGCATGCGTCGGCTGTGTGCTTTGCTCGCGACTTTGGTCAGGACTCTGGAGGATGAGTATTGTTGTAGAAGGTAAAGAAGCAGCCTTGCGCACATTTAATAATGTATGTTAATTGTAATTTAATTTGTTCAGAAAAAATGCCCCAATAATAATTTTTATAATATAAAGTAACTCTTTTAAAGAAAAGCATTCATATCAATTTCCAATGCATTATCATTGCTTCCAAGAATAAAAAAAAATATAGGCCAGCATTGCACGAAGCTGTGTCGAAAAATGACTAATTAAGAGCAGATATAATTGCATTTTTATTGAGGTAAGAATTTTTGCCTTTTTTTATTCAGAATACAGGGCCGAAGGGCAGCGCTGCTTTCCTCATAAAATTCATCAGGTTACTAAACTTTTTATTATTTTTGGTGTTTAGGAATTTTTCTGTTTCGAACTTGACATTAAATGAGGAAAGAATTTTGTGGGAATATTAAGTGTGAATGCATTTCTGCGCACAGACTATAAATGGGAGCCAATTTTGTTCAGAGGTCACAATATTTGAAAAATTCATTTAATTATTATTTTTTGGGCAGGCTACACTTGGCCCCATTTTTCGTTTTTATTTAACATTTTTTCTGTGGGGAGGTTACTCGGTTGCCGTGGAGCAGCGAGGAAGTCTCTGTGGCGCGTATCTGGCCGGGGCAGCTGGCGGCGTCCACGCACTGTCAGAGTGTGAGGGCTGTTCCCATTGCTACGAGGTCCGTGGCTCACTGACCCCGGACACGAAAGCTAAGTCTTTACTTAATCTACCAGCCAGCCCCAACTGTTCACATTGTGTCGTTTCAATTTCGTTGTGTTCTGTTGGGACATTCCCGCAAGCAACAACGTGTGTTTTCAAGAAGGCGAAATTTTAGGCACCGCCCTGTGGAGTTTAACTTAACTTGATTATTCTGGAATTGAAGTGCATCAGTGGAATCTTCTGCCATATGGCCATTAACGTTCTGATTACCTGCCCTGGCCGCTAACGTAAATTCAGGGAGTGTATTTTTCTAGTTGTGTTGTGGCTGTCCAGCATGGCGTGTAATTTGACAGCTGAGTGTGTAATTCGTCGTGAGCGCCGATACCTTCTGCGTTGTTCCGTAGAACTCCCTGTTGTATGTTGGTAGGGTGGAGCAGAAGTTATCCCGTCGCTTGGTCGGTTGAGTGTCTGTCGGTTAGCTTGCCATCGGATTGAGAATTGTCGGGCCGACTGCCTGTCTCACCTAAGCGAGCGTAAGTGTCTGAATTCCAGGCCACCATTGGAAACTTCTGAGTACTGTTTGATGCGCTGCCTTTTCTTATTTGTCTTTGTTGTTTGTTCGTGTATGCCTTGTAGCCGATTTTAAATTAAAGTTGTTTTGCTGTTAAGGCGTGAGGTTGTTTGGGCCTTCAGCCTAATGTAGAGAAATGTTTTAAGATGAGGCCTTCTGTCCCTAAAAGTTCAAATTCTTGTTTTTAAATCTTAAGTGATTGGCCCTCTAACAGTACCACCACTTGCAAAGTAGGTTAGGAATCAGATTAATAATGTTGCTCACGCAGCATATGTTCACTTTATCGGGCAACATCAAAGTTATTGACTGTGGATGGTATCGTCAGAATGGACATAATGAAGTCACTGTAAAAAAGTCATTAATTTTGGCACTTATCTTGAATGGATTCCCACGTAGATTTCGTCGAAGTTGTTATGGCTCATCTTGTTGATTCTAGGGTGATTCCACTTTGACTGCTAGAAGGTCCAGGTCTGTATTGTAGCAATATCTGAAGACTTAACAAATGCGTTTTTCAGGAAATTCTTAATGATGAAACAATCCCAGATCAGAACAATGATATGGTAGATATAATTTTTGACTTGGTGTTCACGATCCTCATTTTTATTAAACTTCTTGTAAATTCACATATACTTCTTCTTAATCGTCACATCATCAAGAAAACAGTTTTGTATCAATCTTCATATATTTAATTTCCACTTCAACCAAACACAAGACTTGGCTTATTTTACAAAGCGAAATAACAACTTAACTTCAGCAAAGTGAAACAAAGACTGCTGTGTGCACATTCGCGCCAAAACGGGTACAAGTAAGTCAAAGATTATGACAGTCTCACAGAAATGTATACACAAGAACCATACCACTTTAATATATCGATACATCGGAGTACCTATACATTACTAAAACCAAATGCGATTATTGTCACAAAAATATGTCTGTTACTGCGAAGAAAATTAGTACGATATTACTGGTATCGGGAACTGGGGTTGGAGTGCCGTAATAGTCACGTAAATAAAGAACCATTACAGCCTTCAGCCGGTTTTCATTTAAAGTTGTTTTGCCCTTGTGGCGTGAGATTGAATGACGCATTTAACCGGGAATTAAGTTCTAAAATTAATGCTTGACTTGCTCTGTTTTTGATGTTTTCTTTACTCTTGTAATGTTTGTAAAATGAATAAAGTAGTATGTTCGAGTGCCACTGACAGCCACTCATTTTTGCCCCTTTCCACAAATTAAAATACGAGGGCTGTCCAGAAAGTAAGTTACGATTGATTGCGAAATGAAAATCACAGTGAAAATCAGAAATGTTTCATTTCTAACAGTTAGCTACACCTTTCAGCTACTTCTCTACATAGTCGCCGTTCTGACTCAGTCATTCGTCGTAGCGTTGTACCAACTTTCCAATACCCTCATCATAGAAGGCAGCCGCCAGTGCTTTCTGCCAATTCTCTATGCTGGCCTAAAGCTCGTTGTCTGTGCCAAGATGTTGTCTTCATAGCCAGCGGTTCGTTTGAGCAGAGATGAAACTCAGTGGGAGACAATTACGGGCTGTATTGTGGGTAACCAAACATTTCCAATTGAAACGATGTAGGAACATCTTCATTGCCCCTGCAGAATGAGGCTGAGAGCTGTCTTGAAGAAGAAACCGCACGACAGTTATGTAATGTTGGTTGCATAGCTTAGGGGAAAATTCTCACCAGGCCCTCGTACTTGGCGGGAGGCACTATTTTCTATAACATCTTTACGCGCTCACTAAGAGCTCAGGAATGAAAAGAGCAACATAATTCTACCTAGAGTCATATTACAGACTCTGCCCAACACATCTTTGCAAAGATTTATCGGATTTTCATAGTCGTTTCCATTTCGCGACCGCTCGTAACTTACTTTCTGGGCAGCCCTCGTATCTGTCCTGCCCTGCGGGTATAGCAGGGGATCTCAATGTAAAATAAATAGGGTGTTTCAAAACAAACACTGCGCATTGCTTTCGGAGTGGCTCTCGCACCTTAGTCTTTTTTGTGGGAAGACAGCGAAGGTATCAGCAGAGCAGTTGCGGGAAACAGGATTCGCGTCCGCCTGCAGCTAAGCGGCGACCCCGGAGATGGGTAAACGATAAACTGCTGGGAACGGCGAGGCCCGCTCGGCGCGGCGCGGCGCGGCGCTGCGGTGATCTGGAAGTTGCGCAGGGGGCGCCGCTGATGAGCGGATCGCGTGTCCGGCGGCCGTCCAGCGCGCCTCATCGGCGGGACGCCCCACTCTGCGAAATCCGCACGCGAGCTGCCCCTATCGGGCGAGCTCGTTTGGCGAACGGCACGCCATCCTGTCAGGAGCGCACTCCCCCCACTCTGCGGCAACCACGGTGCGGCCCCCTATTTCCAGCGGCGTACCTCGCCGGGATATTGCGCTCCGCACACGCGCAGAGGGGGCCGTGAGATAAACCTAAAGTCCGAGGCGGTGTTTTCCAATAGGAAATTGGACTGCTGTTCTGCCACTACTGCAACCGCGCCATAAAGCGTCACTGAACGGTGTTATTCAGAGGATGTTTATCGGAAGAACGCACTCCCAGTCGCAAAAACCGACAGTCGAAATCTGGGCAGGTGATACTCCATCGCGCTCTCTAGACGCTGATGGTGAAGATAATGGCTAAGTTTCTATTAATCTCCTTTTGCAGATTAGGCTATTACAGTCATTCCAGTTGTACATTGAAATTAGCACATTACACCGACCACCTTATGCCTGCATATGACGCGAACGAATACATAGTGGTATGTCCAACCTAATGACGTTGTAACAGATTGAGAAAACTATGCACTGCTTCATGTCAGCATGTCAGGCCTGGTCGTCTAATGGTAAAGCGCGTGACGAACGTACAGGAATTACGGCCAAAGTAAATCGCGCTTTGGAAAAATGTGGGCTGGGAAATGGTTTGAATATGGAAAAACACAGTTTGGTTTAACAAAATAATTCGGAAAATGCTCAGGATCCGGAGACTGTCTGAGTCCCGTTTATAAGACCGCAGCAACTTAGTCGAGCAAAAGATAGTGCAAATTAGTATAAGAAGATCGATTTATTTATTTATTTGTTTAATGGAATGGCTAGGGCCCACGTAGGACAGACCGTTCGCCGGGTGCCGGTCTTTCAATTTGACGCCACTTCGCCGACCTGCAATCGATCAGGATAGCTTAACACCCAGTCCCTGGGTAGAGAAAATTCACCGACCTTGGAGGGAATCGAACCCGGGCCCACAGGATTGACAATGCCTCACGCTGACCTTTTTTTTTTTTTTTTTGTCATCTCAATTTAGTTCGTTTTCGTTCGTTGCATCTGCTTGGAGCGGACGTCGCAAGACATCCGTTTTACTTCGTCGTTGATCCAGTAACTCAATTTTTTTTATTGCAGAGGGCAGCTAACCCTCTGACCGAACACGCTGAGTTACCGTGCCGGCACCATTCAGCTACCGGGTGTGCGGACAGAACATCGCTGCACGAAGCATACTACTTCTAGCGTAAAACGTTGACGAAAAATCTTCGAGAGAACTCCAGAAAACACGCACGACAGCCACAATAAGCCACTTTTTATCTCTATGGTGTGTGTGTGTGTGTGTGTGTGTGTGTGTGTGTGTGTGTGTGTGGTGTTTTTTGTGTGATGATGATATAGATGAGAGAAGGGTGAAGGTAAAAACCAGTGCTTGCATGTAGCCTACTCCTCACGAATAGTACCGAAGGGGCCGCCAGACTTAACGTCCCCATCCGACGGACAGATTACCGTCAGCAGTGTCACTGGGCTTCACTTCATGAGACACTGCTGAGAGCTTACCGTCAGCACCTCTCCTCCAAATGCCGGCTAAATACTGCATTCGAACAGGCTTACCCCCAGGTCGAGTACCACCGCACATGCGTGCGTTAGCGACCACATTTTTCTAATTTATTTTCTAAGAAACCGTCCTGGCATCGAACGGAGGGGTGAGGGCAAAGTGAGCGGGGGTCGCAACCCGATGTCTGGCTACCATGTCCCATTCCTTCCCCCAGGAACCAAGGAAAGTTTAGGGCACGTGTAGTACAGGTACATAGAACATCAATTATTTATTTCTTTATTTAGCAATTTCTTTTGTTTTTTGAAATTGATGTTTTCTTTTTCTTGTATGAAAATTCTGGTGACCTCGTCATTGCAGTAACACCCCAATCTGGGGTGGGTTAAGAAAGACACTACGAAGATAATTCTAGAAGAGTTGTCTGTATTTGGGATGAGGACAACTAAACAAATGCGTTCATGAAGGAAGCGCCAAAAATGAAGGTTATTTTACTCACAGTTTGCAAACATCTAGTATACTGCATGTTCACAAATCTACTTCACAGACTTCGTATTTGCCAGCAGCGTTCCGAGTAGGGAGAGAGGTGTTCGCAAGGATTTATTTGACTTGGAGGCGTACACGTAATTAGGGCCAACATCTGTCACGCCAAGAACAACACATCTATCGCCGATCTGCAACCAGGCGATGCTCGTCCGTATGCAGAACATCACAGGCGGCACATAACTGGGTGTCTGAAAGGAGAATTCCATGACTGCGTGACCGGCATACTTCCTTCCCATTGACGTAAGGTTCCATATGATGTCAGCGGCAAGCGGCAAGATAAGGAACCCACACCGATTGCCCGAGCGCAAGTCAGTCGACGTGCGGATGCTTCCCCTAAGCCACATTCGGTGACCTGTGCCGGTGAAGAAAGCCATAGATGGCCTTATTGGATACCAACCGCCTTGGAAGTATCGCAGTACGGACCCACACCGATCGCCAGAACGCAAGTTGGTCGACGTGCAGATCCTTCCCCTCAACCATATTCGGTGACCTCTGCTGCTGAGGAAAGCCGTAGATGGCCTTCGCTGCCTCTCAACGGGTGACTGTGTGGTCTGCAATGTCCAATCACAGAATAATCGGTGCTACATTCCTTGATGGCACGGTAACTACCGAACGGCACGTGAAGGTACTGGAAGATGATATCATCCCCCATATCCAATGTGACTGTGATTGCGACAAGATGTGGTTAATGCAAGACGGAGCTCGACCCCATCGAAGCTGAAGACTCTTTGATGTCATGGAGGAGCACTTGGGGACCGTATTCTGGCTGTGGGGTGCACAAAGGAGACTGGCATGGGCCTCGATTGGCTGCCATATTCTGCGAATCTGTACACATGGAAATCCTTTTTGTGGGTCTGTATTAAAGACAAGATGTACAGCTATAACTGGGCTGAAAACGGCCATTCAGGAGGTCATCAACAGCATCGATGTTTCGACACTTCAGCGGGCCATGCAGAATTTCGCTATTCGTCTGCGCCACAACATTGCCAATAATGGCAGACATATCGAACATGTCAGACATAAAACCAAATATCTGCAGTGACGTTTACATACAGAATAAAGTATATACACGCCGTAGTTAGTACCTAATTTACGTTTTCCTTGTTCATATAGTTCAGTAACAGCCACCCTATATTTCGCCGCCATTGCCGATGGTTTCTGTTCAAAATTCAACTAGTGGCTAAGGTCGAACCCGAGACTGAAGTAGTTTTGTTTCGTAAACAATGACGCTATCCCTAAACCACGGGTACGAACGTTTACACAGCTTCAATACACTGTGGTCAGAACCAGTGTACATTTCTAACATCTGTGATCTATGATATTGCCAGCTTTATATACGCTCATCCCAGGGCAAAAACTGTAGAGTTTATGTGACGCTCTACAGTACTTGCCTTATTTATATATCAAGAAGCGCTTCATGTACTTTTTTTCACTATTTCGTATCACATGCAGCCTACAGTGCCACATAATGACGAGGGAGTTCCAACGTAAGAAACCCAAAACTAAAAAACCTCTACCTTAAAGATTTGTTTGCATTGTTTTTATTAGTTATTAAGTACTGTCACAGTTAAATTGGCCGTTTCTCAGATTGTTGTCTGCTGTATGGTACCAGTACCCCATGGACTTTCGCAACAAGGGGAAAATAGCCGACAACTTATTTAAACAACAAATGTAATCTAAATGTTGATAGCTGTCTGGGGATGAACTTGTCGATTAGAAACCAATAACGGCGGTATTTGTGAAAATAAGGAGGATTGTTAACACTGGCTGGGTGATGTTTCCTTCTTTATATGAATAAACTTGAGAACTGTACATGGCCATAATCTCAAAATGTAAGTTTTCGATGAACTAACATAAAGATTTAATTTTGAAAAACACCTAAAATTTTCAGTATATTAGAAAGTGGAATACAAGTAAATCATTTCCCCCTAAAACATCTGTGTATAATAAGCTCCAAATCTGGCACTGTCGTTTGTAGCAGTGTTAAAAGTTTCTAAGAACAACAAACGTCTATAAAATTTCCTCTAGCCTCATATAATTATACAATACTAGCAGTTGCATGAATGAGCAACAAATATCATTAACATGTAACGGCCATGCGTCAGTTACAAGGGTCATTCTAAAAGAACGTTTCAATCTGACCGGTAATTCTTCCTCCCTTCCCTCACGACACCATGTCATAGAGATTCATACTCATTAATACCAATATGACACTAAAAGCGAGCAGGAATGGTCGTATTCTGTTTATGTATTACAAAATTAACAACTCCGCCTCCGCTGGGTGTGAGATTCGAATTGTAATTCGTCTTGTGATTGGAAAAACAGTCCACCCTTTCGAAATTTATAGACAGATAACCGATGTTTACGGGAGTTGCAATAACGAAGCTTCGGTTCAAAACGGCACGTCATGTTAGGTGGCGAACGAACAAATATTCATGATTAAGAGCGATTAAACTAATTTTTAGTAGCAACCGACGAACCCAAATCAAGAAATGAGGAAAATTTTTAACATTATGAACGTTTCAGTACTAATCGACCGCGTTTTGCTAAAATTTCTCGGTAAATTCCTTGTGAAATTGGAGGCAGTGACTTGGGGTGTAGGAAAGTGTATTTCAGATGGGTTACTCGGCTTTTGACAGACGCACACAAATAACAGTGTATGGGATCTACACTGATTTTTAAAACTCGGTATGACAAAGATAAAGAATAGTTCTTTTGTCACATTGTGGTGACGAGACCTTATTTTCACATACTAGTCGAGAAATAAAAAGCCAGCCAATGGAAAGTCTGAGAACCAAAATGGTTACGGTTTGCTGTGCTATTTTTCGGTAAGCCAATAAACCGCCAACCGTGTGAGCAACACTACTCGGACGTCGGGTAAATATATCTAAACATCACCGGCCTTGTTAAGGTCTTTCGCTGAGTACTTGCTATTTTTTGCTTTAGTTGTTACAGGGTCAGTACTTTTAAGCGATGTCCCTTGAAGATTGGCTAATGGGCGCTAGCGTTAGCTCCCGTATTTCGACAAAAGGTAGCAAAAATGTTATCTGCAGCCGCCCACTGATGGTGGTGTGGATGGATAGCTGCGCGGTTGTTTATTCCCCGCGACTCTGGCTTCTGTTTTGCAGCCACTGTGCCGCTGAATTACATTGCACCCACTACTAATATATTAATAAACAAACATATATGAGAAACACATATTAGGCTTTACATATTAGGCTTTAATTCACGTATGGTTGACCAACAAAGCGGTGGAGGCGACCAAGTAGTATGTAAAATAGCTCTTGAGAATTTCGGAACATTATAACGGCCACAGTGTTGGGAATCGAAATGACGTCCTACTCGTCGATTTCGGGCCTAGACCATAAATACAGCTGCCTACAGTCAGATTGTTCACTGAAGGCGCCGTGAAATTAAAACCAAATGGCGTGGATTGTTGTCCAGCGTCCCGCTATGTTGACGAAGGATTTGCTTTGGCAATTAAACTGGGAAGCTTTTTAACACCAGTCTTGAAGCCTGTACTTAACCTCGACTGATTACCATTTTGGTCCCAAATCGATGGACGTTTTTTGGCGACCTGCACTCTGGAAATGACAACGAGCACAAACCGCCGGTTATTGACTTATTCAGCTAACTGAATACGCAGAAGTTGTGGGAAAGTACGTGGAGCGCTAGGATAGATGTTAAATTTGAACAGCGACTACGTTGAAAAATAGCTAAGATTGTGAAGAGCGTTGTAAAATAAGTAGCCTTCCATTATCTTGAAAAAGAAAAAAAAACTGTCTGGAGAAAGAAACGTTCTTTACTTTTAGAATGATCGCGGTTTTATAAGGGAAGAAATTTCACAACGTCGCACCATATTTGAGCGAGGGCCCAGCTGCGTGAGGTTGCACACACACCTCAGAGGAGCATCTAACTTGGCTCACAAGAAGCGGATCTCAGCCTTCTTGAGGCGATATCTGCTTATGCATCTGACTGCAGTAGGTATTACTGGAGAACAATATCCGTAGGATCATCAGGATATCGTTCAATTCGTCACTTCATACTCCGACCTGGCCATTTCAGATTCCCGCTACAGAATAGTTTATAGTTTTGAGGACTACATCTAAATCTGTAGTCCTCAAACCATCGTGCGGTCTGCTTCGGAGGGTACTTGGTGTACTGCTGTTACTTGCTCCCCTGACTGTTCCAGCCACGAATGGTAAGCGCGAAGTTGTTAGTCACCTCCGTGTGAGCTTGAACCTCTCTATTTTACTTTCAAGGTCTTTACACAAGATACAAACAGGAGGGGGCAAGGTATAGGTTGAATCTTCTTCTAATGTACACCTTGGGAATTTTAACAGCAAACAACAACGTGAAGCAGATCACCTCTCTTATGACGCCTGACAGTCCAATAGTCTGAGCTTCTCCGTTATGCTTCCCTGGTTCCTAAATTAATCTGTAACAAACTTCGCTGCTATTTCTTAGGTCTTGTCCTTCTTCTCTGTCACTCTATCAGGTGCGGATACTAGACTGACGAGCCATAGTCAAGAATTGGTCGAATGAGAGACTTTTTTTTAAGGTTCTTAAATTGTGGTTGGATTACATTTTCTGAGGATTCCTCCAATGAATATCAGTCTATCTACTTCCTTATCAGCGATTTATGTGCTGTCTTCTGGCTTAAGGACAAGTAAGGTCATTTCTGCTGTGCTATCATCAATGACCTTGAACTGCATCTTCACTTCACTTCAGGTTATGACCTTCAACACGTGACACCAAGATGGTGGATAGAAAAATTTCAAAATTAAAGATGATGGATGATGGGAAATTTAAAAATTAACAACTTCAGATGGCGATACATTTAAAAATTGAAGGCAGAAAATTTATAAATCAGAAATGGTGATGGTGGGAAATATTTTTTCAGCCAGTGACTGTGAAGTATATTATATTGTGAGTGCCTACTACATTGAAAAGTATTCACAGCAGCTTTCCACAGTACTGTTTATTGAAAAAAGAAAGTATAACAGAACACACACACACACACACACACACACACACACACACACACAAGCACATGCAGTACACGTTCATGTGGATGCACACATGCTGTTCTTTTTAATACTAGAGTATTCTTGTATTGTGAAGAAAAATATAAACGTTTAAACTTGCGCACATCAGATCATCGTCCTCGTCCACTATCGCACACTAAAAACTACATGACACTTCAGTGGAACAGCATACTGAGCGCTAGTAACACACATTTGAGTAGGTAAGAAACAAGATTTTTTGTGGATTCAAAGTCGCCCAAACATTATAGCTATTCCATAGCAGCTGCCGACAAGGCTCAATGTAAGTTAGTGCCGTCAGCAGTAGATGACAAACAGATTTTATTGGAAGGAACATTAACTAGTCTAGCATGTGGTCACTACAATGTAAGAAAGTATGAATTTTGGTTGATTGTACTGAGTAAAAATAAAGAATTTCATAGTGATTAATGTAGTTCTTTTATTTCCATTTTAATTTTTTTTAATGTCCTGCCATCTGCCGTCTTCGGTTTTTTAAATTTCCTACCACCCAACAACTTGATGGACTCGAACTTTCAAGGTCTTCATGTGATGTCATCGGAGTTCGAGGCCAAGTTCATGATGTTGAGTCAGTACGTATAGCACTCCTACTCTCCCTAATCTCATGAAACATCCAGTAATATCTACTAGCTTAGTTATGTACTTTTTGATAGAAGTTCTGTGACATTCCCTTGTGATACGCCTGAGGCCTCGTGAACATCTTAGAATTCCATCTCTATTAACAATGACATTCTAGCTTCTAGAATGAAATTTTCACTCTGCAGCAGAGTGTGCGCTGATATGAAACTTTCTGGCCGATTAAAACTGTGTGCCGGACCGAGACTCGAACTCGGGACCTTTGCCTTTCGCGAGCAAGTGCTCTACCAACTGAGCTACCCAAGCACGACGCACGACCTATCCTCACAGCTTTCATTCCGCCACTACCTCGCCTCCTGCCTTCCCAAGTTCGCAGAAGCTCTCCTGCATACGTTGCAGAACTAGCACTCCTGGAAGAAAGGATATTGCGGAACATGGCTTAGCCACAGCTAAGGGGATGTTTCCAGAATGAAATGTTCACTCTACAGCGGAGTGTGCGCTGATATAAAACTTCCTGGCCGATTAAAACTGTGTGCCGGACCGAGACTCACACTCGGGACCTTTGCCTTTCGCGGCAAGTGCTCTACCAACTGAGCTACCCAAGCACGACTCACTACCAGTCCTCACAGCTTTAATTCCGCCAGCACCCCACCTCCTACTTTCCTAACTTCGCAGAAGCTCTGCTGCACACCTTGCAGAACTAGTACTCCTGGAAGAAAGGCTATTGCGAAAAAAAATGGTTCAAATGGCTCTGAGCACTATGGGACTCAACATCTTAGGTCATAAGTCCCCTAGAACATAGAACTACGTAAACCTAACTAACCTAAGGACACCACACACAACCATGCCCGAGGCAGGATTCGAACCTGCGACCGTAGCAGTCCCGCGGTTCCGGACTGAAGCGCCTAGAACCGCACGGCCACCGCGGCCGGCAAAGGATATTGCAGAGACATGGCTTAGCCACAGACTAGGGGATGTTTCCAGAATGAAACTGTCACTCTGCAGCGTAGAGTGCTCTGACATGAAAGTTCCTGGCAGGTTAAAACTGTGTGCACTTGCCCGCGAATGGCAAAGGTCCCGAGTTCGAGTCTCGGTCCGGCACACAGTTTTAATCTGCCAGGAAGTTTCATTCTAGCTTCTGTTTACTTGGAATTCTTAAATCCAGTTGTACCACTGGTAGCATATTCTGCAAGCTCGTAATTTGTCCATTAGGCGGCAAAGTAGAACTATGTCGAACCCCTGCCGTAACTCAAGTAACACGGCATTCAACCTTATGTCACTGTCGGCCTGTTGCAGGCGGAATGGCGTCGGCGCCGAGTGCGCGTGCGGCGGCGGCGGCGGCGCGGCCGGGCGTCGGCGGCGGCTGTGCGCGCGTGCTGTGAAGTGATGTGAGGGAGGCGACAGCCAGCCAGGCCGGCCGAGATGCGCTGCGGCCCGCTGCTGCTGGCGCTGCTGCAGTGGCTGCCGCCGCCCGCGGCCGCGCACGTCGCCTGGACGCCCATCTACGTCGACGGAAACAGTGAGTCGAGAGCCTGCCTTCTCCTGCTCACTTCTCACACCTATTGTCTTAAGTCCGGTACTAATAACTGCTATAGCCTTTCAGAAGCATTATAGATTGCCCTAAGGAGTTCGTTTCCACAGGTGTCTGTGTTCGGACCAAATCTAATGAGCGTTTCAAGAGCGGTAGCACAGATACGTCGGAGACTGAAATATATGTAAGGCCTCACATCGTCAGATGAGAAATTCCGTTCCATAAGTGTCTATGTTCGGACCAAATATCCAGTGTGTTTCAGAACCAATAACCAAAATATTAGTAGACTATAGTATGTAAAGACTCACATCGTCAGATGAGGAAGGCACAGGGATCTTTTTGGCGTAAGGTAAGGGTCCCTAATATCGTCCCCACAGCCCACTAGGATTTTCCGGTTTCTGCAGTTGGTAACAAGTGTTTACCAGCGCATGTATGTGGGATACGAGACCATTGGTTCGTTGAGAGAGTTTGTTGTGTGGAGCACGTATAACTTGCGTTTAAAAGGGAATTAAATTTCCTATGTTGAAGTGAATTAGTGTAGCAGTAAAATTAATAGCCAGCAGTTCCTGATTTGAACAATGATTTGTTTTGAAATACTGGGCTGTATTTAAGTCGTGTGTTGTAGTTTATGGCGTGTAATCGCTGTAGCCAAGGACTTGGCCTGTGTCGTAGTAGCGTCGATTATGATCTGTGCATGTTCGGAATTTCGTCTCACTTGCGGTTCCCATTTTCGTCCCGGAGACGAAATTTGCAACTGTTATTAAAAGCAGATTTTATTTCCTATTTGTACAGATTATTTCAATATTTTGATATGGGGTAACTCAAGGGGAGAGAAATGGATTCACGGCAGGGAATGCTTAATTTGTGATCACGCAACATTCTCTTCATCTACACAAATATAAAAATTCATATATGACACATCTTCAAAAAACTGAAAAAATTAGAAAACGTTGTTCACTCATGGCCTTCAAGTCATTTATAATAGCGGAACTATGTATACTAGTGAAACTAATTGGTTATATTAGAATGGGTAAATACGTTTAAAATAATTGTGCTTTCGAGAACGCTTATGGCAGACGAAATTGCGAACACTTTTTAGTATTTCTGCTTTTAGCTTATGACAAATACTGGATTTAGTATCTTACAGGAAATTAACTGTAACTTGCCAACAATTCGAGCATAAATTCAGGACGGTATATAACATTTCGTAGCCATTCCCACAATCTTTCCGGACTTCTAGGTCATAACGGACTAAGGTGACGAATGTGTCCCCCCCCCCCCTACCTTATTATACATTTGAACGGTCTTGATCGCAAACAAATGTAATAAGAGCTAGCAACCATCCTCATATCTGCAGAAGTACACAGAAATACTGCCAATTATAACCTAAGCATTGTAGTTTTTTAATATTTAACGTTCAATATTGGTTAAAACTTGTTAAGACAGTTTTATATTTTCCGTTTTTTCCGTAGACCAGAGGAAGGTAGGTAGTCAACCAAACCAAATTATCATCTAGTTAATTTTACCTTATACTGCGATCAACAAAATTAAAATTCATAATAGACTGCAGTATAGACTAATCCAAATAAAACATACAACATAACAGAGTTCAGTTTACATTGGTTATAGCGATACAGCTGTTTACAGAGATACGTTTCCATTTCGCGTGTAGGTACTCCTGTAGCTATAGGTTTACCATTTTTGTATTCAAGTGCAAATTGTAAAGTTGTGTTTCAGCTTGAATTTTTGGACTTTGATTGCGACTATATGTTGTTCACCAATTCTGCTGTATCGTTTAAGCATGCCTCACGTACTTACAAATACTGACAGTGCCAACTGGTATTTGTGTAGTACTTTTATACGGCTTTTGTATCGGAAACACTACTTCTGCTTGCAGGGAATATGGCAAACGTCTTACTAAGCGTGTAGCACCATACTCAGAAACTTATAGTACAGTGCCCAGCAGTCACATTTCATCTGAAAGTGCTAATAAACAGCAGGATGGGATAGCATGCATTAATCAATATGTGGAATATAATACTTCAACAACCGCGTGAAAAATATCTGCAAGTACCAGCGTTCGACAAATAAGAACATGGCGGCGTCCATCCTCATCATTTATAGGAGTTTCAGCACTTTAGACGTACAGATACTGGTTGACAGTTGCAATTTGGTCGTTGGCTAATTTAAAATTGCTGAGTAATGCCAATAACACCATTTACAGATGAAATCAATTTCGCTAGTAAAGGTACTGATAACGTTCATAACTGTTGACCTGGCATCACACCTTTTTGGACAAACAATTTCAAGAACACTTTTATCTATACGTGTGCTGCAGTATGATACTCATTCGATTATGCACGTTGTGTAGCCGTGTCACCTCACAGGGCTACGTTACCTACATTTTCTCGAAAACGGATTTCTAGCATTGTTGGACGAGATTTCTTTGGCTACAATGATGCTTCTCTAGCATGATAAGGCTTCTGAACCTTTTAAAATACGTACTGTGGCACTTGAAACACCCTATGCTTTTGATGTACATGACTGCGTACCATCAGCGAAAGCACAGATGGCGACTGCATATCACATGAGAGGACTGTAATACACAGATGCCCGTATACCGCACTGTTGCAAGCTGACCAATGGAAAGACTTAGCCTGTAGGGAGAACTGCCTTCTGATAAGAACGTGGGTTCTATTGAAAGCTTACACCCAAGTAGGAGCAGGTCTGTACCCTGTTTCCTGAAGGGGATCAGATTTATTTTGGATTTGACAAATATTAAGGAAGAGTGGACTTCATATTTCACCTTTACGTCTTTGTCATACAGCGCGTAATGGATGTAAATGCAGATATTTGTTCAAATGGTTCAAATGGCTCTGAGCACTATGGGACTCAACATCTTAGGTCATCAGTCCCCTAGAACTTAGAACTACTTAAACCTAACTAACCTAAGGACATCACACACATCCATGCCCGAGGCAGGATTCGAACCTGCGACCGTAGCAGTAGCGCGGTTCCGGACTGAGCGCCTAGAACCGCTAGACCACCGCGGCCCGCTGCAGATATTTGTATTGGCGACTAAGGATGGAGCACTGAACGGCATTCCATCAGTGATTACGTCATTGGCAGATTAATAATTACATCAATTACAAATCGTATGTTTTTATGTTAGTTCCTACCTCCAAGTACACGCAACAAGAATAAATCAGTAATTCTTATTTTTGCCTGGGCAAAATGACTTAGTTGACAACATCGGTAGCTCCGTGAGGCTATTTGCAGATGACACGGTTGTCTACAAGAAAGTAGCAACATCAGAAGACTCGTACGTACTCCAGGAAGACCTGCAGAGGATTAATGAATGGTGCGACAGCTGGCAGCTTTCCCTCAACGTAGATAAATGTAATATAATGCGCATACACAGGGGCAGAAATCCATTCCAGTACGATTATGCCATAGGTGGTAAATCATTGGAAGCGGTAACGACCGTAAAATACTTAGGAGTTACTATCCGGAGCGATCTGAAGTGGAATGATCACATAAAACAAATAGTGGGAAAAGCAGGCGCCAGGTTGAGATTCATAGGAAGAATTCTAAGAAAATGTGACTCATCGACGAAAGAAGTAGCTTACAAAACGCTTGTTCGTCCGATTCTTGAGTATTGCTCATCAGTATGGGACCCTTACCAGGTTGGATTAATAGAAGAGATAGACATGATCCAGCGAAAAGCAGCGCGATTCGTCATGGGGACATTTAGTCAGCGCGAGAGCGTTACGGAGATGCTGAACAAGCTCCAGTGGCGGACACTTCAAGAAAGGCGTTACGCAATACGGAGAGGTTTATTATCGAAATTACGAGAGAGCACATTCCGGGAAGAGATGGGCAACATATTACTACCGCCCATATATATCTCGCGTAATGATCACAACGAAAAGATCCGAGAAATTAGAGCAAATACGGAGACTTACAAGCAGTCGTTCTTCCCACGCACAATTCGTGAATGGAACAGGGAAGGGGGGATCAGATAGTGGTACAATAAGTACCCTCCGCCACACACCGTAAGGTGGCTCGCGGAGTATAGATGTAGATGTAGATGTAGATGTAGGCTGCAGGTCTGGTGTTGAAGTGTGAACATATGGATGCAAAGCAGTTAGTATAAACTGACAGGCGTAGTCCGTTTAGTGGAGAAGTTACAGCTGTGCAGAAAACATCAGGTCATAAATTTTGTGAAGTGTTATTTGTGGGAAGAATGATGTGTGTACATATTAAGGTACCAAATGTAAAAATATCTGCATTTATATCAATTATACCCTTTATAATATTTTAGACAAGCATTAACGTGTCTGTACTAATGGTTTGAATCGAGGGGACTCACTTTGCTGTTTGGTCGTGTTCCATATGTGTCCTCAGGATTCGCCATTCCTATGAATAAACTGTATTTACCGCAAAGCTACCTGCAAATCCTGAAGGCACTGGGGCAGAGAACTCGTTTTCAAAAGAAAACGTTTCACGTTTTCCCTGATTATCGTAGCTCCCGACTGGAATTATAAATGGAGAAAGACACCAAACATATTTGTTGCTTTAAGAGCTTCATTTTAGCAACCAGCTGTAAAAAATCTTTCTTTATTCTTTACTAGTTTCTATATCAACGACCATAATCACAGGAAGAAAAGGCATTACATCAGATGAATAAGCAGTTCTGCAACGTTGCAAGTTATTTACTTAACCACGCGTAATACAACATTATTCTGAAATGCATAAGTTTACCTAAGAATTAGTCGCAACACAGTACGAAAGATTTAGCGTAAGGACTGATCACAGTTTAATTGATGAACTGCCTTTTCTTCTTGTGATGGTGATAGCTACGACCAAAACCAATAAAGAATAAAAGCACACATAATGAATAAAAAGCAATCCTTCAAGTTCCTGGCACCTGTAGCAAGTTACTCACTGATGTACTTGACGCTTTTCTTCTTCCTCTTTAGAAGGGGATTCTGCTATGTACCAGAGGGGAAACAAACAAGAAGACGTATCAGCGAAGGAAGCTTCCTGGGAACGTTGAATATGGTGCCATTCCCTGCAGGCCGTGAACTTGCTGTTGAGTGAAATGGGCATGCAATTGTGAGAGAAGGAGTGGCTGACGGTGAGAGACTATCAGCTGCGGTCGATGGAGTCAGCTCTCATACAGATCACGTGACTGCACACTCACGTGACAGAACCCCCCATACACCAGTCTTCGATGGCCGTGGTGCTAAATTTAGTGTATGCCACTTGTTAATTAAGCGCATTTGATGATGAGAGGACAGAAACAAATTTTAGTGGCTATATGCACTCTGTTTTGATGGTCAACGAAATGAATATGGTAAACCAGCTAAAATTTTACGTGGTGTTAAGACTAGAGTCCAAGCTTTTAGGCTGCACCTTTTAAATAATTGCAGAATGACTGAGCTGCTTTATTTATCCATTGATTATCAAGCCACTTCTGTATGTTGTGCTATTTCTGTTGATTTCACTCGTGTTCTCTTTTACATAGAGAGTTTTAAATTCACTAAAACGTGATTACCTCTCTTTCCTTTTCTGTGTGTGTGTGTGTGTGTGTGTGTGTGTGTGTGTGTGGCGTGGAGACATTTTTATGTTTCGATTTTTATTGGAGTTATACTATTTCGCCAGTATTACTCACCGTCATCTCATAAAAAAGTAGTACGGGTGAAAAACATAATCTCTTGCGATCCAAACAACAATCAGCAAATTATCATCAGCGAAAACAGTTCATTTAAACACAGTGCGTTTCCTAAGTGTAACTGTGAATAATGAACACTGTAATAAAATTTCAGTGCACCTCCGACGATGGGGAACATGTGTTCAAATGTAAGAAATTAGCCATGGTGGGATTGATAAGGGATGAGGCTACTTTTCATTACAATGTCTGCTGTTATATACAACAATGTAAGAACGCCAGATGCATGAACTTGAACTGAATACAGATTAAGTTCTTTTTGCTGACGCATTTATTACGATTATCCAGGCCACGGGCTTATAAATATCACCTGTACAGGAGATTTCTAACAGTGCAGTGATAACAGTAAATCAGAAAACTAGGACATACCAGTCAGTGATTTGTAACCGAGAATAAGTTTGTTAGTGTATATGAAGCTATTTACTGTGCAGACGACATGGATGTGAATAATCGAAAAACGTGCCGATTCTGTTACAGATTACAAGTAAAATTAAACTGGTAAATTGAACACAAAAAGTTAGTGTATCAAGAGATTGATGACCGGTTTTGTAATATTTCTGGAAACATATATATAAAGTGATGTAAAATAATGTATCGATGGAACCAAAATGGTATGAAATTAAGTATCATAATGCTGAAGTAGTCATGCTTCTTATCTGATACATGCAGTCGAAGAGAAAGTTCGCTGTTGTTGGACTATTATAGGGAATTATGTCTGTCACAAGACAGTTGATGTGTATATTATTATCGCTTAAATTATCACCTCGATCTAATTTTCATTGCAGCCAGTTATACACATCCAAAGGTAAAATAAAGTTCGTCGTTTGAATAGCGAATAGTGAAATTTATCGATAGCGGTACACTGATTTTTGATATGCAAAATCTTTAAATTAAACGTTACATTTCCATGTTCAACGTTATTATACTGAATATTTATCCAGATAGTCGCCGAGTAAAATGTGGTTCCTTATGTTTGTCGTACAGTCTGTCCATGAATTCATTCTCGCAGATCCCATCCCTTAGTCATTCCTAGAGAAAAAAAAAACATTTCCCCGCTCCGTTGCGATGAACTGCAGTGGGTTCTGCGAATCATTAAACGTCATAGCTTTCTAGCAATTCAGCAGCGCGGCTATCAATTGCCGAGCGAGGCTTGGTGTTGCGCCCTGCTGAAACGAGAAGAAATTTACATTTATGAGAAATACGCCGCATTTCTGGCATCATCCCTGCATAAATAGAGCCGTGGAAAACCGGGACGCTGAACTGCACTTGGCGATCGCGACGGAGCGGCGGGAGCGAAAAAAAATAATACGATGAGCAGCAGCTGAGCCCGCCGGCGATCCGGATTCCGGCAGCGGCCGTGTTTTACGTCCGCAGGGCCCATAAGCTGAAGTAATGTGGCCTGCGCTGTTGTCGAGGACACGTTCTATGGCTGGTGCAAGTTCTGTGCTCAGAATAACAGCTGTATCCGGAACAGTGAAAAACTGCACAAGAGTCATTGTCCTCTGGCAGTAGCGTAGGGACTCACCGTTGACAAATGCTAATTCGAAATAATTTAGAGATCGAGTTTAATACGAGAAATTGTGGCACACACATTATTTGGGACACTGGTATACTATCACTAAAGTAATTCTTTACACCGTGTAAAGAATGAGTTTAAAGTCAGTGGGAAAGATTGTGCTATGCACGTTGGTTTTGTTACTGCCGTTCCGAGGGCTGTTCTAATGCAGTTCTCCAAGCTGGTCGATCGTGTTAATCTCTCTGTTCAACGCAGCATGACTATTGCAACCTACATCAGTTTTAACTTGTTGATGGTTTCAGAACATTTGTAGGGCTCTAGAACTTTTACCCCTCATATTGACCTACATTAAGAAAATACCAGCTTTTTGATGAGTTAGTATGTTTTCTGTCAGCACCTGTCCTTTACCTCTAGTCAAGTAATGTCATGTACAACTTTTATTCCCGATCTGATTACTTAGCTCTTTGTTGGTGATCCATTCTACACATATAAATTGCAGAATTCTACTGTAACGCAATATTTCAAAAGTAGACTTTTGTTTTTGTCTTTAAGGGAGAGTTTTGTTCCTGGAGGACAGTTTTCCTAGTTTTCCCTGGTCTGATTTTCAATCTAATGACAGATGTTAGAATCCCATGAAGGAACGCGCATTAAAAACCGCCAAAAGCAATTTCTGCCATTTGCTACTATTTCTGTTACTGTGAGACATGAGGTTGTGTTTTGTGCAGCATTTGTGAATACTGCGAGTTATATATATGTATAAGTGCTGTATAACACGTTTAAACAATGTCGATTCACAAACTTCCTGTTCACAGTTTTATAGTGACTAGAATTCTGTCTACATTTCAAAGTAGTTACTTAGCGGATGTACAGTTAAGTAGTGCATCGTCGGTGGTGTGCCATCATGTACATTGCAACGGAAGTTCTTCTGCGATGGATAACGTGGTGTTTGAAAATTAAAGGAACTAACATGGAAATTTGTGTTATTTGCCAATAGCTTCTATTACAAAATTTATTCAACTTGCAACTGGATTTTGAAAATGCTTCTTCTTAACTTCGTTACACATTGGATTGATACATAAGTTCGTATCGTTTTTCCATAAGTTTAATAAATACTCATAACACAAAGTCTAGTCACCAATAACATGTTCTCTTTCACTACTTATAACAGTTCCCAACGCTGCGATAACTTTCCGACGTAAACATCACGTGGTGTTGGGGCAAAGAAGAATCGAGCCATGTTCAGAGCCCAGTTTCTACTCAAAAGCAAGTTCGTTGTAGGTTCTCGGATAGACAGCGGAACAGATGAAAATTTGAAGGTACAAGATCAGGTGAATAAAGTGGGTGCGGAATGGCTTCCCAGCACAAATCCTGTGTAGTGTTTTTTGTCACAATAGCACTATGCAGGCAGGCGTTATCATAGGCTAGCATCACTTCACGTAGTCTTCCTGATCGTTGTTCTGGGATTGGGTCTGCAAGACGTCTCAGTTGTTGACAATAATTGTCAGCAGTGGTGGTTACACCTCGGGGAAGCCGTTCGTAATATACGACAACCTCGCTGTTTCACCAGATGCTTTACACTATTTTTTGTGGCAGTGCGCAGGTCTTCGTACGGGGATTTGTGGCTTTCTTTAACCTTTACCATTCCTTTCTTATACTTACGTTAAAATAAAGACCATTTCTTGTCACCAATAACAATATGGGATAGGAATAATCGGTGTTGTTCACGAGCCAATTCATAAATAACAAGAAGAGATGCACCTATGGCTACTCGCTGATTTTTGTGAATTTGGCTTAAAGCATGCGGTACCAATACACCCGATTTTTTAACCTTGTCCATTGCATGCAAATTTCACAAGATCCAGGAATGATCACATTCATCACATTTGACAGGTCTCGAGTACACTGACGTGAATCATTATGAATTAATGCTTTTAAACGATCGTCATAAAATCCCCCAAGGTTTTCCTGAACGTAGTGAGTGACTACGGTGCTCCTTTAAAAGAGAAAACCATTTTGATTCCTTGTTCTGTCCAACGGCGTTATCCCCATACACGGCGCAGATGCTTCTGACTGCCTCCACTGATGTCACATTTCTATTGACCTAAAACAGAAGATATGTCGGAAATGCCCCGATTTCTTCACTTGGCACTCCACTTTCAGCGCCCACAGCTCCACTCTCTATCACCAAATGTCAAAATGACAACATGTAAGCTCATATACCAACAGTAAACTACCAATATAAATTACAATCGATAAATAAACCAAAAGCAAGCAGATTATCAGCATGCAAAACAAAAGCGCTGCGAACTTATACACGAACATAATAATTAATAGTATGTAGCACTGTAACGTCCGCTGCTCGTGGTCTCGTGGTCGCGTTCTCGCTTCCCGAGCACGGGGTCCTAGGTTCGACTCCCAGCGGGGTCAGGGATTTTTCCTGCCTGACTGGGTGTTGTTGTGTCGACTTCATCATCATCATTGATCCCCATCACGGTCGGAGGAAGGCAATGGCAAACCACCTCCACTAGGACCTTGCCTAGTAAAGCGGTGCGGGTCTCCCGCATCTTTCCCCTACGCTCTGTAAAGAAGGATGGGACTTCATTTCCATTTCCATAGTACTGTAACAGCGTACACGCCCCGTGCTGAATACGCTACTGACCAGATTTTTCTCGACTGCAGCACCATTAAATCTAGCTAGAATACTTATTTCTAGCCACATAAATATGTTATATCTTGAATTATGTTTTCTCGTTTGGGAATACCTCACTTTTTCGGAGCAACTTTTTTAACTTCAGAAAAAGGTTGCAGCACACATAAAGTAAATGCCACCACTTCAGAGTGGAATTAGAAAATATTTTACACTTCTATTACAATGCTGGTTGAAGGCGAAAGTCTGAAACGTGTCCCGAGGTAGAACACTCTCCCCATTTCATTATCGACCGCGTTTCACTTCCATGTAACAATACACTCCAAACAAATACATGCATAAACGAGTTGCAAACATTTGAATTTATGCGCTATATGAATATATATCTGTGTAAGAATTTTTTTGAATATTGTCAGTTTACACTTTCTATGTTCCCTAATTCTGTCATCTTCAGGTATTTCTACCTAAATAGCATACATTCTCCACTAATTGTAGTATCATATTTTTTTCGTCTAATTTTCTCATCATCTCCTGACGATTCGACTACACAGCTTACTTCTATTTTACTTTTATACACGTTCATTCCGATAACCTCTTTTCATGACGCTATCCATTCCGTTCAAATGATCTTCCAAGTCTTTTGATGTGCGTGAAAGATTTACTGCCCTCAGAATTTGTCAACTTTTTCATTTCTTTTCCACGATCTTCAATGCCATTGCGAATTTTATCCATAGTTTGCGTTACTGCTAGCCTTATGCGCGGACTGAATGAAATGAGGATTAGACTGCACGCTTGCCTCACTCCTTCATTACATACTGGAATTCCTACATGTTCTCCTCCTTTTATAAGTGCTTTCTGGTTTCTATTAGTATAATTAATGCATTTCAGCCCATATTTTATCTTTGATAACTTCAGAAGTTCAAAGATTGTATTACATTCACGTTCTGCGTTGAGACATCGAATTGTGGCAGTGGGGATCATTTTCTGTCGCAGGCATCAGAATTTGAAACACTTGAAAGCGATTACATCTTTTTTCCAATCGAACAGAATGGCCGAACACACTTGAAATTTTCTACATACATGGAAACCAGTACCTCTGATTCTGCAAGGAGGACTATGAAAAGTCACATTTTGTAAATTGAGATAGTCGCTGGAACACTGCTTGCCTTAGATAATGCCCGCACCACTTAGCAAGCGATAATCTCGCAATTTACACTATGTTTATTGCTACCACAATCTTGATACTGCGTATCACTTTGCATTTTAGGTGGCGGAGCTCATGTATACAAAATAATAAAATCACCATAATCATGAACGTTGGGTCCATAGACAACCATTTCTTCGTAAGAGGTCATGGGAAAGCAGCAAACGAAGAGCCAAATTACCAACAGGTTAATTTTAATCAACCCAATAAGTGCTTATATCACAGGTCTACGAGGAAAACACTTTTTTAATGAGACTTTCTTATATTGTGAGTGTAATATGTTGAATAATGACAAGATAACTAACAGCAGTGTCATTTTGTTACAATTGACAGTTCATAAAAAGCGGATTTTTAGACTTCTTAATCAGTTTGACTGATTTGATGCGGCACTCCACAAAATTCTCTCTTGTGTCAACGTGTTCATCTGAAAATAGTACAAAATCCAGCGACCTCGAATATTTGTTGGATATATTCCAATTCCTGTCTTCCACTAAATTTTTAACCTCTACAGCTTCCTCTAGTATCATAGAAGTTATTCATTGATATCTTAAATCGTACCTATAAATCTCTACCTTCCTCCTGCCATGTTCCTTTCCTACTGATTCTGTTAAGAAACCTCTCATTCCATCTGCATAGATTTATTACTGAAATTACGGTCGACGTTTGATAATGGTAGATTTATTTTGGTCGTAAATGGCCTCTTTCCCTGTGGCGCCAGTTTTTCAAGTGCTTTTGGTTTGTCCGTTTTGTGTTATTTTGCTCTTAAGGTAACAGAATTTCTTCACACCAGTTTTTATGCTAAATTTTTCATTGCTCTCATTTCTGCTTCTTCTTCTTATCTTAGATTCTCGTCAGTTTACATTCAATCTATCTTCTGTGCTCATTAGACAGTTTATTCCTTTCAGCAGATATTGCATGTGTTTCTCATACGCACTTTCAGTTTCTAATGACATAAATTTCTTCTGACTTTTTTTTCTTTTACTAGTAATATTGATATTTCAGTGACAGTGATAGCATAGGTTAGTATACATGGCAATTTACTGTGGCAGGCTCTTTGGCTCTTCTCCTACTTAAGCAACAACCTTGTGGATAAGATAGTAATTGTACTATGACGCACATCTTAATTTAGGCTCAACGAAATAGTTTTGTGAGCAATACGTCAGGATGGAGAAGTTTAAAGTACCCCAGGAAACGTTTCCTCTTGTGCCATAATCGAATCTGAAGGAAGGTATGTTTATAGTACATGACTAAAGTGGTTGGGTGCCCACTTCGAACAGAAATTGACTGTGAGTAAGGAGAGCGCTTGGGTATCAGTGGAGGTGGATGATTCGTACTATGTTCTTAAGCAAATCAAAGGCCCATCAGTTCAAAGGCCGATCATTACATTTCCTTTGACACCAATACAAAGGAATAGTTTATAAACCTCAATATCCACAACTGTCGTCTCTTATTTCTTTACTGTCAATTTGAGTGATGTTTTTGGGAGAAAAGGTGGTAGCTTTCATCAGGACATCAAAACGGCGGAAGACGGTAGAAGAGCCTCTGAAGAGCCAATGCAAATGTTGGTCATTATTGAAAACTGTATTTAATTTGTTAAGGAGAAAAACAACTGAAATATACGAGAATCGATATATTATTCCTGTGTAATAAAGTGGCGTATCCATAGTTGTTATCTAATGCTCTCAGTTAATCGCGGAAAGGATCAAGGTCCACGGCAAATTTCTCTGGCTGACTTAGCCTAGTGTGATATCTATATCCGTCGCTTCTGTTTCTAACGATGCGACATGTAAGGTCGATGTGTCTCACATGGGAAAGAAGCCTCACCCCGCCTCCTTAGGTCCCGACAAATTTTCAGAAATCCAGTAATTGTTGCTTTCGACCCACAGCCTGTACGAGAGCATTTTTCTCACGAGCGGAGTATTATTTGACATACCACTTAAATATTAATTGCTTTTCTCTCACTTTAGGTAAGATACTCAAAAATCTAACTGCCGTGTAAATTTGTCATTTTTACTTTTAAGTTAATTCCTGCATAGACATACCTCTGTAACAGAAATAAATATAAAATTCTAAATTGTATTATAGGGCTAAGTGTTATTGTTTCTGGTTAAAATGATTCCTCAGATCTTAAAGACATTTCACAGAAAAATATTATTATTTATACAAGGTGGATAAAAGTTAATAGCAAAAATTAACAATGTGAAACTACACGAAAAGAGAAGCAAACACATTCCGATAAACATGGTTTCTCCGTTTGCAAGGCAACTGTGAAAGTGTGTTTACGAGCTGCCAGTAGTTTCTGTATGAAAAATTGTCTGATTTAATACAAACGTATTTGAAAATTAAATTCCAATGTAATTGGGCTCAAATATCACACAAGTTCTGCCTTACCTCACGCAAAGTTTGGAATTGTGATTTGTGAATGATCGGGGACCTGCATATTTTTCTGCTGATATAAGATGACGTCTAACGCGCGAATGTGGTCCATGGTGGATAGGTGAAACATAACGTGTACCTTGGTCTCCAAGATCACCTGACCTCGATCCTTCTTTTGTTGTTGCGGTATCGCAAATGTGAAATGTACATCTCTCCGTTGACACTGTTAAAGAAATGGAACAAGGATATGAATAGTCTTTTCAAGATATACGAAGTGAGACAGGGTTGATCGAAAGAATTCGCAACTCACTGCAGAGATGAATGCACTATCGCCTCCAAATGTAAGGACGACGCGTGGAACACACATCCATCAACAGACACGATTGTGTAGAGGCTTGTACCGTAAGGAAGCAAGGGAGAGGATGTTCTTATGGGTGGCGGTATCCTCTTTCTACAACACAAATGCACACGTGGGCCGGCCCCTGCGATCGAGCGGTTCTAGGCGCTTCAGTCTAGAACCGTGCCACCGCTACGGTCGCATGTTTTAATCCTGCCTCGGGCATGGATGTGTGTGATGTCCTTAGGTTAGTTAGGTTTAAGTAGTTCTAAGTTCTAGGGGACTGATGACCTCAGATGTTAAGTCCCATAGCGATTAGAGCCATTTAAACCATTCTTTTGCACACGTGGATTAGTACAGCTCCTTATTTACATTAAGCTACTTCTTAACTTGAACAGAGCCCATGTTCGTGGTACAAGCTCATCAGTAATAGTCCTCTTGCTGACAGTATCGGTAATCTTGCTATTGTCACAATTCTGGTCGCTATATACCATTGTAACTTGCAGTGAACTATAACCGCTCTGTGACTGAATTGACAGACGCAAAACAGGAGTGTGAGTTAGTGACAGTCAGTGCCAGTGATTTGGTGAGGCCCACGGTAAGCGGCGGTCGCCTAAACACATTTTGTCGAGACTGTGTTGGCGACATGTTTGTCGGTGTGTCTCTGCCCTCTCTCCTGACAGGCGCACTTTGTCCAGCGTCTACCATCGATCTTTGCGCTACATCTTTGCCGACCGGTGTGCTGCCGACAGCTTACGCCAGCACATTCATCCCCCTCCGAAATGCTGCATCATTGTCGTGTAGGGACTATACAAATGACAACAGGGGCGGGGCAGGACGCAGGAAGTAGACACAGCCGTGACTGTGGAGGACGGCGTACTCCCGACCATACCCCGCCATCTGGCTCGTGAGGCAACAGCAACATCTTCCGGAAAACTGCTGCCACGGCACACATCCAGGCCTGAGGGTGCGTCCTGGGGCGATGACGGCGACGGCGGGTCCAAGTCATCGGGTGTGCGAGTAGAGACGGCAGGGGTGAGGGCGCATCGTCCATCCGCTCCTACTGGGACGGCCTGGTGGCTCCAGCGGGCGGCTGCGAAGGCCGCGCGGTCCCGTGAGGCCGTGAATCTGGGGGAAGAAAAGCAGCAGAATGGCGGGGCAAATGATACGCACGAACTTGGTTATGGTGGCGGCACTGCAAACAATCGGGACCTGCAATCAACTACATAAAAGAGCCAAGGCGTTCCTGGATCACACCTCTTTTCCAGCGCTCACAGTTGCCACAAACCCTGAAAACAACAAGACCGTGCGGTGCAAAGCGATACTTGTGCACCATTACAGGCGCTCGATGCTGCAGTGGGAGTAGCAACTGTAGCAAGTGTAACAGCGTCCAATGGCGGCAGCCATGCAGAAGTTCCGCCGATGACGGTCCGTCCCTTAGGTAGGAGTGATAGGAGGAGGATTAGAGTTACAGCGCCTCTTCCCGTGCGTGGGTGGTGCGAAGCTCGGCCATCTATAGTTGAAAAGTGCGTATGAAGCGTTCAGCTTCTCCGTTGGACTGTGGGTGAAACAGAGCACTTGTTAGGTGACGATTGCCATTTCGTTCACAAAACTGTTCAAAATCACATGAAGTGAACTGTGGTCCGTTGTCTGACACAAGTACTTCTGGCAAACCTCCAATGCAAACTATGGAAGACAACGCTAGGCTTGACTGGAGCTACGTGATGTGATGGAAGCCATAGACATCTCAAATTGGCACTTGCTAAAAAAATCTACCACTATGAGTCAAATAGTGTTCCAAAATGGTCCTACAAAGTCAATGTGCACTCGTTGCCATGCCGATTGAGTCTTAGGCCAACCTGAAAATATCTGTGGCGGTGCGGAATGGTGTTCCGCGAATTTGCGACATTGTGACGTCATCTCTGCAAGGTGAGCGGCCATTCCCTGCCAAGTACAGTGCCGGCGCGCGAAGCATTTAGTCTGAACAATTCCCCAATGGCCTTGGTGGAGCAATCGCAATCTGTATAGCAGTTCTAGAGAAACACTGAAACACCAAAACAAAAACACATTACCTTACCGAATACGGTGTAGGAAACCCATTGCCATTCAACGCAGCTTCCCAGTAATATCCGAATGCATAGATACAAGTTATGTATGGTTTTAACTTAGTCATGTAAGGTTTTCAAGGAAATTCTTCTTGCAGAACTGTGTCAAGTTAGGAAATCAGGGTGGAGGTGAATAACGATCACGCACCCTGCTCTCCAAAGTAGACCAAAAAGGACCAATAATACTGAAATCTGATGATAGTGGCGGCCAGAGGAGATGTGACACTTCATCCCTATTCTCAGAAAACCAGTCCTGCACGATGCGAATTGTGTAAACAGGGCCTTGTCTTCTTGGAACACAATACCACTATTGGGAAACGAACATTATATCATGGTAGGGACGTGATTAACCAAAACAGACACTTTACCCTTAGTATTACAGTGATCCTGCTGAGTAATCGGATATGGCTACCCAAATCATCACAGAAAACCCACCATGATTCAATCTTTGGACATATAGTCAGCCAGAATTGAGAAACAGGATGCAGCAAGACTCATTCGACCAAATAACGTTCTTCCATTCCTCCACTGCCCAAGTTTTAAGGCTTCGACACCCCTTTTTCCTGTTATGGGCATTTGCTTCGTTCACTAGTGATTCTGGAATTCCAGAGCATCCTGGGGTGTGACATAAAGATCTGCAGAGGTTTCTGAAGCTGTCGTCCTCTTATTTTTCATCACAATCCTTTTCATTGACTTTGCGGATGATGTTTTTCCGGTTTCATGTATGCGGTATAGGTCTTTGATACGGTGCATCATGAAATATCAAACGCTTCGGTTACCTTGATTACAGAAGCATCCACCATAGGAGCTCCTACAATTTTCCCCCTTTCTTATTTAATTAGCTCCGACATAGTGCACTCTCAACTACTCAGTCACTGTCGATTCCCTCCAAGTCTGAACGTGATCAACCTTGATTTAGTCATACAAAAAAAAATGTGCTACTAGGAGATAAAGTAAAATTTAAATGTGAAAAATCAATTTTTTGCGGAATTTCTCACGACTAACATGTCGGTAATAGTGAACATAGACATTGGTTTTTGTGGAATTTCATCGGCCAGTATAAAATACTGGGGCATTGAGAGAAATATTTATCGAATCAGTCAAATATTTAAAAAAATACTTCTATTGTCGTATCTTAGTGAATAATCGACTATGCAGCAAATTGTCGAACGCCTGCCGAAATGCGAGAAGACGAAGTCTACCTATACACCTGCATGTTTCACTAGCAAGAAGTCATGTATAAGTAAAGCTAAGTTTCAGACGAGTGCTTATTTTCTTAAACCGAGCTGATTCTTTCAGGGATCTTTGTTATTTCCCAGGAAAGTCGTTATTTATTAGAATATTCCCCAGGTTCTGCAAGAGACAGACTTCAGCAGTTCTGTGCATCCGATGTATTATCCTTTTCGTAAACCGGAGTTACATGTGGTCTCTTCCTGTCACACGGTGCTATTCACCTCGCAGACCCGCACAATGCATCAGTCTTCCCAGTAGTTCTGTATGTTGGTTGGAACGGTATGTCAGAGTGTGACTTGGACTCGCATCCCTCTTCTTCAGGTCAGAGATTTAGTGGAAGTACGTGATGATTACTCATTTAGTAGGAAGTAAGTGATCCAGCCCAGAGCCGGACCACAGGTGGCAGCGAAGCGAGCAGCGGTTCTCCCGGAGGAGCCAGGGATCAGTGGCGGCAAACGAGAAAACCGACTGTCATCAATCAATTACCGGCGTAACAGATTAGGGCGCGCGGCCGCTGTCCGCCTCCATCTGATCCTGATGGATGGAGGCCTCTGGGATTCATTAGTCCACGGCCGGCCGCCTGCTTACGGGCTACCAGCAACTCGGGCAGACCTTTGTTCCCTGCTGGTCTGTCGTGGAACTGTGGGAAGGACGCTGAAGCGATGGACTTCCCTTGAGCTGCCGGTGTAATCAACTGAAGGAGTGCTGGCCGTGGACGGTGCCCTTTGTGCAACTTGCTTTCTCCACTGGAGCGTACCACTCTCTGGCCAAAGGTTACGACGCATACTCCGAGGAATTCATGATTTTGGCAGAACTCATAGTAGCATATTCTTTCGCAGAATCTAAAGTTAAATGCGCGTCATACCATCCGTTCGTCTCAGCTTTCTTAAGGCTCTTAAAGTTTCTTCGTTATTCTACGGTTTGAAATTCAGTGCCTGGACTTCAGTACCCTAAAGCAGTACGATACACATATACACCATGAGTTGTCCGACATAAACGGAAGTTGGCAGACCTTGTTAGGTGTGTTTCAATATCTGAAGGATTATTAAAATTTCCCACCCGTCGCCTATGAGGATTTAAATGACGTTGCTTTAAATACACGATGTAACAGTTGTGAGCGTTAGTTGCCTTTGAGATTGGACGTGATCAGTTGACATTAGTCAAAAAAGTCTTTAAGGTCACAAAGACGCCATTATCAATATCTCACTAAGTTTGATCGAGGTCGTGTAATAGGGCTATGAGAAGTAGGACGTCCTTCTGCGTTGCTGCCGATAGGCTTAGCAATAATGTAGCCACCGTACATACTTACTGGCAGCGGTCGTCAAGGAAATGAACGCACGCGAGAAGACCGGTCTCTAGATAGCCACGTGGCACAACCGAGGGTGAAGACCGTCGTGTTCGGCGTGTGACACTGGCGCATCGTACTGCATCTGGAGCAGCAGTTGAAGCAGCAGTTGGCATCAGAGTAAAGCAACGAACTGTTACAAATCGGTTACATCAAGGGCTGCTCCGAGCCAGATGCCCTGTAGTGTACACTCCACTCACCTCAACAGCGCCATTTGTGATTTCAGTTGTGTCAAGCAAGAGCTCATTACACGGCAGGGTTAAAAAGAGAGTTGGGGCCCCTCCACGCTCACACCAACGTGGTGGTCAGACCAAAAGTCCTGCTGTCAACTCCGTCAACATGTTAGTTATCTAGTAGGTGAATCATAGGATGCTGGACTGTGATGTTATCCGCGCGTCTGGGTAGGACTACGCATTAACACGGTCCATCAGGTGTTGGATAGTAGACGAAACGCTAATGAGGATAGCAATTTGAAGGGCAGAGGGAAAAAGTGCCATGGCTCGTGCCGTGTGGAAAAAAAAACTCTGCGACAGTGTGATGGGTAGTAAGAGCAGTAGTGGCTTACTAGCTGCGGTAGTTCATTTAAGGTTGGGTTAGTTAGTGTGGGTATCATGCATCATTACCGTGGCAGGCGATGGCGATGTATCCCGGTTTTCTGCAGCCGCTGCATTCCTGGAACAATCAGGATCGTTATATATTAGTGGGAGATGGGTCATAGATCATCTCATTGTGTATGTGTGTGTGTGTGAGGGGGGGGGGGGGTGTAGCTTGTCCGCATGTAGTGTACGATACGACTTCCCTGCGTAGTGCCAGTTATTCAGCAAGTGTGTTTCCCCTGGATATCCAGTAATGGTGGCTGATTAACAGGGGCTCACCTGTACCGTTCTGTTTGCGTGTACTTGGACACAGATGTTAGGTCCTAGCAAGTATGTCTTTTGGTATTTTATGTTTCCATCTATGGTTGTGGTCGTAGTTCCCCATATTCAGAGTGAACGGGTTCTGCGAATGTCTGGAGTTTATGGATTACTTCCGTGAGAGTCTCAAGTCGGTATTCCCGGTGAAGATCCGCGATGCTTATGATTTTGAGTACTTTGTTTTGTATGATCTGCAGACGGCGCAGGCGTGTGGGCGCAGCGTATCCCCAGACAGGGGCTGCGTACGTCATCAGGGGTGTCCGTCTGTTCTGTTTTCTGATGAAACCTGGTTCTGACTCGGTGCCGGTGATGACCGTGTGTAGGTTGGAATGAGGGCAGTTGAGATCCTGCAACCAACCGGTCGGCATGTTTGGCGCACTGGACTTACCCTGGAATTAAGATCTGCGGTGCGAATCGTATGATCGCAGGAGCTCTCTCCTGGTTATCTCATGCACCACGACTGCAAATTTTACCTTAGTCCGGTGATTCGACCTGTTGTGGTGCCATTCATGAACAGCATTCCAGGGAGTGTTTTCCAGCAGGATTACGCTGAGTGCAGGCGTGCTGCCTTAGGCTGCTCGCTCACCAGATGTGTCTCCAGTGGACCACATGTGGGACATCGTCGGACGACAACTCCAGCGGCATCCACAAACAGCATTAACGGTCCTTGTATTGACTGACCAAGCGCTACAGGCACGGAATTCCATCCCAGTAACTGACATCCGGCACCTGTACAATACAAAGCATTGACGTTTACTAGCTTGCATTCAACATTCTGACGATTACCAGCATTTCACTTTTGCAATGGCTTAACTAGCACTTACATTAACCCTAGATTATGCAATGCTTAACACTTAAATATGTATCTTAAACAATTGTATTCCAGAAATTTCATTACTCTACATTAATTGTTTTTCGGAATTGTGATGTTTCTTCCGTCAGCATATATATAAACTGGACAAAATCGCCTTTGAAAATTAGATTTCTAAATCTGTTAAATCCAGTCATTTGCAAGTAGTTAATGTACTCACCGGTAGCTTCCTGAATTACTCTTTTAGTTTTTTAATTCCTTGCTTAAAAGTAATCAGAAGCATACATTATTAACCGTTAATTATGCCTTAACATTAGTAAAACGTTTTAGTATATAAACAACGTAGTTTTAGGGATCAGACACCGATCTCAGTTAAAAAAAAAATGGTTCAAATGGCTCTGAGCACTATGGGACTTAACATCTGAGGTCATCAGTCCCCTAGAACTTAGAAGTACTTAAACGTAACCAACGTATAGACATCACACATATCCATGCCCGAGGCAGGATTCGAACCTGCGACCGTAGCAATCTCACGGTTCCAGACTGAAGCGCCTAGAACCGCTCGGACACACCCTCCGGCTCTGGTCTCAGTTACTGACGAATTCTCATAACTTCCATTATTTGAGATAAGGAAACAGAAAAGCGTATAAAGTGCTCTAATATGAAGAATGCGTTTGAAAGATACTTCAAGATGCGTAAGAAAAGTTCTGTGAACTGTCTCAGGAAATAAAGGAAAGAACTGTTGAAACAAAACACGTTTACTGGCCTTCAAAGTAATCACCATTAGCTATCATACACCTTTGACAACGGCTGTAAGGCAGTTGGAAACTGTCAGGAAACGGTTCTTGTCGAATCGCTGGAAGCACCGTGGTCACACAGTCATGGATGTCCGCAATGTCTGTGAAGCGTAAGCCTTTCAGGTCTAATTTAAGTTGGGGAAATGAAGTCTGCCTGCGCCACATAGAGAATAAGGAGAGTGCTGAAGGACAGTCGCTTGCGCTGAGCCAGGAAGTTCAGCAAGCAGAATGCAGACGGCCGTTGTCGTGAAGAAAATTCCACTGTCCCCTCTAATACAGCTCAGACCCAACCCACCGGAAGTGATCCAGGAGCCGTTTCTGAACTCCCTTGTAAACATCCGCCTTAGCAAATTGAACCTCGGGTAGAAATTTTTGATCATTCCAGCTCTTGCTGTCGTAAGAGACGATCAAAATCGACTCAATCTTTGATTTCGTCAGCCCAGAATTTTGGGATGCAGCGGAGGCGATGAACACCATACCATCGACTGACTTTTGGTCTTCAGATCTTATTGGTTGCTCGTTCACGGTCGATGTAAATGCAGCTCATCCACGACCCCACCTTCTTTTGCTTGTCTAAAGCGTGCAGACCACTCAAACTCATACATTTAACTTACTGTTTCAACGTTTTACACTTGCACTCTAACATTCCATGAATATCTGTCCCCGTTTTCCTTCGTTTGTAGCTAAATGTCAGGTTAACGCTTTGATCCAAAAAGGAATGACACAAGTCCTCACACTGACTCCGTTAGCTTGGTCGCAGACTTACGCGATTTGCACGACAAGGGGCGTACGTTTACATGTCTCTCACAGCGTAAGCGCGCGGGCGCCTTATCCTAAGCAGCGCGGTTTTCAAGATATGGAGCCATCCATCAACTTTTCAGACGCACCTTATACTTTGAAGCACAGCTCGTTCACTTTTACTATAGGTGTGTGACAAACGGGCTTTCCTGTTGCAAAACCACTATTATGTGCACTGTTTGTAGTCGCCTGCACCCCAGTTCAGTTTTTTTATCGGTCCAGTAAATTGACGTTGTATCACCCTTTCGTAAACAGTTAGATTTCCGTAAGAGCAGATATAACGTTTGCGAGATAAACATCAACTTTCGTAAAACTATAACACATTACTTATTTCAATCGCAGTTGAACACTAATATGGGCGATTACCTGTATCATCCGTTAGCGATTATCGTCGGATACTTTTAACTTTGTTTCAGTGTAATACATCAACGTCGTTGCCATGAATGGCTGGCTAAAAATTAAAACACTTTTCTTATGCTGAGGCAGCAACATACGGTAGCAGAGTTGACAGATAACACGGTAACAAAGCTACATAAAACTATGCTTAGAAGGTAGCATGCAAGGCAATGCTTCGGCCAATCTGAGTAGCAAACACTTTAATTTTCTTTCAGAGACGTTTCTTCTTACTCTTTTTCTTTATATGTCGCTCACATTTTCTCATTTTTCATCAAATCGTAATATTCCTTTATCTAGCTCCGATGTATTTTCTTCCATCCAAGCTTTCACGGCCTGCAGTTCAAATAAATTTGCCTGTAAATAATATCATTTAGTTCTTGAGACGCCTAGCTAAACCCGCAGGACAAGACAGGTGGTTTAAGTTGTGGAAATGGGCCAAAACCAGCGGCTGTCAGTTACACTCGCACATACAACCTTTTCTTTACTGAAACATTACGATAACAAAGAAAAATAAAAAAAAAACACACACACACACCTAGCCTTACATTTGGAACTTAATCAGCTGCTGAATGCGCCGTAAAATCTCATCCTTAGGGTGAAGACCACTTTAATTTAAAAACGGTTGAAAGCCAATAACTTAAAGTTAAACCAAAATCAGAAACTTAAAAGGCAAAGCCTTATCTTAAAGCAGTTTCTTAATTAGGCTGAAGGCCCAAAGAATCTGACACTTTAAGAGCAAACAACTTAAATTCAAAATCGGCTGAAGGCCCAACACTTAAGTCTCCTAATTTTAAAAATGCCAAAGGGTTTACATAAAACAGTTCTTAAATTAGGCTGAAGGCCAAAACCATCTGACGCGTTAAGGGCAAAACAACCTTAACCTAAAAATCGCATAGAAGTCATACAAGTACAAGCAACAAGAACGAACAAGAGAAGGCAGTACACCCAAGTGCGCTCAGAAGTTCCGAGGGCCGGCCTGGAGTTCAAACACTAACGCTTGCTTAGGTGAGACAGGCAATCGGCCCAATCATTGTCGATCCGACAACAACCCAACCGACAGACTGTCAACAGAAAAAGATAACCGCCACCCGACCAACTCACAATATAAGTAGGCTGTTTAGGTTTTTATATTGGTAACGCCACGTAGCGCACTGTAAGAAAATCACTGGCTATGCTGTGTGCAGTCTGTGGCTGGGTGGCATTGTTGTAATATTCGCTATTGTAGTGTTGGGCTGTTGGCTGTTAACAGCGCGTAGCGTTGCGCAGTTGGAGGTGAGCCGTCAGCAGTGGTGGATGTGGGGAAGTGAGATGGCGGATTTCTGAGAGCGGATGATCTGGACGTGTGTCCATCGGAAACAGTACATTTGTAAGAATGGATGTCATGAACTGCAATATATATATTATGACTTTTGAACACTATTAAGGTGAATGCATTGTTTGTTTTCTATCAAAATCTTTCATTTGCTAACCATGCCTATCAGTAGTTAGTGCCTTCAGTAGTTTGAATCTTTTATTTAGCTGGCAGTAGTGGCGCTCTCTGTATTGTAGTAGTTCGAGTAACCAAGATTTTTGTGAGGAAAGGGATTTGTGAAAGGTATAGGTTAATGTTAGCCAGGGCCATTCTTTTGTAGGGATTACTGAAAGTCAGATTGCGTTGCGCTAAAAAATATTGTGTGTCAGTTTAGTGTTGATCAGAATAGGTAAAGAGCGAAATGTCTGAGTACGTTCAGTTTTGCTCAGCTGTTTGAAAATCAAGTAATGTAAGAGATTTATCAGCACAGCAATTCAATAATTTTTCTAAGGGGACTTTTCAACTACAGGGAATTCAATGGAACAACGTTGAAGGTGTTGGCGCTCACAACTAGTCATACATTGAGCTGTCAAACTACACACTATGCTGGACAGCGACAACACGATGAGGAAAATACACTGCCTGAATTTACGTCAACGGTCAGGGCAGGTAACCGGATCGTTAATGGCCACAAGGCAGAAGATTTCGCTAGTGCACTTCAATTCAAATAACCAGGTACAGTTAAACTCCACCGGAGGGTGGCTAAAATTGGGCAACTTGAAATCACACGTTGTTGCTCGCGGGAATATCCCAACAGCCGACAACGAACTCCAAACAACACAATGTGAACCGTCGTGACTTGCTGGTAGATTAAGTGAAAACTCAACCTGTATGCCCATGATCGGTGACCCACGAACCTCGTAGCAATTTGAACAGCACCACACGCTCCGACACCACATAGAGGCCGCCAGCGGGCGCGGCCAAACCACGCGCCGCGGAGATTTCCTCGCTGATCCACGCCAACCAACCAACTGCCCGCACACAGTCCAGCCAGAGACTGTATGCGCCAGGCCAAAGATAGTTAAAGGTGCGATTATCTATACACACCGCTGCCGCCACCCACAGAAAGAGAGGATAACAGAATAAACGCGATGACTGCGGGAGACTAAACATATAATTGCAACCAAGGTTAAATCTAATGCGTAGCTTGAGCCACCTATGGCTCATTTCTATGATTCACTTTATAAAGAAATGGGAACTTATTTTCTGTAAAAGCTGTAACTGTTTTTACTTCTTCTGTCACTACTTTTTCTAAATTTTAGACTATGCAGGAAGTATGAGATCTTCAGTATAATGTACTGTATTGAGTCTAATCGTGCAATATGGAAGATATGTGGTCTTGATCCTGTTCTAAGATGAATAAATAAATTTTAACAGTGTGATTAACCGCCAGCCCAGTCTTGAAGGGCAGCAGCTGTAGTGGGCACTGCACGCTCCGTGTACAGAGGCCTACACAGCATGACAATGTGGATCGTTGTCATCAGTTTTCAGCAGGGCTCGTCAGCAGAAGCAGCATTCTCCTGAAGATGGCCGACACGGGGATCGCCGAAATTTCAAATCATGTTGATTTTAGGATTCCGCAGCAAACCTGAGGAGACTATCAAAACTTATTACGCTGGGAAAGCCCACAACATCACAAGATTCATTCTGGTCATACTGTGTGTATCATGAGACTCAAGGGTGCTTGGTTTTCTACATTTCTGCCTATTCATCTCTACTCTCTCTCTCTCTGTCTCTGTCTCTCTCTCTCTCTCTCTCTCTCTCTCTCTCCCGTTAAGTGCAGGATGCGACAGTGAACTGACACAAACTTGTTCTGTTATACTGTGTTGATCAAAAGTATCCAGACTTCCCCAAAAACATACGTTTTTCATATTAGGTGCACTGTGCTGCTATCTACTGCCAGGTAATCCGCATCAGTGACCTCAGTAGTCATTAGACATCGTGAGAGAGCAGAATGGGGCGCTCCACGGAAGTCACGGACTTCGAACGTGGTCATGTGATTGGGTGCCACTTGTGTCATACGTCTTACGCTATATTTCCACACTCCTAAACATCCCTAGGTCCACTGTTTCCGATGTGATAGTGAAGTGGAAACGTGAAGGGACATGTACAGTACAAAAGCGTTCAGGCCGGCCTCGTCTGTTGGCTGACACAGATCACTGACAGAGAGGGTCGTAATGTGTAATAGGCAGACATCTATCCAGACCACCACACAGAAATTCCAAACTGCATCAGGATCTACTGCAAGTACTATGACAGTTAGGCGGCAGGTGAGAAAACTTCATGGTCGAGCGGCTGCTAATAAGCCACACATCACGCTAGTAAATGCCAAACGACGCCTAGCTTGGTGTAAAGAGACTAAACATAGGACGACAGAACAGTGGAAAAACGTTCTGTGGAGTAACGAATCACGGAGCATAATGTGGCGATCCGATGACAGGGTGTGGGTATAGCGAATGCCCGGTGAACGTCATCTGCCAGCATGTATATTGGAAACAGTAAAATTCGGAGGCGGTGGTGTTATTGTGCGGTCGTGTTCTTCATGGAGGGGGCTTGCACCCCTTGTTGTTTTGCAAGGCACTATCACAGCACAGTCCTACATTGATGTTTAAGCACCTTCTTGCTTCCCAATGTTGAAGAGCAATTCGGGGATGGCAGTTGAATCTTTCAAGACGATCGAGATCCTGTTTATAATGTACGGCCAGTGGACGAATGGTTACACAACATTAACATCCCTGTAATGGACTGGCCTGCACAGAGGCTTAACGTGAATCCTACAGAACACCTTTGGGATGTTTTGGAACGCCGACTTCGTGACAGGCCTCACCGACCGTCATCGATACGTCTTCTCAGTACAGCACTCCGCAAAGGATGGACTGCCATTCCCTAAGAAACATTCCAGCATCTGACTGAACGTATGCCCGCTAGGGTGGAAGCTGTTATCAAGGCTAAGGGTGGACAATCACCATATTTAATTCCAGCATTACCACTGGAGAGCGCCACGAACTTGTAAGTCATTTTCAGTCAGGTGTCCAGATACTTTTGATCACGTAGTGTACAATTTTGTGGCACATTGTTCCAGGAAACGGAGATCTAATAGTGTTATAAATTATTTAGTAAATACAGCCGTGATCGCATATAAGTTCTTCCTTTTGATTTGTAGAAGAGCAGTTTCGATCTACTACAGAGGTCATCAACAGGCCTTCATACCTTGATGATAGTAGGGATCGCTGGCGTGGAGCAGGCTCGCCTGTGCTGGCGTTGATAACACTGTTCTACAAAAAAAAAGTAATAACTTACATGCGACCACAACAGTGTTTACTGCATAAACTGTTCTGTTACAAACAAATTTACCAGGTGAGATTTGTAAACCCACTCTCGCAAATAGCTGTAAGAGGTGTGACCTGCAAGTTCACAGCATGAGAAGTGATTTCGTTCACACTGTCTCTAAACAGAATCTGTAATACATCATAAAGTACGCGCGAAGCAAACAAGATACCAGAAATAGATCAATATTGGAAAAAAGCGTGTTTCATGGATAGGAGCTTTACTATTCATATGTAAATGAACTAGAAATTCCTTAAAGCATACATCTGGAGGAAAGCGTATAACGGTGAAAAGAGGATCATTGGTGCTATCGGAGAATGTTACAAGTGAGTAGATAGGTATAAATCAAAAGAACAGATACAAAAAAGGGGACTGGTTACTTGATCATCTGTTACAGCACCCGCGAATGGTGTACTGGGAGATTTCCGATTGGCTGACTCATCAACTTTTTCATAAAAAAACAATAAAGTTATAGCCACCCACAGTTTCGAGAAACCGAACGTGGTTCCCGACTGGCACGGACAAAAACGAAGCTTCCTCGCCAAGATTGATGTATAAGGATTTGTTTAATTGAACGGTATAATAAGACACAGTAGAATATTATAGTGTTCATGTGAAAGTGGTTTTCCCAAGTTTATTCCGTCTGAGGGTATGAACGGTGTCCTTCGTAAGAGTCCCCAGGCGCGTTATCTGTAATGCTTCCTCAGATTTTTGTAATTTAAGTTTTGCAGTGCGTGCTCATCACGTGCCACCCAGTGTTGATGGAAAGCGTCTGCTTGCTTCCTGTTAGAAAGAAATAGAGAAGTCGAAAATTAGCCATCTGCTGTATTCGCTGCAGCAGTATGTATTGACAGGGACAGTAAAACACGAAGAATATCCAATACTCAAGCAGTGACTGTGCATTGGTGTGCCGGTAGCAGTCAGCGCAGGCTACAGCTGTGCTGTGGCCGCTGGGGTACTGCCTATTCTTCCTGTTTTACTGTCGTTGTTAACACATAGCTATACAGCGAATATCGCACTACACTAATTTCGGACAACTTTACCAAATAGGTACATAATACCCAATTTTAAAAGCAATTTTTTTGTAACTGAAACAAACCGACGCTGTCCACCGACAATGGGAGTCACATGATAGACGTGATTAGCAGTGTTTGCTTGGGGTGGCTCCAGCTGAACGCTGCAAATATCTGCAGAAGCATCAGAGATAATTCGCCTTACAACTTTTAGGAGGGGCGCCGTCTATATGATGAATAAAAGTGTTTGTATGCAATTGCAGTTAACTTGGTCCCAAAATTTGTGAAGCCAAGCTCTGCCTGTCACAAGCCAGGACAAAGTGGCAACTAATGAAGGAGTAACACCTTCTTAAAAGGCCTTTAGTCCAGCTGGCCCAACTGGTAGTAAAAAGGACTAAGTTCCAACGGTGGATAAAGCTGCACTGTTTGTACCTCAGTTACTTCCGTGAGGCGGCTGTGAAAGGCGCCTATTCTCCGTAGGAGCGGTCTGTCGCTGATACTTGGCAGCAAATATAAAATGCCTCCAGCGACAGCTGGGGCGACGAATCGCTTGAAGACGGTATCAGTCGCATCGAATAAGCATGTCTGTTCGAAAACTGGGTATGAACGCTAGGGCGTACCCCACAATCGACGCGCGTTCCCATCACACGGGAAAAGTGAGACGTGGGCAAGGGCTACCCGCCGCTGGACGAAGCGGGCTAAGGAAGTTAGTCCATCTACAAACTGCTAATGTCAACATTGGAACCATGTCTGTAAAAATACGGGAATTAACTGAAACCTTGAAAAACCAGTACATGGACACTGCGTGTATCCAAGTAAAGAAGTGGAGAGGACCGAAGGCTCTGGGGAACGGTGGTGGATGTAAAGTGTGGTATAGCAGTACATACAGCAATCGTAATGGCATAGGCATTGTAACTAGCGAAAAGTGTCAGAACCGTACCACAAATGTATACCGAATCTGATCGACTCATGAGTGTAAAAATCGAGTCTGTCACATCGATATTTCGAATTGTGTTCTCCTACGAGCCACAAGCCTGATGACCCAATGAAGAAAAGGATGACAGTTGGATAGAATTAGATATCCATCTATGCACTACTGAACCCGAAGAATATCTGACAGCCGGCCGCGGTGGTCTAGCGGTTCTAGGCGCGCAGTCCGGAACCGTGCGACTGCTACGGTCGCAGGTTCGAATCCTCCCTCGAGCATGGATGTGTGTGATGTCCTTAGGTTAGTTAGGTTTAAGTAGTTCTAAGTTCTATGGGACTAATGACCACAGCAGTTGAGTCCCATAGTGCTCAGAGCCATTTGAACCATTTTTTTAATATCTGACAATACGAGGCAAACATTAGGAGGCAACATCAATGGTCACGTACGAATAGCAAGAAGTGGGTATGACCAATGTCATGGTGGAAATAGATGTGGCACTGTCAGTGATAATGGGATACTGATTCTATATTTTGCCCAAGCACATAAGCTTTTGGTGACCAACACATGCTTCAAGAAGAGGCATATACAACATAACCTATACAAGTGTCCGGCCCTGGTAGCTGGGTGGTCAGCGCGACGGAATGTCATACCTAACGGCCCGGGTTCGATTCCCGGCTAGGTCGCAGATTTTCTCCGTTCAGAGACTGGGTGTTGTGTTGTCCTTATCATCATCATTTCATCCCCATCGGCACCCAAGTCGCCGAAGTGGTGTCAACTTCAAAGACCTGCGTCAGGCGAACGGCCTACCCAACGGGGGCCCTAGCCACGTGGAATTCCCATTTATCTATGCAAGTGATGAGCACAACACTCAAATTGACTCTCTGCTTGTAAGACCACACAACCTGAAGCTGGTAATTGACATGAATGTCATCCCCTCTGAATCAATTGCCTCCAGCATCGGCCTCTTGTCGTGCACCTCAGTTGAATATCCGAAACCGAAATCCTCCCCAAATCATTAGAGCGCAGAGAACAAAATGGTAGCGTATGTCAGAGTGCAGAGCTCAGCTCACCGGTGCTCTTAAGGCCGTCGACGTAGATACAAATCAGCCAAGCCCGTTGTGCAGCGAATAACTTTCTTGGCAGGATGAAAGCAGGCAAACGAACAATCAATAAAGAAGTTTGGTGGTGGAATGAAGACGTACAAACAGCTGTGGTGGAGAAGAAAAAGGCGTTCAAAATACGGTTCCAGTTCCGCACTAATGAAGATCTGCAACGCTACAAGACGCAAAAATTTGCTGCCTAGAGAGCAATTGCAGCAGCCCAATCTTCTTACTACGACCGTTTGTGATGAACTAGACACACCAGAAAGAGTAAAAAAATTTATCGCCTCGCGAAAGCACACCACCGAACCACCCAGGACATTTGTCATATCAAACACGAAAGGGCGAAGACTATCGAATACTTCAAAACCCTCTCCGCAGATAGAGTGATTACTTCACCAAAATCAGCAATGAGGAATTAGACGATTCTCCGACACTGAGAGCTGATGCGGTTGCTGGACCGGCACTGCAAGTTACCATCCAGGAGGTCAAGGAAGTAGTCAAGATGATCAAGAATGGGAAGGCTACTGGCCCCGATGATATTCCAGCTGAAGAGTGAAAGATGCTTGGCCACAATTCTTACTACCCTCTTCAATATAATCAATGATGAGAATATGGTCCTAGCAGTCTGGACAAATAGCGTCACATATTGATCGGAATACAGACACCAAGCTCTACGCAATTGTTTCCATGACCTCAAATCAATGCGGGTTTATCAAAGGAAGTGGAACCACAGATGCCATTCATCCTCCTCGGTTACTTATTGAGAAAAACCTTGAAAATAACAATGACATTCATACGTCATTCCTAGATTAGAAAAAGTCCTTCGACTGTGTCCCACATCATCTTATTTGGCATGCATTATGATCTCACAATGTATCTGAAGTTTGCGTTCGATGGGTTCAACTGCTGCATCTAAATGTCTTCAGCAATGTTCGATGTGCAATGGGAACATGACCCCCTTCTACTGTCAACATCTAAGTACATCAGGTTTCAGCACTGTCACCTCTACTGTTTGGACACTGTGACATAAGACCTACAGTCAAGTCACCTTCGTCATTTCTATATGCTGACGTTGTTGCACTGGCAAGTGAACACCGTGAAACCTCCAGGAACTTGGTAAACTTTGCATCCAATTGAATACCAATAAGACAGAATACACGGAATGTGGTACTCAAACCAATGGGACCACCAAAGTCGGGGGAGAAGACCTGACGAAAGTGGAGCAATTCAAGAATCTTGGCTCACTCATACGCAGTGACGGTGAAATTCTACCGGATGTCCGTGCCCGTATTAACACAGCCTGGATGAAATGGCGACAGGTAACCGGCACCTTTTGTGATTTCTGTATGCCTTTACCACTTAAGTCAAAGGTTTGTAGGACTGTCGTAGGCTCTGTCACACTTTATGGGTCGGAGTGATGGCCAACGACAACGATGCATGAGCAGCTTGTCCACATGATGGAAATGCTTAAGCCCCTATGATACGTTGCGCTTACCCGATTTGACTATGCAACAAACCGCGACTTCGATGGCGACTTGGATTTGCACCCATCTCAGACAAACTACGGGAATACAGGTTACCATATATCAACGTGATGTGCACCAATATGTACATTTTTTAAAAATGCATTCTTTTCCTTTTCAAGATTGATACGTGGATCAGTTTTTGAATACATCTTATGCTTGAGTGACAGCAACACTCATGTAACTAACACGGAGATCGACACCAGTGATAACATATCAGAAAGTGTAAGCTACTTAGTGCGTTCCAAGCTGAATACTACAGGTGTCACAAAATTCAAAACATTCCGTTCGCTGTTTTACACAGTCGGAAATTCCTAATTTGAGTAATTCAGGATGGTATGCTGAAATATGGGTATACATATACATATACACTAACTAATCGGACACCACCTGTTGGTCTTGGTGTTCCATAGATTACCATCACCATAAACATTATGATAAGGAACGTGAGAATACACATATTATTACAAACCGAAAACTATTTAAATGGCTACACGCAGGCCATTTATAGGTATCTCTTCGCTTAAACGGCTAGTTCCATTTGAAAATTACTCTAAGGTGCAGAAGAAAGTGTTAAGGATAAAAATACCTGATTTACTTTTGAAAAGACGTGCGTTCCGTCAGACACCTTGATATACACTGAGATGGTAGCAGTCATCAGATAGTTGTTGTTGTTGTGGTCTTCAGTCCTGAGACTGGTTTGATGCAGCTCTCCATGCTACTCTATCCCGTGCAAGCTTTTTCATCTCCCAGTACCTACTGCAACCTACATCCTTCTGAATCTGCTTAGTGTATTCATCTCTTGGTCTCCCTCTACGATTTTTACCCTCCACGCTGCCCTCCAATACTAAATTGGTGATCCCTTGATGCCTCAGAACATGTCCTACCAACCGATCCCTTCTTCTGGTCAAGTTGTGCCACAAACTTCTCTTCTCCCCAATCCTATTCAATACTTCATTAGTTATGTGATCTGCCCATCTAATCTTCAGCATTCTTCTGTAGCACCACATTTCGAAAGCTTCTATTCTCTTCTTGTCCAAACTATTTATCGTCCATGTTTCACTTCCATACATGGCTACACTCCATACAAATACTTTCAGAAATGACTTCCTGACACTTAAATCTATACTCGATGTTAACAAATTTCTCTTCTTCAGAAACGATTTCCTTGCCATTGCCAGTCTACATTTTATATCCTCTCTACTTCGACCATCATCAGTTATTTTGCTCCCCAAATAGCAAAACTCCTTTACTACTTTAAGTGTCTCATTTCCTAATCTAATTCCCTCAGAATCACCCGACTTCATTAGACTACATTCCATTATCCTTGTTTTGCTTTTGTTGATGTTCATCTTATATCCTCCTTTCAAGACACTGTCCAGTCCATTCGACTGCTCTTCCAAGTCCTTTGCTGTCTCTAACAGAATTCCAATGTCATCGGCGAACCTCAAAGTTTTTATTTCTTCTCCATGAATTTTAATAGATAGTGGTATCTACATATAGAGACGGCGGTGATATCAGTTACACTAGGAATAAAAGTAGAATGAATTGGTGGAGCTCAGATTTGTACTCAGGTGATTCATGTAAAATGATTTCCAATATGACTATGTTAACACGGCTGGAAATGACAGACTTTGAAATCTGAATGGTAGTTGGAGCTAGTCGCTTGGGACGTTCCATTTCGGAAATCGTTAGGGAACTCAATATTCTGGGACCCACAGTGTCAACAGTGTACCAAGAATACCAAATTTCAGACATTATCTCTCGCCACGGATAACGCTATGGCCGACGGCCTTTCTTCACATAGCTACCTAAAGCGCAGCGTTTGCGTAGAGTTGTCAATGCTAAAAAATAGGCAAAACTGCGTAAAATAACACAGAAATCAATGTAGGTCGTACGACGAACATATTCGTTAGCACAGTGAGGCGAAATTTGGTATTAATCAGCTGTGGCAGCAGATGACCATGCGAGTGCCTTTGCTAACAGCACGACATTGCTTACAGCGCCTCTCCTAGGCTAGTGCCCAGATCGGTTGGACCTTGGACGACTGTAAAACCGTGGCCCGGTCAGATGAGTCCAGATTTTAATTGGTAAGTGATCATGGTAGAGTTTGAGTGTGGCGCAGACCGCACGAAATCATGTCCCCAGCTTATCAACAAGGCACTGTGGAAGCCGTGGTGTCTCCATAATGTTGTGGGCTGTGTTTACATGGAATGGACTTTCTCCTCTGGTCCAACTGAAGCGATAATCGACTGGAAATGGCTGTGCTCGGCTACTTTGAGACCATTTGCAGTCATTCATGGATTTAACAGTGCGCCACGTCACCGGGTCACAGTTGTTCACAATTGGTTTGAAGAACATTCTCGACAGTTCATGCAAATACTTTGACCACCCAGATTACTAACACTTATGGGACATAATCGAGAAATCACTTCGTGGAAAAAAATCTTACACCGGCAACACACTCGCAATCGTGGACGACTATAGAGGCAGCATGGCTCATTATTTCTGCGGGAGGCTTCCAATGACTTTGTTAAGCCCATGGCACATCGAACTGCTGCACTACACTGGGCAAAAGGAGTCCCATCACGGTAGTGGTAGGTATCCCATGACTTGTCTCCTCAGTGTAATTGCATGGAAAAAGTAGCGAAGTCTTATATAACGACGCATTTCCTCACTCTGTAGGCCTAAGATAGGGTAGCACAAATCAATGTTGCTTCTAGTATTGTGCTTGTAAATATCTTTATGACTCTGAAACTCTGACTGTTCACAACAAATTTCACCACTGAAGGAATTTACTTTGAGGCCGTGGTTATTATTCACAGTTACTTAAAGCGACGAGTGTGAGATGTACGTGTGTTAAATCTACAATTAATTCTAAGTACTTACTTTTGTGGAATACATACTTTTCGGGAAAGTGAAGATTTACGAAAGAATATTATCCCAGCATGTCGCAAATTCACAGAAAGGGAAGTAAAGGGGATTGCGCAAATCGTAGATACATTTCGGTGACAAGAGTGATTAGTCTTTTGTCTCGAAGGATTCGCTGAGATGTAATGGAGTCAGAATACAAAGACCAAGAGGAGGAAGAGCGTTCAGAGTTCGGAGACGGAATATTTCGTTCATCATAAGAATGAACCTCGTGTAAGCAAAAACAAACCTGATGATTGGTCAGTAGCCGTAGCAGACGTAGACTGTTGCAAATAAGTCTTACCTATGTGTTAGATATCTAATGCATTAACAGCCATGAAAGTTATTCTCAATCGTATTTGAGCTGTTCAGTTTTTATTCGAAGAAGCGTGTACAGTTGCAGGTTTTGTAAATGTTATAATTGTTCGTTGTTAATAGGTACTATGAAAATAACTGAGGCTGCTTCCTGCTTCGTTGTGAGACAAGCGCGTGGAACACCGTTAAAAATTTCCTTAAACACGATGGTCCTCATGTGTTTTACAAGTTTGTAGGTGAAATCGGCTTTGAAGTTTTCCGAGCTATTGCATCGATTAACTATTACATAATTTTGTTACAGTGCTTTGTGGTGTAACCGGTAGCGTTGGAGACAGGAAATGGTTGTCTTGTAGATCGTTCTAATACCTACATCACTTAAATATATGGCGATTAACAGATATCTAATCATCATTTTGAAATGAATATTGCTCATCTTCTTGTTTCTAATTACTTATCGCACGAAAAATTCCGGTTTCACTGGGAATAAAAATTATTAATTGATATTTTATAAGATATTGTTAATAAAGGTTATTCAAATCAATAAAGCGTTACAAAGTAAATTTTTTGGACGAAAATGAGACACTTTACTTGAGCCATATCCACTGTTGTATGCCACAGACGTGATCTCACACTAGCCAGAGTGATGAACGTAGAAACACGGAAAACAATAATTTTCACCTCTTCGAGCACATGATACAAATGTTGCATTTTTACACTTGCTACAATACCATTGCAATCTGGACACAATAAAATTGTTGAGGAGCCAAGTTAAGGGATTTTACACGAGAACTAAGAAGACATTTAAACTTTGAGACAAACTGGAACTAATGCAAGAAGCTTTGTCCTGCGTCACTGACGAACACTGGCGGAATGCAAAACAGCGCTTCATAAAACAAGAGGAGGAAAGGTGGTGCTTTGTTGGCTTCGTCCATTCTGCTTTTGATCGCGTCTTTATCAACTACGCAGGTGTCGTTTCCAGCACTGAAATGTATTCCTGAGATTCGGATATGAAAGGATTTCAGAGATTATCAGACGACTGAATTACTTTCAGTGGCTTCAGTATTTAACAACGTGGTGAAATCCCCGCAGTATGCTTTTACGTTACACATAGCTCACCAATAAAAATTACCCTGTGTTTAATTTAGCCAATTTCGTCACTCTTTTATTTTATTGCAATGCTATGTTACCTACGAACGAGGGCATGTTCAGTTTTCAAAAATGGTTCAAATGGCTCTGAGCACTATGGGACTTAACATCTGTGGTCATCAGTCCCCTAGAACTTAGAACTACTTAAACCTAACTAACCTAAGGACATCACACACATCCATGCCCGAGGCAGGATTCGAACCTGCGACCGTAGCAGTCGCTCGGTTCCGGACTGAGAGCCTAGAACCGCGAGACCACCGCGGCCGGCTGTGTTAAGTTTTCCGTCCGATCCCCATAGAAACGTATTGCCGAAGTTTTCTCATATAATACTTCATTATATTTAAAATTTAAATAATATTCGGATCTATATTATTTCTCTGTTCGTCTCTCTCTACTTGTTAGCTGAAACCGTTCACGTCACTGCGGGTTAATTGGACCAGCTGGCTGGCAAAGGCTGTCCGAGGTAAACATACCGGTGAAGTTGTTATGTCGTATATCTTTGATACTAAGTGCTGGTAGGGCAGATTTTAATACGTTTTCTTACTATCCTATAAAATAAATTCAATGATATTCCAGCGAACGCGGAAGAATACGTGTGATGGTAACGCACAGCATAAATCGTATCATTATTATCCCATAAAAGAAATCCAATGAGATTGTAGCGAACGCGGATGAATACATGGTGTAGTGTTTACATTAGGTTTACTTTTATGACGAAAGCAGGATAGCACTTGCACAGTCCATGTGCCTGTAGACCTTCGTAGGTCATATGATTATCTGTACAAAGGCTCTGGAAAGTATAACAGAACTCAAACGTAACTTACTCTTTCAAGAGGTCTCTTCGGAATTAGCATAACTGATCAACAAGAAAGAAATTTCCTGACTTCATGTCGCAGAGAGACCACTCTGTCAACAAGGGCTTGCATCAAGGCTGTTCTGTGTGACCTACCCTTTTTAAAACATGCGTGACAAATGCTCTGAAAAAGTGGACAAGATAATGGAGAAGAGTTCGAGTAGATATGGATGCAGCCTGCTTGTATACACTGCAATTTTCTAACGATCAAGTCGTAACTGCCAACGAAAAACGTGATCTAGAACATATGGACGAAAACTACAAGAGGAATATAAGCGATGCCTCTTTGCATATTACATACATAAAAGAGAAACAAAAGTCTTCCAAAAGGGCCACAATTATTCAATATCCACCTCGATACAAAGGAAACTGCAGATTGCAAATACACTAATGGCCATTAAAATTGCTACATCAGAAGAAATGTGGATGATAAACGGCTCTTGATTTGACAAATATATTATACTAGAACTCACATGTGATTAGATTTTCACGGAATTTGGGTGCATAGATCTTGAGAAATCAGTACCCAGAACAACCACCTCTGGCCGTAATAACGGCCTTGATGCGCCTGGGCATTGGGTCAAACAGAGCATGGATGGCGTGTACAGGCACAGCTGTCCATGCAGCTTCAACACGATACCACAGTTCATCAAGAGTAGTGACTGGCGTCTTGTGACGAGCCAGTTGCTCGGCCACCATTGACCAGACGTTTTAAATTGATGAGAGATCTGGAGAATGTGCTGGCCAGTTCAGCAGTCGAACATTAGCTGTATCCAGAAAGGATCTTACAGGACGTGCAACATGCGGTCGTCCATTATTCTGCTGAAATGTAGGGTTTCGCAGGGATCGAATGAAGGGTACAGCCACGGGTCGTGACACATCTGAAATGTAACGTCCACTGTTCTAAGTGGTGTCAATACGTACAAGAGGTGACAGAGACTTTTAACCAATGGCACACCATACCATCACGCCGGGTGATACGCCAGTATGGCGATGACGAATACCCGCTTCCAATTTGCGTTCACCGTGATGTCGCCAAACACGGATGCAACCCTCATGATAGTGTAAACAGAACCTGGATTCATCCGAAAAAATGACGTTAGTCCATTAGCGCACCCAGGTTCGTCTTTGAGTACACCATCGCAGGCGCTCCTGTCTGTGATGCAGCGTCAAGAGTAACCGGAGCCATGGTCTCCGAGCTGATAGTCCATGCTGCTGCAAACGTCGTCGAACTGTTCGTGCAGATGGTTGTTGTCTTGCAAACGTCCCCATCTGTTGACTCAGGGATCGAGACGTGGCTGCACGAAGCGTTACAGCCATGCGGATAAGATGCCTGTCATCTCGATTGCTAGTGATACGAGGCCGTTGGGATCCATCACGGCGTTCCGTATTCCCCTCCGGAATGCACCGATTCCATATTCTGCTAACAGACATTGGAACTCGACCAACGCCAGCAGCAGTGTCGCAATACGATAAACCGCAATCCGACCTTTATCAAAGTCAGAAACGTGACGGCACGCATTTCCCCTCCTTACAAGAGGCATCACAACAACGTTTCACTAGGCAACGCCGTTCAACTGCTGTTTGTGTATGAGAAATCGGTTGGAAACTTTCCTCGTGTCAGCACGTTGTAGGTGTCGCCATCGGCGCCAACCTTGTGTGAATACTCTGAAAAGCGAATCATTTGCATATCACAGCATCTTCTTCGTGACGGTTAAATTTCGCGTCTGTAGCACGTCATCTTCGTGGTGAAGCAATTTTAATGGCCAATAGTGTACCTAGGAGCAGAAATTTATACCAAAGGTGAAGATCAAGAAATTGCAGGACGAATAATTCGGGCAAGAAAACTTACTTACTGCTTAGCGGAATATTTTTGAGTACTGAAAGAGGAAAGCAGTTCAAATAAATTATCTGGAAACTCTAAGTTGCTTGTTGTACGGGGTAGATCAAAGAACCAGAAATAATAGACTGGAAGCCGTCAAAGTGGGTGTGTTGAGGCGGTTAGTGGGAATATCAAGAAGAAATAAATTACGTACTATACAAAGAGAGCTAACTAAGGATTGCAGTAGAATTGTCATTAACAGCCACCATCTAACAGCCACAATTAACATGGCATGATCGTAATTAAAGGGTGGATGAATGCAGGTTACGACACGTAGAAAACGAAGAAAACGGAAAAATAGGCGGGCAGAGGGGATTGTAAAGGCAATGAAATCAAGAGATTTAGTAGAAGGTCAGTGGGTCGACAGAGAATCGTGGAAACTAAGCATCGGACAGCGCCCGAAGCTTTTCTGAAAACGACGTACAGGATGATTATTTGATGTTCCAAGTATTCGGCGATCGAGAAGAAGGGCCAATTTGAGGTGAGGCACACTGGTAATGCGACCGAGCCGAAAGTTATAAGAGAAAATCTTTCTGGTACTTCAAATGTTGGGATACTTGTGCCGTTACTGCTGTCGCTAAGATTGTGGGATGGGGAATCCCGACAAACAAACCGCAGTTGTGAATTCGTCGACTAATCCGTTTCCAGCATCATAAAGTCCTCCCCTCAGCTTGGAGTGAGTGGTCGTAGAAACGTGGGTCAGACATTTCGTGAAAAGTGGATAGGCAGAAGACATCCTGTTTCGGGGCCAAAAGGTTCACTTCCACTCACGCGACTTGTTTTCTTATCCTGGGGCCACGTAAAAAGTCATGTGTACGAGCAGCCTGTCGGCACTGAACAGGATGTCGTGGCAATAATTCTAACTGCCTACGACACTGTTCAAATGACACCGGATATACAGTGAAGAGCCCAAGAACAGGAGCACCTGCCTAATATCGTGTATGGCCCCCGAGAGCACGCAGAAGTGCCGCAATACGACGTGGCATTGACTCGACTAATGTCTGAAATAGTGCTGAAAGGAATTAACACCATGAATCCTGCAGGGCTGTCCATAAATCCGTAAGAGTACGGGAGTTAAAGGTGGAGAACTCTTCTGAACAACACGTTGCAAGGCATCCCAGATATGCTCAATAATGTTTATGTCTGAGGAGTCTGGTAGCCAGCGGAAGTGTTTAAACTCAGAAGAGGGTTCCTGGACTCACTCTGTAGACTCTGTAGCAATTCTGGACGTATGGGGTGTCGCATTGTAGAGCTGGAATTGCCCAAGCCCATCGGGATGCACAATGTACATAAATGGATGCAGGTGATCAGACAGAATGCTTACGTACGTGTCACCTGTCAGAGTCGTGGTTAGACGTATCAGGGGTGCCATATCACTCCAACTGCACACGTCCCACACCATTACGAAGTGCCCTGCTGACATGCTGGGTCCATGGATTCATAAAGTTGTCTCCATACCCGTACACGAACACCCACTCGATACAATTTGAAACGAGACGCGTCCGGCGAGGCAACGTAATTCCAGTTATCAGCAGTTCAGTATCGGTGCTGACAGGTCCACGCCAGACGTAAATCTTTGTGTCGTGCACTCATCGAGAGAACATGAGTGGTCCTTCGGCTACGAAAGCCCGTATCGATGATGATTCGTTGAATGGTTCGCAAGCCGACACTTGTTGATGGCCCAGCATTGAAATCGGCAGCAATTTGCGGAAGGGTTGCACTTCTGTCTCGTTGAACGATTCTCTTCAGTCATCGTTGGTCCCGTTCTTGCAGGATCTTTTTCCGGTCGCACAGATGTCGGGGATTTAATGTTTTAGTGGATTCCTGATATTCACGGCACACTCGTGAAAGGATCGCGCGGAAAACTCCCCACTTCATTGCTACCTCGGAAATGCTGTGTGCCATCGCTCGTGCCCCGACTATAACACCACGTTGAAACTCACTTAAATGTTGATAGTCTGCCATTGTAGCAGCAGTAACCTATCTAACAATAGCGCCAGACAGTTGTTGCCTTACATACGGGTTACCGACCGCAGCACCGTAATCTGCCTGTTTACACACTTCTGTATTTGAATGCGTATGCCTATACCAGTTCCTTTGGCGCTTCAGTGTATTGTAAAGTGTACGATGAGCATTCGTGGTGTAGGGGTTGCATCGTTGACTAGTAATGGAACCTTTTTGGATCCCGCAATAGAACCGCGCCACTACTTAAATTTTCAACAAAAACCTATCAGCAAAGATGACCGAAGACTTGCGGCACAAGAAGTTACCCTCGTCTTGCCATAAGACTTGTCAATGATGGATGAGAAACGGACAAATATTCAGGGCACCCTCTTACCCATCGGGTGGGAAACTTCCCATAAAAGGTGGAAGGATCAGCAATAATCAACGACATGAGGATGCAGAACGCAGTGGAAACCAATGAATGAAAGTCACGTAATGCGTATACACTCGATATGCGGCCTGGAATTGCAAAAATGTCATCATGATCACTCCATCGGCAGAATATTTAGGACTAGTCCACATTCGGATCCCTGGAAGGGAACTACCAAAAGGGAGATGACCATTAGAAAAAGATTGAATAACCAACAAAAGGGTAACGGTTTACGAGTTAGGGCGTGGAATGTCAGAAGATTTGAGTGCGCTAGGGAAGCCAGAAAATCTCAAAATGGAAATGGTAAGTCGCAATCTAGATGTAATGATGGTCAGTGAAATTAAATGGAAAGAAGAGAAGTATTTCTGGTCAGACGAGTATAGGCTAATGTCAACTGGTGCAGTATAACGGGAATAGGCTACCTTATGAATAGGAAGGTCAGAGAGTGTTACTGTGAACGGTTCAATGATAGAACTGTTCTCGTCAAATTCAACAGAAATCGGATTCAGTACGTAAAGGGAGATCAAATCTTGTATCCATGGGGGATTGGGAAGGAGTAGATGAAAAAGTCACCGGGATATGGTTAATTGAATTGAGGAGTAATTTTCAGCTAGTGATAGCGAATATTCTGTTCAAGAATCACAAGAGGAAGAGGTATACTTAAATAAGGCCGGGAGGTACGCGAAGGTACCAATTATATTTCATCATGGTCAGGCAGAGATTCGGAAATCAGGTATTGGACTGTAGCTCAGCAGCTGAATTGAAGAGGAATGGCCAATTACAGAAGCTAGAAAGTAAAATACAAGTACAAAGAAGCACCAGAGAAGAAACCATGTGTAACGGAACAAATACGTCAGCTGATCGACGGAAGAAGGATGTACAACCATGTTCAAATGGTTCAAATGGTTCTGAGCACTATGGGACTTAACTTCTGAGGTCATCAGTCCCCTAGAACTTAGAACTACTTAAACCTAACCAACCTAAAGACATCTCACACATCCATGCCCGAGGCAGGATTCGAACCTGCGACCGTAGCGGTCGCGCGGTTCCAGACTGTAGCGCCTAGAACCGCTTGGCCACTCCGGCCGGTGTACAACCATGTTCAAGGAAATTCAGGAATATAGAGAACAAGTCCCTTACGAAAGAAATAAATAGCAAGTGCAGGGAAGCTAGGGCGAATAGCTGTTCGAAAAATGTGAAGAAATCGAAAAGGGATGATCGTCGGAAAGGCATTATAAGACAGGATGAGATACGTTTTCTCAAAAATTTAAAACTAGTTCATTTGTGCATAACTATGCTTGGTTTCACAACAATACTTGTATAATCTACAAACAGGACTAATTCTGCTTCCCGACTCGAATCAGATGGCAGACAATTAACCTAAAGGAAGGTCAGTGCCCTGCTCTTTGAGATACCCATTCTAATATCCCCCCATGAATATGATGTGACTTTCCTCTTTGTTATTACTCGAACAGTCAAGGATGAATTTTGGCAATGGCCTTGTCGCAGTGGATACACCGGTCCCGTCATATCACCGAAATTATGCGCTGTCGGGCGTGGCCGGCACTTGGATGGGAGACCATCCGGGCCGCCATGCGCTGTTGCCATTTTTCGGAGTGCACTCACCCTGGTGATGCCAATTGAGGAGCCACTCGATCGAATAGTTGCGGCTCCAGTCAAAGAAAACCATCATAACGACTGGGAGAGCGGTGTGCTAGCCACACGCCCCTCCTACCCGCGTTCTCCGCTGAGGATGACACGGCGGTCGGACAGTCCCGATGGGCCACTTGTGGCCTGAAGACGGAGTGCAAGAATAAGTTTTTGCTTCTGTTTCTTAAATAAGTACCATCTCAGGCTTGTCTGAATTACATGTTCCATTAAACTTAATTTGTCTAATAGGATATTTTGATCGACGCAATCGATGAAACACAGGAGACACGAAGTGATGATATTTATTTTGTGCTTAGTAAATTTATAAACCGTTGTCTGAGAATAGTAGCATTTTTGAAATTCCAGCTTTGGTTTGCATTGTATCCCAACACTACATGTGACTAAATTCGCGAGAATCTATGCAAAATAGTTGTAGGACGACGAAAGCATGAGTAGTGCTGAACCTACATGGCTCATTACAGAACGTCAAAGACTTGCTCGCTCTCTGATGCAGTACAGGCGACGATCAGTGGCCGCTGTGGCGACAGAATATAATGCTGACGCAGTCATGATTTCTGAGCACATCTATCAGTTGCCTGAGAGTATAGTAGACTGTTGAGAAAAGACACCAAATGCATACGGACGGCAGACTTCATCGGAAGCTCTGACAATTGACCAAAAAAAAAAAAAAAAAAAAAAAAAACAGTAAATCATTGTGACTATTCGCAAAACTGAAAACAGATTATCAGTATATTTCCAGTGTAAAATAAGTGTCTAAAGCGAAAAAGTGTCTTATCTTTGACACCTTATGTATCGATAGAGCGAAGGTACTCCGAGATCACATATGACGGCCGTTTGAAATTACCTCGCTCGCTTTCCAGCTGCAGGAATTCTTATTTTACATTTAAAATAGTGAGAAAATACCTTACCCGGCTGTGAATGTCTAGAATTTTTACAGGAATTTCGTTGTAGATTTTAAGAAGAAAAGCATATTTAGTGTCAATTATTTACGCTGAAATGTAGATATTTGAAGGTTACAAGCATTGAAATGAGAGATTTGTCCATTAGTAGAGAATTAATCGGGTCCGGTTCCAGCAACAGTTTCGTAAATCAGTATGAAAAACCTTAACTGTCTCACGGCGTAGCTATTACAATAATATGTGCGCATCTGTTTCGAACTGTAATCATCCTAGAGCAAATTTCCGCCGGCAACAGCTGCAAACATGTTAAACGGAACGATACGGTAAAAAATTCAATAGGTTTAGAATAATGCTTGCGGTGTTTGGGATTGGAATAAAGCAAAAGCATTTACTTTTTTTTAAAAAAAAAAGGAGAAATACAGTACTGCAAAAATTTAAATGATTCTGTCGGACGTTAACTACCGAGAATTGCACTTATTTTTTCCGATACCCTAATTCAGTGGCTCTTTTGTACACAAGTTCATTATTATGGATTTAATTTCACGCACTGCTTCATTCAAAAAGCTGATCTGAAAGCGTGGGATTAAAATCTAATCCGACGCATCGAATAAATACTGAATTGAGCTCGAATGCCATCATAAATAATTTTTTAAAATGTTAAATCACTGTAAATAAATTTTGACGTAGCTACACTGGATGTGAATATGAAAACTTTGGTACGAAATGGTTATCTGACCGAGCGAACGTTGCTGAGTAAATCTTGAGAGCAATTGGAAAGGTCCCCTGCTTCTCTTACCGCTTTCTTACTATTCCACTAAATCGAGTAATGGGTATGTTATTAATGAGGTGTTATTTAAGAGGTTAAAAGTTTAATGCTCCAGTGTATATCATTGGCAAAAGTGATGACTGATTAAAGAAACCCCTCAAATGACACGTTTCCCACCACTAGTGTATAATATTGTAGTTCAGCATAAATATGGTCTAATGAAACTATAGATGTGTTGTCATTTTATCAACGAATTTCACTATGCAGTGTTAAAACATATTTATTGTTACTCTACGCACAATATAACTCAAAACTCAACTGCGATGCTTACAATGCTTTATGGTCAGTTATAACTCTCGTTTCACACCGCGCATCAAGTAGTACATTAGTGAATATCGTGTAACCTAAACAAAAGTAAACGACAATAAATTTCAAAATCTACTTCACGCTATTATTCCATTACAACACTAACATAACTGGTCAGTGCATGTACGATACAACTCAATAGTTCGCTCTGTACTCATGGCACTGCAGCTATCCCTAGTTTCTGGAGTCAAAGAGAAGTTCACTCACCTACTCCCATAATTATTCCATATCCCACTTAAATATGCCACATTCCGGTAAAAGACCAAGAATTATAACTAGGGCGCTAACAAAGATAACTTTTTCACTCTCGATCAGGCCATCTTCTCAGGCTGAACCATTATCAGACATAGTGGAAGGGTGAAAGGAAACTGCGTGGTATTCGAGAAGTAATGCAATTTATGGGGAAAAAACTAAGATACAAATGAAGCTGAAAGTAGCCTCCATTATGTGATTCACATAATTCAGTATGGCATTGTGTGTTATTTAACCCTTTTCACATCGATTACCATCCGCACTGCTGGAATAGTGAGAGGGCGAATTCTGTATCTGGGCAAGGAAATGTGGCCATAGCTTAAATCAGTGAACCTAGTAGTCCAAAATCCCCTTGAAACTACTTGTTCATAAAAACACTCACCCACCCACAGCTGTTGGCTGTATGAACTGTGGTATTGTCATGATGAAACTGCTGCAACGTACCAAGTTCAGGTGTAGTGTTTGCTAACTGTTGCACCATCTGTATACAGCAATCAAATCTCAATACGTCACGAGAGATTATTTTATTTTTTTAAGGGACGTCATTTTCACCATTGATTAAAAAAAATTAATATCCACAAATGCAGTTATGAAATAAATAATTTCTTCAACCTACAGCGAATATGATGTCCCTTAAGAAATTCTAGAACACTGTGAACACAAACCATGAGAAGGTAATAGAGGAATGTGATTAGATTGGGTAAGTGGCATTGCACACCAAGCATTCAGGTCATGTGCGTATAAATAAGATTTGAATTTAGTACACTCATATATTCTTCAAGGTGGAATTTATCTCGTTATACCTAAACCAGTCACCAGGATCTTCATCATCTCGCGTTACAGACGCCGTGAACCACTGAGAGGATGTAGAAATTCGTAGCGTAACACTGAACAATTTTTTTAGATTTTCTAGCCGCGTCAGGCTGCCAGTTGTGACATCGTTGGTGACACACTGAATAATCCGCTTTAGTTGAGCGTACTCTAGGAAGAGGACAGTGGGTTAAATTTGACGAAATCTTGACAATGGCCAGGTAATCCTTGGTTGAAAGTTCATGGCATTTAACCACCTGATGCAGCTGGGAATCCGAGATTATTTTATTCGGGAGACTATGCGTTTTCCATTGTCTTCGGGTGACAACACAGCAAAAATTACTTTATATGGGTCTTCAAACAGCAGCACAGTACCGTATAGACGATACCTACAGAGAACCCACATTTTACGTCAGAGTTCTCGATACTCAAATGATATACTACGTGCACGTCGATATATTTCTACTGTTAGGCGACCACTCTTAGCTGCAGCAGCCACATTTCCTGTCCTTTGGATCTTGCCGTACTGTCACTAGTTAGAGGGTGGGTATGACGCATCCTCATCGTAATTTTTAGTGAAGCCATTCGGAATCTCGGCACAGGTGGTACATTTTGATGTGAGCAGCCACACTTGCACTTCTGTGCCAACCTGATCACGTCCGAGTAGCACTCAACTCACAAACAAGGTAGGTTGGTTGATTAGGGGTAGATGACTAAACAGCGAAATCATAGATCCCTTCAGATAAGGGATGGGTATGGAAGGAAGTTGGCCGTGCCCTTTCAAAAGAACCATGCCAGCATTTGCCTGAAGTGAGTTAGGCAAATCACGGAAAAACTAAATCAGGGTGGCTGGACACGAATTTAAAACGTCGTCCTCCTGAATGCAAGTCCCGTGTGCAAACGAATGCGCCATCTTGCTCGGTTACTAACAAGGAACCCCAAGCGCATGGGCGGCCGGAGTGGCCGAGCGGTTCTAGGCGCTACAAATAATGGTTCAAATGGCTCTGAACACTATGGGACTTATCATCTGAGGTCATCAGTCCCCTAGAACTTAGAATTACTTAAACCTAACTAACCTAAGGACATCACACACATCTATGCCCGAGTCAGGATTCGAACCTGTGACCGTAGCGGTCACGCAGTTCCAGACTGAAGCGCCTAGAACCGTTCAGCCACATCGGCCGGCTGTAGGCGCTACAGTCTGGAACCACGCTACCGCTACGGTCGCAGTTTCAAATCCTGCCTCGGGCATGGATGTGTACGATGTCCTCAGGTTAGTTAGGTTTAAGTAGTTCTAAGTTCTAGGGGACTGATGACCTCAGCAGGTAAGTCCCATAGTGCTCAGAGCCATTTGAACCATTTTGAACCTTGAGCACCAGGTCCCTGTAGACCAATGACGCCTACGGCAGTCGACGCCCCACATATTGTCTACCATGCAATCATAACACTGACTGCTGATGGCAGCATGGGTCGTGACTGCGGGTATCCAGTGGTGAGCACAGCAGCATTATACCTACAACAACAGTTGCCGAAGTTGACATTTCTCCAGAAGGGAACCAAAATAATTTCCAGGTCTGAGACAGAAGTGACACATGAAATATTTGCGTTTCTACAAGAAGAGGTAGCGGAACGTGTGGCGTCGTGCACGCTCGACTGTGCGGACAACATACATGAGGAGTAAAATGATGACGATACGTGCTGGACAAGTGAAAGTGACACTGAAACTAGTATCGAGCCATGTAGTTCATCACCATTGTCACCCAGGAAGCCACAAATCCTGTCTTCAGTAAACCATAATAAAGGAATATCGTTGTCCAAGGAGCAGGTACTTAACATAATTACGTACATGGAAGATCAGCCACAGCATAGTAAAAAAAACAATTATGAATAGATTTCTAATAAGTCTTGAGCCGTATGAGCGTGCCTTGCATAAGAAAAACTTCCGATATTCAAGGTGCACTTTTTACCAAAATTATTGTTTGCGTATTTCATGGGTGCTCCAGACAATTTAGAGGATGTGTATGATACTGACCTACTACGTTAAGCGTGCGATGTAGGTTACAGTGATATCAAGGGAGACAGTGAATGGTTGCATAACTTCAATGAATGATACAGAGTTAGAAGACGTAAGATGACGAAATATTCAACGAAATGTCAACTTGACGATGCACAGCAAACAGCGGATCTGGCACAAAAATTTGTGGGTGAGATAGGCAAACTTATCCCATCGTTCAATAAGGAATTTGTTTTAAGCTCCGACTAATCGGGATTTGAAGATGAAAAGTGCGTGAAAGGAACACTGGAAATTGGAGGTACGATTAGAACGGTATCAGGGTCAACTAACATCAGTGCCTTAAGCCATTCGTATACAATTATGCCGACTGTTAGTCTGGTTATTTAATGTGCTGCGAGAAGCTGTAGGTGCTTTGCTCCCTACGGTTCTTTCTCGTGTGTGTGTTCTTGCAAGGGCAGTAGGGAGTGTTTACGTCACATCAAGCAAGAGTGTGAAAATTTGCGTAAGAGAAATACAATTATGGTATGAGCACTGCTTTTGGACAATAGCTGGTCAAAATAACTTGCTTTTCCTTCATTCCTGGTCACCGTATGAGAATCATACTCCATTCGAGCAAACTATCCTACTTGAAAATTGTGTGATATTAGAGTTCATACCACTTGAAACCACTGGACAAATTCAGCATCTGGATGTTTGTTTTGTTCGTGATTATAAAACATTATCACACTGTCTGCAGCTAGGCCTTAAAGGATGGCCACTTTAACAATAAGCTCCACGAGAGACTGTTTCGCATTCTGCTGCATGCCGTCACAATCTATCAGTTCTCATCACCCAGTTCTACCAATATGATTCCACATGCATTCTTTAAGAGTGGAGACCTAGCTGAAAGTCCTGCAAGGTTTGTAGCTCCAAATGAGTTCTCCTTCGATCTCGATGGTGCGACACTTTGTGATCAATTTAGTGAGTTATTTGTTATACAAGCTGGAAGGTAATGGTTAGTTTTAAATATTTCTTAAATGTCGACGAAGTCCATTTTGTGAAGTGTAATACATCTCATAGAAGGCTGATCTCTGCACCTCCGGGATACTTATCTTCTTTCGCCCTCGTGATGCACATGTTGAGTCATTTGCCACTAACATTTTCCTGTCATTAACACAATACTTTCAAATAAGCCTTACTAAAGATTGAACTTACGAGTTCGCAATCAAGGGCCTCCTTGTCAGATATTTTTTGAATATATACCAGTCCCTCTCTTTCCCTGCAGATTTTACCCTCTGCAGCTCTTTCTGATACCAAAGAAGCTACTGAGAAGAGAGTGAGACTGGGTTGAAGCCTATCCCCGATGTTATTCACTCTGTATATTCACAATATATATATATATAAATGACCTAGTAGATAGTGTCGGAGGTTCCATGCGGCTTTTCGGGGATGATGCTGTAGTACACAGAGACGTTGCAGCATTAGAAAATTGCAGCAAAATGCAGGAAGATCTGCAGCGGATAGGCACTTGGTCCAGGGAGTGGCAACTGACCCTTAACATACACAAATGTAATGTATTGCGAATACATAGAAAGAAGGATCCCTTGTTGTACGATTATATGATAGCGGAACAAACACTGGTAGCAGTTAATTCTGTAAAATATCTGGGAGTGTGCGTGCGGAACGATTTGAAGTGGAATGATCATACAAAATTAATTGTTGGTAAGACAGGTGCCAGGTTGAGATTCATTGGGAGAGTCCTTAGAAAATGTAGTCCATCTACAAAGGAGGTGACTTACAAAACACTCGTTCGACCTATACTTGAGTATTGCTCATCTGTTTGGGATCCGTACCAGGTCGGGTTGACGGAGGAGATAGAGAAGATCCATAGAAGAGCGGCGCGTTTCGTCACAGGGTTATTTGGTAAGCGTAATAGCGTTACGGAGATGTTTAGCAAACTCAAGTGGCCGGCTCTGCAAGAGAGGCGCTCTGCACCGTGGTGTGGCTTGCTGTCCAGGCAGGTTGAGGTATCGAATATATTGCTTCCCCCTACTTATACCTCCCGAGGAGATCACGAATGTAAAATTAGAGAGATTCGAGTGCGCACGGAGGCTTTCCGGCAGTCGTTCTTCCCGCGAACCATACGTGACTGGAACAGGAAAGGGAGGTAATGACAGTGGCACTTAAATGGGCCTCCGCCACAAACCGTTGGGTGGCTTGCGGAGTATAAATGTAGATGTAGTAGATGTAGTAGATGTAGATGTATATTGAGCAAGCTGTAAAGGAAAAAAAAGAAAATTTGGGATATGAATTATAATCTAGGGAGAAAAATAAAAACCTTAAGGTTTGCCGATGACTTCGTCATTCTATCACAGACAGAAAAGGACTTGCAAGAGCAGCTGAACGGAATGCACTGTGTCTTGGAAGGAGGATATAAGATGAACATCAACGAAACCAAAACAAGGATAATGGAATGGAGTCGAATTAAATCAGGTAAGCTGAATGAATTAGAGTAGGAAACGTGGCTCTTAACGTAGTAGATGAGTTTTACTATAGGGAAGCAAAATAACTAATGTGGTCGAAGTAGAGACGATATAAAATTTAGACTGGCAATGGCAAGGAAAGCGTTTCTGAAGAAGTACAGATTTAAGTGTCAGGAAGTCTTTTCTAAAAGTATTTGTTTAGAGTGTAGCAATGTATGAAGTGAAACATGGACGATAAATAGTTTAGACAAGAAGAGAATAGAAGCTTTTGAAATGTGGTGCTGCAGAAGAATGCTGAAGATTAAATGGGTAGATCAGGTAACTAATGAGGAGGCACTGAACAGAACTGTGGAAAAGAAGAATTTGCGTCACAATCTGACTAGAAGAAGGGATCGGTGGCAGGAGACATAGTGAGGCATCAAGGGATCACCAATTTAGTACTGGAGGGAGGCGTGGGGCTAAAAATCGCAGAGAGAGACCAAGACATAAATACACTAAGCAGATTCAGAAGGATGTAGGTTGCAGTAGTTACTCGGAGATGAAGAAGGTTGCACAGGGTAGATTAGCATGGAGAGGTGCATGAATCCAGTCTTGGGACTGTAGACCAACACCACAACAACAACAACAACAAGAAGTAAAATAAGATTAGCGATAAACTTAACATCAAAAGTTGGTCATCGCTTAGTAGAAGAAGTACAAAAATTCTGCTTCCTTGGTAGCAATGTAACGTTTGACGGACAAGTAAGGAGGATATTAGACTAGCACAGCCAAGAGGGCATTCTTTGAATAGATCAATCTACAACTATAGAACATAGACCTTAATTTGCTCTGGAGCACGAAATCGTGCGGAAGAGAAACTTGAACTGCGAAAACAGTGAGAAAGAATAAAAATGAAGTATTTGAGATTTGATGCTGCAAAAGTATTTTGAAAACTAGGGTAAATAAGATACGATATGAAGAGAGTCAGGCAGTAGTAGCCGACCGATACAGACGCAGCAACAGGGAAGGAACCGATTTTGTGACATTTACGAGTTCCTACCCAGGAGCGAATTTTATTATATCATCTGTGTGCTTCAGTAGTTTAGTTTCTTGAGTTTCTGTGTGTAAATTTAATATCTAATAGCCACAGTTGTAGCGTTTTCGTTTGCGTCGGAAAGTAAACCGATTTTGTGAAATATTACTAGTTCCTAATGAGGGGCGAAGTATTTAGTTTCACCTGAGTGCTTCAGTAGTTAGGTTTTGGAATATCTACGTATTATTAGACACAGTTCCTGCGTTTTCGTCAGGATCTAGAGTAGAGCTGCGCAGCATATGCCGATAGTCCGTGTATCTGCATTCTTTAGTTCTCCACGGTCTTTAGTATGGACAGTATCGGTACCCGAGGTCTAGGGGTAGCGTCTTTGATTCATAATCAAAACGTGTTCGATCCCCGCCACGGCCATAATTTTGATAAACAATCAGCATTGGCGGCCGAAGACTTCCGGCATAAGAGGTCAGCCTCATTCTGCCAACGGCCTTGTCAAAGAGGGCGGAGGAGCGGATAGAGGTTCAGGGCACTCTCTTGTCCTAAGGGTGGGAAATTGCCCCTAAAGGCGGAAGAATCAGCAATGATCAACGACATGAGGATGCAGAAGGCAATGGAAACCACTGCGTTAAAGACACGTAACACGAAATACAAGAAAGGTTCAGGAATGGAATTAAAATACAAGGTGAAAGGATATCAATGATACGATTCGCTGATGACATTGCTATCCTGAGTGAAAGCGAAGAAGAATTAAATGATCTGCTGAACGGAATGAACAGTCTAATGAGTACACAGTATGGTTTGAGAGTAAATCGGAGAAAGACGAAGGTAATGAGAAGTAGTAGAAATGAGAACAGCGAGAAACTTAACATCAGGATTGATGGTCACGAAGTCAATGAAGTTAAGGATTTCTGCTACCTAGGCAGTAAAATAACCAATGACGGACGGAGCAAGGAGGACATCAAAAGCAGACTCGCTATGGCAAAAAAGGCATTTCTGGCCAAGAGAAGTCTACTAATATCAAATACCAGCCTTAATTTGAGGAAGAAATTTCTGAGGATGTACGTCTGGAGTACACCATTGTATGGTAGTGAAACATGGACTGTGGGAAAACCGGAACAGAAGAGAATCGAAACATTTGAGATGTGGTGCTATAGACGAATGTTGAAAATTAGGTGGACTGATAAGGTAAGGAATGAGGAGGTTCTACGCAGAATCGGAGAGGAAAAGAATACGTGGAAAACACTGATAAGGAGAAGGGACTGGATGATAGGATATCTGCTAAGACATGAGGGAATGATTTCCATGGTACTAGAGGGAGCTGTAGAGGACAAAAACTGTAGAGGAAGACAGAGATTGGAATACGTCAAGCAAATAATTGAGGAAGTAGGTTGCAAGTGCTACTCTGAGATGAAGAGGTTAGCGCAGGAAAGGAATTCGTGGCGGGCCGCATCAAACCAGTCAGTAGACTGATGACAAAAAAAATAAAAAAGTATGGACAGGGACTGTGATTGTTGTGTGCGGATGCGAGCCGCGTTGGTGACACTTCACTCTCAGCTTCAGGCTGTGATGGCTTTGGTTACACAGCTTGAGGCTGCAGTGGATGGGCGCCACTGTTGCGGGCCAGCTGTCGGGATCCAACAGACGTCCAGCACGTCCGAATCCTCCGATCAGTCTTCAGCGGTGGCCAACCCAGTTACTGCTGGCACTGAGGCTGACCCCTCACCTGTGGTTGATTGATAGGTTGCCCGGGGTGAAGCAGGCAGCGAAAGACTTCTCAGGCGGCTGCACGTAAGGTCTGCCCGGTTTGCTGACAAACACGTTCCAGGTGATGTCTGTCGCTGACACTGTCGCTGAGCTTGATGCTGTCGCCTGTCCTGTTTCAGAGGAAACCACTCAGCCTGCAAGATCCGGACAATCGCAGAGGGATAGATTATTTGTAGTTATGGGGCCCTGTAGGGACTTGGCTCGCAAGAAGGGTAAGGAAACCAATTTTCACTCCGTGAGCATACCGGGTGGAATCATTCCAGATGTGGAAAGGGTCCTCCCGGATGCCACGAAGAGCACAGGGTACAGCCAACTGCAGGTTGTTGCCCACGTCGGTGCCAATGATGTGTGTCACTTTAGATCAGAAGAGATTCTCTCTGGTTTCGAGTGGCTAACAGAAGTGGTAAAGGCTGCAAGTCTTGCTTGCAAGATGAAAGCAGAGCTGACCATTTTCAGCATAGTCGACAGGACCGATTGCGGACCTCTGGTACAGAGCTGAGTGGAGGGTCTTAATCAGAGGCTCAGATGGTTCTAAGACCATGTAGGCTGCAGATTCCTCGACTTGCGCCAAAGTGTGGTTTGGTTTCGGGTTCCGCTGAATAGGTCAGTTGTCGACTATACGCAGGAGCCGGCTACACGGGTAGCAGGGGCTGTGTGGCGTGGACTGGGCGGTTCTTTAGGTTAGAGGGTCTCGGGAAAACACAAGATGGGCTTCAGTCACAAAGGATGTAGGCTGAACATAGGAAGAACGTAGATACACGAACCATTGGTATAACAGTTGTAAATTGTCGTACCAGAGCTCCAAGCGCTAATAGAAATCACTGATTGTCATATCGTAAGGTGTACTGAAAGCTGGCTACAGCCGGATATAAGCTCAGCCGAAATTTTTGCGAAGAACCTAACGGTGTTCTGAAAGGAAAGTGGTTGGCGGAGGAGTGTTTGTTGCTGTCAGAAGTAGTTTAACTTGTCGTGAAATTGAAGTAGATACTCCTGTGACATAGTATGGGCAGAGGTCGTTTTTGACCACCGGGATAAAGTAGTAATTGGATCCTTTTACCTACCTCCAAATTCAGATGATACAGTTGCTGAAAGGTTCAAAAAAAGCTTGAGTTTGATTTCAAACACGTCCCAGAGTAATGAAGACATCAGAAGATGAAAACAAACTGCAAAATGATTTAGAAAAGATACCTGAATGGTGCGGAAAGTGGCAGTTGACCCTAAATAAGGAAAAGTGTGAGGCCAGCCACATGAGTGCTAAAAGGAACTCGTTAAACTTCGTTTACACGATAAATCAGTCAAATCTAAAAGCTGTAAATTGAACTACATACCTAGGTATTACAATTACGAACAACTTAAATTGGAAGAAAATGTTTTGGGGAAGGCTAACATAAGAGTGCGTTTTATTGGTTGAATACTCAGAAAATGTAACAAACCTACTAAGGAGACTGCCTACACTACGCTTGTCCGTCCTCTTTTAGAATACTGCTGGGCGGTGTGGTATCCTTACAAGTTTTTTCGTAGAATCCGAATATGATGTAAAAATGCGGCATTCTCATTCGACAATACAATGTTCACAAGGTCCACGCATGAGGTGAAGGTGGGAAGTGGCCAAATGTAGCACAGACAGATGTTCTCTTTGCTAATATTAACTTTTCACCTAGTACACATTTTCCGTACGATGCGTCTTTTGCGAGATATTTAATTGTCTAAAGGTAAAACAAGGACGTTGCTCCAAGTATTTCTTTGAGAGGTTGCCGGAAGTTAGGAAGAGCTGGCGAGCTGTATCCAACCAGTGAGAAGACTACTACACTGCAAGGCCTGTTTTGATCAGAAGTACGATGCAGTGTCGCTACAGACAGGCGAAAAGCGAGAAATCTGGGTTCGAATCGAGGACGGGCACCATATTTCACTGTCGTCATTCAATTACATAGCTGATGGTTGTCCATATACGGAACTTTGAATACATTACATGTAATCAGAACATGTAACAAACTCTCCCAAGAACGCCAAATGCAGTGACGAGCACAATTATGGCTGTGCAAAACCGGAAATAAGGCATGAGTTGAGAAGTAATTAATGAATATGAAATGAAGGGATGAGGAAAAAACAGCTGATGTATCCATAATTCGTGTGACATACTTTTTTTTCAATGTACCATAAAGCTGCACCGCGACCTAAATCAGCAAAATTTACAGAACGGAAACAAAGCCTATAATATAGTTTCCTACATACAGATCAACCGAAAAATGTAAACAAATTTCGGTTGCCGGCATTTTGAGAGGAATCAGTAATTGGTGCAGTAAGGTGACAGCTATTAAATAGCTTTAATGTCAAATGGAGCATCTTGTTGACCTTGAGACACGCACGCATACAAAAAAACCAGTCTTTTTAATGGCCGCGGCTGCACCATGGTCGGCCGGTGTGGCCGAGCGGTTCTAGGCGCTTCAGTCTGGAACCGCGCGACCGCTACGGTCGCAGTTTCGAATCCTGCCTCGGGCATGGATGTGTGTGATGTCCTTAGGTTAGTTAGGTTTAAGTAGTTCTAAGTTCTAGGGGACTGAAGACCTCAGATGTTAAGTCCCATCGTGCTCAGAGCCATTTGAACCATCTGCTGCACCATGTTGGCAAACTTCTGGGGCAAAATGAAAACGGGCAGTTCTGTGGCCCAGCAGGCGACAGCTAACCACTTGACCACCTGCCAAGTTGGAACCAGAACGACTTTTATAGCCGTGGGCACACTAGCATCGACCGCGACCGCGTGTTGTCTGTAAGTACGCTACGCCATGTTACGATAAAGTTTAACGGCTCGTTTCTTCAGAAAAGTCTACTAATGACGTTCGGAGTCGATCGCTGTGTCGATAGTTTGGTGATCGCGATCATTTCGAAATGCCACGGCACAGCAGCAGCGTCAGCTATGCTTAAGGGTCACCGAAGTCTGCCACCACCTTTTCATTGCCTAAACCTTGTTCTCATGGTTCAGTATTCTCTCTCCTAAGAGTTCTCAAAAACATGTGTAATTATAGGTCACTGTCCCTTCTATACGTAGTTATGTGAATATTTTTATGTCAGTGGAAGCTTCCCTTGGTTAAGGTTCAAATGGTTCAAATGGCTCTGAGCACTATGGGACTTAACATCTATGCTCATCAGTGCCCTAGAACATAGAACTACTTAAACCTAACTAACCTAAGGACAGCACACAACGCCCAGTCATCACGAGGCAGAGAAAATCCCTGACCCCGCCGGGAATCGAACCCGGGAACCCTTGGTTAAGGGGGACACACCCCTGAACGGGCTGCAATTTTAGCATTATCTTCAACTTCATAGTGCAAATGACCTATAAATGAGAGATAGCTTAAAATTCTTACACACAGTTAGGGTTACTAATCAAAACATTTCCCAAAAAATCGTTGAGATGTTTATTACATTTCGGTATAGTCAACATACTTATAATAGTACAAAAAATGGAACATTATTTCACTGCGATACCATTTTCTATGGAACCATTGACTGCAAAGCTTGGAAAAAGAGTTAGAGTACAAACAACATTCACATAAGTGTTTTATGCCTCGAATTTACTTCCCTGATACTGATCTGTGGCAAAGACAAATAATTTATTCTACTACAAAAAAAATACTTGAAAAGGTAACTCAAATATCACCGACATCATCGTCATGCTATAAATTTTTGAGGAATAGTAGGTAAGTGAAGCACAGGAGGACATTTTAAATATCTGTACCAATTTTTGTGAGTTTAGCTTCAATCATTTAGGGGAAAGGTGTACCTGAATGTTGAAAATTCAAGTTTTCAGCAACTCGCAAAAGAAGATTTAAAGATTTATTAACTTTCCACTATGCTCGTTTAGAACATTCCAGCTGCATACTCCAGTTGTCCTACACACATTCTCTTAATTCTTTGCTTTATCCTTGACTCCTTGGTAGCAGCTTCTGTAGCTGTCTCTGCTTCGGTTACCCACCGCTTATCAATAGCAGTTAGAGATGAAGCCATATTCCTTCGCGTCTGGATGCTCAGTTTCTTCAAAACCTAGAAATAGCACCACCATTGAATGTTATTATTGCATCCATTACACCAATCCTCAGCGCTGTCAGCACAACAAATACAGTTTTGGGTATTCTCTCCCATATACAACTGTTGAAGCTTTCAGTTGCATTCTGAGAGAGACCATGTATACAATTCTTAAGTAGAATTTTATTTGCAGATCCCTGTATATAGACCTAATTGCCTCCATTACAGCAAGTGGTAAGGAATACTTGTGGGTATACTGTATGCCTGTAGCATAGCTCAACCAGTACTTATACCACGAATCTCCCCCGCCTCCCCCCCCCCCCCCCTTGCGGGTCCGGGGGTTACAATAGGCCCGAGGTATTCCTGTCGTAAGGGGCGACTAAAAGGAATCTCACATTTCGGCCCTATGAGTTCAGGTCCCATTCTATGGTTCGACTTGCCATTTTTTTCAAAATTCTACAAAAGTGCGGGCCATATGGGGAAGGACGCCTTACATGGTGCACGCGTTATCCGTAGTGCCCTTAGATTCGGTCTCCTGGAGCTCGTGTCATGGCTTTGCATCTCTACATGCGATTCAACTATTTGGGCGAGGACACTTTCCTGGGTACGTCTCCTGTCCTCTTTCGCCCCCATGACAATATTGGATTTTTCTGCACCCAATATCCTGCACGGTAGCCAGTCCGTTCTGTACTCATTTGGTGGTAGCCCCCTGACAACACAGGGATCGCACTGATGATGCCTGAGCTGTAGACTCCCCACGCATGGTAAGGAGTGGATGCCTGTCTTCCTGGGGCATCAGGACTCCTGGCAATGTCCATCATGCCAGGCTGCCTTTGCTGTGGCTGGGTGGCGCCCGTGGAGAGAGCGTCTAGATTAGATTAGATTAGATTAATACTAGTTCCATGGATCATGAATACGATATTTCGTAATGATGTGGAACGAGTCGAATTTTCCAATACATGACATAATTAAGTTAATTTAACAACATACTTAAGTTAATATAACAACTTTATTTTATTGTGTTTTTTTGTTTTTCTTTATTTTTTATTTTCATTTTTTATTTTTTAAATATTTTTTGTTTTTTCTCTTAATTTATATCTAAAAATTCCTCTATGGAGTAGAAGGAGTTGTCATTCAGAAATTCTTTTAATTTCTTCTTAAATACTTGTTGGTTATCTGTCAGACTTTTCATACTATTTGGTAAGTGACCAAAGACTTTAGTGCCAGTATAATTCACCCCTTTCTGTGCCAAAGTTAGATTTAATCTTGAATAGTGAAGATCATCCTTTCTCCTAGTATTGTAGTTATGCACACTGCTATTACTTTTGAATTGGGTTTGGTTGTTAATAACAAATTTCATAACAGAGTATATATACTGAGAAGCTACTGTGAATATCCCTAGATCCTTAAATAAATGTCTGCAGGATGATCTTGGGTGGACTCCAGCTATTATTCTGATTACACGCTTTTGTGCAATAAATACTTTATTCCTCAGTGAAGAATTACCCCAAAATATGATGCCATATGAAAGCAATGAGTGAAAATTGGCGTAGTAAGCTAATTTACTAAGATGTTTATCACCAAAATTTGCAATGACCCTTATTGCATAAGTAGCTGAACTCAAACGTTTCAGCAGATCATCAATGTGTTTCTTCCAATTTAATCTCTCATCAATGGACACACCTAAAAATTTGCAGTATTCTACCTTAGCTATATGCTTCTGATTAAGGTCTATATTTATTAATGACGTCATACCATTCACTGTACGGAACTGTATGTACTGTGTCTTATCAAAATTCAGTGAGAGTCCGTTTACAAGGAACCACTTAGTAATTTTCTGAAAGACAGTATTGACAATTTCATCAGTTAATTCTTGTTTGTCAGGTGTGATTACTGTACTTGTATCGTCAGCAAAGAGAACTAACTTTGCCTCTTCATGAATATAGAATGGCAAGTCATTAATATATAATAAGAACAACAAAGGACCCAAGACTGACCCTTGTGGAACCCCATTCTTGATAGTTCCCCAGTTTGAGGAATGTGCTGATCTTTGCATGTTACGAGGACTACTTATTTCAACTTTCTGCACTCTTCCAGTTAGGTACGAATTAAACCATTTGTGCACTGTCCCACTCATGCCACAATACTTGAGCTTGTCTAGCAGAATTTCATGATTTACACAATCAAAAGCCTTTGAGAGATCACAAAAAATCCCAATGGGTGGTGTTCGGTTATTCAGATCATTCAAAATTTGACTGGTGAAAGCATATATGGCATTTTCTGTTGAAAAACCTTTCTGGAAACCAAACTGACATTTTGTTAGTACTTCATTTTTACAGATATGTGAAGCTACTCTTGAATACATTGCTTTCTCAAAAATTTTGGATAAAGCTGTTAGAAGGGAGATTGGACGGTAATTGTTGACATCAGATCTATCCCCCTTTTTATGCAAATGTATAACAATAGCATATTTCAGTCTATCGGAATGTGAGGCGTAAGGGCAGATGACCAGCAATGAAGCGGACTAAGTCATCTCTTGCTGGTAACCGTATGGCGCTAGCAGTCTCTAAGAAGAGCAAAACCGAATACAATGTCGACAGGTATGACTTTGAATCGTTTCCCTCCCTCGCTACACCATGGGAGGAACGTATTTTAAGGCGACAGAATGGACAGAGCCATATTCGCCTCGGATTTTAGTCTGGCTGCGCAGTCTAGCCGCACGGTCTGGGCGTCTTGTCACGGTCCTGGCGGATCCCTCCGTCGGAGGTTGGAGTCCTCCCTCGGGCATGGGTGTGTGTTGTCTTTAGCGTAATTTAGTTTAAGTTTATTTAGTAGTGCCTAAGCTTGGGGACCGATGACCTCAACAGTTTGGTCCCATAAGACCAGTCTGTAGCAGGACTGATGGGGCCTCCTTTCTACCTACGAAGCCTCAATTTTTTGTTGAACACATTGAGGATTAGTTTGGAGAAGTGACAGCACTGTCCAAGATGCGAAACGGCGGAGTCTTTATTCAGACAGCATCCCCAGCCCAATTCCGAGCGTTGCTCGCCTGTGACAAGCTGAGTGATATTCCTGTTTCCGTCACTCACCATAAAAGCCTCAACATGGTCCAGGGGATCATTTTCCATCGCTATATCCTCTTTCAGTCTTACGACGAGCTCCACGCCAGTTTACAACGGCGGGGTGTTCATTTCATCAGTCGCGTTTACAGGGGACCCAAAGACAACATAGTTGCTACTGGTGCCTTCATCTTAGCCTTTGAGGGTGATTCACTGCCTGAAAATGTCAAGGTGATGGTTTACCGCTGTGACGTTAAGCCATACGTCCCTCCCGTATGTGGTGCTTTAAGTGCTAGAAGCCAGGGCACATGTCTTACCGCTGCACTTCCGGCGCGACATGTCGAGACTGCGGACGTCCACTGTGACCCAGGTACTCCAAGTGCGCCTCCTCCGACTTGCCGTACGGCTGTAATTAAAGGGCAGCTACTCACAGAGGTCCAGTGTTAACATCTGTTTGTTGCAGGATTCTCGAACATATTTTTAGTTCGAATATAATGAATTTCCTTGAGACAGAGAAATTGCTGCCCATGCATCTGCACGGCTTTAGAAAGCATCGCTTCTACGAAACGCAACTCGCCCTTTTTTCACATGATATCTTGCGAACCATGGATGAAGGGTATCAGACAAATGCCATATTCCTTTAGTTCCGGAAAGCGTTTGACTCGGTGCCCCACTGCAGACTCCTAACTAAGGTACGAGCATATGGGATTGGTTCCCAAGTATGTGAGTGGCTCGAAGACTTCTTAAGTGATAGAACCCAGTACGTTGTCCTTGATAGCGAGGGTTCATCGGAGGTGAGGGTATCATCTGGAGTGCCCCAGGAAAGTGTGGTAGGTCCGCTGTTATTTTCTATCTACATAAATGGTCTTTTGGATAGGGTGGATGGCAATGTGCTGCTGATGATGCTGTGGTGTACGGGAAGGTGTCGTCGTTGAGTGACTGTAGGAGGATACAAGATGACTTGGACAGGATTTGTGATTGGTGTAAAGAATGGCAGCTAACTCTAAGTACAGATAAATGTAAATTAATGCAGATGAAGAGGAAAAATGAATCCTATAATGTTTGAATACTCCATTAGTAGTGTAGCGCTTGACACAGTCACGTCGATTAAATATTTGGGCGTAACATTGCAGAGCGATATGAAGTGGGACAAGCATGTAATGGCAGTTGTGGAGAAGGCGCATGGTCGTCTTCGGTACATTCGTAGAATTTTGGGAAGATGCGGTTCTTCTGTAAAGGAGACCGCTTATAAAACACTAATACGACCTATTCTTGAGTACTGCTCGAGCGTTTGAGATTTCTATCAGGTCGGATTGAGGGAGGACATAGAAGCAACTCAGAGGCGGGCTGCTAGATTGGTTACTGGTAGGTTTGATCATCACGCGAGTGTTACGGAAATGCTTCAGGAACTCGGGTGGGAGTCTCTAGAGGAAAGGAGGCGTTCTTTTCGTGAATCGCTACTGAGGAAATTTAGAGAACCTGCATTTGAGGCTGACTGCAGTACAGATTTACTGCCGCCAACTCTCCGCCACGCACCGTATGGTGGATTGCGGAGTATGTATGTAGTTGTAGTAGATGTAGAGTAATTATCGTATGACAATGAAGCTTAGTAGATATGCCAGTGAGTTAATGCGGAATCGATTTACGTTTGAAAAAAATCTGGCGTTGTAAATGGAAGAAACACATACGTTTCCATACGATATAGATTAGGAACAGGATGTGAGCAGGAAACGTCAAATAAGTAAGAAAGGCATAATGTTGTTTTTATTATTAACCGCTGGTTACACAAATTGTTCAACATGAGCACCAGAGACGTCGGCGGGGTGCTGTACAACACCAAAATTGCATCTGGTGGCAGATACTGGATCTATTTTCTTTTTCAGTGTAAATCAGTTTCGCATTAACGCATTAGCATGTCAACCAAATTTCGCAGCCATACGACAACTACAGCATTGCAACTCCCTGAGCCGTTGCTCTATAATTGTAACCATTTGCTACGTTAGTAGGATATCGTCTGTTAGGAAGTCAGTGTGTCAGACCACTCCATCACGTAACAGTACCAAGTTCCAGGTCTCTTCAGTGAACAATGGCGGAAATGTGATTATCTTCAGCAGGGAGAGCGAGGCTGTTAACGTTTATGAGGAAGCAGTCCCCGTGCTGCGAGCCGTAATTACGGAGCCAGCGGCCGACGGCGGCGGCGCTGGCGGCGCCATCAATCTGGCCCCGTCTGGCGGCCCGCTAATGAGGGCGGCCGACCAGCCCACACGCGGCGACTGAATCCACTATGTCGCCATTAATAACGTCGCGGACTGCCCGGAAAAGAAGATTGTGATAGAGAATTGTGAGGGTCATCACCTTTCTGGAGATATCAGGGGAATAAGAAACAAAGTACACTGCTGGCCACCGTAAATGCAACACCAAGAAAGACAAGAGGTAGCACAACTAGATTTATTTTGTAGATAACATGTTGACCAAGTATCAAATGATTACGTTTACAGACGTCTGTGACATGTGGTTCCTGCCAGAATCAGTAGCCAGAGTAGCCGCCATTGTTGGAGATCACCGCTGCCACACGTCTCGGCATTGAGTCAAAGAGACTTTGGATGTGTTCCTGGGGTACAGCAGCCCAAGCAGCTTCCACACGTTGCCAAAGATCATCTGGTGTGGCAGCTGGGGATGTAATCTGGGTCACTCGTTGAGCAACCATGGACCATATGTTTTCTATCAGCGAAAGATCCGGAGAGCGAGCCGGCCAGGGAAGCAATTCAATCTGGTTATTGACGAAGAACCTTTGGACAATGCGTGCCACGTGTGGTCGCGCATTATCCTGTTGAAATATGGCTGTGGCCGAGCCCTGAAGGTAAGGAAGGACAACTGGCTCCAGCACCTCGGATATGTAGCGCCGGCTATTTAAAGTACCGGCAATGCGTACTAGAGGCGTGCGAGAGTAATATCCAATGCCGTCCCATACCATAATACCCGGTGCAAGACCAGTGTGGCGGTGCATAATGCAGCTGTCCAGCATCCTCTCGCCACGGTGTCTCCACACTCGAATCCGACCATCGTGGTGCTGCAGACAGAAGCGTGCCTCGTCAGTAAAGACAACGTCATTCCATTCTGCCGTCCACATCCGTCTGTCATCACACCATTGGCGACGGAGACGTCTGTGGTTCTGCGTCAATGGTAGACGAAGCAATGGACGTCTTGCGGACAGACCACTCGGCTGTAAACGGCGTCGAATGGTACGCGCAGACACTGGATGATGCGTTACAGACGCAATGTGCTGTGCTATGGTTCGGGATGTCACTGAGCGATCCGTCACTGCCATGCGCACAATTTGCCTATCAGCACGTGCAGTGGTGCACCGAGGTGAATGCGATCGACCACGTCGGTCCGTCGTACCCTCCTGCATCCAACGGTCACATATCCGCATTACAGTTGTTTGGTTTCGTCCAACACGACTAGCCATTTCTCTGTATGATAATCCACAATCTCGGTAAGCCACTATCCTTCCTCTGTCGAACTCGGATACTTGATCAAACGATGTTCGCTGATGTCTACGAGGCATAACTGATCGTCTTATGAAACAACCACAAGGTAAACACACGTGCCGAACGTACACTCGTCGAAATCGCCAAGCCTTAAATGGCGCTATGAGGCGGCGCCACAGGCGCGCGTGATGTGTGTCTGCGCTGAAATTCTAATCAGTTACATATCTCATCGCTGCAAACCCATGGTGTAAATTTCACTTGATTCGGATGCTTCCTTCGGGGTGTTGCATTTACGGTGGCCAGCAGTGTAGATGAGCTTCTTCTTTGTATAGAAGATTTACAAACTAAGGGTGGAATAGATGTACTATGCCTGTCTGAACATCACATAGTCACAGGTATGAAAATGGTAAATGTAGGTCAATATAAGCTTTCAGCAGATGTAAGTACAGACGCTATGGAGAGAGGAGAAGTTGCCATATATATTAAAATCAGTCATAGTGTGAAAAATTTGGAAACTAAAAAATGTTGTGTAGAGCAACACATAGAAGCATGTGCATGTGAGCTTAAACTAAATAAAGGCACTTTTATAATTGTAGACATGCACAGGTCCCCATTGGGAACTTTTCAACTATTTTTGAAAATCTTGGATTCTTTGTTGTGCTACCTGTCAGATAAAGGAATGAAAATTATCGTTTGAGGGAATTTCAACGTATATTTCGTGAAAGACTCAGATAGAAAGCTTGACCTAGAAGTATTACTTGGTTCTTTCAATCTGACATGAGTTAGTGATTTTCCTCCTTGTGTGGTACAGGAAAGCAGCACACTGGCAGATAAAGTTTTCGTAGACCAGGATAAATTGAATCAAATACAACTTTTCCTGTTAAGAATGGTCTGTCTGATCACTATGTACAGCTAGTTACAGTATATGATATAGCTCCATTCAGTAATGCAAAACAGACCTCCAAAATAGTGCGTTCCATTAACGATTTAACACTTTAAAATTTTAAGGAAAGCTTGCAACAGTTTGATTGGGATGAGCTGTACATGGAACATGATGCTAATTTAAAATTTAACCTATTTAATGATACCTTTCTGAGAATATTTGAAAACATTTTCCCTAAGAAAGCAGTGAAATATAACTATAAGAAAATATGTAAAAAGCTATGGCTTACGAAAGGGATAAAAATATCTTGTAAACAGAAAAGGGAAATGTATCTTACAGCTAGGAGGAGAAATGATGCCGAAAAATTGAAACATTATGAAAACTAATGCACTGTCTTAAGAAAAGTTATCAAGAAGTCCAGAAGTATGTGGATTATGTCCGAGATTAGCACATCTGATAATAAAATTAAAACAATTTGGAATATTGTGAAAAGGGAAACAGGCCAACCAAGAGCACAGGAAGACTATTTCCATCAAACACAATGAAAAGTTTGTTAACAAGAAGTTAGACGTAGAAAACATTTTCAAATATAATTTTTTAAGTGTTGTAGAGAAATTAGGTTCTAGCAATTCATTAGAAAATGCAAGGCAGTATTTGGAAGAGCCAGTAGCTACGCAATTTGATGAAACTGAAATTCAACCCACCTCTCCTACTGAAATTAGGAAAATAATAAATTCACTCAAAAGTAAAAACTTACGTAAAATTGATAGCATTTCCAACAGAGCACTAAAAGCTTGTTCCCAACAAATAAGTAGGATTCTCAGCCACATATGTAGTAGCTCACTGAAACAGGGAATTTTTCCAGAAAGACTGAAACATGTTATTGTTAAACCATTGCATAAAAAAGGGGATAGATCTGATACTAACAAGGGAACCTCCCCATCGCACCCCCCTCAGATTTAGTTATAAGGTGGCACAGTGGATAGGCCTTGAAAAACTGTACACAGATTAATCGAGAAAACAGGAAGAAATTGTCTGGAACTATGAAAAAAATACGCAAAATATACAAAGTGAGTAGTCCATGTGCAACATATGCAATATAAATGTAAATATTGGCGCAGCAACGCCGTGGTCCCGTGGTTAGCGTGAGCAGCTGCGGAACGAGAGGTCCTTGATTCAAGTCTTCCCTGCAGCGAAAATTTTAATTTTTTATTTTCAGACAATTATCAAAGTTGAGGCACTTACACAAAGTCAACTTCGCTCTCCAAAATTTCAGGACATGTTCAGATTTGCTTGTACATATGCAGGATTTGACGGTCTACACGCGGAAAAAATTGAAAACTTTAAAAACATATGTTTTGACAAAACACAAGGAAAACTGTGCGACTGTGAAACTGTTGCATTCATTTGTTGCAGTTTATGTGACAAACTCTTATGTTATCATCACTTTTTCGGGAGTGATTATCACATCCACAAGAAAACCTAAATCGGGCAAGGTAGAAGAATCTTTTTACCCATTCGCCAAATGTACAAGTTAGGTGGGCCGACAACATTTTCCTGTCATGTGACGCACATGCCGTCACCAGTCTCGTATAGAATATATCAGATGTGTTTTCCTGTGGAGGATCGGTTGACCTATGACCTTGCGATTAAATGTTTTCGGTTCCCATTGGAGAGCCACGTCCTTTCGTCTACTCATCGCACGGTTTTGCGGTGCGGTCGCAAAACACAGACACTAAACTTATACAGTGAACAGAGACGTCAATGGACGAACGGACAGATCATAACTTTGCGAAAATAAAGAATGATATTATTTCACTCGAGGGAAGACTTGAACCAAGGACCTCTCACTCCGCAGCTGCTCACGCTAACCACAGGACCACGGCGCTCCTGAGCTCAGCATATCTTTGATGTTGCCTATCTTGCATATGGACTACTCAGTTTGTATATTTTGCTTATTTTTTTCATAGTTCCACACAACTTCTTCCAGTTTTCTCGATTGATCTGTGTTCAGTTTTTCAAGACCTATCCACTGTGCCAGCTTATAACTAAATCTGAGGGGGGTGCGATGGGAACGTTTCCTTGTAAGAACTACCTCCCAATCTCACTTCCGACAGATGTATCCAAAATTCTTGAAAAAAATAATATATTCAAGAGTACCATCACATATTTGTAAAAAGGAAGTACTACTAACAAAATGTCAATTTGGTTTTCAGAAAGGCTTTTCCACAGAAAATGCTATATATATGCTTTCACTTATCAAATACTAAATGCAATGAATAACAAGGCTTTTCCACAGAAAATGCTATATATATGCTTTCACTGATCAAATACTAGATGCAATGAATAACCGAACATCACCCACTGGGATATTTTGTGATATCTCAAAGGCTTTTGGTTGTGTTCAAAAAATTGTTCAAATGGCTCTGAGCACTATGGGGCTGAACATCTGAGGTCATCAGTCCCCAAGAACTTAGAACTACTTAAACCTAAGTAACCTAAGGACATCTCAGACATCCATGCTACAGGAAGGATTCGAACCTGCAACCATAGCAGCAGCACGGTTCCAGATTGAAGAGGTTCCAGATTGAAGCACCAAGAACAGCTCAGCCACACCGGCTGGCCCTTATGGTTGTGTAAATCATGAAATTCCTCTAGATAAGCTTAAGTATTGTGCTATGAGTGGGACAGTGCACAAATGGTTTAATTGATACTTAACTGGAAGAATGCTGAAGGTTTAAATTAACAATATAGATGGTCCACAAAAACCAGCAGAGTCCTCTAACTGGGGAGGTATCAAGAATGGTGTTCCACGGGGTTCAGTCTTGTGTCCCTTATTGATCTTAATATATATTAACGACTTGCCACTCCATATTCATGAAGGTGCAAGTTAGTTCTTTTTGCTGATGCTAAAGTGTAGTAATCACACCCAAGAAGCAAGTATCAACTGAGGAAATGGCAAATAATGTCTTTCAGAAAATTATTAAGTGGTTCTCTGCAAATGAACTCTCACAAAATTTTTAGAAAGCACAGTTCACACAATTCTGTACAGAAAATTGCATGTCACCACTGATAAATATGGACTATGAACGGAAAACTGTTGCTAAGGTAGAATACTCAAAATTTCTGGGTGTGTACTTCGATGAGAAATTGAGTTGGAAGAAACACGTTGATCACCTGCTGAAATGGTTAGGTTCAGCTACTTATGGTATTAGCGTTATTGCATATTTTGGTGATAAACATATCTGCAAATTAGCCTACTATGCCTATTTTCATTCACTGCTTTCATATGGCATCATATTTTGGGGCAATTCGTCATTAAGAGAGAAAGTATTCATTGCAAAAAAGCGTGTAATCAGAATAATAGCTGGAGCCCACCCAAGATCACCTTGCAGACATTTATTTAAGGAACTCGGGATATTCACAGTACCTTCATCATCATCATCATCGTCAGTGTTCTGCCAAAAGGCCGGTTTTCACATGGTAGTTCTCCAGGCTGTCTGGTCTTCTGCCATCCTCTTCAGGTCTACCTTAAATATATTCTCTTATGAAATTTGTCATTAATAACCCATCCAAATTCAAAAATAACATCGTAGTGCATAGCCACAACACTAGAAGAAAGGATGATATTCACTATTCTGGATTAAAACTCACTTTGGCACAGAATGGGGTCATTTATGCTGCCACAAAAACCTTTGGTCATTTGCTAAATAGTATTAAAAGTCTGACAGACAGCCAACCAACATTTAAAAGTAAATTAAAATAATGTATGACTGACAACTCTTTCTACTAAGTAGATGAATTCTTAGATATGAAGTAGTTACTGTAAAAAATTAATTAATTAATAATTTTGTGTAAAGAAAACGTATATTAAAGTGACACGTTCTACATCATTACGAAATGTCTTATTCATGAGCTGTGGAACAAGGATTAATGTATGTATGTATGTTTGTATGTATGGAGACAACCTCCTCTACACTGTTGCCACAATTACAATGGTTTAAGAAGCCTTTTTACCAAAGAAAACAAAATTTCGCAGTTGCAAGTTGTTCACTTAAATTTGCCATCACAAGAAACGAAACATTAAAAAGACAGCTTTAGCAAATACAATCACTGAAAAGGAACAGAACAAGCCAGGTAAACAACACAGGTGGTGAACTGCCAGTGAGTTGCGCTATACAATCTAGTGGCAAAATGTGTACTACAAAAGCTCCGCCCACAGCAATATTATTCCATGCAATGAATTTTTTACACTTAATGGCTACATAAAAAGGAAATTAATGTTATATGGGATGAAGGGTGGGGGACCCGAAGTACATATTCAGCCGCATAATTGGGAAAATTTGCCCTATTCGCGTGACCTCAGGCGCTGCAGCACATTTCCATCGCGAAGTATGAGAACTATGTACTACTGCGTTTCTTTAACTGTAGATGAGTGTAACGGTGTGTGTACGGGTAGTATAGTGCCGTGTTCGAAATGGAGATGATGAAAGAAGGGAGAAGGTGGAACCCGGTGCCGGCACGTAGACTAATCCTCTCAGAGAGCAACAATAGCACTAAAATAGCTCAAAACAAAATATTAAAAGACTTAATTTCCCCCTTGTTGAAAGAAACATAGCTTGTTGAGGGTTTCAGAGAGAGCATTCGGTAATGTCTGTCTAAATCAAGGGAACAGAAGACAATAGATGACGAAATGGTGTCTTTAAGAGATGAAATAGAGAAGGCTGCGGAGTATCGAATAGGTAAAGGACAAGTAGAAATCCTTGAATAACATAGGAAACATTGAATTTAATTGATGACAGAAAAAAATTCAAAAATTCAAATTCAGCAGATAAAGTAGGCGAAAGGGAATACCAACGTCTAAAAAATAAGATCGACGGGAAGAGCAATGTGGCTAGCATACCTCACTACAGGAAGATAGATACTGCCTACAGGAAAATTAAAGAGGCCATTGGAAAAAAGAGAAGCAGGTGTATGACCATCAAGAGCTCAGATGGGAAACCAGTCCTAAGCAGAGAATGTAAGGCTGAATGCTGGGAAGAGTATATAGAGGGTCAATCCAAGGGAGATGAACCTGAAGGCGATATTACAGAAATAGAAGAGGATGTAGATGGTGAGGAGATGGAAGACATGATACTGAGAGGAGAACCTGACACTACACTAAAAGGCACAAGTCGAAAGTAAGTCCCGGGACATAATACCCTCAAACTTCAAGAACAAGGTAATAATTTCAATTTCAAACAAATATATTGCTGAAAAGTATGAATATTACCAAAAAAATGGTTAAAGTCGTAGAGAGCGACCACGAGGAAGATCAGTTTGAACTCCGGAGGAAAGTGGGTACATGCGAGGCACTACTGATCTTATGAGTTATCTTAGAGGACAGGTTTAGAAATGGCAAACTTACGGTTATACCATCTGTAGACTTAGGGAAAACTTTTGTCAATGTTGAGTAGAATTCCCTTTTTCAAATTCTGAAGGTAGCTTCTGAAGGAACTAAATGCTGTCTGTAACTTGAACAGAACCGAGACGACACTTATAACAGACAAGGAGCATGAAAAAGAAACAATGATTGATAAAGGAGTAGGACATGGTTGTAGCCTATCCCCGACGTTACTCAACAAGCACATTGAGCAATCAGTAAAGGAAACAAAAGAAAAATTGGGGGAAACGAAACAGTTACAGTATTTGATGAGCTTTTCTGCTTGGACAATAACATAATTGACAATGGCCGAGATAAAGAGGAAATATAATATCGATTGGCCAAGGCAAAAATGCGTTTATGAAGAGGAGATGTTTTTTAACATCGTATATAGATTTAAGTGTTAGGAAGCCTTTTCTGAAAATACTTCATGGAGTGTAGCAATGTATGAAAGTGAAACATGAAAGATAAACAGTTTAGAGAAGAAGACAATAGAAGCTTTTGAAATGTTGTGTTACAGAAGAATGCTGAAGATTACATGGGTAGGTCACGTAATTAATGAGGAAGTACTGTAGAGAATCGGGAAGAAAAGGAATTTGTGGTACAGCCAGACTACAAGAAGGAATCAGTTGATAGCACACATTCTGAGACAACAAGTGTTCGCCAATTTAGTTTTGGAGTGAAGTGTGGGAGGTAAAAATCGTAGAGGGAGATCAAGATATCAATAGATTTAGAGGGATGTAGCTTTCAGTAGGGAGATGAAGAGGCCTGTTCTAGATAGTTGCATGAAACCAGTCTTGGGACTGAAGACCACAACAACAACAAAAACAAATAATCACATCTTCGGTATTTAGTGCAGACAACGTATTATGTAACTGAATCATTTTTACCTACACGTTGTAATGAGCCTATTACTCGCTTAATAACTGTCCCACATATTTTACTTACTCCTCTCTTTCCCTCTCCCCCCGCCCTCTCCACGTCTTTCTCTCACATTTTACGTAATTCATTGGGCCATAACTTAATAAAATACCATACGTTGGGTTTTCGTACTGTCATATGCTCACTAAATCCCTTGTTTCTAGGTTACAGTTTTAATATTTTAATCGTGTTAAGCCATTTCAGTGTTGTTATTTTCACTCACTCCGCGCAATCAAGTACTGCCTTCCCTCATTCGTTAACCTAAGAGACATCGGCGCGACGTCAGCTCACTATTTACATTTGTAGATTACTGTCTGATGAAAATCAACATGATTTTGTGTGGTTCTACTGTTACGGAGGTGAATTTGGTCCTTTGTTGGTGCCTTATGGCTACAACTTTATCTCACCAGCATAACATTATGTAACAAGTAAGTGCAAATACTTGTCGTATGGTACTAAGTTATTTTTCACGTTTTCTGTGTACCTATATTTTAGCAAGTATATAACGTTAACTATCGTAGGTGTAGCCATTGATCCTTCAGAAGATGCTTTTCAAAGACATCGAATCCTAGGTCAACGATTTTGATAAACCTTTCGCCCTGCAACTGATTGGCTGTATTACACTTAATGCATACTAAGTTTCCACTCCACAGTTGCTGCATCTTGCCACGTTCGAGATTTTAAACTTTTTAGGTCACCTATACAGTTTAGTTCTTGTGGCATGACATGTCATCAAAGTGACCATCTTATTTATGTATAAAAAGGACTGTTTTAGAATCTTGTCCTCCTCCCCCCACCTCCCCCTTCCCAGCGATATAAAATTTATGCCGACGCCGACAATAGCGTGAAAACTCGTACGCTCTGCTCCTCCACGAGACTCAGAAAAAAGCAAATTCCGGCACCCATTTTCTTTTACTTGCGGATGGCGTTCGACCCAGATTACACCGTCTTACCCAAGTATCTTCCTCAGCTCTTTCTGTCGCAGGCGACGAAGATAAATGGAGCTTTCCTCATGCTTTGCGGGCCTGTAAATATTAATAAACCGTAAGGAATTGAAATGAAGACCACTCATGCTCGTTTGTATACTAAGTACATTATTAAATCACAGCGAATTTCTATTTCATGTTCTTCAAGCAGGTGAAGCACACTTTCTTTCTTCTCTACGTGCATTTTCTCTAAATCCTCTTTTCTGCTTTTTTCGGGTCATCAGTCTCATGATCATATTTGGCTATCACCTTTTCACTTTGAATGCTCAGTCTAAAAGTGTTTGCATGCTCTTTATAATCTATGAAAATATTCGCTAGTATGTCCTACATATTTCGCATCACACGACGACATGGTATTTTATAAACATCTACCTGTTCAGATTTGCTTATCCTATTTACAACTTCAGACATTGTACGATATCTGATTAAGAGTTTTTTCCTTTTTTTTATTTTGCTGTGGGTGCGGACCAGGCAGTTTATGGACTAAAAATGTTTGCCATTTTCTCTGAAAAAAGAGATCTTTTTATCCTTAGCCATTTCTTCTATTTGATTCTTATTGTCCCTGTGGATAAGACGATATACCATCTTAGATCAAATGGTTCAAATGGTTCAAATGGTTCAAATGGCTCTGAGCACTATGGGACTTAACTTCTGTGGTCATCAGTCCCCTAGAACTTAGAACTACTTAAACCTAACTAACCTAAGGACATCACAAACATCCATGCCCGAGGCAGGATTCGAACCTGCGACCGTAGCGGTCGCGCGGTTCCGGAATGAGCTCCTAGAACCGCTAGACCACCGCGGCCGGCTCATCTTAGATCATCCCCGTTATTTATTACTGACTATTTAATAATATTTACTTCATTTAACCTATATGATGCCTTCACTGGTACATCAGTCCTTTGCTTACGAAGCTTCATGAAAACGCCTTTTTATAAATCTGTGGGCGGCAAGACTGGTTAAGAATCACAACAGTTGTAGCTGCTGGCATTTTAAACATCTTAAAGGCATGCGATTTCATCTTGCCTCGTTATCTCCAATTTCAAAAACGAATGCTATTACTTTCTAATTATGCAGTGAAGTTTATTTTATAGTTAACCCATTACTTTACTAACTAGTCCATGAATGTCATCCTCAGGTCCATCTATGAGCAGTATGTTATCAACATAGAATTTATAATATACTACCATTTTCATTAAAAGATCATCAGGTTGCTAACAAACACATTTGCCATTATGCCCAAAATGCTTGATGCCATAGCCAGCCGATTTTTTGTATGTAAAATCTGTTACTACGTGAGAAGTAGTTAAAATCAGTGACAAGTCGCAGCAGCTCTATAAACCCAGTCGTTTCCTGTCTCGACACTTTGTGCTGTGGATGAGTAAGTTATTTTTAATGGTTCAAATGGCTCTGAGCACTATGGGACTTAATATCTGTGGTCATCAGTCCCCTAGAACTTTGAACTACTTAAACCTAACTAACCTAAGGACATCACACACATCCATGCCCGAGGCAGCATTCGAACCTGCGACCGCAGCGGTCGCGCGGTTCCAGACTGTAGCGCCTAGAACCGATCGGCCACTCCGGCCGGCAACTATCAAGATTGGCCATAACATTCAGACAGAAAAACGTGGCAGTGGAGTTTAATTTACAGTAGGTATAGACAGTGAACGTTAATGCATTACAATTCAGTAGCATACCAAAGTCTCAAAAGCGATCATGTGAGATGGGAAGTTAAGGGCAACAAAGGTAAGTGGCTTTGTGGAGTTAACTAACATGGTGATTTTATCGTATTGTGCTCTCCTCATCATGTGGAGAAGCAAGTCCGTTGGCCTGTCAACGACAAGATAGCCAAACATAATCGTTTGTTTTGTTCATTATATTAAAATTAACACGAATAACAATAGTTATCCAAGGTTTTTTGGCTACACTTATTTGCGATGGCATTTCGTATGTTGCTACATTTCACTTTTGCTAATGTTGTATACACTGCTGCAAGAAACTGTACAACAGTTTAGAAGTTTCGAGTTCACTCAAGATTTATTGTTACAACAGCCCATACGGACTATATGAAATGATTACATTTACAGATAAATGTCACAAGCGGATCTGAAGTATCAGATATCGACCCATGCTGATATCCCCACGTTAGTACATGGTGTAGTCTCCATGGGTGGTAATGCAGGCGCTGTCTCTGGTATCCAGTCGATCGTACAGATGGCGAATACTGCCCTGGGATACGTTTGCCACGCCTGCTAGATATGTTCTGCAGGAGCTGTTGGCTGATGAATCACACAAGTCATTTCTCATCCCATTACATCCCACATGCGCTCGACTGGCGTCAACTCTCGAAATCCTGCTGTCCATGGAAGTTGCTGTACGTCTTGCAGAGTACGTTGAGTTTCGCTGGCATTGTGTGGGAGAGCAGTATCCTGTTGCAACGACACAACACTTTCCTGTTGCAAGAACTCTTTAAGAAGAGGTCTAGCAACATTCCTAAATTACCGAGTGTTGATTAGCGTCCCCTCCAGAAACACCAGAGCTCAACGAGGAAATGCTTCAAAGCAGGAAACATGTGAACCGGAACGCTAACTTAAGTTTAAAAGAAAAGTGTCCCCATTATGTTAATTATCTGAAGAATCTCTCAGTACCTCCCCCCCCCCCTCTCGCTTCCACACTCGAGATACTGCTACTATTCGCAATTCCACAAAAATAGTCAGGTTTTATACACGCAAACAGCACATGAATTTACCTGGGGCTGAATGAAACTTGGCATTTTGTGGTTCACTTTAAGATCCGCAATCTTCTCCGTTTTCCCCACCTTTTAGAGAATCAAGTGTTTTGTTTCCCTGGTGTTTGTTCGACCTTTATTTTGTGAACTTTTTTGCTTCTTGCTTCCTCACGTACTGATTACAGCGTCAGAAACTCTTCTCGTCAGGTACTGGCACTTGTGTACAGTTTCTCTCCCCGCCTGTACACTGCCAACGTCTGTGCAATGACATGTTGCTGCATGAGAGTGTATGTAGGCGAAACGGGAAAGGCTACTAAAGAACGTACTAAGGAACACGAACGCCACACACGGTTAAAACAAAGTATGAAAACGGTGGTAGCGGAACATAAAGAGAGCTGTGGCGTTGACATAGATTTCAATAACGTCCATGTGCTGGCTAAGAAAACCAACATTTTTACAAGAAAATTCGGAGAAGAGATTGAAGTTTCTAACAATGCATTTAGTTTCAGTAGAGAGGACGTCTAAATGCTTCCAGCATCGTGCTACCCGCTATCAGGGAAGTGATGCACGGCAGCGGCGTACGAGCAATACGAACAACGCCCTGGAAGCGACCTCTGCGGACAATAATATTTTGAATAAATATTCCCTCTCTTTTGATCTGTCCGTTTCGCTTCTAGCCAATGACGTAGGCCCACCGATAGCAACAGCAGGAATTTTAACCAGTAACTGTTCTCCAGCACAATGGTGAAAAATCCTTTTCCCAGCAATGACGATGGTCCACCAGTGGTAGCCACAAGAGATTTAGCCAACAACCCCTTTCTTCGGCATCAATCCCCGAATACTACACTTACTATGGAATGACGACGGACCACCAACGTTAGCCACAAAATGTTATCCAGTAATCCCACATCTTCAGCACAAGAGTGGGAAAAATCCCATTTATAAGAGAACTTGACGCAGTTCTCTGACAGTGTTCAATCAGCAGTGGACACAAAATGATCTCGAAGAAACCCCAGCAGAGGAGCCGAAACGTCGATCGCTTGGAAAAAACATGGCGCGGTGATAACGCACATGAAAGCTCGCAGACTCACATAAATTATGACAAACATCCACCACCTTCAGTCTGGTAGCTCTGTGGGTACAGGACGCGGTACAGAAGACATACAGACGGAGCTGAGACGAGTAGGAATCGTTAGAGCGACGATATTCCATTGACATAAGCTACTCTGACAGAGGTCAGATCCTTATGGTAGGACGACGCCTTTGAATGATCATATTAGAGACGCCGAAAGTAGTTGGTTGTCCTAAGGGTTCTGTCGTGAACACAAAGCTGGAATCTCGAGTAGCAGACAAAACGTGAAACGTCTACATATCATCATTGAACGTGGAAGTGGAAGGTTTATCCGGTCAGAGAAGTAGGATGGACGGAGATTTGTGGCAGACCCCGTTAGAGAGTGATATGTACACTCCTGCAAATTGAAATAAGAACACCGTGAATTCATTGTCCCAGGAAGGGGAAACTTTATTGACACATTCCTGGGGTCAGATACATCACATGATCACACTGACAGAACCACAGCCACATAGACACAGGCAACAGAGCATGCACAATGTCGGCACTAGTACAGTGTATATCCACCTTTCGCAGCAATGCAGGCTGCTATTCTCCCATGGAGACGATCGTAGAGATGCTGGATGGAGTCCTGTGGAACGGCTTGCCATGCCATTTCCACCTGGCGCCTCAGTTGGACCAGCGTTCGTGCTGGACGTGCAGACCGCGTGAGACGACGCTTCATCCAGTCCCAAACATGCTCAATGGGGCACAGATCCGGAGATCTTGCTGGCCAGGGTAGTTGACTTACACCTTCTAGAGCACGTTGGGTGGCACGGGATACATGCGGACGTGCATTGTCCTGTTGGAACAGCAAGTTCCCTTGCCGGTCTAGGAATGGTAGAACGATGGGTTCGATGACGGTTTGGATGTACCGTGCACTATTCAGTGTCCCCTCGACGATCACCAGTGGTGTACGGCCAGTGTAGGAGATCGCTCCCCACACCATGATGCCGGGTGTTGGCCCTGTGTGCCTCGGTCGTATGCAGTCCTGATTGTGGCACTCACCTGCACGGCGCCAAACACGCATACGACCATCATTGGCACCAAGGCAGAAGCGACTCTCATCGCTGAAGACGACACGTCTCCATTCGTCCCTCCATTCACGCCTGTCGCGGGCTGCACGATGTTGGGGCGTGAGCGGAAGACGGCCTAACGGTGTGCGGGACCGTAGCCCAGCTTCATGGAGACGGTTGCGAATGGTCCTCGCCGATACCCCAGGAGCAACAGTGTCCATAATTTGCTGGGAAGTGGCGGTGCGGTCCCCAACGGCACTGCGTAGGATCCTACGGTCTTGGCGTGCATCCGTGCGTCGCTGCGGTCCGGTCCCAGGTCGACGGGCACGTGCACCTTCCGCCGACCACTGGCGACAACATCGATGTACTGTGGAGACCACACGCGCCACGTGTTGAGCAATTCGGCGGTACGTCCACCCGGCATCCCGCATGCCCACTATACGCCCTCGCTCAAAGTCCGTCAACTGCACATACGGTTCACGTCCACGCTGTCGCGGCATGCTACCAGTGTTAAAGACTGCGATGGAGCACCGTATGCCACGGCAAACTGGCTGACACTGACGGCGGCGGTGCACAAATGCTGCGCAGCTAGCGCCATTCGACGGCCAACTCCGCGGTTCCTGGTGTGTCCGCTGTGCCGTGCGTGTGATCATTGCTTGTACAGCCCTCTCGCAGTGTCCGGAGCAAGTAGGGTGGGTCTGACACACCGGTGTCATTGTGTACTTTTTTCCATTTCCAGGAGTGTATTTTCATCGCTGAAGACCACAGAGCGCCATCCCACCTTCTAAGTGATTCTCTGATGGCATCAGTCGATCCGCGCACGTCGATGCAGTCGCAGTCTGCATGTTGATGCAATGGCGTGAGTGGAAGACTGGCTAGATGTCCGAGTGCGCATAGTCTGAATGCTAAGAAGTGGTTAGCTACAGTTCGTGTTGACACGTGTAGGTTTACAAGCCGTCTTATCAGTGCTATGGTAGTTGTATGATCTGCCACTGCAGCACGTACATATAACAATTCTTGCTGGCATTTGTGCAGCATTGATGTACAGAACCTCGTCTATGGCTGCGAGAATGTTCGCGGGAAATCTGATACCAGCGTTGTTACACATCTGACACAGCACGTGCTGTTTGTGTGGTAATTCTCCAAAAGCACCATTCCGTCACTCAGTTCAAAATGGTTCAAATGGCTCTGAGCACTATGGGACTTAACTTCTGAGGTCATCAGTCCCCTAGAACTTTTTTTTTTTTTTTGGTCATCAGTCTACTGACTGGTTTGATGCGGGCCGCCACGAATTCCTTTCCTGTGCTAACAACTTCATCTCAAGGTAGCAGTTGCAACCTACGTCCTCAATTATTTGCTTGACGTATTCCAATCTCAGTCTTCCTCCACAGTTTTTGCCCTCTACAGCTCCCTCTAGTACCATGGAAGTCATTCCCTCATGTGTTAGCAGATGTCCTAACATCCTGTCCCTTTTCCTTATCAGTGTTTTCCACATATACCTTTCCACTCCGATTCTGCGTAGAACCTCCTCATTCCTTACCTTATCAGTCCACCGAATTTTCAACATTCGTCTATAGCACCACATCTCAAATGCTTCGATTCTCTTCTGTTCCGGTTTTCCCACAGTCCATGTTTCACTACCATACAATGCTGTACTACAGACGTACATCCTCAGAAATTTCTTCCTCAAATTAAGGCCGGTATTTGATATTAGTAGACTTCTCTTGGCCAGAAATGCCTTTTTTGCCATAGCGAGTCTGCTTTTGATGTCCTCCTTGCTCCGTCCGTCATTGGTTATTTTACTGCCTAGGTAGCAGAAATCCTTAACTTAATTGACTTCGTGACCATCAATCCTGATGTTAAGTTTCTCGCTGTTCTCATTTCTACTACTTCTCATTACCTTCGTATTTCTCCGATTTACTCTCAAACCATACTGTGTACTCATTAGACTGTTCATTCCGTTCAGCAGATCATTTAATTCTTCTTCACTTTCACTCAGGATAGCAATGTCATCAGCGAATCGTATCATTGATATCCTTACACCTTGTATTTTAATTCCACTCCTGATCCTTTCTATTATTTCCATCATTGCATCCTCGATGTACAGATTGAAGAGTAGGGGCGAAAGGCTACAGCCTTGTCTTACACCCTTCTTAAGAGGAGCACTTCGTTCTTGATCGTCCACTCTTATTATTTCCTCTTGGTTGTTGTACATATTGTATATGACCCGTCTCTCCCTATAGCTTACCCCTACTTTTTTCAGAATCTCGAACAGCTTGCACCATTTTATATTGTCGAACGCTTTTTCCAGGTCTACAAATCCTATGAAGGTGTTTTGATTTTTCTTTAGCCTTGCTTCCATTATTAGCCGTAACGTCAGAATTGCCTCTCTCGTCCCTTTACTTTTCCTAAAGCCAAACTGATCGTCACCTAGCGCATTCTCAATTTTCTTTTCCATTCTTCTGTATATTATTCTTGTAAGCAGCTTAGATGCATGAGCTGTTAAGCTGATTGTGCGATAATTCTCGCCTTTGTCAGCTCTTGCCGTCTTCGGAATTGTGTGGATGATGCTTTTCCGAAAGTCAGATGGTATAACGCCAGACTCATATATTCTACACACCAACGTGAATAGTCGTTTTGTTGCCACTTCCCCCAATGATTTTAGAAATTCTGATGGAATGATATCCATCCCTTCTGCCTTATTTGATCGTAAGTCCTCCAAAGCTCTTTTAAATTCCGATTCTAATACTGGATCCCCTATTTCTTCTAAATCGACTCCTGTTTCTTCTTCTATCAAATCAGACAAATCTTCACGCTCATAGAGGCTTTCAATGTATTCTTTCCACCTACCTGCTCTCTCCTCTGCATTTAACAGTGGAATTCCCTTTGCACTCTTAATGTTCTCTGCACTTCCTATTTATTTCATTCCTCAGCAACTTGTACTTCTGTATTCCTGATTTTCCCGGAACATGTTTGTACTTCCTCCTTTCATCAATCAACTGAAGTATTTCTTCTGTTACCCATGGTTTCTTCGCAGCTACCTTCTTTGTACCTACGTTTTCCTTCCCAACTTCTGTGATGGCCCTCTTTAGAGATGTCCATTCCTCTTCAACTGTACTGCCTACGGCGCTATTCCTTATTGCTGTATCTATAGCGTTAGAGAACTTCAAACGTATCTCGTCATTCCTTAGTACTTCCGTATCACACTTCTTTGCGTATTGATTCTTCTTGACTAATGTCTTGAACTTCAGCCTACTCTTCATCACTACTATATTGTGATCTGAATCTATATCTGCTCCTGGGTACGCCTTACAATCCAGTATCTGATTTCGGAATCTCTGTCTGACCATGATGTAATCTAATTGAAATCTTCCCGTATCTCCCGGCCTTTTCCAAGTATACCTCCTCCTCTTGTGATTCTTGAACAGGGTATTCGCTATTACTAGCTGAAACTTGTTACAGAACTCAATTAGTCTTTCACCTCTTTCATTCCTTGTCCCAAGCCCATATTATCCTGTAACCTTTTCTTCTACTCCTTCCCCTACAACTGCATTCCAGTCGCCCATGACTATTAGATTTTCGTCCCCCTGTACATACTGCATTACCCTTTCAATATCCTCATACACTTTCTCTATCTGTTCATCTTCAGCTTGCGACGTCGGCATGTATACCTGAGTTATCGTTGTCGGTGTTGGTCTGAACTTAAACCTAACTAACCTAAGGACATCACACACATCCATGCCCGAGGCAGGATCCGAACCTGCGTTCGTAGCGGTCACGCGGTTCCAGACTGTAGCGCCTAGAACCGCTCGTCCATCCCGGCCGGCCGTCACTCAGTAGCCCACAACTCGATTCCTTTCAAACTCTCTCTGTTTGTTGTAGGAAGTACGAGTGCTTCTCTGTCGTGTGGTTGGCTGCCTGCTTCACAGGTTTCCACCACACTGAGCCCTTCTGGCTGTGAGTATTCACAATAAAAGGAGAGACAGAGATGGTGCTCTGGTAGCTATGCCACTACATGGTTGTTGTACGACTTTGAAACCATTACCAGTATATCTACTATGCCACAGATGACATACTCGTATGCACTCATCGGGTCAAGGTCGATGTCGTCTTTTCAGGAGTACTAATTTTTTTCCAGCATAGTGCTTTGCTTAATTCCATACCATCTACAAAACAGCACAAAGCATTCACATATCAGTTTCTGTTGTTGCATTTGGTACAGAATTTCTAGAGAGTGCACAGAGCGCTGTGTATACTAAGAAGTATTATGTCACATTTTAGTTGTTGTCTTGACTTCAGCAGTTGTTTTAGTGCCTGACACGATCGCCACTTTACGCGTGTCGGCAGGCCAGGTGGACCTGTGGACGCAGAAGGCGAGCGGCTGCGCGTGCCCGTGGGACGACTCGGCGGCAGAGTGCGCGTGCTGCGTGCGCGAGGGCGCCTGCCACTGCGGCCGCGCCGCCCCCAACCGCTGCAGCCAGTGCGGGCTCGAGCAGCACTGCAACAACAGTGAGTACCCAGCAAACACCCCCATTACTCTCCGTGCAGCGCCAGTCGTTTTATTTACCACACCGAAAAACATACCAGGGTTGCCGCATTACTTCTTTCGGGCTTTGAGTACCATTATTGGTTCAAATGGCTCTGAGCACTATGGGACTCAACTTCTGAGGTCATTAGTCCCCTAGAACTTAGAACTAGTTAAACCTAACCTAAGGACATCACAAACATCCATTCCCGAGGCAGGATTCGAACCTGCGACCGTAGCGGTCTTGCGGTTCCAGACTGCAGCGCCTTTAACCGCACGGCCACTTCGGCCGGCTACCATTATTGGGCCTCCTTGAATAATATTTTCTCACTTCCTGTTGTAGCAGTCATCGAATGCCAGTGGTGGCCTCACTGCATCTGTGTGTAATCTCTTGTTGTCCAAAGAATACAGAAAAATTTGTAACTTCTTGTAAAACATGAATTATAGTCGCTAAAACTATTGCAGTTTCCTGATACTTCCATTTTCTTATCTAAGAAAAGTTTTGAATTAAAGACTAAGTTTTTAAAAACATTCTAGTTATTCGACTTTTCTCAACCTGAAATTTTATTTCCTTCTTTAGTTACATGGAGAGCTATTGTTGATCGAATTAATATTCAGTAGATGGTATGTGGCCCCTTTTATACGACCTTGTCCAATCCATACAACTATTATCAGGACGGGAATCATTGCCGGTACTCGTACTTTGATTTACACATACTTAATTTATTAACATAAGGCTCCTGTAGATTATTCCTCACAATCTTCACTACAAGAAGCAGTTACTTACTATAAGTTGTTATTGAAACAAACAAGTATAACCATAAAATGCATGTAAAACAGTTCAGAAACAACTAGGGAACCCAGTATTTACGTGGCTTCACCACACTTAACAAAAGCTTAGAAGTAAAAGTACAGTTCCTATCAGAGTGTGCCAGCCACTTAATTACATTTAAATACTACAATGCCCAAACAACACTTAAATATCACGTGGTTAACCTCAATTTACTAGAACATAGAAATGTAACAGAAGCAAGAAAGATTGCCATGAAACAAACCCAAATTACATTTAGATGTAGGTCCACTTTATGTAACCCAAAAAACCGTTGTTTAAACATCAGAAAATCACAAAATAAAAACGCGTTTTACCCGCCTTGGCGTAAGAAAAAGATACACTAATCTATTTGTATGGGGTCTTCGCCCAAATCAATCCAGCCGTGGCAGGTTTACGTAAACACAGCACGACCCAGGCTGCGAGCTACACCTCACTCCTTGCCAAGGCTTTCTACATCTACATCTACATTCATACTCCGCAAGCCACCCAAAGGTGTGTGGCGGAGGGCACTTTACGTGCCACTGTCATTACCTCCCTTTCCTGTTCCAGTCGCGTATGGTTCGCGGGAAGAACGACTGTCTGAAAGCCTCCGTGCGCGCTCTAATCTCTCTAATTTTACATTCGTGATCTCCTCGGGAGGTATAAGTAGGGGGAAGCAATATACTCGATACCTCATCCAGAAACGCACCCTCTCGAAACCTGGCGAGCAAGCTACACCGCGATGCAGAGCGCCTCTCTTCCAGAGTCTGCCACTTGAGTTTGCTAAACATCTCCGTAACGCTATCACGGTTACCAAATAACCCTGTGACGAAACGCGCCGCTCTTCTTTGGATCTTCTCTATCTCCTCCGTCAACCCGATCTGGTACGGATCCCACACTGATGAGCAATACTCAAGTATAGGTCGAACGAGTGTTTTGTAAGCCACCTCCTTTGTTGATGGACTACATTTTCTAAGCACTCTCCCAATGAATCTCAACCTGGCACCCGCCTTACCAACAATTAATTTTATATGATCATTCCACTTCAAATCGTTCCGCACGCATACTCCCAGATATTTTACAGAAGTAACTGCTACCAGTGTTTGTTCCGCTATCATATAATCATACAATAAAGGATACTTCTTTCTATGTATTCGCAATACATTACATTTGTGTATGTTAAGGGACAGTTGCCACTCCCTGCACCAAGTGCCTATCCGCTGCAGATCTTCCTGCATTTCGCTACAATTTTCTAATGCTGGAACTTCTCTGTATACTACAGCATCATCCGCGAAAAGCCGCATGGAACTTCCGACACTATCTACTAGGTACTTTGGCGCTTACAGCAGCTTTTGACAAACGCAGGACAATTGCAGCTCTGTGAAACACACGCAAAACACAGGGCAGAATCCTTGCATCGGACATACGTGCTTCAGTCTACAAAATGGTGCGTCCACAGCAATCACTACCCTTTAAATTGCAACCATTTAAATGATATGAAATGTCGTGTGGCTAGGGCCTCCCGTCGGGTAGACCGTTCGCCTGGTGCAGGTCTTTCGATTTGACGCCACTTCGGCGACCTGCGCGTCGATGGGGATGAAATGATGATGATTAGGACAACACAACACCCAGTCCCTGAGCGGAGAAAATCTCCGACCCAGCCGGGAATCGAACCCGGGCCCTTTGGAATGACAGTCTGTCAGGCTGACAACTTTTTTTTTTTATTTTACATTCGGTGTAACAATAACAAACATAAACTGCTTCGAGCATTTGTTACTTTAAATATATAAGACGATGACTTTATAAAATAAATTTTTTCTGGGAAAAGTAAATAAGTGGACTTTTTTTGACATAATATTGAAAAAAAAAATAAAATATCCTGCTTCTGTCAGTACAAAACAATAACGTTCTACGTTCCTCTTTTAGGCGCGTACCTCGCTAATCCCGTCTTACCTCGCGTTGGTGTCGGGTACGTCTTCACGTGTGTTTGTGGATCCTCTCCACGGTCCTGATCCTTTCTTGTTCTGATACTTATAGACAATAATTACATTCTCCTACCCGGGACACCCCAACTGGGTGGGGGATCAAGCAAGGCACTCCCTAAAAAATTTGCGTAATATGTTCGATATCTCGGATGTCTCATAAGCTTTGAGTGATGTTCCTGTAATAAGGCCCAAAAGTCAAGCACATTCTTATTGCCGTCTCGGAAAAGATAACGCACAGTCAAGCCTCGAATCCAAGTCACTGCGTTTGTCTTCGTTCGGGGATAATATGTCCTATCTGGGATAAGTAGTGTGCGTGGTTCTATTGTTTGCGGCCCCACCCGAAGGAGGAAGGCGATCATTTTTTTGACCAAACACCATACGTCCGCCGAAGGACCGCATATCAGGTGATGCTCCTCAGTGTCTATAACGTTGCACTGCGGGCACAGTGGCTCGTCCGCCATATGAATTGTATGCAACCTGGAACGAGTCACGTATTTCCCATTTACCACCTGATACCACAGTGCGCGCGTTCCCGTATCAAGGTGTGGGTGGTGCACTGTACGCCATACCACTGACCACGTAACTGTTGGTTGGCGGCGCTCTACGGCATTATTCGGTCGTCGTCGAGTCAAGATGTGATATATATCACGTGCCGTTGCCGTCCTGGTAGTCGGTAGTTCCATATGTACATAACTGTGTTCCACAAAGAAGGTTCGCATTTGGCAAGCGATGGTGAGATGTGAGCCACCGCTACCGGAGCCGAACGAGAAGGTGGAGCGAGTTCGTCTATCAAGCTGCCCGTCAGACTTGTCTGGTGTCGTGTCCACATCTTTATCATTGTGGTTACATAAATAGCCACTGCTCGGTCGCGTACGTGGACTAGTCCAAGACCTCCACGACTACGAGGAAGGGTGAGGGTTTCGTATCCTACCTTAAAAAGCAGACCTGTTCCACTCAGCTACCGGGGGCGGACATTTAAATGATGGTTCACCAATAGTAATAATAATAATAATATCACTTATGTGCATTTTTCAGTAACTTAATATAGTTATAACTAACACTTCACTGCGAAGCCAACATTTAACCAGCTCACACGGAGCTCATCCACATACGTTTCGATTAACGGCTGTGTAAGTTCTACTATCATCTAGCGAGTGAAACGCCTCTCAACGCGGCGCTCAGACACATACACTAACGGCCAACTTATTTGATGTCTGCACACAGCATAACTCAGTGGCTCAAACAGCTTAACCACATTCCGTCAGGGACCTTTCCCTTGATAGAAATCACGGAACTTGGATCTCCGAGCTGCCCCAAAACACAGACTTGCCGACCAATACAATTGCTCACTATATCACGCTAATAGGCACACCCCTTCGCAGTCGACACTCATTTCTTCGGACACGTCGCACGTCTCTCTATGTTTACCTTCTGAAAGCTAACGGTTAACTTTCGAAGCCCACCAACCCGGAATGAAGCCATACAATATGCAAAGATCTCATATACCCTCCGAAATCGATCGCAACGATGTAACGAGCGTACCCGGTACTGGCGCCAGTCCGCCACAGCTCATTAACCTTTCCAACATGCAAACAGCGTAGGTAATGGCTGCCAGTCACTGCACAATTATCCACAAGCATTACAGTTGAAACGTATACTGATTGTTCTAGATTATGCCAAATGATTAAGAGTTTGCTTTTTTTTCTGTACACCACAACAGTCTCTGTAAATCGGAAACTGTTGTGGTAACATTGTAACATTGTATTGCTGTCGCCTTCAAAATGACTATGTGAATCCTCACCATTAGCAATAGAATTGGATACAAAGTAGATTTCAAATTCTGAGCGTACTCATTTTTGTCCGCTTCTCAGTGTGCAACATGACGATCGACTCGCGCTACCTGAGCGCGCGTTCCGGCAAGACGTTCGGCCAGATCAAGTCTCCGTCGCTGGAGGGCCCCGGCTTCTGCTGGTACCTGCTGCAGCCGGACTCGGGCCAGCGAGTCGAGATACAGGTGTACCGGCTCGTCAGTGTCGGACGCTTCAACGGCACCAGGTGAGCACCAAGTGGGACAGGTCGCGAAGCCTCCCAAAACAAATGCAAATGTATCGTATCCTCATCTGAATTACAATGGACGAGGAGGCGCACATTTTTATTTTCCATGTGTTTGAGCTACATCTAGATTCCGGGTACCCATCGTTACAGTAAAATATAAGCAATAGCTCATTTTACAAAACGATAATACTGAACTAACAAGGGAACCTCCCCATCGCACCGCCCTCAGATTTAGTTATAAGTTGGCACAGTGGATAGGCCTTGAAAAACTGAACACAGATCAATTGAGAAAACAGGAAGAAGTTGTGTGGAACTGTGAAAAAATAAGCAAAATATACAAACTGAGTACTTCATGGGAAGATAGACAACGTCAAGGACATTAGAAATGCAGGAGCGCCGTGGTCTAGTGGTAACGTGAGCAGCTGCCGAACGAAAGGTCGTTGGTTCAAATCTTCCATCGAGTGAAAAGTTTAATTTTTTATTTTCAGTTTATGTGACAAATTCTTATGTTTTCATCACTTTTTTGGGAGTGATTATCACATCCACAAGAAAACCTAAATCGGGCAAGGTAGAAGAATCTTTTTACCCATTCGCCAAGTTAGGTGGGTCGACAACATATTCCTGTCATGTGACGCACATGCCGTTACCAGTGTCGCATAGAATATATCAGATGTGTTTTCCTCTGGAGGAATCGGTTGACCTATGACCTTGCGATCAAATGTTTTCGGTTCCCATTGGAGAGGCACGTCATTTCGTCTACTAATCGCACGGTTTTGCGATGCGGTCGCAAAACACAGACACTAAATTTATTACAGTGAACAGAGACGTCAATGAACGAACGGACAGATAATAACTATGCAAAAATAAAGAAAGTAAAGTTTTCACTCGAGGGAAGACTTGAACCAAGGACCTCTCATTCCGCAGCTGCTCACGCCAACCACGGGACCACGGCGCTCCTGTGCCCATGTCATCCTTGATGTTGCCTATATTGCCCATGGACTATTCAGATTGTATATTTTGCTTATTTTTTTTCATGGTTCCACACAACTTCTTCCTGTTTTCTCGACTGTTCTGTGTTCAGTTTATCAAGGCCTATCCACTGTGCCAACTTATAACTAAATGCGAGGGGGGTGCGATGGGTAGGTTCCCTTGTAAGAAGGATACCCTCCATACTGTAAATCACAGGTTTTGATGAGCTTCAGATATGTTGTCGAGGCCTTTACGCTGAGTACCTGCTATCCGTTTTTTTAGCGACGGGCCTTGGTTTTTGAGAAAAACAAATTTGAAGTTCATTGCGCACTTTATATAACCTTAACATTACATGTATTTCGAGCAAGTCAGCGTAGCGTAACGGTAAACGTTCACTGCTACTGCGCTGGAGGCACCGAGTTCGATTCCTGCTCACAGAGTAGATTTTCGGCGTATTTAATGGCATTTGTGATTTCTCCATTTGATTCTTCGTTCAACTTCTCTACTTGTGGAGGTTCTTCTGGCTGCACTACTGCAGAAACACTTGGTTCTTCCATTTCACAGAATTTTTCCAACACACGGCACTAGAGACGCTCTGCGATCAACTGACTCTTTAATTAGATACAAACGTAAAGGAATGCAACTCGCATCCTCATTGGCCTAGGAGCTGGGGTTCCTGTTACGGCTAACTGTATTCACAGGAGACTGGACGATAATGGGCGGTGATCGATTTCAGATAATACAAGAAGCGACCGTTGTACGAACTCCAACTGTGAACCAAAAACGAAACGAATATTTGAACAAATTAATGAGTGCATATAACTTTATAATTTCGCACACCTTACACTGTTTGTTGATATTCTTTGAAACAAAATTGAAAAATTCGATCGATTTTGAAAAAAAGAAAAAGTACACGAGTGGGATTCGAACACGGTACCTCCAGCGCTGTAGCCGTGTACCTTTACCGCTGCGATACGCTGACGTGATCGGAATATGAGTTATGTTACGTGTATACAAAGTACGCAATGAACATAAAAAACGATTTTCTCCAAAACCAAGGCCCGTCGCTAAAAAGTTGGATAGTCAGGTACTCAGGGTGAGTGTCTCTACAACGGATTTCAAGCGCATCAAAATCCGTGATTTACAGTATGGTGGGTCCCCTTGTAAGGAATATAAATAGTTTAAAAATTTACATTTACTGAAATAATTGTTTTTGATAATGATTACTGTGATATGATTACGTTTGTGGTCACGTTATTGGCGGCGGTGGTAGTGGTGGTGGTGATAATGGTAGTTATGCTATTGCTGAAAGATGATCCATGAAGTGATATGTATGCTGGCAGTTTTTCTAACTTAACGACCTGCTCCCAGCTGTGGTCATCATCATCAGCATCTTGGACAGTTTTCAGCCTCCGGCCGGGTCTGTATGGAACATAGGCCTCTCCATCGTCTTCTGTCTCGCCACCATCTCTCCGTCTTCACCTTGGCCCAGTCTTCTCCCTTCTTCTGGACTCATTCCTCTACTCCTTTCAGCCATCTGCCTCTCGGTCTTCCTCTTCGTCACTTTCCTTCCGGTTTCATCTCATGTATCCTCCTGGCTATCCTCTTCTCCTCCGTTCTCTTAACGTGTCCATACCATCTCGGCCTTGATTTCTCTATCTCCACCTGTAATGGTTCCACCTTCATTATCTCTCTGATCCCATTATTACTTAACCTGTCTATCTTTGTCACTCCACTACAGTTTCTCAAGAATCTAATCTCACTAGATTGTACTTTGCTTATCTCTCTTCCTTTCATAACCCAGGTTTCTGATGCATATGTCAGTATCGGGATATAGTATGACTGGTATATAACCTTTTTACGCAGCCGTGGTCTGTGGGCGAAATTGGGGCACTGATGAACCAAACCATTATGAACACTTGCTTAAAGGTGTGTCGGCTGACATTTAGAACGCAGCGTTGCGGAGATACTAAGCGGCCTCCAGAGGTATGTGGCACAGAATATCTAGGCACCGACCTCGAAATTTCCGCATATTACGGGACTGAGGTGTTTGTGGTTGGATCTGCCACCCAGTAGCGTGTCAGAATTACTCCATTAGGAGCATTAGGTGGTCAAGACTTGTGAGTTCAGTACTATGCGTCTGTATCAACTCTAGCACGGTGCTGGCCTAGTGACATAACTGTCCCTCAGGAAGATCCAGTCACCATCGGGAAGATGTGAAACATGAAGGGATGCAGGTGAAGCACAGTATTGAGCACATAGGTTATAGCAATCAATGTTAATTTGATTACCATAACCGGCTCAATGGAATCCGAGGAGAGTATACCCCATGGCGTACTACTGTCCCCATATGCCACGCGTTCGTGTCGTGGTACATGTTTCGAGCAGCCATACCCCTGCATGTCGGCGCATCGTGAAGTGACCATCGACCTTATATAACCATAAACGTGATTCTTCTGGCGGGTTTCCACTGATACATGGCACAATCGTAAATGACGATGTCGATGAGTAAATATGGGAACAGATAACGCTCTTCTATTGCAGAGCGCTGAATGGTACACTGTCAAACGTTTGTACCTGTACCAGCATTATACTTGCCATCAGGTGTGCCAAAGGTCAGCATCTTTTCACAGAGCATAAAGGATCTGAATTACCCGTTCTAAGACGAGACGTGAACGTCTGTTATCTTGTCGCCTACTGATGTGTCATCATCTTTCAACCACTTGCCGTACATACGACTATAGTATGTGAACAGCCGAACACATTTTTCTATTTCCAAATGTCCCCCTTGTGAAAATGTTAGTGGATCTTTGGGAATTCTCGGTTAGGACATAGGTCATCTATGTTCTGTGTGCAGGCAAGTGGGTAGTTAACGCCAGTGTCCGATGCATAATAGCTATGAGTTTGGCTTCTCAGGTTTGACTTGGGGAAAATAATAGCCAGCAGTAACATTTATTTGCTACAGTCAGAATATCTTTTCAATGTTTAGATAACGTGATGAATAAGCTAATAAGTAGTAGCGGTAATTGAGTTTAAAGTATGATAACGAATCTTTAGAAGGTAGGTCTGCGGGTAGCGTCTTTGATTACTAATCAAAACGTAATCGGCTCCAGTAAAAATAGTCAGCAATGGCGGCCGAACACTTCCGGCTTAAGATGTCACCCACGCTGAGCAAACGGCCTTTCAAAAGAGGGAGATGGAGCGGATAGAGGTTCAGGACTCAGGACAGTCTCTTGCCGTTGGGGTGGGAAGCTGCAAGTAAAGGGGGAAAAAATCGGCAGTCATCAACGGCTTGAGGATACAGAAGGCAATGGAAGCCACATAAAGGGAATTTGCAGGACGTGTGGCATGTAATTGAGAAGTGTCATGAAGATCTCTCTACTGGAAGAAAGGATCCGGACTAATCCCCCATTCGGATCTCGAGGAGTGGACCGCCAGGGGGAAGTGACTGTGAGAAAAAGACTGAATAACCAACGAAAGGATAATGTTCTACAAGTCGAGACGTGAAATATCAGCAGTGGTAGGGAAGCTAGAAAATCTCGAAAGGGAACTGCTAAGACTCAGTTTGGATGTAGTGGGAATCAGTGATACGAAATGGAAAGAAGATATGGATTTCTGGTCACATGAGTGTCGGATAATATCAACACCAACAGAAAATGGTATAATGGGAATGGATTTGTTGCGAATAATAGGGCTGAGAGTGAGTTACTGTGAAAAGTCCAGTGATACGGTTGTTCTTATCACAATCTACTGAAAACCAACATCGACAACGAAAGTTCGGGTGCACATGCCAACATCACAAGCCGAAGATGAAGAGATAGAGAAAATATATGAGGATACTGAACGGGTAATTCTGCACGTGAAGGGAGTTGTAAAGCTAACGTTCGTAGGCGATTGGAAATCGATTGTAGGTCAAGCAGTAGAAAAAAGACTTACGGGAGACTATAGGCTTAGTAGTAGAAAAAATAGAGGAGAAAGACTAATTCAGTTCTGCAATAAAATTCTGCTAGTAATGGCGAACATGCTGTTCAAGAATCACCAGAGGAGGAGGTATACTTGGAAAATATCGGGAGGTACGGAAAGATATCAGTTAGATTACATCTTCGTCAGGCAGAATTTCAAAAGTCAGATACTGAACTGTAGGGCGTATCCAGGCGCAGATATAGACACAGATCACAATTTAGTTGTGATGAAGAGCGTGTTGAAGTTTAAAGGACTAGTGAGGAGGAATCAATGCGCTAAGAAGTGGGATACGCTTGAAGTTGGTGCTTGACGTTCTCAGAGGCAGTAGATACTGCGATATTATTCGCTCAGTAGTTAGTTCAGTTGAAGAGGAATGAGCATCTCTAGAAAGGGCAGACACAGACGTTGGAAAGAAAAACATAAAAAATACAACTAAGGTAACTGTGAAGAAACTACGGGTGGCGGAAGAAATACTTCGGTTGATCGCTAAAACAAGGAATACAAGTCATTTAGGAATGAAACAAATAGGGAACGGAGGAAAGCTAAGGCGAAATGACTGTATGAAAAATGTGAATAAATCTAAGAAGAAATGACTCATCATATAGAAACGTCAGAACAACCCTTGGTGAAATTAGAAGCAAGGGTGACAACATTAAGAGTGCAATGGGAATTTCACTGTTCAATGCAGAGTAGGGAATGGGTGATTAGGAAGATTACATTAAAGGCCTCTATTAGTGGTGAGACATGTATGATAAAGTGACAGAAGAAAGAAACAGGAGTCGGCATGTAGAGATTAGAGTATTAGAATCAGATCACAAAAGAGCTTCGGAGGACTTAAGATCGAATATGGCAGAACGGGTTGGTAAAATTTCATTAGAATTTCTTAAGTCGTCTGGGGAAGTGGCAACAATAGGACTGTTTACCGAGGTGTGTAGAAGGTATGAGTCTGGCAACATATCACGTGGCTTTCGGTAAAACACCATCCACACAATTCAAAAGACCTCAAAATCTGACAAATGCGAGAAGTGGCACATAATCAGCTTAACAGCTGATGATTCCAAATTGCCTACAAGAATTAGTACACAAAAGAGAAGTAAAGGAAATTGAGGATGTACTCGCTGACAATCAGTGCGGTTGCTAATGGCAGCGAGACTATAGATAAAGCAAAAGACGTTCGTAGGATTTGTCGACCTGGAAAAAGCGTTCAACACTGTAAATTGATGCAAGATGTTCGAAATTCTGTCAAAAAAGAGGTTAGTTATAGCGAAAGACGGATAATACACAAAATGTACAAGAGGCAAGAGGGAACAATAAGAGTGGAAGGCCAAGAACGAAGCGCTCGAATTAACAAGGGTGTAAAGGCGGGGTGTAGTGTATCGCCCCTACTGTTCAATCTAAAAGTCCAAGAATCAATGACAGAAATAAAAGAAACGTTCAAGAGTGGAATAAAAATATGAGGTGAAAGGATATGAATGATAAGATTCGATGATGACATTACTATACTCAGTGAAAGTGAAGAATAATTAAATCATTTACTGGATGGAATGAAAAGTCTAATGACTACAGTATACTGAGAGTAAATTGAAGAAAGGCGAAAGTAATGTGAAGCATCAGAAATGAGAACAGCAAGAAACTTAAGTCCAGGGTTGCTGATCACGAAGCAGATGATGTTAAGGAATTTTTCTACTTAGACAGCAGAATAACGTTTTACAGACGGATCAAGGACATAAAAAGCAGACTAGCAGTGGGAAAAGAGCATTCCTGGACAAGAGAAGTCTACTAGTATGAAGCACAGGCCTTAATCTGAGGAAGAAGTTTCTGGAAATGTACGTTTGGAGCACAGCATTATATGGTAGTGAAACATGCACTATGGAAAACCGGGAAAGAAGAGAATCGACGCATTTCAGGTGTGGTGCTACAGAAAAATGTTGAAAATTAAGTTGACTGATAAGATAAAGAAAGAGGAGGTTCTGTGGGGAATCGACGAGGAAGGGATTACATGGAAAACATTTACAAGCAAAAGGGACAGGATGACAGGACTTCTCCCCTTAAGACAGGACGAATAACTTCAATGGTACTAGAGAGAGCTGCAGAGGATAAAAGCTGTAGACGGGTACAGATATTGGAATACATCCAGAAAATAACTAAGAAAGCAGGTTGCACGTGCTACTCTGGGATGAAAATGTTGCACAGTATAGGAATCCAGTGTAGGCCCCATCCCCCATCAACCTGACAGAAGACTGAAGACTCAAACATAAAAAAATATGAGGCTATATTTTCTCCGACATCAACCCCGTAAATTAACCATCAGCCTCAAAAAGAAAGAACGTAAGTGTCGATGGTAGTATTTCACTTCTTATCCTATTTAACTGGAAACTCCTTGCTTGTCGTCGTAAAACAAGGCTGCAAATCGACCGATCTTAGATGACGCCAGCTTGAATACGAACGGAGAGACACTGAAGCTGTTCGTGAGCGGACTATTAGACTCCAATTTGGGCGTAGTATTGGGCTAGCGAATTTAGTCCCAAGTTCTCATTAGCAGTTTTTCGACACAGTTGATTGCTTTATTTCTGAGCGTCCATATATCAGTGTGGGTAGCTGCGCAGTTTTTTCAGTCATCAGTCTTTGATTTGTTTGATGCGACCCGCCACGAATTACTCTCCTGTACCAACGTTTTCATCTCAGAGTAGCAATTGCAACCTACGTCCAGAGTTATCTGCTGGATGTATTCCAGTCTCTGTCGTTCTTTACAGTTATTACCTTCTGCAGCGTCCTCTGGTACAACAGAAATTATTCTCTTATGTCTTAATACATGCCTCACCATTCTGTCCATTCTTTTTGTCGGTGCTTCCCACATATTACTTCCTTCGTCGATTCTGCGGAGAACCTCCTCATTCCTCATCTTATCAGTATACCTAATGTTCAACATTCGCACGTACCGTCACTTCTCACAGGCTTCGATTCCCTTCTGTTCCGACTTTCCCACCGGCAATGTCTGACTATCATGGGTAGGGGGTTGATTACTGATATGATTATTCATAAAAAACTATGGTTGCGAATGAAAAGGAATCAGTCATAACTGATTCTGATACTCAGGCTGCGTGCATTTTATGAGATTATGATCGCCATTATAGGTCAGAATGACAGTGTGCCAGATCGAAGCACAAGCATATCGAGGTAGAATTACATATGTCAGAACTTTGCTGAAAATAAGACCGGATTTGTGGATGATATGAGGCTTTTAATCCACCGAGATTGAATGCGATGGATAAGATAAAAGAGTGACCTGCCATTTTTGACGATATGTCTCTCTTCCTTTTTCTACGATGAGAACTGACATAGTTCAAGTTTTCCTTTGCTTCTTGGGGCGTTTGTTAACGAGAATTTCTCTGAGGGAGGGAGAAACAGGCGTTCATATATCTACAAGTTAAAGGACCTTAGTACTGACTCCCAAACCTTTGGATGAACGTAAATCGGCTTCTGATTCAACGACCCGGTACGTGTCGACTAACGACAACATTCCCCGCACGTGACAACTGAAAAGTTTCTTTGACCTTGAGCAACTTTAGAAATATGTTCCACATTCATTCTTGAAGCTAAACAGCACTGCAGCTACAAAATTTGCCAAAAAATTAATACTTTGTGTATTAATATAAATGTGACATAAAGTCATGCAGGAGGTAGGGTATCATTGTCTTAAAAATCAGTAGTTCTGAATTTTGGCTGACGTGATCGCAATGGTAAGTCAAGCATCAGGCAAGGAATGACTTTATTGCTTATATGACGAGTTTCGGAATTTATAAATTATCAGATATCCAGGAATGATTGCTCCACGCAGATATAGCACTACAGTTGTGTTTGTTCCATATACAAATGGAAACTTTACATCTACGAATAGCAATCGTTCCTGGATACCTGATGATGTATAAATTTCAAAACGCGTCATACGGTGAATAAAGTCTTTCCTGGCCTGTTGTTTAACTTTTACCATTGCGACCCAATCAGCCAGAATTCAGAACTACTGATTATTTACTGCATTTCTTCTCCTTCTCCTTTTTCTTCTAGCACTAGTTAGCTTTACCTGCTTAATGCTTTCTGTTGTGTGTCATCTTTCCCAGAACTTCCTCAAAGCCATATATGTTTTACTGAAAGCAATCCACTCTGTTATACTGATGTAAGATTAAACATCATTGCTCTTTAGAATTCCTCATCAGATGGATAAAGAAAAGTGAGACTTCCCTATGGGTAACAAAATCGCATAATAATACTGGGTTTTACAAAATATAGAGCATTACAAAATATTCAGTGAAGTTAATCATCCCAATCAATATAAGGTTTTATTTCTGCTACCGTTATGCAGATGATATCACTCGTTTAGCAGATGAAATATATATCAGGATAAAAAAGGGCCACACAGTGACATAAACACAGTACACTTTAAAATTAAAATCACATTGAGACAAAAGCATACATACAACTAAACTGATACGAGTCACTATACACAGTAACATCGTCAGACACTAGTTTGGAATATAGAGGAAATCCGTAAGCATAATAGCAACCATTCACAACCTGTTCAATCACTCACAGACATACAAACATTAAAGTCTTATATATACGCTACGCAGACTTAACAGAACCCGTCCCTCCCTCCCCCCACACACATACTCAACTGTACACATTAACTAAACACAATATCTTAAATCATCTGAGAGGATGGATACCACATAGAAGTAATAAGTAAGGTAAGCAAAAAAATGATACAGTAAATAAAAGAGGCACAAACAAAGGATAAATTACTGACACAACAAAGAGCCAGGAACAACAACACATAGCAATCACAGAGAACACATGTAACAGAAACAAGTTTCAACAAACACTGCGTTGCACCTGTAATCATACAGAAACATGGACGACATCATGGTGGGGAACACTCCGAAGCAACATAGGCTGCAGAATATGATGCCACACGAACAACACAGTTCAGAAAAAACTCAACACAAACAACACATCTACAGCCTAATTTATCAAAGCTAGACTGTGTTAATTAACTTGAAGTTGATGCCAATCTGTTGAAAAAGGTCAACATTCAAGAATTTTTAAACAAGGTATTCTGAGTACTTCAAAATGAAATTTATAATGATCTGAAGGACGGCTACGTGTCTCTCTCTCTCTCTCTCTCTCTCTCACACACACACACACACACACACACACATTTATTCCGTTTACTTTGCAGATGATACGCTGTAAAGTCATGAAAATCCATATTAGCAAGCCGAACTATGGAAGATCACTTTCACAATTAATGCACTTGCAGCTGAACATTCAAACCAAAATTAAAAATGGACGCAGTATAGTATTTAGAGCCACAAAATACAAATTGCAGCTGCGACGGCGGCTTCCTGCAGCTGGTGGATGGCCCGCGGCCGGTGCCCCGGGCGACGCACTCCCAGGTCTGCGGCGGCAACGAGCGCTTCACACCACCCGTCGTCCTCTTCGCCGACAAGGGGCCAGCCTCGCTCATCTTCCAGTGAGTACCCCACACAGAGCCTCACTAGCATTGCCTTGTCAAAGCATCTTTCAACAAAGAATGAATGTAACCTCCAAGAAGTAGACGTGCACTTCGGGACCGTATATTTTGTTGTTCTGGAAGCATCAAAAGAGCGAAAGCTTCACTGCTTACTTCGATACTTTTATCATATAACGTTGCTGCTTGTATATTCTGGAGTAAATCAGACGAGGCAAGGTGGAACGGAATGAATTTTCACTCTATGGAAAAATGTGCACTGGTTTGAAACTTTCAGAATGAGATTTTCACTCTGCAGCGGTGTGTACGCTGATATCAAACATCCTGGCAGACTAAAACTGTGTGCCGGACCGAGACTCGAACTCGGGACCTTTGCCTTTCGCGGGCAAGTGCTGTACCATCTGAGCTACCCAAGCACGACTCACGCCCCCTCCTCACAGCTTTACTTCTGCCTGTACCTCGTCTCCTACCTTGCAAACTTCCTGGAAAATTAAAACTATATGCCGGCATGGGACTCGAAACCGGGACCATTGGCTTTCATCGGCAAGTGCTCTAATGACTTAGTTCCCAAGCGGTACTCACTACTCGTTCTTGGAATGGGTATCAGAGTCAGAAGAGCACATGGCAGCAAAAGAAAAAAGTCCCAAGCTCTAATTTCCGTCCGGCACACAATTTTAATTCACCAGGACGTTTAAAAACAGCGCACACTCCGCAACACAGTAAAATTAATTGTCTAGACATTGCTCCAGGGTGTGGCTGAGCCATTTCCCTGAAATATCGTGTTTTTTTTCTTTTTCTTTTTTTTTTCGGGTGTGCTAGTGCCGCAAGGTATGTAGGTATATAGGGGATCTTATGTGAAGTTTGGAGGGCAGGAGCAGAAGTATTGGTGGAAGCATACGTGTGGGGACGGGGCGTGAATAGCCCTTGGGTATCTCGATCGGTAGAGCACTTCACCAAGAAAGGCAGATGTTCTAAATTCGAGTTCCGGCCATGAATACGGTTGTAATCTGCCAGAATGTTTCGAAGTGGAATAAATTATGAGGAGAAGACGAGAAGTATGGAAATGACGAATAGACCACAGCAGCTAAAAGAACAGATTGTAACAATCACGAATAACAAAGAATTCAAGATTACCGTTTATATCCACCTAAAGGCTGTCTTTTTACTCTGCTGGTCGACTTGTTTATGTAGGAAACAATGAATTAAAGGAAAGTTTCAGAACCGAGATTATAACTCACGGTTAAAACATATGCATGATAAAATTCTCTATTGAAATTGTCATCCTAAGTGAATGTGAGGAGGAATGACATGACATGTTTTACTCAATAAACAGTCGTCCATTAAGCAGCAAATCATATTTCTAGTACTCATGTGGAGGACCTAATACTTTTACTGTAATCGTCACTTTTCACTCCATGCATGCAATCTAAGTCATTTTACAATTCATTTCGATCTTCTGATGTCCTTACTGACGGTAAGCGACATCATCGTCTGTAAACAATATATGAAGGCTACTAATATTGTCTCCTAAATAGAAAATCTTGATTAAGAACAACAAAGAGCGTAACTTATGTGTGGGAGATACAACTTTGTTTTCACTAGCTGACTTGTCGTCAGATATACGAACTGTGACCTTTCTGACAGGAAATCGCGAATGCAGTCGCACAACCGAAACGATGCACCACAGGCACGCTATTTGATTAGAAACCACATATGATGAGCTGTATCGTATGGCTTCTGAAAATCTAGAAATATGCAATGAACTGGTGATTTTCTTTCGATAGCGTTCTTAAATAAATGGGAATTTAATGAGCCAGTTGCTTTAGCTTTCGCTTTAAAACTTGTTACCGAATCGCGACTCAAACCAGCTTCTCTAGAACAGTTGCCGTAACCCACTTTTTTTTTTTTTTTTTTTTGGCGTTGATATAAGTCAACGAGGACAGTTGAAAATGTGCGCCCCTACCAGGACTCGAACCCATGATCTCCTGCTTACATGGCGGACGAACTATCCATCTTTTTTTTTTGGGGAGAAACAGAAACCTTTATTATTCACAAAATAAACATAGTACGTCCTGCCACATGATAACTGTTCTGGAAGGATCCTCGCTGCCGTCTTACCATGCAGCATGAAATAACAACAAAATCGAAGTGGGGCCACCTCCGGCACCCTAAAGAAAAGTATGTTGGATATGAAAACAAAATTTGAAATACATCCATTTGATAACTGTTCAAGCGTGAGTTTTTTCGTGGGTCGCATACTCGCATAGTGTTCTTAGTCGATCACTTTAACTTGGTCGGTTTCACAACGACAGCACCGCCGCTCATCTTTGCGCACCCGGCACACCCCAGGTATATGGCGGGTCCGCAAAAACCGTTATTAGGAAATTGCCATACCAATCCTTGTACTTTTGTAGCCGTAATAGTGTTGTGTGTCCATCTTGCAAGTATTGCCAGTAATCCAGGACGTGGAGTAAGTTCGTACGTGAGTCTCTATAGATGCAATGGACCGTCATACCTGTGATCCACGCCACCGCGTTCGTCTTATGACGCGGAAAATACGTTTCCTCTGAAAAAAATACTATGTCAGAAGAGACTGCTGTATAGATAGTGCGCCGCATGAACGCTATTATCTTTCTTGTGAGAGTCCAGACAGCCAACGCCTCGCCGCAGACCAGCCCATGGTCGTCCGTATCCAGCACGCCGCATTGCTGACACAAGGGCGAATCCGCCAAATATATTGCGTACTTTCTATCGTTTGTAGGGTATTTTCGGTTGACGACAATGTACCATGTGGATCTGACTGATGTAGGTAGGTGGGGGTGGCGGACCGTGCGCCACACCACGTGCCAATTAACAGCTGGATGTTTGCGTTCCACCCTATTCCGGGCGATCTGTCGAAGAAGCAGATGGTACACGTCCTTCGATGTCGACTGTCGGGTCGTCGGTAAACGCTCTCCAACGTAACTGTGTTCCACGATGAACGTGCACACATACGTTAAAGGGGGCGATATATGGCCGACACTGACTGGAGGAAGATGCGATGTTGGTACGAGTTCTTCGATGATCGTCCCCGTAAGCGAGTGGTTCCTGTTGCGCCACCGTTTGAGCATAGTATTAATAAACATGGCACGCGCCTTCTCGTGCACGTTCACTAAACCAACGCCCCCCTCTCGCTCTGGGAGGGTAAGCGTGTTGTACTGTACCTTAAAGAGTTGTCCCAGGCACACATAGTACCCAAAAGCCGCCTGAATCCTCATAGCCATCGTACGCGTCAAGGGGAGAAGGTGTGTCAGGTGGCACATCATGGGCGCAAGATAAAGGTTGACGATTAACACTCGCTGCAGCATATCCATCGACCGTAGGGCGTTTAGTCGTACTGCCGTGCGGACTCTGAGTAACAGTCTTCGGTAGTTGTCCGCAGCCATTCCCGCTGTCTCTTTATGAAAGGTGATACCCAAACAGCGGAGGGTTTCCACCGCAGGTAAGGGCCCTTCCGTTCCCGGTTCTAGTCCACGCCCCACATGCATGAATTGTGATTTTCGGTAGTTGACCACACTTCCAGCTGCCATCCCATACATCCGTAGCCAATCCAGTGCTGTTTGAGTCTCCCTCTCATTCCGCACGAGGAACACAATATCATCCGCGTATTCTCTGCATTTGAATGATAAATGCCGTAGGGAGATCCCGGTAAGACGGCGGCGAAGGCCTGCGAGGCACGGTTCTAAGGCGATCGCATAAAGGAGGATCGACGAGGGGCAACCCTGTCTCACTGATCTTAAGATCTTAAAATACTCAGTTCTCCCTCCGTTGACCACCATCGCTGATCTGGCGCCGTGCAACAGCCGCATCACAGCATTGGTCAGTAATGGCGAGACACCCATCCTGTTCATCACCGCCGCGAGGTACACATGATCCACGCGATCAAAAGCATGATCAAAATCTACAGCAACCATCGCCCCCCGGAGGCGGCATGCAGCCGCGAGGGCGACGACGTCACGATAGTCTCCCAAGGCTGTGTGGATATTACTGATGCCGCCAAGACAAGTCTGATCGGCATGTATTCGATGCTCCAGCGACTTTTTGATACGACTTCCCAGGATGCGCATGAAGATCTTGTAGTCACTATTAAGGAGGGTCAAGGGGCGATAATCACAAGGCCGTTTGCCACCACGGGGCGTCGGTATCGGTATCATGAGCCCTTCCGTGAATTGAATGTGAACCGGTACTTCTTGCCGCAGAAGCTCATTAAACATTGAAAGGTGGCTACACTGAGCCACAGCGCCAGAGATCGCGCTAGAGAGTATTGTTCCGCCGCCTCCACTGGCAGTGATTATTGAGATGTCGTAGTGGGCAGTGCTTGGGGAGAGCTCGTGGTAGTCAGTGCTTGTTAAGAACTCGTAGCAGAGAGTGTTTGTTGAGATGTGCTAGTAGGGAGTGCTTGCTGAGATGTGATACTGAAAAGTTCTTGTTGAGATGTGGTAATAGCGAGTCGGTGTGGAGATATATTGTAATGATTAGAGTGATTTTGGTCAATATATGAAGGTAACGAAACTTGATTTATTTTTCATTATTTAATGTCGTAAATAATGCGTCATTACAGGTTCAGTCAACAAAGCATCTGGCTTGTGTTCTTGTATTAGTGTAATTCTGGTTTTCTTGAGTAATTATGGTATTTCTATTTTCTTTAATTAATTCAGTATAAATGATATTTAAAATTTCTTGTGTTATTGAAGAAGAACCGTGCCAGATGCGTACGTTGAGTCATACTTCCACACACAGAACAGTTACACTTGTGCTTTGGTTTCGTAGGTTTTATAGTTGCTGGGGACTTAATTAATTAATTGTGTTAATGAAAATTTCCATTTCATTCTTTGTTGTTGTTCTATGCAGTCAGATTGCGTAATAATACTAGTCAGGGCCAACCGTTTACGAGACTACGTAATCGGACACACAGCTACTAAATCAAAAAAATTAAAATTATTTGCATTATATTTTAATTAAGCCCCCATGCAACATACATAGCCACATCGGTGTCATAATGGTCACGAAGGCACGGTAAAATTCCAACGGGAATCCATCTGGACCTGGGGACTTGTTGCAAGCACCTCGTGTAATCGCTTCCTCCAGCTCTTCACACGTAATTTCAGATAACCCGTCTGCTTCCCCGTTCACACTCGTCGCGTCTGGGATCTCTTCCAGGACGTTCCCCAGCTCCCTCGGACCCTCCCCGTTGCTCGCATAGAATCTGCTAAAATGATCCGTGAACGCCTGTGCTATGCCCCTTTGTGTTGTAAAACGACGGCCATCACCGAGATCGATCTCATGTATTAAATTCCTGCGTCTTCTTCGTCTTTCCTTTATCACGTAATGCATCGAGGGAACCTCGTTGGGCAGGAAATCCTGCGACCTCGCGCGTATCATCGTACCTGCCATCCTCTGCTTCGCAAGTTGTACCAGCTTCGCCTTAACTCGGTGGACGGCCGTCTGGCGTTCTGGTGTAGGTGGTTGAGCTAACAGTTCCCGGAGAGCCGTAAAGTGAAACTCAGTGGTCGTGCGCTGCCATTGAGAAACCTCCTTCCCGTAACCTATTAAAGTCCTCCGTAAAGCTGGCTTCGCGCACTCGATCCACCACTGCAGGATAGAACCGAAAGAATTTCGGCGACGGAGACAGCCATGCCACGCGTCCTCCGCCATGCGTCGGCATTCTGCATCTCGCAGGTGGGAGACGTTCATCTTCCAATTAACCCTCCGTCTCCATACCTGCTGTCTATCAAGGTTAACCGTACAAATATATGCCTCGTGGTCCGTAAACGCTGTCGGCCATATTTCTGCGTCCACCGTCGACACTGCTAACGCCCTTGAAACGTAGATTCGGTCCAAACGGCCCGCGGAGTGGCTAGTAAAAAATGTATATCCTGGTTGGTTGCGATACTTCAGGTCCCTTGTATCGACTAATTCCATCCCGTTGGCCAGCTCCCGAAGTTCTGGGCTAGTAGTATAGTTAGGTTGTTGGTCCTTTCTGTCAAGCACACAATTAAAATCTCCGCCGAGTATGCAACCATCGTATCGTCCCTGGAACAACGGTGCAACCTCATGGGCGTAAAAATCTGCTCTGTCCCTTCTCTTATCCGAGCCTGACGGTGCGTATATGTTGATCAAACGTATTCCTCCTATGGTCACGGCCGTACCACGGGCACAAGGCAAATACTCTACTTCGTCTGCACGTATCCCTTCCTTTAATAATATAGCTGTGCCAACGCCTCTCTCGTCACACGGGGAACAGTAAACGTCGTAACCGTAAAAGTCCGAGGGGGGAAGTACCCGAACTTCTTGTAATAGTGCGATGTCTAAATCCGCAGCCTTTATCATGTCACTGAGCATCTTGATTTTTACCGGCTTCCCAATGCTATTGATGTTAACAGACCCTATCCGATAAGCTTGTTGCATGGCGGTCTACGTAGATAGGGTACCGTACGGTCGCTAATTTTGCCGTACATAGGCTGCTGTCGGACTAACGTCCCCCGCCGTCCCCTCATATGGTCTGCCATTATTCCGCGCACTCTGCCGATCTTACACCGGGAGAGTGCGTGGGAGCAGTTCCTCCGGCATCATCTGTCCCCCACGGGGGTGGCTCTTCTGACCAGTCCCCTTGTGTCCCATCGTTGTCGTGCGGTGCAGGCGCCGTAGCCTCCTCAGTAGCCTGTTGCCGTCTATTGAGCTCCTTCGATGTGTCTGGAGCATCATCAGCGGTAGGTCGTGTCGCCGTCCCGCTGGCCACCGCTGCATTCACGCTAGGCAGTTCTTCTGTATCCATGGTCGTCTGTTCTGTACCCGTAAACTTCTCAGAATTATCTGCTAGATCAGAGTGGTCGTTCTCCACCGTGAGGCGGCGCTTCTTCCGGCGTTTTGGTGAGCGCTGTTTACGTTGCCGGGCCTTGGAATCAGAGGTCAGCATGGTCTCCAGTTGTTCGTGGGGGACGTCAGAATCGTGCGCCGTCGTATTATCGACGTCTCCAAGTGCCTTATCGGAAGGGGCCGCAAGCGGAACCGAAGAGAGGGCGTCCTGTGACTGCTGCAGGCGGTCCAGCGCATCGTCGTCTTTCTGTGGCTCGCCACGATCCGCCGCTGTCTGTGTGTTCTGGTACGCGTCTGTCTCGCGGCCCACGTCATCGCGTAATGCGGCGACGTAAGTCATGGGGAGCACAGTCGGATGCGGCGTGAGGGGTGGATCATCCCGTGGCAGCTGTAATAACCTTCGTTGAGCACACTCAGAACGTATGTGTCCCTCCTTCCCACATCCAGAGCACGTCCTTGGTTGTCCGTCGTAAATGACAATCGCCCTACAACCGGCGATGTACAAGTATGACGTGACGTGTTTTCGGAGTTCAATCCGTATTTGTCTGACGCCATTGAGGACAGGATACGTCTTGAAACTCGCCCATTTTTCAGCCACGTGGGATAGGACCGTTCCGTAAGGACGCAGGGCGTCTGTCACCAATTCTTCTGGCACTTCGAATGGAAGCTCAAAGACGCGGATCGTTCGGAGTCCCATGCCGGCGTGTTCAACTGTTACCGCTCCAACATTCCCGTCCGAATGACAGAAACGAAGTCCTTGTCGAAGTAGTAGTTCGTCACATGCCGCTTCATTTATAAGCTTGACATAAACCACGCTGCTGACTATAGATAAGTGTATTCCAACTAGAACGTCAGGTTCGATTTTCACCTCGTCCCGTAAATAACGTTCGATCTCGTAAGCCTTCGGTCGAGCATATTCGTTAGCAAAACTAAATTTCAGTGTCGATTTACGGAACGACAAGGCCATGATTCGTTCTATGTATTACCGCGACACACCGCTACACACGTAACGTAAACACCTCTCGCGCAGACGTGCGGCAGGGACGTAAACACCGTCCGAACCGCTGCGCCGCCGAAGGCTGACTGTCGGCCATCTGGACACGCCTCCCGTCCTACTCAAAATCCGATATGTTGCTCTCCAGTACATTTCGAACACGTCCATTTTTCCCGTTCCTTGCAGATTCACAGAATTCGCGCTTGGGGTCAAACTGTGATATGCATCCGCACTGAAATAGTGTATGCCCGTCAAGGCGCATCTATACAATTACATGTATGGCGTGTGTTCTTTCGGACATGAAACTGGATAGCATTCGTTATTTCATGTAAATGAAGAGCTTTTTGTGTTTCAGAAGAGCAATATTTTCTCATTACGTGCTGGTTATGCTTCTGTAGATCGTTTCTTTAAGATATTTCGTGATGTTGGAACCGAAATCAGCATCAGAGTTGCAAATACTGAGCCATGTCAAAAACCAGGAGTAGATAAGAAGCGGAGTAGTACAGGCACAGAGGACATCCCTCCCAAAAACTTGTAGTAAGAAAGACTTGAGAATTGCGGATATGGAGCTCATCACCGTACGGAAAATATTGAACTGCGTGAAAAACCTAAAAAAGTAAAAGTCAATGTTGAGCGACTTTTTTATAAAGAGTGAAGTTTGAAAGAAGTGTTGTTATAAAAGGGTGTTGAAACTTAAACTGACTTATAAGAGTCGTGGACAAAACGTACCTGTTGGAAAAACTAATTAATAGAAAGAACAGAGTTAAATCTCCAAGAAACAACTTCTGTGATGCTACAGGAGCCGCTGAGAATAAAATTAGTAGCAAACAATATTGGAATATATACAACAAATAACTGAGATTAAGAGATAATAATGGATATGAAAAGTGAATTGAGGTGATTCTCGTTGCGGTGAATCATTTCATAAAACTTGTACCCCAAAATTTCTCCCTTAATGCCAAAATATTTTCTTTTCTCCCATCTACATATATTTAAATGACCACTGTAAAAACATAACAGACAACGAAGCTCGCGCCAAAAAAATGTGGATGCTGATTTTCCACATGTGCTATTCTGTGAAAGTGGGTCGACGAACCCTACTACTTCAAATACCTAAGTATGAATTGCTAAGTGATCATGTAGATGCAGGTGCAGGCTACAAGAATTAGACAGCGCAGCGCTGTAGGTTCTTCTTCCATTTCACAAGTAAAACTCCTGGCTTTCCGTGGATTGCTTCCGTCCACCATCCGGGCTGCGTGGCTCCCGCCATGCGCGTCATTACTTCTCCTCACAGAGATCGAGCCCTTGCAACATTCATGTCGCGAGCGCAACTTCCCGTAGCGCTATGTGGATGTGCGTGACACTCAGCAAGCGGCACTGCATAGTTCATTTTGTAATGGAATTTGTGAACACCTCAAAGGCGCCTACGGGACTCGGAAGGTCTCCAATATTCACCTCGCGCTGACTCGCCGCATTCCACAGACACCGCTCCCCAGTCAGCGGGAGGGTCCGCGGAGGGCACACGTACGAAAAAGGAGGCCTTGTGCCAGGTATTCCTCCGCAGCGTGTGCGCAAAGCAAACACGCGTGGAACGCCCCCGTCAGCCGATGATCTGCAAACACGCCAACCCCGGCGCGCACCTCCTTCTTTTTCGCCTCCCCCTTCTAAACGGTCTCACTCGCGCAAGTCACCTCTTTCTTGGTGGCGCATATTTGACACAACCTGCATTCCACACAGCCTTTCTGTTCTTACCCATCGTAAGTATGTAACGCAAATTTCGTCAACATGTACACTGGCTCCCTGCAGTTATTTTGCATGTGAAACATTTACGCGGTGGACGCACGTACGTGTATATCGATATTTCACATTAACAAACTTATAACTGGCGCTTACATCTGCATACACTGATGAGGCAAAAGACAGCGGAAACTGATCTCCTCCTGATTTCGTCACCGGCACGTGACGTGCTAAAGGAAGTAAACTATATGATCCACAGTATCTAGATACCTATAGATGGACAATACTTGTTCATGGATTGAACTCTTCAATGGACACTTCAAGTGAAGGGTTTAAATGTCCGTGGGACCAGTCCGTTCTTCCTTAAGAACATAAACCACAGACAGTATTCATGTTGAGCGCTTAGGTCCAAAGCGATGTCGACGTTCTAACTCAACATGGCGTTGTAACTCATTCCAGAGGAGCTCCATTTGGTTCGGGCCGGAACTCTGAGAAGACCATTCCGTTTTGGGATGTTATTTACAACACTTCACTGACTCAGACACTGCGTCCACAGAGTGCTTTGTTATGCTGATGCAACCATTTTCTGTGAACTCTTTCTCTACTCTACGCAGTACACTTTCCCAACGACAAAGACGAAATATATCCTCGAAATCTCATGTGACCAGCACTCCCAATAAAGTAACACAGAATTAATGCCAGAAAAATTGAAACAAAAAAATTTCAAATTTGTTTAAATTCTTAATGGGCCAAAATGCTGAGGTCATCGGTCCCTAGACTTACACGATACTTAAACTAACTTAAACTAACTTATGCTAAGAACACCACACACACCCATGCCCGACGGAAGAATCGAACCTCCGAGGGAAGAGGCCGCAGAATCCGTGAAAACGCCTCAAGCCACGGGCCACTCTGCGCGGCAAAACTGACAGTAACCTCCTTTCCACGTTCAGCCTTTTCTTTAGTGGAATAAGGAGCCACATCATATTCACATAAATCAGTGTCATACCGTAACATCACCTCATCTGTACTTCACTGACTGTCAGCACGAATGTCACGTAATGTTTTCTAGGTATGCGCCAAACCCAAATCCTTCCAGGGCGTATGCTGATGCATCACTCCAAATCTCATTCACCTGCTATCTGGTAGCGTCGCTCTGTAAAACTTGTAAAGCCCCGTTTAGCACTGGTTATGTGTGGTTTAAGAGGAGCTAGGAGCTACTCCACCATTGTAATCCATCCTTTTTTAATTCCATACACACGGTCATTCTTGTAGCGGGACTGGTGGTAGCACTTTGGAACTCGCAAGTGATTTCTTCTATTGATTTCATGCAATTTTTAGAACCATCCTCCGCATTTCTCGGCGGTCTCTGTTAGCCTGTACATGAGATATGCCTGTTCTTGGTTTAGATATGATTGTTCGTATTTGCGTTTTAGAGTCACATTACCGACAGTCAGCTTGGGCAGGTTTGGAAGGGTTGAATTGTCCGTAAGGGGTTTGTTACTAAGGCAGCAATGAAAGACTACTTTATTTAAAAGTCACTGAGTTGCCCTGACCGATCCATTCTGCGGCTTCTCTACTTACAACACAATCCTCCCGCCTCCGCCGACTGTCTTGACATGTAGTGGTCATTGACGTATTAAATGCTGTTGTCCGGATACTTTCGATCAGACAGTGTGTAAAGGTAGAGAAGAGACGAATGAGGATTCAGTCATAATTAGAACCACAAATTACTGCCTGGTGCATTGGACGGAAATTTCGGAAACGCTAAAACTGGTTGATTGTTCGCGTGAGACGTCGGTTCCATCAATGAAATCTGGTTGATGGACGATGCGACCACGAGTAGGTGACAAGGTGTTGTACGTCCACGCCTCATTCCCAGGTCGCAGGTTTCGACCGCACTGTAAAGCGGAGTAGGCGGCCATAGTTGGCAAATCTGAAGACAGAGTACAATGCTGGTATAGACACAAGTGTAGCGGAACAGACTGTGTAGCGCCCTTCGTTGAAGATGTAGCTCTGCTCGAATCCACCTCCTACGTGTTCCTGTTTTCACCTAACGATATTAGCAGTTACTGTCGCAGTGGGCTCGAAATAATCGAGGTGTGGAACGTTCCTTAATGAAGACGTGTAGTTTCTTGTTACAACAGGTCGAGTAACGCATCAGATACGCCGTCAGTTAGGCGACGCTGGCATGAAACATGCTCGAAGGCACCATACCAACTACGAAGTATATGAATATTATTTCAGACCACCCTATATGCTTGATGTCTTACCCGATGGCGGTGGTATCTTCCATCAGGAGCGGCTCCCCCCCCCCCCCCCCCCCCCCCCGACAGATGTTCGAGTCCTCCCTCGCGCATGGGTGTGTGTGTTGTCATTAGTATAAGTTAGCTTAAGTTAGATTAAGTAGTACGTAGGCCTAGGGATCGATGAACTCAGCAGTTTGGTCCCCTAATACTTACCACTAATTTCGAGATTTTTCCGGCAGGATAGCTGGTTGTTTCACAACGCCAGAGTCGTGCTACGGTGATACGAGCAACATGACAGTGAATACACGGTGACATCTTGGCCACCAAATTTTACCAGTCTGAACACGGCAGAATACATCTGGGACGCTATTGGGCGACGGTTCCGCCCTCAGACACAACTGGCCCTTGATGCCCGATAGCTCTGGGAACCTACCAAGAACTTTTCGAATTCATTCCACTATTAAGCAGATGGTTAAAATGGCTCCGAGCACTATGGGACTTAACATCTGAGGTCATCAGTGAACTAGAACTTAAAACTACTGAAACCTAACTAACCTATGGACATCACACACATCCGTGCCCGAGGCAGGATTCGAACCTGCGACCGTAGCAGTCACGTGGTTCCAGACTGAAGCGCCTAGAACCGCTCGGCCACAACGCCGGATATGAAGCAGATGCTGTTTCGGCTCATCGTAGTGCGCGCGCGCCTGTGCGTGTGTGTATGTGTGTGTGTGTGTGTGTGTGTGTGTGTGTCTGTGTGTGTGTGTGTGAGTGTGTGTGTGTGTTTGTGTGTGTGTACGTCAGCGTGAGTGCACGCAGACGTTCGGTTCATTAGGGACTATATATAGAATAAGTCGCGAAAAGTTAGGAGATGATTTAATTTTTGGTAAAATTTTGTATTACAATAACATCGAGTTCATAAAATTTGAGATGAAGCAAGCTATTAAGAATAAGTCGAGTTTCAGTGGTTTTGATCAAAATTTCTCATCGCCGTGTGCATGCACATCATGGCTGTCCTGTGTTTGTTGAAGATATTTGGAACACTGACTGAAAAAATTTGCAACTGCAAGTGATAGGAGCAGCAAACCAAACTCACGTCGATCTAACTTTGAGAGGACTGTCAGTCTGGTATCTCGAGTAACGGACCGCCCGTAGGAAGGGAACTGTGATATCGAGACCGGGTATATGTGATTTAGAGGATGTAGGCATAAGTATATGCAATATTAATTCCAGAAATTATAAAATTTAACTTTCAACTGTTCTAATTTAAAGATTTGAGTTAAAGTAATTGTATATATTTTAAAACAAATAATCTAACGGTGATCGTATTTGTTCAGGAACAAGGAAATTGTTGGCAACACATGCAATCTACGGATATGACCCACTACTATGCTATGTCCACCGTAAGAATGATTCATATAATGACGCAGACGTTACACTAATTATTCTTCCGCATTTGCTGAAAGCGTGTTGGATTTCGTTTCACACTGAATGGAAGCCAATCTGCCTGGACCACTGTCAAGTAGGATTCCAAGAATCTGTCGTATACTATAAGTTACGGGCACATCGATTCAGTGATAATACGAGACAACAGTTTTAGTGGCACATTTAAATCAGACAGCACTGGCCAGCCAGGTGTTCCAGCTAATCTCCAGGTATCAGAAAATATGAAGTTAGTACGTTAAAAAAAAAACATAGCAGAGAACAATATAGCTTTGAATGTAGTAAACAGAATACAGTAATACGTGGCAACACTCCAGCAATTCGCTTCTTAGGGGACCAAACGAAAAACATTACATGATCCCGTTCTTAGCTAACATAGTCCTGTAATCAAAGCAATAGTACTGAAAATCACTAACTTATAAGGGAGTAATTTTTTAGTGTCAGCTATCTTTTTTTTTTAATCTTATGGGACTTAACTGCTAAGGTCATCAGTCCCTAAGCTTACACACTACTTAACCTAAATTATCCTAAGGACAAACACACACACCCATGCCCGAGGGAGGACTCGAACCTCCGCTGGGACCAGCCTCAGATTTCCTTCCATATCCGAATGCTAGGAGTACATTTCAGTAGTGGAACAGTCATCTGCTACTTTGCTAACGAGGCGATGACCAACAGAATCCACGAAGCCACCCAGGTGCCACAGTTTCTCCTGTCCTTTCATGACGTGCTCTTCTGCATCCGGCCACCGTTCGGCAGTGATGTGTTACGAGCCTCCAGCTTCTCTGGAAACTTAAAAGTTTTGTCATTTCACGTGACAAATCCCTTAACTTATGTCCAGATCAATTCTATTGTAAATCACACCACTGCATCTTTCGTAAAGGTAGAGCAACCTCTTGAAGAAGGAATATGCAGTCTCCGTTGTAAAATGGTTTTTTATTTATTCAATTTGTGACGCTTTTCACTCTCAAAGGAGCGTCATCAGACATCCGGTAAAACACTAGTGCACTACTGGCTGGTGTACAGAAAGTGCCGCAGTGTCTTGCCCGTGGCCCTCGAGAGTTTTTACCAGATGTCTGATGATGATCCTGTGAGGCTGAAACGCGCCACAAATTAAATAAATGAAAAACCACTTTGCAACCGAGACTACCTATTCCTTTTCGATCAGTTCTATAGGTTTCAGGTTACAGTGGTAAGGTAGGAACTGTAAAACAATAATATTTTTACGTTGTGCTCGATGCCGAGAAAATTATTGTTTTCCATGTTTCCACGACGCTTATCACTTTGGCTCGTGTGGAACCACATATGTGGTACTAAGGAATGGACATAGCCCAAATAAATAGTTTATGAATTTTTATTTTAGTCACAAAAGTTGAATTTATTACGTTTTCTTAATTTAAACAAACTGTATTAACCATCACTTATAAAATATGGATAAATAACAGTTTATATCTACAATGAAAATTAGAGATCTTTGTGTGATATACAATTATAAACAAGAAGCCACGGTTTTCACAAAAAATGGTGACAAGATTTATGTGAATTAGCATATATTTAATGACTTTTATAATTATATGATATGGGTACTTGAACTAAACGAAAAAATAAAACATTTGAGGTTGGAGCCAGTGATGCCCAGAATACCCGAGTATCTTTTGTCCAACATTACCGATTGAGCCCGACATCTCCTTCACAAAATCTCACCATTATGTAGGTGCAAAAGTTCCTCGAAGAACTTCAAAGCCAATTATCTCTGTAAACTCGTGAAAAACATTACGATGACGTTTTTCTCGCCATTTTTAACCGTGTTCCACTCAGTTGTTTCATAAAAAAGCAGGAAACGTCGTCAGTCACTTTCACAGTATGTATTAACAGCGTGACTATCACATACACCGCATAATAATAGCGTTCACCGAGTCTGCGACTGCACACTAGATTTCAAATAAAATTTACGTAGCTATAGTATTATTAAGAAAAACGTTGATGGCTGTTAACACATTAGAATATCTTAAAGTTTCATTTACAGTAGCAAAAGTAATAAGATACCTAATACGTCAGTAGGACCTACTTCCAACAGCTTAAGAACACCAGTGTACGAGTGCTACGGCTGCTGACCAGTCATCGCGTTTGTGTTTGTATGTATCAGGTTTAATCCTATGATGACTGAAGTTCTTTTTATACTCAGTCAGATACATACCTGTATATTAACAAAAAATTAAAAAAATTTAGGGAGCTTACACTGCCGTGTACCATTTGTATAAAAATTACTGTTCATATTTCTCTCGAACTATGTCCTTATGACCATTGGTGCAAAGCTGTTCCCTAATATTCCCCATATGTCAGATCTCCAGAATTACAAAACAGAGGTTCAAGAAAACCTCGCATATCTTCCAAAACGTCCCCTCGGCATGTCTACCACATTTTACTATGAGAGGATACCTACATGTGACGAACCTACACGCGACTGAGCATCTCCTGTCATGTCTACTCATGAAGAATTGGAAACTAAGGAGCACTACTCTGAAGTTGGGAGCCGTCTTGTATTTGATGAGGCTTACAGATAACTGCTCTTCCCCAGAACCATCCCTACAAACGTCAGTCTTCCATTTAGCTTCTTTCCTCCTGATTTTATTTGTTGGTCTCATTTCTGTTCGCTTCTTGCATCTGTTCATGTTTAAAGAGCGGACATAAATACCAACAGGTGCAATTTCGTCCAACTCTCACTGCATTTTGTCACGATCTTTCTCTTCCGACTGCATTTCTAACTAAACAACAGCATCGTTAGCGAACAATCTAAAACTGCTGTTTACCGCCTATTATAAGTAGTACATGTATATTGACGACATCTACAGTTCTGTTACGGTTCCATAGAGCAGTCCCGATATTACTTTTACTGTGTGATATAACGTACAGTGTTCTTTGAGTGAAAAATTCATCAGGACCGTCTGTTATCTGTAAAGATACTCTTCATAATGAGACATTAGTTGTCATATTAGAATGTGGTACAATATCGACAGCCTTTCAAAAATATAGACTTATGAAATGAATGTCCACCTGTATTTATAGTTTGCTTTACTTGCTACCTATTAACAAAACGTGTTGTGTGTGATGTCTTGTTACACAGACACAGACGTTTTGTATTATCGAACTTCCATTTTATTTCTTCAGAATAACATACAAGCATCCAGTCTTAGATTTTTGAAGACCTTTATGCTCTCGGTTACCATGGTACCTGCAAATACGTGCCGAGTAAGTGGATTAAGGACAGAAAAAACCCAGCGCGGTTCAATAACAAAATTTATTAAATTCTAGGAAAACAGACATTGCTGGACTCTCGGTTAAAATAAAATCTAACAGAAATATGGACACACAAACGTTAGAAAAAATACCTGTGTCTATAAGAGGGCCGATGCGCGAGACACACAACTTCCATCGCCACATCTTTGCGAAAGATCTCGATGAGTCCTAAGAAACTCTGCTCATATGTAGAATCACGGACTGCTTTCATACGCTTTCAAAAACTCATTCATGCAGGCGGATCGTGCAGACGTACCATCGGTTAATCGTCGCAGATTGGCGTATGGAGGACCTAGAAGTAGGCACTCCTGGCGATGGAAAGCAGTAGAATAAGTCGTCAGGATTATATGGAATCCCGGTTCAGTTTTACGGAGAGTAGTCTTTGGGACTGGCTCAATACTTACGTTATATTTATCATGAACCGCTTGCCAAGCGAAAAGTCCCAAGTGGCCGGAAGAAAACGCATATAAAAATGATACAAGAACGGATCCGCAAAGTTACAGGCCGATATAACAAAGTCGATTTGCTGCAACATTGTACAGCATGATCTAAATTCGAATGCAATAAGTTTCTTTCTCAGATAAAGGCTTCTATCCTTAATTCAACGTGGATTTAGAAAGCCGGCCGTGATGGGCGAGCGGTTCTAGGCGTTTCAGTCTGGAACCGCGCGACCGCTACGGTCGCAGGTTCGAATCCTGCCTCGGGCATGGATGTGTGTAATGTCCTTAGGTTAGTTAGGTGTAACTAGTTCTAAGTTCTAGGGGACCATTTTTTTGATTTAGAAAGCATCGATCCTGCGAACTCGTGTTGACGTTCTCTCACGTGATATCCTACCATCTATGGACAAATGGCAACAGATAGGATCCCTATTTCCAGATTTTCGGAAAGCGTTTTACAAAGTGCTACACTGGCGACTGATAACTGAGGTCCGAGCATGCTGAACAGGTGTGGCCCGACGACTTTTTAAGCAACATAACCCAGTACGTTGCTAGGGTCGGCAAATGATCATGGGAGACGAAAGAGAGTCAGTAGTGCCCCAGGGCAGTCTGATAGGACCGCTTTTGTTCTCTACAGACGTAACTGGTCAGACGGATGTGGTGAAGAGCGATCGGCTACTGTTTGCTATAGTGGACAGGGAAATATCGTCTTTGAGTCACTGTAGAAGACGGTAAGTGGATTTGGACTGATTTTCTATTTGATGTAATGAATAACAATTTACTCTAAATTACGATAAATTAATTAACATGAGTAGGAAAACCATATATAATTTTCGAATTCAGTATAGTGGTGTCCCTCTTACACATTGAAGTCGATTATGTTTCTAGGCGTAACGCTGCAAAGGGACATGAAAGGGAACAACAACATAAAGTCAGTTGTAGGGATGACTAGTAGGTGCAATTTAATGATTTGAGGAGAGCATACAAACTGTGTCTGTGCAGCAAGTAACGCGTTTGCCTGGGGAGAAATAGCCGTCACTCCGTGTTGCAGGATTTCGGACCAGACGCTGCGGTCGCAGTTCCTGGCTTACTTCAGCTTCACGCCTTCCAACAGCGCACAGGCCGCCGGCTTCCAAGCTCGCGGTGGGCGCAGGATCGAGCACACCGGTGAGTACAGGTAGACATGTGTTCTCCAGTCTCTTACGTCCTGCTGCTTTGTTATCACGTTACAGGGAGCGATCCAAAGTGCTTAGGACTGAAACCGTTGTTGTATGTGTCGTCTTCAGTCCTTCGACGGGTCTGATGCTGTTGTCCCCGCTGTTATGTCCCGTAAAAGCCTCTTCATCTACGAACAGCTACTGCAATCTTCATTCATTTTCAAGTGCTTATCATATACCAAATTGATATTTCATTCATGTCTCGCGATATGTTCTGGGAAGCTATACACTGTTTAAGTCAAGCAGTGACTTAAGCTTCACTCCTTCCACTGCCCCCACTTCGATTCCGTAACTCTTTATCGGTTAATCAATCTGCCCATCCGATCATCACCATACTTATGTAGCACCAAATTCCAAAAATTTCAACTTTCTTCTTGTCTGAACTGCCTATCATCCTCGTCTCACTTCCATACAAAGCTACACTCCAAACTAATACCTCCAAGAAAGACTTAATTTTATATAAGATATTAACAAATTACTCTTTTTAAGAAACGCTCGTCGTGATATCGTTATTCTGCATTCAGTATTCCTTCTACTCCAGCCAACATCAATTATTTTACTGTCCAAATAGAATTACTCAATCACTTGTTTTACTGTGTCATTTCCTTATCTTTATTTCCTTCACAATATCCTCATTTAATTCAAGTACATTCCATTATCCTCATTTTACTTTTATTGCTGTTCATCTTATAACTTGTAATCAAGATGTAATCATTCCGTTTAACTGCTCTCCCAAGTCTTTTGCCATCTCTCAAACAATTGCAGTGTCATCGATATGCTTCTCCAATGGTTCAAAGGGCTCTGAGCACTATGGGACTTAACATTTGAGGTCATCAGTCCCCTAGAACTTAAACCTAACTAACCTAAGTACATCACACAAATCCATGCCCGAAGCAGGATTCGAACCTGCGACCGTAGCAATCGCGCTGTTCCGGACTGAAGCGACTAGAACCACACGGCCACCGCGGCCGGCGATATGCTTCTCCCTCAACTTTATTCCTAATTTATCTTGGTATCCTTTACTGCTTACTCGATGTACAGAATTAATACTGTGGGCCGGCCGGCGTGACCGAGCGGTTCTAGGCGCTTCAGTCTCTGCATCACCCTTTAACCATGGAAGTTATTCCATAATGTCCTAAAACATGTCCTACCATCCTGTACCTTTTTCCTGTCGTTGTTTTCCTTATATACCTTTCCTCACCGATTCTCTGGCGAACTTACTCCTTCCTTACTTCATCATTCCACCTAATTTTCAACCTTATTCTGTAGCATTATCTACTTTTTCCGTTTTTCTCACAGTCCATGTTTTACTACTACTGAATGCTGTACTATAACCGTACATTCTCAGAAACTTTTTCCTTGCATTTATTAAGGCCTATGTCTGACGATAGTACAGTTTTTCGCCAGGAATACCCTTTTTCCAGTGCTAAACTGCTTTTTATATCCTTTTTGATCCGTCTGTCATGCGTTATTTTGCTGCCAACTTAAGCTACTTCGTTATCACTAATCCTGATGTTTCTCGTTGTTCTCAAAAAAAAAAAAAAAATGGCTCTGAGCACTATGGGACTTATCTTCTGAGGTCATCAGTCCTCTAGGACTTAGAACTACTTAAACCTAACTAACCTAGTGACATCACACACATCCACGTCCGAGGCAGGATTCGAACCTGCGACCGCGCTATTCTCATTTCTGCTGCTTCTAACTATTTTCGTCTTTCTTCGATTTACTCTCAGTCCAAATTCTGTAATCATTAGACTGTTCATTCGATTCAGAAGATCTCGTAATTATTCTTCACTTTTACTGAGGACAACAGTGCAATCAGCGAATCTTAATCTTATCTCTTATATTCCTTCAACCTAAATATTTATTCCACACCAGGACCTTTCTTTTATTTCCGTCATTGCTTCTTCGATATATAGATTGAACAGCTGGGGCGAAAAACTATGTTCATTTTTACGCTCCTTTTAATACGATCATTTTTTCTTGGTCTTCCACTCTCATAGTTTCCTCTTGGCTCCTGTATCTGAGGTATGTTATACGTCTTTCCCTATAGCTTACCGCTAATTCTCTCAGAATTTCTAACATCTTACATAATTAGGTTTTAGCAGATGCATGTTTACAGATGGTGGTAGTATCGCGTACACAGCGAATAAAAGGGCAGTGCAATGCCGGAGCTACCATCTGTACTGAGACGATTCATGTCAAAATGTTTGCGACGTAATTATGGCCTCACGACAGAAGTTAACAGACTTTGATGGTGGTGGTGGTAAGTTCCTATCGGACCAAACTGCTGAGGTCATCTGTATCTAGGCCTGCTCGCTACTTAATCCAAGTTAATCTAACTTACGCTAAGAACAATGCACACATCCATGCCCGAGGGAGGAATCGAACCTCCGACAGGGTGCAGCCGCAGGAATCGTGGCAAGGCGCCCTAGACCACGCAGCTACCCCGCGCAACAACAGACTTTGAACGTGAACTGGTAGTTGGAGCTAGACCCATGGGACATTCTATTTCGGACATTGTTGGGGAATTAAACATTCCGAAATATACAGTGTCAAGAGTGTGCTGAGAATATCAGATTTCAGGCATTGCGTCTCACCTCAGCAACGCAGTGATCGACGGCGTTCACTTAACGACTGAGACCAGTTAAACAACTGCAGAATTCGATGTGCGACGTACTACGAACGAATGCGTTATGACAGTGCGGGGAAATTTGACGTTAACAGGCTATGGCGGCAGATGACCGACGAGGGTGCTTTTGCTAACAGCATGACATCAGCTGCAGCGTATCTCCTGGGCTCGCGACCATATCGGTTGAATCCTGGGCGACTGGAAAACTGTGACCTGATCAGATGAGTGCCGATTTCAGTTGATAAAAGATGATGGCAGGGTTCCAGTGTGTCACAGACCCCATGAAGCCATAGACCTAAGTTGCCAACAAGCCACTGTGTCCCAGTGGACTCTGGTCCAACTGAACCAATCACTGACTGGAAATGGTTGTGATGAGCTAGTTGCAGACAATTGGCAGCAAACGATGCGCCATGTCACAGGACAACTATGCGCGACTGATTTGAAGTGCATTGTGGACACTTAGAGCGAATGATCTGGCCATCCAGATCGCCCGTTATGAATCCTAGCGGGCATTTATCGAGAGATCAGTTCGTGCACCAACTCCTGCACCGGCAACACTTTCGCAGTTATGGACGGCTATAGAGGCAACACTGTTCAATATTTCTGCAGATGACCTTAGATTATTCGTTGAGTCCATGCCACGTTGAGTTGCTGCAGAACGCCGGGAAAAGGAGTTCTGTCACAGGTATTAGCAGGTATCCCATGAGTTTTTCCCCCTCAGCGTATATTTTGTAGCTAAGCTGCCGCCAGTTATTTTAAGCATTTACTTTAAAGTTTTTGTCATCTCGAATATGAGCAATCGATATATCCCTGCCCTGTGTCTAATTCACGATATAATCATACAAAATGTCAACCAGATGTCTGTACGATTTTGTTCTGCATGGTAGATGTGTAGTGGACTGACAAGGCAGCCAGTCCACAGTGACGGGTAGCCGAAAGGGCACACGTACACACACGCCGACTGGCGCGAAGTCTGGAACAGGATTCGTAATGAATGTGATAAAGAAAAAAACGTAGCTACTAGAACACTTTTATATCGTCCTTTGGTATACAGCATTCTTGATGATACAAGTGAGACTATCTTGAGATACATGCAATGGTACAAATGGCGCCTTGCTAGGTCGTAGCCATTAACTTAGCTGAAGGCTATTCTAACTGTCTCTCGGCAAATGAGAGAAAGGCTTCGTCAGTGTAGTCGCTAGCAACGTCGTCGTACAACTGGGGCGAGTGCTAGTCCGTCTCTGGAGACCTGCCGTGTGGTGGCGCTCGGTCTGCGATCACTGCGAGTGGCGACACGCGGGTCCGACATGTACTAATGGACCGCGGCCGATTTAAGCTACCACCTAGCAAGTGTGGTGTCTGGCGGTGACACCACAAGATGGCAGTCCGGTCAACAGACAATCATGCCACTGATGATGTCAGGGCACCTATGAAACGAGATAGCGTTTGCCGGGTGGTCCCGTGTTTTGGTTGGCAGGAGAGCCAACACCGTGTTAGTAGAGGAGGCCGAAAGGCACGCGTTTTAGCTCACGCAGGCTGGCGTGAGGTCTGGAACAGGACAAGGAAATTAGAATTTAGAAAAAAGGACGTAGCTGCTGGAATAATTAACTTTAATCCATTAATGGTGAACGTCGGTCTGAACGGTACATGTTTCACAATATCAATAGTAACTGATAATGGCGCCTTGCTAGGTCGTAGCAAATGACATAGCTGTAGGCTATGCTAAACTATCGTCTCGGCAAATGAGAGCGTATTTTGTCAGTGAACCATCGCTAGCAAAGTCGGTTGTACAACTGGGGCGAGTGCTAGGAAGTCTCTCTTGGCCTGCCGTGTGGCGGCGCTCGGTCTGCAATCACTGATAGTGGCGACACGCAGGTCCGACGTATACTAACGGACCGCGGCCGATTTAAAGGCTACCACCTAGCAAGTGTGGTGTCTGGCGGTGACACCACATCCCGCGTCCACAGTCGCTGTGTACATAGTTACAGACGGTGCAGTAGCGCACAGAGAATATGCCTAACGGAAGCAAGACGCTACCAAACGGATGTGGTCCCATACCTATGTGTGAATCGCTGTGTTGTTTGTCGGATATGGCGACAGTTTATAGTGACCAAAACTGTATCCCGAAGACCAGGGTAGGGTCGACGACGTGTGACGTCAGAAGAGACGACCATCATTTAACTGTAAGTGCACGACAGTATCGTCTTAGTACTGCACGGCAACTGGCAGTTGAGCTCGCAGCACTGGACACACGATGCAAACGGTATGCAGAAGGCTTCGGCAGCGTGGCCTTTTTTGTCGGAGACCTGTTGTTTGTCTACCTCTGACGCGTCTTCACAGAAGGGAACGTCTAGTCATCAACATGCTACCTGGGCGGTCGAACAGTGGGCCGCTGTTGTTTCCCGATGTAGTCTGTTCTCGATGGATTCGCATCTGGAGGGAACGTGAAACAGGACTTCGGGACTCGAACACTGTGGAAAGAGACCGATATCGAGGAGGATCCCAAACGGTGTGGACAGAGATTATATTTAGCATTTGAGCCCCTATTCATGAAATTGAACGGGTGACTCGACAAGGTTTAACTGCTGTCAGGTATCGTGGCCAGGTCTTGGGACCACATTTGCAGTTGTCGCGAGGTGCTCAGATTTTGTATTGATGGACGATAATGCTCGACTTTATAGAGCACGGCCGGCCGAAGTGGCCGCGCGGTTCTGGCGCTGCAGTCTGGAACCGCGAGACCGCTACGGTCGCAGGTTCGAATCCTGCCTCGGGCATGGATGTGTGTGATGTCCTTAGGTTAGTTAGGTTTAACTAGTTCTAAGTTCTAGGGGACTAATGACCTCAGCAGTTGAGTCCCATAGTGCTCAGAGCCATTTTTTATAGAGCACGAGCGGTTATTGTTTTCTTGGAAACGGACAATATTGCACGCATGGCGTGTCCTGCTCGTTCTCCCAATTTGAATTCCATACAGTATGTATCGGATGCACTATGGATATAGCTTGCATCACGTCAGCACCAACAAACACTTTTCAAGACTGCGAGCAGACTGATGACTTCATTCACAGCATGCCCCATCGTTGTCAGGCTCCTATTGCTGTCAGAGGGGGTAGCACCCCCATACTGATAACATTGACCAGTTGTCGGAATGCGTGTGCAAATCCGTTAAGTTGGAAGAAAAGAAGAACTTTTTAGTCTGCGTTATGCATGTTGCCGTTATTTGCGTTCTGAATTCTTTGCTTTGTTTCTACTTTGCTAACACCTGTTTACATTACTTTGTGGCAAAATAAAAGCTCCAGATGTCTACGCGCAGGTCAAGCAACTCCGGTAAATTACAGGTGGTGATATTTGATGCGATGTTAGCGCTCGATAAAGTAACAGATGTGCTCCACTGGGTTCATATCACGCCAATTTAGTTGCCACAAGCTGAATGTGTGTCCACTATCACGGTCCTAAGAACATTATAGCACGATTATGTGTTGCGAGATAGACATTATCCTGCTGAAAAATGCCATCGCTGTCTGGGAAGACGTCTAGCAATAAAGTTTATGTAAACCACAAACGCAATGGTACCTTCCATTATTACCACAGGTCCATGGACGCTCAGGTAAATAGATCCTGCTGAAAAATATTTCCCCCACCGGCCAGCGCCCGTTTGAAGCAGCTGTTTATTTACACAACGGCATATCATGTCACTAACACCGACCCGATCTAACAGTAAACGTTATTCACACGACAAGGTGTCATGTTTACACTGATCTACTGTCCAATCTAGAAGATCGTGTGATCACTGCAATAGCGACTGATGATGTCGCTGGGCCAGGAAGGGAACATTTTTGGGCCGTCTGACAAGGAGCCCCATGTTCGACATTGTTCGGTGAACAACTTGCTTTGAGACACAGTGTCAGCAGTAGCACTGTTCTCTGTCGTTAGATCTGCAAAAGATCGCCGCTTATCCTGCTTTATAGAAGGGATATTCCTCCGACCTCGACGTTCGTTCATGAGCCGTGGACGTCTAACGGCCTTGCGTCTACACGTGGGTTCGCTCTCCTTCAACCTCTTTCCATAGATGCGCAAAACGGCAGCACGCAAGAAGACGACCAAATTTCGGTCTTTGAGATTCTCGTTCCGTGGTCTTGAGCTATAGCTATCTACCCTTACGTTAGTGAACTTCCACATTTGCGACCCTTAAACTTGCGTGAACGAATCGCCATTCATCTCAGATCTGTTTATATATAGGGTCCGAGAAAAAGACCTCTCGTACTTCATAAGGTAGATTCAAACAAACAAACAAAGATGCAGAGAAACTACTTTTATTTCTGAACATTTAACATTAGTTCGTTTTAAAAATCATGCCTGGTAAATGGCGTCCTCAGTTGGTGACATACTGACGACGTCCTTTCTAGAATTCCGTAGGAATGGCAGCCACTTCCTGGACGAATACCTGCTTAAGTGCTTCCTGGGTTGTGGGACGATGTCAATATACGAGAACCTTTAAGTGTCCCCAAAGAAGAAAAATCACAAGGTGATGGATGAGTGAACCCGGTGGCCCGCCGATGACTCCCTGCGAAGAGAGAAGGCATCCGGAAAATAACTATCTCAAAACTTCTAGAGAAAGCCCAAATGTGTGAGCTGGGCTCTATCTTGTTGGAAGCAGACTTACCTCTTCATGATCCTCCATATGCTGTTTAACTTAGGTAGGATGGAGGTCACTGTCCTGTGATAGTAGTGATGTAATCATTACCGTTAACTCCTCGTAAAAATAAGAACCTCACACATCAAATTCAACGAAGACGTGTCAAAGTGTCTCACAGTGAGTCAAAGGGGACTTTGGTGAAGTTTCTAAGAGTTTTATCTGACACTTACTGGAAATTTTATTCAGTTACGGTAACTGACATGTGTAAGTGGGCGTCATCAGGAGAAATTGAAACAGCGCCAAGAGGGATGTTCTGAAGAATTTCTTCAAGCACAGCTCCATGAGTTAGAAAATCTCTCTCATTTAATTACTGGGTAACCCTCATTTTGTATGGATGCAGGTGAAGATCTCTGAGCAAGATCCTTCTCACATTACTATCAGACAGTTAAATGTTATCTGTATGTTTACGTGCTGAACTCCTTGGAGACACTCTCACACGTGCCATATTTTCCAGCGTTATTGTTCTCCGAGGTCGGCCAGCAAATTTTCTTTTTGGTGCACAACCTAATGTTCTAAACTTTGATACCCAAACACGAATAGTTTTGCTCTCAGAAGCAGACGCAAGTCAATCAAGCTTGAAGAGAAAGCGAAAAGTTCGCTGAGTGGCAATCGCAGAACCACCATTACAAATCTACACCTCCACTACAGTTGCACGATGCTCACCCAGCCCACCACTTTAGCCTAATGACAATGGCGCTTGCACCGTTATCGACCGATATAACCTCCACATCAGTATCTCCAACACAACTCATTCAGCGACCTCTCCAAATACGGGAGGTCTTTTTGCAGGACCCTATTCTTCCCCTACATCCCGGGAACATCACCAGCCAGCGATCAGTCTGGTGATGGGCAATGGTTTTGACTTGTCATTCGTTTTAACTACTCATTCTAATAGCGTCCATAGACTCCTTTAAAAAAAATCAAATGCTAGCATACAATCACTGAAGTATTTTGAAAAACTTGTGCAGTAAACTTTTGTATATTGTAGAATACGACGACACATCCTAGAAGAACATAGTTAGCTGGGAATCAACCATCGAACAGAGGCGTTTCATAAACTGAGATTTTTCCGTGCTGCAATAAAACGGGTGCCTTCATATTCAGTATCCTCTTGTTACGTTCTGACTAGTTATGTCAGCTTAGTATCTGAATCGTATCACCTGGACACGGTTCAGTTGACGTCTGCTCTTTAGTCCTTTGAGGGAGACTAATTCCCGCCCGCTGGCACGTGATCCCGCGAGAGTATGAAAGGGCCCGCCGGGCGCACAGTTAACGTGACCGCGGTGGCTCGGGGCCAGCGACTCCACCATCCTCCAGCCCTTCCTCGCGGCTATCAGGGAATGGCGGAGCCGGCCCTGGCTGCCGTCCAGGGCCCACGGCAGCTTTGCTCTCCGCCTCCACATCGCCATCCATCCAGCACTACTGCGCTGCAGGCAACCCCTTCTCGGACGCTGCGGTGCTGGCTGGCACACACACACACACACACACACACACACACACACACACACACACAAGCAGTGAATCCTTTCTTCTTCCCTCATTTTGTGTCTCTGTCCTTCATGGACGAGACAGAATGCCTGTTCCGACTTAACATTCAGAGTTGTCCCCATTTTTTCCTAGGTCTTCCAAAGTCTCTTCTTCCTAAAGGCATTTCATAGAGCCTTATATGCTTTGGCAATCTATCTTCATTCATTCCGTTAATACGTTCTTTCGACTAGCTTCTGTAATCATTCACCTTTTCTCCAATGTTATAAAAATTATCATGTGTTCCTATGTCATCGTTACGTATTATTTCTTACCTTCATCATCCTTATCCTTTCTTAAAAATCTCATTTATGTTACTTGGATCTTACTCATCACCTGTGTAAGCACTCAAGTCTCACGCCTGTAAATTAAAAACTTTCTGAAGCCAAGATTGTTGTACATTTATACGCTATCTAATGTGCATCTTCAATGTTTACATCATATCCAGGTAACGTAAATAGATTGTGTACTTAGATTTTCATGACATAACAATCATCTGAGCACGCTACGTATCACATGGCCATTTACACAAGATGCTGTTTGATTTTATATGTTTTATCTACGACAAACCTTTGTGTAATGTGCTACATTTTATTCACTAACATGACAACTTGACGTGATGTTACAACTCAAAATAAACGAGTTTAATAACAAAAAATTTTGAAGACCTGTACATAACAACACAGTTTGTCAATATCGGTTCTTTTAAATAAAGATATATTTATGTGATCTTGGCTTTAGAAAGTTTTAACCAAGGAGAACAGATTGTTTCTTCTGATATCTCAACGTGAGAAAATTCAATTTATACGTTAAAAGTAGTATTGTCATTACTTTACACATTTTGATTGCTGTGTCCATTCACGTCTTGTTATTTAACGTTCTGTTCATAGCACTAAACATGTGTACAAAACGTGCATCGTTAGTTCCAATATCTCGATGTTCATTGTAACATATCTACTCCTAGACCTCATAAATGAAAGATTACACCGGTAGTTAACATCTGTCAATGTTTTATTCAAATCCAGGATGCATTTCGGACCCTGGATCCATCGTCACGTGCACATCGTCCTAATAGATAATTTAGTTCTGCTCTTGAGTGGCATAAAATGAATTTACCTATTAGGGAAGCTTAGACGCTAGGTTTTGTGTTTCGCGAAAATATGGTGAGAATCAGTGAAATATTTATCACACAATCAAGGAAGAACAGTTTTAACCTTTTCACTGCAGCAGCCGTTGGTTTATCCTTTCGTCACGTCACTGAAGCTCCCCATTTTGTACGACAAAAAAATTTATCACTTACTGTCTATAAAATGAGTACTAACAAATTGATATATGTCAGGGATAAATTTAAAATAAATCTTTAAAATTGCTTAAATAGTTATGTCTGTTCATTTACATAGATTCAGGCTTTTTTTGATTCTGTGGAGGTAGATTTCCAGTTGTTCTAACATATTTAGCATCTGGCCATTAGCTTCAGTGTGTAGTACTACCAAATTGTTTATGTCATGTTCATAATGCACTCGTTTTCCAGCATATGCTGTGCAATAACTAATTTGGTAAAGCGGTCGAGTCTGAAACATTTAATGGTTTCTTGGAAAATAAATTTTGAAATTCCTTCTTGTTTTCTCCATGTAGAAGTCAAGAGAACAGGGGCCTGTACATTATAAACTCCACTGATCTTGAATTTTTTGCAGTCTGTTTCTGTTTTGCGGGCTAGTAAGTGTACCAACTTACTATCAGTCAAGAATTCAATTGTTCAACTGCTTTTTTTAAAAAGAGTTTAGAAACTTCTTTGTGATATGGGGCCTGGGCATGGGATGCAGGCAGATATTTTCTCTTTTTTCACAATGTGCCATTTTTTGTTTTATTTTTCGTATATTTTTGCTTCTAAATTATCAACTGTTTTTTCTATGTAAGCCATGTTCGTGGATGTTCTTTTTATTGTGTCCAATGCTATTCTGAGGCTGTTTTCTTGTGACTCAAGTGACTGTATTCTGTGTAGGATGCACCTAAGGCCAGCATGTTTGTGTGCAGTGGCATTATATGATGAATTATCTATTGTTATGTCTGTATATGTCTTTTTCTCTCTGCATGCTGAACTTATGTCTTTGTTGGAGCTGGTGATTCTAAGATTCAAGATATTTATTCTTTTTTTCCCTTATGTTCTACTACGAATTTAATACTTTTTGGAAAGAATTAAATAATGAAAGTACTTATTCAATCTTCTTTTTTTGTTGCATAACCTAGATTTGGGGTTTTGTGTTGATAATTATCTTTGAACCGGCTGTGTATTTTCCCTGAAATGTCAATACACTAGAACACAGGGGAATGGTAGCGCACCTATAGACAAAATTTTTGTTGTAAGTCGCAGTCAGCCAGGTTGACTGACTGATGGGATGGAGACATCATGTCGGAAAAAGTAGGAATTACGTCATATCTTTAGGAACAGTCATAATTCAGTTGCAGCAGCTCATCACAAACAGTACTGTAAGATGCTTAAATTGTTAGCAGGAAAGCAACGCCAATAGAACAGCTTATTCGTAGCGTAAAATTCAAACAATATGGTCTATCGGGTAGGAAGTGTCTGGTAAACAGAGCAACTTCAAGAATATAAAGGTGTCCGTAAGGGTAGTAGTAATGTTTTTGTTACTGTTAGGGAGGTTTATGTACAGTGTTTATCTATGTCTTTCTGAATACAGCTGCTGTATTAAAGGAAAACTTAGTTCCTATAGGTAATAATGTAACTCTCTTAAAATTGGGTTTCCAAGACTACTATTTGAAAAACACTTCAATGATACTGACAAGAGGATTACTGATGTAACTGCTGAAGACTAAGGACTCAAAGGACTCTCATGGATATGATGTAATATCTAACCGAATATTATATCACTTGTAGCATACGTTAACTCAGCAATAGGCAACTTTTTTAACTTTTCCAAGAGGAATGGTCAACTGCCTCAACGATGGTAGTACACAGTGGCGAAACCGGTTTATGGAAAAGGAGAAAGAGCTGAGACCTATTCCTATAGCATCTGCGTTGGATAAAGTTATTAAAACGACTACATATATAACAGTAACGGATCATTTCAGTTCATATAACCTACTGTCAATCATACAGTTTGGTTTTTCACGAGATTTAACAACTGCAGGTGGTTTATTCTCTTTTCTCTGCAAGGTAGTGGACCGGTTGAACGAAAAGTTGTGAACACTAAGAATCTTCTTTGATTTAACAAGGGCGTTTTATATTGTTAATTACAAAAACACAGCGGAGTAAGAGGAGTAACTCACAAATCGTTCCTTTCATAGACCATTCTTCACAGCAACGAGAACCGCTATGATGTGGATCCTGATTCGGGTACGGTTAAGCGGGGAATGGCCGAAGAGTCACTGTTGGGACCACTACCATTTCTCATATACAGGGTGTTACAAAAAGGTATGGCCAAACTTTCAGGAAACATTCCTCACACACAAATAAGCGAAAGATGTTATGTGGACATGTGTCCGGAAACGCTTAATTTCCATGTTAGAGCTCATTTTAGTTTCGTCAGTATGTACTGTACTTCCTCGATTCACCGCCAGTTGGCCCTATTGAAGGAAGGTAATGTTGACTTCGGTGCTTGTGTTGACATGCGACTCATTGTTCTACAGTATTAGCATCAAGTACATTTCAGTCGAAGTTTTCGTACGCTTCTCAGCAACAGATTCGGTGTCCGATGGATTGGTAGAGGTGGACCAATTCCATGGCCTCCACGCTCTCCTGACCTCAACCCTCTTGACTTTCAGTTATGGGGGTATTTGAAAACTCTTGTCTACGCAACCCCGGTACCAAATGTAAAGACTCTTCGTGCTCGTATTGTGGACGGCTGTGATACAATACGCCATTCTCCAGGGCTGCATCAGCGCATCAGGGATTCCATGCGACGGAGGGTGGGTGCATGTATCCTCGCTAACGGAGGACATTTTGAACATTTCCTGTAACAAAGTGTTTGAAGTCACGCTGGTACGTTCTGTTGCTGTGTGTTTCCATTCCACGATTAATGTGATTTGAAGAGAAGTAATAAAATGAGCTCTAACATGGAAAGTAAGCGTTTCCGGACACATATCCACATCACATATTTTCTTTCTTTGTGTGTGAGGAATGTTTCCTGAATGTTTGGCCGTACCTGTATATATGTATAATCACTTGCCTACAGATAGGATGTTTCTGTAGGCTAGTGATGCTATCCTAGTAGCGCAGCACCTGTAGTGAAACGTATGCAAGCTAAGAAATAGTGAAATTCAAGACATAAACTCATCGCTTGTAGAAAAATTATGCTAAATCACTGTGAGAGCTAGCTTTCGCAGTTTCTGACATATAATGCAATTACAACAGACATATTGACTACACACAATGGGCATATTATTAGTGAGTCTGACAGTTAAAATTTGTAGATATTCAAACAGATGGTAAGTTATCATAGAAGGCTCATGTATGTGATGTTCAAAACCTGAATGCTGCTATATTTGCCATTAGAACAATCTCTTGTAATAAGTAAGAGTCTGACATTAAAAGTAATGTTCTTTGCTTTAATCATTCGCTTATGACATAAGACATTGTATTCTGGCGTAATTGGCTGGTGTGCTCGAGCGGTTCTAGGCGCTTCAGTTTGGAACCACGCGACCGCTATGGTCGCAGGTTCGAATCCTGCCTCGGGCATGGATGTGTGAGATGTCCTTATGTTAGTTAGGTTTAAGTAGTTCTACGTTCTAGGGGACTGATGACCTCAGAGGTTGAGTCCCATAGTGCTCAGAGCCATTTGAACAATTTGGCGTAATTCGTCCCATTCGCAAAAGGTTCTTTTGGCCCAGAAACGGGCAGTTCGAGCAATACATGGTGTAAGTTCATGAACAACTTGACGATTCCTGTTCAAGAGACTTGGAATTCTGCACTGACATCTCAACACGTATTATCCTTAACGTTCATTGTTCTTAACAATGTGAGCTTATTCCCAAGAATTTTCAGCTTCCACTCAGTTAATACAAGGCAGAAATCAAATCTGAATTTGGATTGCACCTCCCGATTCATGTGCAGAAATGCGTCCACTATTCTGCATCCCCCATTTTCAATACACGACAAAAAAAAATTAAAAATCTTACCAATGTTTCAAGCACTTCAAATCCCAGACCTAAGAATCTCCTGATTCCTCACTTCTTCTATTCAGTTATCGAATTCCTCGAAATTAATTAAGCAGTATTATATTGTTAATTATGCTAGGAGGCCTATATACTCAGTAAGATGTATATATAGGATTAGTGTCAATTTTATTTTCCCTATTATTAGCTTTTACGATTATTATTTCATGTACTGACTCATTCCATGATCATAGAGATTCTTGAATGGGTTAGGTGAAAAGAAATAGATTTGAGAATATTTTATAGAATCTGTAGAATAAATGACTTTAATTTTCATACTTAAATTACTTACAGCCAAATATAATGAATGAGGACAAACAGTCCATACAGCAGTCGTATACCCAGAAAAGGCATATGACACAGTGAAAATAAATCAAATGTGACAGCGCATGGAATAATATGTTAGTTTATTACCCTCCATTTATTCGGTTAGAGTCTTACATGAGGGCTGGACAAGGTCAGTGCAAGTGAATTCCAAATCATCAAAGGACTTCAACGGTCTTTCCTCATGTTGTTTCCACTTCATCTCAAAGTAGTATTGAAGAAACTGTTAAGGAAATGTAGCCAGATGGGAGAGCTAGTAGCCGCCCTTTGATGGCCACGTAAGCATTGCCAAACATAACAGCGACTTCGGTTTTATACTACGCAAACTATTTATTGAATGAGACAATCTGAGCAAGAGAATGAACACAAAGGAAACACAGTGCACTTTAGAAATGAAAAAAGGTTGTGCACCCCAAAGGAATCGGTAAATGTGATGTACATGTACAGACAAACAAATGATAACAAATTCAGAAAATTGAATGATTTAAGAGAGAGAAAGGGCTTCACTTAATGAGCAAGTAAACAACAAATCGGCCCACTCCTCGCCATAATACAGGGTGTTATAAAAAGGTACGGCCAAACTTTCGGGAAACATTCCTCACACACAAAGAAATAAAATATGTTATGTGGACATGTGTCCGGAAACGCTTACTTTCCATGTTAGAGCTCATTTTACTACTTCTCTTCAAATCACATTAATCATGGAATGGAAACACACAGCAACAGAACGTACCAGCGTGATTTCAAACACTTTTTTACAGGAAATGTTCCAAATGTCCTCCGTTTGCGAGGTTACACGTATCCCCCCTCCGTCGCATGGAAACCCTGATGCGCTGATGCAGCCCTGGAGAATGGCGTATTGTATCAGAGCCGTCCACAATACGAGCACAAAGAGTCTCTACATTTGGTACCGGGGTTGCGTAGACAAGAACTTTCAAATGCCCCCATAAATGAAAGTCAAGAGGGTTGAGGTCAGGAGAGCGTGGAGGCCATGGAATTGTTCCGCCTCTACCAATCCATCGGTCACCGAATCTGTTGTTGAGAAGCGTATCAACACTTCGACTGAAATGTGCAGGAGCTCCATCGTGCATGAACCACATGTTGTGTCGTACTTGTAAAGGCACATATCCTAGTAGCACAGGTAGAGTATCCCGTATGAAATCATGATAACGTGCTCCATTGAGCGTAGGTGGAAGAACGCGGGGCCAAATCAAGACATCACCAACAATACCTGCCCAAACGTTCACAGAAAATCTGTCTTGATGACGTGATTGCACAATTGCGTGCGGATTCTCGTCAGCCCACACAGGTTGATTGTGAGAATTTACAATTTGATCACGTTGGAATGAAGCCTCAACCCTAAAGATAACATTTGCACTGAAATGAGGATTGACACATTGTTGGATGGACCATTCGCAGAAGTGTACCCGTGGAGGCCAGTCAGCTGCTGATAGTGTTTGCACACGCTGTACATGGTACAGAAACAACTCCATACAGTGACGTGGTCAACGTTACCTTGTACAGCAGCAACCTCTCTGACGCTGACATTAGGGTTATCGTCAACTGCACGAAGAATTGCCTCGTCCATTGCAGGTGTCCTCGTCGTTCTAGGTCTTCCCCAGTCGCGAGTCATAGGTTGGAATGTTCCGTGCTCCCTAAGACGCCGATCAATTGCTTCGAAAGTCTTCCTGTCGGGACATCTTCGTTCTGGAAATCTGTCTTGATACAAATGTACCGCGCCACGGCTATTTCCCCGTGCTAATCTATACATCAAATGGGCATCTGCCAACTCCGCATTTGTAAACACTGCACTGAATGCAAAACCACGTTCGTGATGAACACTAACCTGTTGATGCTACGTACTGATGTGCTTGATGCTAGTACTGTAGAGCAATAAGTCGCATGTCAACACAAGCACCGAAGTCAACATTACCTTCCTTCAGTTGGATCAAGTGGCGGTGAATCGAGGAAGTACAGTACATACTGACGAAACTAAAATGAGCTCTAACATGGAAATTAAGCGTTTCCGGACACATGTCCACATAACATCTTTTCTTTATTTGTGTGTGAGGAATGTTTCCAGAAAGTTTGGCCGTACCTTTTTGTAACACCCTGTATAAGTAATTTATCGGCTTGGAATTTATTGATGCGTTGGTCATCGCGGTTCAGTTCGAAGCGAGACCCCTCATTGAAGGCAGTTCCACCGCAGTCAATAAAATTTCAGACCAAAGACTTGTTTGGAAACGCTTTCTACAGCACTGGGGATGCCAACCTGATTGTAGTCGACCATACGGCTCGACAACCAAGAGTAAAGGCTTGGGTGCCACCTCTTTTCACAGCAGGATCACTTTGGTTGTCATCCGCCTTACCCTTACAGAACAGCGGTATGTCGACGATATTGTACACCTCGCTATGTTGCCCTTCATGTGAAGCGAACCTGGCCTTATATTTCAGCAAAATGATGCCCGCCCGCTCACAGATAACGTTTCAGCTGCTTGCCTTCCTGCTTGCCTTGGCCATCAACGTCGCCGAATCTCTCCCTAACTGAGAACGTTTGGAGCATTATTTGCAGGGCCGTTGAACAATATGGGAATTTTTATGATCTACTGCAGAAATTGGAAAACATGTTTCAAGATGTCGTTCAGGGGACAAGGAAGCCTAATAGCTACTTTTCCCGACGCGTTATTAACTTTCAGGATTTGTGAAACTCTCTCTCTTGAATAAATCATTCAATTTTTCTGAAACTGTAGCCGTTTGTTTGTCTGTACTGCACATGACATCTATCGACTTCCGTCCCATTCGGATAATTCCGTCGTCGTTCGTCGTTCTTTGTCTGAGAGTGAATTTAATGTTGTTGTCGACCATAGTTATTATCTATCTAGATTGCCTTCATGTTTTAAATGACCAGTTTCGTTCAATATAAAGCATCCTCAGAATATAAAACTGTGAAATAACTAATTAGGAAATAATCTACGAAATACGGAATGTTACCATACCATGCCTACATAAAACATTAAATGCACCGGAAAATACATGAATGTATCAGTCACAAGAGTAACCTGTTCCCGTAGTAGCAAGTTTGCATGGGTTGGATAAAAACTAGTGGCAACAGGGTTGTAATCCATACTATATTGTTGTGACAGGCGTTCACTATATTACTTGTCCTTTATACAATCACCCCACATCTTTATCACCTGCCCGCTCCCCTCCTCCCACACACACACACACAAATGGAGGGCGTTGAATACCACCAGAGCGTCCATCCCTCTCGATGTCTCGTAAGGAGCGCTCTATGTGATAGATTATGTCTTCTCTTCGAAGAAGTTCCTTCATTTTGACGAATAGGTCGTAATCGTACTGACATATAATGGGTGAATAAGGCGGATGTTCCAGTATTTCTCTCCCCCAGGAACGGAGGAGCTCCTTCATGCAGATCATAGTGTAGCATCGTGCACTGTCGTGACGGATGATGGGATGCAGTGCCAGAAGCAAGGATTGTTGGGCTCTCCGAACGAGTGTCACGTGAGTCTTGACAGACGCCCATTGCTTGTGTTTCCTAAAGATACAGTTAGGGCGCTTGAACTGGCCTCCCGCTCCATCGGACAGTACAGACAAAAAATGGTTCTAATGGCTCTTAGCACTATGGGACTCAACTGCTGAGGTCATAAGTCCCCTAGAACTTAGAACTACTTAAACCTAACTAACCTAAGGACAACACACACAAACATGCCCGAGGCAGGATTCGAACCTGCGACCGTAGCGGTCGCGCGTTTCCAGACTGTAGCGCCAGAACCGCTCGGCCACCAGCGGCCGGCACAGTACAGACAACAACTGGCCCAAACAGAGTCAAAAAATTGCTCCAAGCACTATGGGACTTAACATCTGAGGTCATCATCCTTTAAATTAGAACTACTTAAACCTAATTAACCTAAGGACATCATACACATCCATGCCCGAGGCAGGACTCGAACCGGCGACCGTAGCAGCAGCGTGTTTCCGGACTGAAGTGTCTAGATCGCTCGGTCAGAGCGGCCAGCCCAAATACAGTCACCTCCGCTCACTCCACTGCTTCAACTGACCTGCTGCTATCAGCTACGTACAACGAGCGTGCTACGTGATGCATATCCTACGTGTTACCTCAGTATTGGCAGTCCTTTTTATCCAACCAATATAATGCTGTTGTCGTAGTCTTCAGTCAAGAGACTGGTCTGATGCGGCTCTGCATGCTCCTCTATCCTGTGCTAGCCTCTTCACCCCCCAGTACCTACTGCAACCTACATCCATCTGAATCTGTTTAGTGTATTCATCTCTTGGTCTCCCTCTACGATTTATACCCTCCACGTTGCCCTCCGATACTAAACTGGTGATCCCTTGATGTCTCAGAATATGCGCTATCAACCGATCCCTTCTTCTAGTCAAGCTGTGCCACAAATTTCTCCTCTCACCAACTCTTGTTGTTGCTCCTGGATACCTGGCAAAGCTGTAGGTAGTTTAGCGATAAAGGCAGTAGGCTACATCAGTTCTTCCCTGAGATAAGGAAGGTCTGAGACGGAGCCATATCAGTCCCAGCCAGTGTATAGTCCACTTTCTAACAGGTCACGGTCCTCACCCTGCGCCCTTTCACAGCGTAGGCCACAGCCAGAGTGCTGCTTGAACATGTGAGAAACATGGATCCCCAGAATACATATCTTTCCACTGTCGCCCATACAGAGCAGAACACCAGACAACAACTCAGTAAAGCAGTGTCAGGATTCGGGCAACGAGAGACAAAGGCGAGTTGGCAATAGTAAATAAAATCGCTGATCATGTCTCACGGACATTATATGACGAATACAGATAGACACGGCCGTATAACCGAACACTGCAACACACACAAAGCACATAAGACAGCAGTTCTAATTCGTGCACCAACACAGACAGCAATACCGAAACACACTTCCACATCAAATTACAAATACTTTCACCAACATATACCACAGACAAACTTAGACAACATTTAAAATAATTAAACTGCATCAGAATAAACAGTGTAATGCAATCTACCCGGTAAATCAATCCTAGATTAAGTATAAACAGCAGATAAATCCATCCCGCGATCATTACAGCGCTGTTGGGATGTAGCTTTTGTCACTGAACACTTAGTATACAAGTACCATACCTGGTAAATTTGAAGACACATAATATGGAAACGAAGGTTAATTAATAACCCCAAGAAATAATATACTGAACACTCACACACCACTGCACTTTCCACGGTGTATACAGGGTGTTACAAAAAGGTACGGCGAAACTTTCAGGAAACATTCCACACACACAAAGATAGAAAATATGTTATGTGGATATGTGTCCGGAAACGCTTACTTTCCATGTTAGAGCTCATTTTATTACTTCTCTTCAAATCACATTAATCATGGAATGGAAACACACATCAACAGAACGACCAGCGTGACTTCAAACAATTTGTTACAGGAAATGTTCAAAATGTCCTCCGTTAGCGAGGATACATGCATCCACCCGTCGCCGCATGGAAACCCTGATGCGCTGATGCAGCCCTGGAGAATGGCGTATTGTATCACAGCCGTCCACAATACGAGCACGAAAAGTCTCTACATTTGGTACCAGAGTTGCGTAGAAAAGAGCTTCCAAATGCCCACATAAATGAAAGTCAAGAGGGGTGAGGTCAGGAGAGCGTGGAGGCCATGGAATTGTTCCGCCTCCACCAATCCATCGGTCACCGAATCTGTTGTTGAGAAGCGTACGAACACTTCGACTGAAATGTGCAGTAGCTCCATCGTGCATGAACCACATGTTGTGTCGTACTTGTAAAGGCACATGTTCTAGCAGCACAGGTAGAGTATCCCGTATGAAATCATGATAACGTGCTCCATTGAGCGTAGGTGGAAGAAAATGGGGCCCAATCAAGACACCACCAACAATGCCTGTACTGTACAGCCATGAGTCGCATGTCAACACAAGCACCGAAGTCAACATTACCTTCCTTCCATTGGGTCAACTGGCGGTGAATCGAGGGAGTACAGTACATATGACGAAACTAAAATGAGCTCTAACATGGAAATTAAGCATTTCCGGACACATGTCCACATAACATTTTTTCTTTATTTGTGTGTGAGGAATGTTTCCTGAAAGTTTGGCTGTACCTTTTTGTAACACCCTGTATAACAGTTATGTTTTTGTAAACAGTGTTTAGAAATATTAATACGTAAACAAAATTGTAGCGAACCGGGACTGCAAAACTCGAACTAGTTCCGAGGTTTTTCACGCCAGACTGGCTCACATAGAGTAACTCTCTTACTCTCTTACTATCTAAGTCTTTCCAATCATCTATCAGAATATCTTCTTAAAATTTGAATATTCTTGTTTTTTTCTTTCAATTTCTAATGTATTTTTAATTAATTATTACTTCCAGTGTAATTCTATTCTCGGGTTCTTTTAATGAGTTGTTCGGAGCACAGACCCAGAGTAGCTCGCTTTCATCTCTTGGGGTTTCCTGTATTTTGTCTATCACTTTAGCGGTGACAGCGCCAATGATGGTCAGGACAAAGATGCCCAACAGTGTCTTCTTGTTGCAGTGCGGCTCTAACCTCATCTTTGACTATCATAGCGACGCCAGAGATGCTGGCCACTGCAGTTGCAGCTCCCGATGCCTGTTCGCCATCAGTGCTATCACCAACTTCGTGGCTGACAGTGTTGGGCATTATTCGACAATTTTCCTTTTGAAATACAGTTCCACCTTAAATATAATAAAATTAATTGCAAATATACAGAGTGTTAAAAAATTTGGTGCCCACTGTAATAGGAGTGAAACAGGAGGAAAAACCCAAATATATCTCGTGAAGCAAACATGCTTCTAAAAGCCACGCATGAGCACTGTGCATGCGTAGCTAATACACGAGTGGAGCCGATAAAAGATGTTCCATCTAACGTTGTTACACCAAATGTTAGTTTGTGATGTATAATATGTTGTGATGTCATGCCCCTCGATACTGAGTCAGTAAACAGCGGGTAGCTGGCCGGAGTGGCCGTGCGGTTCTAGCACTTCAGTCTGGAACCGAGCGACTGCTACGGTCGCAGGTTCGAATCCTGCCTCGGGCATGGATGCGTGTGATGTCCTTAGGTTAGTTAGGTTTAATTAGTTTTAAGTTCTAGGCGACTTATGACCTGAGAAGTTGAGTCGCATAGTGCTCAGAGCCAAACAGTGGCTAGCCTTAATTCCGGCATGGCAGTGTCAGCAGAGGCGCTACATATTGGGCCAGCTGAGGGACACGCACTTTGTTTAGAGTGTGGCTGAAGGAGACGGTGGAAGGGCCCAGCGAATGCACCGCGAACGTTTCCCCGCACGCAGATGTCCACATTATATTTACCAGTACATCTGGCACCCGGTGGATCGTCTGGGGAAGACCTGAACTTTGACCTGAAAGATCTTCGTACCTCACCCCATTATAAATTTTTCTTTGGGACTAAGTGAAAGTCGCAGGTGGAATTGGTTGTAAGAATTCTTGCAGCAGCCATAGGAATACAGAACACACCACTCCCTACTACGTCAGTACCGGCTCTTCGCTGAGGCTAATGATGCTCAATTTGAACATTTATTGTAATGTAATAGTCATCACAACAATATAGAGATGAAAAACATTTAACACATTTTTATTACCAGTGTCGCACAAGAACCTCCTGCATATTCAGTACTAACACAATGTGCATTCCGTCACATGGTTGCTGTACGAAATATGTTTGTGTTGTGGTCTCTGTAACTATTTTTGTTAGTTTGGGCACTGAATTCTTTAACTGTATATAACAATCAAACTGCATAATAACTCCTCCTTCTATCAAGTAAACTTTGCTAGCCAAATACGCATGTGTCACTCACTGGCCGCCACGCTGCTCATACGCTGAAAATAACAGAGGAAATGTCATAAGACTAACAAAAATGGTTCAAATGGCTCTGAGCACTATGGGACTTAACGTCTATGGTCATCAGTCCCCTTTAACTTAGAACTACTTAAACCTAACTAACCTAAGGACAGCACACAACACCCAGTCATCACCAGGCAGAGAAAATCCCTGACCCCGCCGGGAATCGAACCCGGGAAGCCGGGCGCGGGAAGCGAGAACGCTACCGCACGACCACGAGCTGCGGAGTAAGACTAACAGAATGACATGTGTGAATAAGTAGATCGTGATAACCTGTCAGGGAATTATAGGGGATCAGGGATAGGAAGACGGCAGGTTCGCGAGTCTTCGATCTGCAACAGATCTACTGACAGGGACAGTGCAGATATTACCTGTCACTTCTCCTGACTCCTCTTCACTTTTGGCTTATGCTGTGGGTTTACGGCATACATGAGAACTCGTAACGATGATGACACTGTATATAGTACGGGACATTTCCGAAAGAACACATTCCTTTTTCTCAGTATGATCCGAAGGCCGGACATAGAATAGGTTCAGAAACGAGAAATAACGATCTCTGCCGTTTTCAGGCGATGGTAGAATTCATTGGCGACACAACCTGTACGAAGACCAGGGCTCTAGCCTGGCTCTTCTGCTTATGAAGCAGATACGTTACCCATCTACGCCACCATGGCACAGTGCTTGGACACAACTTCCCGTACTGTTCAGCCTCCCCCCTCCCCCCTCCAGTCCAAATTGCCATCTGGCACACACTACCAAACTAGCGCCTGCTATCCCTTTTTCCTCTGTTAGCTCGTCGCATCACACCGAGTCCTGCACGAGGCTGGGCAAAGAGTGCACTCCACTGAGTGATCATAGGATTATCCTAGCGGTCTAAGGCGCTGCAGTCATGGACTGTGCGGCTGGTCCCGGCGAAGGTTCGAGTCCTTAGGATAATTTAGGTTAAGTAGTGTGTAAGCTTAGGGACTGATGACCTTAGCAGATAAGTCCCATAAGATTTCACACACACATTTGAACATTTTTGAGTGATCATACAAGCCTTCATGGCGCTTGTGTATCCATATGGTTGGTGTCTATTCTTCCGCATATGTCGTCACATTCTTTTTAGGAGAATTAATTCCTTTCATTCTCCAGCACAATATGTGTTTCTGGTATTACAGGATAGAAACCGAGAAAGGGGCACTGCCACGCGTGTTAAGTTTTGTGTGTTCTTGTGTCTCCGAGTTATACAGTTTGTGGTGGAGCGCTTGCATATATGAATTGTCATTACGACGTTTGTGAATGCTGTCAACTTGAGACGGATGGCGGTCTTCTGTTTGCATTGAGCAGAATGCGACTGGCTGTACCAGGACTTCTCGTGCGGGTACCCAGGATCGTGCGTCCTGGCTAGCCCCGGGTACCCGGGCCTCTACCCGCCCAACAGGCGCTGCAAGTACCTCATCACCACCAGCTCCATACACACGCGCGTCCACATCAACTTCACCAACCTGCTGCTGCCGCACAAGTAAGTAAATGGCTAAATTTCTCTTCGGTTTCTAGCTCCATATCTCTGCCTATCTCTGTCTTTCACATCCATCCAACACACACACACACACACACACACACACACACACACACACATACTCACGCACACACACACACACACACACACACACACACACACACACACAAACATACGCACAAAGTCAGGTAAGATTGTCATTATGTAAAAATAATGCAATGTACATCGATCTATACTCGGCTAGCCACATTATGGTGCGTGATGGACAGCACTTTTGCCCATACCTTGCCTTTAACAAGTGGTACGTTGGATGAACGACTGTCGATAAAGCGCTGTATGAAGTTTAATTTCCCTGTATTTTCTTCGTAATCATTTCACAAAACGTATATGGGAGGAAATAATATGTAGCCCGGCTCTTCCTTGCACGCATGCTTCAAAAATGTTACAGTAGAATTTGCAGTCGATATATCGAAAGCATGCGTTCTAGGAAGAGTCCTGCTACATGTTATTTACCCCCATATACGTTTTGCGAAATAATCGCAAAAACAGGAAATTAAATATCATACAGCGCTCTATCGACAATCGTTCATCCAGCGTGCCTCTATTGCAACGTCTACATTTGAGTTTTTTGAGCATCTCCGTAATTTTCTCGTACAAAGTAAATAACCCCGTGACAAAGCGCTCCGCTCTTCGTTGGATCTTCTCTATCTGTTGTATTAATACTGCTCGGTAATAGTCCTAGACTGTTGACCAGTATTCAAAGATTCGGTTGAATAAGTGTTTCGTAATTCACTCCTTTCGTGGATGAATTATATTTCCTTAAGATTAAGTTTAAATCTCGTAATGGTAGTTAGCATATATCTTAGATCAGTGTAATCTAGTTTCCATACTTATCTCGTGCAGCAGCTTTGGGGTAAGCAGAGTTTCTAGTAACAGGTAATTGTACATACATCCACTTCAGCAGAGAAATTTTGCTGTCTCATAGCAGAGTCAGAAATTCTACAGATCAGTTTTTACTGTTTCTTTATTCTCCTAGATATATTTTGCATATATTCCAAACACAGTAGCGCCATTTCAGATCTTAAATCTATTTTTACACACTGCGATATGGCTAGGAACTGTGCTTGTTGTGTGCGGACACAAGGAGAATTGGCTGCTGTCCGCAAACATCTGGAAGCTGCGTTGGATACCGTCGACATGGTTCTGGCTAATGTACAAAGTTGCGGCGTCGTCGGGGCACTGGAGCGAGACCTGCGAGGCTTTTGGTGCCATTGGAATTCCCTGGTGACCCTGGTTCGCTGCATCTTCTGATTCGCAACGTTTGACCGGCCCGTCCAAACTACAGTGGGTGGCAGACGGGTGTCACTGGACTGAAGGCGGAAGAGGGAGCAGGTCGCGCGGCTGGCTCCCTTCGCCTTAGCAACAGCTTCGAGGTGCTACCCACTGTTGATGAAAACTCTGAGCCAGCACAGGATGCCTCTCCTGTTGAGCCGATTTTCCGGCCCAGTCAGGACAAGTGCAGTGGGTGGGTATGCCTGTCATTGGGAGCTCCAATGTTAGGCGGATGGTGGAGCCACTCAGGGAAATAGCAGGCAAGGCGGGAAAGAACGTCTGTGTGCACTCGGCATGTTTGCCGGGGTGGGGGTTCTCGTCCGTGATGTGGAAGAGGCCATGCCGGCAGCTGTCGACCGTAGTGGATGCAACCGGCTGATTATAGTGATGGCACATGTCCGCACGAGTGACGTCTGTCGCTTGGGTTCTGAGGACTTCTTCGGCTCCTTTCGACGGATGGCTAATTTGTTGGAGGCAACTAGAGTCGCACGCAGGGTGCAGGCTAAGATGACTATTTGCAGCATCGTTCCCAGGGTTGATCACGGACCTCTGGTTTGGTGCAGAATGGAAGGTCTAAACCAGAGGCTCAGACCACTCTGCGACGGTATCGGATGCGATTTTCTCGACGTCTGCTATCGGATACAGAATTCCCTGTAATAGGTCAGGCGAGCACTATAATCATGAAGTGGATACTAGGGAAGCGTAGTACGTGTGGCATGCACATGTTCCTTTTTTTAAGTTAGAGAAACCCTCCCTCGTCATCTTAGACTATTTGCCTGATAAATTAGTCACAATGTCCTCAGAGAACGTTCGTCGTCGCAGATCAGAGATAGAAAAGTTAATATGACGTTAGTAAACTGCAGGAGCATCCAAGGAAAGGTGCCAGAATTAGTATCGTTTTTTGAAGGTTGTAAAGCACAGATAAGAACAGAAATTTGGCTGAAATTGTACGTTAAAGACTACGAGACCCTGAGTTCAGATTAGAATATGTATTGTAAGGAATGGTTAGTCACCAGTGGTGGCGGCATGTTCATTGCAGTAAAAATACAACAAAATCTAGCGAGGTTATCACGGATTCCGATTGCGAATTAGTCTGGGTGAAGTTAGACATCAAGGATCTGTCAAAAATGGTAATCGGATGCTTTTAGAGACCGCCTGGATCAGGGGCTCTAATGGTAGATCGCTTCAGACAGAACTTGCAGAAATTTTCCTGATCATGCTGTTGTAATAGGGGCTGACTTCAACTTGCCAGTATAGATTGGGTGTGTCATGGCACCTAAACTGGTGCAAAGGACAGGGATTCGTGTGACTTTGTTGTGTATGTCTTCTCCGAAAATTACTTTCAGCAGATAGTCAGATAACAAAACCGTGAAGATAACGTCTTAGAACTATTGGCAACAAACAGACCTGAACATTTCGAATCAGTTAACGCAGAGGAAGGTATCAGTGATCATAAGGCTGTGACAGCATATATGGCAACCGGTTTGAGGAAGAATTTTAAATATTCAGGAAGATATTTTTGCTTAGCAAGAGTGACGGAGCATGGGTGTATGTGTTTGTCCTTAGGATAATTTAGGTTAAGTAGTGTGTAAGCTTAGGGACTAACGACCTTAGCAGTTATATCCCATAAGATTTCACACACATATGAACATATATGAAGAGTGACGGGATACAACTTTCAGAGTGTCTGAGCAGTTAGCATAAAATATTCGGTGATGAAGAAGAATATGTGGAGAACAAATGGAAAAAATTCAAAGGAATCGTGCAATATGCCCTAGGCAAATAGTTCCGAGTAACGTCTTAAGGGATGGGAAAGACCCACCGTGGCATAACAGCCGTGTTAGAAAACTGCTAGCCGGGCATGGTAGCCGCGCAGTCTAGGGCGTCTTGCCACGGTTGTGTGGCTCACCCCCGTCGGAGGTTCGCGTCCTCCCTCGGGCATGGGTGTGTGTGTTGTCCTTAGCGTAAGTTAGTTTAAGTAGTTTGTAAGCCTAATGACCTATTACCTCAGCATTTTGGTCACACAGAACTTACCACAGATTTATAGAAATCTGCTACGTAAACAAAGAAAACTTCACCTCCGATTCAAGAGAACTGAAAACCTACCTGACAAACAAAAGCTGAACGAAGGGAAGACGAGCGTGAGGAGAGCAATGAGAGAAGCTTTCAATGAGTTTGAAAGTAAAACATTGTCAACCGATCTGAGTAAAAACCCTAAGAGGCTTTGGCCGTATATAAAATCAGTAAGTAGGTCAAAATCATTTGTTCATTCACTCCGTGACCATACTGGCACCGTAACGAAGATGACAGGGAGAAGGCCAAAATACTGAATTCGATCTTAAAAAATTTTGTCACCTCGGAAGATCGTAACACAGTCCCTCCTTCCAATGGTCGTACGAACGTCAATATGGGCGATACTGAAATAACCACTCGCGGAATAAAAACAATAAAAAAAAACCTACAGTCGCTTGGTAGAAGGCGTCAGGGCCAGATGTGATACCTATAATATTCTACGAAGGTTATGCGGAAGAACTTACTCCCCTTCTAGCAGTAATTTGTCGTACATCGGTTCAACAACGAAAGATACGTAGCGACTGGAACAATGTGCAGATCATTCCCGTTTTTAAGAAGGGCCGTAAGACACATGAACGCATTTATAGACCTAATTAAGCACATCACTCCGTTTCAGGTCGCAAGTGGTCCATCGGGACTATCCGACCGCCGTGTCATCCTCAGCTGAGGATGCGGATAGGAAGGGTCGTGTGGTCAGCACACCGCTCTCCTGGTCGTTATGATGGTTTTCTTTGACTGGGGGCGCCAGTACTTGGCCGAGTAGCTCCGCAATTGGCTTCACGAGGCTGAGTGCACCCATAAAAATGGCAAAAGCCCATGGCGGCACGTATGGTCACCTATCCAAGTGCATGCTACGCCCGACAGCGCTTAACTTCGGTGATCTGACAGAACCGGAGTATCTATTGCGGCAAGGCCGTTGCCATACACCTATATCGTTGACGTCAATTTGTTGTAGAATTATGCAACATGTTTTATGCTCGAGAATTATGACGTTAAAGGAGAAGGAAAAGTCCACATGGATTCCGCAAACAGAGATCTTTCGAAATTCGGCTCGCCCTGTTTCTGCATCAGAGCCACAGTGCCGAAGACACTGGCGCTCAGGTTAATGCCATATTCCTTCATTTCAGGTAGGTATTTGACACCGTCCCGCACTGCCGTTTAGTGAAAAAAATGCGAGCCTACCGAGTATCGGAGCAGATTTGCGACTGAAATCATGACTTCCATGCAGCAGAACTTAATACGTCGCTCTTAATGGAACAAAATCGACAGATGTTAAGATAATTTCCAGTATACCACAAGAAAGTGTGTCATGACCGTTACTGTTTACAATATGTGTAAAAGATCTAGTAGAAAGCGTCGGATGCTCCACAAAGCTGTTCGCAGTCGACGCGGTTCTCCATAACAAAGTAGCAACGCCAGAAGATAGTAATTATTTGTAGAACGACCTCCAGAGAATTGATTAATGGTGCAGGCTCTGGCAGTTGACCATGAACGTAAATAAATATAACGTACTGAGCATACATAGGAAAAGAAGTCCACTATTGTATAGCTACACTATTGACGACAAAGCGCTGGAAACAGTATCTGCCGTAAAATATCTAGGAGTAGCCATACGAAGCGATCTTAAGTGGAATGACCATATTAAAATAATGGTTTGAGAAACAGATGGGAGACTCAGATTCATAGGAAGAATTTTAAGGAAACGTAACTCACCCACTAGTCCTACCCATTCTTGAGTGTTGTTCATCTATCTGTGATCACTACCAGATAGAACAGATAGAAGAGAAAGAGAAGATCCAACGAAGAGCGGCACATTTCGTCACGGGATCGTTTAGGCAGCACAAGAGCGTTACGGAAATACTCTACTAACTGCATTGGCCGACGTTATAAGAGAGGCGTTGTGCTTCACGGAGAGATTCACTATTGAACCTTTCCGGGAAGAGTCCGACAGCGTATTACTTCCCCCTACATACGCCTCGCGTAATGACCGTGAGGACAAAATTTGACAAATTAGTGCCAATACAGAGGCTTACCTAAATTCTTCCTTCTTTCGCGCTATTCGAGAATGGAACAGGATTGGAAGGCTTAGTTAGTGGTACAAGAAGAATCTCCGCCGCACGCTATTAGGTGGCTTGCGGAGTATGATGTAGATGTAGAAGATACTCTCAAATAAATATCACTCAAGCATTTGGTTTACCTATTCTTAATTTTATTTGATCGTTCCACTTCAGGTCGCTCCGGATGATTTCTCCTGGGTATTTTCCTTGTTGACACTGCTTCCCACTGATTTGTCCACACTAGTGTTAACGTACTGAAGTAAATTTCTTTGCCTGTTTAAGCGAAATACGTTACGTCTGTTTACAATCAAGGCCATCTTACAGGCCTTTATGAATTTGGCCATGGTCTTCTGGTGATGATTTTTTTTTTTTTTATTTTGTAGGCAACAGCAACGTCAGCGAATTTGGATTGAGGTGAGAGACGCGCTAGGGCAATCCGTGCGGTTATGCAAAGCTACTATGTCAGGGTGGTGCAATGGTTAGGGTATCTACCTTTTGAGCAGGAGACCCGGTGTCGAATACCGGGCATGGTACAAATTCTCATTCATCGCTCCAATCTGCATATATACATGATAGTAAATGTGTCACACCTGGAAACACTCTGTAGTACAATGGTTCAATTTCATAAATTTATCTTTCTCACAGTTTTACCCCTATGTGTTTCCATATTTGTGTCTATTGTGGTTAATTCTTGTTGACATAGCCGGCCGGTATCGCCGAGTGGTTCTAGGCACTTCCGTCAGGAACCGTGCGACCGCTACGGTCGCAGGTTCGAATCCTGCATCGGGCATGAATGTGTGTGATGTCCTTAATTAGTTACTTTTAAGTAGTTCTACGTTCTATGGTTCAAATGGCTCTGAGCACTATGCGACTTAACTTCTGAGGTCATCAGTCCCCTAGAACTTAGAACTAATTAAACCTAACTAACCTAAGGACATCACACACATCCATGCCCGAGGCAGGATTCGAACCTGCGACCGTAGCGGTCGCTCGGTTCCAGACTGTAGCGCCTAGAACTCACGGCCACTTCAGCCGGCTACGTTCTATGGGACTGATGACCTCAGTGTTAGGTCCCATAGCGCTCAGAGCCATTTTAACCGTTTGAACCATCTTATTGACATACATACGTATTGGAGCCGCATCCCTAGAAATGCCTTTTCTGTTACTTAGTACGAGCTCATACTCCTCCCCTCCATATATGATGGAGAATATTCACTTAAGAAATTGATTACATGCTGAAAGTAACAACGGGCACATCTGAGTCCACGTGAGACCGTTTCAGATGTCTTAGTGCTGACATCGAGGTTAGATTAGATTAGATTAATACTAGTTCCATGGATCATGAATACGATATTTCGTAATGATGTGGAACGAGTCGAATTTTCCAATACATGACATACTTAGGTTAATTTAACAACATACTTAAGTTAATATAACAACATATTTTATTGTGTTTTTTTATTTTCTTTATTTTTATTTTTATTTTTTTAATTTTTTTAATATTTTTTTTAAATTTATATCTAAAAATTCCTCTATGGAGTAGAAGGAGTTGTCATTCAGAAATTCTTTTAATTTCTTCTTAAATACTTGTTGGTTATCTGTCAGACTTTTGATACTATTTGGTAAGTGACCAAAGACTTTAGTGCCAGTATAATTCACCCCTTTCTGTGCCAAAGTTAGATTTAATCTTGAGTAGTGAAGATCATCCTTTCTCCTAGTATTGTAGTTATGCAAACTGCTATCACTTTTGAATTGGGTTTGGTTGTTAATAACAAATTTCATAAGAGAGTATATATACTGAGAAGGTACTGTGAATATCCCTAGATCCTTAAATAAATGTCTGCAGGATGATCTTGGGTGGACTCCAGCTATTATTCTGATTACACGCTTTTGTGCAATAAATACTTTATTCCTCAGTGATGAATTACCCCAAAATATGATGCCATATGGAAGCAATGAGTGAAAATAGGCGTAGTAAGCTAATTTACTATGATGTTTATCACCAAAATTTGCAATGACCCTTATTGCATAAGTAGCTGAACTCAAACGTTTCAGCAGATCATCAATGTGTTTCTTCCAATTTGTGTGTAAGCCGTAACAGCAGCTGTCACTTTAATTCCAAGGGCGAGGATCAGAAATTAATTTTTGATTAGCTATACATAGCCTATTCAGGCGCAGTTGACGTTTTCACACACTTCCACATTCTTTTAATTTTTTTACAGCTGCCCTTTGTGAAACAGTCCGCAAAGATTTCGCACAAGCGTCTTTTATGAGTTTGAAACAGGGCAATTTCGACTATAACCGAGTGGATTTATTTATGAGTAGAGTCTCAAATTTACATCATCGTCAGAAAACAGACGAAGAATATACGGGCAGTCTGAAAGTGATGATTTCTATCGGTCGTTTTTGCATACCAAAAAGTGTCACAGAAAGTAGGTTTGCAGTTTTAAAAAAATGCAACTATGTAATAACTAGACGACTATGCATTTAACTGCATTAGTGAATATATCAGTGATGTGTTCGCGCAGGAGAAAATGGAGTGTAATTTTTAGGACAATGGATACAAGTGACGATGTAATCCAGCACGTGGCCATCTGAATAATAAGAAAAGCGGCCTGTAATTATTAACGTACTCGGCTGCAATAGCAACAGATTAAACAAGTAATGGTGTTTGATCTAGAGTTATCCTTTCTGATCGTATATCAGCTGCAGTTGTAGTGAAATTTACTGCCCCGAGAATAGATGAAACGCGTGCTAAGTGTATGAGAAAATAGCTAGATCTTCTAATACTCCTCCGTGGACGATCTAATTTGACCAGACTCCACAGAAAGGTTTGCGACTTTATTAAGGACGTTGTCACACGGTCTGGTCTTAAAAAACTATTCGCCGTTACTTCTCCTTCTCCTGGTGCCCAGAAAAGTTCGCACCCAAAATGAGATTCTAGAATCCGGAAAACCTCTGATTCCGACGTCATCCAATTCAGCAAGTGCTCATTAAATCTTTTGGCTAAGGAAACGAGTAAGTTTAGATACCGTAATTTAACAGTGAAAATGTTTGTAATTCTAAATGTAGATATTTTTAAAGAACTGTAAGTAATGGGCAAATACTGATTGAGGAGAGGTAGAGTATCACAGTAGCTGTGTCACTGAAATCTAACCTGACGTTCTGGAAAATGGTTTCGCAACACCTAAAGAGAGAACATAAACGAAATAGTTGTACGGTAACAGGAGATGGTTTGTCTTCACTATCTGCTTTAACTGAAAAGTAGAGTCATCCCAGGAAACCTTAAATGTCTCTTGCACCTGTAACTGGTACCAACGAAACTGAACCTATGGATATAAAATCATTAGAAAATTCTTATTCGGGAATGTCATAGTTACAAATGAAAGTCGCTAAAGAAGTTTTGTCATTAGTGGAAACAAAATTGTAAAGGAAAAGAAATGGGAGTATGATATAATTGGTAAAACTTTGACGGAAATCAGATAGAGAGAAAAACTTTAAACATTGTGTTCTGCCTTACGGCAGAGCTTGTCATAGCGGAAATCTCGTCAGAGAGGTACACCGCATGAGCGTCTGAGGAAGTGATTCCAGTGGTGGTTTCCCGTTGCCTTCCACTGGTGGTGATGAAATGATAATGAGGACAACGCAAAATGCAGTCCCAGGGCGGAGAAAATCTCCCAACTTGCCGGTAATCGAACCCGGGCCCCTTGGCGTGACAGACCGCCGCGCTGACCACTCAGCTGTTGGGTCGGTCAGAAAGAGAGAAAACAGTGATACAATAAGTCGTCAATATCCAGCGGTCGTTCATAAGGAGCCAAAATGAAAGATAGCCTTTTTAGGGAAGATAACGCCAGTAGTATTATTACGTTCTCCCTTGGCGAAAGAGTCCGCATGTCAACAATCGTGTCTCCGTACTAGTATTCATGTTTTAGAAACTGTAAACAAATGAAGTTATTCTCAAGTTAATACGACAATAATTGTTTTACGTTACGTATAAGTAGCAGAACTGCATGATTTCTTAATGAAATTAGCACAAGCTCTGGCAAGGAAACGATTAAAGTGAACACGGTTTGTTTTACGCCTTTTTGTTTTAGCATCGTGTTAATTCTTACTTATTTTTAGAGACATGATGAAAAGGTGCATGTTGTTGTTGTGGTCTTCAGTCCAGAGACTGGTTGGATGCAGCTCTCCATGCTACTCTATCCTGTGCAAGCTTCTTCATCTCCCATTACCTTCTGCAACCTACGTCCTTCTGAATCTGTTTAGTGTATTCATCTCTTGGTCTCCCTCTACGATTTTTACTCTCCACGGTTCCCTCCAATACTAAATTGGTGATCCCTTGATGCCTCAGAAGATGCCCCAACAACCGTTTCCTTCTTCTAGTCAAGTTGTGCCACAAATTTCCCTTCTCTCCAATTCTATTCAATACCTCCTCATTAGTTATGTGATCCACTCATCAAATCTTCCAGCATTCATCTGCAGCACCTTATTTCGAAAGCATCTCTTCTCTTCTGGTCTAAGTTATTTATCATCCACGTTTAGCTTGCATACATGACTACAATCCATACAAATACTTTCAGAAACGACTTACTGACACTTAAATATATACTCGATGTTAACAAATTTCTCTTCTTTAGAAACGCTTTCCTTGCCATTGCTGGTCTACATTTTATATCCTCACTACTTCGACCATCATTACTTATTTTGCTCACCAGATAGCAAAACTCATTTACCACTTTATGCGTCTCATTTCCTAATGTAATTCAAGCAGAATCACCCGATTTAATTCCACTACATTCCATTATCCTCGTTTTGATTTGTTGATGTTCATCATATATCCTCCTTTCAAGACAATGTCCAGTCCGATCAGCTGCTCTTCCTGGTCCTTATGTTGTCTCTTGACAGATTTACAATGTCATCGGTGAACCTCAAAATTTTTATTTCTTCTCCATGGATATTAATTCCTACTCCGAATTTTTCTTTTGTTTCCTTTACTGCTTGCTCAATATACAGATTGAATAACATCGGGGACAGGCTACAACCCTGTCGCACTCCCTTCCCAACCACTGCTTCCCTTTCATGTCCCTCGACTCCTATAACTGCCATCTGGTTTCTGTACAAATTTTAAATAGCCTTTCGCTCCTTGTATTTTACCCCTGCCACCTTCAGAATTTGATTGAGAGTATTCCAGTCAACATTGTTAAAAGGTTTCTCTAAGTCTACAAATGCTAGAAACGTAGGTTTGCCTTTCCTTAATCTATTTTCTAAGACAAGTAGTAGGGTTAGTATTGCCTCATATATTCCAACATTTCTACGTAATCCAAACTGATCTTCCCCGAGGTCGGTTTCTACCAGTTTTTCCATTCGTCTGTAAAGAATTCGTGTTAGTATTTTGCAGCCGTGGCTTATTAAACTGATAGTTCTGTAATTTTCACATCTGTCAACACCTGCTTTCTTTGGGATGGAATTATTATATTCTTATTGAAGTCTGAGAGTATTTCGCCTGTCTCATACATCTTTCTCACTAGATGGTAGAGTTTTGCTAGGCCTGGCTCTCCCAAGGCTGTCAGTAGTTCTAATGGAATGTTGTCTGCTCCCGGGGCCTTGTTTCGACTTAGGTCTTTCAGTGCTCTGTCAAACTCTTCACACAGTATCATATCTCCTATTTCATCGTCATAAATATTCTCTTCCATTTCAATAATATTGTCCTCAAGAACATCGCCCTAGTGTAGACCCTCTATATACTCCTTTCACCTTTCTGCTTTCCCTTCTTATTTCCATCTGAGCTCTTGATATTCATGCAATTGGTTAACTTTTCTCCAAAGGTCTCTTTAATTTTCCTGTAGGTAATATCTATCTTACCCCTAGTGAGATAAGCTTCTACATCCTTATATATGTCCTCTAGCCATCCCTGCTTAGCCACTTTGCACTTCCTATCGATCTCATTTTTGAGACGTTTGTATTCCTTTTTGCCTGCTTCATTTACTGCATGTTTATATTTTCTCCTTTCATCAATTAAATTCAATATCTCTTCTGTTACCCGAGGATTTCTATTAGCCCTCGCCTTTTTACCTACTTGACCCTCTGCTACCTTCACTATTTCATCTCTCAAAGGTACCCATTCTTCTTGTACTGTTTTTCTTTCCCCCATTCTTGTCGATCGTTCCCTAATGCTCTCCCTGAAGCTCTCTACAACCTCTGGTTCTTTCAGTTTATCAAGGTCCCATCTCCTCAAATTCCCACCTTTTTGCAGTTTCTTCAGTTTTAATCTACAGTTCAGAACTAATAGTTTGTGGTCAGAGTGCACATCTGCTCCTGGAAATGTCTTACAATTTAAAACCTGGTTCCTGAATCTCTGTCTTACCATTATGTAATCTATCAGAGAACTTCCAGCATCACCAGGCTTCTCCCATGTATACAACTTTCTTTTATGATTCTTGAACCAAGTGTGAGCTTTGATTAAGTTATGCTCTGTGCAAAATTCTACTAGGCAACTTCCTCTTTCGTTCCTTACTTCTCTTCCATATTCACCTGCTAAGTTTCCTCCTCTTCCTTTTCGTACTATCAAGTTTTAGTCACCCATGACTATTAAATTTTCGCCTCCCTTCACTATCTGAATAATTTCTTTTGTCTCATAATATATTTCATCAATCTCTTCGTCATCTGCGGCGCTAGTTGGCATATAAACTTGTACTACTGTGGTAGGTGTGGGCTTCGTATCTATCTTGGCCACGATAATGCGTTCACTATGCTGTTTGTAGTAGCTTAGCCTTATTTCTATTTTCCTATTCTTTATTAAACCTACTCCTACATTCCCCCTATTTATTTTGTGTTTATAACCCTGTATTCACCTGACTAGAGGTCTCGTTCCTCCTACCACCGAACTTCACTAATTCCCACTATATCTAACTTTAACCTATTCATTTCTCTTTTTAAATTTTCTAACCTCCCTGCCCGATTAATGGAGCTGACAGTCCACGTTCTGATCCGTAGAACACCAGTTTTCTTTCTCCTGATAACGACGTCCTCTTGAGTAGTCTCCACCCGGAGATCCGAATGAGGACAATTTTACCTCCGGAATGTTTTACTCAAGAGGAGACCATCATCATTTAACAATACAGTAAAGTTGCATGCCCTTGGGAAAAATTACGGCTGTAGTTTCCCCTTGCTTTCAGCCGTTCTCAGTTCCAGCAAAGTAAGACCGTTTTGGTTAGTGTTACAAGGCTAGATCAGTCAATCATCTAGACTGTTGCCCCTGCAACTACTGAAAATTCTGCTGCCCGTCTTCAGGTACCACACGTTTCTCTGGCCTCTCAACAGATACCACTCCGTTGTGGTTACACCTACGGTACGGCTGTCTGTATCGCTGAGGCACGCAAGCCTCCCCACCAACGGCAAGGTCCATGGTTTATGGTTTCTTGTTGTTTCCCTAATAAATGGGGCCTCACATAAATATCTGTTTCTAAAGACTGTACACTTCATTACGTCGGCAACATTTCTGACAGTGTACAGAAAAAATGTCTAGTGCCTCACATCAAACTGACAGTTGTACTGGCTCTTTGTCGTATGCTTTCCTCTAGCGTCCCTTCCCTACCCGTCTCTCTCCGGTTTCCACTCCACCCCCCTCCCCCCTTCTCTTTCTCTCTCTGGCGTTCTTTCTTTATGTCTCACTACTCACTATCAGATTGTATGTATGTATGTGTGTGTGTGTGCGTGTGTGTATATATGTGTGCGTGTATTCCAACGGTCGTTTGCTGGTGTAGGAGATATACACAACGAAAGAAAGAAGAGGGAGAGCTAGCCATTTTACCAGTCACATTGTATTTGCCCGCAGTCACTGCGGCACGGACTACATCGCGGTGTACCAGGGTTCGACTCCGGCAAGCCCGCTGCTGACGACGCTCTGCTCCAACAGGAAAGCCGTCCTGCAGTACCCGGGACCCAACCTGCTGCTAGAATTCAGGTGAGCCTTACATCTACAGTGTAAGGTGGTGTTTCAGACAAAAGGAACGCTGTATGTGTGATTAGAACTTTCAAAAGAGATATCTGTATGAAAATCACGTACAAAAACGTGACGTATGGAAAACTCCACAACAAAGCGCGTATTGTGATCCACTTGTAACACAACCTATCAAATGTACCGGTACTGTTAGCTAAAATAAGGACAGCAACCTATCTATAAGGATGATCCACTTAAAAAGGGAGACGTCGCAATTACAGGGCTGCCCGTAATTATTACTGTTAATTGAGGTTCATTGTACTCGGTCTGGACGTTGAGTTTTAATGTTTTCGAATATATTATTCTTACACACGGATGTGAGGCAGTAGCCGCTCAGTCTCACAAAACTCATGTCGGTTTATTTCGTCATAGAACATACATGAGATACTGATCGTCACACTCCGCTCTTATTGCGCATATACATGGTGACCGACTTAAGAATCACCAGAAGCATTTTCACTTACGTTTCGGCAGATATTTGCAGTATCGTATTTGCAATGTGTAGCTGGAGCCAGCCTAAACAAGTACTGCTCATCACGTCCTTCATGCGATGCCCAGCGTCGAAGGTAAACGTCGGTTTGTTTACCCGTTACAAATAAAATGATTTTTAAAGCAGAATTTTACGTTTCCATTCGATAGAGTGAGCACAAATTAGTGTAATGCCATATTTGTTTTAGTGATGCATATAATCAAGCTCAGTAAATCACGTTTTCCGTGCTGACTGATACCGCCATGCAGCAGCGCTGCTCGGTCGCTAATGGTGTACTGGTCATTCTTCCTGTTGTAATGTCCCTGTTTATATGTATCGCTAAAATGAATTTCGCACTACACTAATCTGTGACAACTCTATCAAATGGGCACGTAAAATTATTGTTTAAATATCGTTTTGTCTACAGTCGGAAACAAATCGAAGCTTTTATCAACAATGCTCGACACCTGAAAGTCGTGATGAGGTGTATTTGTTTAGACTGACTCCAGCTACACGTTGGAAATACGATATTGTAGACACCTACGAAAAAAGTAGAGAAAATACAGCTCTCGTCTCTGTGGAGGGATACCCAGTATATACAACACTTCAGTCCAAGATTCACTGCAGTCACTGGACACCGAGAGAGGTGGAGCAGTGGTTAGCACACTGGATTCACATCCGGGGGAATGATGGTTCAAACCCTCGTCCAGCCATCCTGATTTGGTTTTTCCGTGTTTTCCTTAAATCTCTTCAGGCAAATACCGGCATGGTTCCTTTGAAAAAGGCACTGCCGACTTCCTTGCCCATCCTTCCCAAATCCGATGGGACTTATGATCCCTCTGTTGGGTCAACTCGCCCAAATTAACATACCAACCAAGTGCAATCAGCATGACGGAACTGTAGTGGAGTTTGGCGACGACAGACGATTTGCAAGTGTGTGTTTGCAGCTCAGGGCCCGCGGTGCCGCCCTACAACTACAACGGCTTCCTGGCGACGCTCGAGTTCTCCAAGGAGGTCGTCACGACGGAAGCGCCGTCTGCAGACGTGCACCGGACCACCGACGCCGCCGTCCTCAGTGAGTACCCGCAACCGACGCTGGCCTGTATACCTTGCACTCTTGTGTCATATCCAGTTCGAGGCTACTGCCGAGGCAGCGGCTTGCCCCCTGATAAAGACCAAAGCTCACACACTGTTGCGTAGTAGTTAATGGAACATACAGCAGCGTACACTAAGAAAATTTCGTTCCACCTCCAGTATTTTATAGATGTGCTCTCGCTTCCGTCGGCCGTCGTAATTTAATTTATTATTTATGGGTAATGTTGATTGTTGCCGACTTACGTGGTGGGATTCAGTTTTGATTTACAATTAAATGCTTTTGTGAAGTTCTCCTTTTTAACAATATTAATCTTAAATTATTTGTTACGTTAATGAATATTAGACTCGCTGAATCTTAAAATATGAGCATATAAGTTCAACAATGGAATAAACTTTTCATATTAATTTCCTCGGCTAGTCAGTTCACTTTAAAGCAAAAAGTCTTTAGTTATCAATTATGTACAATTGCGGCCCACTCACGCGTGCGAGTATTTTTCCTTACCTCCGTTAACCATTGCATTGTAGTCGGAGTCCTGGCTCTGGCTCTCGGCTGAAAATAAGAATCTTAAAGCTACGTATTTTCTGCAGCGTCGGGCGGCTGTGGAGAAAAATGTATATTATGTTAATAGCGGCCGAGTTTTCCGCTTCCGCAAATTTTTTATAAGTTAATACCGCCACGTAATGGCCTCGTTGGCTGCATCGGCCGTTGCGATTGTTGCACTGTAAATTACTCGAATGCAGGTTAATTCAAGGAAGGCGGACATGAAATCGGTATCACCTCTTACAAATTAAAAGTGAACAATAATATTAAATCAATATATTATCTGCTTAATTAGTACAAATTTGCTTACATTTGCCAGCACTCGCAAGTTGTCCCTCTACACGCAACCAAGACAAGAGAAGAAGTGAAGACGACTAAAAAATTAACAAAAGAGCGTATCTTGTCGTCTCTTTAGATCATTTTGTTATACTTCTTTTCCCTCGAAACTTACACAGAGAAATTATTATAATACGGATACATGAGAAAAATGTATATTATTCAATTTTTAAATGTCTCTTCGTTATAAATACTGCTTTTTGAGTCTTTTCTTATTATTTCGCTGGGCACGCTATAGTGCCCACACAGCATTATAGCGTAGAACCTTGTTTGACTAAACTGACTTTGACACTATGTTTCCTTTCATCGTCAAGCAATTTTTTCTATACAAAACAGTTAGGTTTTCGTGCCCACTTGTTGACGTATTACTCGTGACCGTTGACCTTCGTCTCGGGATCTTCGACTGAAGTCAGAATAATAATTTTTGTGAGTTTGTTGCAGCACCAACGGCTGGCCAGTATTCACACTCCATTGCTGATGGAGGACTGTAATCTAGACCGCGGCCAGACATTATGTGTACGAAGGGACTTTAGGAACTAAGTTACACATGCAGTAACACACTAAGACCACTCAGCAACAAAAGTGGATGATTATCACAAGACAGTTCATGTTCAGGGTTTCCTGCAGGTACAATTCTGCGCCGTTACGGATAGAGGGTCCACCCCAGGAAACAAAGAATTATTTACTTGTCGTTCTTTAAGTTAGTAAATGCAGTTAAACCTTAAGTGTAGATTATTTTATTTGTGAATCAATTTTCTATCAACAATAGTTTGATACATTAGAGATTTATGTGCGCATCTTTATCGCAGGGTGCTACTAAAATTTTAATTTCTAGTTTGATCTTACTTTTTAGCATTTGAATATTTTTAGGCAACGATATAATTACTTTTTGCACGATTTTCTTCACAGTCTATTTGCTCTGTGTCATAGTTAGTACACCGCAGTGAAACTTAGATTACATACTCGTCATTTTCTGGATAACCACTCCGATTCTATAGAAGTGCGCAGGGACACATACGTGAAATGCGCAGGGAGACGTGTGTCCCTACTAATCGAATTATTGATGTCAGATGTTTCCTGAAACATTATTTTCCCAGCACCACTGTTGTGTTGTTATGCTACGTTGCAAATAAGACGTACATAAAAACCCTCTTTGCTTCTCCGATGTATGTCATTCCTGTTGTTGGAACGTACAGGAAGTAAGAATATCAAATTTGCGCAAGTAACGGTTTTCCAACATGCTATATTTTGCAGCCCCGACTCTTACTTCGTTGTGCCAAAACCCGAGTTACACTTTAACCAAATTAGCTGTATTATTTTATTTTAGTCCTGTTCTTCCATTATCAGCTATACCTTTTTATAAATACATCTGCTAGCAGATTGCCACTACAATTGGTATAACGGCTCCAAAGTTCTTCTGCAGAAGACGAGGTGCAATGTATGAAAAGACTTGGAAGAAACGGACTATCGAATTTTACGTCAACAATATAAGAAACTTCAAAATTTTCCTGTTTTTAAATAAATGAACTCCTAAGAAACGCTTTGTAATTCTAGTTCTGAGGTTGTGGGTGCCATGGATTGATATTTGGCAAATTTTTCAGAACCGTACTGTGGGGTTGGTATCTTGTCTCTCGGAAATAGTAGGACAAATTGCGTGTACCGAAATGGGGGCCAAGTGCACTTTTCACTTTGGTGAAACACAGTCTTTCATTTCCAAGTCCACAAATGTTATTGATATATTTATTTGCAAGTGCATTCGACACCCTTTCGAGCTGGTTTCTCTCCGTTCACTTCAGCTGGTTTTAGACCAAATGATACAAATTTTTGTGAGGAATTGGTCAAAACGCACTGCATTTGCAAAGTTGCCAATGTAAACACATCAAAATTTCTCTTTTATCTTTCCTCAATTACATTTCGCTTAGACACCAACATAGTTTAGTTTCTTAAACGACGCCATGTTGGGATTAAGCTTTGTCTATTTTATTGCGCCATCAGAATTTCGCATTCTGTAATATTTTCAAGCACCTAAAAGGACGTAATATAACTGTGGTGGTTCTAATTTTTTAATGGCACGGATGATTCGGTTTTACTCATTTTTCTTTCAGTTGCCGAGCGCTCAGTTCCACTAATCTGACTCCGGTGAACGGTCCATGAAAAGGGGACCAACACAAAAATCCCCCGTTACGTGTAACGGGTAAGTAGTTAGGGCCTATAGTCTTCTTGGCTCCCTAAATTAGCATCTGACTGCCTAAACACACGTAATTCTTACAATAGTAAAATTTCCGCCGCTCCAGGTGAATAATAATTTCGAGGAATAAACAGCGCAATCAAGGAATCATTCTCTCTGCACGTAACTGATCTCAGGCTATAAATAAAATGTAAAATCACCTCTAATGAAAGAAATGGAAGGATACGTCACCACACTGTCACTGAAATACTTACATCACATGAAGGAAAACAATTAACTTCTGAATAAGGAGTCTTGAATATATTCTGAAACGATATGCTACAATCACAGCGCTTCGTAATATATGACTAACTTTCCTTAAGACGATCAATTACGTTTAAATTCAATTAGTTATTCTGGTACGGCACAGCTAAAGTAGTGGATACAGTCGACATCAGCTAAAGAAGGAAACCCTTTATGTACACTAGTCCGTGAAATCATCGCGCTTAATCCGAGCCGGTTGCAGCACAGAGTGTTCGGTAAAGGGGACGGAATTTCAAAATTCGTGACCAATCGATTTGAACTCTCTGATGCGTCACAAAACGGCAACATTTCGTCTTTTAAATGACATAATTGTTTTATTCCCGTCATAATCTCAATGCAATTTAAGAGGAGGCTTTCTCCAGACGCGTTTTGCTTTTATTTGCAAATTTAAATTTATGGGTTTCCTCACCTTAAGTTCAGTGCCATTTAAAGGAAGTTTTTCACCATGAGCATATTGAATAATTTACCACCTGTGGTCACTGGTATCTCTTCCTCTGGGTTACGCCATTTAAAGTCCTCTGTCTTTCCCTTCGTTGTCAGCGGTGGCTGGAGTCGGAAAGTATCATGTTTGTCCAAGTGCTGAGTGTAGAACATGTGCAACTACAGTTCAAATTCTATGGAAACAACTTCTATGAAATTTACAAAAGTTAAGTACACTGCAAGAATTCGCAATTACCACGACAGAAATAGCGAGTTTCTTACAAACCGAGAAATCAGAAATGGAAAATGTGCAACAGTATTTATTTTGTCTTCCATCTCCGCTAACAACGCAGAAAAAAGCACAGGAGTTCAAAACATGTAAACAAGAGGAAGAGACACCAGTGAACAAAGGAGATGCTTTGTAAATAAAAGTGAAATGATTTTGATGGAAAACGTCTTTTCAGTTTCAGTAAGTATAAGACGGGGAAACACAATAATAATTGGAAATGATGAAGTGATTGTTTTCATAGTACTTATAGCCTCGCCATTAAAACGTCCCACTAGATCAGGATGAATAAGTCCGTTGTTATGAGAGAGTTACAACAGGTCTAGATAATAAATTTCGTGGAATTCACTGTATTCCGGTCAATAACTTCAAAGGTTATCATGCATTGATTTACGGCTTATAAATAAAAATTCCATTGCTCTCGCTCGAATAGTTAGGAAGAGGGAATAAATTATTTTTCTTAATTTTCACATTGTGGAAGATAAGAGAAATAATGAGTAGACTTCACCTGTTCTAATTATAGTTGTAATTTATAGTTTTATCACGTGTAATTTGGATAAAACAATGTTTATATGTTTATTTAATGCCTTCTTCATTACTGTAACCACTTTTACACTACGGCTGGACAGGAATCACGTATTTGTTACGGATCAGTGACATATATTACAGTTCTCACAAAAAGACCTTTACGGGAACAGGCTGCAATTTTAGTGATAGATAGGTCAAAAGTAGCAAGTAGATGTATCATTTAAGTATTATAATATTCAACAGTGTGCCCTCTGTTGACCGACGCTCGCACTTCGTTCTAAGAACTTTGTGTCTCACGCTATGAATATGTAACCTAAATATGGTCAGAGAAATAACCCATGAAACTAATTTGTTCTGAGAAAAGTCCTACATTTGATATTTTACCCGCCAGCACCACTAATATGTTTGACTAGAGTATGAAGTGTGATATTGGATACGCGAACACACAACCACTCACTCACACACTCGCACACACACACACACACACACACACACACACACACACACCGGGATATTTTGATTGTGCAGAATAGCTCGATGTCTATGTTACGTTCAAATGTGATAACTCGCCTGATAATTGGTGAGGCCAACGTATGTGAATTCCTAATAAAGGTTTGTGGGAACGGACTGACCTATAGTGTCGGCAAATATTTATGTTCGCACCATATTTGAACACACTGAAGCCACAAAAACAGAAAATGCTAGGTGAAATCAGAAACCATTTCTTGACAATGCACGGATGAAAAACGCTTATGTCTACCTTCGCAAACGGAGACAAACGGATGTTAACTACAGTACTGCCATCTACCTTTTATAAAAGTAAGCTACTGATGTGCTTAAATACAAATTGTGCGCCATCTCGTGACAACGTCAACAGCAACATCTACTGGTGCTTGTCAAACCTAAGGAGAGTAATGTGTTAACGAAATGGTGGTGAAAAAACTAATACTTACGCCTGCCAGTGTGGCCGAGTGGTTCTAGGCGTTTCAGTCTGGAACCACGCGACCGCTACGGTCGCAGGTTCGAACCCTGCCTCGGGCATGGATGTGTGTGATGTCCTTAGGTTAGTAAGGTTTAAGTAGTTCTAAGTTCTAGGGGACTGATGACCTCAGATATTAAGTCGCATAGTGCTCAGAGCCATTTGAACCATTTTTTTGAACTAATACTTACCTACATATGGCATCTTATTTGAACTGCACTGGCCAAAAATTCAAGTGAGATATAAACGTATCCAACGTCTGAAGTGAAGCTTACAGGCCTTACAGAAAGTTGCTTTTCAAAAATTAAATGGAAATTGTGATTGTTGGAGGTGTTATTTAATTCCTGACAGAGTGCGGTCACTGTGGAAACGTATGACAATGGACAAACCGAAGGTGTTTCTCTTGAAAATTACTAGGCACTCAGGCATGGAACTACCACCGCATATTTTTCTGAGGCGATGGAGCATAAAAATACCAATGCAGTCCGTGGAAAAATCATATTGATTTCAAGGAAGTGCATAAACGACTCCATCTGCTGCTATAAGCTGCTGTGGACCTTACAATGCCGGTTTTCTGACATCTGTCCGACGCAAACCTTTCACAGTGGCGCCTCTGTTGTTGAACATGAATTCAAAATGAACACGTAAATAATGAAATGTGAGAAAGAAATAAAAAGGACACGTTGAGAACTGTATAATTGCTTTGCATACAGGATATATCACCTACAGCTTGCCCCGAAAATATTATGGAAATGGAAAGTGCTATTCATGTGCCATTTTGACAGAATGGAATCGAAGTCAGGGGCTCGTACTGTTAGCCAATACACAGATTGTAATAATACTACATAACATACAGTTTTTGAAATGGAATAATGCTTACTTTCATTAAAGAAAGTGCGGCAACTTAGAATGTCATTGGTGTTTGGTGCAAGATTCTAGTGCGAGTCGTTTACTACATATCTTATTTAGGAAAGTTCCAAAAGCGACACCTGTTTGTGTTATTTATCTTGTGTAGCTGCTAGGTAAGATGTTGTTATGCTTGTTTACGGTGTGCTTGTGTGTTGCTTGACGGCATTGCGACTTGGTAGTCAGTTAGCATGTGACAGTCGAAGCAGTATGTTGTAAGTGGACGATAAGATTTACCTATGCAATGTAAGCTGACATGCTCATGGTGTGTGGAGAGCGTAGGAAGAATGCAGTTCATTTTTGTATGGTGTATGTGGCAAGATATCCCAATAGACCTCAACGATTTCGTCAGCTGCCTATCGACATCTTCAACCTGTTACGTTAAAGTGGTAATGTAACACCTACACAACGTAATAGAAGGGAACAAGTGACGACAGAGGAGGCGGGGGTTGATGTACTAGCTGCTGTTGCGGCTGATTCGCACGTTACGTTGGCTACCGTGCAATGGCACGATGAAGTGGCGTGAGTCAGGCAAGTGTCCTACGCGTCCTTCATTGCTTCATTGATAGGTGCTCCATACCTAACAAGAACAGCATGGGAACGGTTGTGAGAATCTTGTTGACTTCTGTACATGCACATTAGGACAGGATTCTCCAGGCGTATCACTTATCTTTTGTAGTGATGAAGCCACATTTACCAATAGTCGCCCGGTAAACCACCCAAACATACACTACTGTTGACAATAAACATCGGCTTCTTTAGGAGGAATACCAACGTCCATTGAGTGTAGACGTGTGGCGTGAGATAGTGAACAATCAGCTCATAGGCTAAACGAACACTGAACGCGAACAAATATCACAGTCAACTAAAAGAACATCATCCACGGATGGTAGAAGACATCCCTCTGCAGACTAGGGGGATTCTGTGGTACCAACATTATAGTTTTCAAGTCCATAGTGTACGAAGTACTACGGCATGTCTTCACAAATTACTTCCATATCGTTTGACTGGACGCTGAGGGCCTGTAACTTGGCCGACGCCCCCCCCCCCCCCTCCTCCCCTACCAACTTGACGCCTGAACACTTTTCTGCTATATGGAAAGAGGAAAGACGCTGTCCACAAGGACATACCAACTACACCCGATGATACGCAATGACGTATTACTGCAGCCTGCTTGGACATATCCGCTGAAATGCTAGCGTGTGTGCAGTTGTCGTTTCATACCAGGCTGGAGGCGTGCATTGCCGCTGCCGGTGGTCATTTTAAACACAACTTGTAATGGTCAACTGTCTCGTTATTGGTCAGAATCCGCATAACTAGTGTATGCATTGGTGTTGTTCTTCAGTGTGTGCTACCACTGGTATGTACAAGTGTCGGTGCGGGAACTTTTTAAAACACGGTATCTCGTAAACGAGTGACGTTATCATCCTGCATCAAACACCACTGACATTCTAATTTACCAAACTTTCGGTTTGTTAATGTCAATAGGCATTGTTCCATCTAAAAAGTGTATGTTTTCACAAAAAATACACTTCCTTAGTATTATTATAATCTGGTTATTGAATAACAATACGAGCCCCTGACAAGGAATCCGTCGGTCTGTGAAAACCGGACAAGAGTAGCACTTTCCATTTCAGCAGTATTTGGGGTACACGTTTAAGAGGTTTCACTCTATAAAGTTAGTGTCCTGCTTGAGGATTCCGCAGGACACTCAGAGCAAATACAGTCTTGGTGAATGGACACATACACACACACACACACACACACACACACACACGAGCGAACGAGTGCGTGTGCGTTCGGAGGCAAGCAAGAACGCATTTATAGTAAACACGTACAGAGACAGTCCATAGAAGCAATTGCAAAAGAAAGACATTAATTACTACAACTTGTGGTTTATGTAGCTACCAAAAACGTCTGTGTTTCTGTGTTTTAACTATTATTTCAAAGTCAATATTTTAATTCATACACAAAAACTGATAGTGTGAAGAAAACTACAACTTTGCCTATTATGTGCTGCATACTAGCAGAAATATACCCCCGCAGTTATTTTTAAACAATTTAATAACGGAAATTCTTGCACACAATTATTTTCAATCGGTTTAATTGTGTAGTGGTGAAGAAAGTGAAGGATACTTACATTTGCCTGAAATTCATATCCAGGAATTAAGACAGTGTGCAGAAGAAACTGATAAGATATACTTGTAACTTTTCACTCGTGTGTTCTCCGATTTTTTTTTTTTATATTCGTGTGTCTTGACGGGGTATGAATCTCTAGAAATAATGAAAAGTTCCTGTCTTTCCATTTGCTAATTCACCTCCTTATGCATTTTCTTTTTTGTGGAACTTTATCAGCATTTTTAAAGAACAGTAGTTAGCCTAGTTGTGTATTGTAAGATCAGAACCATTTCCCGCTTAGACTGTTATGCACTGAATTACTAACATGGAATTCGAACATAAGGTTGCTACAGATAGCGTAATTTATGGGACATGTGCTAACTTGGCAGCTACTCGTAATTTAGTTACGGAATTTCATGTCGCTTTTCACCAAGAAGCTTACTGAAAGCTTTTGCAGCAGAAACAGAACTAAATACTGCAGCCAGATCGACAAAATACTACAGAGGGAATGTATTGTCATGTTAACGTAAGGAAGCTAACGTTCTAGAAGAAACATATGCATAATTTTCAATTAGAATAAACATAAACTGTTCTCTTCGTCATTAAAATTAACCTCTCTTAACAACCTAAACAAAACAAAAACTCACCATAGTACTTAAATAAGGAGTAAACTTATTCTTGTGAATTCTTGATAACAATCTTCCTCATTGCTTCATCCCACAGAAATTTAAATAAAGTAATTTTTGGGCCTCCGTCTTAATTTCTTCAGTAAGTCTACATAGAACAACGGAACTCTATTTTGGCAGTAAAGAATATCACACATCTATCGAACACACACAAATCCTCCAGAAAATACACAAAAATAACTCGCAGTCACGTAATAATTACTGCGTTCACAAACGAGCTCAGTTACGATAAATAATGGTAACCTTCCCCTCTTTCATAGGTACGACTTCTTCTTGTGACGTCACCCAGTAGGTGTACAGGCTTTCATTTTGTAGGAGGTGCTGATACAAGTAAATGATTGGCACTAACGACTTCTTAGAAACTTTCGCCCTGTTCATGCACAGTTTCTGAATACTATGTACTGGGCTAGTCATTATGGTGTTACCGTTACTGCTCAAGCATGAACGGACCACATACTCCATCCCATGGCTGGTTAGAATACTGCCTCACGGCACCGTGCTCAACCTGAAATATATTTTTAGAACAATTAATAAACATGGTTATCGCCTACTGCAAGCCTAATTCCATCTCCCAGCAAATTAATTTACTGCACTGAACTAGCGTTACTACTTTAAAAGGGAAAGTAAAAATATCGCATTCACGACCGATGTAGACGGACCGTTACACCACCATGTTAACAAAAGCATCCAATCTGAACAAGAGCATGTACAATAAATTTGCAATTTGTTAACATTCACATCCTTACAAGATTTATGTCGCAAAATTAGGTTTAAAATAACGTTCTTGTAGGGCTGTCTCACTCTTCATGGCAATATAGTCAGTGTTCGTTATTAGTGACATGATTAGATGAGTTATTTAAATGCTGGTTGAAGTCGGTCAGCGTAGGATACAAATAACAACGCAAGACTTAAGTATGTACATCAAAGTATGTACTAAATAAAGACTTACAGTTGTTGCTTATATATGAGTGCATTCTGCACCGACTTGTTTGCACCTCATAGAAACTTTCGCTTTCTATAAGTTCCCGGTATCATAAATGGTTTTGTCCTGTCAGTGATGTACATGACTCTTTTCTCTCAATTGTTGTCCGTGCTGAACCCAACTCGCACATCCGGTTTACGAAAATTGTGGGCTATTCTATCTCCTGGGGCACCATATTAAGGTAATGTAATGTACATCGTTTATTTTGAGTACAGTTTCCGCAGCAGTGTGATATCGTTCTCTATTTTGCCGTTCCTTCTCTCTAATAGCATACATTTTACCTAAATAATTAGCATTGTAGCAGTTATTAGTCGCTATATGTGTTCACATGCAAAACTTAGATAATTTCTTTTTGTTCTAGAGGGAGCTTAACCATTGCGTTAATCAAGAAGTTAAAAACGCTTCCAAACGTGTCTCTTTGTGGAATGGATAAAGATGGATTTACAGTACATTCCGAACTTATGGTCCATCGTAAAGTCTGAAAATGTTATGGAATGCTACTTCATTAGTTCCACAGTAAAAGCAGTATTTGGATTCAGCAATCGCGTTCGTAATGAGAAAAGGGTATCGTCAAAGTCTTGTAGCCAACGATCTTGATAGACAAATTAGTAAATTTTTCAAAGAACTTGTTCCCTATGGGATTTGCGAAAATATCTTTTGGAGTCCTAGAGAAACGACTTCCCATGGCGACACCGTTTCAATCTGAATATGTCTCACCTTGAAACCTAAAGCAATTGACGGACACGACTAATTCTACGAACGCGACAATCTGATAAGTGTGACTAATCGTTGTCATAATGACAGTGATTTCTATTATCAGTTTGTTAGTCAACAGTTTAATTTGTTAATCGTTAATATACTGGACACGAAGCTTTTCACTAAACGTTTCTAAGCCATATCCGCTTCATTCTTATTTCAAAATTATGTTGATGATTCAAAATCCACTTTCTGATTCTTAAAGCCGGCCGCTGTGGCCGAACGGTTCTATGCGCTTCAGTCCGGAACCGCGCTACGGTTGCAGGTTCGAATCCTGCCTCGGGCATGGATGTGTGCGATGTCCTTAAGTTAGTTAGGTTTAGGTAGTTCTAAGTCTAGAGGACTGATGACCTCATGTTAAGTCCCATAGTGCTCAGAGCCATCTGAACCATTTTTTTTTATTCTTAAAGCTCTTGGAGCATTAGTGTAACTTAACTGAGCTGGTCATATAATTACGAGCGAAAAATCTATTTCACTGATAGCAACTTCATTTCTCGTGTCGAATTTTTTTCAGATCGTTTAGTACATACTACAATATATCTAGTGCTTTGACTTCTTGGTTTCATGCAACGCAATATCAGAATATTCTTCGATATATACAGTTTTAACTCGTTTGTGTGGTGTGTGTGTGTGAGAGAGGATTTCAGTCTGTGTGTGTGTGTGTGTGTGTGTGTGTGTGTGTGTGTGTGTGTGTGTGTGTTTAAGATCAGTCGCGTCCTTATCGTCGCTGTTGAAGTAGGTCGTAAAATTAAGGACAGATTCCATATCTAAATAGTCATAGCGTACTACACTTTTAAAGGAGGTAACTATAAAGAATTATAATTGCTAAAAATAAGCAGGTACTGCACTGTGGTGTCGTGCGTTCTTTCGCAGAACATTTTCTTCTGAAATCAACATCTATGTTCTTCAGTAGGTAAAATTAGAAAGAGCAGTGTTTTGTTTCCCATCACAGACAACCTTCTCAATAAAACAATAGATCGGGCACAAGCACTGTGGGAGTAAATGAAGAATGCTCGCTTTCATTTCGGTGTTATGTGTTCGGCCTTTCTGCGATGGAATGATAGGATGGCAGTGGTTCATCTCAGATGCTACCTCTCGTTCCGTAAAGACTCGGAATAGCGCACAGACCATAAGCTTTGGACTTGACTTCATGATTAAGGAGGACCTCGCTTCTGCTGCTTTATATTTCATTACTGTCCCAGTTACAAAATAAATAAGATGAAAAAAAAGCAAGTACTAGCCATAAATAGTAACACGTGTAGCATTGGTATAGAGATCTATTTACAGCGATTATACATGGTTTGGTCACCGCTGTAGACTTGTATTTAGTTATCTGCATGCCTTTGTGCACTGATCTTATTTTTCTTAATATTTATACCGACAGCTAACCTTTACAAATGCATTATTATCTTATATCTGGAAGGTATTTGCATTGATAGTCAATCATAAATTCTTCCAAATTAACATTTCATTTCGTTGTTGTCTCTCTACATAAATTTCCAGCACTCCACATTGCTGCAGACTAACAGATTCCACTGCACATTCCGTAGAAACTGGAAGAGAATTTAGAATGTTTCCAATGCTCAAATATGATTTGCATTGGTGACGTTATCTTTAGAAATTTGCGAAACACACGTATGCCCCTCCGAAATAATCTGCTGACGCGTCGAAACGGCTGATGGAAAATAAACAAGTAATATTAGTATATAAAACAATAACAAACAACACGCCGTAAAACTGACCAGAAAACATTCGATTTGAAATGAAGTAGCGTTACAAACAACGATGTGGTGGGCAAACAAGTGAAATTCGCTTACGAAATAATCATGGAAATAACAAACACTCGAACAGATCGCTTTATGTATATATCCCTGTGCAGCGCTCCACACATATTGCTTTTCACTTTCGTGTAACATTCTGTAAAAGTTCTTTCGAACGTAGTTTCATGATTCACCTGAGCTGCGTTTGCTATGTAGTCCGGCGACAATAATGAAACCCTAGCTATAATAACGTTACCTCTCAGAAGTTGCTAAATTTCCTCACCAGCATCGTCAAACATGATGTTAAGCTGTTTCAGTTCGTCAAAATACTGGCGACTGAGCTTATTTGTACAACAGCGTCATGTTACGTGTGCTGATTGACAACAAAAGTTCCAGTATAATGACTCAAACTTCATTACCCGTTCACTCAATTTTTCCACAACCTTCAATAATGCTTAGTTTCTCTGCGTGATTTGCACTTTTGAAAGATGAATCATCTTGTCATTTTTGTGTTAGTGTCGTCAATCTTCTGTTGTCTGCCAAAACTTCCTCTCAACTCCCAACCTCTTTATCTCAGGGCGCAATTTACATTCAACATTGTTAGTTATTCGTTGAACGTATTCCGATCTTTGTCCTCTGCTACAGTTTTCACCGTCTATAGCGCCTTTTAATACGACAGAAGTTATTCCCTAATTCTTAAGACACGGTCCATTATTCTGTCCCTTTTCATTCTTGTTAACGATGTTCATCCAAATACTCAAATATTTCTTCACTGTAGATTCAATGGAAAACTTCATTATTTCTTACCAGTTCATATTCTTATCAGATCATTTAATTTCAGTATCGTCTGTAACACCACGTCTCTATCACTTATATCATCTTCCTTGCCGGCCGCTGTGGCCGAGAGGTTCTAGGCGCTTCAGTCCGGAACCGCGCTGCTGCTACCGTTGCAGGTTCGAATCCTACCTCGGGCATGGATGTGTGTGACGTCCTTAGGGTAGTTAGGTTTAAGTAGTTGTAGGTCTAGGGGATTGATGACCTCATATGTTAAGTCCCATATTGCTTAGAGCCATTTGAACCATAGTCTTCATTTTCGATCTTACCATAGTACATTCAGTCCAGTGTTCTTGACGTACATTCTTAGAAATTACTTCCTCGAATTTAAGTCTATTCCCGATAATAGCAAACTTCTTTTAGTAAAGAATGAACTTCTTCCCAGAGCTCATCTACTCTTATTTCCTCCTTGCTTCGTCTTTTAACTAGCGGAGTTTATTCACTTCTTTAAGAAGTAGCCTAGCTGAACAACAAGTCAAACCAACTGACTGATGGATGGTTGTGAGGTCCAGGCCCTTCTCCCTGAAATCAGCACCTGTAACGAGACCTGTATGGAAGCTGGTCTTTAGCACTTCCCATCCCATGTGGTGCTTCTGTTATGTGAATGATATTTTCCTCTTACGTCCATTAGGAGAACATTCACCAATTAGCTCCCTCAAGAACCTTCATCACCACCAATTAACGGCGTAAATCCAAAACTTACGCTGTAAGCGACAGCTCACTTCACGGAACATGGCCATAGTTCCAGGTGATCAACTGGAACGGATTCACAGTCTCATAACCTTCCAAATCATAAAAACCCATGATTTATACATTAACGGTGTGAGATCACAGAACCAGAAACCGTGATTCAGGAAACGAGGGATCTTAATCGCAGAAGCTACAAACTGATTCCCGGGCAAACTGATCCAGTCAGTAAACTGTTGACAAAAAGACAACGCTGGGGCCATTAAAGTAAAGAGAGATTAAAAATAAGTGCGTATTACAGACCGCAGTATCACAAACTATATACTGGAGTAATAATACAAACATATACCTACATTAAGTTACACCAAGGGTACGGACGGTAAAGATTACGCAGCATGAGTTCTCGATCATGACTATGATTGTAGTCTAGCCTACATCAATGAGCTGGACGTCTCCTTAACACACCTATAGAAGAGTGTGAGCGTCTCTTACAATTAGAAAGACAAAGCACATTGGTGGCTTTAAAAGTCGACAAATCCTCAACATTTAGACATGCGCGAAAGTCAATGTCAACATCTACAATGATGAGCACGATCTTTACAACCATCTGCTTAATGGTGTGTTGGTCCACATCTGGAGGGCAATACATCGTGATGTAGGAGAATAAACAGAGTGCTAGGACAAGTTGCATTTTTGCAAAATTTATTCAAAATGGCCTTTCTGCCTAAGCGTTCCCATTCTCTCTTCATGGGGGTAAGATGTGATAACACTGCACCGCACGTCCATCATTCCCCTCTTCACCTCTACTTCCTGTCCCCTCCACCACTTGTGAATTGGCGTGAAAAGACAGTCTGTGCTGAACTTCTGGAGAATAGCGATGTAAGCTGCTGTCTTTATTCAGTTACTTTATTTACTTTGTTGTTGTTGTGGTCTTCAGTCCTAAGACTGGTCTGATACAACTCTCCATGCTACTGTATCCTGTGCAAGCTCTTCAATCTCCGAGTAAATACTGCAACCTACATCCTTCTGAATCTGCTTACTGTATTCATCTCTTGGTCTCCATTTACGATTTTTACCACCTCCCTCCAACCCCCACTTCCCTCCATTACTAAATTGGTTATCTCCTGATGTCAGAGAACGTGTCTTACCAACCGATTCCTTCTTCTAGTCGGGTTGTGTCACATATTTCTTTCCTACCCAATTCTGTTCAGTACCTGATCATTGTGCTATAGTTGCCTCTCCCCAAAACCTGTAATTAGAGAGGGGGGGAGGGAGGATGGAGTTGAAAAGTACTGTAATTTTGTTTGGAAATGTGTTCAATTGATGAGACATTGGTGTTGGAGAGAGGAGTTTAATTAATGTATTATCGTAAGTATGCAGCTGAGGACTGCACCCATAGTGTCCTACATGAGGAATGGAAGAGGTGATAATAGACAAGCATAACCGGAATGCTTTTCAGCAAATAGTGGTGATGCAGCAGGATGGATTGAAGATGACTTTTGCAACTCATAGAGACTATTACCTGAGCTGGAGCTGTTCGTGTTTATTGATGAAATGACCGGTAAATCCAGAGCGCCGGAGACAACTTCGCCCTATTCCACTACCGCAGAATGAATGAAGAAGAGATGGTCACCTTGGTGTACGGGGCTCGACTGTGGACGCTTGAAGCAGGTTTTGTTCACATTTATGATCACGTGTGTGCATATCTTCAACTTGCTGTGTGCTGTAGTCCACAATACCAATCGAAACTGACAGGAAACTGTCCTACAGCCGCTGCTGGAATAACTACATCGAACGAGTCTACATGTGTGTAGGTGTTGACGAAGTTGTGTAGATATACGTGGTGTGAAGGGATAGGGCAGAAAAGTATCACTGAAGTGTAGTAAGAGTTGGCTCCTACCATCTAGAAGTGTAAGGTGTATGAGGAAATTGTGCAGTGATATACGGTATGAAGGGATAGGGAAGTAAACTATTACTGAAATGTGGATAGAGTTGCCCCCTACTGACCTACAGGCTTAGAGGTGCCGAGAATCTTGAACTCAGATCCATGCTGAAGGAACAGGACAGCAATCTAGCGAGGAGGCCGTTGCATGTGTGTTCATCTGGAAGCGTGGATACAAAGTATGCAGCTTAGAACCAATCTAACCTTCCCTCCTACTTTCCTTCTTCCCTTCCTCACCTCTCCCCCCCCCCCGCCCCCCACCCCCATCCCCACTGTAGGTAAAGACACTGGTTTTCCAGGCCTGTTCTAATCTGTCACTGATGGTACACAAAGAGAGCTATCTGCTGGCAGTGATATAATGTTTCCAGTCGGCAGAAATTACTCACAGGTGGTGTTAGTGGCGTAAGGGAGAGAGTGAGTGGTATGTCTAGCTGGTGGATCCAAAACATAAGAAAGAGTAGCTGTGTCTGCTATGTGTATAGTCACAACAGAATAATATCGAAATCCTACGTCACTGCAGTATAACTTTTACATGCATGTGTGTGATCGCGGTAGTTTGTAGATACCACGTTTGGCTGGGGGGTTATGAATCAGAGTTGGATGGTGTAAATAGAAATATCAAACCACATCTGGTAAGCAATAAGTGTATATACATGTGGATGAATAACGGAATTATAGAAAACGCCATAATATCTAAAAATTCTACTACAAAATGTTCTTGCCATTTATACTTAGAATTTAGTGGAAACGTGTCTGTTCATAGTACGTGTAACTGCTTGAGATTTTACCTGTTGCACTGCATGTATGGGTTGTGAACGAAATCTTGTGTAGGTGCTGAGATGTTTGTACGCAGATACTTGATAAGAAGCAGTAGGGCAGTTAATTATTACCAAAGTGTGGGGAGGTCAGTACAGGTCATAATGAAACACACACCCACGGAATTGAGAAAAATCGCTACAATAACACAGTTATTGCAGAAACTGCCCCTAAAACATCTTGTCAGGGGAGAGTGGAGACAGTTACATGAGTGTTCACCTCAATGTGTGGGTACAGTCTATGCAACTTAAAACCAGTCTTACATCCCCTTCTCCTTCCCTGTCCTTCCATCCACAGATAGGGATACCGGTTTCCAATGCCTGTTTCAACCTGTCGCTGATGGCACAAAGATACCCCTCTGCTGGCAGTCATACACTGCTCACAGTCTGCGGAAATGAGTCACAGGTGCACGAAAGTGTCAGGAACAGGACACATCCTGCAAGCCATAAAATGTCTTTCTCGGAAAGACTGGCACCCCTGGAACAATAGCGAATTGTCCCAGTTGTCGTGGATGAAGAACTGTGCAGTCATCTGCGGCACGCTTTCAAACGCTCTGCATGTGCCAGCACAGTCTGAAAAGTATCCACAGCTAAGTAAAATCGCTCTCATGTAGAGAAAATACGACCTGTGTGAATGTGATACACATTGATCTTTATACTAGTGGTCTTATTGTGCGCCGATCTGCCCGCTCTGGCCCCGAGATGTGGAGAGCCGTGTTCGCCCTCGGTACCCACCACTGCTTCATGTCGTTCTAAATTGCCACAACTTGCATTTATTATACACCATACACTCTCTCCAAAGGCTATCAGGTAGAGCTTTCAGACGCTCCACTGTACCGAACAAGAACTTTGTATGTATATCCATGTGTGTACTGTGGAAGAATGAGAAATTCCACTCACCTCATGGAATATCATCTGTATCTCTGTTAGCTAGGAACATCCACCTCAATAAAATACTTTGTTGACAATGCTCTAGGTACATCCATGGTTGATTGACACCTGCCGCGGAAAGAAAACACACTCACAACCATTCCGGGATGTTGGTGGTAAAATAGAGGCATTCCTGCCCCCCACACGGTGGAGGAGTAGATGGTGGAGGAATTTTTCACGGGTCCCTCGCCGCTCGAGGAGTGACACATTACTTTCCTGCTAGGAGTGTTGCTGTACTTTACAGCTCAAAAGCTGTAGTGTCACCTCATTTATTTGTAAAAGTGATTTAATAAAGATAAACACTCATTTGCTGCATGAAGTATTACCATCATGTATAATCTTTTTCTTATGCTTGCTACAACGAATATTGTAGTGACCGACCTGAAGTATTACCATCATGTATAATCTTTTTCTTATGCTTGCTACAACGAATATTGTAGTGACCGACCTGACCTCACATCGTGTAAAGGGTGCAGTCTTACGCTTTTAAAATGAATACTGTGACAACAACTGTGCAGTTAGCGGATATAGTAGTAAAATAAATGAAATCTCAAGCTAAATAGGTGTAAACACACTCTCTTGGTTAGGCCTGCTACAGTTAATATTGCACGAAGAACATTGTATCTTACATTGAGTACATTACAAAATAAGTACTTAACACCATCTAACAATCTTCAAACATTCATTCAGCTAGTAAGTTCCCAAAACTGTGGTGAGTAGAAGACTTCACCAATAACGTAATGCTGACAGGACCAAACAACAACCAAAATTTCTTCCGTTCCATCATCTCGGCTGATTCAGTAATCGGCGCAAAGTATGAGATAAAAGTACAGTCTTGGTTGAGGTGATCCCCCTCCCATTCCTAGGAAGAGATCTCTAAACGCACGTTCTTGGTATTGATAGCCTCCTCAATGATCAGATGATCAGCAAGAATCAATCTAATGACCCTATTGTTGTGAAGTATGCTGGTATCTCCTTTGTTATGACCTAGCCAAGTTTTTCGGGGTGCAAACGCACATATAGCTTTCACTGGTGGTACCAATAGACGACATCTATTTCTTCATAATGAACAGGCACAGGAAAATATTTCTGATAACTCAAGTACTTACAGTGTAGACTGTATCCAATGCAGCGCTGAATATGTTGGACAAATGGGAAGAAAGTTTAAAACCAGGTTCCAGGAACACTTGCTCACAAAGAGAGGGCAGATAAAACCACACTCGCCATTTGCAGAACATGTAAAGGTATCAGCCACTGGCTGCCTACTATAAACAATATGCAAATGTTGCATTTTGCCCATAATGGACGAGAACTCAGTTTATTTGAGTAATCTGAGATCTCTAAACGCACGTTCTTGGTATTGATAGCCTCCTCAATGATCAGATGATCAGCAAGAATCAATCTAATGACCCTATTGTTGTGAAGTATGCTGGTATCTCCTTTGTTATGACCTAGCCAAGTTTTTCGGGGTGCAAACGCACATATAGCTTTCACTGGTGGTACCAATAGACTACATCTATTTCTTCATAACGAACAGGCACAGGAAAATATTTCTGATAACTCAAGTACTTACAGTGTAGACTGTATCCAATGCAGCGCTGAATATGTTGGACAAATGGGAAGAAAGTTTAAAACCAGGTTCCAGGAACACTTGCTCACAAAGTGAGGGCAGATAAAACCACACTCGCCATTTGCAGAGCATGTAAAGGTATCAGCCACTGGCTGACTACTATAAACAATATGCAAATGTTGCATTTTGCCCATAATGGACGAGAACTCAGTTTATTTGAGTAATCTGAGATCTCTAAACGCACGTTCTTGGTATTGATAGCCTCCTCAATGATCAGATGATCAGCAAGAATCAATCTAATGACCCTATTGTTGTGAAGTATGCTGGTATCTCCTTTGTTATGACCTAGCCAAGTTTTTCGGGGTGCAAACGCACATATAGCTTTCACTGGTGGTACCAATAGACTACATCTATTTCTTCATAACGAACAGGCACAGGAAAATATTTCTGATAACTCAAGTACTTACAGTGTAGACTGTATCCAATGCAGCGCTGAATATGTTGGACAAATGGGAAGAAAGTTTAAAACCAGGTTCCAGGAACACTTGCTCACAAAGTGAGGGCAGATAAAACCACACTCGCCATTTGCAGAGCATGTAAAGGTATCAGCCACTGGCTGACTACTATAAACAATATGCAAATGTTGCATTTTGCCCATAATGGACGGGGACTCAGTTTATTTGAGTAATCTGAGATCTCTAAACGCACGTTCTTGGTATTGATAGCCTCCTCAATGATCAGATGATCAGCAAGAATCAATCTAATGACCCTATTGTTGTGAAGTATGCTGGTATCTCCTTTGTTATTTGTTTCACTCCCTTGTCTCTAAGACATAATTTTAACTTTATTATTATATTTATTACGAACTTTTCGTAAGGTGTAATTATCTAACTACGCAGGTCCCAAATAACTATACTCTTAGTTTTAGGACTGTTATTTTAGAAAGTATGATTTATCGGGCTAAATATGTTCTGTGTGTTAAAACGATCCTGAGTAGTCGTTAATATAACAGAGTAGCCAATGCCCTCGAGGCATGGTTATCATACTTTTCCACATTCTATGTTTGTCAGCAGTGCACTCCTCAGCGTTGTGCTCCTGCTCCATGACGATCAGCTGTGCATGTGTCCCGAGATTGTGCGGCGCCCTTTATGCATGGCAAGGACAAAGATATTTAAAGGATTTTTTGGTGTTTATTTTCGCGATCTCCTTACTCGCTTTTTTAAAATTTACGTACTTCCAGTATATGAAAAAAATTATTTTTTGGCTGCAGTTTTTCATCGTTGAGGTTCCTCCCAGAAACGTGGTTGACATGTATCGTCGACTTTCAACATTTTGATATCCCAGTCATATTTTGTCGATATATTCACATCGTGTAATTATTTTATAAATGGCGCGTGTGGTGACCAGTTTCTGTACGTTCAATGAAATGGGATGAGGACATTTGCTCATAGTTATTTTTATATTTTTTTGCTTTGTACATAATCTGAAGATGCTACCACAGGCGAAAATAAAAACCAGCGGAACTAAGACTGTATTTTTATCAAACATGAAAACCAACACTGAGCGAACATTTCCGAATGGATAGACGTGATTTTCTCGTGAGTAGCTCTAATGTGACTCAGTTGGAACGAGGGAAAAATCCTCTTATAAGCGAGCTACTATGAAAAAAACGAGAAATCTACAGAAATTACTATGTTACGTGATGAGTCCTCATGGGCTTGCTTCTAGAGGAAGATGAAACACTCTAATAACATCACACAGTTATTGAGAAAGAAACCTTCCACCATAATAGTTTATGTGTCTTCACCTATATGCGTGGATACAGACTAAGCACCTTAGAACCGGTCTTACCTCCCTCCCCTCCTACCTCCATCCCTCCCTCCCTCTCCTGGTTCTCCTGGCCTGTTTTAACTTGTTAACAGTACACAAATAGATCCATCCACTGAAGGTCCTCCGCTTTGGTCAATGTTGGGCTGACAATAATATTCTGTTTCTTGTCTGCTGCTGGACTCCCCTGCAGACAGAGTCCCTGCCTTCCCATGACTGTTGTAACCTCTCACTGACAGCTCACAAGGAAATCCGTCTGCTGACGATGCTCTGCATTTTTTTTACCAAAGGAAATCCCCAAACAGCTGTGTGTTTTGAGAAGTTATTTTATTCAGACAACCACTTTCAGCATCTCAGTAATGCCTTAATCAAGCCCCTATGCAGTCCATGTATAGTACCGATAGTTATGGCGTATAGCCAGTTCGGCTTCGAGCGGCGAGCGGGAAGGTTCATTTCTATTTCACTAGCGGCAGCATCGCTTGTGCGAAGCTTTCCTCTTTAGTGTTGTTCTGTCTGCCCACTGAGTTGTAGCGCCTCCGCTCCGCCTTACTGTCGGTTTGTGTTCGTCTGCTCGCAGCGGCGTGGGCCGCTCCGCTATGGCTACCATGGTTTCCACGTGTGTTCCACGGAAAGGTACGGCCAGCTTCACTTTCGATAAAACAACGCGACATGTGCAGCTCGGGTCTCTAGAAATACACGATTAGCTTGTCGATTCATATGAACTCTGATCAGCTGAACACCGCTTATTTTGACGACGACGAGTACGTATTTTACGTGAAATTTCTGGATCCCCTTCATGTTGAAAGATTATTTCCGCGACATGATTCTCAAGTCCCGTCCAAGCATCGCGATAATTCCGTTAGTATGGTGTCACTCGCAGATACTGAATTTGGCTATACCAATGTTCGAGTGTTCAACCTCCGGCCGGAGGTTGATGACAACTTTCTAAAGGACATATTGACTCCTTATAGTAACGTGAAGAACGTCCGTCGTGAACTTTGGTCTACTCAACACAGATTACAGTGTTATTGTGGAATTCGTTACGTGAAAAAGCGTATAAAACACAACATTCCGTCACATTTACTGGTGTGTGGTTGTAGCGGTCGTGGCATGTATACTGCTCAAGACGGAACCTATTTTCTGTTTAATGAAAGTGGACACGTTCGGTCTCATTGCCCGCGGAGGATTTTTGTATTAAAGCCGTCATTAAAGCAGCGGTTGCTGATCTTGTTCCTTCCACTACCGACGTCGGACCTGCTTCTGCTTCAGATCATAATGAACAAAAATTCATTTCTGATAATCATGTAACTGAATTTCCGCCCTTACCTTCGCGACAGGTTCAGAATCCCATTGCCCCGCAGGATAGAACCCGTAACAGGGACAGACAAGCGACGTCGCACTCAAGATGTTCAGGATGAGGATTTGCCTGTGCCTTCTGCCCAACCTCCTCCATATCGATGGTGTCCCCTGCTCCTCTCAATGCTACGATACCTACTATCCGTGGTACGGTGATTGGCGAAGAAGTTGTCTCCAGTATCCCTCCTGCTCGTCAAGTGGCTCCTCCTGAACTGCCCTGTGTGTGGAGAGGGGGCGGAGTCCCCCCCCCCCCCCTTCGTCTTCGTGGCATCCGTTACAGTCTGAGATAACACAATGTCCTCCTGCTCCTTTGTCTTCAGTCGCTGACGGTTTCCCAATTGTTAGTTCCACAGAATGCTTCCGCCTTAGTGACCTGCAGTACATGGCCCTTGTTCTGAGGGGCAGGAGGCTGTGCCTATGCCCCTCCCACACCTGTGTCTGCAGAGGCCGCCATGCCACGTAGCCGGCAGAAACAGCGTATACAACCTGACCGTGCGGTGGCACGTAAGAATTCTAAGAACTGGTCCTCTGATTTCTGATTCATCTGTGGACTCCGCAGTGGACCTGGACGCTTATCTGCCTAACTAATTCTGCTCAATAACTTACGTACATCACTGTATAGCTCTGATTAGTGACCCAAGCCTACACGTTCCTTTTCTTAAATGTTAATCGTGTGGAATCAGAATTGCGATTGTCTTCGATGCGTCATTTCATTTATGATTCATGTGATGACATAGTCTTCTTACAGGAACTGTTATTTAATAATTTCTCCTTACCCGGTTTTCGTATGATCTATAATGTAGCACCCGAATATTCTAAGGGGACCGTCCTATTCTTTCGCGAAGGCATTCCAACTGCTGAGGTGGATATGCTGGATTCTGGCAGGGACATAGGTTATCAACTTTTTAATCTTACCTTGGTTCTTTTATATGCCGCTTCTGGTACTGGTCGCGTTTTTATAAAGAGGATATTGTTCATCTGTTGCGTAAGAGTCCTCCGGATATTCTGTTGGGTGGCGATTTTAACTATGTATTGCGTCCTGCTGATCAATCTCCAAATTTAAATTTCTCTCGTGAATTACATGAACTGGCACTATCCTTGCCCCTAAGACGTCTGGACATGTAAATAAATGACGTTAGTTAAATTTAGCCACTTTACTGCGACTTCTAGTAGCTGGTTAGATATGTTTTACTTATCAGACTGCCTGAGCAATAGTATTCTTGATGTTGAAGCTATCCCAGCTTCCTTCACGGATCACTGTGTAGTGGCCACAACTAACAGTCTAACAGCAACCAGTGAAATTGTTTCGCCCTCCTTGGATATTAAACGTCACTCACCTAGCTGACCCCTCTCTCGATGAGGTGATGCGAGTCCTGTGGGAGCGTACTCCACGGTCCACTGGGAAATACTCTTCCACCCCTGACTGGTGGACACAGCTAGCAATGCCAAGGCTAAGGGAAACTTTGATACTTTTCTGTGCTGCCAAAGTGCGGGACTTTCGAAGAACTTATGAATATTACTATGCCATCCTGCATGAACTTTATGCTGTTTCGGATCGCGCCCCTCTGCGAATTGCGGATGTTAGGCGCGTAAAGGCAAAATTCCTTATCTTGAAGAGAATACAAATGGAAGATTTGAAAATCTGATCGAAGCCACGATCATTGATGACGGAAGAACTGACTTCCTTTTATCATTTGCTTCGGCACCAGACAAGTCGCTGAGGCAGTTGTATTCATTCTCTCCCGTCAAATGGTGGACTTATCGTAATGGCGCAAGCTGATATAGTGCGTATCTTACACCAGTACTATGTAGCCATCTACGATATCCATGAGTCCACTGAAACCTTTTACGACCCATTTGTCAGCATCTTCGATACGACATTGACACCTAAACATAATGCAACGCTCTTAGCTGCCTTTCAGCCGGAGAAAGTTTACAAACGTATTGTGGTACCGCCTTCTCAAAAGCCCCGGGTCTAGATGGACATCCTACGGAATTTTACGTGCGCGTTTGGCCGTTGTTGGATGCTACCTTTACGTCCCTTTTGAATGAAGAGTTACAGGGTAGATTATTGCCGACCTCGTTCAAAGTGGCAAAAATTGTTTTAATCCCGAAAAGTACTGGACGACTGTAACTGACAGCTTTCGCCCAATTACTTTGTTAAATTTTGATCATAAAACTTTGGGGAGGGCAGTTGATAGTAGGATGACGGCTCTGATAGAGACGATTGTTGCAAAACATCAAAGCTGCGTACCTGGTCGTATATTCTTACCCTTATAGTCGAGTGTCGTGGCGTGGTTTCAGTTCTACATCTACATCTACATCCATACTCCGTAAGCCACCTGACGGTGTGTGGCTTGCTGTAACGTCCGTCCCTTGTACCCTTGCTTTTATAGACTTCGATAAGGCATTTGATGGTGTTAATCATGATTTTGTGCTTCAGATTCTGGAGGCAGTGGGTTTGATGTTTACATAACTCGAGTCACTGAGCCGGCCGCTGTAACCGAGCGGTTCTAGGAGCTTCAGCTTACAACCGTGGCGCTGCTACGGTCGCAGGTTCGAATCCTGCCTCGGCCATGGATTTGTGTGATGTCCTTAGCTTAGTTAGGTTTAAGTAGTTCTAAGTCTAAGGGACTGTTGACCTCAGATGTTAAGTCACATAGTGCTTACAGCCAGTTTTTGGAGTCATCGACAACTGGATACTGTGAATTCGGTTTGCGGTGTTTACTTTGAAATCTTGACAAGCTGAGAACTCTAACACCCTCTCTCCCTGACATCTGATGCGTCGTATGAATCCGCCACATGTGTTATCTGAAGTATTGAACAAAAGGTAGATCCTCATACTGCAAGAAACACCGCTGCCGACGACGACGACGACTCCTTAGATGACAGTGGAGTGAGAGTGAGAGAGGGTGTGGGAGGTCCCACCTTGGAGAACCAACACACGAAGAACATAACTGTGCTCTGCTATGTGTTTTTGCAACATAATAACGTTAACACCGTAATTCACCACAGTAATATATTTACATCGTATGTGTTTTTCGATAGTTTGTAGATACTTTGATTGGCTTGTGAGCTATGTGTCAGAGTTGGATGGTATAAACAGAAGTACAAGTCACATCAGGTAAACAAAAAGTGTATATACATATGGGTATATATATATATATATATATATATAAAGTATGGAGAAACACCACAAAATCAGTAAGGACATGTTCTTGCTGGATACCTGTATTTATCTGACGTCAACATGAGCATTCTCACTACGGATTTCTCCCATATACATATCACTCTCTAACGGGGTCTGCCACAAATCTCTGTCCATCCTACTTCTCTGACCGAATAAACCTTCCACTTCCACGTTCAATGATGATGTGTAGACGTTTCACGTTTTGTCTGCTACTCGAGATTCCAGCTTTCTGTTCACGACAGAACCCTTAGAACAAACAACTACTTTCGGCGTCTCTAATATGATCATTCAAAGGCGTCGTCCTACCATAAGGATCTGACCTCTGTCAGAGTAGCTTATGTCAATGGAATATCGTCGCTCTAACGATTCCTACTCGTCTCAGCTCCGTCTGTATATCTTCTGTACCGCGTCCTGTACCCACAGAGCTACCAGACTGAAGGTGGTGGATGTTTGTCATAATTTATGTGAGTCTGCGAGCTTTCATGGGCGTTATCACCGCGCCATGTTTTTTTCCAAGCGATCGACGTTTCGGCTCCTCTGCTGGGGTTTCTTCAAGATCATTTTGTGTCCACTGCTGATTGAACACTGTCAGAGAACTGCGTCAAGTTCTCTTATAAATGGGATTTTTCCCACTCTTGTGCTGAAGATGTGGGATTACTGGATAAAATTTTGTGGCTAACGTTGGTGGTCCGTCGTCATTCCATAGTAAGTGAAGTATTCGGGGATTGATGCCGAAGAAAGGGGGTTGTTGGCTAAATCTCTTGTGGCTACCACTGGTGGACCATCGTCATTGCTTAGAAAAGGTTTTTTCACCATTGTGCTGGAGAACAGTTACTGGTTAAAATTCCTCCTGTTGCTATCGGTGGGCCTACGTCATTGGCTAGAAGCGAAACGGACAGATCAAAAGAGAGGGAATATTTATTCAAAATATTATTGTCCGCAGAGGTCGCTTCCAGGGCGTTGTTCGTATTGCTCGTACGCCGCTGCCGTGCATCACTTCCCTGATTACGGGGAGCACGATGCTGGAAGCATTTAGACGTCCTCTCTATTGAAACTAAATGCATTGTTAGAAATTTCAATCTCTTCTCCGAATTTTCTTGTAAAAATGTTGGTTTTCTTAGCCAGCACATGGACGTTATTGAAATCTATGTTAACGCCACAGCTCTCTTTATGTTCCGCTACCACCGTTTTCATACTTTGTTTTAACCGTGTGTGGCGTTCGTGTTCCTTAGTACGTTCTTTAGTAGCCTTTCCCGTTTCGCCTACATACACTCTCATGCAGCAACATGTCATTGCACAGACGTTGGCAGTGTACAGGCGGGGAGAGAAACTGTACACAAGTGCCAGTACCAGACGAGAAGAGTTTCTGACGCTGTAATCAGTACGTGAGGAAGCAAGAAGCAAAAAAGTTCACAAAATAAAGGTCGAACAAACACCAGGGAAACAAAACACTTGATTCTCTAAAAGGTGGGGAAAAAGGAGAAGATTGCGGATCTTAAAAGTGAACCACAAAATGCCAAGTTTCATTCAGCCCCAGGTAAATTCATGTGCTGTTAGCGTGTATAAAACCTGACTATTTTTGTGGAATTGCGAATAGTAGCAGTATCTTGGGTGTGGAAGCGAGAGGGGGCGGGGAGGTACTGAGAGATTCTTCAGATAATTAACATAATGGGGACACTTTGTTCTTTTAAACTTAAGTTAGCGTTCCGGTTCACATGTTTCCTGCTTTGAAGCATTTCCTCTGTACTGATCTTTCTGCTTTTCTTAACGGTATACGTCATAAGACTCCTATGTAGTGAAGGAGGAGGAGGCCTTCTCCAGACTTCCGACTGATGTGGCACACAAAAATATCTCTCACTTGTTCTCAGAGTAAGTTAAACCAAACGTATACAACTATTTTCTGGATTTATTTCAGTCTCAGTATTCCCCAAAAGTTTTTGCCCTTACAATCTCTCTCTTCCACAATGGAAGGTGTTCTAACGTTAATTTGATGGTTAATCGGAATATTAATATACCAGTCTCTCACATGAAGACATTTTATATGAACTGCATACTTCAATTATCCTTACGTTTTATTTATAGTACGTAATTACATGGAAAATAAAAAAGCTACAGTTACAAGGCTTGTAGAAAGTGTGTTGCAGTGTCGGCCATTCTCTTTTGTCCTCTCTGATAATACCGCTTCTTAATGGTACACTGCACTAATAGTTATTGAATTAACATATACGCAAGGGAACTTACTGTTACTATTTCAGCGAGTTCTCCAATGTTTAGCTCACTGTTATGTGGCCAGTACATTCTTGTTTTCTTAGAGAGAGATCAGTATATTTCGACATGAAATAATGGTAAAACACTTTCCAGCATCCTTATTCTGTTTAGTGACCTGATGAGTTACGTTCAGATGTTTACACAAAGGAATTGCAAGTTGCTAGAACTCATTCAGAGCATGAACCTATCCTCCATGTCTCTCATGTAATGCACTAGTTTTTCTTTCTCCATTTCTTGCCCATCTGATCAATTAATCCTACGGAATTACCTTGCTTAAATGCTCTTATTTTCTCTCCAAGCGTACTTTGCGGAACAGAAAACGTAAAGCTGCCTCTCTCGCGGTCTTTTAGTTAGACAAAACCTTACAGCCATTTTCACGCACACTTCATTCCATTTTCCTCTTACTTTTTTTCTCTTTTTTCTGCCATGTCAGTCTGAAAAGAAGTATAAAGGAGACTGTAGAATTTTAGAATTGAAATAACTGCTGGCCGAAATTGAAAGAAAATCGAGTGGCTGGTACTGCACGACAAACACGCCGTAGGATCAATTCATATTTTATGCTTTTTATAAACGCTTGCATGAAATATTTGTTAGATGTTATTTCATGTATAACATAGATAACCGTAATCTAGCGACGAAATTCATCTCTTAAGTTAAAACGGTTACTACAGGCCTCAGATTATAAGCACTCACCGTCAGACACTCAGAACAGACAAAGCATTGAAAAAAAGAGAAAGATATCCGATTCCGGTGCAGAAGGATAAACACACAGCCTTGCAGTCGGTTATTGTAAACATTTGTCATTTGGAGGCGGAAAGGAAAATTACAATAATCGCCTGTGTTGTAAGCCGATCGACACTGCAAAACTCTCCCCTACTTCTTCGATGTATAGTGAAGCAAATATGTAATGCTGATTCTGGGACAGATTTGACGTTTCAGCTTTAGCTTTACCTTTGATCTTTGACTTTGACCTTGACTACATTATGTAGTCATGCCCCCGCTCTCTCGCTCCCTTCTCTCCTCTCAACCAGTAGAGGTTCAAGACGCCGCTGGGAGCTGAATAAGCAAGTATCTCCAGCCTTAACTCCCTCCACTCTCCGGTTAACCCTCTCGTTCAGTATACTAAATGAGTTGGATTCCAGTAACACATAATATGGCAGCTGCAATAGCAGGTCATAAGAAATCAGAGTAATGCGGGCTTCCTGTATAAGTAACCGAAATATTGAGAGTTTTCGGTCATTTTTTTTCCTGTTATATGCAGAATATGTTAGAGGTTACTTCAATAATTCTACTATGGTAGTAAGTTTTACATTATCTTTATGTAATTAAAGTTTATCGGTTCATCATGTCCACGTTTTGATGGCTTAGAGACTATTATCAAACTTTCTTACAAGGAAAGACAACCTATTTAAAGAAAAGACGAAATAAATGGTTAAACGTGACAAAACAGATAATTAAGTAGATTTTATTATTTTAACACATGCAGAAGTACCACTGAATGTATTGCAGTAGGGAAACTTCGACTTTTAAAAATAAACTAGCATTTGGGGTCACGTGTTTCTTGGTTTACAGCATTTCCACAATTGTGCTCATTTTGCTTTTTCTCAACAATGTACGTCATATGACTTTCTATAGGAGGTTGTTTCGGAAAGAAAATATCATTCCCAATCTCCGGCATCTGTCATGTTCAGAGAACTTGATTGCTACGGCTTTGACTGATTGACCAACATTACTTTCATAAACACAGAATGGTAGCTTAGTTTTCAGTCAGCGAACTCAATTTATTTATTCTACTCTAGTAAATAAAGTTACGGTTTTAACTATAAAAATGAGATACACTGCATTGTCCATTTGTGAAATGTAACCTTTTCTACCGTATTTCTCTATTTAATTTTTTCGTTTGTAGATACCCTATGTCTGTATCACTAATATCTCTTAATGAGATATTCCATTGGCATCTGATGAAGATGTAACAAGTCGAAAGCTGGTTTAGAGTTAATAAATGCCACAGAACATCAAACTGTTGGTTTCAGGTCTTCTTTCGTCGCTGCGATCGATTTGCCTTGGTGTCAGTTTCCACAAATTTTCTGGCAGTAATGGTTGTTTCCATTATTTTAACAAACCTATGGAATTCATTTTGCGAGTTGACTTTTTTCTTACTAGCCTAGACAATACATTACAACATTTCGGGCTGTTGTACCGTCATCAAATGAAATCCTTGGAGAAATCCAAAGTTTCGTTACCATCTGCGAGGGCATGTTCAAGGGAAATGGTATCTCCTGTTAAGGTCTTGTTCATAGGTTGCCTGGGTCATTGAACCCAGGCAACCTGGTGTGACTAACAGTTAATCGGACGTCTGTAGAATCATCTAACCTCTACTGAAGATGTCCGCCGAAAATGGGTACCAAACGTCGCGTTTCTGAATAATTTGGACCGTTATGATTATATCAAGCAGGGAGCATCAACTATTGCGCCCCGTCGCGGTCCCTGCGCTGCACGCTATGCTGTGAGCAGTGGCACAATTAGTCACGTCCTGTACCAGCAGGAGGTGGCAGCCGCGCTAGAGCCACTCTTCATAGCAGGGGTGGTAGGTGGCGATTTTCTATACGCATCGTGATGGGGAAAGAGTGAGACAAACGTAAAATTTAGTCGAAGTTGCGAATATGGACAAAATTTAGCTGTATAATGCGAAGACGACATTGAAATTTTGTGCCGAACCAGGACTCGAATTCGGATTCCCCGTCTGTTGCTTCACGGCTGCATTCAAAATTCTGTATGTCGTTGTCCATGTGTCTACAAGTCACAAGAAGTTGACAGGATAGTAGAGGCACGCCACATCGAATCGAAAAATACATGTAAGAGCCGGCAACTTGAATGTAAATAGACGAAAATCTGAATCCTAGGTAATTAAATAAAGTGCTGTATAAAATTAAAGCAACAACCCACTAATTCCCCGTCCTGTGTTTAATTCACAATATAATCATACTGTCAATAGATGTTCGTTCGATGGTGCCCTGCACGGAAGATGGTATTCTGATCAACACAACCACGCCAACGTTGGGGATAGAGTTTTCCGGGTAGCCGCACATCCACAATTACTGTGTACACATTCGCAGACGGTGTATTACGGCACAGACGCCTACCATACTCTCTGAGAAGAATGGAAGCAGGACAGTCGCAAACTGACGTGGTCGAAAGGCTTAATGTGAAGCGTTCTGTTGCTTTACGGATGTGACGACAGTTTATAGAGACCGAAACTGTATCCCGGAGACCAGGAAATGGCCGAGCACGTGTGACATCAGAAAGAGTGGAACGTTGTTTGGCTGTAAGGGCACGACGGTACCGCCTTAGTACTGCACCGCAACTGGCATCTGACTTCGCAATATCCGTTGGACGTGTTGTATCGAGGCAAATGGTGTACAGAAGATTACAGCACAGTGGCCTTTATTGTTAGAGACCTGCTGTCTGTTTACTTACGGCTGTCTTCGCAGAAGGGAACGTCTAGAGTAAAGCCGTCAACATGCCACCTCGACGGTCGAAAAGTGGGCCAATGCTCTTTTCACAGATGAGTTCCGATTTGGTCTGAACAGTGATTCTCGACGGATTCGCGCCTGGAGGGAACGTGTAACACGATTTCGGGACCCAACTAATGTGAAGAGACATATCGAGGAAGATCCCTAATAGTGTGAGCAGGGATTATGTTGACCACGTAAACACCTCTTCATGAAAATGTACGGTTGAATCAGCAGCGTTTAACTGCCGTCAGGTATTATGACGAGATCTTGGGACCTCATGTGCGTCGGTTGCGAGGTTTTGTGAGCGCAGACTTCGTATTCCTGAACGATAATGCTCGACCTCATAGAGCACGGGTGGTTGATGTTTTCCTGGAAATGGTAGATACTGCACACATGGCGTGGCCTGCTCGCTCTCTCGATTTGAATCCCATAGAGCCCGTCTGGGATGCACTAGAGATACGGGTTGAATCACGTCAGCATCCACCAAACACTCTCCAAGACTTGCGTGCAGCGCTGCATGAAAAAAGGACATTATTGCCTCAACGTGAAGTTAATGACATCATTCACAGCATGCCCCGTCATTTGTCAGGCCTGTATTCCTGCCAGAGGAGGTCACACCCCATATTGAGCGCATTAACCAGTCGTCGGAATGTGTGTGTAAATCCATGAAATTGAAAAAAAGGGAGGGCATTTTTGTCTACCGTTATGCATGCTGTAGTTGTTTACGTTGTGAATTTTGTATATTGTTTCTTCTTTACTATCACCTGATTATATTGTTTTTTTGGCAAAATAAACCCCACCTTGCAAAATTTCTGTTTGTTGCATTAATTTTGTACACCAATGTATATATGTGATTAATTTATCGGGTGACTCCGCTAAGCTGTTCACCTCAGTTATTTCTTGATCCGTTTAAGATTGGTAATTATGTTTCGGTTTGTGCAAAGGTCCTCACTACATATTATGTAGTCTCTTTTAATAGCAATATTAGATACAGCGATATGGGTAACAACATCGCGTTTAGAAGTGGAAGTGCAGTAATTTCTGCTCCTAGTTCCGTAGTTCTGAAATAAAGTACTTCAACAGCGGTACACACTTCTAAATCCACTTTGGATTTTCTTGTTTTGAATATCAAACCGCTCAAGACTTATTTGGAAAAGGCTCCATGCGGTTGGACTGATACGGTAACTGAAAGGCAGAGGTGGCATCTAAGAACGGTTCACCAGTTAATTACGGTAACATTTCTGTTCTAGTTTCTGCCAAACCTCGAAAGAAATAAGTGTGCATAATAGATAGAATGGATTTGTTAAACAGGGTATTTAGGTATAAAGATTGTTAAATATGACTTCCCATCTGATTTTAATGCCAAGATACGTACTTACACAGGAAAATTTCATCAGACCTAGCAACAAAAAGGAAAGCGCAAGAAATATGGTAATAAATCATTCGTCACAATTCCTTGTTTTTGAGTAAGTGTTCGAAAAGCACTGCAATACATGTTTTCAGCTGTTGGTGCAAGGACTTTTGGAAAGACGGAAGGGATTCTTTCCACATGCAGCACCAATATGATTTTTGAATTCTCTTTGGGCGTCAGAACTTATGCATACACTACGTTTTTGCCGGCCAGTGTGGCCGAGCATTCTAGGCTCTTCAGTCTGGAACTGCGCGACCACTACGGTCACAGGTTCGAATCCTGCATCGGGCATGGATGTGTGTGATGTCCTTAGGTTAGTTAGGTTTAAGTAGTTCTAGTGGACTGATGACCTCAGATGTTAAGTCACATATTGCTCAGAGCCATTTAAACCATTTTTTGAACTACGTTTTTCAGTTTGTTCCAGAGAAAAATGTCCACTGGCTTCATATCAGGACAACGTACAGGCCAACTAAAACTGCCTTCATGTCCTATCCAGCGACCAGAATGCTTTCCGAGCTAATAATGAGCCAGGCACCCGTTGTGCTAATATTGCATACACCTATGAAATTCAAATGATAATTCCTGTAGGGGAACCTGTATCACATTGGTAAGAATTTGAACACCTTAAGCTCTCTTCACTGAATTAACGAGGAATTAAATAATATACATTAATCCTGCACCAAACGTACACACACCACAGTGTCCGATGTTAGCTCTGCCTCAGTCAGTGTGAAGTACCAGCAGCCGAATAACGTATATTTCATACATTTGGCTTCCTTGATTTGTAAAGATAGATTCATCAATAAGAAGGAATTCTTTCAAGAGAGAAACTGCCGTCCCTATGTCGCATCAGAACAGGGCGATCGAGTTCCATGGGTCTTCTCCAACGCCGGTGGTTAAAGTGCTGTTGAAGCGACACGAGATACGGATAGAACGCGCTGGCGTGCTAGTTGCGAAGAATCCCGGATTGACTTGTTCCAGGGCACTTGCAGTTTCTCTTGAAGTAACACGTGTATTATGAGCAGCAGCTGCCAGAACATCTCTGTTTGTTGCAGGCTAGCTCCTTACTATCTACGTAGTGTTCCCCTCCAATAACAATTTTTTCCACTTTCGCTAAATTGTCATTCTTGTTGGACGGTCTCTGATACAGCTCTTGACATGCGCTTACACTCCAATCGGAATACAACATCACGTACACCTTCGTGCCACGGGTGGTCTAACCTTCAGGCGTGATCTGCTTCTGCACAGGCGTTTACAAGAAAGCTCGATGATAACAGTACCAAGTAGCAAGCCAGCGCAATAACAACACATACAACGCGGCTTGTTGTTGCCTGGAACTCAAGACGGCCCCACTCCAGGAGCTACTCCAGCCGCCTGGCGGCGTTACAATCGACGACGGGAGGCGCAGCGAGGAAGGAAGTATTTTTTTCCTCCGCAAGTCACTTGCCAGAAAGGAGTCCGCGCTGTATACCTCCGCCTTGGCAGTACTCAGGCCAGCGCATTGCTTCTGAGGAGTCCGTGATCATCAGGAGTTACGCCGGGCAACTGTGCCGAGCGCACCGCAGTTCTTCATTCGGAGTAACTCCTTACCAGCGGCGACCTCCTCCTGTCTCAAGAATCCTTTTCCCATTGGACACAGACTTGCAGAACTGGGCACTGGACTGCGCCTCACTGTTACGACCACATCATGCACCTTAAACGGAGTTACCAGTGTGCGATATCTTCTCAAATACGTCCTCAGATCTTCAGTTGGTAATACAATGGGTATTCGGAAAGTAAGTTCCTATCTGCCGCGAAATGGAAACCACTGTGAAAATCAAAAATGTTTTATTTGCAACAGTTAGCTACAGCTTCCAGCTACTGAACCACATAGTCGACGCTTCGACTACTGTTGTAGCGTTGGACCAACTTTCCAATATCCTCGTCACAGAACGCAGATGCCAGTACTTTTCGCCAATTCCCTACGCTGAAATGGTTTGTACCTTAATTCCTCAAACCCCGGAGTGACGAAATAATATTCGGTCAGTGTACATTGATTGATGGATTTATTTTTGTTCTCCCTATCAAAAATTACATGTAATACATTACTTCCTGAAGTTTGGAGCCAGGGTAAATATCGACGTCCAATCGACATTGTCTAATAGTCATCTGTCGATATTACCCCATTCAAACATGCTAGAGAAGACCAGACTTTAATAGCTTTACTAATTCTCTAAATGCTGCAAAACTCATGTTAAAAGACTCACAAATCAAACATACTATTGACGTACGTTATAGTTATTACCGCTAAACATGGACTGAATTGCTTACGTCAAAATAAGCATAAACAAAAATTTAAAGGAATAGTTTTTAGCACCGTAAAAAACGGTCATTAACGAGTACTCACCGCCTCTGTGCCCTGCATCTACCATCGTCCGCTATGTTGCAGCACTATCTCCCACTGAAAACAGCGCTTTTCATCTGAGAATACAGTTGTGTCCGTATTGCCTGGCATGTCGCTGTTTCCCCGGTCTCTCCTGCAGTGACAGCCAACAATAAAAACACAAAATATCAAATTAATTCAAACATAATTACCACGATTCGGAGTTCAACATCAGGGAGCAGCCACATTCACAATAAATTAAAATTTTACAGTAAAAGCTGACCAAAATAAATATTAAAAATACATGTGTTTCAATTATCACAATTAATGCAATTTTAATACAACTAGAACAGTTAAAACACGCAGGTGTAAAGAAGATCAAGTACAGGTAACCTTTAATATATGACGGTACAGGATTATGGTGTCATCCACGTGACCATATGCATAGCAATTCTGATATTTAAATTTGCCCGAAGTCTGTACTTTTCGCTGCAACTTCGATCTGATGACGTCTAGGTTCGTAGTAATTAGGTATGATTTTCTCAACGTTTTATTTTTAATAGTCTATCCCGCTTTGTGTATTGCCATATCACAGTTCGACGAGCTTTGTACTGTTGTACCCCTTTCACCTCTTACATTAGATTTGGAGCTGCAGGTGGCCTCTGGCAGTAGTGGAAACCGTTTATGCTATTAGTCATTAACAGTGGCAAGGACGGTGTTGGTCTTCGCATATGATATTGTACAGGGTGTTTGATTATCGTAGGTACAAACGAAAGGTTGATTAGTGCATAGCGAAACAAGCACATATTCGCAATAAACATAGATCCGGAATCTGAACATTTCCTCGGTGTGACACATGGACGAGAGCAGTCATAACAACGTTACAACACTGTTATCTAAGAATACGTTCATGTTGGAAATACGAGGGTTGGAACTTTAATAGTGACAACTATTTATTTACAGCTCGTACAAAATACTAATTTCGGCGTCTCTAATATGATCATTCAAAGGCGTCGTCCTACCATAAGGATCTGACCTCTGTCAGAGTAGCTTATGTCAATGGAATATCGTCGCTCTAACGATTCCTACTCGTCTCAGCTCCGTCTGTATATCTTCTGTACCGCGTCCTGTACCCACAGAGCTACCAGACTGAAGGTGGTGGATGTTTGTCATAATTTATGTGAGTCTGCGAGCTTTCATGGGCGTTATCACCGCGCCATGTTTTTTTCCAAGCGATCGACGTTTCGGCTCCTCTGCTGGGGTTTCTTCAAGATCATTTTGTGTCCACTGCTGATTGAACACTGTCAGAGAACTGCGTCAAGTTCTCTTATAAATGGGATTTTTCCCACTCTTGTGCTGAAGATGTGGGATTACTGGATAAAATTTTGTGGCTAACGTTGGTGGTCCGTCGTCATTCCATAGTAAGTGAAGTATTCGGGGATTGATGCCGAAGAAAGGGGGTTGTTGGCTAAATCTCTTGTGGCTACCACTGGTGGACCATCGTCATTGCTTAGAAAAGGTTTTTTCACCATTGTGCTGGAGAACAGTTACTGGTTAAAATTCCTCCTGTTGCTATCGGTGGGCCTACGTCATTGGCTAGAAGCGAAACGGACAGATCAAAAGAGAGGGAATATTTATTCAAAATATTATTGTCCGCAGAGGTCGCTTCCAGGGCGTTGTTCGTATTGCTCGTACGCCGCTGCCGTGCATCACTTCCCTGATTACGGGGAGCACGATGCTGGAACCATTTAGACGTCCTCTCTATTGAAACTAAATGCATTGTTAGAAATTTCAATCTCTTCTCCGAATTTTCTTGTAAAAATGTTGGTTTTCTTAGCCAGCACATGGACGTTATTGAAATCTATGTCAACGCCACAGCTCTCTTTATGTTCCGCTACCACCGTTTTCATACTTTGTTTTAACCGTGTGTGGCGTTCGTGTTCCTTAGTACGTTCTTTAGTAGCCTTTCCCGTTTCGCCTACATACACTCTCATGCAGCAACATGTCATTGCACAGACGTTGGCAGTGTACAGGCGGGGAGAGAAACTGTACACAAGTGCCATTACCAGACGAGAAGAGTTTCTGACGCTGTAATCAGTACGTGAGGAAGCAAGAAGCAAAAAAGTTCACAAAATAAAGGTCGAACAAACACCAGGGAAACAAAACACTTGATTCCCTAAAAGGTGGGGAAAACGGAGAAGATTGCGGATCTTAAAAGTGAACCACAAAATGCCAAGTTTCATTCAGCCTCAGGTAAATTCATGTGCTGTTTGCGTGTATAAAACCTGACTATTTTTGTGGAATTGCGAGTAGTAGCAGTATCTTGGGTGAGGAAGCGAGAGGGGGGGATGGGGGGAGGTACTGAGAGATTCTTCAGATAATTAACATAATGGGGACACTTTTCTTTTAAACTTAAGTTAGCGTTCCGGTTCACATGTTTCCTGCTTTGAAGCATTTCCTCTGTACTGATCTTTCTGCTTTTCTTAACGGTATACGTTACATGACTCCTATGTAGGGAAGGAGGAGGAGGCCTTCTCCAGACTTCCGACTGATGTGGCACACAAAAATATCTCTCACTTGTTCTCAGAGTAAGTTAAACCAAACGTATACAACTATTTTCTGGATTTATTTCAGTCTCAGTATTCCCCAAAAGTTTTTGCCCTTACAATCTCTCTCTTCCACAATGGAAGATGTTCTAACGTTAATTTGATGGTTAATCGGAATATTAATATACCAGTCTCTCACATGAAGACATTTTATATGAACTGCATACTTCAATTATCCTTACGTTTTATTTATAGTACGTAATTACATGGAAAATAAAAAAGCTACAGTTACAAGGCTTGTAGAAAGTGTGTTGCAGTGTCGGCCATTCTCTTTTGTCCTCTCTGATTATACCGCTTCTTAATGGTACACTGCACTAATAGTTATTGAATTAACATATACGCAAGGGAACTTACTGTTACTATTTCAGCGAGTTCTCCAATGTTTAGCTCACTGTTATGTGGCCAGTACATTCTTGTTTTCTTAGAGAGAGATCAGTATATTTCGACATGAAATAATGGTAAAACTCTTTCCAGCATCCTTATTCTGTTTAGTGACCTGATGGGTTACGTTCAGATGTTCACACAAAGGAATTGCAAGTTGCTAGAACTCATTCAGGGGCATGAACCTATCCTCCATGTCTCTCATGTAATGCACTAGTTTTTCTTTCTCCATTTCTTGCCCATCTGACCAATTAATCCTACGGAATTACCTTGCTTAAATGCTCTTATTTTGTCTCCAAGCGTACTTTGCGGAACAGAAAACGTAAAGCTGCCTCTCTCGCGGTTTTTCAGTTAGACAAAACCTTACAGCCATTTTCACGCACACTTCATTCCATTTTCTTCTTACTTTTTTTCTCATTTTCTGCCATGTCAGTCTGAAAAGAAGTATAAAGAAGACTGTAGAATTTTAGAACTGAAATAACTGCTGGCCGAAATTGAAAGACAATCGAGTGGCTGGTACTGCACGACAAACACGCCGTAGGATCAATTCATATTTTATGCTTTTTATAAAGGCTTGCATGAAATATTTGTTAGATGTTATTTCATGTATAACATAGATAACCGTAATCTAGCGACGAAATTCATCTCTTAAGTTAAAACGGTTACTTCATGCCTCAGATTATAAGCACTCACCGTCAGACACTCAGAACAGACAAAGCATTGAAAAAAAGAGAAAGATATCCGATTCCGGTGCAGAAGGATAAACACACAGCCTTGCAGTCGGTTATTGTAAACATTTGTCATTTGGAGGCGGAAAGGAAAATCACAATAATCGCCTGTGTTGTAAGCCGATCGACACTGCAAAACTCTCCCCTACTTCTTCGATGTATAGTGAAACAAATATGTAATGCTGATTCTGGGACAGATTTGACGTTTCAGCTTTAGCTTTACCTTTGATTTTTGACTTTGACCTTGACTACATTATGTAGTCATGCTCCCGCTCTCTCGCTCCCTTCTCTCCTCTCAACCAGTAGAGGTTCAAGACGCCGCTGGGAGCTGAATAAGCAAGTATCTCCAGCCTTAACTCCCTCCACTCTCCGGTTAACCCTCTCGTTCAGTATACTAAATGAGTTGGATTCGAGTAACACATAATATAGCAGCTGCAATAGCAGGTCATAAGAAATCAGAGTAATGCGGGCTTCCTGTATAAGTAACCGAAATATTGAGAGTTTTCGGTCATTTTTTTCCTGTTATATGCAGAATATGTTAGAGGTTACTTCAATGATTCTACTAGGGTAGTAAGTTTTACATTATCTTTATGTAATTAAAGTTTATCGGTTCATCATGTCCACGTTTTGATGGCTTAGAGACTATTATTAAACTTTCGTACAAGGAAAGACAACCTATTTAAAGAAAAGACGAAATAAATGGTTAAACGTGACAAAACAGGTAATTAAATAGATTATATTACTTTAACACATGCAGAAGTACCACTGAATGTATTGCAGTGGGGAAACTTCGACTTTTAAAAATAAACTAGCATTTGGGGTTACGTGTTTCTTGGTTTACAGCATTTCGACAATTGTTCTCATTTTGCTTTTTCTCAACAATGTACGTCATATGACTTTCTATAGGAAGTTGTTTCGGAAAGAAAATGTCATTCCCAATCTCCGGCATGTGTCATGTTCAGAGAACTTGATTGCTACGGCTTTGACTGATTGACCAACATTACTTTCATAAACACAGAATGGTAGCTTAGTTTTCAGTCAGCGAACTCAATTTATTTCTTCTACTCTAGTAAATAAAGTTACGGTTTCAACTATAAAAATGAGATACACTGCATTGTCTATTTGTGAAATGTAACCTTTTCTACCGTATTTCTCTATTTAATGTTTTCGTTTGTAGATACCCTATATCTGTATCACTAATATCTCTTAATGAGATATTCCATTGGCATCTGATGAAGATGTAACAAGTCGAAAGCTGGTTTAGAGTTAATAAATGCCACAGAACATCAAACTGTTGGTTTCAGGTCTTCTTTCGTCGCTGCGATCGATTTGCCTTGGTGTCAGTTTCCACAAATTTTCTGGCAGTAATGGTTGTTTCCATTATTTTAACAAACCTATGGAATTCATTTTGCGAGTTGACTTTTTTCTTACTAGCCTAGACAATACATTACAACATTTCGGGCTGTTGTACCGTCATCAAATGAAATCCTTGGAGAAATCCAAAGTTTCGTTACCATCTGCGAGGGCATGTTCAAGGGAAATGGTATCTCCTGTTCAGGTCCTGTTCATAGGTAGCCTGGGTGATTGAACCCAGGCAACCTGGTGTGACTAACAGTTAATCGGACCTTTGTAGAATCATCTAACCTCTACTGAAGATGTCCTCCGCAAATGGGTACCAAACGTCGCGTTTCTGAATAATTTGGACCATTGTGATTATATCAAGCAGGGAGCATCAACTATTGCGCCCCGTCGCGGTCCCTGCGCTGCACGCTATGCTGTGAGCAGTGGCACAGTTAGTCACGTCCTGTACCAGCAGGAGGTGGCACCCGCGCTAGAGCCACTCTTCATAGCACGGGTGGTAGGTGGCGATTTTCTATATGCATCGTGACGGGGAAAGAGTGAGACAAACGTAAAATTTAGTCGAAGTTGCGAATATGGACAAAATTTAGCTGTATAATGCGAAGACGACATTGAAATTTTGTGCCGAACCAGGACTCGAATTCGGATTCCCCGTCTGTTGCTTCACGGCTGCATTCAAAATTCTGTATGTCGTTGTACATGTGTCTACAAGTCACAAGAAGCTGACAGGATAGTAGAGGCACGCCACATCGAATCGAAAAATGCATGTAAGAGACGGCAACTTGAAAGTAAATAGACGCAAATCTGAATCTTAGGTAATTAAATAAATTGCTGTATAAAATTAAAGCAACAAACCACTAATTCCCCGTCCTGTGTTTAATTCACAATATAATCATACTGTTAATAGATGTTCGTTCGATGGTGCCCTGCACGGAAGATGGCATTCTGATCAACACAACCACGCCAACGTTGGGGATAGAGTTTTCCGGGTAGCCGCACATCCACAATTACTGTGTACACATTCGCAGACGGTGTATTACGGCACAGACGCCTACCATACTCTCTGGGAAGAATGGAAGCAGGACAGTCGCAAACTGACGTGGTCGAAAGGCTTAATGTGAAGCGTTCTGTTGCTTTACGGATGTGACGACAGTTTACAGAGACCGAAACTGTATCCCGGAGACCAGGAAATGGCCGAGCACGTGTGACATCAGAAAGAGTGGAACGTTATTTGACCGTAAGGGCACAACGGTACCGCCTTAGTACTGCACCGCAACTGGCATCTGACTTCGCAATATCCGTTGGACGTGTTGTATCGAGGCAAATGGTGTACAGAAGATTACAGCACAGTGGCCTTTATTGTTAGAGACCTGCTGTCTGTTTACTTACGGCGTGTCTTCGCAGAAGGGAACGTCTAGAGTAAAGCCGTCAACATGCCACCTCGACGGTCGAAAAGTGGGCCAATGTTCTTTTCACAGATGAGTTCCGATTTGGTCTGAACAGTGATTCTCGACGGATTCGCGCCTGGAGGGAACGTGTAACACGATTTCGGGACCCAACTAATGTGAAGAGACATATCGAGGAAGATTCCTAATAGTGTGAGCAGGGATTATGTTGACCACGTAAACACCTCTTCATGAAAATGTACGGTTAAATCAGCAGCGTTTAACTGCCGTCAGGTATTATGACGAGATCTTGGGACCTCATGTGCGTCGGTTGCGAGGTTTTGTGAGCGCAGACTTCGTATTCCTGAACGATAATGCTCGACCTCATAGAGCACGGGTGGTTGATGTTTTCCTGGAAATGGTAGATACTGCACACATGGCGTAGCCTGCTCGCTCTCTCGATTTGAATCCCATAGAGCCCGTCTGGGATGCACTAGAGATACGGGTTGAATCACGTCAGCATCCACCAAACACTTTCCAAGACTTGCGTGCAGCGCTGCAAGAAAAAAGGGCATTATTGCCTCAACGTGAAGTTAATGACATCATACATAGCATGCCCCGTCATTTGTCAGGCCTGTATTCCTGCCAGAGGAGGTCACACCCCATATTGAGCGCATTAACCAGTTGTCGGAATGTGTGTGTAAATCCATGAAATTGGAAAAAAGGGAGGGCATTTTTGTCTACCGTTATGCATGCTGTAGTTGTTTACGTTGTGAATTTTGTATATTGTTTCTTCTTTACTATCACCTGATTATATTGTTTTTTGGCAAAATAAACCCCACCTTGCAAAATTTCTGTTTGTTGCATTAATTTTGGACACCAATGTATATGTGATTAATTTATCGGGTGACTCCGCTAAGCTGTTCACCTCAGTTATTTCTTGATCCGTTTAAGATTGGTAATTATGTTTCGATTTGTGCAAAGGTCCTCACTACATATGATGTAGTCTCTTTTAATAGCAATATTAGATACAGCGATATGGGTAACAACATCGCGTTTAGAAGTGGAAGTGCAGTAATTTCTGCTCCTAGTTCCGTAGTTCTGAAATAAAGTACTTCAACAGCGGTACACTCTCTAAATCCGTTTTGGATTTTCTTGTTTTGAATATCAAACCGCTCAAGATTTATTTGGAAAAGGCTCCATGCGGTTGGACTGATACGGTAACTGAAAGGCAGAGGTGGCATCTAAGAACGGTTCACCAGTTAATTACGGTAACATTTCTGTTCTAGTTTCTCCCAAACCTCGAAAAAAATAAGTGTGCATAGTAAATAGAATAGATTTGTTCAACAGGGTATTTAGGTATAAAGATTGTTAAATATGACTTCCCATCTGATTTTAATGCCAAGATGCGTACTGACACAGGAAAATTTCTTCAGACCTAGCAACAAAAAGGAAAGCGCAAGAAATATGGTAATAAATCAGTTGTCACATTTCCTTGTTTTTGAGTAAGTGTTCGAAAAGCACTGAAAAACATGTTTTCAGCTGTTGGTGCAAGGACTTTTGGAAAGACGGAAAGGATTCTTTCCACATGCAGCACCAATATGATTTTTGAATTCTCTTTGGGCGTCGGAAGTTATGCATACACTACGTTTTTGCCGGCCAGTGTGGCCGAGCATTCTAGGCTCTTCAGTCTGGAACTGAGCGACCACTACGGTCGCAGGTTCGAATCCTGCATCGGGCATGGATGTGTGTGATGTCCTTAGGTTAGCTAAGTTTAAGTAGTTCTAGTGGACTGATGACCTCAGATGTTAAGTCACATAGTGCTCAGAGCCATTTGAACCATTTTTTGAACTACGTTTTTCAGTTTGTTCCAGAGAAAAATGTCCACTGGCTTCATATCAGGACAACGTACAGGAAAACTAAAACTGCCTTCATGTCCTATCCAGCGACCAGAAATGAATTGGGTCAGTGCTTTCCGAGCTAATAATGAGCCAGGCACCCGTTGTGCTAATATTGCATGTTGTTGTTGTGGTCTTCAGTCCTGAGACTGGTTTGATGCAGCTCTCCATGCTACTCTATCCTGTGCAAGCTTCTTCATCTCCCAGTACCTACTGCAACATACATCCTTCTGAATCTACTTAGTGTATTGATCTCTTGGTCTCCCTCTACGATTTTTACCCTCCACGCTGCCCTCCAATGCTAAATTTGTGATCCCTTGATGCCTCAAAACATGTCCTACCAACCGATCCCTTCTTCTAGTCAAGTTGTGCCACAAACTTCTCTTCTCCCCAATCCTATTCAGTACCTCCTCATTAGTTACGTGATCTACCCACCTTATCTTCAGCATTCTTCTGTAGCACCACATTTCGAAAGCTTCTATTATCTTCTTGTCCAAACTGGTTATCGTCCATGTTTCACTTCCATACATGGCTACACTCCATACAAATACTTTCAGAAACGACTTCCTGACACTTAAATCTATACTAGATGTTAACAAATTTCTCTTCTTCAGAAACGCTTTCCTTGCCATTGCGAGTCTACATTTTATATTCTCTCTACTTCGACCATCATCAGTTATTTTACTCCCTAAATAGCAAAACTCCTTTACTACTTTAAGTGTCTCATTTCCTAATCCAATCCCCTCAGCATCACCCGATTTCATTTGACTACATTCCATTATCCTCGTTTTGCTTTTGTTGATGTTCATCTTATATCCTCCTTTCAAGACACTGTCCATTCCGTTCAACTGCTATTCCAAGTCCATTGCTGTCTCTGACAGAATTACAAAGTCATCGGCGAACCTCAAAGTTTTTCTTTCTTCTCCATGAATTTTAATACCTACTCTGAATTTTTCTTTTGTTTCCTTTACTGCTTGCTCAATATACAGATTGAATAACATCGAGGAGAGGCTACAACCCTGTCTCACTCCTTTCCCAACCACTGCTTCCCTTTCATGCCCTTCGACTCTTATAACTGCCATCTGGTTTCTGTACAAATTGTAAATATCCTTACGCTACTTGTATTTTACCCCTGCCACCTTCAGAATTTGAAAGAGGGTATTCCAGTTAACGTTGTCAAAAGCTTTCTCTAAGTCTACAAATGCTAGAAACGTAGGTTTGTTTTTTCTTAATCTTTCTTCTAAGATAAGTCGTAAGGTTAGTATTGCCTCACGTGTTCCAACATTTCTACGGAATCCAAACTGATCTTCCCCGAGGTCCGCTTCTACCAGTTTTTCCATTCGTCTGTAAACAATTCGCGTTAGTATTTTGCAGCTGTGACTTATTAAACTGATAGTTCGGTAATTTTCACATCTGTCAACACCTGCTTTCTTTGGGATTGGAATTATTATATTCTTTTTGAAGTCTGAGGGTATTTCGCCTGTCTCATTCATCTTGCTCACCAGATGGTAGAGTTTTGTCATGACTGGCTCTCCCAAGGCCATCAGTAGTTCTAATGGAATGTTGTCTACTCCCGGGGCCTTGTTTCGACTCAGGTCTTTCAGTGCACTGTCAAACTCTTCACGCAGTATCTTATCCCCCATTTCGTCTTCATCTACATCCTCTTCCATTTCCATAATATTGTCCTCAAGCACATCGCCCCTATATAAACACTCTATATACTCCTTCCACATTTCTGCTTTCCCTTCTTTGCTTAGAACTGGGTTTCCCTCTGAGTTCTTGATATCCATACAAGTGGTTCTCTTCTCTCCAAAGGTCTCTTTAATTTTCTTGTAGGCAGTATCTATCTTACCCCTAGTGAGACAAGCCTCTACGACCTTACATTTGTCCTCTAGCCATCCCCCTGCTTAGCCATTTTGCACTTCCTGGCGATCTCATTTTTGAGACGTTTGTATTCCTTTTTGCCTGCTTCATTTACTGCATTTTTATATTTTCTCCTTTCATCAATTAAATTCAATATTTCTTCTGTTACCCAAGGATTTCTATTAGCCCTCGTCTTTTTACCTACTTGATCGTCTGCTGCCTTCACTTCTTCATCCCTCAGAGCTACCCATTCTTCTTCTACTGTATTTCTTTCCCCCATTCCTGTCAATTGTTCCCTTATGCTCTCCCTGAAACTCTCTACAACCTCTGGTTCTTTCAGTTTATCCAGGTCCCAACTCCTTAAATTCCCACCTTTTTGCAGTTTCTTCAGTTTCAATCTGCAGATCATAACCAATAGATTGTGGTCAGAATCCACATCTGCCCCTGGAAATGTCTTACAATTTAAAACCTGGTTCCTAAATCTCTGTCTTACCATTATACACTCCTGGAAATGGAAAAAAGAACACATTGACACCGGTGTGTCAGACCCACCATACTTGCTCCGGACACTGCGAGAGGGCTGTACAAGCAATGATCACACGCACGGCACAGCGGACACACCAGGAACCGCGGTGTTGGCCGTCGAATGGCGCTAGCTGCGCAGCATTTGTGCACCGCCGCCGTCAGTGTCAGCCAGTTTGCCGTGGCATACGGAGCTCCATCGCAGTCTTTAACACTGGTAGCATGCCGCGACAGCGTGGACGTAAACCGTATGTGCAGTTGACGGACTTTGAGCGAGGGCGTATAGTGGGCATGCGGGAGGCCGGGTGGACGTACCGCCGAATTGCTCAACACGTGGGGCGTGAGGTCTCCACAGTACATCGATGTTGTCGCCAGTGGTCGGCGGAAGGTGCACGTGCCCGTCGACCTGGGACCGAACCGCAGCGACGCACGGATGCACGCCAAGACCGTAGGATCCTACGCAGTGCCGTAGGGGACCGCACCGCCACTTCCCAGCAAATTAGGGACACTGTTGCTCCTGGGGTATCGGCGAGGACCATTCGCAACCGTCTCCATGAAGCTGGGCTACGGTCCCGCACACCGTTAGGCCGTCTTCCGCTCACGACCCAACATCGTGCAGCCCGCCTCCAGTGGTGTCGCGACAGGCGTGAATGGAGGGACGAATGGAGACGTGTCGTCTTCAGCGATGAGAGTCGCTTCTGCCTTGGTGCCAATGATGGTCGTATGCGTGTTTGGCGCCGTGCAGGTGAGCGCCACAATCAGGACTGCATACGACCGAGGCACACAGGGCCAACACCCGGCATCATGGTGTGGGGAGCGATCTCCTACACTGGCCGTACACCACTGGTGATCGTCGAGGGACACTGAATAGTGCACGGTACATCCAAACCGTCATCGAACCCATCGTTCTACCATTCCTAGACCGGCAAGGGAACTTGCTGTTCCAACAGGACAATGCACGTCCGCATGTATCCCGTGCCACCCAACGTGCTCTAGAAGGTGTAAGTCAACTACCCTGGCCAGCAAGATCTCCGGATCTGTCCCCCATTGAGCATGTTTGGGACTGGATGAAGCGTCGTCTCACGCGGTCTGCACGTACAGCACGAACGCTGGTCCAACTGAGGCGCCAGGTGGAAATGGCATGGCAAGCCGTTCCACAGGACTACATCCTGCATCTCTACGATCGTCTCCATGGGAGAATAGCAGCCTGCCTTGCTGCGAAAGGTGGATATACACTGTACTAGTGCCGACATTGTGCATGCTCTGTTGCCTGTGTCTATGTGCCTGTGGTTCTGTCAGTGTGATCATGTGCTGTATCTGACCCCAGGAATGTGTCAATAAAGTTTCCCCTTCCTGGGACAATGAATTCACGGTGTTCTTATTTCAATTTCCAGGAGTGTATAATCTATCTGTTACCTTTTAGTATCTCCAGGATTCTTCCAGGTATACAACCTTCGTTTATGATTTTGAACCAAGTGTTAGCTATGATTAAGTTATGCTCTGTGCAAAATTCTACAAGGCGGCTTCCTCTTTCATTTCTTCCCCCCAATCCATATTCACCTACTATGTTTCCTTCTCTCCCTTTTCCTACACTCGAATTCCAGTCACCCATGACTATTAAATTTTCGTCTCCCTTCACTACCTGAATAATTTCTCTTATCTCGTCATACATTTCATCAAGTTCTTCATCATCTGCAGAGCTAGTTGGCATATAAACTTGTACTACTGTAGTAGGCATGGGCTTTGTGTCTATCTTGGCCACAATAATGTGTTCACTATGCTGTTTGTAGTAGCTAACACGCACTCCTATTTTTTTTATTCATTATTAAACCTACTCCTGCATTACCCCTATTTGATTTTGTATTTATAACCCTGTAATCACCTGACCAAAAGTCTTGTTCCTCCTGCCACCGAAATTCACTAATTCCCACTATATCTAACATTAACCTATCCATTTCCCTTTTTAAATTTTCTAACCTACCTGCCCGATTAAGGGATCTGACATTCCACGCTCCGATCCGCAGAATGCCAGTTTTCTTTCGCCTGATAATGACGTCCTCTTGAGTAGTCCCCGCCCGGAGATCCGAATGGGGGACTATTTTACCTCCGGAATATTTTGCCCAAGAGGACGCCATCATCATTTAATCATACAGTAAAGCTGTATGCCCTCGGGAAAAATTACGGCTGTAGTTTCCCCTTGCTTTCAGCCATTCGCAGTACCAGCACTGCAAGGCCGTTTTGGTTAATGTTACAAGGCCAGATCAGTCAATCATCCAGACTGTTGCCCCTACAACTACTGAAAAGCCTGCTGCCCCTCTTCAGGAACCACATGTTTGTCTGGCCTCTCAACAGATACCCCTCCGTTGTGGTTGCACCTACGGTACGGCCATCTGTATCGCTGAGGCACGCAAGCCTCCCCACCAACGGCAAAGTCCATGGTTGCGTACACCTATGAAATTCAAATGATAATTCCTGTAGGGGAACCTGTATCACATTGGTAAGAATTTGAACACCTTAAGCTCTCTTCACTGAATTAAAGAGGAATTAAATAATATACATTAATCCTGCACCAAACGTACACACACCACAGTGTCCGATGTTAGCTCTGCCTCAGTCAGTGTGAATTACCAGCAGCCGAATAACGTATATTTCTTACATTTGGCTTCCTTGATTTGTAAAGATAGATTCATCAATAAGAAGGAATTCTTTCAAGAGAGAAACTACCGTCCCAATGTCGCATCAGAACAGGGCAATCGAGTTCCATGGGTCTTCTCCAACGCCGGTGGTTAAAGTGCTGTTGAAGCGACACGAGATACGGATAGAACGCGCTGGCGTGCTAGTTGCGAAGAATCCCGGATTGACTTGTTCCAGGGCACTTGCAGTTTCTCTTGAAGTAACACGTGGATTATGAGCAGCAGCTGCCAGAACATCTCTGTTTGTTGCAGGCTAGCTCCTTACTATCTACGTAGTGTTCCCCTCCAATAACAATTTTTTCCACTTTCGCTAAATTGTCATTCTTGTTGGACGGTCTCTGATGCAGCTCTTGACACGCGCGTACACTCCAATCGGAATACATCACGTACACCTTCGTGCCACGGGTGGTCTAACCTTCAGGCGTGATCTGCTTCTGCACAGGCGTTTACAAGAAAGCTCGATGATAACAGTACCAAGTAGCAAGCCAGCGCAATAACAACACATACAACGCGGCTTGTTGTTGCCTGGAACTCAAGACGGCCCCACTCCAGGAGCTACTCCAGCCGCCTGGCGGCGTTCAAATCGACGACGGGAGGCGCAGCGAGGAAGTATTTTTTTCCTCCGCAAGTCACTTGCCAGAAAGGAGTCCGCGCTGTATACCTCCGCCTTGGCAGTACTTAGGCCAGCGCATTGCTTCTGAGGAGTCCGTGATCATCAGGAGTTACGCCGGGCAACTGTGCCGAGCGCACCGCAGTTCTTCATTCGGAGTAACTCCTTACCAGCGGCGACCTCATCCTGTCTCAAGAATCTTTTTCCCATTGGACACAGACTTGCAGACCTGGGCACTGGACTGCGCCTCACTGTTACGACCACATCATGCACCTTAAACGGAGTTACCAGTGTGCGATATCTTCTCAAATACGTCCTCAGATCTTCAGTTGGTAATACAATGGGTATTCGGAAAGTAAGTTCCTATCTGCCGCGAAATGGAAACCATTGTGAAAATTTATTTGCAACAGTTAGCTACAGCTTCCAGCTACTGAACCACATAGTCGACGCTTCGACTACTGTTGTAGCGTTGGACCAACTTTCCAATATCCTCGTCACAGAACGCAGATGCCAGTACTTTTCGCCAATTCCCTACGCTGAAATGGTTTGTACCTTAATTCCTCAAACCCCGGAGTGACGAAATAATATTCGGTCAGTATACATTGACTGATTGATTTATTTTTGTTCTCCCTATCAAAAATTACATGTAATACATTACTTCCTGAAGTTTGGAGCCAGGGTAAATATCGACGTCCAATCGACATTGTCCAATAGTCATCTGTCGATATTACCCCATTCAAACATGCTAGAGAAGACCAGACTTTAATAGCTTTACTAATTCTCTAAATGCTGCAAAACTCATGTTAAAAGACTCACAAATCAAACATACTATTTACGTACGTTATAGTTATTACCGCTAAACATGAACTGAATTGCTTACGTCAAAATAAGCATAAACAAAAATTTAAAGGAATAGTTTTTAGCACCGTAAAAAACGGTCATTAACGAGTACTCACCGCCTCTGTGCCCTGCATCTACCATCGTCCGCTATGTTGCAGCACTATCTCCCACTGTAAACAGCGCTTTTCATCTGAGAATACAGTTGTGTCCGTATTGCCTGGCATGTCGCTGTTTCCCCGGTCTCTCCTGCAGTGACAGCCAACAATAAAAACACAAAATATCAAATTAATTCAAACATAATTACCACGATTCGGAGTTCAACATCAGGGAGCAGCCACATTCACAATAAATTAAAATTTTACAGTAAAAGCTGACCAAAATAAATATTAAAAATACATGTGTTTCAATTATCACAATTAATGCAATTTTAATATAACTAGAACAGTTAAAACACGCAGGTGTAAAGAAGATCAAATACAGGTAACCTTTAATATATGACGGTACAGGATTATGGTGTCATCCACGTGACCATATGCATAGCAATTCTGATATTTAAATTTGCCCGAAGTCTGTACTTTTCGCTGCAACTTCGATCTGATGACGTCTAGGTTCGTAGTAATTAGGTATGATTTTCTCAACGTTTTATTTTTAATAGTCTATCCCGCTTTGTGTATTGCCATATCACAGTTCGACGAGCTTTGTACTGTTGTACCCCTTTCACCTCTTACATTAGATTTGGATCTGCAGGTGGCCTCTGGCAGTAGTGGAAACCGTTTATGCTATTAGTCATTAACAGTGGCAAGGACGGTGTTGGTCTTCGCATATGATATTGTACAGGGTGTTTGATTATCATAGGTACAAACGAAAGGTTGAGTAGTGCATAGCGAAACAAGCACATATTCGCAATAAACATAGATCCGGAATCTGAACATTTCCTCGGTGTGACACATGGACGAGAGCAGTCATAACAACGTTACAACACTGTTATCTAAGAATACGTTCATGTTGGAAATACGAGGGTTGGAACTTTAATAGTGACAACTATTTATTTACAGCTCGTACAAAATAGATACTTATTTCACAGTTTTATTGACCTTCAAAGTAGTCACCAGCTTTGTGTATAACCCATTGCCAGTGATGTGGAAGTAGGATACTCTTAGCAGTGAAAGTTGTATTGACAGTTCGAGCTGCGCGGTCTATTACCCGACGAATTTTTAACAGTTCTGAAGCGAATGCGGTGAAGTGTTTCCATCAGTTCATAAATCGAGATGAACCCATTTTTGGAACACAACCTACTACCAGCTTTGAGACACAACTTATGACATTTTCTGCAGAACCTGACCATCATTTCGGAGGACAATGCTCAAGCACGTACAGTGCAAGCTGCTACTGATTTGTTTAACTGTTGGGGCTGCTAAGTACTATACTACATACTGCACTCCTCTGACTTAAGCCCTCGTGAGTTCAGGTCGATTTATAAACTGAAGGAAATACTTCACGACATTCTCTTCAGAACTGCTACAAATTCGTCGGGCAATAGTCCGCGGCGCTCGAACTGTTAATACAATTGGCACTGCTAAGAGTATCCTACGACTTCCACATCGCTGGCAACGGGTTATACACAATGCTGGTTACTACTTACAAGTTCAGTAAAACTTAGAAACTTATATCTATTTTGTACGAGCTGTAAATAAATAGTTGCCACTACTAAAGTTCCAACCCTCGTATCAGGATGATACTTCTCATAAACGTTCAACGGCATAACTCTTCATGATTATGTTGCACGAATATCGGCAATGGCTTCCCTATGTGTTGGCCTTCCAGATTCCCTTTCCTGAATCCATTCGATTTTTCTTTGTGTAACGACATTATTTTAAAACGGCTTTGGTGTATTTCAGAACTGTTGACAGTGTCAATGAATTCCGGTAACGCATTATGGATGGTTGTCAGTGCCCTCCGAACAAGTCCTGGGACTACTGAACGAGTACAGGTTTCAAAAAGGAGACATGCTGCAACCGTCTTTCATATTTATGGTGACAATGTGGAACACGTTTTGTAATGGGTATGTGGTCCATTGCAAAAGCACTGTTCTGATCAGGGACTCTGTTACACGGTTTTTACACACAGTCATAATATGTCGTATCGGGGTAAGTGACAGAGGTGGCTAGTTCTGAATTTCGCTGAGCCTTTACGGTCTTGGAAATCTCACGTTCACAATTAGCGTAGACATACCGCCAAAGATATCATCTTTCCTGTAATGGGTGCTTTATCTTAGAAACGCGGTGTCTTGGTTGTTGTTTTGCAGTGGACGGCACGAGCGCGCCGAGACCGCCCCCGCCGCCGGCGCCACCCGCCGCCGCGCCGCAGCTGCCGGGCTGTGACGTCACGTACTCGGGGGCGGAGGTCCGCTCGGGCTACTTCGACACGCGCCAGCAGCCGTGGGGCGCCGCCTGCCGCGTCACCTTCGTCGGTCGTCCCACGGACATCGTGCACGTCTCCTTCTTCAATTTCCTGCTCAGGTACTCTATACCGTTCCAAAGACAACACCACTTATGTATAGAAGTTAAGGTGCCTTTGTAAACAACATCACCCTACACCTACATATGGCTGGGGCACCTAAGGCAGCCTAGGGGACTATCTCAGTCATATTTATCAACAAAGAATATTTACTTTAATTGAAAGGGGCATAGCGTGGTGCTCTTCACTTTTTCACAGGTGGAAGGGTAGAGGAGATATGATAGTCAACTCTGTCATTTTGAATGGTTCACGTGTTATGTCATTCGCCACTTAATAACACATCTGAAGACGCGTACAATACATTAGGCTAGACAGTAATATTCTTACATCAGGTCATGGTTTTGACATTTTACGAGTGCTCTGGCAAACGCGTAAAATAAGTCTAGGATGAAATGTACAGTAAGTAATTTAATGACATCAGATAACGTTGTTATAATACGTGTGAAAATGGTGACCATTTCAGTCGTACATGGTGCTAAACTATTGAATGTGGGCAACATAGCGGTTGAATTTCGTCCGAACTGAGAGCAGAAAAAGCTCGTGTAACATTAACTTTAATGTCTTCGTGAGTGGTTGAAATTTTATGGTAAATTCGTTAGCTATTTAGTTACATGTTCCAGGTATCATTTAGCCCGACATAGCGTAATGATGTGGATCCAATCATTTTACATTCAAATCTCAAATTAATTTGGACATACGGTTACATTCTGAACACTTCTAAGATTTTTTTTCCAAATGAAAAACAGACATACAGATGTGAGTTAGTAGTTCCTACCCACCACATTTAGCACATTTCAGTAATAGGACTTCTTCTACAGTGGGAACATTTATCGAGAACAACCTTTCTCACTTTGTTTTCTAATTTTGCATTGCTGTCTGCCAGACATTTTACATCGGCGAGTAAGTGATCAAGAATCTTTGCTGCAGCATTGTGTCCTTCTTTTTCTTCTAAAGACAACCTTGCTGTGGAGTAACAAATACCATTTTTTCTTTGGGTATTGTGACTATGTACACCATTGTTCATTTTGAACTGTAGTGGATTATTTACTACAACCTTCATGAGGGAATAAATATACTGTGAAGCAGTAGTCAGGCTACCCAACTAATTAAATGGGCGTCTACAAGATAATCGTGAATCAGCACCACACGTTATTCTACTGCAGGTTTCTGCACAATTAATACACTACTGGCCATTAAAATAGCTACACCAAGAAGAAATGAAGATGATAAACGGGTACTCATTGGACAAATATATTATACTAGAACTGACATAAGTGATTACATTTTCACGCAGTTTGGGTGTGTGGATGCTGAGATATCAGTACCCAGAACTACCGCCTCCGGTCGTAATAACGGCCATGATACGCCTGGGCATTGAGTCAAACAAAGCTTGGATGGCGTGTACATTTACAGCTGCCCATGCAGCTTCAACACGAAACCACAGTTCATCAAGAGTCGTGACTGGCGTATTGTGACGAGCCGGTTGCTCGGCCACCATTGGCGAGACGTTTCAATTCGTGAGAGATCTGGGGAATGTGCTGGCCAGGGCAGCAGTCGAACAATTTCTGAATCCAGAAAGTCCCGTACAGGACTTGCAACATGCGGTAGTGCATTATCCTGCCGAAATGTAGGGTTTCGCTGGGATCGAATGAAAGGTAGCGCCACGGGTCGTAACACATCTGTAATGTAACGCCCACTGTTCAAAGTGCCGTCAATGCGAACAAGAGGTGACCGAGACGTCTAACCAATGGCACCCCACACCATCACACTGGGTGATATGCCAGTATGGCGATGACGAATACACGCTTCCAATGCGCGTTCACCGCGATGTCGCCATACACGGATGCGACCATCATGATGCTGTAAACGGAACCTGGATTCATCAGAAAAATTACGTTTTGCCATTCGTGCACCCAGGTTTGTCGTTGAGTACACCATCGCAGGCGCTCCTGTCTATGATGCTGCATCAAGGGTAACCCCAGCCATGGTCTCCGAGCTCATAGTCCATACTGCCGCAAACGTCGTTGAACTGTTCGTGCAGATGGTTGTTGTCTTGCAAACGTCCCCATCTGTTGAGTCAGGGATCGAGACGTGGCTGCTCGATATGTTACAGCCATGCGGATAAGATGCCTGTCATCTCGACTGCTAGTGATACGAGGTCGTTGGGATCCAGTACGGCGTTCCGTATTAACCTCCTGAACCCACCGATTCCATATTCTGCTAACAGTCATTCGATCTCGAACAACGCGAGCAGCTGTTTCGCTGTTGTAACTGCGACCAGGACGATCGCGGGGTAGCAATGACGGAAAACGCGGTGGGACCCGCGGAGAGGCCCGCGAACGACATCACAACGGAAGAGGATGGACACGACCAGCGAAGGACGGAACGGAGACAACCAGACCGATGAACAAAGTCACAAGGAAACATACACGTCCATTCGTACACGAACCAGGGAGTAAGCAGTCTAGCACAAAGCGAGGTGTAAACCGACGTAAGCGAGATTAGACTGTCTGGCTGAGCCCTTTTTTTCTCTTATAGAATTTCGATTCCCCCTCAAGGGGGCGGCTGGCACCAGCTTATTACGCTGCTCTGCAGCCTACAGACTTTTTAAAACTTAAGAATAAGATAAGAAACAATAAAAGCAGGCGATAAAACGGCGACTTAAATTGTAAAACGGCGGAAAATTGAGGAAAGTTAAAACATAAAACAAAGGGTTGGCAAAGCTAATAAAATACACAGGAAGCAGACAGGTAACATAGTAGAGAGACAAGTAAAAACATGGCGACAGTCTGGTTTCTGCTCGTATGAGATATAAAAATTACACCCAATGACAGAATGATGTCCGTTCGCAACATTTCGGAAAAGACACACAACACAAAACACTGCACTAAAATGTCGGCGCAAAGATGACACACCATAGCCAAGGGGGGGGGGGGGGGGGTACCTGAACAGATGGGGGGGGAACAAGGAGGGAGGAGAGGAAAAACGAAAGGGGGGGAACCAAAGGAGGGAGAGGACTCATAGGGGGGAGAGCGGCAGGGCAGACGCGAGAGGGAATGGGAAATGGCAGAGGAGGGAAATGCAAAAGGACTTGGGGGAGAGAAGGGGTCAGGGAGAGGGTAGGTGGGAAAAAAAGAGGATGGAAGGGGGGGATGGGGAGCCCAGGAAGAGGAAAGGACGGGGGGTGAGGATCAGAGTTGATAGGAGGGATAAATGGAGGGAGAGAGGGCATCATCTGGGAGGGGGAGTTGATGGAAGCCACCTTGGGAAGTGAGATGAAGGGTGTAGAGATGGAGGGTAGGGGGGACACAACAGTGAAGACATTGCAGGGGGTGGGGATGGGAGATGAGAGGAGCAACCAGGAGGTGAGGGGGATCAAGGTGGCGGGAGGGGTACAGTATGCGGATATGTTCGAGGAATAGGAGCAGATGGGGGAAAGGAGGTCATAGAAGATCTGCATGGGGGACAGGAGGCGTATATGGAAGGTGAGGCATGACGCTCAAGGATATGGAGGGACTTACAGAATTTGGGGGGCAGATATCGAGGTGGGACTGGCATAACAGAAGATGGGACGGATTAAGGATATGTAGGTGTGGAGGATGGTAGAGGGGTGCAACCCCCATGTCCAGCTAGAGAGGAGTTTTAAGAGCCGGAGGTGGTTGTGGGCTTTGGATTGGATGGAGCGGAGACGAGGGATCCAGGTGAGGTGAGGCTAAGGTAGGTGAGGGTGTGGGTGGGGCAGACAGTACAGGCGCAGACGGTAAGGGAGAAATCCAGGAGCCGGAAGGAGCGAGTGGTACGACCTACGATGATTGCCTGGGCCTTGGAAGGACTGATTTTCAGAAGCGACTGGTTACACCATGCGGCAAAAAGTTCAAGGTCATTCTGGAGAAGGCTTTGGGACCGTTGGAGGGTAGGAGCCAGGGCGAGGAGTGCGGTGTCATCAGCATATGGCAAGAGGTGTATTGGTGGTGGTTGGGGGTTGGGGGGGGGGGGGCTTGGGGCATATCTGCCGTGTACAGGAGAGGGGAGAGGATGGAGCCCTGGGGCGCACCTGCTGAGGGTTTCTGGCTGCGCGAGAGGCCGGCGCTTAAATCCGCTATCGGGGGCGCCGCTATAGGCCGCTGGGACCATGTGTTTCACTGCGGCGCCCTCACACTAAAAGAGGGCCAGGAGGCGCGAGCCGCCACAGCTTACGGCGCGTTGGTGCAGAGACCTCTATGGGTGTTCGACGTCCATGACGTCTGGCGCGGATTCAAATTCCGCGGCGCGCGGTACCAGAGTCGCGATGCGATAAACTGCAATTGCGATAGGCTACAATCCGAACTTTATCAAAGTCAGAAACGTGATGGTACGTATTTCTCTTCCTTACACGAGGCATCACAACAACGTTTCACCAGGCAACTCTGGTCAACTGCTGTTTGTGTATGAGAAATCTGTCGGAAACTTTCCTTATGTCAGCACGTTGTAGGTGTCGCCACCGGCGCCAACCTTGTATGAATGCTCCGAAAAGCTAATCATTTGCATATCATAGCATCTTCTTCCTGTCTGTTAAATTTTGTGTCTGTAGCACGTCATCTTCTTGGTGTAGCAATTTTAATGGCCAATATTGTTCTTTCTTCCTTAAAGATGAGTTACCCCAGATAATTAATCCATATGACAATACTGAATAAAAATATGCAGAATATGTTACTGATTTGTCTCACCCCAAGATTTGCAATGATTCGAATCTAAAAGTGGTTAAACTAAGTTTTTTTAGGAGTTCCTAAATGTGTTTTTTTTCCAATTTAAATTTCTTCAGTATGGACTCCTAAGAAATTGAAAGTTTACACACTATTTATTGTTTCCCTAACAGACGTGATATTTACCACAATTGTAGCACCCGTAAATGTGCAAAACTGAATATGGTGTTGCCTTTTTAAAACTGAGGATGAGGTCAATCGCAGAAAACCATTCAATGGTACTTTTAAGAACTCTGTTTACCATTTCTTATCCTTGTATATGTATGCTTCGACTGATTACAACACTAGTTACATCTGCAAAAAGAGCTAATTGTGCTTGTTTTATATTAGACGGAAGATCGTTTACAGATACAAGGAACAGTAGTGGCTTTAAATTTAAACCTTTGGGAACTCCGCACGTGAATTATCCCTAGTCAGAATTATGTCACTGGGATATATTGCTTTAATTACTAAGTACAGCTTCCTGAATTCTTTGTTTAGACATGACATTACCTATTGGTTGGCTACACCATAAGTCTCATAAAACGTCATGTTATCAAGGAGAATACTGTGATTCACACAGTCAAATGCTTTGGAGGGGTAGCATAAAACCATCCGGCGCTATTTTACTATTTAATGCTTGTAAAACTACCAAGTGGCGCTATTTTATTATTTAATGCTTGCAAATTTGGGTGAGTAGACATTTAAATGCCATTCTCAGTAGAGAAAGCCTTATATAATCCAAACTGTGATTTGCTGAGATGAGATTCTATTGTAGAATACATCACATTCTCAAAAATTTTTAAATAGGTCGGTAGTTATTGACATGTCTCTTATCACCTTTCTTGAAGAGGAGCATAACGACGGCATATTTCAGTCTCCCTGGAAAAATGCCTTGCGTTAGTGATGCATTACATGTTTCACATATGATTGACCTTATTACATGGGAATATATCTTTAGTACTCTATTGGAGCAACCATGAAAACCAGATGACATTATACTTTTGAGAGAATATATAATTTTCTTAATTTCAGAGTGAGAGGTTGGTGATAATTCTTATGATTGAATTTTATGAGAGTTATATTTTCAACTTTCTGCTGTGATTTTGCTCTTGAACTATTTGTGCCCATGTTTTTTACCGTATTTAAGAAATGATTATTAAATGCATTTTCTACCTGAGACTCTTCATTTATAGCCCTTAGATTCAGTTCAATAGTTATATCTTGTTCTGTGACTCGTTGTCCTGTCTGTTGTTTCAGTGAACCCCATTTCTTGTTGCTCGAACAGTCCACGGGTGTACTGCAGGTCCATAGTGTCTAATGGGCACAATAATTCGCACCTGACGATGGCGACATATCTGATCGCCGAAATATTGTGCCCATTGGGCACTATGACCGGCAGTACACCCGTGGACTGTTCGAGCAAGAAATACGCCGGGAGAAGTTGAAGAATCACACCATTTCTTGTTGGTTGCTGATTGCCTTGCATGTTGTTTCAGTTTAACCCACTAGTAAAAGCTAGGAAACGTTATGTCTGGCGAACGTGTAGACCATTTTGTGTTGCTAGACCGACAAATAAGACGATCTTCAGACCTTCTCTAATTCTGTGTGCAGAATGTGCAGGACACACACCGCGTTTGTACCATAAGACTTGTCGTATGTCCAGTGAGAGGTCCTCTAGTATTAGTAACTCTGTTACGAAATCAAAATACCTCGCTCTATGTTTCTGTCAATGAAATTGGGACAAGCAATTTGGTTATTTAGAAGGCCGCTTCAGACGTGACTGACCAACGTCTTGTTGTCCACTTCTCTCAGACACCGTGGGCTTTCAGAGGACCAGTGATGGCATGTTCCGAATGTTATCGAGATCGTGGCTTGCAAATGGTGCTTCATCCGTAAAGAACGTCTTTGTTAAGAACATGTCAACCCCAGTTTGAAGAATTGCATCCTTTGTCGAAAGTGACCATCATAGAGCTCCCGATAAAGTGTCATGTGGTACGGGTGATATTTGTTGGAATTTATTATTCGCAGAATTTCCCGTTCCCAGATTCCACCCTCCTGTTCGAACGGTCTTGTACCATCATGCGGATTGTGAGCTACTGTTGCTAAGATGTCCACTGCAGGCCGCTGATACGAGTCGTTTACGTTTTTTTTACTCTCGGCGTTCCTTGTTTTCTCAAATGTTTGCATTATGGTTGCAAAAGTAGATGGCGAAGACTTTGTACGATTAGGATCTGTCTCTGCATATAATCGCACTGCTACTATCATATTTCGACGACATTCGTCGTTGGTAAAAACCATATCTCCTTACTCAGTTTTGTGAAAATCTGACCTTTATGGAGACGTCGCCTATTAGCTACTACAGCAGGCCACAGAGTAACGGCCTTCACACTAAAAGTAAACACACGCTACCTACAGTGAATGAAATGATGCTTGCATTCCACATAACACGTACACTAAATCAACCATGCAGTGTGTCTGTTCTTTGTAGCTGACACTCCACGATCAACGAATCATCATACATAACTAAAACTAATAGAATCTAATGCACTGTACGCCATTTCCAACGTGCTATTAAAAGGTAAATAATATAGCAGGCCAGTTCATTTAAAATAACAAAGTAGCGTATCGTATTCCTCTACTTTTCCACCTACGAAAATTTATGAATGAAAAGTAGCTCCTTCAAGCAAACGGTTACTGTCTAAAAAATTTCCTTCTACGAAAAGTATCTGAGCTGTCTTAAGTTTCTCACACCATATACTATGCGAGCCACTCACGAGCTGGTTCAGGGGTCTGTTAGAGGTGTTGGGCAAGCCGACAGTTTGCTCCTCTGTTTCGTCCGCCGACCCTCACATATATAATTACTCTACAAACACCTTTTTAATGTGCCGCAGTTCTTTACGAAAATTAATAATAACGATAGCAAAAACTTAAAGAGATTTAAAACAATAATAAATACTTGTATACACTAGTGCTTAGTACATCACTGTACCGTAACTACCACGAAATTCCAGTTCAGAGCTATAAAGCAACTGTAAAGAATATGTACGACCATGTCGTGAGGTCTCAAGCCAGGTCAGGTGGACGGAACTGGGTTCTTAACATAACGATTCGGGTGCAAAGTTACAGCATGAGATAGACCTAGCCTGTACTGCTACTGAAGGTTTCCTCTCTCCTGAAATTTAGAACACGTTCGTGGAATGGTCCTACAGGCACTATTCACCTCCGGGTCAAATTCTTACTGACTGTTAGCCGTGATTTAATATACTAATTAGCTGATTACATACAATGTCAGTATTTGTGTGGCTATGGCACATTGTTCTCCTTCGTAAATATGAAGATACCTTACTTGTGTACATGAGCGTACTACTAAGACGACAGAGGTAACTGATAAGCTGTCTATTTTAGTATGTCTATTTTACACGTTGTTATAACAAACACGCTCTCTTTCAGGTCCCCTTCCTGCCAGTCTTCTGTGGACGTATATGATGGATTAGCCAACCCTGGCTCTAAGCCAATCAACAGGGTTTGCAGTCCCAACACTCGACATGCAAGAGATCCTAGTGGCAGGTACGTTCTTGATAAGGTACGAGAAAACTGTATAAACGATTAGTAACACGAATCCGTCTCAGAGGTGTAGAGTTTCCGTATATGATCTACCTACATCACATTAAGGAAGATCAACACTATACTCACAGCAACAATTTTATTTTCACGAAAAGTATCACTTCGATCTGCAACAAAGACACTATTATTACGAAATCCATGGCTCTCGAATGCGTCAAATCATTCCTACGACAGTTGAAATGAGTACACGAGTCACTGATTTTAGCAGTTTAGTTGTTAACAGCTTTTAATTGTTAACCAGCCGCTCGGATGAAATAATATCCAGCGTAATTCCGTGATATTAAAAATTTCAGGGACGGTAGATAAGAGTAAATGTAACGATTTGAGGTGAGGGAGCCTGGTAAGGAAACGACCTAGTTGGAAGTTGTAAATTGAAATCGTTCTGATACCTCGAACATTAGACATCTTCTACTGCACGCTCCTTGCTATCTTTACCTTCGGAGGAGGTCGCATGGAGCAAAGTAAAAGAAAAATGTGCAGTAAACACGAGCCTTTAAGTTCATACATTAAGAGATATAAACTCTTGTTCATCTTTGCTGCTCTAAAACACATCTTTTCCAACGAACAAGTGGTAACAGCTCCCAGGTATGCAGTTTAGAGCCCACGTTTACTGGAAATTTCTTTCTTGTTACTGTAATTAAATCCGCCACAGTTGTAAAATACTTTTAATGGACGAAGTTTTAGACGACGGAAGTGGCTGTATACTACAACATTTTCGCTGTCTCAGGTATCTGAAATCTAAATCAGCACAATAATTGTAACCTACACCATTAAAAAATTAAAAATTTAAAGAAATTAAAACTCTGAAATTAATGAAATAGTTAAAAAAATCGGCTAGTAGCGCTAGTAGGGTATCATGTTTGCCCACTAGTTGTTTCGGCCTGGACGTAACGTCCTCCTGCTATTAGGTATACTAATGTTTAATCATTTCATTAGCTTGTAAATTTTAACTTTTTTAATTTTTTAATTGTTTAATGGAGTAGATTAGAGTTTTAGTTTTACTTTAGAGTTCAGATAAACCTGATGCTGGGCCTAAGACCCAGAAACAGTGGCAGTGTATAGCAACTTCTGTAGTGTGAGTCTTCGGTCAATAAAAGCATTTTACAGCTGTGGCAGATTTGTCTACAACATGTTGCAGAACAGTTGTAGATGCAGAACAGTTGTAGATGCATTTTTTCCTTGTGTTGGTTCACACTGCCACATCCATAAATATGGAAAGCATAGAGGTTGCAGAAGAAGAGCGCCACTTGGAGGTATCAGAAAGATCTCTGTTTGTAACTTTCCACTCGATCTTTTCCAGACCAAGGATCCTCACCACAAGTTGATACATTTCACTTTCTGGATCATTCTCGAAACTTTGTAACATAATCACGAAATCGCCTGTTCCAGTCCGACACTGGCTTCCGTCAGATTACATATTTAACAGGGCACAACATGTTCTTTGGTAGTGGTAGTAATCTTTTGTAGTTCAGTTAGTTATACCAGACCTACAAGTAAGCTGATGGTGCCCGATGTCAGTATGATAACATTTGCCTAACAAAGATTATTTCGGCTGAATGGCTGAGCTGTGCTACCATAACATAAAAAATACACACACTATATTAAGAATCTATGAGCATTATCACCCAGCAAAAGTCTCATCAATTTCATATAGTCACTAGTTCCCAAAAATTCAACGATTATGGATGCTGTTGTCGTTATAATCCTAAGTTATTCATTCTCCACTAAGCATTTGTAATTTAATTCGTGATCAGAATGTCACTTATGACCGTATGACTGAATTTCAAGGCTAATCTGACTTGTCCCAGGTTTCTGGATCAGCAGGCGTTTGTCTCGACGCAAAGCTCGCTGACGCTGGTTCTGAAGCGGCAGCTGCCAGCCGCGACAGCCACAGAGAACGAGTTCGTTGACGGTGCCTTCCTCTTTCACGATGGTGAGTACCTTGCTGCATCCGCTCAGTATTAAGTGCATTATCTTACAGTGTGTGGATGCGTTAATAAACTAAGATACAAACTGATAAATTTTTGTCGAGCTTCCAGCCAACCCCGTCTTCAAGCTTTCGGCTAGGTGCTAATAGGCCATTGTCAAGTGTCGACTGTCGTGAGAGTCCTGCTCTCATCCTTAAGAAGGCACGCTATGCCTGTGACGTCACTAGTGCTCAGTCCAGCGCTATGTAAGATAATCGTTCAAATGGCTCTGAGCACTATGGGACTTAACATCTATGGTCATCAGTCCCCTAGTCCGGCCCCGGTAGCTGAGTGGTCAGCGTGACGGAACGTCAATCCTAAGGTCACGGGTTCGATTCCCGGCTGGGTCGGAGATTTTCTCCGCTCAGGGACTGGGTGTTGTGTTGTCCTAATCATCATCATTTCATCCCCGTCGACGCGCAGGTCGCGGAAGTGGCGTCAAATCGAAAGACCTGCACCAGGCGAACGGTCTACCCGACGGGAGGCCCTAGCCACACGAGATTTCATATCAGTCCCCTAGAACTTAGAACTACTTAAACCTAACTAACCTAAGGACTGCACACAACACCCAGCCATATAATGGTTCAAATGGCTCTGAGCACTATGGGACTTAACATCTATGGTCATCAGTCCCCTAGAACTTAGAACTACTTAAACCTAACTAACCTAAGGACAGCACACAACACCCAGCCATCACGAGGCAGAGAAAATCCCTGACCCCGCCGGGGATCGAACCCGGTAACCCGGGCGTGGGAAGCGAGAACGCTACCGCACGACCACGATATGCGGGCTATGTAAGATAATGTTTTCGTAGCGTGCACTCCTCTTGCGGCTCAACTTCCTGACAGACAGTTTTCAATGTCGGTTTAACTGCGAACTTCTCAATTTGTTGAGGGTGTCGTCAGAAATTTTTATGTCCATCACTTCTTCTAGAACGCTATCCCTGAAACCATATATCTGTGTAACTAACAGATGCCTAGTGGCGCGGGATCAGAGACCTTATTCATAAGCATCTTCTACTACTGATAATACCCTGGGATGCCACAGGTCGAAGAATGTCTTATGTTCTATACAGCCCCATTCAGTAATATGCTCAGTCTGTCCGACATGAATAGTCATCTTTCCTGTCATTGAAGAACAGAACGGCAAAACCGCTAGCTCCTTCGTGTCCTCCTGGTGGGCCTTCTGCTTACGTGTCTACGATGAATTTACTTGCGAGATCTGTCAGCTGTTGTAGCCGATGTTTGAAGGTCATTGTTTTTAAAGGTTTTCTTTCGATTCACCAAGGTCTCAGAAATGAACGTTTATGTGCTGGGTGGTGATAGCTGGTGCTGTTCAGATACTGGTTCACGTGAGTGGTTTTCAGACAAACAATGAGACTCCCACTCACATTTCGGCAGACAAGGACGTTAATGAACGCAACGCATTACCGTCAATGCCACAGCCGTGAACTTGATGAGGTCATGTTGTTTATGTGGTCCAAGAATTCTCGCAGCTTTTCACACGCATGGGACCAGACTTCAAAATTTATTACGATGCGGCAATAAATGCATCTAGATTTTGCAGGAACCGTCTGCAAAGCGATGTTCTGATAGCACTTCGTAAAAAGGTTATCATTAGCTGGAATGAATGCGATTCCTATGTCGACACCCTCCATCTGGTTAAAATATTCTCCATCGTATAGAAAGAAACGGCGTCAGAGTGTGCTTAAATAAATCGACAAAAGAGTCATCAAAACTACAACACAGCCACAGCGTGTAACAACAGAACGTACCGTTACCTTTAATTTACGTCTATGGTCACAATCTTTTTTGTTTAACAGATTACCGGTTTCGGTCTTTAATGACCATCATGAGATCCGTTTCATGAAAACAATGTCCTAATGTACTGCAGCCATAGTAGCATCGTCAAATGTTAAATGCGAAATCAGCACCAGCATCGTCAAATACATATAAATCACATCACATGCACATGTAGGTAGTTTTACTGACAACATGACTCGTGCATGTGATGTGATTTATATGTGTTTGAAGATGCTGGTGCTGATTCCGCATTTTACATTTGACGATGCCACTATGGCTGCAGTACATTAGGACTTTGTTTTCATGGAACAGATCTGATGATGGTCATTAAAGACCGAAACCGGTAATCTGTTAAACAAAAAAGATTGTGAGCATAGACGTAAATTAAAGGAAACTAAATACATATACAGGTCACTGTGTTTTTTCGCGACGATGTCGCAGCTTGTGAAGAGAACGTACCGTTATCAACATAATAGCGAGAAACATCGACGTGGGTATCTGGAGAAATCAACGGTAGCATAACAGGTTCTGGAGAACGGATATCTAATTGCATTAGACGAGGTATGTATCAGTGAAAGGGAAAAATGTTTTCTGAGATAGCATTGTAAAAGAAGCGACTAAGGTAGAAACATCTGTCAACAGCCTCAATAAGAACTACGGTTTGCTGCTAACAACAGCTTGGGACTTCACCACAGGAAAATAGGAGGGTTGAAGCGGACGCAATGGACCCCAAACGAAAAACGGAAATCTTACCATATATGGCGTTGGAGAGATCGTCAGTGACGTCAGAGGCATTAGCCCGAGGCCACGAGGTATAGGGGCCCTGCAACGAACTTATGACGTAACACTACTCAGCTTACCCCCGCACTTCGCTAGCGCTCGGCTCCGTGCAAAGCCCACGGGAAATCAGTGTTTAATTACAAAGGTAAACACTAAAGGTCTTAATTTTGTCATATGCTATCGTGATGAAGTGTCCCTCCTCACGCAGATGATAACTTTAGGCTGACTTCGAGATAGATTAAGATGTTCTTTAAATCTAGCAGAGAATCTTCTGAATATTTGTACAGTATATCTCACAGAACAATAGCCATACGTAATGCGGTAGGTGCCCTAGTATGTCATGAGGTATAAACAAGGCTGGTTGCATGTTGTTTTCTCGTAGTCGCGGCCCAACTTTCACCGAACTCTTATCGAAGTATAGGATACGCTGATACACTCCTGGAAATGGAAAAAAGAACACATTGACATCGGTGTGTCAAACCCACCATACTTGCTCCGGACACTGAGAAAGGGCTGTACAAGCAATGATCACACCCACGGTACAGCGGACACACCAGGAACCGCGGTGTTGGCCGTCGAATGGCGCTAGCTGCGCAGCATTTGTGCTCCGCCGCCGTCAGTGTCAGCCAGTTTGCCGTGGCATACGGAGCTCCATCGCAGTCTTTAACACTGGTAGCATGCCGCGACAGCGTGGACGTGAACCGTATGTGCAGTTGACGGACTTTGAGCGAGGGCGTATAGTGGGCATGCGGGAGGCCGGGTGGACGTACCGCCGAATTGCTCAACACGTGGGGCGTGAGGTCTCCACAGTACATCGATGTTGTCGCCAGTGGTCGGCGGAAGGTGCACGTGCCCGTCGACCTGGGACCGGACCGCAGCGACGCACGGATGCACGCCAAGACCGTAGGATCCTACGCAGTGCCATAGGGGACCGCACCGCCACTTCCCAGCAAATTAGGGACACTGTTGCTCCTGGGGTATCGGCGAGGACCATTCGCAACCGTCTCCATGAAGCTGGGCTACGGTCCCGGACACCGTTAGGCCGTCTTCCGCTCACGCCCCAACATCGTGCAGCCCGCCTCCAGTGGTGTCGCGACAGACGTGAATGGAGGGACGAATGGAGACGTGTCGTCTTCAGCGATGAGAGTCGCTTCTGCCTTGGTGCCAATGATGGTCGTATGCGTGTTTGGCGCCGTGCAGGTGAGCGCCACAATCAGGACTGCATACGACCGAGGCACACAGGGCCAACACCCGGCATCATGGTGTGGGGAGCGATCTCCTACACTGGCCGTACACCACTGGTGATCGTCGACGGGACACTGAATAGTGCACGGTACATCCAAACCGTCATCGAACCCATCGTTCTACCATTCCTAGACCGGCAAGGGAACTTGCTGTTCCAACAGGACAATGCACGTCCGCATGTATCCCGTGCCACCCAACGTGCTCTAGAAGGTGTAAGTCAACTACCCTGGCCAGCAAGATCTCCGGATATGTCCCCCATTGAGCATGTTTGGGACTGGATGAAGCGTCGTCTCACGCGGTCTGCACGTCCAGCATGAACGCTGGTCCTACTGAGGCGCCAGGTGGAAATGGCATGGCAAGCCGTTCCACAGGACTACATCCAGCATCTCTACGATCGTCTCCATGGGAGAATAGCAGCCTGCATTGCTGCGAAAGGAGAATATACACTGTACTAGTGCCGACATTGTGCATGCTCTGTTGCCTGTGTCTATGTGCCCGTGGTTCTGTCAGTGTGATCATGTGATGTATCTGACCCCAGGAATGTGTCAATAAAGTTTCCCCTTCCTGGGACAATGAATTCACGGTGTTCTTATTTCAATTTCCAGGAGAGTAGGAGCGTTGTCACGCATCCAAGGTTCCACGTTAACCAAAGCGATTACGTGGTTCTTCTTTTCTAGAATTATTTCATTTTAGCATAACTTTCTTGTTAATTGTGTCGGTGAAGCTGGCTCCATAGGCAGGAGAGAATGCAATGTACTGAATCAGCTGATGTTCTTTATCCCTAGATTCCCTGAAATAGGGAATGTTGCACAGTCTGCATAGTAATGCCATAAATGAGGCCATTTTATATGGCACGGGATGGTTAGATGAACTATGAACTACCAAATCTGTGGTGGTGAGCTTCCAACAAATCTACTAATGAATAGTGAATCGTATTGAAGTAATTACGAGGTAGAGAAAGGGTAAAACATCATTAACATTTTGTTGCATAGTAACTTGAATGTTATTACGGTAACATTTTATTTTGTCTACGACATTTCAACAGTCTTCTTTAGCGCTGTATTTGGAAGTTGTGTCATTATATCATTTTTTAAAACAATCAATATAAGAGCAGAGAGCCCATTGTCAGCTCATGTTTTCAACAAAAGCATGTAGTTCAAAAGTAAAATAATTATGTTTTAAAACGTCAATTACTAAAAGAAGTTCATTTATTTCGTTCTGAGGCCGATCACCTCATGTTGCACACTGTGTGCAGCAATATCAACAACTTGACTTACAGGAGTATTGGAGTACATGTTCGTAGCGTCTAAAGACGTAATGTATTTATCGTAAGGAACAGATAGACTCGAAAATTGGTTAATCAGACGTTCTCTGTTTCGCAAAGTAATTATCTGTCAGCTAACGTGGACTCTTGCACGCAAGGCTAACGCTTCTTGTCACCGAATCCCGTAAGTCATTATGGGCCGGCCGCTGTGGCCGAGCGGTTCTAGGCGCTTCTGTCTGGAACCACGCGACCGCTACTGTCACTGGTTCGAATCCTGCATCGGGCATGGATGTGTGTGATGTCCATAGGTTCGTTAGGTTTAAGTAGTTTTAAGTTCTAGGGGACTGATGACCTCAGATTTTAAGTCCCATAGTGCTCAGAGCCATTTGTACTGTCATTATGGTTTCGGAGAAAATTGGACCTGAACTACGGAGAAAACAATATGCAACCAGCCTTTATTGTACCACATAAAATCGGGAGGGAATATAGGCATAAAGGACACTCTACCAATAGAATATACAATACTACTGGTATCTACAGCACTACGTAAGATAACTGTCCTATGAGATACATTGGAAAAACATAAATTTCTGTGCGGATTCAAAGAACATCTTAATCTGTCTACCTCCAAGTCAGCCTGAAGTAACCATCTACGTGAGGAGTGACACTCCCTTACAAATGTGCAAAATAATTTAACAATTCTTCACTGGGGAAGAAAGGTACATAAACTCAACATTCTCAAAGAAATCGAGATATTAAGGTGGAAAAAGTGCATGGAGTTGTACGATCACAACATTTTATCAAACTATGACTGCTTAAAATGACTAATCTAGTACTTATATTCTGTCCACTATTTTAAACCATTTTTAGAAAGTGTTATTTGACATTTTTCCCTGTAGTAACTATTCTCCCTCTAGCATTACCGAGATTGGCCTCTACTATGTTAACAGCAATGAAATTCCTACAGCGTAATTTATGTATTTTCTTTGCCTAAAGAAGTTTTATTAAATTTCAACATAATTCTTTTCATTATAGTTTTATTCTATTAAGCATGATTGTGCCGCCCGCCTCTTCGCCCCCCCCCTTCCCCCACCACCACCACCACCACCACCACCATCCCGATATCTACGTAATAAAAGAAGTTTTATAAACAGTGTTCTCCTGTCTATCACGGTAGAGTTATTTGTAAAGATTTTGGATAAAGTAATTTTTGGTATTGGTCAGTTTACTCAACCGCTCTGAAGAGACTGCAGCAGTTCTGTTGAAACACCGGCGGTTTGGTTGTTTTACAAGACGCGGCCAATACCCAAAATTATTTTATCCAAAATGACACCAGCCATGGAAGCCTAAGAACTTATACTTATAAAGAGGCTACCCAACTTTCCTTGCCATATTCCATGATTCTGTTCCTATGTCGCCATTAGTTGTGTAACTTCTTGCGCGGTTCGGATTATTGTTCGCTGCTGTCTTGGCGGCCTCTGCATGCTTCATGTGGTCACGACGATGTCACGTCTTTGGTGTGTCTATGTAACATTTTTGTTGTCCTTTCTCTCCAGTCTTTCTTATACTCAAAGATAATTCTGCATCCATAACATGGCATGGTCGACAGTTACTCGCAGCATATCTAATTAGATGAAAGCGATACGTCATCGTACGCTACTCCTTCACATATCCCCACAACCACCGTCTAATGGGTTTAGGTCGGGGGACCTGGAAGATCACTCATTTTGAAACTGCGTGGAGACGAGTGGTTACTGAAGGCTACTCGAAGCAAATCTTTCACCTGGGAAGATCTATAACATGGAGGTCGTTATAAGGAGCAGTTGTCACTGTACACGCAACAGACCAACGAGGTGTCATCTCCTCGAAGAAAAATTGACCGAGAACGGAGAAGCTTGTGAAACCACACCAGAGTCACATATGATGAGTGCGTCAGATGCTCCTTAAAACACGTGGCGGAGTAGAATCCCGTATGCGACAGTTCTGTGCATTCACGTTGCCGTTCAGAGTAAAATATGCCTCATCCTCCAAATAATATTCTCTGGCCACATGTCAGCTATTTGCTTGAGTGTCAACAAACGAAGCGTAAAGTCACGGATTTCATGAGTGCACATTCTGTACCTTGCAGGTATACCAATATGAATGCGATAAAACTCGAGCACTAACTGCAGAGTCTGAGGCATGTGCTGCAAATTTGGCTATAGCTACAGCAATTTCAACAATTGCCATCGAGAATGAGTTGCCTCCCACCCCCTGCTGCACCACGAAATTCACCTGTTTCTCAGATATCTTGATCGTATGCTTCAGTTGATTTATTTACAAGTGGCCTCTTCACAGCTGTTTCTGTCGCCGATATTCCCAAAATGCAGTGCTACTGTTGCGGCCGTTCTGGTAAAACAAGATTACCTGAAGTGCACGGTGTTTCTTCTCAATAGGACTGCGATTCGTATGGAAAATTTCGTCCTTCGTAACGCTTTGTACCAGCTTCTTATCAACACGCATCGCCAAGCGTCGAACAACATACTGACGTCAAAGCAGTAAACGTTTTACATTCTGACTGCTTCAGCGCCCCATTTCACCTGGTAACAGAAAGTGGAACGTTTTGTTTTCAGCATATTCGGAGAGAACACCGATTAATAAACATACCTGGGATAATTAACCGTCCTGTGATGTACACAGCACGCGCTGCGTGCACGGAACAACGTCAGTTTAATTGTAACTACTCTGTATACCTAATATCATAGTAATTTGTCTGCTGAGGAATGGACAACAAATAGTTCCAAGTGTGCCTGCCAGCCGGGTGGCCGAGCGGTTCTAGGCGCTACAGTATGGAACCGCGTGACCGCTACGGTCGCAGGTTCAAATCCTGCCTCGGGCATGGATGTGTTTGATGTCCTTAGTTAGGTTTAAGTAGTTCCAAGTTCTAGAGGACTGATGACCTCAGAAGTTAAGTCCCATAGTGCTCAGAGCCATTTGAACCACCAAGTGTGTCATTTAACAGTTCGGAATTCTAGTGCTGTATACAGGGTGTTACAAAAAGGTACGGCCAAACTTTCAGGAAACATTCCTCACACACAAAGAAAGAAAATTTGTTATGTGGACATGTGTCCGGAAACGATTACTTTCCATGTTAGAGTTCATTTTATTACTTCTCTTCAAATCACATTAATCATGGAATGGAAACACACAGAAACAGAACGTATCAGCGTGACTTCAAACACTTTGTTACAGGAAATGTTCAAAATATCCTCCGTTAGCGACGATACATGCATCCACCCTCCGCCGCATGGGATCCCTGACGCGCTGATGGAGCCCTGGAGAATGGCGTATTGTATCACAGCCGTCCACAATACGACCACGAAGAGTCTCTACATTTGGTACCGGGGTTGCGTAGACAATAGCTTTCAAATTACCCCATAAATGAAAGTCAAGAGGGTTGAGGTCAGGAGATCGTGGAGGCCATGGAATTGGTCCGCCTCTACCAATCCATCGGTCACCGAATCTGTTGTTGAGAAGCGTACGAACACTTCGACTGAAATGTGCAGGAGCTCCATCGTGCATGAACGACGTGCTGTGTCGTACTTGTAAAGACACATGTTTTAGTAGCACAGGTAGAGTATCCCGTATGAAATCATGATAACGTGCTCCATTGTGCGTAGTTGGAAGAACATGGGGCCCAATCAAGACATCACCAACAATCCCTGCCCAAACGTTCACAGAAAATCTGTGTTGATGACGTTATTGCACAATTGCGTGCGGATTCTAGTCATCCCACACATGTTGATTGTGAATTTTACAATTTGATCACTTTGGAATGACGAAACTAAAATGGAAATTAAGCGTTTCCGGACACATGTTCACATAACGTCATTTCTTTATTTGTGTGTGAGGAATGTTTCCTGAAAATTTGGCCGTACCTTTTTGTAACACCCTGTATATGTTCTTGATTTTTTCAGTGTCGTTGCTATTTTCCACTGGACATTTAGGTTCTACATGCACCACTATATACAGCAGTATCTGTTGAAAAGTTCCACACTCCGACCAACTTTGATGTCTTCCAATATGGGATAAACTATAATCTTTTAAGCTGTTTTTATTTGCTGATGGTCACAAGCGCTACCTTTGTTTGGCCTGTCACGTGATCAGCCGTGGCGATGTGGAAGGACACCATATGCATAACTTTCTGGAAAGGTGAAGAGAAAATTAAAAAAAAAAAAATTGTCATAACGGAATAGTGATCCAGTCCGATCACGTAAAACGCAGCCCTACGAGATGAAGTAAAACCCGCAACTGAACAATTATCTCTGTTGGTGCAAAGCGACAAGGTGTAATAACGTAGGAAGACGATCCCATAAATATCCTATTTGCGAGTTCACAAGAAAGTAGGCGTATTCCATGTAAAACACAGCGCATGCATTCTCTGTGTGTTCAAAAAAATGTTCAAATGCGTGTGAAATCTTATGGGACTTAACTGCTAAAGTCATCAGTTCCTAAGCTTACACAGTACTTAACCTAAGTTATCCTAAGGACCAACACACACACCCACGCCCGAGGAAGGAATCGAACCTCCGCCGGATCCAGCCGCACAGTCCGTGACTGCAACGCCTTAGACCGCTCGGCCTGTGTGTTCACCATCTCCCATAAAATAAACGTGCAAAGTATATCGTGACACTTGTTGCATGTGATATGCTGGACTGACTCACACGCAGTACACATAATATTGTCAGGAGTTTATGAGGTGATCGGTGAAGAGAAGACAGTCGGCAAAGGCAGTAACAATTCTTAGCTTCATCTCGATCTCTCTCGTGATTTTTATCTGGCTGGTTCGCTGAAGGTTTCATTGAACTCAGATAATCCCAGCGCAGTGGCAGATCTACAGTAGATTAATGAAAACACTGTCGGTGTCATCCTTCAGGCAGAGATCCTACGCTTGCCTAGTGGTTTGATAAATCGCCTCAGAGCTGCATCGATTCGACTGTGGCCACTTACGGCTTCTTCTGTAAAGAGCATGTCTCCTGTTTAGGGTAATTTATTTTTTGTGAGGCTTGTAAACCTTTTCCCGAGGAAGTCTATTATGGCTGCCTTCCGCGTCTTTGCCATCACTGTAATATTAACATGTTCTGTGGAGAGTAAGAGTATAGGATTATAAGCAGACACTTTCCTCTTTATCAACAACATCATTATCGCCATGAAGAAACCGAATCTCTTTGTTCCTGGGGGCATTCGTGGTAGGTAGCGTCATGTGAGATGTCTGACATGAAGGAGAAGCGTTTCAGGGATTCGCTAACGAGCCATCAAACAGCTCCCATGGCAATGGCCTTTCAGCGAGCTGCAGAAGGAGGGTAACTTAACGACAGTAATAAGAAACAAAATGCGGCAAAGATATTGTTTGCCAATACAGACTTTCTTTCTGACCATTTCTGTATTTCGAGCTGCGAAATTGCTTATCGTGACATTTTACAGGACAGATTTTTTTTCGATCTCTACATGCTATTAGTTTACAGCACGGATCTTACCGAAAGCTGTTGTATATTAGCTAAGAGGATGGATTCGACGTCGGAAAGTCTGTAGCACTAATTCTGTCCGCCCATGCAGAATTAGGATTTCCGTTATTTTCCTGAACCACTGGGAGAAAATGCCGAGAAGGTTTTTTCGAAAATGATTCAACCTCTTTCCCTTTCCCAGTCTTACCTAATGCGAGCATGTGCTACGTCTTTCATTACCTAGTCCTCCAAAAGACGTTAACAACGAACCGTTCTTTCCCGACCGATATTCAAACCTGAGAACGGTCTGATGGAGCCACATCTTGACAATATTTAGGGAAGACTGCTCTATTCATTTCATAAATTTTAGCTATCTGAAAAAAAATTGCCACCCTGCCTCTTGTTAATCAGTTTGTAGCAAGAAGTCAATGAAAAGCAAGGAGAAGTTTGTAAAAGTAATTACGGTTCACAGAAACGTAATAATGACTTAGAGATTGCCCGAAGATGTTCTAATTATATCGGTTACGGAAAAAGGGCTAAGGAGATGAGCTGAACAGAATGTACAGACGAGACGTAACACCGACAAAAGTAAAGGAAGGGCGAATGTGTCAATTTGAGATACATGTGATGATACTAAGGAAACGACGCACTGAAAATAACGGATGAATTCTGTTACTTTTCCAGAACAATAACTGATGATGGCTAGGGACGACATAAAATTCAGACTGGTAACATCTAGAAATCTGTTGGTGAAAAAAATAGCAATATCGAATATAAACTGTTCGAAAATACTTTCTAAAACTCAATGTTTGCCGTGTACTATTATATACAAGTGAAACTTGGGTGGTAATCAGAACGGACAAGAGGAAAATGCAAATTTTAAATACATAGTACCACAGAAAAATGATGAGGTGTAATTGGGGGGATCGAGTAACTAATAAACTGGTACTGTATCGAATTGACGAGGAAAGAGGTTTGTGGCACAATTTGACTAAAAGACTGACAATACATTGATCCTTTACGATGCGTTACATCGAGTTATTCAATGTGATAATTTAGACACACTTGGGGATTAAAATTGAGGAGTTAGATGACGGTCTGAGCTCAGTAATCAGGTATACATCGATGACAGTCGCAGTAGCCACGTGGGGTGACGGAACTGGCGTAGTGTGAACTAACGTTTATAGCTGCATCTTCGGACTGAGCAGTAACAACCAAAGTGACAGCATTTAGCTTCAGTAAGAGGTCATGCGTGAGAGATAATAAGTCTATAGCTGTTAAGCTCTTTTACTGAAGACATCTTCGGTGGGATTCGTGGCTAGTTCACAGTGGATCCCTGCAGGTGTAGCTGAAAAAACGTAGCAAGATACATTCAGATGCGGATTGTTTTTGGAATTCGAGCGAAATAGTCCGTTTATGCTTGTTCTCATACACTAGCGTTACCATCCCACGATGGAAGACTAGTGCACTTCTTCTTCAGTAGCGAATGTCGAAATACCACAACGCCCTCCTCTCTCTCACTTAAACTGCCGTCGCTCTGAACAATCTCTGTGGTCTCTCTCACCAGTCACAGTACCCGGCCCTGAGCGGTTCCACATCAGAGTGGACCCTGTGGTTTCCTCAAAGCTAAGTATGTTCCTCTGTGCTAGTCTATTTCTACCCTTCGACGCCTTTATGCTCCTATTTTTGTTTCTTTACCTTTTACTTGGTAGTGCGGACGTACACCTTTCTACAGATAAAACTATTCTGTTCACTGATGGCTTTCCCAGCAACTGGTAGCCATTATTTTCCAGATTTAAACATCCCTGTTTTTTCTGTGTTGTTTTGTTAATTACACTAATACACAGTTTTATCAAGATATTTCTTAAATGGTCAGTGACACTGATTCACAGTTTTTTCAAGATATTTCTTAGATGGACAGTGACACCTTTCTTGAAGCATAAGATGACTGTGTGCTACAATCACTTCTCCATGACCGTCGTAATGCCCTTCGTATGTCTAGGTACGAATAGACAACGATTTGACGTGATTTTAAATTTCTTCTCCAAAGAACTCTGCACAAGTTAGTGAAACGGATAGGTAAAGTGCAGCAGAACACTCTTTGCAGACAGTAAACTACAGACTGAATTTGGCAAAAGCCACGTCCAGGAAATACAAAGTAGCAATACATTTGGCCGAGAAGGATCATAATTTAGAGCTGAAAGGGGAACGAGCTATGTAGAATGCTATCTGGATTCTTGGGCAGAAAAAGAAATTCAACAGGATTCCTCCGTGGGATGATAGCGGTAGTGCACTGCAGTAACCGGAAACAGCAAACTACTCTTAAATTCCAAAAATAAGTGACATCCCACTATAGTGCGGATGTACCTCAATACGAAGTTTCAGTGAAGTCAGCAACCTTTGGGTGCAGTGAAACGAAGCCACAACCTAGGACTGACTCAAGCCCCTTCTCTCGCCTGAAATAATTCGCAAAGAAGACGAAATGTTGCGCTTAACTTGGACAAAAGTAATCGGTCTGGAGATTTTAATAACAGTAACATTGCTGGCCATGAAAGCTTACATTTTTCGATTACCACGAGAGAGTAAAATGACAGCAATAACTTTATGTATGAAACTCGATACGCAGAGTTTTGTTGGAACACAAGCCGTCTTGTATTGATGAGTACATACATCATGACCACGTGCTGAATACCGTTGCTCCACCTTTGGAACCCAATGCAGCAGCGCAGCGATTATGCATGCCAGGAACACGGTGATTCCCTAACAGGTTTCCGGAGGTCCCCAACATCAGATATCTGCACACAGGTTATGCTATTCCCGTTAATTACGAGCTGTTAATTTAAGAACACGGAGCTGGCCATCGGTAGAATTCCCAGATTTGTTCCATCAGGCAAATTCCGTGGCTACGACATCAAAGTTTTTTTCACTTTTATGCTCCTCGAATCACTTCTGCACACCTGTTGATCTGTGAGGCAGACATTTATCGTAGTGGAAGAGGCGTCGCCATCGAGGAAGTTGTCAGTTATGTAGGATGCAGGTGGTTCTCAGTAATGTTCAGTAGTTCAGAACTGTCATGATGCCTTCGATTACTACCACTGGCTCCATGGAAGCCCAGTTGAATGTCCGCCGTAACATAATACTGCCCTGACCGACGTGGGTCCGTAGCGCGGTGCATGTTTTGAACAGTAATTCGTGTGGATGGTGACGTGATCTATTGAAGAACATTACTCATTCGACCAAGTGTACGTTGTATTGTTCCACCATCCTACCTGAATGATCCCGTGCCGATGCGGCTGTAACTGATAGAGCTGTTGGTTTAACATTGAAAGATTATTCTCCTGTGTTGGGGAAGCGTTTCTCCAAAAACGTGAGCTGAACGAAGTGCTTAGAAACACATGTCCCTGCACCAACATTGTAATATTCCTACAGACCTACCAGGGAACGGCGCCTGTTCAGCTTTCCTGAGCGGTAAGGATTCCGAACTCCACGTCATGAGATGAGGGGTCACTGTCGCCTACTTGTGGAATCGCGGCTTGTCAAACACTTTTCTTATACATTCGCGAGAGAACCATGAGAACAGAGGATCAGCTTCAAAATTTCTTTGCTTGTCATTGTGACGCGCTGGCCACAACAATCTGCCCTCTGTCGATGTCGCTTACGTCAGTTGATTTCCCCAGTTTTGGCCCATATCGTCGCAAGAATGATTCTACATTGGTGTCATCCATTCTTTCTCCTAGCACTTATTCTCCTTCGTTTTTTTTCTTTTTTTTTTGTCATCACTCTTCTGACTGTTTTGATGCGGCCAGAGACGAATTTCTCCCCTGTGCTGATCTCTTCATCTCAGAGTAGCACTTGCAACCTACGTTCTAAATTATTTGATGGATGTATTCCAATCTCTGTCTTCCTCTACAGTTTTTGCCCTCTACATCTCACTCTAGTACCATGGAAGTCATTGCCGCGCGGAATTAGCCGAGCGGTCTGAGGCGCTGCAGTCGTGGATTGTGCGGCTGGTCCCGGCGGAGGTTCGAGTCCTCCCTCGGGCATGGGTGTGTGTGTGTTTGTCCTTAGGATAATTTAGGTTAAGTAGTGTGTAAGCTTAGGGACTGATGACCTTAGCAGTTAAGTCTCATAAGATTTCACACACATTTTCTTGGAAGTCATTCCCTCATCTATTAACATATGTCCTATCATCTTGTCCCTTGTGGTTATCAGTGTTCTCCACATATTCCTTTCCTCTCCGATTCTGCGCAGTACCTCCTCATTCCTTACCTTAACAGTCCACCTAATTTTCAAAATTCGTCCGTATCACCACATCTCAAATGCTTCGATTCTCTTCTGTTCAGGTTTTCCCACAGTCCATGTTTCACTACCATACAATACTGCACTCCAGACGTACATTCTCAAAAACTTCTTCCTCAAATTTGGGCCAATATTTGATATTAGTACACTTCTCTTGGCCATAGCTAGTCTGCTTTTGATGTCCTTCTTGCTTCGTCCGTCATTGATTATCTTACTGCCTAGGTAGCAGAATTCATTAACTTCAACTACTTCGTGACCATCAATCCTGATTTTAAGTTTCTCGCTGTTCTCATTTCTACTACGTCTCATTACCTTCGGCTTTCTTTGATTTACTCTCAACCCATGCTCTGTACTCATTAGAGTGTTCATTCCGTTCAGTAGATCATGTAATTCTTCTTCACTTTCGCACAGAATAGCAATGTCATCAGAGAATCATATCGTTGACATACTTTCACCTTGAACCTCAGTTCCACTCCTGAACCTTTCTTTTATTTCCACCATTGCTCCCTCGATGTACAGATTGAACAGTAGGGGCGAAAGGCTACAGCCGTGTCTTACCCCCTCTTAATACGTGCACTTCGTTCTTGGGAGCCCCTTATTATACCCTCTTGGCTGTTATACATATTATGTATGACCCGTCTCTCCTTACAGCTTACCTCAATTTTTTTCAGAATGTAGAACATCTTGCACCATTTTACATTGTCGAACAATTTTTCCAGGTCGAAAAATCCTATGAACGTGTCTTCATTTTCTTTACTCTTGCTTCCATTGTTAACCGCAACATCAGAATTGCCTCTCCCGTGCCTTTACCTTTCCTAAAGCCAAACTGATCGTCATCTAGCGCTTCCCAAATTTTCTTTTCCATTCTTCTGTATATTATTCATGTAAGAAACCTGGCTGTATGAGCTGTTAAGCTGATTGTGCGATAATTCTCGCAATTGTCAGCTCTTGCCGTCTTCGAAATTGTCTGGATGATACTTTTCCGAAAGTCAGATGTTATGTCGCCAGACTCATACATCCTACACACCAACTTGAATAGTCGTTTTGTTGACACTTCCCTCAATGATTTTAAAAATTCTAATGCAATGTTATCTATCCCTTCTGCCTTATTTGATTTTAAATCCTGCAAAGCTCTTTTAAATTCTGATTCTAATACTGGATCACCTATTTCTTCTAAATCGACTCCTGTTCCTTCTTCTATCGCATCAGACAGATCTTCCCCCTCATAGAAGCTTTCAATGTATTATTCCCACGTACCTGCTCTCCTCTTTGCATTTAGCAGTGAAATTCCCGTTATAGTCTTAATGTTAGCACCTTTGTTTTTATTGTCACCGAAGGTTGTTTTGACTTTCCTGTATGCTGAGTCTGTCCTTCCGACAATAATTTCGATGTCCTCACATTTTCCCTGCAGCCATTTCGTCTTAGCTTCCCTGCACTTCTTATTTATTTCGTTCCTCAGTGACTTTTGTTTCTGTATTCCTGAGTTACCCGGAACATATTTGTACTTCCTCCTTTCATCGATCAATTGATGTATTTCTTGTTACCCAAGGTTTCTTCGCAGTTACCTTATTTGTACCTATGTTCTCCTTGCCAACTCCTGTGTGGGCCTTTTTAGAGATGTCCATTCCTCTTCAACTGTACTACCTACTGAGCTATTCCTTAATGTTGTATCTATAGGCTTAGAGATCTTCAAGCGTATCTCGTCATTCCTTAGTACTTCCGTACCCCACTTCTTTGCGTATTAATTCTTCCTGACTAATGTCTTAAACTTCAGCCTTCTCTTCATCAAAATTGTCATCTGAGTCTATATCGGGTCGTGGGTACTTCGTACAATCCATTAACTGATTCCGGAATCTCTGTCTGACCATGATGTAGTTTAAGTGACATCTTCCCGTGTCGCCTGGCCTTTTCCAAGTATACCTCCTCCTCACGTGATTCTTGAACAGAGTATTCGCTATTAGTAGCTGAAACTTATTACAGAACTCAATTAATCTTTCTCTTCTCTCATTCCTTCTCTCAAGCCCATATTCTCCTGTAACCTTTTTTTTTTTCTACTCCTTCCCCTGCAACTGCAATCTAGTGCCCCACGACTACTAGATTTTCATCCCCCTTTACATACTGTATTACTGTTTCAATATGTTCATACACTTTTTCTATCTCTTCATATTCAGCTTGCGACGTCGACATGTATACGTGAACTATTGTTATCGGTGTTCGTTTACTGTCGTTTCTGATAAGAACAACCCTGTCACTGAACTGTTCACAGTTGCACACTCTCTGCTCTATCTTCCTATTCATGACGAATCCTACTCCCGTTATGCCATTTCCTACTGCAGTTGATTTTACCCTATATCATCTGACCAGAAATCCTTGTGCTCTTTCCTCTTGACTTCACTGAGCACTACTATGTCTAGATTGAGCCTTTGTATTTCCCTTTTCAGATTTTCTAGTTTCCCTACACGTTCAGGCTCCTGACTTCCCACGCCCCGACTCGTAGTACGTTTCATAATCAATACCAATCGTCGCTGTATAGGTTTATTTCTAGGCAACCATTCATCGCAGAACGTTATCCATTCGTTGATTATTCAATCTTTTTCTCATGGTAACCTCCCCCTTGGCAGTCCTCTCCCGGAGATCGTAATGGGAGACTATTCCGGCATTTTTTGCTAATGGAGAGATCATCATGACGCTTCTTCAATTACACGCCATATGTCCTGTGATTACACGTTACTTGTCTTTAAAGCAGTGGTTTCCACTGCCTACTGCATCCTCATGCAGTTGATCATTGCTGATTCTTCCGCCTTTAGGGGCACTTCCCCACCGCTAGGACAAGATAGTGCCCTGAAACTCTGTCCGCTCCTCCGCCCTCTTTGACAAGGCCATAGGCAGAATGGGGTTCATTTCTTATGCCGTAAGTCTTCGGCCGCCAATGCTGACTATTAATCAAGATTACAGCAGCGGTGGGATTCGAACCCGGGACCGAAGACGTTATGATTATGAATCAAAGACGCTACCCCTACACCACGTGTGTCTCTATCCTGCGAGGTCATATTTTTCAGTTTCTGAATTGTAAATCTATTATTACTTTCGTTTGTGACTAGATGCTAGGATGCCATTCCTGAGGCCGCAGTCTTACGGGAAGGAAGTCGCGAGCGCCGTCTGTATGTAAAACGTGCGAATTTCGTTCTGTGTGACGGTATTTTAAGTGTACGTGTATTGTGCCCTCCTAGACGGAATTTCGGGAGCAGACAAGCATTTTCCTAAACGTGTGTTGGAAACTGCCTAAAAACGAGTGGCAGGCCGGTGTACCACGCCACAGACGTTATTCCGTCGCACGGTTTCCTTCAGTGTATGACTCACCTTCCTATTCCTCAAGACCGTGCCCTGCACGTTACGCTATATTTTTAAAAAAAGTTGAACTGAATTTCTTAGTGTACTGAAATACAATGAATGATAATTTCTTGCAAATATTGATACCTAGAGCAGGTATCCTCCCTTTCGTCTGCTCCGCTTACGTACTATTCTTATCGCCTCATGTGTCGGCAGCGCCATGCGGCATTCGGTGCCGCGGTGCGCAGTGGTCAGATTCTGCTTACTGCAGGCAATAGAGTATAATCTCTGATGTCTTCCTACAAATGCCTCCTTGATGTGTACAGAGCACGTGGAAGGCACGCTGCAGCCGGACTCGCTGTGTGACGTCGCGTACTATGGGCTGAGCAGCAGCCGAGAGGGCACCGTCACCAACCCGGGCAGCCAGCAGATCTTCTGGAACATCGAGGGTGCCCTCCGCTGCTCCCAGAGGTTCGTGCCGGCCGCCAACCAGAGCGTCACACTCACGGTGAGTTGAATTTCTGGACCGTATCACTCAACAACTACGCAGTTTTCCTAAGCGTTTGTAACAGAAGTTACAGCCTGAATGCATTACACCTGTGTATCAGTCATGCGACAACCATGAGCAGCGTTGCATTCGTTTCATATAAACACCTCGACACCGACTTGCGGAGCTCTTAAATGAAACCTGTTGAACATATACACGAATGTTATGAATGTGTATTTCCATGTCGTTGATTTCTTTAACTTTCATATACCGGGTGATCAAAAAGTCAGTATAAATTTGCAAACTTAATAAACCACGGAAAAATGTAGATAGAGAGGTAACAATTGACACACATGCTTGGAATGACATGGGGTTTTATTAGAACAAAAAAAAAAAAAACAACAGAGTATTGCTAGACGCGTGAAAGACCTCTTGCGCGCGTCGTTTGGTGATGATCGTGTGCTCAGCCGCCACTTTCGTCATGCTAGGCCTCCCAGGTCCTCAGACCCCAGTCCGTGCGATTATTGGCCTTGGGGTTACCTGAAGTCGCAAGTGTATCGTGATCGAATGACATCTCTAGGGATGCTGAAAGACAACATCCGACGCCAATGCCTCACCACAACTCCGAACATGGTTTACAGTGCTGTTCACAACATTATTTCTCGACTACAGCTGTTGCTGCAGAATGATGGTGGACATATTGAGCATTTCCTGTAAAGAACATCATCTTGACTTTGTCTTACTTTGTTATGCTAATTATTGCTATTCTGATCAGATGAAGCGCCATCTGTCAGACATTTTTTTGAATTTTTCTATTTTTTTGGTTCTAATAAAACCCCATGTCATTCCAAGCATGTGTGTCAATTTGTACCTCTCTATCTACATTATTCCGTGATTTATTCAGTTTTCAAATTTATCCTGACTTTTTGATCACCCAATATATCGAAAAAGTGTGACGTCCAGGACTATGAGTTAACGTCAAGAAACGCAGCAGTTCATTGCTAAACAGTTTCTTGTATGATGGGTTCAATACACTTACGTGTGCTAAATTTTATTGAAACTCGCCGGCTGTCGGTCAGTAATAACACAATACAATGTAAATGCGTACACAGCTGGACTGATCTAAAGACTGATTCGCATCAGTGGCTTACAACACCCACTGATTCTTGGCTCCAAAGACAATGAACGTACTAGCCTACAGCTGTTCCTACTTTACATTAACGGGTCGACCTGAAAGATAAAAATGAAATAAAGAAGCCAGAGCCAAAGGAGAAGTAACATCATAAAAATAATAAATATAGCCAGTATCGAAACATTAATATCAGTGACTAATAATCCAAATCAAAATTAAATTGTTTTTGATAATTTATGTGACAGGTAGTTCACGAGTTATGTCCCAAGAACCTTGATACACGAATCTCTGTACAATAGATACCTTTGTACTCCTGGCGGTCGACGGCCGAAGTACACTCTAAGTCAAAACTATTAGTAGGCTTTCATGTGACTATACGGCAGTTCAATTTATTATGTTATTTGATGAAGCTACTGTATCCATAGGCTATTGTTACACTCTTCCTTGTCATATGATGACTGCAAACGTGGCGTTATAAATTCGGACAAACAACTCGGTTAACACATATGTCCAATGATTGTTTTTCTACATATTACGTATGATGATTTCAGATTGATTCTTCACTTGCAGTGGAGTGTGTACATATTACAAACTGTGGGCCTGACCGACAATCGAACGCGGGACCTTTACCTTCTGCTGGAAGTGCTCTACGAACTGAGCTATCGAAGGACTAAGCAACCTGTCCTCAGTTGCTTCTCTTCCGCCAGTACCTCATCTGCAACCACCCAAATTTCTCAGCAGCCCTCCTGCATACCTATCTAGACTAGTGCTCATGGAATGTTGAGGATGAGGTACTGGCGAAATTGAAGCTCAATCGACTGAAAAATTTTCCTGGAAAGTCAAATGCCCAAATCTCGAATATCGGTCTGACACACAATTTTAATCCGTCAGGATTTACACTGTCGTGATTTATCCACGTAGCTGATGATAAATTTAAGTTAATTTAAAATTTTATCGGTGTTTACATGGTTTTAAAACTTCGAACCCGACCGGTAGCAAATGAGTTTAACATTTCAAAACCTGTAACTAATAACTGTGTGGACCTCTAATTTCCCTTATCTTTGAATGGTGATCATTGCGCGATATGAAAGTTGGTGGTAATAATATATGCTCTATATCCTTGGCGAGGATCTGCTTTGGAATTTAGTGAGCAGATCCTTCCGTTTAAAGCGTCGTCTATCTGCAAGTGTGTCCCACATCAAATTTTCTATGTGATTTGTAACGCTCTCGCGTTGGCTAATGTACCAGTCACTAATCTTGCTGCTCGTCTTAGGACCATCTCAACCTCTTGAACCAGACGCAACTGGCAAGGTCCCCATACAGACGAGCAATACTCCAAGACTGGAAGAACTAACGTATTGTAAGCAAATTCCTTTATTGAAGGAATGCCTCGCTTCAGGATTGTACCAATATACCGCAATCTAGAGTTGGCCTTACCCGTTACTTGTGTAATCTTATCAGGACCATGCAAGACCAATATATTGAGCATAAGCGTCACATACGCTTCCATAAATCGAGCGTATCTGCCGATGCAGAGCTTTGCGTTGCAATTTTGATGCTCTTGTGTGCCATTTATTTTCACAGGAGGACCTCTTCGATTGTTGCCCGCAGCACCCTTATAGCACAGCGTTACATCGACGATATTCTCCGCTCCTTTTGTTGCCCTCCATCGCAAGCCATCCTGGATTAACATTTCAGCAAAATAGTGCCACGCCGCAAACGGTGAGAGTTTCAACTGCATGCCTTCGTGATTACCAAAACCTACCTCGGCAAGCAAGATCGCCGGATCTCTCTCCGATTGAAAACTCCAACCAACTCGGGAATCTGACGAAATGACGCACCAATTGGACGGAATTTGTCACGGTATCCATCAGGAGGACATCCAACTACTTTATCAAGTCATTGCTAGGCCGAATTACTGCTTGTATAAGGGGCACAGATGGACCAACGCGTTATTGTCTTCGTCACTTTGTGAAACTCTTACTCCTGAATAAATTATGAAAATTTTCTGGAATTGTAATAATTTGTTTGCCAGTACATGTACAGCAGCTCTACCGATTTCCGTTCCATTCGGACAATTCCTTCATGGTCTTAGATTGTATTAGAAGAAATTCATATTACCACCATAATTTGCTTGTAGTTCATATTGCTCCTGTTCTCAACAGAACGGATGGTTTGAACAATGTGAACATTACCGCAGCGATATGAAATCTGAAATACAACATACCTCCTTGATGCCACACCATATGTAACGGAGCACAAACGAGGATTAATCCTGCCGAACATACGAAGCCCATCTTTTATGTTAAATTTCCTTATAATTCTCTCTGTTTTCGCTGATATGCTCCTAGCCATGATAGGAATCAGCTGATGTACTTCCGTTGATGCTCCGAATTCCACGGCAGGACGGCCTGCCTCCCCCAGAGTCTGTTTCGGTTAAATACTGACTTCTGATGTTCAGTGTTGTGTGGTAAGCCTTCCCCATCATATGTGGTGTACTCTCTTCAGATCTAGAACTTCAAGGCGTTGGTATGATGGATAACAGGTAGCAGCAGGCAAATACCGGTTAGCGTATGCAGGTTTGTGGTAAACACTGTGCCCTAGAACTCCGTCATTCCGTTCGTAGACGAGAGAATAAATAAATAAAAAAGGGAGGCTATCCATCAATATGTCCTTCCATTGTAAACTACGATGTGCCGTGACAACCTATGAAGTGACAACACTTTACATCCACACATGCACAGAGGTTCAGGTGCCCCTACCCCTTGATTTTATACAACCTGAAACGCCTTTAAACACCACGAGCGAGATTTTCATATTCTATCGTTCGCTACACGCAAAGTATCAGCCCTGCAGAAAAAAAGAACAGGACATTTTTGTAAGAAATTTAATATAGATAATTCTCGTACTGGAATATATTTTCGCTGCAGGCCGCGGTTTTCGAGTTATTCAATAAAAACGCGTTTGATGTTCACTTTTGTACATATTTCTTGAATAATTCGAAAACCATAGCCTCCAAGCGAAAACGTATCCCTCTACAAAATTTAACTACCTTAAAGTTCCTACGAAAAGGTTCTGTACATTTTTTCTGTAGGACTACTAGTTTGCCAATAGTGAGAGAGAGAACACGAAAAATTTCGCATGGCAGCTGAAGGCGTTGCGGGTTGCCTAAAACTTATACGTAGGGGCACCTGAATCACCTACACTCCTGGAAATTGAAATAAGAACACCGTGAATTCATTGTCCCAGGAAGGGGAAACTTTATTGACACATTCCTGGGGTCAGATATATCACATGATCACACTGACAGAACCACAGGCACATAGACACAGGCAACAGAGCATGCACAATGTCGGCACTAGTACAGTGTATATCCACCTTTCGCAGCAATGCAGGCTGCTATTCTCCCATGGAGACGATCGTAGATATGCTGGATGTAGTCCTGTGGAACGGCTTGCCATGCCATTTCCACCTGGCGCCTCAGTTGGACCAGCGTTCGTGCTGGACGTGCAGACCGCGTGAGACGACGCTTCATCCAGTCCCAAACATGCTCAATGGGGGACAGATCCGGAGATCGTGCTGGCCAGGGTAGTTGACTTACACCTTCTAGAGCACGTTGGGTGGCACGGGATACATGCGGACGTGCATTGTCCTGTTGGAACAGCAAGTTCCCTTGCCGGTCTAGGAATGGTAGAACGATGGGTTCGATGACGGTTTGGATGTACCGTGCACTATTCAGTGTCCCCTCGACGATCACCAGTGGTGTACGGCCAGTGTAGGAGATCGCTCCCCACACCATGATGCCGGGTGTTGGCCCTGTGTGCCTCGGTCGTATGCAGTCCTGATTGTGGCGCTCACCTGCACGGCGCCAAACACGCATACGACCATCATTGGCACCAAGGCAGAAGCGACTCTCACCGCTGAAGACGACACGTCTCCATTCGTCCCTCCATTCACGCCTGTCGCGACACCACTGGAGGCGGGCTGCACGATGTTGGGGCGTGATCGGAAGACGGCCTAACGGTGTGCGGGACCGTAGCCCAGCTTCATGGAGACGGTTGCGAATGGTCCTCGCCGATACCCCAGGAGCAACAGTGTCCCTAATTTGCTGGGAAGTGGCGGTGCGGTCCCCTACGGCACTGCGTAGGATCCTACGGTCTTGGCGTGCATCCGTGCGTCGCTGCGGTCCGGTCCCAGGTCGACGGGCACGTGCACCTTCCGCCGACCACTGGCGACAACATCGATGTACTGTGGAGACCTCACGCCCCACGTGTTGAGCAATTCGGCGGTACGTCCACCCGGCCTCCCGCATGCCCACTATACGCCCTCGCTCAAAGTCCGTCAACTGCACATACGGTTCACGTCCACGCTGTCGCGGCATGCTACCAGTGTTAAAGACTGCGATGGAGCTCCGTATGCCACGGCAAACTAGCTGACACTGACGGCGGCGGTGCACAAATGCTGCGCAGCTAGCGCCATTCGACGGCCAACACCGCGGTTCCTGGTGTGTCCGCTGTGCCGTGCGTGTGATCATTGCTTGTACAGCCCTCTCGCAGTGTCGGAGCAAGTATGGTGGGTCTGACACACCGGTGTCAATGTGTCATTTTTTCCATTTCCAGGAGTGTATTTCAGCAAGCCACCTTGTGGTGTGTAGCGGAGGGTACTTTAGAAACCACTGCCACTTCCCCTTTTCCTGTCCCAGTCGTAAATGGTCAGTGGGAACAACGGTTGGTGGTAGGCCTCCGGGAGTGTTCGGATCTCTCGAATGTTATCCTCATGATCATTTCACGAGATATACACAGGAGAAAGCAATATATTGCTTCGCTCTTCTAGGTACGTACGCTCTCGTAATTCTAATAATAAACTAAATAGTGATCCAGAAAGCCTTTCTCGCAACGCCTGCCACTGGAGTTTGGCGAGCACCTCCGTGACGTTTTCGCTTTCACTAAGTGATCCTCTAACGAAAGGCGCTGCTGTTCTTTGAATATCCTCTGTTCCCTCTAGCAATCCTGTGTGTTACGGAGCTCTTTTCCGTGAAATCAGGAGCTTGCATCCACTTGTACACCTGCACCAACACTAGACTTCCTTTGCAAGCATTCATCCGTTTGCCTCGACATGCACTGTCGCGACACTGGCTGGCTTCCGTTGTCTTGCAGGTGAACTCGCTGGCGCGGCTGACGCAAGACCCGCACTGCCACACGCAATGCGGGGACGGCGGCTGCCGCTGCGTCACCAACCTGCTGCCGCTGGCGCAGATGGACCACCTGCTGCTGGCCACCGACGACGGGCAGTCGCTCGCCTGCCTCTGCGGCGACTTCCAGGTGGGCCTGAAGACCATGAAGTGCTATTATGCTAACACGTAGCAGTATTTATTTAATTTAATCGTACGGCTAGGGCCCCCCGTGGGGCAGTCCGTTCGCCGGGTGCTGGTCTTTCAATTTGACGCCACTTCGGCGACCTGCAGTCGATGAGGATGGTAGGATGATGATGACGACAGCACAACACCGACTCCCTGGGAGGAGAAAATTCCCCGACTCAGCCGGGAATCGAATCCGGACCCAGAGGATTGACAATCCGTCACGCTGATCATTCAGCTACCAGGGGCGGACAACACATAGTAGTGAAGGGGTATAGTGAAGACATGACACATAACGGAAAGTGGCCACTTTTGAGGTTTTGTTTATTCAAGACTAAACATTAGGTTATAAAGCAGTTTAAACATCATCAACTGTAGTATATTGTTCTTGTTACCTGATTTAAAAGAATAGAATATCTGTGCAAAATATACTCACTATAGGATTAAGGTTCCCTAACTTCTACCAACCTTATAAGCTGTATCCCTCAGCTTGAACATATTTAGAAGTCTACTCTTAAAGAAATTTTATATGCAGGGTGTTTGAAAAGGAACACCCTAATTCTAATGTGTCCTAGAATCTGCACAAAGTGACGTACACTGTTCTAGTTCGTGGTGTTTGATACATTAACTCTCAAAGTTAGGCTCGCCTGCAGTTGACAGATCTGTTTGACCTTGAGACGGGACCAGTGCTGGGTTTTCCTTCAATTCAGACCAGGCGTGTGTGCAGTGCAGTGCAACTCAGCAACAATGTGTACCCCGCAACAGAAAGCGCAGTGTGTTATTTGGCTTGTGAAAACTGAGTCAGTTGTAACACTGGAACGTAATTACAGATGTCAGTATGGTGGTGAACCACCTACTGCAAATCTGTCCATCATCGGCTAAAGTCTTCCAATGAACCTGGTAGTGTTCTAAAAGCAAAATCACCAGGTAAAATGAGAACTCCTGAAGATGTTGTTCAACAGATCCTTGTTTCGTGAGTTCGGACATTGGCCAGACGTAGTCTACAATTAGAAATGTCTAAAGGTACTGTGTATGATGATGTGGGTAAAAGACTTAAGTTGCAACTGTTACATGAAATAAAACCCACTGATGAAATCTAAAGGTATAAGTTTGCTGTTGACTTTCAACACAGAATTGATGATGATGCGCGCAGTGGAAAGACCAGAGTCATCAATCATTTACGGGGAAGAATCGTCGTGACGGTTGGGACTGTTACACCTGAAATGTTGGTGAACAAGTGACGAGAAGTGGAATATCGTCTCGACGTGTGCAGGGCAACAAATGGATCCCATCATGCCAACTACTGACGACGTCTTTGGCACGATTGTTTTATGTATCTCCACTGCAGGATGGGATTTTAGTGTATTTTTGCTTCTTATGAAGGTGTATTTAGATATATCGAAACCGTGGTCAAGGCTTTAAATAAATCTTTATCCTATTCTTGTTATGCCAAGAAAGATAAAGCAACGTATCTGTTCATAGTATGTTTTGCGTTTGTTGTTTCCTTGTTACGGTTAACACTGGTTAGCAATGAAATAATTAAAAGCGAATCGTGAATCTGTTGCAAGCGATCCGACTATGGACTGCTTGGTGTTCCGTGCTGCGAATGGTATCATCTAAGAGAGAATTATAGAAATGATCACCTTTTCTCCATGTTAAATTTCTGTCGATCTCAATAAACTAATAAGCTGTTCAAGCGACAACGGGAATTAAATAGCAACAAGGAAAAAGTCATAAATTTGGAGATCGTCTAGAGAGCGATTTGGTGACTCTAGCTTAAAGCAATAGTCCAGATCGCAATATTATATTATTAGTGACCGGTTTCGACTTCATGTGGAATTCGTCTTCAGAAAATGAGCACCACCTGCCTGCCGCTGCTGGCGGCACCTCGGACGCTCCTGGGGCAACACGATCGTAAACTACTCAGTTTAAAAATCGTGTTGCCACGTGAGCATCCGAGGAGCTACCAGCCGTATCCAGATGGAGCTCATTTCCCGAAGATGACAAGTCGCAAACTGTCACAAATAAAATACCTACATACGACAAAAATAGACTAAATGAAATCGAGGAAGATTTCAAGAAAAATAACACGAGAAATTTCTACAGAATATTCAGGAAAAATATCTATATCTACATCTACATCTACATCCATACTCCGCAAGCCACCTGACGGTGTGTGACGGAGGGTACACTTCTGCTTTAGAAGAACAAATGAATCTCTAGAAAGAAAAAATAAAGAAAATTGCAATAGTGTTAAAGATACTTTGATACACTCCTCAACTGTGAGAAGCCCAAAGAAAAATTACACTTCACAAAAACACTGCCAAACCCAGACTCGAAGCCGCCTACAACCACAGAGGTTATAAAATTAAAGGTTATAAAATTAACTAAACAACAACAGAGCCCCATGGGAAGATGGCATTATCGCTTAGATATGGAAACTCACAGACCAAAATATTACTAAGAAAATTCATATAATTCTCTTGGAAATACGCAGCACATAGAAAATTCCACGGGAATGGAAATGAGCACTGATTCACCCACTCCACAAAAATGGAGACAGGACAGACCCTAATAAGTACAGAGGGATCTCATTATTACCGATCACTTATAAAATTCGGTCCAAGGTGTTACTGAACAGATTGGAACCACAAGTGGATGGAAAGATAGGTGCATACCAGGCAGGGTTCAGAAAGGGAAGATCCTGTATTGAACAAATTTGGAACCTGCGAACACTCTTGAAGGTCAGACAGGCGAACAGCTCCGTAGTTACATTTGTGGACTAAGAAGGCCTATGACTCCATTGACAGGCAGACTCTCTTTGACACACTAGAAGAATACGGGAGAGCCATTTGAGATACAGGTGGCAGACAAGGAGAAAGGAGATGGTCTCTCACCACTTCTATTCAGCATAGTCCTGGACAAAATTATCAAGCAGTGGCAAGAAAAAGTAAAAGGAATTCAGTTAGGAACAACACGTGCTAACAATACAATCATAAAATGCCTAGCATTTGCAGATGACTTGGTAATACTCAGCAATAACAGAGAAGAAGCACAAGACGCCCTGGAATATTTACATGAAGTTTCTGCTAAAACGGTGTTACGCATATCGTACGAGAAAACACAATATATGGAAAGAAAGAACAACAATACACAAATAATGCACACAAAATACGGATTGGTTAAAAAAGTGAAAAAATTGAAGTATCTTGGAGAATACATGCTCACCGGAGTATCAAACAAGGCCTCCAATACAGAACGAAAAGAAAAACTTCAGAATGCGTACAATAAAAAAGACAGGCGAAACTCAGACACTACAATGCAGTTGTACTACCAGAAGCCCTCTATGCAACAGAAACGACCACAATCGGGGCATCAGGGATCGCAGAGACAGAAGAGACAGAACGTAAAATCCTTCGAGAAAGTTTAGGAGCAGTACATAGAGATGGTGTATGGATGAAGAGGCCAACCAAAGAACTGTACGAACATACAGACAGACTCACAAACACAATCAGAAAACGTCGGTTAACATTCTTTGGGCACATACACAGAATGAACATCACCAGACTCACAAAGAGGATTTTTGATGTAGTCAGCAGCTCAATCAAAGAAACCAACTGGTTTCATGAAATAGAAGAAGACCTAAAACAAGCAGGAGTCAATAAAGAAATGATAGATGATCGAGAAAAATTCAGAAACAAAATTATGAACACGAAATTGGAAGTAAAAGAAAGGAAGAGACCGGGAAAAATATGGACCGAACAAAGGAAACACGAACACAGTGAAATAATTAAGAGATTTTGGGAAGACAGAAAGAAGAAGAAAACATAAAAACGGGAATGTAGAATAATAATGTATTATTCAAGTTCAGTCACTGTCTTAAGGGCAAAAATGTATAATAACAATAATAATAAAAGCCATCTGGACAGTTGTTTTAATGCATAAAAAGGGTTATATTAGATGGGCGGAAAGGACGACGGAGACGGTGAAGCTAATATTTACTCTGGCTGCAGCGATCCTAGTTATGTCCTACAGGTGCACGGCTGTTGCAGGTATATCTTTCCAGATTCTGTTCCTTAGAGTTAGAAAAGCATGATGTTGTCTTGTCTAGCCTTTACTTTATTATTATTATTAGCCTATTATTGCTTCTATTGTTACTGTTATTATTACAATTACATTTAAAAAAAAGAGCAGCACAGAGGTACAGTGGCTTAAGTTTAAACAGCTGGCATCCATGATGCTCTTGCAGACCACGCATCTTTATAAACATATTTCCGTGTAAACAAAAGGTATCCTTAGTACTCACAATGCTTCGGCGACTAGATTGATCCAAACCACTTTCACTCCGGTTCTTGGAACAAGACGACATGTGATATTTAATATTAAATTAACATAAAAGTAATACAAGTTCCAGATACAATCGGTTGGTTGTCACACTGCTTCGGGCATCTTACTTTCGAATCTGAGACAAACTTACGCTTATAGCATTTGTAGACTGAGGGATAAAATAGAGTGAGAAAAGTGATGTAAGCTCACCGTACAAATCGTTAGCCACCTCAGTGCGCCTGCACAGATGATTCGTTAAGCCTTCACAGATGGTGCAGTGATCGAATCACGTGCTCAATCGCGTGTGCAATGCCTCTGCGTGGGCATAAAATAATAGCGATCGATGAGACATTTATGTTTGAAGCAGATATTGAACGTAAACATGGGTAGATGAAGCGACGTGACAAATAGCAATAAGTGGCAGTCGTGTTTGGCCGCACCAGTGACAATTCGGTGTTTGAAGTTGCTGTTAAACGTGTCTGTAAGCAGTAATGTAACGCACGTGGCCACGAACACGACGTTACGATTGTGGCCGAAGAAAGGTCGCGACTGAGAGGGACCGGAGAGGCGTTTCATGACTTTTGAGTTAAAATCTCTTCCAAACCCGACACGAATTGCCACAGGCAGTGAATGAAAGACCATCTCTATCTGTTAGCGAGAGAGTAATGCGGCAGAAACTGGATGCAGTGAACATTTTGTCACCTCAGAAAGGCCGTCACTCGTACAGGCACATAAAGACAGCAGCAAAGTTCATTGGGCTGGGAGAATTTGTAACTAGTTTTCTGAACACTTCCCCCTCGCATTACATTTCGACTGTCCTGCCAGATCATCTGACTTGAACAATAGGAAATGAAATAAAATATCTCTGTCACGCATTGGAACAGCGGGTAAAACGCAGACATCAGCACCCATGCAGTTTGGTGGAATTGCGCGATCAGACCGTCAGCGAGTGGCTTAACTGGATACGAAGTATCAGCACAATCTTGTGGACTCATTTCGTAATCGAATGCAGACGGATGTCAAGTGGAGGGGCGGGATTACACGACATTAAATGATGCTTCTAATGCTTTCCCTATGGTTGACTAATTTTTTGTCCTGTGAGCCTACAATCTGTACAGAAATCAGACCTTTGTGTAAGAGTCAAAGTACATGGAAAGTAAGCAGTTGCAGAGATGTGAGTGAAGATGTACTCTGTCTACCACTTTATTTGGTCTGTACGTGCAGCAAGCACTGATCTAGCGGAACGGTCGAGGTGCGGTAGGGCACCTGAATGTTGGTCAGACTAGGAACGTACGCACGCATCCCTACGTCCATGGCAGTTGTTAGTCTGATAGACGAAAGTGTACACATCATACTCATTATGAACGTGTAGAAGAAAGAGCAACACTTGCTCTTACGGAATACTAACATAGACCTACAGGTTGTGATAACTCATATGAGTGAGCCAAAGTTAGGGGACGAGGAACATCCCGAAATATCAGAGAACCTCGTACAGCCTGAACTACACCCTCTACACACGGCGTCTTATATACATCATTAGATCGTTGGTGCAATGGACATCTCACTTCATTTGACAGAAAGGCAATATCACGACGTGAAAGACCACACTACACGCCTCCAGTCGGCAGCTCTAACGCTTTACTTTGTCTGACAACATGATGGAAATTGACGTGCCGCCGTGAGCAGTGGCTTTTTGCGAGGTACCCGCCTCGAAACATTCATTGCATTCAGATCTTTTCCCTACATTCGCTCGGAAACAGATTGGGATGAACCTGCATTTAATGACTGTAGCAACTCGTCGTCGGCTTTGAAACCGAGAGACAAGGTGAGACACTCGTGTGAGCTCTCTATTGTTATGTGTTATATTGCTGCGATTGGTACGTCATTCCTTGTAGACACATACGACTGTATGCACTGATGTACCAACAACACAGTAAAGTTCATTCACGGAACGCCCAAACGCGATAGTTCGTTATATAAGTCAGTAGCTTTTGTGGCCATTGTTATTCACTGTAAAATTTGACCATCCAGGTCGTCACACTTACCACTTAAAACTTTCTCAATGCTCGACTTCTAGATTCTTCAGCTGGGAACTTCTTCAGGATTCCACTGGTGCACCTCGATCGCTGAACATTTTCGAGAGACAGTGTCGCGTTCACTTATAAAAGGCTTTCTTCCTGCAATTCTTTGCAGAAGTGGAGTTATTGGGTAGAAATCTTCAGGCTGACATTGATGGGCCATCGTCTTTGGGAAAATGCTGCAAGCAGATAGTGGGAGTGCGCAGGAAACGATAGTATTAATGTTATTGTGTTGCCTCGGTTCTATCTTGGCAGTTCTTTAAATTTCTCGTTCGCCGTGACTGCGTGTTTACTTTTTTCATAGCGGCATCACGCCTTTAGCGTCATTTCTATTAAAATAGTACCCAGTCTTCGAGATTTCAAATACTTCACGGACTCTCCCTATATAAATACTGCGGAAAAGTGTGGTGTGATGGGTGGCTGTGGCAACGTAAGAAGTCGTTTTGAAAAGTAATGGCTTCGAATTTCTGACGTGAAAATTCGTGATGCTTTTTCAATAAAACAAACTTCGTTAGCGACCTACATCCTTACTGTTGATGTCTATATATTCATTCCTCAACATAGTCATATGGGCGACGAAAATGATTCCCCCTACGAGAGATCGGTTTGTTGATACCGTCACTGCAGAATGTTTTACTTTCTTGATGTAGCCGCGAATCACCTCCGCTTGCACCGTTTCATCACTGTCAAAGAGAAGTCCTCGAAGGCGTTCTTTAACTGAAGGAAACAGATGAGTATCGGATGTGATCAAGTCGGGACTATATGCAGAATGATCGGTGGTAGTGAAGGCAAGGTGTCGCGTTCTTGACAGATGTCGCAATGCTCGTGTGTGGTCCGGTGTTGTCATGCTGAGGGAGAAGGTGCTTCATCCATGGACAAACTCTTCTGCAGTTAGAAAGTCATTTAAAGCACGCTGTTTCACGCACATCGACATAATTACGTAACACACCGCCACGTCACACGCTACAATCCGAGCCCTCTAGTGGCAGAGGGTTGGAACTTGCTTCAAAAAAGTGGGAAAGTCGACCAAGTGATGTGCATCAAGTGTAATACCTCAACCAATTTTGAGGAGTAAACAATTCGGAGGCATTACTTTCCAGCACGTCGTCGTACATTTTTTCGACGCTCAAAAAGGAATAAAAGAATGAGTTAAAGAGGACGAACGCCACAGACCCCTAAGTCAGAATATAAGATCGGTTGTTGGATATAGCCAAGAAGAATGTTAACCAGAAAAAGCAATATTTATAAAAGCAGAGTCGATGAAGCAACTGAAAATGTTGAAAAATCGGTGGAATTTCCATAGAGGTGACAGCAGCAGGCTTCCGGCTCCATGGCTATCAGCTACCACTGAAGCATATGCGCAGTCTCAACGAGCGAGAGATATTAACGTCCACTAGAGAATGAAGGCGGCACAAAAGCAACAATACTTTCGATTACCCCCCTCACCCCCCCCCCCCGACCCCCACCCCTTTCAGTATCTAGCTTCAGCATCAACCGACTGTCGACGGTCCGCCAATAAGAGCCTGAAACTTTTCTCCCGACAGCCCCAGTCCTCCGAAATGCGCCGGAAAATATTCTTTTACAAGTGAACGTGACACCGTCTTGCGACAGTGCTAAGCCATTCAGGGACACCCATGCAATCCTGAAAAAAAAACAGCAGAGGATTAGAAATTAAGTAGTTTTAATGGGCATATAATGCGGCTTAATGAGTAAAAATATTTTTCATATGAATGCGTGGTGTGTGTTCTTCCTGACATGTCCGAAAGGACAGACACCACGGGGAATCCTAAGCTGTAATACATTACATGTAAGCTGAAGGTTGAGAGGGAAGAAATAAAAAGAAAGGATAGGAAAGGGATTACCGAAGTCAGATGCATAGGGACATTAGGTAGAATCAGCGACAACGAGTGAAAATGTATACCGGACCGCTATTCGAACCCGAGATTTCCAGCTGGCTACGCCGGTGCGTTAACCACTGCGACACTCGGTGCACTGTATTTATCACAACTCTGCGGACTATCTCGGCACACATGACGACCGACCAACCTACCCGCCGTTCCTGTCCATTTCCTCCATGCTCGCTACTCTCAGATTCCCGCAGGACGTCGGACGTATTTGTACATCAGCACTGAAGAAGATGGTCAGTCTCTTATTTATATATGAATGCATGGTGGTGTCTGTGCGTTCGGACATGTAATGTCCCGTTGGAGCTGACATCAGTAATCCCTTCCCTTTCCTTTCTCCCCTCTCCACCTTCAATTTATATAGGGTGTCCCAGCTAAGGCTCAGGCGTGAACCCCATGCTGCCCGTAATCGCGATGTGATTGACATGTGTAATCACACCTCCATACTTATCAAGAGGGACTCTTACTTTTCAATCACATCGCGATTACGGGCAGCTTGGGGTTCACGCCTGAGCCTCAGGACGTACGCTAGCAGCGCATGTCGGGTGTTTCAAGCGTCAACTTCGCGTCTCAATATCTCGGGATGTAATGGGAATATTGCGATGCAATCAACGCCGTTGTGTATGTGCTTTGTCATGCTATGGATTGCTGAAGAAAAAATATAGGAGGCCCATTTAAAAAAACATAAGTTTGTGCTAAAAAACACATATGCTTTAGTTTTAGAATGTTTCCAAATATGTACATTCATGGGCCCCAGCCCTACATTGATACCGGTGAAAGTCGTTTTCCAATAGCTTTTATTGTTCCAGAGATATTTTGGGTGGACAAGATAGCTGGGACACGCTGTATAAAAATATTTTACCATCAACGACAGCTTCTTTTCGCCGTTCTTCGTGTGATCCAATGTGATTCCGTTACATCTGTATAGCCGTCATTCTACTATCAATACGTTCCTCAGCGTTTGATGGTCACATGGCAGCCTTGTACCAGTTCTAGAAGCTCTAGAGCGGTTCAGATTGACCAGTGTGCTCTTGTGATGGTCTGTCTAATATTTGGTACCATGTCTTGCAGTAGCTGTCTGACGTTGAGCGGGCCTGTTGTGATGGTCGTGGCGTTTGTTTCAAGCAAGAGTGGCTCCCCGTGAGCGTGCGGTCGTGGTCGCCGCTGCGGCTCGTCTACTCGGTGCCGCACTACAGCTGGAGCCGCAAGGGCTTCTCCTTCGGAGCGCTCTACTCCTTCGTCAACGACGGCGTCTGCGGCCGGGCCGTGCTCAACAGACCCTCAGGTGAGTGCTCCCTCACAATCAAATAGGCTCTCGCCAAAGTGAACAGTCTGCGGAAAAAAAGTCTAAAACTTTTACTCACACACTCAGCCCTGCAACCTCACACACAACCTGCTCCGTAAACAAAATTTTCTTTTAGTAATAAGTCTGCTGGAAAGACGGGTGACCACTAAATTGTTTATCTGCTGGTTGTCTACGGAAGCGACCACACATGGCCGTACTCTGGTCAACTCAACGTCAAATTTTATGCTTATGGTACCTGCGACTGTTGAATTATAGCAAGTGGGAATCAACAATTCTGGCCGGCACACAAGACTTTTAGTTCTATTCAATCATTTATAGTCGGCAATAAATATTGACAATATACTCCACAGAATGGGCACGTATGTAGGCCACCATAATGTTGAGAAGGTGGGAAAGGGAAAAGGGGGGGGGGGGGGGTTGACGGCATATTTCAGATCCAGACAGAAACCTCGTGCCAAATAATTTCTCTGATATTAGCTCATTAAACTGAAGACTTTGACTAAGTAACAACTAAAGTTCGAAGTAATGACTCTTTGCTTTAAATCACTAAAGCTCAGTGGCACTGCATGGAAATTCTGCTAACTCCAGCGGGAAATTCCACATGAATAATTCAGAACTTCGTATTGCTGGACGCTTAGTTTTACTTTCTAAAGCTTGCGCTTTTGCACCAGATTGACGAAGTTAACGCTTCGGCACTACAGCAGGAAACAAGCTAAAACTGTAACTACACTAAACTTTCCAACCTAAAGAACACACTAACCCCACTCAGGTAACCCCTGTTTCACACACCGTCAATTGCTCTGTGCTCCCAGACGCTCCGTAATCTCGTTCGCACTTCGCCTCCAAATTCCACACTTTTAGTGCCCAGATGAGGAATAATGACGAAAAAAACATCTTACGTCCTACATTCAGAATAGTGGCACCTCACTGTATATACAATAACAGCAAACATGACGATGTTTGCATCAACTGTTCGTCTCCAGCATCCATTAAACCTCTCTTGTTATAAGCTACCAAAATTTGCTTAATTTACAGTAAGCATTAGAACAAAGCATGAGTCCATTCAGTTCCAAAGTATTTTTGCTGCTCTTCCCACTCGTGACGCAAGCGCATTCCAAACTAGGTCTTACTAAATAAAATGAATGAGATACTCTGACGAAAAAAGTTAAGCACCTACAAAAAAATGGTTCAAATGGCTCTGAGCACTATGGGACTCAACTTCTAAGCTCATTAGTCCACTAGAACTTAGAACTAGTTAAACCTAACTAACCTAAGGACATCACACACATCCATGCCCGAGGCAGGATACGAACCGTAGCGGTCTCACGGTTCCACACTGCAGCGCCTAGAACCGCACGGCCACTTTGGCCGGCTAAGCACCTAGAAGACATTGTCGGATGTCACTGTAACTTTCTACACGTCAACATCAACAGCAGGTATGTAAATGATTGAAGTTTCAATAATCTATGATAGGTAGCGCGGGAACCAGAGTGCATTACTGTTGCTCATGTTTCATGTTTTTGTAAGCCTCTTAGGCTATGTAAGGGGCGTGAAAATAGTCAGATGATGGTTAGTCACTGTGAAATATATGCCGCATGCCCGTCTGAGACAGCATTATCAGCTCCCGACAGAATTTTAGTAGGGCCTCACCTGGTCCATTATTTGGTCGGTTGGTGGAATCGTGCTAAGTCCAGATTCGTGCGGCAATCGAATGTGACAGTGGCTCGATGTAGAACTGGATGGGAACGTGTAGGCAGTCATGCTCGTCATCAACATACCGGTAGATCAGGTGGATACCCTTATTGTGTACCACTCAAACAGTAACCCCTTCACATCAGCCCCTACCATCCTAGAACATGGACTCTCTGCAACATTCTGTGTTATCTAGGACCACTGGCCGAAGTCCAACAGTAGCCGAAGTGGGGAATCCCGTATAATGCATAGGTTACCGCTAACACAACACAAATGACTGATCCTGAAGAAGTGCCGCTACCGCGAAGGTTGGGTTGCTGATGAGTGGTGTCATACTGTGTTCATAGCTGAATCGCAGTTCTGCACTACCTCAGAGGACGATCACCAGAAAGTGTTGCGGCCACCCAGGAAGAGGTCCTGGTCTTCCAATGTTTCGAGGCGTCACTGCGGTGTTACTCCTGGCGTTGTGGTATGGGGAAATCATTCAATATGACTTCTGGTCACACCTGGTAGTGACTGAGGGAAGTTTAGCAGCAGAAGGATACATCACGACATACATCGTCCTTATGCATGCTCTCTCATGCGACACTATTATGGTACCATTCTGCATCTAGACAATGCTTGTCCATATATGACACAAGTTCCTGTGAACTGTCTGCCTGATTCTGAGGTACTTCCGTGGCCAACAAGGTTCCCGACAGAACATGCATGGTAACAGCTCGAAACTTAACTCCGTCCCAGTGCTAGTATAAAGCATATAAAAGGCCAGTCACAGTAGCTGTCTGCCAGTTTGCCTCAGAAGAGGATATAAAGGTTTTATGACACCCTTCTAAACCAAATCAGAGTATGCGTCCAGGCCTGATGTAATATAACTTCGTACTGGTAAGTTGGTCTTGCAGGCCAGTTCTTTATAATTTTAATATGACTTTGTAATCACTGAAAGAACATCACGTACCTTCTCAGCCCGTCTTGTAACCTTTTCATCTTCTAGGTGCCTCGATTTTTTTGTCAGGCAGTGTGTACGTGTTGCATATGTTCGACTATGAATATAATTAGTTCTAGGATGGATCTTTCTCAGTTTCTTTAATTATACCAACCTTTAATATTACTATTCTCCGTGGCATTCTATAGTGTCCTGTTGTGATTCGTTGTTGGTTTAATCTTATCTCTGTAACTTAACTTTAACTATAATTACATAAAATAAATGCTTACATTTTAAATATAAATCATGTATCATTCGTTGCTGGAAGAAGAGCACCTTCGAATGACCCCCTGATTAAAGCTGCGATGGCTTTTTCTAAGAGCGTTGTTAATTTTGGAAGTAACTCGGAATTGCAGCAGACGCGCTAGCCCAGTGCCTGCATTTGTCTGCGCTGATGGGCTCGCACAGGGCTCTCGCCGGCCACACCGAGATTCGCTGCCACCTTGATGTGCTGGCCATCAACTCTCGCCTATGCCCACTCTCGCCAACAGTTAATTCATGACGCACACCATTAGGTCATGTCTAATTCTTCCACGGCATCATTTATAGGGTAGCCACTCTATGTCAGAAGTTGAACTAAACTCTTTCGAGTCATTCTTTTATCAAAATTTGTTCGCACTTAAGTTTCTGTATCCCTAAATCTATTACGGGCAATTCCGTAATGCTGCCTTGAAACGAAAACGGTTCATTTCTTAGCAGCTCGGTGTGCCTTACTCCAGCGTCGCTAATATCCTGTTCGTTGATGTTACATTAAATCATTGTACTGTACGTTTCAATAAGATTAACCCGCTATCTCATGATATATCTCCTGAATGGATAAAGAACGAATATTCATGTACCCATGGCAACTAAAAATTTGATGCGGTTTGTAATTCGCTAGCTCGGGCCGAGCTAAGTGACGCAGTGGTTATCACAAGAGACTCTCATTTGGGAGGACGCTGGTTCAGATCGGCGTCCGGTCATCCAGATTTAGGTTTCTCGTGTTTCCTCTAAATAGTTTCAAGCAAATAACGCGGTGGTTCCTTTGAAAGGCAAGACCGATTTCATTAGCCATTGTTGACACAATCGAGATACGTGCTCCGTCTCTAATGAGCTCGTTGTCGACGGATTGTTAAACCCTAAGCCTCCAATATTCATTTAGATCATTCGGTTCCACGTACTTGGATATGTTGGAATTTTCCACGATTCTGAGAACATGTTGAACATTTAACCTTTTAATACGTTTGAGTGCCACCACACTGGCCCCTTCATCTACGGAAATTCCTACCCAATACGCAGCGCCAACAATCTACACTGCCTGCTCAAGAAGATGAGATACCCAGAAGGGCAGGAGGAAACAAAACTGAACTACAATGGTTGAGAGGGTAGGAGAGGTTATTTCAGTGATTGGAAAACCAAATCAAATACACAAAGAACTTGGCTGTACGACCAACTTATCAGCACGAACTCATACCGCATCTGGCCAAAATGCATGCACTGATTCGATTCGAAAGGGTGAGACTCATGTCGGGAAACCTGGATGGCCAAACCATTCCCTCAAATGGTCCAGAATGTTCTTAAAATCAAATGCCAACAGTTGTGGGCCAGTGATATGGGTCATTTTCATCCATAAAAATTTTCCACCGCTGTTCGGGAACGTGACGTCCATGAACGGCTGCAACTGGTCTTCAACTAGGCGAACATCGCGAGGACCCAGTCCATTCGATGTTAACACTGTCCTTACCATTACTGAGCCTCAACCACCTTGCACAATGGTTTACTGAAAACCTGGGTCCATGGATTCGTGGGGTCTGTGCCACACTCGAACCCTACCATGAGGTCTTACAAACTGAAATCGGGACTCATCTAACCAGGTCATGGTTTTCAAGTAGTGTAACGACCAATTGATAAGGTCGCGAGCCCAGAAGAGGCGCTATAGGCGTCGTAGTGCTATTAGCAAAGGCACTCGCGTCGGGGTTCTCCTGCCTTTCCACATTAACGCCAAATTTCGCCACACAGCCCTGACAGAGATGTTTGTCTACGTTCCACATTAATTTCTGCTGTTATTTCACGCAGTGTTGCTTGTTTGTCAACACTGACAAGTCTACGCAAATGCCGCTGCTCTCGGTCGTTAACAGAAAGCCGTCGAGCACTGAGTTACCCGAGGGGAGAGGTAATCCCCAGAAGTTGGCTTTTACAGCAGACACTTGACACTGTGGATCGCGGAATATTGTATTCCCTAACGACTTCCAAAATGGAGGGACAAATGCGTCTAGCTCCAGCTACCATTCCATATTCAAAGTCTGTTAATTCCCGCCATGTGGACGTAATAATGTCGAAAATCTTTTCACTTGAATCGCCTGAGTTCAAATTACAGCTCGGTCAATGTATTAATCTTTTATACCTTATGCATGTTACACTTCCACAATCTGTATACGTGCGTATCGCTGTCCCCTGACTTCTCAGTGCGCAGTGTGAGTGCTCGATACTAGAACTGGGGTGGAGTGACGCACCCAGAAGGGCAGAAGTAAACAAAACAGAAATACACGGATTGAGAGGGTATGTGGAATTTAGGTGTAGTGACGTACCTTTAAGCAGCCAGAGTTCCCCCAAGCACATGTTTGGAGCAGCTACCAGTTCGAGCTGCTCCCACACATCTTCAATAGGTACAGATTTGGATGTGTTTGTGATATGGAGTACCTCAGAATCACGCAGACAGTTCACAGAGGCATGTGTAATGCATGGACAAGTAATGCGCCGTTGGAAATGGCAACACTATACTTTGCGCTTGTCTTGAATCTTCCTGGAAGATTAAAACTGTGTCCAGACCGAGACTCGACCTCGAGACCTTTGCCTTTCGCGGACAAGTGCTCTACCAACTGAGCTACCCAAGCACGACTGACGACCAGTACTGCCTACAGCACCTCGTCACCTACCTACCAAACTTCACAGAAGTTCTCGAGGCTGTGGCTAAGCCATGTCTCCGCTATATCCTTTCTTCCAGTAGTGCTAGTCCTGCAAGTTTCGAAGGAGAACTTCTGTGAACTTTGGAAGGTAGGAGACGAGGTACTGGCGGAAGTAAAATTGTGAGGACTGGTCGTCAGTCGTGCTTGGGTAGCTCAGTTGGTAGAGCACTTGCCTGCGAAAGGCAAAGGTGCCGAGTTCGAGTCTCCGTCCGGCACACAGTTTTAATCTGCCAGGAAGTTTCAATGCATGAGGAATTTGGGTGTCTTGATATAACTTTAAGAGACCAACGTTCCCTCAGTCACCACCAACTGTGATCAGAAGTCATGTACGATGATTCCCCACACCATGAAATCAGGAGTAAAACCTCTGTGCCTCCCCGAAAAACAGGAAGACTGGGTCCTCTCCACGAACCGCAGCCTTACTTGCTGACCATCGGCTTCCGAAATAATGCAGAACTGAGATTCGTATCTGAACACAGTGTAATACTATTCATCAACCATACATGGTTCCCCGTAATGGCATCTCTTCAGATTGAGACGTTTGTGTTGTGTCAACGACAGCGTACCCATGGGACGGGAATTCCGTACTGCGGCTGCTGAGAGACTTCGGTCAATGATGCAGGATAATAGAGAATGTTGGAGGAAGTCCAGATGTGAAAGGGGTTAAGATTTGCTAGGCACTCAATAAGCCCTCGAGTATTCCTGCCCTGATGTTCCTATGTAGCCACTGTCACATTCGAATGCCCAACACGTCTGGACATTGCACGATTAGACCAGGCAGCTAAATGGACCCGCAATGACACTCCTTTCAAACTCTGTCAGGGGCCGGCCGCGGTGGTCTCCCGGTTCTAGGTGCGCAGTCCGGAACCGTGGGACTGCTACGGTCACAGGTTCGAATCCTGCCTCGGGCATGGATGTGTGTGATGTCCTTAGGTTAGTTAGGTTTAAGTAGTTCTAAGTTCTAGGGGACTGATAACCACAGCAGTTGAGTCCCATAGTGCTCAGAGCCATTTGAACCATTTGAAACTCTGTCAGGTGCTTATAATACTGTCTCACTCGAGTAAGTGACACCTCGGCATCTTTCACGGTAAATCACTCACGGTCTGGCATTCACCAACATTTTGTACCCGACCACGATTGGTAACAACTCTAAATACGAATAACAGTAAAGCACTCTGGTTGCCGTTCTACCTGTCACAGAAAACTGCAACTCTAATCATGTATGTACCAGCCGATAGCGTGTACGTTTACGAAGTTCGCATCCGTCCAGTGAGCTCAGGGTACTCCACCTTTTTTTCAGACAGTGTGTCAGTCATATTGTAGACGTATTGGCGGTCAACACAACGACCAAAACAATCATAAAAACATTTGTTTGCTTTGGTCTGTAGTCGTACTTTAATTTTTCCTAATGGCTACAGGTTACCACCATCGAGTTATCCTCAAAATATAGGTAGCGGTTTACACCTGACACACACTCGTCAAGCTGCTTACGCAGTTAGGTGTGTATTATACAAGCCTTCTAAGTTAGTTCGATTTTTTCTGATGGTTCAGGCTTACGGCTCCAGGTATTGCTCCTTTGGCCTCCGTGATGGTCTGGTCTCACGATATATTTTTTCATTTTATTTATTTATTCATTGAATTTCATCGGATTATACTCTTCAGGCCATCTCATATATTCGACTAGGGTTTTACACCTAAAAAATTTTTTCGTCTATCATAGTAACCTAAAAAGTAGCACTAATTTGAATCTGAGGAATGGTTATAAAATAGTATTAATAGAAACAAAAAATATTTGAATTTCCTTAGAGAAAGTGCGACAAATTAGTATTTATTAAGAACTAATATAGTCAATATTAACATTGCTTCTACTACTGATGCTTTTGTCGCCACTAATAATGATAGGTATAACTGTGGTATTGACATACACAAAATGTATCTACGGGTGCACAAAAGTGATATTTTCTAGCATAGTAAGTTCTGAAGAGAGAGTAATGTAAGTAGACTACACCATCTAAGTACAGTGGTAAATGAGGAAGGTTTGAGGTAGTTAGTGCATACCGCGGATAGATAGTTGCATCATTACAAATGCCCTTAACTATCTTTTGATGCTGGAGAAACTATTCTGTTCAGTTATAGACTGAGCGTGGTCATTACAGAGGCATGCTCCTGCTATGGAAAATTCAGTAAAGCGGCTAACTAATGCGGTGTGACAGATACAGTTTTTCTCTTATCAGTTTTTTCTAGTGATACTTTCCAAAACACTTCATCTATTTAATTCACTTTCCAATATCATTAAGAGAATTGTGATGCTGCACAGTAACACCAGTGCCTGCGGTAACTCCAGACAGTCTCGCTAATATTTGGGACGAGTTTGGCTATCTACACCAGAGGTTTGTTGTGATATCGGTGTTCAGCACATTCACCAATTTCGTGAAAGAGAAATGAAAACTTAGATCCTAATCCCAAGTATGAAAAGGACTGATTACGAGGATATATCTTTTATATGAATATGCATATAAATTCACAAACACAATATATATATATATATATATATATATATATATATATATATATATATATATATATATATATATATATATATAGGGTGTCCCAGCTATCTTGTCCACCCAAAATATCTCTGGAACAATAACAGCTATTTGAAAACGACTTTCACCGTTATCAATGTAGGGCTGGGGCCCATGAATGTACATATTTGGAAACATCCTAAAACGAAAGCATATGTGTTTTTTATCACAAACTTATGTTTTTTTAAGTGGACCTCCTATATTTTTTCTTCAGCAATCCATAGTATGACAAAGCACATACACAATGGCGTTGATTGCATCGCAATATTCCCATTACATCCCGAGATATTAAGACGCGAAGTTGACGCTTGAAACACCCGACATGCGCAGCTAGCGCACGACCTGAGGCTCAGGCGTGAACCCCACGCTGCCCATTATCGCAATGTGATTGACATACTTAATCACACTTCCATACTTATCAAGAGGTCAGAAACGAATAATAAGGTCTGCTGCCATCCTGTATTAACGTCGTACATTCCAGCAGGTATTTATCCCATAGGCTAGGGGTGATGCGGTTCTGTAACATATCTGTGTACCGCAACGTTAGTCACAAAGTGAACTTCGCTTATCGTTAATCCGTTACTGAAAAGCTAATGCCGTTCAACGTTAAAACAGGAAAAAATAAGACAACCTGACGGGTGTACACCGATCGGTACTGGTTCATATTGTGTTCGTAGATACATAAAACGTGCAAGAGGGAAACCATTATTTGCTTATGAGAGTTGATGACAGCAGACCGTATTATTCGTTTGGGACCTTTTGATAAGTATGGAGGTGTGATTACACATGTCAATCACATCGCGATTACGGGCAGCATGGGGTTCACACCTGAGCCTCAGGACGTGCGCTAGCAGCGCATGTCGGATGTTTCAAGCGTCAACTTCGCGTCTCAATATCTCGGGATGTAATGGAAATATTGCGATGCAATCAACGCCATTGTGTATGTGCTTTGTCATGCTATGGATTGCTGAAGAAAAAATATAGGAGGTCCATTTAAAAAAACATAAGTTTGTGATAAAAAGCACATATGGTTTCGTTTTAGAATGTTTCCAAATATGTACATTCATGGGCCCCAGCCCTACATTGATACCGGTGAAAGTCGTTTTCCAATAGCTGTTATTGTTCCAGAGATATTTTGGGTGGACAAGATAGCTGGGACACCCTGTATGTGAGAGACATATCCTCGTTAAGTTAGATTGGTCTTTGAAAATAAAAACTCTGTAGTCCCATCCGGTTGTTTAAAGTTCAGACAAGATCGCTTGGTGTTTCATTTTATTTTACAGTAACTTGTTCCAATAGAATCTGGTTTTCACCATCGGATGTTCGGTAAAATCTTATTAACACGCATGCATGCCACCATTTCAGTGATGACACCTCACCCACAGGAAAAATCACCCCGTTGACTTGTGAAACAATCTACAAAGAATGTACCAAATATACAATGTACGAGGGTTGACTGGAAAGTAATGCCTCCACATTCGTAACTCTTCAACAGCTGGTAGCATTGGTATACGGCAGGTACTGACTTGTTCCGTAGCCTCTTCTCTATAGCTCCAGTTGTCGGGATGCCTTAGCAATGAACGGTTGTGTTGTTACAGTGTAAGGTATGGAACCATGCGCACACAGTCGGTCGATGCGATTTAAGCAAAATGCAGTCATTGAATTCTTGACAGCAGAAGGTGTCACGCCAAAGAAGGTTCATCGTAGAATAAAAGCAATTTATGTTGATTGTGTTGATGTGAGTACTGTGCGTCGTTGGGCGAGTAAGTTTGAAGATGTTGAGGTGGTAAAATCTAACCTGCGTGACAAACAAAGAGTTCGACGTCCTGTGATAACAACCACGGAGTTTCACAAGCAAAATGTTGACAGACTGATTCAGAACGATCGTCTTATCACTCAGAGGGAAAATGCAAGCACAACCGGCACTTCACAAGAACGTGTGGGTCACATTATTGCTTTGCTTGGCTATCGGAAGATCTGTGCACGATGGGTACCTTGTAAGCTGACTCCTGAAATGAAAGCGCACAGACCACCGTACAGTATCTTCCATACAGTCCAGATTTAGCACCGCCTGACTTCCATTGCTCCCCATAGTGACAGACGATCTGCAGGGACATCATTATGCTTCTGGAGAAGATATTTAGAGAAATGTGAGACAGTGGTTGCGGAAACAGAGTGTCGACTTCTTCCGTGACGGCTTCAGAAAACTTGTTCATCGTTGGTAGAAATGTAACCAATCAGCTGGTGATTATGTGGAAAAGTGAATATTGGTAATTAAAGATCACATTCTGAAGGTTATTTCTGCGTTTGATTTACTAAAATATTCCCATCCAAACCGAATTTACAAAGGTTGGGACTTTACTTTTCATTCACCTCTCGTATACAAAGTTTTCTAAACGAAACAAACGTTATTAACATTCTTCATGTCTACATATTTGCAGCTCTCTTCCACTAGAGGACTCCGAACTATAGCACGTAACATGGTGGTGTGTAACATAACTATGCTGGTGCGGGTGAAACAGCGCACTGTACACGAGTTTCGAATTCTGAGAGTTCGTCCACGCAAAGAGAACCCTCTATTTCAGCATGACACTGTCAGGCCACACACGAGCTCTGCGTCATCTGCTGCAATCGAACACCCTGTTGTGCATCCCTCAACGAAATCGAACATTGTAAAACGAAGGTATGTATAACCTGGTCCCTCGTTCGGAAAAAAAATGTGTTTGTCGCCTGGGTGACTATGTTGAGAAACAAACGTGTAGACACATAAAAAATTGGGAGGCATTATTTTTCAGCACGCCCTCGTAGGATACGATGCCATCAAATAGCCTATCACATAACTCTCGTACCTTTGTGTATTGTCATCACCTGCAAACATCGTCAGTGATTTAAGGGGATAAAGCCTAGTACAGGCACATAACGAGCTCCACTCGGATGGCACCGAGGATTGCCGCTAGGTTCAATGCCCCCGTCTGACGGATGGATTACCTTCACTAATGTTTTATACGTTCATTTAATGAGAACCGCAGAATTTAATCTATATCATGGTGCAAAGTCTGACGATCAGCAACTTTGCACTACCAGCTCGCTTCCCCTTGTCGGTCAAATACAGGCGGTGATAATTCCTTGCTCCGACAAGATTCTAACCACCGATCTCGAAGTCGACTGTTAGGGACCTCAACTACGGAGGAAGGTGATATTGTTATGGACCTTATTGAATAGTTCAAATGGTTCAAATGGCGCTGAGCACTATGGGACTCAACTGCTGTGGTCATCAGTCCCCTAGAACTTAGAACTACTTAAACCTAACTAACCTAAGGACATCACACACACCCATGCCCGAGGCAGGATTCGAACCTGCGACCGTAGCAGTAGCGCGGCTCCAGACTGGAGCGCCTAGAACCGCACGGCCAACGCGGCCGGCTTATTGAATAGTAAGTTGAAGAATAATTGTCTTGTTCCAAACAAAAATGCATGTGGAAATTATGACAGTTGGTACCATTTTCTATTACGCAGTTACCAATCCGAGTCAAAAGTGCACTGTTAAGAAACGAAAAAGTGTCGCAAGAATTGAGAACCATAAGACTAGAGCTTATACCAATTGATAGGCATCATATTCTTACGATTATTACAGCACCAGATCTGTACTAGTTTTGAAATGATGGTTGGTGGAATACCAATGTTGGAGTGTTAAAATGAGAGAGTGTTTTGGGAATAGGTTACTCTTACGTTTCAGTGATTTCGCAGTAAAACTATCTCGCCAGACATTGTGATGACTGAAAGCATGAACTTTTATAGTTCATAAACTTCATTTTAATCATAAAATTAGTAACTTACTTAAAATCACTACTAACGACTGTTTGGTGGCTCTAGACTCAAAAATACTCGTTTCGATTTCTGACGCAAAAAAAAAAAAAAAAATCATCCGATAAGAAAAGAGGTGCACAAAAACCGTGATCACCAGAATTTGCGCCTATGTTCTACGTTCTGACAGAATCCTCTCTCGTAGTGAGAGCTGGCGACACTGTTAACGGTGAGCTGCCCATCCGATGGGTTGCTATCCGAAAGAATTAGCGTATGTGTAATTGTCAAACTTCGCCCTCTTCCTTCTATCCCATCTCCATCAGTGGCCTAAGTCGACTGATTTATGTCATACTGAGACTCAATGCGTAATGTTAAGATACATTATGGGCTCCTTTTGCCTTAATGTGTAATTGACCTTCGACTTTGAGTTTCCACAAGTAAAACACTGCAGCAGTACACGATACACACGGGAAATACGATATGTAATTCCCACTTATGTAAGATAACAGACCGTAAATTTTAGTTATATATTATAACGAGGAGAGTAACGTGCTATAACTTCGTAGATAAAGAAGTTGTTCTACAGAGTGGGGTAAATAAAAGTGGCCCTTACAACAGGTACAAAGTGCAGTACTACTGATTTCTTGGAACTTTTGAGCCCTCGTCACCCCGAAGCTAAAGACGGATCGAAGCTGGACTACTGCAGTTCTTGCAGACGTTGAGGATTGTTGCGCCACACCTCAGATTTGAGGGTTCCCCACACAAAGTAATCGCACTCTGATACATCACGTGTCGTGAGTGGCCAACTAAGGCCGAGCTGCTAATATCTCTGTCAGGCTTGAAGATTGGGTAAATGTACTCCATGGCTTGGCCGTCTGTATGGACAGTTGTTCCAAGCTGTTGAAAGCCGGCCGGGATGGCCGAGCGGTTCTAGGCGCTACAGTCTGGAACCGCGCGACCGCTACGGTCGCAGTTTGGAATCCTGCCTCGGGCATGGATGTGTTTGATGTTCTTAGGTTAGTTAGGTTTAAGTAGTTCTATGTTCTAGGGGACTGATGACCTCAGAAGTTAAGTCGCATAGTGCTCAGAGCCATTTGCACCATGCTGTTGAAAGTACCTGTAGGTCACTTCTTCCTCCGTTAATGCTACCACATATCGTATCCACTCGTTCGGGCCACGTTTATTTGCTCCACCCTGTATATGCGTGTGCAGTGCTGCCCGTTGATACAATTTTGGCAGCTGATTATATGAGCACGTGCAGAATGAAAACTAACATTGTGGCGAGGTTTAAAACACCGTGTGATTCTGTTACCTCTTCCTCAGTGCTTTGTAAGACAGTTAATTTTGCTCATTATCTTTTCTTCACACAGTTATGTACCTAGAGATAGAGTACCTCGTTTAAATTAAGTTACATTCGACACCTATCATATTAAAAAATGTGTCTACTTGGTTCAAGAGGGGTACGACTATATACTTCTTCAGTTTGAATATAATGGTTTTTGAAGTGTTACCGATGCTAATCCTACGATTTTCATTGCCGTTGTGTGGGATATATGAGCACAATTATGCCCTTCGACAGTTAACTAGCTGGAAAATACCATTGCCGTCGCAGACGACATTAAGCACGTGGTCCGTAACAGTGTTCACGGAATCTACAGCTGTAATGTTGCCTTCGACTACCATCACTGGTGCCATAAGAATACCCCCATGAAATGGGTACTGCTCCCACCAACCTGCTTCCGTGGCACGTGGCATATTTATAGGTACATTGATTCACGAATGATGCATGTGAAGCAGTACATATTTTTATATATAACAATAAAAAAGTGCACGCCCTAAAACTCACCAGAAAACATTTGATTAGAAATGTAGTAGCTGCTATAGTACGCTAATAATCAGCAAAATAACAAACACTGGGAGAGATCGCTTTGTGTATGTTTCGTTCTCTGTGGAACATTCTGCAGCCTTTCCTCAGGATGTGGTTTAAAGATTTTCTTCAAATGCATTTTACTGTTCAGTACGGCAGTGAGAGTTGCGACGCAACTTAATATTATGTCACAAAATTTGTTAAACTTCGCCACCATTATCATGAAAAGAAGCTTTACATTCTTCCCAGACGCGAGAAACCTTGAAAGTGACGTGTGACGAATGGAGCGCATTTTTATGAGAGCGGCAGATCCTACTCTACAGACCACTGTACTACGGTTATTGCCCTGTGACACAGACATCTGGAAGATACCATCACCATCGAGGAACATATCAAGTACGAAGGAATGCAGTAGCTCCGCAATAATATTCAAGCTTGTACAGATCTCAAGTTGCCTTGGATTACTTCAAGGGAAAATTTGGGAGCCTATGTGAATGTATCCATAAGCCTAACACTGCATCCACCGGTCTGTAACCACAGCACGGTGCATGTTGTTATACGCAGCCGTTCACCTGGATGACGACGTAAGCGGACACGACCATCCAGCATCGAACGCGCAACACATTACCTTTGATTCACGGTCCACACTCGACGAAACTGTATCCATGTGTACCACCTGTACATCTTAACTGACGGTGTCAAAATGGGAATGCGTAGGAGTTATTTGAGCGGTGAGCGCCAAAACACTTAAACCTGATCCATCATCGTACTCTGTCGGCAAGTTCGCCACATAGTGCCGCACATCCTGCTTTACACAGCGGTGAAGCCTGCCATTTCCACAGTCTGTTATGAAGCATGAACGTCCAGCACCTTGTTCGCAGTTTGTGATTTTACCGTCCATCAACCACTTTCCAGAAAGGCTGACTAGAATAGCACGCGAAGTGCCAACCCCCTGAAGTCGATTTCCCATTCTGTGGCCCGTATTGTAGTTAGAATGTTACCCCACTAGTCTCTGATCCGTTTACACTCTTTCCTCACCGTGTCACGTGCCCAAAACTTCTCGAGGCGGCATTCAACATAGTGGGCCTTTGTAATGGTTTGTCTCATCTGTGTTTCTTCTCGTAATGCTCGGTGTCAGGTTCTTTAAAACGTGATATGTTCAGTAGTTGTAGGTTGTGGATCATATGAAATTTATTATTTGTCACTGCACCTTTTAAAATTGGTGAGCAAGTACAAGATATTTTAAAAATAACCTTGGAATAAATGTGTTAATGATTTATAAATACACTGAAGCGCCAAAGAAACTCATATGGGCATGAGTGTTCAAATACAGAGATATGTAAACAGGTAGAATAAGGCGCTGCGGCCGGGAACGCCTATATAAAATAAGTGTCCGGTGCAGTTGTTAGATCGGTTTCTGCTGTTACAATGGCCGCTTATCAGGATTTAAGTGAGTCTGAAGGTGGTGTTATAGTCGGCGCATGAGAGATAGTACACATCTCAGAGGTAGCGATGAAGTGGGGATTTTCCCGTGCGACCATTTCATGAGTGTACTGCGAATATAACAAATCCGGTAAATCATCAAATATCCGACATCGATGCGGCCGGAGAAAGATCCTGCAAAAACGGGACCAACGACAGCTGAAGAGAATCGTTCAACGTGACAGAAGTGCAACCCTTCCGCAAATTGTTGCAGATTTCAATACTGGGCCATGAACAAGTGTCAGCGTGCGAAACAGTAAACGAAACATCATCGATATGGGCTTTCCGAGTCTAAGGTCCACTCGCGTACCCTTGATGACTACACGACACAAAGCCTTACGTCTCGCCTGCGCACGACAACACTGACGCTGGGCTGTTGATTACTGGACACATGTTGCCTGGTCGGACAAGTCTCGTTTCAAATTGTATCGGACCGATGAATGTGTACGGGTGTGGAGACTATCTCATAAATCCATGGACCCTGCATTTCAGCAGAGGACTGTTCAAGCTCGCTGGAGCCTCTGAAATGGTGACGGCCGTGTGCAGTTGGAGTGATATGGGACCCCTGGTACGTTTACATACTACTCTGACTGGTGACACGTACTTAAGGATCCTGTCTGATCACTTGTATCCATTCACATCCTATGTGCATTCCGACAGATTTGGACAATTCCAGCATGACAATGCCGCACCCTACACGTCCAGAATCGCTGCAGAATTGCTCCACGAACACTCTTCTGAGCGTAAGCACTTACGCTGGCCACCAGACTCCCCAGATATGAACATTGAGCACATCTGGGGTGCCTTGCAAAATGCTGTTCAGAAAAGGTCTCCACCCCGTCTTACTCTTACGGATTTAGGGACAGTCATGCAGGATTCATGGTGAGAGTTCCCTTCAGCACTACTGCAGACGTTATTAGAGTTCATGCCACGTCAACTTGCGACTCTTCTGCCTGCTCGCGAGGGCCCTACACGATATTAGGCATGTGAATAGTTTTTTCGCTCTTTTGTGTATAATGCATCAGGCACTTACAGGACTATGTGGCTTTTGCTTTCTGAATTTAGGTACTGCAACAATAGTAATATACATTTTTGTGAGAATGATGCAAGATTTTCATTACCTTATCCACACATCCCTTTTATCTTTATACTTAATTACGTTGTTCCGTACACAACAAGATATCATGGCAGTACAGCCTCATCCTCAAACACCATGTGCCACAGTAGCGGGTCCAGGCTTCGGTTCTTGACCGGTCGGTCCCGAATCTTTGGGTGTCTCCCCCCCCCCCCGCCCCTCCCCCCACCCCCCCCCCCCACCGCCGTCCTCCTCTTCCCCAAATATAAATTTTTGATATGATTACCTGTAGTGTACGAGAAAAAACAATGATTTTATTAATAGTAATAATAATAATAATAATAAAATGTAATAAATCGTTTAAAACAACAAAAATAATATTATTTTACCTCAACTCTTAGCGCGAATTTTTATCATAACGTCCAAGAAATAGTAATGAAAATAATAGAACATCTAAAAGACATCATTCCGAAAACTGGGGATTTGTGAGTTTTATTCAAATAATATAAGAGGTGTAATGCAAACGACTTTGCCGCAGTGGTAACACCGATTCCCGTCAGATCATCGTAGGTAAGCACTGTCGGGCTTGATTAACGCTTGGATGGGTGACGGTCTGGATCTGCGAAACGCTGTTGGCACCCTGGGTGCTCTCAGCTCTTGTGAGACCAATTCAGGAACTACTTGACTGAGAAGTAGCGGCTCCGGTCACTCAAACTGACAACTGTCGGGAGAGCGACGTGCTGACCTCGTGCCCTTCCATATAGACAACCAGTGACGCCCACTGGCGGAGGATGACACGGCAGTCGGTCAGTGCCATTGAGCCTCTCGAGGCCTGTTCGGCCGGGTATTTATTTGCTTTTGTGATACTAAAACCCTCTCACAACAAAATCCCTGTCATAATGTATTCAATACAAAATCGAACAGAGCACTCAACAATTTTTTCACAAGTATTGAGTAGGCTTTAAGATTATGAACACGGGTCATCACACTACGGCTATGTAAACGTGCAGTGATGCAATAATGGGAACGCTGTTTCTTCTAAGTAGTTTCCAACAACGTTTCGAAGGTCCTTTTATATTCTTTGGGGGAATGTCTTACACTTGTGTCTTCTCTTGCATTTCTCCCTATGGTTTGCCGGTTCTACCCGGGGCTTCACGAACTGTGTCTGACTTATTGAGAGCAGATACTGTCAGCTTCTGAATGTGCCCCTTTAACTGGCTTGAATGTTACCGGTCATGTCGAAATCGAACCTAGGTGGGCGCAACTCACACAAACAACTGAAGATTATCGCGTGTTACAAGTAGCTCGCAATTTTTAGGATTCCTCGTATTCTTGCCATTTTCGAAGCACTTTACTTTCCATGCTTCTTTATTCCTCGTAAGGCAGTTGTGAAGTTTGGAAATTGACACCCGTAAACACATAAATGCTTCAACAAAACGATGTAGGGGTGGTTCATGACCAGCCTCCCCCTCGCCCCGCCAAACACACACCGTTGAAGGATGAGCACCTGATTTGCGGACATACCTGTAAAAGTTTAGCAGCACGGTGTTGGTCTTAGCCTTCGCTTGTCAAGATAAACAGCGGTTTGGCTGACTCCAGTTTACTGGACTCATCGTTTAATATTCTTGTAAAGGTGTTGCCATACGCATCCGTAACTCATAGCTCAGCGCATCAGACCGCCTTGCAGAAGACATGGGATCTTTTAATAGCATCGTCAGATAAGTCTCCTTGGTGAAAGAATACGAACGCACTTCACTCTGCCCCTTAATTGCAGCTGAGAAGCTGTGTGAATAATAATTAGCGACTTCAGTGTCTGGAGAGCCGACATTGGCTAGAAGGTCAGTGCGCTGACCCACTACTACAACGGAGTGCAATGTGGCAAAAGATGATACGGCGGCCAGTCGGGTCGCGTGGTCCTCCGGGCCTGAACACGGAGTGTCGTGGGGGTTGGTATGTGGTGACTGAAGATTGGGTCATATGATGTAATATTCAGTTTCATTTTCAACTGAGATAAGAATACAGCTGAAAGGATGGACCTGACAAGTTCATAGTGTTCCTGCGTTTATGTTACAGCCTGTTAAGAAAAATGTATGTGTTTGAAGCAGTGTTGTTATTTTCCACAGGTGAGATACACTCGCGCAATGTATCGTCTCCGGGAGCAGGTCTCCGCCTTAACTTCTACTACCACCTGGAGTGCACGTGGATGCTGGACTCAAAGGTGGAACGCCAGCTCCTCATCGAGATGGCCACAGACCAGAGCCGTGAGTCTCACCCCGTTCTAATTTTTATCAATTACTCATTGCCTTAACTTCTTTAATGTCAGTTGCGGTTCTTGCTAGGCTGTAAATACCTAGAAAAGTATGTATGCTGTTAATGGTAGATCAGTATTTGTGAACCTAAAATTACGTGCCATGAAACATAACTCCTGGTGTCTACTACTTTTGATGCGATTTCGAGCTCCTCTTTTTGTTTTGCTCTTCTCGTGGTGACGTTTCTGACACCCTGCTGGCGCTTCTAGCTGTGTCAGACTAATTCAAGTGATCAGCATCACTACGCCAACTCACAATTAGAATGTAATCTTTCAAACTCATCTAGACCTTGTACTGGGCCGCAGATCAATATGTCACCACATCTGAGACTTTGTATTCACACTCGTTTGCTTCGCCATCTCGCAACCAAGCTGTCATCTCCTATTGTAACCTAGACTTCCGGGTATCTTACAGTCAGTCTGTTACCTCGTCCTATTTTCCCAACACTAACATAGGCGCGAAAGTATTGTCAATGTAATTTTTTCTTACTGCTTGAGTACTTATGCCGTCTATCGCCACATCATCATTACTGTACGTGACAAAGCCGACGTCGGGTATCGGTAGGTTCACTTGACCACTTTTGTCTGCCTCCAGGTCCGTGCGCGGCGTGGAACGTGAGCGTGCACTTGTACGACCCCACCAAGGACGGAGGGGTTGGGGAGGCATTGCACACGTTCTGCCCAAGGGACAGGACCAAGCAGTACTCGCTGCCCTGGAAGACGAACGCCGTGCTGCTCAGGTGAGCTACCGCACAGAACCAAGCGTAGTGCCTCGTCGCCGGCCGCGGTGGTCTAGCGGTTCTAGGCGCTCAGCCCGGAATCGCGAGACTGCTACGGTCGCAGGTTCGAATCCTGCCTCGGGCATGGATGTGTGTGATGTCCTTAGGTTAGTTAGGTTAAAGTAGTTCTAAGTTCTAGGGGACTGATGACCACAGATGTTAAGTCCCATAGTGCTCAGAGCCATTTTGTAGTGCCTCGTCCACTAGTAATGAGTACATAACAGCTCTCACACTTGCTATACATAGATTTTTATTAAAGAACTGGTGATGGCATTAGCGGAAACGTAATAAACGGAGAACTTTCGAGGTATGCAGACGACTTCATTCACAGAAATTCTTAGTGATCGCAGACATATTTACTGGAAAGCCAGTGACAAGAAAAGACGGGAAGGTTAAAAGTTTGGGAGAATACGAATAGGATATATATCAGGAAAAAACTTGAAGACAATGTTGTAGAAGGTCAAGATGAAGTAAATGAATATGAGATTGGAGATATGAAACTAAGGGCATAATTTGACGGAGCTCTGCAAAATCTAAGTCGAAAAAATGTCCCCTAGTGTACACGAGTATCTCTTAGAGTTATTTAGACCTCTGGCAGAGCCAGACACTACAAAACTGTAGCACTTTGTAAGGAAGGTGTAATAGACATGCGAAGCACACTCAGAATTCACGAAGACTGTAATAATTCTTATTTCATAGAAGGTAAGTGTTAATAATTCAGTAACCATGGTTGTAAATTTCTGAGACGAATCACTTTCGGAAGAAAGGAACAACTGGTAGAAACCGACTTCGGGAATATCATCTTTGGTCCCGGAGAATTTAGGAACCCATAAGGCCATATTGTCACTACGACTTATCTTAGAAGGCAGATTGACGAAAAGCAAATCTATGTTTATAGAATTGTGTATTTAGAGAGAGCTCTGGAATACACTCTTGCAAAGTGTGGAAGTAACTGTGGTAAAATACAGGGAGGGAAAATTACGTGCCACGTGTACGGAAACTAGATTGCAGTTACAAGAGTCACTGGGAATGAAACGGAAGCAGTGTTTTAGAAAGGAGTGAGGTGGGGCTATAGCCTCCCCCCAGTGTTAATCATTCTGTACATTGAGCAAGCAGTATAGCAAACCAGCCATCAATTGGAAACGTAATTAAAGTTCAGGTTTCGACGTTTGCCACTGACATTGTGATTCTATCAGATACGGCAAAGAAATTGGAAGAAGAGTTGAACGTAGTGGACTGTGACTTGAAAAGGGAGTACAAAATGAATATCAACAGAAGCAAAGCAAGGCTTACTTAATGCAATCGAAGTAAATCAGGCGGTTATGGTAGAATTAGATTAGGAACTGAGTCACTAAAAGAAGTAGATCAGTTTTGTTACTTGAGGAGCAAAACAACCAACGACGACCGAAGTAGGAAAGATATGAAAGGGAGACTGGCAATGGGAAAAAATGCAATTAAGGAAAACATTAGCATAGGATAAAAATTTGAATGTAAAGAAATCTTCCGTACAGGTGTTTTATGGAGTGTAGCTTTGCACAGAAAGTGGCATGTGGACGATAACAGCTGAAAGTAGAAGAGAATATAAGCTTTCCAAAGATAGCGTTACAGAAGTACCCTGGAGGTTACATAGCCAGACTGTATCATTAATGGTAAGGTTATTTGGGCAGACACTATATTTATAACACAATTTGACCAAAATGTTTCTGTTGATGGGGTACACCGTGGGTTGTCAAGGAATAATATGGTAATTTAAGGAAGTGTGTCAGTGTGTGGCAGAGGGGAGAGGGGTGTTCAAGTCGTAAAGAGAGACAAAGGTCTGAATTTAATAAGCAGGTTCAAATGGACTTTGGTTCCAGTATTTATGCAGAGTTAAAGACGCTTAGACAGTTTAGTGTAGCATGGCAAACACCATCAAACCAGTCTTTGAACTGAAGACCACAACAACAACATTGATAAATCTGAGATATATTGTTAATAATCAGTTTCCCTTATCACTGTAATCATCATCAAGTGGGGTCCACAGTTGTTACGTACAGTCGCGGACAAAACGAGTGAGACCCCTCGCCTTTTCGTTATGCTGATCCGCACAGCTTTAAAGTTTGCTACACAGCATAACAGGCAAGGAGACGAAGTGCTACCAACATACTATGCACAGGCATGAAATGGAAAAACCATACGAATTATGTCAGACTGTTTTCAATCATGTGTAAGACTTTATGACTGCTGATTGGTGTGTTAAACACAACATGTAAATATAAGATATAAATGAAAGAAGAAACGCTAATTTGAATGAACTGTACTAATAAAAATAAATTTCAGCTTATCGAAATAACATAACTGTTTTAGTAACACACAGTACCGCAGATCGTTACGAATTATAATCTGCGCATTCGGCCGCGAAACGTTCTGTGTCAACATTCAGAAGAGTCATACTGGTTTACCGTTGCTGACTTACCATGAAAGTGTGCAAATTTAGCAATGCGTGATGATTCATAACGAAATTCAATTAAAATCATTCAGTGCCACACTTACGTCAATTCAGTTATTGACAACAGGAAAAGGTAGGCGGTAACAAGTATGAAATTTTACAACAGTTTCATATTGACATCCACAGGGCGCTGGTACAGAACAAAGGTAGCAATAAAACGCATTGGGGGCGCGAGAATTTCTTAAAATTGCTTTACTGATAGTCTGAGAGTGGGGCAGTAGAAAAATAGTCCGAAGTTGGTTCGATGAACCCTCTGGTAGGCACGTAAGTCTGGATTGCAAAGAAATCTTGTAGATGTAGTCATGTAGATGTAACAACGAAATTATGTTGTAATTGCGACATGAGTTACATTTGATTTGAACATCGAAGTTTTTTGCTGTTAATTTATTTTTTGTTCATTATTTTCAGCCATATACAAACACCTATGTGCGTTAAGTTGATACTGAAATAAAGTGTCATGCATGGACCAATAACAATAAAATCTTAAATATTTGTTATAGTACTGCAGTATATGACAGCGTCTTCAGAAGTGCATATCGCATACGACTTTCCTAGGTTGGTCATAAGTGGCTATTGCAGAAGACTTCGAACAAAATTTGAATGTAGCTTCGTAAAAGTCCCGTGATCAAACGATCTGCGTTGCTGGCGAATACAGTTTATCCTCACTAGACTGTTCAAAAAAGGTTCAAATGGCTCTGAGCACTATGGGACTTAACATCTGAGGTCATCAGTCCTCTAGAACTTAGAACTACTTAAACCTAACTAACCTAAGGACATCACACACATCCAGACCATAAGCATGATTCGAAACTGCGACCGTAGCAGTCGCGCGATTCCGGACTGCAGCGCCTAGAACCTCGTGGCCACCGCGGTCGGCCACTAGACAGTATATATTATCATTATACATGAGGTGAAAAGGGTTTAGCCGGGTGCCGTGGCTGAGCGGTTCTTTTTTTTCGTTGTGTCTGGTCGTCGCGGACGTCACAAGATATTCGTTAAAGTTCGTTTGTTGATCTTCCACTCAGTTTTTTTTATTACAGAGGCCAACCAGTTCTCTGACCGGACAAGCTGAGCTACCGTGCTCGTATTCTAGGCGCTTCAGCCATTTTTTTGTCCTTTCGCGTAAATTTTCTTTACATAAACGACCGTATCTCTCGGTTGTGTTGACATAAAAGCTCACTTTTTTACACCACCAAGGGACCATATAACGCAGGAAGTGTGATACATTTCAGCTTATTATGTCTGCCCGTACTCGATGTAAACAGGTTTTAAGGGTTGGGTAGACAGATAGACGGTCAAGAATGTGAGACTGGTACGATTCCATTTTTACCGATTTAGGTGACGAAAATAGCTACGACAGTTACTGAAGATGAGAGCCTCATAAACAATTACCTCTAGTCTTTATCATAAATGTTCTAGTTGCAGTCGATACATCAGCATATTACTCGCAGCTACGCTTTCGATCCAATACAGGAATGCAAATAAAATCCATCTGACTATACAGGTGGTAATTCAGATCGCAATAGTAATGCCACCGCGTTTTATAAGTGCGAGCATTCCTATTGCTGGCTAGTTTAAGAAACACTTCGGCTAATGAACGTTTTCTGGCTGTGGCGAGTCTAATGGAGAATTCTGAATCTTGTACAACACGTTTAGCAGCTTTGTAGCCGTTTATTTCCTTTGGTGGAGCAGAATTATCCTACTTAATTTACCCGGTAATAACAGTATTTTGTTATTTCGATGAACATCCCGAATGATTGTCATAAAAGCGGTGACATAAAGATAGAAAATTCATGTCTTTGAGTCCAGAAAGCTCTATGAAACAGAAACTGCAGATCATTTTGCCATTTTCATTGAGAAATTGCCGACTTACTCATGTCTGGGGTAATAATAGAGGGCTGTTTGCCCGGGTTGTCGCCAGCATAGTGAAAGGTGTTTGCTACTGCAAGGTAGGTGTGGTTTCTTTTCGGTTCTAACCCCGATGGAGGCAGATAGACTATCAGTAAAGCAATTTTAAGAAATTATCGCGCCCCCAATACATTTTATTGCTACCTTTATTCTGCATCGGCGCCCTGTGGATGTCAATATGATTTGACTTAAGTATGGCACTGAATAATTTTTAACTGAATTTCGTTAAGAATCTTCACGCATTGCTAAATTTGCACACTTTCATGCTAGATCAGCAACGGTAATCCAGTATGACTGGTCTGAACGTTTACACAGACCGTTTCGTGGCCGAATGCGCATATTATTTTGCTAATTCGTAACGATCTGGGGTACTTTGTATTACTAAAACAGTTATGTTATCTCGATAAGATGAAATTCATTTTCGTTAGTACAGTTCATACTAATTAGCGTTTCTTATTTCATTTATATCTTATAATTACGTGTTGTGTTTAACACACTAATCAGCATTAATACAGTCTTACAGATGATTGAAAACAGTCTGACATAGATCGGATAGTCTTTCAATTTCACTCCTGTGCATAGTATGTTGGTAGCACTACGTCTCCTTTCCTGTTATGCTGTGTAACAGACTTTAAAGCTGTGCGGATCGGCATAACGAAAAGGCGAGGGGTCTCGCTCATATTGTCCACGACTGTACACATGTACCAGTACGTAAGGACTTTTCGCAAGGGGGCGTGCATCCAGATGCAGAGAGCTGAAGTGAATCGTTTAACACTGATACTCTTGTGTCATTTCACACGATAGGTACAGACCAGCCCCTTTACCTCACTGTAGATTGTGTACGGCTCATGAAGTAAATCACCGTCAGACTGATCGCTGCTCGTGGCTTCACTCGGAGACAGATGAAAATCTCTTTTAACAGCTACTAGGTTTGCGCTGTTACCACAGGGTAACTTCTGGTGATTTTTATGCATGTAACCATTTCGTAATGGTAATATTATTAAATAGAAAACGCTTCGCTCATACTCCGCAAAATTTTTCGGCTTGTTAGGCAGTTGCTGGATGACAAATGAATTTAGGAATTACAGATAAGACAAGGTGAAACTTACTCAGATGTTAACAAATGTACAGGATGCATTAAGCGAAAAGTTGTGGAGTGTATTTATTATTACTTCACGTATAAATCGTATCATTTAACTGAAAATGAGCACAGAAATTTGTATGTTTACATTTTTATACCGAATAACAGCTAAAAAATTAAAGTTCAATTTAAAGTGTAATCAAAAATTTAATTTAACAACAGCGTATGTAAATTATTATTTAGCATTAATGAAGAAATTAGATTTTTGACACTGAGACGTATGTATAAACTGACGTGCTAGCGCTGTTGAAATTTATGCGGTAGTCGGTCAGGCAGAACTGTGGGAACTACTTGTAGTTTATCGGAACATGAGAGATGCTGGAGAATAGGAAAGACAGATTCAACCTTTGAGGAACATTTTTACCCGGAAATCCCCTATACTATGTAGACTGTGAAGAAAAGCAGGAGGACGACTCTACTGCAAATACTTCATACCAATAAACGTATGACGATATTAGAAAATGACTGGAATCTATTTCCTCTCTATTTTCTTTGACTCTTCTATTAAATTAAGTTTCACAGAGTGAAAGGGAATTGTGCGCTGTTTTGACTGGTAAGCCAGTAAAGTGTGCTTTACATGATTAAGCAAATATAAGCTTATAACTATGAAAATACATTTGCCACTCAGTGCAAGGGAGGAAACGAATACAAATACACAGAAGCACACCAAAGATTTGCGTTGACAGAGTACATCCGATGAAGACGATAGGTAGTTCTGTATTGAGTTGGCTGAGCATTGTTACAAATCTTTGCAAACCAAAAACGGTGCGTCAATGTTCGCGTATATTCTACAAATATTGATTAACATAACATTTGGAAGAAGTTCAATTCTGATAATAAAACAAAAGATTTTTTAGAGGGTAGAGATCCCAGAAAGTATGTGTTCACCAGAAAATTTGTAAAAAGAGAATAGAAAGACATAAAGAATGCAAAACTATAACATATTTGGTCACTGCTGCATATGCCACACCGTGTACAATAACTTATCCCACCTAGTGTAATAATATGCATGACTATAAATAATAAGAAGTCAGTGAAATTCCAAATAGCTGAATATAATTCAAAATACTTGATAACAATATTATAACAGTGCTACATTATAAGGTACATCGCAGTAACATAGCTATAAAACTTTCTTGTAAAAACATTACTGAAAAAATTGTAACAATAAGCCCCAGTCTCTCCTGCTATTAACTCTCTTGTAACTAAAATGAGTGCAATGATTTGGAGATGTGTATATCACGAAGGTAATGACTCAGTCATATATGAATCTTAATCTGCGAGCTAAAATTGCTCTAAATGTGCACACATTCCACAAACTCTTGAAATGGTGTCGTTACAAGAAGTTATTTCAATGAATTGGCTAGCAGAAGATTATCAGAAATTGTGTAGCACTTGTCTTATAAATTTATGGCCATACATATAGATAAATTCATCCAGTCACTTTATCCCTTAATTAAACAGACTGTGAATAATAATCATCACAGAAAATGCCTCTTACTGGTATAGTAACTATAATTAGACGTGTGTTCTACATACCTAAGAATGTTATTTTCTCTTCTTTGACGAATTTCGATTTGCATCTACAGCAGCTACAATTCAACAGTAAATCCTACGAAGCAGGAGAAATACGTCTAAAAGCAGAGTTTATATCTTTGGGCAAAATGTAAACGTATTTGAAAGTAACGCTGTCTGAGTCATGTAACTCTTCCAGCTTTTTTATTTTCGATGTGAGCAGTACAGTGTGTAGTTTGCTATTATCGCTATTATCTGTAAGGGGCACGAAAGGGAAATAGTGGTTGTGAAGGGAATGAGACAGGGTTGTAGCCAATTCCCGATGTAATTCAATCTGTATGCTGAGCAAGCAGTAAACGAAACAAAAAGAAAAAAAATTTGGAGTAGGAATGAAAGTCCAGGGAGAAGAAATATAAATTCTGAGGTTTGCCGAAGACATAACAGTTTTGGCAGAGACAGCAAAGGACTTGGAAGAGCAGTTGAATAGAATGGACAGTTACTTGAAAGGAGGGTGTAAAATGAACATCAACAAAAGCAAAACGAGAATAATGGAATGTAATCAAATTAAATCAGATGTTGCTGAGGGAATTAGGTTAGGAAATGAGACACTTAAAGGAGTAAATCTGTTTTGCTATCTGGGAAGCAAAATAACTGATGATGGACGAAGTAGGGAAGATATAAAACGCAGACTAGCTATGGCAAGAAAAGTGTTTCTGAGGGAGAGAAATTTGCTATCGTCGAGTATAGATTTAAGTGTCAGAAAGTTCGTTCTGAAAGTATTTGTATGGAGTGTAGCCATATATGGAAGCGAAACATGGACGATAAATAGTTTAGACCATAAGATAACAGAAGCTTTTGAAATGTGGTGCTACAGGAGGATGCTGAAGACTAGATGGGTAGATCACGTAACTAATGAGGAGGTTCTGAACAGAATTTGGGGAGAAGAGAAATTTGTGGTACAACCTGACACAAAAGAAGGGATCGGTTGGAAGGACACAGTCTCAGACATCAAGGGATCACCAATTTAGTACTTGAGAGAAGCATGTGGGGTAAAATAGAGGGAGACGAAGATATGAATACAGTAAGCAGATTCAAAGGAATGTAGGTTGCATTAGTTACTCGGAAATGAAGAGGCTTGCACAGGAGAGTAGTGTGGAGAACTGCATCAGTCTAGTCTTCGGACTAAAGACCACAACAACAACAGCAACAACAATATGTGACTGCGACATTTAATGGTCACTCAGCGATGGCTCAAGAAGCTTAAAGGAGGTTCATGATCAAATAAGTATCACCATTATCATGTTCTGTCACGTACCGACGGATAATTCAGTTAACATTAATAGTAATATTACTCTTTATTCATTTTTTGCTGCAAATAAACTAAACCCGCAGTTTTGTTGCCCAAAAGATTAACTCATGCGTTTATAAATCATTTTTCGGTGTTGAACAAGTTTTCTGTGGCTACAGTAATCTATCCTAAGACCACATCGTCTTACTTCTTGAAACTTAACTTCAAGCTTTCGTCAGTTTAATTACGTGTGCCGTTTTATAAAGGAGTTATAACCTGTATTTCTGGAACAATAGGGGTACTCTGGTATTTAAAATCTGTACTCAACGATTCAAGAAAAACTAAGTTTAACAACTCGCTATCATTATAACCTACTTTACTACAATCTGACCAGTTCAAACAAATGTTACATTATTAAGGCCACAGGATGTCTTTCTGGAACGAAGTATCCCTTCACATGTGAGGTGATTACCGTGTCATTTGGTAAATGCCACATCTTCATCTTCATCCTGTCATAACTCCTAGTGATGTTCCTCCACCAGCAACGGTCTGTAATTCCTAAACAACTGTGTTGACTGCTACTAAATTCACTTTCTTGGTCTTGTTCCACTTAGAAATATATTATTCAGCAGAGTATGAATCAGTTGCTACTTTTATTCTTTACAGACTTTGCCCTATATACTATCAGATCTTATGTCCACTGTTTACCTAAATACATTATATTAATCACGATGACGCAAAGTATGTTCAGGTGTGTCTACCTGTCTATAGTTACACTCGAATATCGTCTTATCAGTTCCACATAAACACGCAACACATTGGCCATTCCCCGTCATAAAACACGTATCGTCCCTTTGGAGGGGTTTATATAAGTCTGATGCTAGTAAAGAAACCCATGGGCCAACCATACAGTGCTACCCCAGTCCCGTTTACGTTATCATTCTGCAAATATCTATGACTTTAATTGTTTCTTGTAAGTGATATACTGGTCCGTAAAATCTTGTAGCCTTCTTTTGTTAGATTGTCTGTGCGCAATCAGCGACAGACTCATAGCTATCGTACTTTTATGTCTGTGGGGTAAATTACGAACAAGAGTGCTTCGATAGGGGTTGGACTAAGAGAGCAGGCAGCCTGAGGAATATTGCTCTCTGTACGCGTTGCGTTTGGACTTCGACATGTTCATTTTGTAACTTAGTTCGCACACACTTGTGGTGTAGTTGCTGTTACTGTTTAGCACCACCCTGACATATTTTAATCTTAGTTATTTGTAACCAGTATTCGTTTGTAAATAGTTCCACAATCCTCTACATTACTTTTGTGGCTCTCTGTATCATCTCTATAGTATCAGCAAATAAATTATGTCTTTCGTCAAAAATGGCATCCAGATGTATAAATGATTCACTTCCTCGCATGGAGAGGAGGAGGAGATTGGTGTTTAACGTCCCGTCGCCATCGATGTCATTGGAGACGGAGGAGAAGCTCGGATTAGGGAAGTATGGGGAAGGAAAGCGGCTGTGCCCTTTCTAAGGAAACAGTCCGGCATTTGCCTGAAGTGATTCAAGAAAATCATGTAAAACCCAAATCAGGTTGGCCGGACGTGGGTTTGAACCGTTGTCCTCGAATAGACACACCGTCCTGATTTAAAGAGAGATGTCTAAGTAACTCGTCTTTAAGTAAAATTTGTAATCGATCTGCGTCGTGATCAAATTCTTAGCGCATATAAGAAAGGCTACAGAAAACTGCCCTATTTAAAATGCCCTTCCATATCTGTGAACATTGACACATGGAGGTATCTAACCTTGTTTCAAGAAAAGTTAACACAGGTACCTACTTTGCACAATGGTTAATCAATGGGCACAAAAGAATAATTGAAAGCATTTCAATGAACCAACCTGTTGTCAATGAGACCAATACATATTTAAGAAACGTTTAAAACCCTCCACCATATAGAGGAAACACGCGCACTAAGCATGCTTGGCTCACAGATATAATTTGAACACCCTTCTACGAATAGTCTGAAAGTACAGGATAATTACAGCACATTGGTCTTAACTTGGTATTTCATTTGCTGCTCCGAAGATCACGACGGAGACTTACCTCCTGGAACCTGAAAGAATCGTATGAAAGATGCTGCTAGCAATTCTTACGCTAAATTAATGAGTGCAGTTTGTGTACAGAAATTCCCTCTGAATAAGGCTCTTGCGGACAGCAGATGGTCATAGTAGAATCGCCACTACTGTATAATTCACTGGTTTAAGTCTAACGATATGACTTGTTGAAAAGAAACGTTACATGAATGCTCTCAGTTTGCTAGGGGAAGGAGCCTGAATAAACCCAGAAAGACTGTACATCGATTATTGATTATTTAAATGCAATAACAAAACACAAATTCCACAGAAGAACGTAGTTATACATGAACCACGTAGTATCTACACCATTGTATAACGAAGACCTCCCTCACAAAGTACTCTTCTTGTCAATTCCGCATAAATACGCAACATATTGGCGTCCCTTTGGAGGGGTTTATATAAGTCTGATGCTAGGAAAGAAACCCATGGACCAACCATACAAATATGTCGAACTTCAGAACCTCACATACGATAAAATGCATAGGACAAAGGAAATACATTCTGACCGAAATTATTCGAAATTGTGTGCCCATAATAGACGTCATGTCGAATAGTATCATAATAGCCGGACGTCCCACATTGATATCTCCGGTTAGCTATTCCTGAGTTGTTTGGTTTTTAGCACAGACGACACTACAGAAACACCGTTGCTCGGCGGCCACTGGATTGTCTGTGATGAAATTTAATGCCTGAAATTTGGTGTTCTCGCCACAATCTTGCCAATTTGGATCTCAGAATACTTAATTCCCTACCGATTTTTGAATTGGAATGTCCCATGCGTCTAGCTAAAACTACCACTCCGCGTTCAATATCGGTTGATTCCCGTGGTGCCCCCATAACCACGTCGGAACCTTTTCCCACGAATCAATTGAATAATTGACAGCTCCGCCTATGTAGTGCTGTTTCATACCTTGCGCACGCCATATTAAAACTACATGTGTATTATTTATTGCTATCCCATGGCTTTTGTCAGCTCAGTGTACAGCACAATTACAATTAAAGTTCCAGTTCGAAAACGCTGTGGAACACGAAAAACTTTTCCGAATGACGTGAAATTTGAAATGAATGTTATGGTAGAAGGGGGAAAAGTTACACAAACAAAAAACACGATGGCGCTGTAAGTGGAAGAATATGCCACCAGCCCATAGTCGTTCGCGATTCGTTTGAAGACCATTCTAGACAATTCGAGCGAATCATGTGGTCATCCAGATCATCCGACATGAATTACATCGGACATTTGTGGAAAATAATCAAGAGGCCAGTTCGTGCACAAAATTCTACAACAGCAACACTTTCGGGTTACGGACAGTTATAGATGCAGCATTGCTCAATATTTCTGCATTGAACTTCCAACGGTTTGTTGAGTCCGTGGCACGTCGCGCTACTGTACTACGTGGGCTAAAGCAACTCGTACACAGTGTTAGGACGTATGAAAACACTTTTGTCAACTCAGTTTATGTTATTACGTAGGCTTCCTGGCGTAATAAGTCTTGAAATTCTCTTCGGGTTTGCTGCCGGATCCTAAAATCAACTTGACTCGATATTTCAGCAATCCAGCTGGTCGCCATCTTCAGGAAAATGCTGCTTCTGCTGATGAGTCCCGTTGATGGCTGCTTTTAAGGAAAATGGATACTCCGAGAAGCAGATGCATCGGGCTGTGGGGTTTAGACCATCTGCGGAGGTCCATCAATAGGAACATAGATCTGTGGCCATCCTTCCTTATGCTGGAGGCGTATCGTTTAATATTGGACGAAGCGGATTTTCCTGAAGATGGCGACCAGCTGGATCGTCCAGATATCGAGTCAAGTTGATTTTAGGATCCGGCAGCAAACCCGAAGAGACTTTCAGTGTACGTTGTTTTCTATGTAGTAAAATTTGGCTTTCAGCATATTTTTTGAATCAAAATGTGTGTCAGAGGTTAAGCTCTCCACCTTTTATCTCTGACAGCGTGGGACATCGTCTCCATAATATCATCAGCATATTCTATAACATCATCAGTCTACGGACTCTTGAAGCATCTTTATCAGTTGTTGTACACTACTGGCCATTAAAATTGCTACACCTCGAAGATGACGTGTTACAGAGCCGAAATTTAACCGACAGGAAGAAAATGCTGTGATATGCAAATGATTAGCTTTTTAGGGCATTCACACAAGGTTGGCGCCGGTGGCGACACCTACAACGTACTGACATGAGGAAAGATTCCAACCGATTTCTCATACACAAACAGCAGTTGACCGGCGTTGCCTAGTGAAAACTTGTTGTGATACCTCGTGTAAGGAGGAGAAATGTCTACCATCACGTTTCCGACTTTGATAAAAGTCGGACTGAAGCCTATCGCGATTGCGTCGGTCGAGATCCAATGACTGTTAGCAGAATACGGAACCGGTGGGTTCAGGAGGGTAATACGGAACCCCGTGCCGGATCCCAACGGCCTCGTATCACTAGAAGTCGAGATGACAGGCATCTTATCCGCATGGCGGTAACGGGTCGTTCAGCCACGTCTCGATCCCCGAGTCAACAGATGGGGACGTTTTCAAGACAACAACCATCTGCACGAACAGTTCGATGACGTTTGCAGCAGCATGGACTATAAGTTCGGAAACCATGGCTGCGGTTACCTTGATGCTGCATCACAGACAGGAGTGTCGGCGATGGTGTACTCAACGACGAACGTGGGTGCACGAATAGCAAAACGTCATTTTTTCGCATGAATCCAGTTTCTGTTTACAGCATCATGATGGTCGCATCCGTGTTTGGAGACATCGCGGTGAACGCACATTAGAAGCGTGTATTCATCATCGCCATACTGGCGTACCACCCGGCGTGATGGTATGGGGTGCCATTGGTTACACGTCTCGGTCACCTCTTGTTCGCATTGACGGCACTTTGAACAGTGGACGTTACATTTCAGATGTGTTAAGACCCGTGGCTCTACCCTTCGTTCGATTCCTGTGAAACCCTATATTTCAGAAGGATAATGCACGACCGCATGTTGCAGGTCCTGTACGGGCCTTTCTGGATACAGAAAATGTTCGACTGCTGCCCTGGCCAGCACATTCTCCAGATCTCTCACCAATTGAAAACGCCTGGTCAATGGTGGCCGAGCAACTGGCTCGTCACAATGCGCCAGTCACTACTCTTGATGAACTGTAGTATCGTGTTGAATCTGCATGGGCAGCTGGACCTGTACACGCCATCCAAGCTCTGTTTGACTCAATGCCCAGGCGTATCAAGGCCGCTATTACGGCCAGAGGTGGTTGTTCTGGGTACTGATTTCTCAGGATCTATGCACCCAAACTGCGTGAAAATGTAATCACATGTCAGTTCTAATATAATATATCTGTCCAATGAATACCTGTTTATCATCTGCATTTCTCCTTGGTGTAGCAATTTTAATGTCCAGTAGTGTACATGATATTTAAAAAAAATGAGACCTCACACTGAACCCTGTGGACATCCTTTCGTCCTCGTAACTTATTCCTTCTTTGTTTCCCATTCCTCTACTTTGCCTTGTCAGCAGTCCATAAAGTTGTCTTTCAGGAGAGCCATCTAGGAATATTCACTCAGCGCTACTGGCAGTGAAAGTGACTCTTGTCGTTTCCTTGTACTGTGAGGCAGGTTGCGTGCCATGACGCGGACGCCGCCCGAGTACTCGGTGCGCTGGCGGTCGCAGGCGGTGCGCGCCAACACGCGCGTCTCGCCGCCTACGCAGTCGCCGGCCGCCGCCGGGCCCACCCCCGCCGCCCGCGCAGGGCTCCCGCTGCTGGCCGCCGCCGCCGCCCTCCTGGGCCGGCGCAAGCCCTGAGGGCCGCAGGGCGCCACCCGATACGGCCCTCCCAGACAGCTGCCGCCGGCAGCCACCCAGCGGCTGGCCGCGACGGCGGTCGTAGCTCGCAGCTGGCATCGATACCACGGGGCGGCCACTCGCCGACACAGGACAGCCGCTTCCCGTCGCAGACAGTGACCGTCCGTTCCTCGCTGCAGCCACGCGCGACCGTTTCTAACCATTGTCTCCTCCGACACACGCTGGTGTCCTTCCTCGGTGCCTTGCAGTTGTTCGGATAGTGGTTTCGTAGTCTACGTCCTGTTGTACATAAACTTCTACAATGAACTTCATCGCCACCAGGCGTCGTGTCCGAGCATTGGAATCCTCCTTACGAGATGATGTTTAAATAGGACTCAATTTTGTACATAAATGACACTCAAGTGTCCGGGAATTTTTTTCCAGAAACCACTGTGTTGTACATACAAAAAATATCACTGCTGCCCGACGCGATTAATTCACTTTCTTATTTGAAAAAATAGTTCCCCTTGAAATATACAGGGTGTTCCAATAGAGGGAGACAATGTTTCCGGTGCTGAACCTTTTAAAAAAGAAGTTCGCGTAGATATAAGCACTGTTTTCAAATGTTCCATAGTTTAACGACGTAAAATTTATCATTCTTTATTTTCAGCGTAAGCCATTATTTGATTGGCGACTCCACGGCGTGTTGTGTGCACCACGACCAAATAGTGGATAGAATTGAAAGGAAAATCAGCATTGGCCGTATTTTGTTGTTTTATTGTCAGCAAAAGCGATTTTCGGTCACTTAGTGACCATCCTCAGTGCTGTAATATACAATTAAAATTGGTAGGCACTGGTATCAAGCGATAACCACAAGCTTAGAGCGATCACATAATCTAAATCTGATCGCTCTAAGCTTGTGGTTATCGCTTGATACCAGTGCCTATCAGTTTTAATTGTATATTACAGCACTGAGGATGGTCACTAAGTGACCGAAAATCGATTTTGCTGACAACAAAACATCAAAATACGGCCAATGCTGATTTTCCTTCCAAGCCAGTATTTGTTTTTCTGGGTACAAACGATCAGCAGTTCAAAGTAGTTTTCCAGTAGATCACAAAAAATTTACAGGTTTATAAAATTCTTAGGTCTCTCCACCACTCATTTATATGTATCTTTTTCACTGACGTCGTGTAGAACAGCTTTAAAAGTGGCCAGTCTACATGAAGTGTCCCAGTAACTCCTCCCATGTGTTCACACTCCTGTTCGTTCCTGCTTTTGTCCGATCCTATAGATAGAAGGCAAAAAGTCTGGAGATCCTAGTGACGAGGTGATAGACGAGTTCTTCTACTCATGGTATTTCTTCATTACTTATTTACTTTTCTTACTTGCCACAAGTTTCTGGATCTTAGCCCCACTCCCAGGTAACACTCCTCGCATCAGCCAAGCCGTCATCGACAAACATTGAAAATCCATGAATTCGGAAAAGTGTTGTCATGTTTTTGCTCCACACATACAATACAATGTGGTCTCTAAAGTGCTGCAAGCACTTTGCAACCAAGTGGTCAAAGGAATTTCATCAGGCTGTGAAACTAAACTATTTTCCATATAATGCTAGTAGCTGTGACCTATAATTGTTGCTTTAAATTATTAACTAAAAAGCAGTGTACTCGTATATTCCACAGATTGTAACTCGGAGACCTTTGGAAATAGTGCATATGACTATATGAACTCTTTAAATTTGTATGGTTAACTTTGTTCGCTCCTGAAATATTAACCTTTTTATTGAAACACTATGATCGAGAGGAAACCCTAATGTACCAGCTCATTATTTGTAATCGCAACATCACCAGAGACGGATGCACCGTGAGCGTCAAACTTATAGCTATTTGAACAGCTTTAGAATTTTTCCTCACACCTCGCAAGCGCCTCACATCAAATTCCTTCTTTCTTTTCGCTTTCGTTTCTGACAACGATCGACTTCATCTATTACATTTCACTGCACGCTGTAAATTACACTGGAACAAAATTGTGGGCAATAATTAGAGAGGTAAACGTGAGTATGTAGATAGCGTAAGTGTGCACTAGTGTAGGAGACGTAGAGAAACTCGTTTTACACGGAAATAGGAAACTTGTAATCAAATGTATGCTCAGGGAGCGCCTAGAAGAATCGACAGGGTGAAGTGATAAAGAGAGGACAGTTTTTGATAAGAAGTGTACATAGATGAACGTCGTTCACTTGTTACAATAAAACGACACAGTGTGGGCCAGTGCTGGAAATCCAAGCGGAGATTCTTGCTGGAGCGGCGTACATACTGTCATAAGGATTTTCTGCGTCAGTCAGTTTTATATCAGTTGATATATTGATAGACTATCGGTGAAGAGAATTTATATGAATTATATTGAGACCTGATACTGAATGGTGCATAACAGAATTGTAATAATGTTGGAAATAAAGACTTTGTTTCTCATGCGTTGGTACATATGACACACTACAGTTTGTGAAAATTGCAACACCTGGAAGGAATGCTACGAAACACTCCGAAATCCTCGGATTTATAGAACAGTTGAACCGTAGTAAGGGATGAAGACTGCAGCGATATGGCGTGGATGTAGGCCGAGCAGGGTCCTCTTTTGAGTGCTGGGACACGTCAGTGGTACGCCACACCCAGTCGGCAAAGATCCGACAGAGCAGAAACGTGCAAGCAAGTGCCGGTATACCTCATCCAAGTCAAAGGGCCCATGTCAGCATCTGAGTGAGACCGAACAGGGCAGAATGATTGGTCTCTCGAAAATAGGTCCGATGTGACGCCATATTGCGGCTCACACAAGGTGCGGTTTTATAACAGTTATGCTTGTGTCGAAACAGAGCATCAGAGAGTGTATTGCTCACAGACCAGCAAATACCGGACCACACAGTGTGGCTACAGTAAGAAAAGGCCGCCATATTGTAGGCGTCGGCGTAACCAATAGAAATTCCTCCTCCACAGCGTTGACTTGGTGTTGAAGCACTGCAATGAGTATGGACGGGTCTGCATCGACGGTTCGACGCATCCTGCTAAGGACTGGAGGACTGGACTGGTGACAGGCATGCCACTGCGTCCTCTTCCACTGTACAGAAACTACCAACGTATAACAAGGGAAACTTGCCATCGCACTCAGATTTAATGGTAAGAGAGCCCAGTGGACAATCCGTCAAAAACTGAACACCTGTAAGGCATGAAAACAGAAAGAAGGTGCATTGGACTGTAGAAAAAATCAGAATAGCAATAGTGAACGGTCCAAGAATAACAAGTGCAACATACAAAGCTGAGTCACTAACAATTGGTACCTAGAGTAACTCCAAGAGTATGATAGTAGTTGAAACGTTTGTGGGACAAATGTTGCATGAAACAAAGGGGGCCATAATATGATGATGGCTTTTTGTTGCTAGGTGGGTTGGCGTCAGACATATGATGGTCAACTTAGTTTTTTTTAAATAGGATCCTATAGTTTGGTACTTATTTTCTGATAGCGGCTATCGAAACGAATCCATTGACGTGTTCAAGTAAGATCTTTGAAGGTCAACGAAGGTCAAACAGGTGGCATGAAGGTCAATTTACAGAAGGTGTTTGAAGTGATGACCATTGGTACCAATGTAGTGCTGCAATCTTCTTATCATGGATTGAATGGTGTTACTTATCACATCGGCACTTATCGAAACATATTCTGACAATTCTCTCTCGCATATCTTCAGGTGTAGTTGAAACGTCTTTATAAATATTGCCTTTTACGAATCCCCACAAGTAAAAAGGCAGAGGCCTCAAGTCTGGCGAACGAGCCGGCCGGCCACGACAAATCTCATTTTAAGGCTATTCAGATATATATGTACAGGGTGAGTCACCAACTATTACCTCCAAGATTAGCTCCGGAAGTATGATAGGAGCTGTAACGTTTGAGGGACAAGAGTTGCATGTGACAACGGGGGCGATATTATGACGTTTGTTTTATGTTGCTAGGTGGGGTCCCTTCAGAGATATGAAGGTCCACTTTGTTTTTTTAAATGGGATGTTATAGTTCGGAACTTATTTTCTGATAGCGGCCATCGAGAGGAATCCAATGATGAGCAACAGTAAGGTCTTTGGTGTTCGACGAAGGTCTTATCATGGATTGAGTGATATTCGTTATCACTTGGGCACTTATCGAAGCACATGCTCCGACAATTCTCTCTCGTATATGGTGCAAATATTAAGTATTAGCCGAATACGGTGTATCCATCTAAAGTGCCGTAGACATGTGATCACCATTCGATGGTTTAACAATACAACACTAATAGGAATGGTAAGACTAGTATCGTCGAATCAAGCGAATGTGAATGGTGTATTCGTCCGCAGCTCGTCGTCGTGGGGTAGCGTTCTCGCTTCCCACGCCCAGGTTCCCGGGTTCGATTCCCGGCGGGGTTAGGGATTTTCTCTGCCTCGTGATGACTGGGTGTTGTGTGATGCCCTTAGGTTAATTAAGTTTAAGTATTTCTAAGTTCTAGGGGACTGATGACCATAGATGTTAAGTCCCATAGTGCTCAGAGCCATTTTTGCCAGCCGCGGTGGTCTCGCGGTTCTAGCGCGCAGTCCGGAACCGTGCGTCTGCTACGAAGCGCGGGTTCGAATCTTGCCTCGGGCATGGATGTGTGTGATGTCCTTAGGTTAGTTAGGTTTAAGTAGTTCTAAGTTCTAGGGGACTGATGACCACAGCAGTTGAGTCCCATAGCGCTCACAGCCAATGGTGTATTCCTTCAAAGAACAAGTCGATACGCTTCTCACTTATGGAGAATGCCAACGAAATTCAGTGAGAGCTAGAGATTTATTCACTGAATGATATCCTCAACGTACTCATCCTACATGTCGTACATTTAAATATGTGTATGATAAATTGACCACAACTGGATCTTTAACGCATCGGAAACATATCCGGCAATGGAAACTTACTAACGAGGGAACGGAAATTGATACTCTTGCCACCGGGGTTCGCGATCCTTGTGTTAGTTCGCATCAAATAGCAAGGGAATCTGGTTTGAGCCAGAGTAGTGTTGTTCGTGTTCTGCATCGCCACAAATATGATCCTTACCATATCAGTCTCCACCAAGAATTTACTGGTACAGATTGTATGCGTCGCATTGAATTCTGCCGATCGGCTCAATTTCAGATTCAGAGGGATGACACATTTATTAATTTGATTTTATTTACTGACGAGGCTACATTCACGAAGCATAGAAATGTTTATTTGCATAACATGCATTATTGGGCAACTGAAAATCCATGTTGGCTACAGCATGTAGCACACCAAAAACCGTGGTTGATAAATGTATTGTGTGGGGTTCTGGAAGACAGAGTTGTAGGCCCCTATTTCCTCGGAGGAAATCTTAATGGCAGGAAGTACAGCGCATTCCTGCAAGAAATATTAGGTCTGTTAACGGAAGAAATACCTTTAGGAACAAGGAACAGAATGTGATATCAACACGATGGGTGTCCGGCACATTTTTCGCTGATGGCTACATATAAGTTTCAGAGATAATTCCTAAATCGTTTGTTTGGACGCGGAGGAGATGTGTCGTGGCCGCTCGTTCAACAGATTTTATGCCTCTGAATTTTTTTATTTTTATGGGGATTCGTAAAACGCAATGTTTATAAAGACGTTCCAACTACACCTGAAGATATGTGAGAGAGAATTGTCAAAGCATGTGCTCTGATAAATGCCAATGTGATAAGGAATACCACTCAATCCATGATAAGAAGATTGCAGAACTGCATTGATACCAATGTTCATCACTTCGAACACCTTCTGTAAATGGACGTTCATGCCACCTTTGCGACATTCGTTGACTTTCAAAGACCTTACTGTTACACATCATTGGATTCGTCTCGATAGCCGCTATCAGAAAATAGGTATCAATCTATAGCATGTCATTTAAAAAAACAAAGTTAACCTTCACGTCTCTGAAGCGGCCCCACCTAGCCACAAAAAACCGACGACATATTATGCCGCCCCTTTGTCTCATGCAACTTTTGTCCCACAAACGTTTCAGCTCCTATCACACCTTTGGAGTTATTCTTTGTGGCAATAGTTAGTGACTCGCCCTGTAGGGTAGACGGGTAATAAATGGTGTCGAGCCGAAAGGAAGTGGCTTTCGAAAGGGATCCAGAAACGTTTGCTGACAAGATGACAAGTCTACCCAATCCTCCACTGGAAAACGCGTCTGGCGTGTCACACACGGCATTAGTGACGGTATGTGTTTCATACGATAGGACTCTCTTATCGACGCATCTAACTTGTACGCCTGGTGAGTGAGTGACGTATGCCTCCGTGCCCGAGTTAGGTTTCCGTATCAATGCGAATGTGATCACTCCCTAGGAAATGATGAAAACGTAATAGTTTGTCGCAGAAGCTACAATAAATGAACGCAACAGTTTCACAGTCACAGAGTTTCTCTGTGCTTTGTCAAAACATATACCGTATTTTTAAAGTTTTTGACGTTGCGTTTCGTTTTGGAGTTCTTGACTTTTGAATTCCTTTGTTGTAACGTAGTTCACATCTGTTTATTTGTTGTTTTCATTTCTGCGAGACATCTATTTCGTATCTCGACTGCTCTCAATATTCATAACAATTACTTGTGTCGGTAACGTATTCTTATCGCATGACTCATCTTCTATAACCAAAATGTAGTATGACAACTACCAAGACTGCAGAACGAGAACAAACGTTTCAATGACCGGACAGATAGTTCATAAAGCTGTGAAAAAAAGCACGAGGAACTTTCGAACACGGCTCGCCATCTTGGAAGTCCAGCAGCCTGACCACGTACCGTCGACGCCATCTGTATGTCAGGCTAATCGTTATTCCACTTCTTGTTCTTGGACCGTTCACTGTTTCTATTTTGCTTTTTTTTTCACAGTTCAGTACGCGTTTGTCCTGTTTTCATGCTTGCTCTGTGTTCAGTTTTTGACGGGCTGTCGACTGAGACATCTTACGACTAAATCTGAGGGAGTGCGATGGGTAGTTTCCATTGTAAGACTGCTGTGGCTACGTGAACTCTGTCCTTGGCGTGCTGATTGGTCGGCAATTGGTTCGTTCCCGTCCTCCAGCTACAAAAGTTGATGATTTGTGAATGCGCCTACGAACCGCGTGGCAGTGTTTTCCCCAATGTGGTAACCACTCAGGCGCTCTTTGATTCCGTACCACCACTTCGAGAGGCTCTGATTTCAGTACGCTGTGGTTTCTCACTGAAATAATTCTCATGGTCAAAGTGAACGTGCGGTTCTCAGTTGTAATAATTTATATATTATCGTGTCCTTAACCTCTGGAGTAAATTTCATTGTAATCACTTCTCCTTCTTGGGTTGCAATTTTCACCACCAGTAGTGTACTTTTATTTCACACCCATGTAGAATACTTTTATTCCTAAATGTTACCCGAATTTTCTATAATTTGTACAAAATATTAAGTTTAAATTTAATGTAACAACGAATGAATCCTAGTAATTGTCATGCAGTCGAGGTTGAAACAAGGTTAGATTTCAAGAACTGATCACATCAGTTCTGAAACATGTGATGTGGTGTCATACGGCGCGTTAAACGCCCCTACGTCACAGGCGTCTCCCTTGCAGATGGAGCTGCTCTGACTACCAACGCGACCAGTGTCTAAGTGCTTCCACTCGGAAGTTTGAGTTCAATAAACTGTCCTTGCCAACACAGTTCAATAAATGATCTGCTACGTTTCATTTACAGCGCAGCTGCTGAATCAATGCTCCATATCCCTCCAATAAAGGTACGTAACTTAAGTAACCATATATACGGCACATAATGTGATAGACGTTAAGATATATCCTTATTTTCACGCTAGACTGTAAGAAATTCGATTAAACAGCATGAAGACGTAGGGGGCATTTTGCAAATAGAGATCATTATGACGCCCCACAAAAGTAAAACAAGAAGTCATAATAATTTTAAACGAAAATTTGATAACAGTATTGTGTCATCTACACTAACTAACCTGTTCGTGGAAGGGTAGCTAAGAATACTCAAGAAGAGAATAAGGATGCCAGCGGAATTTACATTAATATAGAGTTTCCGGATAGCACGGCTTTTCTCAATGAAGTGAAAGAAGTTCTATAAGAATTATTCATTAAGGTAAGTAACCTAGTTTGTACAGAATGGCCGAGCGGCTTTAGGCGCTTCAGCCCAGAACCGCGCTGCTGCTACGGTCGCAGGTTCTAATCCTGCCGAGGGCATGGATGTGCGTGATGTCCTTAAGGTTAGGTAGGTTTAATTAGTTCTACGTCTAGGGGCTGATGACCTCAGATGTTAAGTCCCATAGTGCTTATAACCATCAGCTTGTTCTGTTCGTCCTTAAAACCCGGAAGGTAGTAGACACCGGCCCCCAGATTGATGTCGTGTTCTCTGGCCTAGGGAAGGCGTTCCGTAGAGGTCCTAATTGTCACATAAGGAGCAACTTGCGAACGTACCGAGTATCAGTCCAGCTTTGAGGCTGATTTCAAGAGATCCTTGCAAACAGAATACACCACGTCATTCTTAAAAGACAGGTATAGAGGGTGTATCAAAACGTATCTCACAAAGAATGGAGTTTGGTAGGTCGGTACCTTGTAACCATATTGTTATAGTAAATTTATATTCGAAAACACTTCGTTTGCGTGCTTGCGTCTCTGAAATGTGTAGAAGAAAGTAGGCAGTTTGAACCACACAAGCTAGGCAAAGAGGACAGGTAACAATATACTTCACTGTCAGTAAACACCAGTTTAATCCACTTAGAGAAGGTCCTCAATACGAGCGCCAACAACTTCGGTAAATTTTATGCATCGTCTAATGATGTATTGCTGAATCTTTGGAGAGATACTCGCCATATCATGAATTATTCCAACTGCTACTTGCATTCATGCCACAAGAACGTTTGCTTATTCCAAGTATGTCTAATACACGAGAGTTTTTATGTACCCCCAGTAATGGTTCCAGGTCCAGTAAGCGAGGAGGTGGGCCTCGACTTCCAGTTTGTCTGTTGACATCTGCATGCCAGCGAGTACTTCAAGTGGATATGGGTCGAGACTCCTCAGTGCAAATCTTCGGCATCTACGAGAGCTCTTTGAAAATCGACACGCAAAGCTGGAGGCCACCAGATTCCGCGTTCGATGACCGTCTGTGACATAACAGCCAGCATTTGATGTTTCAGAGTACTGGCTATACTGCGATAAGAGTGCGTGCCAGCCTTCCAAAGCTGACGTGGCGGTACACCGCCAGACGCCTGTGATACAGAGTTTGGAAGGCAGTCATGTATTATTGCCTAATAAATGTATTATTGTCAATGATGTTTCCTTGACGCTCTCATGCGTAACTAGCTCAATACCACTGTATTCTGCCCGGCTCTTTCCTGACGACTATAGGAGTCTGGGACAAGACCCATATTGTACTCTGCGTCGGTGTACATCACTACCATTTTTCATTCCCCTTTTACGGCTGCCAATATAATCACTGAAAACTATGTACTGTATGAAACTACAGAACTTAAGATATTACTGTACTTTACCTTTGCTTATATATGACAGTGCGGGATGGCCAAGCGGTTCTAGGCGCTACAGTCTGGAACCGCTACGGTCGCAGGTTCGAATCCTGCCTCGGGCATGGATGTGTGTGAAGTCCTTAGGTTAGTTAGGCTTAAGTAGTTCTAGGTTCTAGGGGACTGATGACCTCAGAAGTTAAGTCCCATAGTGCTCAGAGCCATTTGAACCATTTGAAGTTCTGTGTGTGTGATGTAACAAATAAAGCATTACCACTGGTAAACATTCCAAATCACGGTACACATTATGCCATTGTTAATTTGTTTACCTGGAGTTCCGCTTCTGAGGCCATAGAAGGTCAACAGTGTCAGAGTGATTGTAGTTTACACTGTCTCGTTTACTCCTTGCCTTGCTTGTGTGGTCAAAACAGCCTATGTCCTCTTCCACATTTCAGAGACGCTAACACGGGAACGAAAGCGTATTTGAAGGTATTTTTATTAACGAAGTGCAAACTCCCTCCAGCGGCCTACCAGACCCTCATTGCTTCCATACCACGGCACATCGCTGCTGTTATCCGTAGCGAAGGTGCACATACCGACTATTACATAGCTACCGAGCGAGGTGGCGCAGTGGTTGGCACACTGGACTCGCATTCTGGAGAACGAAGGGTCAAACTCGTCTCTGGCCGTCCAGATACAGGTTTTTCGTGATCTCCCTAAATCGTTGCAGACAAACGCCGGTATCTTTCCTTTGAAAGGACGCGGCCGATTTTCTTCACCGTGCTTGGCACAATCCGAGTTTGAGCTCCGTCACCGATGACCTCGATGTTGACGGGTCTTGAAACCAAATGTTCATTCCCTCCCTTTTTATTGGATAGGTGGTCATAACGTTATTGCTGATTAGTACATATATTGTACGATTTTTACATATGCCCTTTACATAAGTTTTGAATTAATTTTTCATATTACGTTTTTAATTCAAAAAATATCTTTAGTTTGCTTCCTTGGAACGTTTATCAAAATACTGGTTTTACTTGAGTGACAACAGAAAACATAAATAGATGCAGGGTACGTTGTTATGCTACCACCTCGCCTATGTTTCCCCCCACCCCCTCTCCCTCTTATTCCTCTCTTCCATATTCTGGTACAGGGTGCTCCAAAAATAGCAAAGGTGGGTCTTTGTTTGCGTAGTGACATGACTCTAACGTAATCACTTCATACAGCATGAAACAAGTGCGATATCAGCCTTCGGACCAGCTTATCCACCACGTAAGATTCTAGTCTCACTACCTGTAGCCAAATCAAACTTGCAGCATCCAGGGGAGCGCCAGTGATATCGATAAATATTGTAGGTGGAGATACTAAATCAGGAGCTCAAATTCGACGAGAAAGTTCGAAAGATCATAAACACAAGGCTATCCGATGTTTTTCCATTAGCTACAGTCGGTATGGAATGTACTTATTGTAATACTTCTGCCCTGTGTATTGCATGGGGAATGTCTGACAGAATTTTGTTGACCCGAATCAGAGTAAATTATTTTGCTTTTTCACCTCAGCAATCCATTCCGCACATGGCTAGGCTCCATACCTTCAAGACATGAAACAACCCAGTGAACTGGGCACGTACGTTAGTGCTACTTTATACCAACTTCTCGAAACTGCTGTCGCAAAAGATGATTGCCTCACAAACCACAGGCTACATCTTTCTAAGATGGAACAAGTTATGAAAACAATCAGAATAAACATCCATGACAAATATCTTATACAAATGCAGCAAAAATACCACATCCAGTAAGCCACTGGGAGAGCAAACATGTCATACATGAGTAAATACAGTAAATACGCATCAAAACATACTCTCTACTAAATTTAATAAATGAAATGATAAGGTAAAAATTATTGCACTTGTAAGTGCAGGCACTTAAAATAAATACATAAACCATCTACCTCTGTTCCTCTCTCGTGCGCGAGCGCGCGCGCGCGCGCGCGCGCGCACACACACACAAAGAGAGAGAGAGAGAGAGAGGGAGGGAGGGAGGGAGTGAGAGAGGTGGTCACAAATACCACAAAACACGTTCAGTAGTTGGCAGTAACATTGAATCGTTGGCCATAACATTCGACAGTCGGCAACACCAGTGGAAACACGACATCAGAACAAAAATTCCGTTTCTAGCGCTGCAAAGTCCGAAAAACAAAATTTCAAAAAGCACTCATAAGAACAGCGTTAAAAATAAAAAAAAATCATGTACGACAATACCCGCGAAAGCTGTAAGTAGGACTACATATCATTAATATATCACAGAAAACAAAATTACTAGAACTGTTTATAACCTATATACAGGGTGTCACCTAACGTTACCGCTGGATGTATTTCGTAAACCACATCAAATACTGACGAATCGATTCCACAGACCGAACGTGAGGAGAGGGACTAGTGTAATTGGTTAATACAAAACATAAAAAAATGCACGGAAGTATGTTTTTTAACACAAACCTACGTTTTTTTAAATGGAACCCCGTTAGTTTTATTAGCACATCCGAACATATAAACAAATAGGTAATCAGTGCCGTTTGTTGCATTGTAAAACGTTAATTACATCCGGAGATATTGTAACCTAAATTTGACGCTTGAGTACCACTCCTCCGCTGTTCGATCGTGTGTATCGGAGAGCACCGAATTACGTAGGGATCCAAAGGGAACGGTGATGGACCTTAGGTACAGAAGAGACTGGAAAAGCACATTACGTCCACATGCTAACACCTTTTTATTGGTCTTTTTCACTGACGCACATGTACATTACCATGAGGGGTGAGGTACACGTACACACGTGGTTTCCGTTTTCAATTACGGAGTGGAATAGAGTGTGTCCCGACATGTCAGGTCAATAGATGTTCAGTGTGGTGGCCATCATTTGCTGCACACAATTGCAATCTCTGGCGTAATGAATGTCGTACACGCCGCAGTACATCTGGTGTAATGTCGCCGCAGGCTGCCACAATACGTTGTTTCATATTTTCTGGGGTTGCAGGCACATCACGGTACACATTCTCCTTTAACGTACCCCACAGAAAGAAGTCCAGAGGTGTAAGATCAGGAGAAACACGGTCGTCATCGTAAACATTTCCCTGCAGATGCTGCTTGCCGACCGTGGCCCATGTTTGTTACAACACGCAACTCAACGTCGGAGGTTCCAAGCGTCAACTTTAGGTTACAATATCTCCGGATGTAATTAATATTTTACAATGCAACAAACGGAACTGATTACCTATTTGTTTATATGTTCAGATGTGCTAACAAAACTAACGTGATTCCATTTAAAAAACGTAGGTTTGTGTTAAAAACATATTTCCGTGCATTTTTGTATGGTTTGTATTAAATAATTACACTAGCCCCTCTCCTCACGTTCGGTCTGTGGAATCGGTTCGTCAGTATTTGATGTGGTTTACGAAATATATCCAGCGGTAACGTTAGGTGACTCACCCTGTATACAACGTCCAAAATGAAAAAAAAAATTGTATACACAAAAATTTGTACATCCTTCAGGTCACTGACGATGTCTCTGAAAGAATAAAGGAAAATGCATATGGCACAAAACTTTTGTTCCATTAGGCCGGCCGGAGTGGCCGTGCGGTTCTAGGCGCTACAGTCTGGAGCCGAGCGACCGCTACGGTCGCAGGTTCGAATTCTGCCTCGGGCATGGATGTGTGTGATGTCCTTAGGTTAGTTAGGTTTGATTAGTTCTAAGTTGTAGGCGACTGATGACCTCAGAAGTTAAGTCGCATAGTGCTGAGAGCCATTTGAATCATTTTTTTTTTCATTAAGTTGTAATGAGACAGTCCAAAACTAAAAGTTATCAACATACCGTAATGTGGCTCCGAAGATTCTTTCTTAGAAGATCCTGTCTTTAAAATGTCTTCTAATGCAACAGATTTTGGGAAATCACGTTGCTGAAACAATATGCAGACATTAGTCACATCTTAATTAGCAGTAACAGTGAACATCGAAGACAGCTTCATCATACGATTAGCTTCAGTTTAACTTTAGACTTGTAGATGTATTCGGAAAACCCTCGTTAATTAAATGTAATACCATTGAAAAGGCAGTGAAAGTTTAGTAAAATAAACAATGCACCTTTAAAACTCACGCACTAAGGGGAAAAAATATATACATACATTAAATATTAAGTTTAAAAACGTTAGGTGAAATGAAATGTCGTGTGACGAGGGCCTCCCGTCGGGTAGACCGCTCGCCTGGTGCAAGTCTTTCGATTTGACGCCACTTCGGCGACTTGCGCGTCGACGGGGATGAAATGATGATGATTAGGACAACACAACACCCAGTCCCTGATCAGAGAAATCTCCGACCCAGCCGGGAATCGAACCCGGGCCATTAGGATTGACAGTCTGTCGCGCTGACCACTTTTTTTATTAATTTTTTTTAAATTTTGTTTGTTATGGTTCGTTGTATTTCGCCGTAGCAGACATCACATGACATCCGTCGAAGCTCGTTGTTGATCTTTTCATTCAGTTTCTTTATTACAGAGGCCAGTCAGCTCTCTGACCGAACACGCTGAGCTACCGTGCCGGCGTCCACTCAGCTACCGGGGGCGGACAAAACGTTAGGCAATATAGGATTAAACATACTGGGTGTCTCTCCTAAGAGTCGTCAGGCACACTTTTTTCTGCTGTTTCGGCTGTTATTTGCAGCTTCGTTTCTGAAACGTGTAGATGGAGTCAGCTCAAACATGTACTGCTCAACAAATGTTTCATGCGATAAACAGCGCCAATGGGAAACATCGGTTTGTTTCCCGTTACAAAGAAAATGGTTCATAAAGCGGAATTTTACGTACCCGTTCCACACAGCAGCTTTGTGCGATATTCGTGTAATTGACAAGTATTAACAGAAACAACAAAACGCGAAACGTAATTAATACTGCAGCAACGACTGAGCAGCGCTACTGCATGGTGGTAGTATTGCTGTTGCTGTCACTGCTGGAGTAGTGGTTCTTCATAATGTGTTTACTGTCCCTGTTTATACATACCGACTAAAAGGTCCCCGCTCAAGACTAATTTGGGACCACTCTAACGAATCGGCACTTAACCCTTTCGTGGGCAAAATTATTGAGCAGTTTTTTTTAATGAATGGAGAGCAGATAGTAGTTAACAGATAGGTATATTTATCATACAGAATATCAAATTTTCTCCAACTTTTAAAGTTGGGTCAGACAACAAGGTGGGAAGTATTCTTCCCACTACCTTCCTTGGAGTTAAATAACAAAAACAACTTTTTCAATATATGTCATATTTATTTGATAAATTTACTTCTCTTGTTACAATGATTGTTCACAATTACTTGCCATGAAATTTTCTGAAACATGGGTCTATGCGTAGTGGTATTTGACAATATGTACAAACACAGCGAGTGCTCTTTTCCGCAGCTTTGGTACTACAATGACGGCACGTCCAGTAGGTTTTTCCTAAAATGGGTTGATGCTCCCCTACAGCCACAAGACGAAAATCTTCGGTACTTTATCCCTTTTTGCCAGAGACACAAGTTTTGGTCCACGCCTTTTTTGGGATGAGAAGCCAGCGATCAATTGTCTGGCTAGATGTATTGTGTATGTGAGCTGATCATGCTGTCCACTTTCTCTTTTACTTATTTTCCACAGGATAAAACTGTTCACTGCAGCAACGTCCACCAGGAAATAACATATTCTGTGCCACCATTTTACAGAACGTCTGCCAATAGCATACCTTTCTCGTAATTGATCAAACTTATCGACAACACCCATTATTTTGTTGGATTCTGTCACAACTTCAGGACAAGAAATCTCTGTACTAGTACCATCCTTGTTTTTCCTTTTCACTGTGGCTGTTTCTCATGGATCATGAATTGAGGACAGGAAAGTGACTGGACGGTTATCCATCCATTTTACTGCAGAAATGGCTCCTTTTGTTTCAAACTGGAACTCTCCTCGATCCAATTTTACGTTTTCCTTCATAAATTTGGGTAAATCAAAAGTATTTACCTTATACTATAGCTTTGAGGAAAAAATCACAAAATGTCTCGCGAACAGCACTGAGAGGCTCCTCTACAGAGCAACACTCAGCTATACAGTGCCTCTGCGCGAAAGTACAGCAAAAACGGCGGGAACTTCCGATTGGAAGTAGTACCCTATACTGTTCACTAGGTGGTAGTACCGTACAGAGGTGGTAACTGTGAATCCCACGGGACTAGAAGCAAGTTCATTGTAGTGGGAAGCATGTTTCCCACGGCTCACGAAAGAGTTAAAACTCAACGTACGACACTGTTATGTTTGTAACAGGAAACAAAACAGCGGGTTTCACTGACACTAGGCACACGTGATGAGTAGTATTTGTTGGTGCAAACTCCAGCTACGTGTCGGAAAAATTAAATTTCAGACATCTGGCAAAACACAGGAGAAAATGCTTCTGACGGCTAAGAAGTGACGCCCGTTATTGTCCGTACATTGGGAATAAGATCGATATTTGTTGACGTAGCAAGTGTAATGTTAAATTACAAAGTCTACTTGAAAAAGCAAATAAGTCGCGGGCCCAGATGGAATCCCAAATTGGTTTTACAGGAAGTACTCTACGGCATTGGCCCCTTATCTTGCTTCCATTTATCGCGAATCTCTCGCCCAGCGCAAAGTCACAAGCGACTGGAAAATAAGCGCAGATGAGTTATGTATATAAGAACAGCAAAAGAATGAACCAGCAAAATAAAACACCAATATCCCAGTCTTCACCGGCCACTACGTGTCCAGGCATTTCATCAGTTAGAGTAACTTGAGGACATTTTTTTCATGGAGTATTTAGCTCTGATGCCTTACAGGTAGAAAAGGGCGATAAAACTAAATTATAAGCCATTTAGTGTGGCCAGCCGCGGTTGCCGAGCGGTTTTAGGCGCTTCAGTCCGGACCCGCACGACTGCTACGGTCGCAGGTTCGAATCCTGCCTCGGTCATGGATGTGTGTGACGCCCTTAAGTTAGTTAGGTTTAAGTAGTTCTAAGTTCTAGGGGACTGATGACCTCCGATGTTGAGTCTCATAGTGCTCTGAGCCATTTCATTTAGTGACTTTTGAACAGACGTTAAATTCAGGCATATACGACAGACCTGTACGGATTAATAGCTGTCGGCACATTACACACAGATAGTTTGGATACACCAGCCTACAGTTCTATGGCCTACACGAACTTACTATACACGTCATCCTTTCGACAGCGCATACATGTCTGTGGCTTTATTAACAGTGTGCTTGGTTCCTAATATAAACGATGTTGACGTATTTATGAAGACAGTATTTTCAGTAACAAAAATTATATCACAGGTAGTAACAAATAATTAGAACGAGGTGTTTGAACATGTGATATCGCGGATATGGCTGAACAAAAGCTTTTTAGCCTTCCAGCAAAGTCAAATACTTATATATCCCCGATCCAAAGTTTCCGTCTCAGACCACGTGAGGTAGTAACAAGCATCCATGTGAAACTTCTTGGCAAATTAAAACTGTGTTCCGTTCCGAAACTCAAACTCGGGACGTTTGGCTTTCGCAGAGAAGTACTCTCAGTCTGAGCTACCCCAAGCAAGAGGCATCCTCATGATTGTTGACCTCGTCGTTATATAGCTGTGATACTGGCCGATATGTCACCGGTGCTCAGTCCATTGCCATGTAAGACAATGTGCACGTAGCGCAACGGCCGCGCTCGCAGTAACCTTGCCATGGCCGGGTTCCACACCCCATTCAGCTGAAAATCGTCGTCTTTGTCGGCTGGGCTAACAATTCGGTCTCTATACCCTTGTTTACTCTGTCACTGTGGCAGTGATCCTACATGATTGTGTGTTTTGTTTTTCTTTAAGGCGCAAGAAACAGGCACGGTCATACGCACCCAAGTCAGAACTAATCATGCATGATGTTAATAGTGTTGTTGATTACAGTTATATGTCAAATTTCCGCTGTTAAATTACCGCCGATTTCCCTGGACAGCGCAGTTGCAGACAATCCGGCATTGCTATATCATGAGAACAAACTTCCAGACGTAATGCTGTCCACACTCAACGGGATATTCTGCGAATGTCGGGAGTTCTGAAGCGTACATTATTTTTTCCGGACGTCATGACTTGCCTCAATTTAGCTGGAGGCTTCAAGAGAGACCTGATATTATCTTTCTGAAGATGTAGGGTAATTATCCCTGCCTCTGAGCTACAGAATGACAAATGCACAATCTTTTACTCTCTTCAACAGCGGTGTTTTCCTTGCGAATAACTTTTGAGATTACTTGATGTATTTGTTTGTTGGGCAACCATTCTGAAGAAAGATTATGCGTTAGTTGTGTAGTGAGTTTTCGGTATCGGAGAAAGCTTTTGCCCGATGGACTGATGTCTATAGCACAGTGCTGATTTTGGCCGAGTGATAGTTGCTTATTGCATGCTGGTAGTTTGTTATTTACTCTATTGGGTTTTCGACAGATGAAGACTTCGTGAAAGTATGACGCACCTTCTTCTTCAGTCTCCATCTCGGACATGTTTTGCTCTTGTAAGTTTCTCAGGTGTTCTAAGGACCCTACCAGTATTTTACGCAAGGGTAACGATTGTGCGATCGACAGCGGAAAGAATGCAACGGCTTTACGACCGCCCTGTCCAAGCCTATATTCTCAAAGGACTTCATGTCCAGATTAGTTGTGCCTGTAGCTAACCAGTCCTTTCACAAAACCATTCATTTAATCGGAATACTCTTTGTACTAAAATAAATAAGTAAATAAGAGCATGTCATTGTGCGCTGTTAGTGAACTGAGAGTGCGGATCTATCGAGTCTTTGACAAGAACATGTGAATAAACTGATCATTTCCAGTTGACCATAATACAGCGTACTCCTGGCACTCGGTTAACAAATTCGTCCACATTTCTTACGTCACAGGCGCAAGATGCACACGCTAAATAAGGAACCTGGCAAACTGTTCGCCAGTATGCACGTCGGAGATTGTGATGTAGAGCACCACAGGTTGAGAATAGTGTCTTTAATTAGTACCAAAACTCTGTGGGTACTGCGGTTGATACCAGTCACTGCTTAAATACTGAAAAAAAAATCCGGTAAAACGAGTCATCCTTTTCTAGCAACGGCACTTTCAAAGAGGTCGAAGGAGTAGACATAGGCAAAGCGCACCCCTTTGCCCTTCCTATGGGAAATTTTCCCCGTAAGGTGAAAGAATTAGTAACGACTTAATGATATGAGGAAGCAAAAGATAAATGAAACCACAGCATTGAGGAAACATATTATGTATCCACAGGACATGTAGTACCAAAGTGAAGAAGTCGAAGAGGTGTTCGTTAGAAGTCTGATTGCGTTATTGGTGTAACAGGAATAGTATTGGTCACGAATAAGAAGGTAGATGAGAGACAGAGTTGTTCCAAACTGCTCAGTGATAGGATTATTCTAATCAGAATCGACTGAAGACTAATGCCAACAACAATAGTTCTGGTATACGAGACATGTTGAATATGAAGAGAAAATTCGTTATGTAAAGAAAATCGATAATCTAAAAATGTCAGAGGATAGGAACACGATTCCAAGGGAAGTAACAGAAGACGAGTGTTACGGGGAATATGAGTACGGTAATGAGAATGACCGATTAGGTAGACTAAGTTTAGCGCCACATTTCCGTTGCTAATAGTGAATACTCTGTTCAAAAATCACAAGAAAAGAAGCTGTACTTGCTAAAAGCCTGGAGACACGTGAGTATTCCAGTAGATTTACACCACTGTCAGATAGAAATTACGGAATGAGATATTTTACTGTAACACGTACCCAGAAGCAGATACAGTCTCAGATGACAGATTAATAGTGATAAAGAGTAGATGAAGCTTAAGAGAAACGTTCGAAAATATCAGTGTGGAATACTCTATGTGAGATAATGAAGTACTAAGATATAGCGAGGGGCTGTTGAAGTTGTCTTAGGTTGTCGAAAATTAGATACTAAGTGCCGCAATAGGCAGGTCAATTGAAGAAGTATAGATGTCTCTAAGAAGAAAAATCACCGAATAACGGGCAGAGAAATATAGGTACATGGAAAGTACTAGTAATCGCAAATAACACTTGGGTAACAGAAGAAATACTTCAATTAGTCGATGAAAAATGTACAAAAATATTCAGGAAAAGCCGGGAGTGTAGCAACGCTACCGAACCCGACAGTACTTCGCAGTCGCTAAATATTTAACAGAAATTGATATACGTCTTAATCTCCTTCTCCTTCAACCCTCAGTCCATCTCCTAATGGAGAAGTATGTAGAAGAAATAACATGTCCAATAGCCTAAATGCCCTATCGTAGTTTAACTGAGTACGAAGAAGCAAGAAAAATCGGGCATTTTCACAGCAGTCGGTTTTAACTGTAAAGCTGCACATTGTAGTTTATAAAATTGTTTGTAGCCTGTGTTCACCAGAATGTTCATTACAGTATCGTGTAGAAATGTGAAGTAAATTGGTGAAGAACTTTTCACGGTTTCTGGTAACAATGTTTCACATTTATATGTTACACATATATTTATATTTTAAAAAATGTATAGCCTTTGTCCGGCAGAATGTTCACTAGAATACCGTGTAAAAGTTTGAAGCAAATCGGTCGATTTCTCAAACTACACAAAGGCTTGTGTATACACAGTAGAAAAGATAAGTCAGTTACAGATGAAATGAAAGGAAGTGTAGGGAGGACAGGGCAAGATGAATCCAAGAATAATGCTAACAATTTACAACGAAAGGTAGAAACTGTTAAGACTGCAAGACAAATTCTTCTGTTAAACGCGGAGGAGAGAAGGGATAGGTGGAGAGAGTACATTAAAAACCTGATGACGTTACAGAAGAAAAAATTGGAAAGGATGTGTTAGACATAGGGAATCCAGTATTTTAGTCACAGGTTAATCGGCAAGGAAATAAGGTGGAAAGGGGAAGCAGCACCTAAACGACTGTTCAAGTTGGTCTATATAATTTGTCAGACTGGAGACATGGCGTCTGATTTCCGGAAAAAGTCAACCACACAGTCTTTTAAACAGCAAGGCAGGTAAGTACGAGAACTAACCCACAAACAGTTTAACAGCTGAAGCTTGAAAATTACTGCCGAGAATAGCATACAGAAGAATAGAAAAGAAAATTAGCGGAACATTAACTGACGATCAGTCTTGATTTCGGGATAGTAAAGTCCGCAGAGGGTCAGTTCTGACTTTGCGCTAGATAACTGGAGGGAGACTGGATTTTGACTTTTTGCTTGGAAAATACGTTCGACAATTTAAATAACGCAAGATGTTAGAAAATCTCTGGAAAACAGGGGTAAGCTACAGGAAATAACGGGGGACATAAGAACTATGACGAAAATATAAAAACGGAAGACCAATAACACATAGTCGATTTAGAAGGGTATAAAACAGGGACGTAGCCTTTTTGCCCTTCTGTTCAATCTATACTTCGAAGAAGCAGTACTGGATATAAGAGGGCGGTCCAGGATTCAGTGATATGATTCGCTGATGACGTTGGTATTCTCAGTGAAAGTAAGGAAGAATTTCGGGTCCTTTTAAATGGAATGAAGTGCCTGACGAACACACGTTACGGACTAACGGTAAAACGAAGAAAGATAAAGGCATGAAAAGTAGCGCAATTTTGACTAGCGATAAGTATACCATCATAATTGCGGGCCACGAAAGGGACGAAGTGGAGCGAGCCTACTACATTGGGAGAAACGTGACGGACGAAACAAGGCGGACAAAAAGAAACCGACTAGCACAAACAAAAATGACATAAGTTGGGCAGAAGAAATCTACTTGTGTCAAACATGGTCCTTAATATCAAGAAGAAATTTCTGGTTATGTACATTTGGAGCTCAACGTCAGGTGTGAGTGAATCATGGACCGTACAAAAACCAGAAAAGAAGAGAATCGAAGCCTTTGGGATGTGATACAGAAGGATATGGAAATTTAAGTGGATTAATAAGAAACGACAAGGTTCTCCGCAGAGTCGGCAGTGATAGGCACATGTGAAGGACACTGTCAAGCAGAAAGGACAGGAAGATACACGTGTTATCGTAGAATAACTTACATTCTACCTGAAGGAGCTGTAGAGGGTAAGAACTCCAGGAGACAAAATAGACTTGAATACAGCCAACAAATAACTCAGGACTTCTTTAGATGCAGGTGCTACTCTGTGATGTTGGCACGGGAGAGGAATTCCTTTTGGGCTGCGCCAAACCTGTTAACAGACCGATGACCCAAACTGAAACAAAACAAAAGATAACAACGTAGATAATCAATGTGGCTGAGAGGGAAGATTCTTGATAATATTCTCTCCCAGTGACGACCGCTTTAATACTTCAGTCTTTTTTCTGGTTATTCTTGTGGTTATTTCCGATGGCACTTTGTGATAATTGTTTTCTTCCATCAACAACGGGATACTCGCGACGTAGTTTCTTACAAAACCACAGCATCAATGGCCTTGCCAGCTGGCAGGACGACGGTGAGAGGATCCTTAGAGATTGCGGGGGTACGGTGTTTTCGATTTTCAAAGGACCCGACTAATTTCAAGGCGAATTTAATCAGTCATCTCAATGGCCATTTTACGAATTGATTTCGTTGTAACGGAGGACCCAGTCCATTCCACGTATACGCTGCCCCCACTACCACGGAGTCACCATCGGCTTGTACAGTGCCTGGATGACAAACTGGGTTCTTGATTTGTAAGGATCTGCGCCACTCAAAACATACAATCCGCTCTTACCAACTGAAATCGAGATTCATGTGAATTGGCCACGGTTTTCCAGTCGTCCAGAGTACATCCATGATCATGAGGCCAGGAGAGGTACTGGAGGTGATGAGCTGTTAGCAACTACACTTGCCTCTGTCGTCTGCTGTCATATCCCATTAACGCCAATTTTCATCGCACTCTGCAAGGATGCGTTCCTCGTGGGTCCCACATTGGTTTCTGTCGTTATTTCGCGCATTGTTGCTTGTCTGTTATCAGTGACAACTCTCCGGAAACACCGTTGCTCTCGGTCGTTAAGTGAAGGCCATAGGCCACTGCGTAGTCTGTGGTGAGAAGCAATGCCTGAAATTTGTTATTCTCGGGACGCTCTTGACACTGTGGGTGTCGGAATATTTCGATTTCCGAAATGGAATGCCCCATGAATCTAGCTCCAACTACCATCGGCGTCCAAAGTCTGTTAACTTCCGTGGCGAGGCCATAATCGCATCGGAAACTTCTTCACATGAATCATTCCCTGAGTACAAAAGACAGCTCCGCCAATGCCTGCACCTTTATACTTTGTGTGTGAGTTACAACCGCCGTCGATATTCATATCGTTATCCATACTTTTGCCACCTCTATACACATAGTCTTAATACCATTCAGAAACGCAAACTCTGAGTGCAGAAAGGTTTATTGGTAATTATCTTCGTAACGAAAGGACGAATATATACGTATATATATTTTATTCTTGATACTGACTTTCTCTAAATGTCACCTGTACTACCAGGCTATCGTACGAACAAACCATAATCTCTAAGTTAATGTGAGGGAGTCGGTATGGTGGCGGAATTCATTGTGAGCTGTTAAATAATATATAAAGCGAATAGATATTTGTTTATTTCAATTGATATATCTAAGTGTCAAACAATGTACTACTGAAATAGGGACAAAAATTGAAGCTCCACATTACACAGCCGCTGAAAATATACACATCAAGAATAGCTCTCTTAATAATTTATGTTTTATCTCCGCAGTCCACTACCACTGCCGGCCGGAGTGGACGAACGGTTCTAGGCAGTACAGTCTGGAGCCGCGTGATCGCTACGGTCACAGGTTCGAATCCTGCCTCGGGCATGGATGTGTGTGATGTCCTTAGGTTAGCTAGGTTTAAGTAGTTCTCAGTTCTAGGGGATTGATGACCTCAGCAGTTAAGTCCCATAGCGCTCAGAGCCATTTGAACCATCTGAACCACTACCACTGGAGGTACCAAGTGTTGACTAATGCTGTGCAAGGATACCTGCTGCTCCTTACTCGGCATCGTCGGCATTGTCAGATGTTGGGAGGGAACCCCCCGTTGGCATTCTAACTCCACGGCGAAGAGAATGGCGTATTCTAGATGACAGTTGACGTTTCAGTAAGAGCACACAAACTTATCGTTCTCTCCTCTCTGAAACCGTCCTCCACCCCCCCCCCACCCCACCCCTCCTCCTCCACCCCGTTCTGCTTTTTATGTGACTCGTTCTGGGTTATGGGTTATTTACAGGAAGCGTTTACTGAGCTGACTACCGTCTACTACAATATTTCTTTAGTAATATTGCCAACGGAACATAAACATACGGACCATTTCATTGCACTACCTAGGCTATTACATAAAATTGTCGGAAATAAAGTGTTTATATGAAAACTATGACCAAAGCGTGGATAGTTCTACAGAACGTTGGATCATTAAGAACCTCCTGAGTGAGAATTCAGTATAAGCAGTATTCACAAGCTCTACCATAAATAGGTATTGGACGCTGACTACTCGTCCACCAACAAACTTTATCGTGCTGTATTGTAGTTAGAATTTTGGGCTTCTATTTATCTGGCGTTTGGAATCACCCCAACTGTCACCACAACACTTTCTGGTAGTGCACTTACATCCTTCATCCACTCATACATACTATCTCAACTAGTACATCACGCCGAAAGTTATTTGGTGCTGCGTTATAGTCACATTTCATCGGCTCGTTTCTTAGCAGAGCTTTCTCAATCGAACTTTAACTATAGTATCCGTGTATGTACTCATTTTGCTCTACGGATATCATCTGCGGCTTAGGGAAGCTGCTAAGTTCAGAATTAAAGTTCGTGAGCGATTTTAAGATATTACTTAATTTTTGACACTTTGTCATTGGTTTCAGTTCATCTTGGAGTACCTGCACATTTAAATCTTTCAAGAATCAATACACTTGTGATCTATTTTCAGTGATATCACTTAGTTTCCCAAAGCAATCGGAATAAGAGCTTATCATCTGGGGAACTCGGAGCCGAGAATCCATCTATTTTCCTCCTTCGCTGGTTCTGTCGGTTTGGAAATATTTGTGCCTAACATTACATTTACATTTATTCAAGCATAAATGTAGTTTCTGAAACAATTTTTGAACAGTCAGCTATGTAACTAGCAACATTTCGGTTCACACTTCTTATTTTTGAAAAACGATATATTCTACATACTAAGGGTGCAGTGATATATAATGATTCCAAAGGAATTGAAACGCACCCAATTCTGTGTTTTTCATACAGATGTATTATCTTTAAATGTCACATATCTATGGGAATAACGGTAACTGTCGCTGATGTTGTGTGAACTATATGTTCAGTCTGAAGCCGTCTGAAGGTTGTCAACAAAGCTGAAAGTCTGTTCACAACGAAATATCAGATATATGTTATTATGGATCTTTAATAGTGTATATTCCAGTTTTTAATGTGCAGTTACACAGAGTGATTCAAAAAGGAGGAACAGAATACCACTGTTTATTACAGTCAAACTGTAAAAGATTGAAACACATTCCGCATGTCACCTGACAGAGGAAGGTTCAAAGTTTTATGTTTACACATACACTACGCCATATATTCAACATGAGATCCACGTTTTGTACGAGATACACCAAAACGGTAGTCCATTTCATTCTACACAAGTATCAACTGCCCCTTGTTTACTAAATCGACTGTCATAAATCGATTTCCCAGATATTCATGAGTAGCCGTCATAGGTAGGACAAGGACTATGTCCTTTATCTATCCCCACACAAAAATCCGCAAGGTGTGAGATATCGTGACTTGGGAGGCTAAACACAATGAACAAGATCATTTCCACGTGTTCCACCCAATGTTGTTGAATGGTGTTGATAAGATAGTTGGAAGTGAGGCTGGGCGCCGTCATACATAAAAATTAAGTACTTGGACTCTTCACGAAGTTGAGGAAACAAACGATTTTGCGGCATGTCCAGGTTTGAGATTACTGTCACAAGTTTCTCCACATGGAAGAAAGGTCTACAGACTATGTGAACAGAAGCGCTGAGACTCTTACTGGTTCGACAAGGCCAGGGTTTTGTGAGCACGAACGGTTCTAGGCGCTACAGTCTGGAGCCGCGCGACCGCTACGGTCGCAGGTCCGAATCCTGCCTCGGGCATGGATATGTGTGATGTCCTTAGGTTAGTTAGGTTTAAATAGTTTTAAGTTCTAGGGGACTGATGACCTCAGAAGTTAAGTCCCATAGTGCTCAGAGCTATTTCGAACCATTTGAGCACGAAATACTTACATCGTGGTGGTTTACTTTGACCGAAAAGATGAGTGGTTCTTCTGCCACACCCTAGAGTATCGAAATGCCAGATACGGTCGCCGGAACGGAATTTCTGCAGTTACTGCAACTTGTGAGGCTTCATATGCAGGCGTCGTTCCAGAACCGCTGTTTGAGGAAGTTGAAGTTCTTGCTCTCCCCGTCTTGGGGACTTCTGAGGTCTTCGTATAAAGTGATCTCGAACAAGCGAGACATTTGCAGGAGATGTGCGTGGCCGACCAGTGCTATTCCCTTTGTGTATGCAACCAGCTTCCAACAAATTTTTTACGCCAGTCATAAATCTGCTTGTGCGGAGGCTGCTGCTTGCTGTATCGACGGCGGAATGCAGTTGCACTTTAACAGTGTATTAGCTCCACTCAAATTCCTAGACACAAAATGATTTGTCTTGTAGTGTAGTCGCCACGTTGCTACAAACCAACAATAATGCAGTTGCGTCAAAATTTTGAACCTTTCTCTATCCAGTGACATGCACAATGTGTTTCTATGTTTTGTAGTTTGTCTGTAATAGACTACGAAGTTTGTTCTTTCTTTCGGCTTCAACCGGTATTAAAAAGCGTGACAGTTGCGAGTAGGACCTGAATCTGACGGTTGCATACAAACTTCGTTATGTACACGGGTAGTTACTCCATAGGTTTTGATGAATGAGTTCGGGAATATCAGATTGTGTGATATAAATGGCAGTATGTCTTAACTGTTTTGACTTAGAAGCTCAAATATTCTGCACAGCCAGGAGGCTGTAAGCACACGCCCCTGTTGATTTAGAACCTTAAAAATTACACCGGCAAGGGCCTGTAGCTGTTAGTATTTTGCATATATTTCAACTTGATACCTATGCCTGTTATTGAGCAAATAGGGTCTTAATAGTAGGATAAACACATGGACAACAAAGTCTTCCTAAAAGGATTCCATTTTTGCCGATTTGGGTACGCTAGCCTACAAAGAAAAGACGATGTAATTATTAGGCAATTATTAACGCTAAGAAATGCTTTTACACATCAGGAAATTCACCAGTCTTTGCTACAAAACAGCGAAAACTACAATCGCATATACATTAACGAAAAAACATTGCAACACCAAAAACTGATTAATATAGTGTAGTGAAATTTCAGGAACATTCCAAGATCACAAGTTAATGTAAGCACGATATAAGCCATTGCAAATGCGAAATGATGGCACATTAATAACCGTTGCAATCGCCACACTGTTGTATGCAGGCATGGAAAACTACATGCATTGTGTTCCACAGGCACCAGATGTTAGTTTTTGGGATGGATTTTCAAGTCTGTAGCACTTGATCGTACAATACAGGAACGGTTAATGCTATTTGGGGATGAGGCTGGAATTGTCGTCCTAGGAAGCCCCATATGTGTCGACTGGAGACAGATATGGTGATCAGGCCAAGGCAATATGTGGACACTCTGGAGGCCATATTGAGTTATAACAGCGGTATGTGGGCGAGCGTTATCTTGTTGGAAAATACCACTTGGAATGTTGCTCATGAATGGCAGCCCACAAGTCGAATCAACCGAAGATTCAATTTTGCAGTGATAATGTGTGGGATAACCACGAGGATGCTCCTGCTGTTACACGAAATCGCAGCCGGCACTATAACTCCAGGCGTAGATCCTGTGTGTCTAGAAGGCCCACTGGTTACATGCAGGCTGTCAACAGGTCTTCCTCTAGCGAACATACGGCTATTACTCGCACCGAGGCAGAACCAGCTTTCACCATAAAACATACAGATCTCCAGTTTGCCAGTCTCTCACTTGGAACTACTAAACTCGTAAATGGCGTCGGTTTAGGAGCGGTAGAATGCATGCATCAGGGGGTCAGGCGCAGGGCTGTCCCAGAAGTAACACATTTGCAACAGTTCGTTATGAGTATAGGAAAAAACAGCAGTAGAAAATGACATAACGGGAGTAGGATTTGCTATGAACAAGAACGTAGGGCAAATAGTGTGTCACCGTGAAGAGTCCAGTGATAAGATTGTTCTTACCAGAATCGACAGCCAACCAACACCGACAACGATAGTTCACGTATACATTCCGACGTTGCAAGCGAAAGATGAGGAGATAGAGAAAGTAAATGAGGATGCTAAAAGGCTATACAGTACGTAAAGCGATATGAAAATCTAATAGCGATGGGGCGCCGGAATGCAGAAGTAGGGGAAGTATTAGAAGAAAATCTTATATTAGAATATGGGCTTGGGACAAAGAATGAGATACGAGAAAGACTAATTGAGTTCTGCAATAAATTTCAACTATTAACAGCGAATACTCTGTTCAAGAATCAGCAGAGGAGGAGGTATACTTTGCAAAAGGCCGGCTCATAAGGGAAGATTTCAGTTAGATTACGTCATGGTAAGACAAAGATTCTGAAATCAGATATTGGTTTGAAGGGTATACCCAGAAGCATATACACTCCTGGAAATGGAAAAAAGAACACATTGACACCGGTGTGTCAGACCCTCCATACTTGCTCCGGACACTGCGAGAGGGCTGTACAAGCAATGATCACACGCACGGCACAGCGGACACACCAGGAACCGCGGTGTTGGCCGTCGAATGGCGCTAGCTGCGCAGCATTTGTGCACCGCCGCCGTCAGTGGCAGCCAGTTTGCCGTGGCATACGGAGCTCCATCGCAGTCTTTAACACTGGTAGCATGCCGCGACAGCGTGGACGTGAACCGTATGTGCAGTTGACGGACTTTGAGCGAGGGCGTATAGTGGGCATGCGGGAGGCCGGGTGGACGTACCGCCGAATTGCTCAACACGTGGGGCGTGAGGTCTCCACAGTACATCGATGTTGTCGCCAGTGGTCGGCGGAAGGTGCACGTGCCCGTCGACCTGGGACCGGACCGCAGCGACGCACGGATGCACGCCAAGACCGTAGGATCCTACGCAGTGCCGTAGGGGACCGCACCGCCACTTCCCAGCAAATTAGGGACACTGTTGCTCCTGGGGTATCGGCGAGGACCATTCGCAACCGTCTCCATGAAGCTGGGCTACGGTCCCGCACGCCGTTAGGCCGTCTTCCGCTCACGCCCCAACATCGTGCAGCCCGCCTCCAGTGGTGTCGCGACAGGCGTGAATGGAGGGACGAATGGAGACGTGTCGTCTTCAGCGATGAGAGTCGCTTCTGCCTTGGTTCCAATGATGGTCGTATGCGTGTTTGGCGCCGTGCAGGTGAGCGCCACAATCAGGACTGCATACGACCGAGGCACACAGGGCCAACACCCGGCATCATGGTGTGGGGAGCGATCTCCTACACTGGCCGTACACCTCTGGTGATCGTCGAGGGGACACTGAATAGTGCACGGTACATCCAAACCGTCATCGAACCCATCGTTCTACCATTCCTAGACCGGAAAGGGAACTTGCTGTTCCAACAGGACAATGAACGTCCGCATGTATCCCGTGCCACCCAACGAGCTCTAGAAGGTGTAAGTCAACTACTCTGGCCAGCAAGATCTCCGGATCTGTCCCCCATTGAGCATGTTTGGGACTGGATGAAGCGTCGTCTCACGCGGTCTGCACGTTCAGCACGAACGCTGGTCCAACTGAGGCGCCAGGTGGAAATGGCATGGCAAGCCGTTCCACAGGACTACATCCAGCATCTCTACGATCGTCTCCATGGGAGAATAGCAGCCTGCATTGCTGCGAAAGGTGGATATACACTGTATTAGTGCCGACATTGTGCATGCTCTGTTGCCTGTGTCTATGTGCCTGTGGTTCTGTCAGTGTGATCATGTGATGTATCTGACCCCAGGAATGTGTCAATAAAGTTTCCCCTTCCTGGGACAATGAATTCACGGTGTTCTTATTTCAATTTCCAGGAGTGTATATACTCAGATCACTATCTAATAGTGATGAAGAGTAGACTAAAGTTTAAGAGAATAGTAGGAAGAATCAATACGAATTAAGTTGGATACGGAAGTACTAAGGAATAACGAGGTATGCTTGAAGTTCCCTAAGTCTCTAGATACAGCAGTAAGGAATAATTTAATGGGCAGTCTCTAAAAAGGTCAATCACAGAAGTTAGAAGGAAATACATAGCTGAAAAGAAGGTAATTGTGAAGAAATGATGGGTAACAGAAGAAATACTTCAGCTGAAACTTCAAGGCAGATTAAAACTGTGTGCCGGACCGAGACTCGAGCTCATCACTTTCATGGGAAAGTGCTGTACCATCTTAGCTACCTAAGCACGGCTCATGAGCCGTCCTCACAACTTCATTTACGCCAGTACCTCGTCTCCTACCTTCCAAGCTTCACAGAAGCTCTCCTGCGATACATACAGTACTATTCCTCCTGGAAGAAAGGATATTGAGGAGACATGGCTTAGCCACAGCCTGGGGGATGTTTGCAGAATGAAATTTTCACCCAGCAGCGGAGTGTGCGCTGATATGAAACTTCCTGGTAGATTAAAACTATGCGCCGGAGTGCTTCTGGGAAATTTGGAAGTTAGGAGACGAGGTACTGCCGAAAGTAAAGCTGTGAGGACGGGTTGTGAGTCGTGCTTGGGTAGCTCAGATGGTAAGCAAGGCCCGCTAAAGGCAAAAGTCCCGAGTTCGAGTCTCGGTCCGGCACAGAGTTTTAATCTCCCAGGAGGTTTCATATCAGCGCACACTCAGTTGCAGAGTGAAAATTTCAATCTGGAATACTTCAGTTGATCGATAAAAGAAGGAAATACAAAAATGTTCTGTCAAAATCAGGAATACAGAAATATATGTCGCTGAGAAACGAAATAAATAGAAACTGCATGGAAGATGAGTTGTGGAGAAATATTACCAACACATTTCCGAAGACTGCAAGAGTTGACAAGTGCGAGAATCACGGCACAGTCAGCTCAACAGCTCTTGCAAGTTGCTGACAAGTATAGTAAACAGACGAATGGAAAAGAAAACTGGGTAGTGTTAGACGACGATCAGGTTGGCTTTAGGAAAGATAAAGGCATCAGGGAAGCAATTCTGACGTTGTGGTTGATAACGGAAGCAAGACTAAAGAAAAATTAACACACGTTCTTAGGATATGTCGACCTGGAAAAAGCGTCCGATAATGTAAAATGTTGCAAGATGTTCGAAATTCTGAGAAAAATTGGGTAAGATGTAAGGAAATGGGGTGATATACACTGCTGGCCACCGTAAATGCAACACCCTGAAGGAAGCATCCGAATCAAGTGAAATTTACACCATGGGTTTGCAGCGATGAGATATGCAACTGATTAGAATTTCAGCGCAGACGCACATCACGCGCGCCTGTGGCGCCACCTCATAGCGCCATTTAAGGCTTGGCGATTTCGACGAGTGCACGTTCGGCACGTGTGTTTACCTTGTGGTTGTTTCACAAGACGATCAGTTATGCCTCGTAGACAACAACGAACATCGTTTGATCAAGTATCCGAGTTCGACAGAGGAAGGATAGTGGGTTACCGAGATTGTGGATTACCATACAGAGAAATCGCTAGTCGTGTTGGACGAAACCAAACAACTGTAATGCGGATATGTGACCGTTGGGTGCAGGAGGGTACGACGGACCGACGTGGTCGATCGCATTCACCTCGGTGCACCACTGCACGCGCTGATAGGCAAATTGTGCGCATGGCAGTGACGGATCGCTCAGTGATATCCCGAACCATAGCACAGCACATTGCGTCTGTAACGCATCATCCAGTGTCTGCGCGTACCATTCGACGCCGTTTACAGCAGAGTGGTCTGTCCGCAAGACGTCCATTGCTTCGTCTACCATTGACGCAGAACCACAGACGTCTCCGTCGCCAATGGTATGATGACAGACGGATGTGGACGGCAGAATGGAATGACGTTGTCTTTACTGACGAGGCACGCTTCTGTCTGCAGCACCACGATGGTCGGATTCGAGTGTGGAGACACCGTGGAGAGAGGATGCTGGACAGCTGCATTATGCACCGCCACACTGGTCTTGCACCGGGTATTATGGTATGGGGCGGTATTGGATATTACTCTCGCACGCCTCTAGTACGCATTGCCGGTACTTTAAATAGCCGGCGCTACATATCCGAGGTGCTGGAGCCAGTTGTCCTTCCTTACCTTCAGGGCTCGGCCACAGCCATATTTCAACAGGATAATGCGCGACCACACGTGACACGCATTGTCCGAAGGTTCTTCGTCAATAACCAGATTGAAGTGCTTCCCTGGCCGGCTCGCTCTCCGGATCTTTCGCCGATAGAAAACATGTGGTCCATGGTTGCTCAACGAGTGACCCAGATTACATCCCCAGCTGCCACACCAGATGATCTTTGGCAACGTGTGGAAGCTGCTTGGGCTGCTGTACCCCAGGAACACATCCAACGTCTCTTTGACTCAATGCGGAGACGTGTGGCAGCGGTGATCTCCAGCAATGGCGGCTACTCTGGCTACTGATTCTGGCAGGAACCACATGTCACAGACGTCTGTAAACGTAATCATTTGATACTTGGTCAACATGTTATCTACAAAATAAATTTTGTTGTGCTACCTCTTGTCTTTCTTGGTGTTGCATTTACGGTGGCCAGCAGTGTATAATATGTACAAGAGCTAAAAGGGAATAATAAGAGTGGATGACCAAGAACGATGTGCCCGGATTAAAAAGGGCTGTGAGATAGGACTGTAATACTGTTCTACCTGTACATCGAAGAATCAATGATGGAAATATAAGAAAGGTTCAGGAGTGGAATTAAAATTCAAGGCGAAACGATATCAATAACACGTTTCGCTGATGACACTGCTATCCGGAGTAAAAGTGAAGAAGAACTACATGATCTGTTGAAATGAATGAAGAGTCTAATGAGTACAGAATGTGGATTGACAGTAAATGGAAGAAAGGCGAAAGTAATGAGAACCAGCAGCGAGAAAATTAACATAAGGATGGATGGTAACGAAGTGGATGAAGTTATAGAATTCTGCTCCCTAGGCACCAAAATAACCAATGACGAACTGAGCAAGGAGGTCATCAAAAGCAGACTAGCCTTGGGAATACATCTTAATTTGAGGAAGAAATTTCTGAGAATGTACGTTTTAAGTACAGCACTGTATATTAGTGAAACATGAACTGTGGAAGAAAGGCGAAAGTAATGAGAACTAGCAGAAATCGGAACAGCGAGAAAATTAACATAAGGATGGATGGTAATGAAGTGGATGAAGTTATAGAATTCTGCTCCCTAGGCACCAAAATAACCAATGACGAACGGAGCAAGGAGGTCATCAAAAGCAGACTAGCCTTGGGAATACACCTTAATTTGAGGAAGAAATTTCTGAGAATGTACGTTTTAAGTACAGCACTGTATATTAGTGAAACATGAACTGTGGAAGAAAGGCGAAAGTAATGAGAACTAGCAGAAATCAGAACAGCGAGAAAATTAACATAAGGATGGATGGTAATGAAGTGGATGAAGTTATAGAATTCTGCTCCCTAGGCACCAAAATAACCAATGACGAACTGAGCAAGGAGGTCATCAAAAGCAGACTAGCCTTGGGAATACATCTTAATTTGAGGAAGAAATTTCTGAGAATGTACGTTTTAAGTACAGCACTGTATATTAGTGAAACATGAACTGTGGGAAACCGGAATAGAAGAGAATCGAAGCACTGGAGATGTGATGCTATACACGAATGCTGAAAATAAAGTGGACTGATAAAGCAAGGAATAAGGAGGTTCTGCGCAGAATCGGAGATGATAGGATAATGTGAAAAACACTGACAAGAAGAAGGGATAGGATGAATGGACATCTGTTGAGAAAGCAGGGAATGACTTCCATGGTACCAGAGGGAGCTGTAGAGGGCAAGCACTAGAGGAAGACAGAGGTTGGAATGCATCCAGCAAATAATTTAGGACTTAGGTTGCAAATGCTACTCTGAGATGAAGAAGTTGGCACAGGAGAGGAATTCGTGGTGGACCGCATCAAACCAATCAGAACACAAATGACTAAAAAAAAAGTCATGCTGGTGCCAACCACTGCTCAAATTGCTGCTGCAGATGCAGTACGACGCACGAGAGTTATACTCCGACCGCGAAGGTCTTACCACTGGGAAGCGCCACTTGGCGTCCAGAGCTCGGTACATTCGTGCTAAATCTTTCTACAATACTGGCCATTAAAACTGCTACACCACGAAGATGGCCTGCTACAGACGCGGAATTTAACCGACAGAAGAAGATGCTGTGATATGCAAATGATTAGCTTTTCAGAGCATTCGGTGGCTACACCTACAACGTGCTAACATGAGGAAAGTTTCCAACCGATGTCTCATACACAAACAGCAGTTGACCGGCGTTGAATGGTGAAACGTTCTTTTGATGCCTCGTGTAAGGAGGAGAAATGCCTACCATCCCATTTCGGACTTTGATAAAGGTCGGATTGTAACCTATCGCGATTGCGGTTTATCGTATCGCGACGTTTCTGCTCGCGTTGGTCGATATCCAATGACTGTCAGCAGAATATGGAATTGGTGGGTTCAGGAGGGTAATACGGAACGCCGAGCTGGATCCCAACGGCCTCGTATCACTAGCAGTCGAGATGACAGGCATCTTATCCACATGGCTGTAACGGATCGTGCAGCCACGTCTCGATCCCTGAGTCAACAGATGGGAACGTTTACGAGACAACAACAATCTGAATGAACAGTTCGACGACGTTTGCAGCAGCACGGACTATCAGCTCGGAGACCATGGCTGCGGTTACCCTTGACGCTGCATCACAGACAGGAGCGCCTGCGATCGTATACTCAATGACGAACCTGGGTGCACGAATGGCAAAACGTCATTTCTACGGATGAATCCACGTTCTGTTTACAGCATCATCATGGTCGCATTCGTGTTTGGCTACATCGCGGTGAACGCACATTGGAAGCGTGTATTCGTCTTCGCCATACTGGCGTATCTCCCGGCGTGATGATATGGGGTGCCATTGCTTACACGTCTCGGTCACCTCTTGTTCGCATTGACGACACTTTGAACAGTGGACGTTACATTTCAGATGTGTTACGACCCGTGGCACTACCCTTCATTCGATCCCTGCGAAACCCTACATTTCAGCAGGATAACACACGACCTCATGTTGCACGTCCTGTACCGGCCTTTCCGGATAGAGAAAATGTTCAACTGCTGCACTGGCCAGCACATTCTCCAGATCTCTCACCAACTGAAAACGTCTGGTCAATGGTGACCGAGCAACTGGCTCGTCACAATACGCCAGTCACTACTCTTGATGAACTGTGGTATCGTGTTGAAGCTGCATGGGCAGCTGTACCTGTACACGCCATCCAAGCTCTGTTTGACTCAATGCCCAGGCGTATCAACGCCGTTATTACGGCCAGAGGTGGTTGTTCTGGAAACTGATATCTCAGGATCTATGCACCCAAATTGCGTGAAAATGTAATCGCATGTCAGGTTTAGTATAATATATTTGTCCAATTAATACCCGTTTAACATCTGCATTTCTCCTTGGTGTAGCAATTTTAATGGCCAGTAGTGTACAATATCACAGAAGCAACATTCAATTTCTAGTAGCTCTATTACACGACCTCGTTTAAAGTCAGTGAGTTTTTTTGTCACCTTAAGGTATTCTTCTCCACCATCAACTCACCACGTCCATTGTCAAAGATAACAATTGTTCAGGACTGTTACAGCGTGTATCTAAAGCAAATGTTATATGCTTCCTCATAGTGGTGCTACTAACGCCGCTCTTGCGCTACTTTCGCGAAACTTGAGTTGGCATCATCTCGCAGGTGTAGAAAAAATGGCTCTGAGCACTATGGGACTTAACATCTGTGGTCATCAGTCCCCTAGAACTTAGAACCACTAAACCTAACTAACCTAAGGACATCACACACATTCATGCCCGAGGCAGGATTCGAACCTGCGACCGCAGCGGTCACGCGGTCCCAGACTGAAGCGCCTAGAACCGTACGGCCACACCGGCCGACTCTCAGGTCTAGAATCACGGCTACCAACTTTCGTTTACGTCATGCAACACCTTCTTGGTGCTTCAGTTTTTCTTTCGTCAGTGTATTTAATGGTGCTATATTTACTTAGGGCGTTGTCCGCTGTAACGTATTAGTGGATAAGACAGGCAGTCAGAGGAGAATCTACATTGACACAAGGCGAGGGAGTTTAGCCGGCAGAGAGAGCGTGGCCAGCTGAGACGCGCCCGCTCCTGCTGCTGCTGCTGCTGCTGCTGGTGGCTGGGAACCTAGGTGGCCCGCGCCTGGACATTGAGTACCGGGCGCCTGCTCCTTCGCTCCTCACTCAGCCAAGTTTGCCCGCCTGCCACAGCCGCCGCCGCCGCCGCCACCGCTGCCGCTTTCATTATTCACACAGGCCGGCCGCAGTGGGGACCGGCGTGTTGTGCCATTTCTGGCCACCTCCTTCAGCGGCAGCACTGCTCTGTACTACACGTGGCAAGCTGGCAACTACTGCAGAGTTAGCGCGCTCTGCTGCTGCATGTCCGTGCCGCAAATTGTGGAGAGCTCCGGAAAAGTTGCTCACATCACTTCTAGTGATGAGACTACATCTGCTTATAATGATTTAACGTCTCTGCCCCTTCACCATAGTGGCTATACCGTTGGCATGATTCCGGCATAGAATCACGTGGCCAATGGAAAAACATCGGTAGAAGCTCAAATCATTACTTTTCCACCGAATTTCTTTTAGTGTTAAATTTATCCTGCTGTACAAACGGAAAAGTAGAGATAAACTGAATGGACTGGCGGAAGAAAGTGCTAACCCTTAGTTCAGTAAGGAATTGTGTTTTCGAATGCACCACATACTGCTAAGAAGTACTTTCCTATATATCAGCAGAAAGTACGTTCTGTTATGTTCATTTTCTGTTTCGTTGTTTTTAATGTTCCATACACCAGTTGGTATAAACGGAGCTCTTACAGGATCACTTTATGGTCCATTTGTCTACCTATCTGTCTGTCGGTCCGCCTCTTCGGTGTACCAAATTGAAATTTATGTCACATACTGAAGTCTGTGGTCCCCTGTCGGTGTAAATCACCGAAGCTTCTAAGTCAACGCAATCAAAAGATACGAGCATTTATGTCACATATTCTAGTACTTGTAAACGCACTCATCGAGACCTATACGATACTTCACGTTGGTCTAGAATTATGAAAGCTGGCAAGAAGCAAGGTTTCACAATATAAGTACACTACTGGACATTAAAACTGCTACACCACGAAGATGACCTGCTACAGACGCGAAATTTAACCGGCAGGAAGAAGACGCTGTGATACGCAAATGATTAGCTTTTCACGGTATTCACACAAGGTTGGCGCCGGTGGCGACACCTACAACGTGCTGACATGAGGGAAGTTTCCAACCGATATCTCATACACAAACAGCAGTTGACCGGGCGTTGCCTGGTGAAACGTTGTAGTGATGCCTCGTGTATGGAGGAGAAATGCGTACCATTACGTTTCCGACTTTGATAAAGGTCGGATTGTAGCCTATCGCGATTGCGGTTTATCATATCGCAACATTGCTGCTCACGTTGTTCGAGATCGAATGACTGTCAGCAGAATATGTAATCGGTGGGTTCAGGAGTGTAATACGGAACGCTGAGCTGGACCCCACCGGCCTCGTATCACTGCCAGTCAAGATGACAGGCATCTTATCCACATGGCTGTAACGGATCGTGCAGCCACGTTTCGATCCCTGAGTCAACAGATGGGGGCATTTGCAACACAAGAACCATCTGCACGAACAGTTCGACGACGTTTGCAGCAGCATGGACTATCAGCTCGGACACCATGGCTGCGGTTATCCTAGACGCTGCATCACAGACAGGAGCGCCTGCGATGGTGTACTCAACGACGAACGTGGGTGCATGAATGGCAAAACGTAATTTTTTCGGATGAATCCCGGTTCTATTTACAGCATCGTGATGGTCGCATCCGTGTATGGCGACATAGCGGTGAACGCACATTGGAAGCGTGTATTCGTCATCGCCATACTGGCGTATCACCCGGCGTGATGGTATGGGGTGCTATTGGTTATACGTCTCGGTCACCTCTTGTTCGCATTGACGGCACTTTGAACAGTGGACGTTACATTTCAGATGTGTTACGACCCGTGGCTCTATCCTTCATTCGATCCCTGCGAAACCCTACATTTCAGCAGGATAATGCACGACCGCATGTTGCACGTCCTGTACGGGCCTTTCTGGATACAGAAAATGTTGGACTGCTGCTCTGGCCAGCACATTCTCCAGATCTCTCACCAAATGTAAACGTCTGGCCAATGGTGGCCGAGCAACTGGCTCGTCACAATACGCCAGTCACTATTCCTGACGAACTGTGGTATCGTGTTGAAGCTGCATCGGCAGCTGTACCTGTACACGCCATCCAAGCTCTGTTAGACTCAATGCCCAGGCGTATCAAGGACGTTATTACGTCCACAGGTGGTTGGTCTTGGTACTGACTTCTGAGGACCTATGCACCCAAACTGCGAGAAAATGTAATCTAATGTCAGTTCTAGAATAATACTATATTTGTCCATTGAATACCCGTTTATCATCTGAATTTCTTATTGGTGTCGCAATTTTAATGGCCAGTAGTGTAAATGAAAAAATCAAAAAATTTTTATCTGTAATTATGTAGCACGAAAAATGTTATCTATTTTGTCATTTGTTGTGTGAAGTCAAAATTGAAACTAAATTATTCAGAAACTCTGCATTGATACTCCTACCGGGTCACTAAGGGATAAGTCGAACATCACGCATGGAATGACTTTCTTCCATATATGACGCGGTTCGGAATTTATCCATCATCACAAATCCAGGAGCGATTACTGCACGTAGATACGGAGTTTGCACTTCTATGTGAAAGAGATATATCTGCGAACACTCAATGCGTGAGTACTAATCGCACCTCGCCAATTATTACGATTACCTACTTTTTTTTTTTTATTGAACCCGAGATGCCTCCTCCCATGCCTCGTCAGGTGCGTTTGCTCTGGTGTTTCAGCTGTTTCGTTTTCGGAACGTGTGGCTGGAGTTCAATCAAACCCTGCTGATACCGTCCTTCATACGACGCCCAACGTCAACGGAAAGCGTGGGTTGGTTTTCCATGGCAAACTGAAGGAATTTTTTGTGTACATTCGATAGAACAGTCTCTAATTAGTCTAGCAAGATATTCGTTTTATCGACATATATTCTCAGGTAGAGTAAAATATGAAGTGTATTCAGTACTCCAGCAGCTACTGAGTAGCACTTCTGCATTGCCAGGGGGATGGTGCTGCTGCTGGAGTACTGGTTATTTTTCTTGTTTTACTATCCGTGTTAAAGCATATCCACAAAACGAATATCTCACTAGACTAATTTGAGGCTGCTCTATCGAATGGGCACGTATAATTCCGCTTAAAAAGTCATTTTGTTTCTAATGGGAAACAAACCGAAGTTTTCCATCCACGCTGGAGCTCGCATGACAGACGTGACGAGCAGGATATTTTGTGTGCTGACTCCAGTGGCACGTTGCAAAACTAAACAGCAGATATCTACCGAAATATCAGAGAAAATGCGCCCGATGACTCTTAGGAGATAGACCCTGTATAACCTGCAATAAAAACAATAGGCTCTCATCAGTTAGCCCTTTCTCCTCTTTCATTTATTGTAAATGCAGTGCACAAAATAAATTTCTGTTAGTTGCTCCTCCAAGAACTCTATGAACTGCTGGGACTCATCCAGTGTACGCGTTATTGATTCATAAATAATAAAGCCAGGGCTAGATTCCTCATAATATTTCTTTATTACCAGTTACGAGCTGCATGTATCAGTGAACGGTACAAGGCGTGCAGACAGTGAGAAGTATGATTTGAGCAGTTGCTTGCCTCACTTTGAGAAAAATGTTTGTTATAAACATGCAAATAATACTTCGCTTTCATGCACCAACGTATTCGGCATAACCAAACAAATCTGTATTGTGAACATGAATATTATCTTCGTATTTGACGAAATTCGACTATTTCCTCCTCTTCTTCTTTTGTGATGCCTTCAGCTGACATGCTAATTTTGCCGGGCTATACGCAACCGTACCGCATTCTGCAGCACTGATCACAGAAGTTGCTCAGCTAACAACGAACACTCTTCCGGAGGATGCGGTGCATGACCTCCAAGACGACGTAATCACAGATGAAGTGGTAGATTCTATCAAGGCGGGTTCCGATAACAGATCTCCTGGACCTGACGGTACACCCATCGAATTTTATAAAAGTTTTCACTATTTGTTGGCTTCCACGTGGACGGCAATCGCACAAGAGCTGATGTCACCGATGACAGTGGTCCCGAACGCCTTTCTAGAAGGCATTATTATCCCCGTACATAAACCGCGCGGGTTATCGAGGGTCCAGGACTATCGACAAATTTCTTTGCTCAACAGCTACATGAAAATCTTCACACGGCTACTGGCATCGCGACTCAAGAAGGTCGCACGTTACGTCACATCCTGCGACCAGACTTCCCTAGGAGGCGACAACAACATCCGTACGGCCCTTTGCCGTTACAGAGACATGATAGCATTAGCGCATTATCAGCGTCTCCCTGGCGCCTTGGCTTCACTGGACTTTAGCCAGGCTTTCGACGGTGTTGACCACTTCTATTTACGGACAGTTCTTCAGCATATGGGTTTTCCTGGAGGTATTGTCACAGTGGTTATGCGCCTCTTGAGTAGTGCAACCTCTAAAATCATGTACAATGGTCGCCTAAGACCGTCCCTGGTCATCGCACGATCTGTGCGGCAAGGCTGCCGTCTTTCCACGATTTTGTATGCTTTCGCCTTGGAACCCCTGCTCCAGGGCATGCGCCAACGTTTGGAAGGTATGGCTGTGCACGGCCACCGATTTTGTTGTACAGCCTACGCAGACGACATAGTACTATATCTGCGCAGTGAAGATGAAGTACGAGCAGCACTGACATGGGTGGCGACTTACGACGAAGCGTCGGGGAGCTGCCTCAACGTGTCAAAATCGAAGGTCCTGCTCATTGGTGAGGGCTTGCCGGAGAGATGCGCTGCCCCCCTTAGTGTCGCCGCCACCATACGGTGTCTTGGACTTGATTTCACGGCAGACCTGCGACGCTCAGCGACTATCAGTGGGAGACGCTTGCTACAGACAATCAGAGCAAATCTCGCAGATCACCGGCTACGAGCTCTCGACGTTATCCAACGCGCGCAATACGTGAACAAGTATCATGCTTCCCGTATACCACACGTGGCTCAAGTACTACCGGTCCCAAATCTCCTGGCCCGACGACTGTTGATGGCTTTCGGCTCCTTCGTCAGCTCGGGGATGTTATTCAAGGTGCAGTATGAATCCCTTGCACTGCCACGAGATCGTGGCGGGGTGGGACTCATCCACGTGCCGACTCGTGTCAAGGCCCTATACGTCAGCTCCCAACTAAAACTTGGGCACCGTTGCCCGCAGAGCCTTACTAGCCTCCTGCTTCACAACTTTGCACCGGCCTCCTTGTCCGCCCCAGTACTGGTATCGACCATTCCAACCCCCTTTTATTACATCCAACGATTTTTCCTGGAGTTCAGTTATATCCACCGGTCCTTACCACTTACACGTTTTTACCTCACGAAAGCAGTCTCCGCATTGTTACAACAGTGCCGCCCGTTCAACCACATCGAACGTAAGTATCCACAGTACGTGTGGCGACACATATGGAAGGCGATCCATGCGCGTTTTCTTGAATCAGACGTTCGATCAGCGTGGTACATCACCGTGAATGGCAAACAAGTTAACCGAGATCGTCTGCACCGCATCCATCTCGCCGATTCATCCCTCTGCACCCACTGTGGAGTGGATGACACGGATGTCCACCGGTTCCACTGTGGCACAGCGTTCGACGTCTGGACACTTGCGCGGCGAATTTTGGCGTTTCTTACTCGCCAGACACCGGCTCAGATCGACGTCCACATGCTTTTGTACCCCGATAAGACTTTCTACCCCTCAGCCAAAACTCACTCTGTGAACTGGATCTGCGGCCACACGATCCGCTATCTTTTTACTTCTGGCGACAAGTCTACGCTAGGATATTGGACTTATCTCAGCGAACGACACTGCGTCCTGATACGCAACCCACGCTATAAGCAATATTTTTCCAATTTCTTACGGAGCACTTTCGATGACCCACCTAGTAGCTGGAACGTCCAAGCCCTGAGAAGCTGAAAACTGTATAAACCGAACCGAACTGAATAGATCTGCTACCCAGAACCCACGCCTACGCCTTGAGAAGACACGTTTGGACGATCTGGCATGCTGTAGGCGGGGACACTTCAGAAGCTCCTGAAAGAACTGGTCTTTAACTACAAGACTCACGACGAATTTAATTAAAAAAAAACTTTTCCTTATTTATTCCTCATAACTTGTTCTTAAAGGAGAAAGAAATTTGATTTTGGGTTTGAAAAACTCTTTTCTTTTCCAAAAGATTGCTTCTTCGCCAACAAGACGAAGGAGACTCCTTTTTGTTTACTGTAAGGAGAAACCAGTGAAATTGGAGACTTTGTTTTCTTTTGGAAAAAAAATTAAAACTTTTCCTTATTTATTCCTCATAATTTGTTCTTAAAGAAAAAAGAAATTTGAGTTTGGCTTTGAGAACAAAAAAAAGCGGTTCTAGGCGCTAAAAAAATAAAAAAAATAGGGAGCGTCTAAAATTAAAAAAAGGGTAGCGTCAAAAAAAAAGGTAGCGTCTTTGATTCATAATCAAAACATCTTCGGTCCCGGGTTCGATCCCCGCCACTGCCTAAATTTTGATAAATAATCAGCATTGGCGGAAGAAGACTTCCGGCATAAGAAGTCAGCTTCATTCTGCCAACGGCCTTGTCAAAGAGGGTGGAGGAGCGGATAGAGGTTCAGGGCACTCTCTTGTCCTAGGGGTGGGAAATTGCCCCTAAAGGCGGAAGAATCAGCAATGATCAACGACATGAGGATGCAGAAGGCAATGGAAACCACTGCATTAAAGACACGTAACGTGTATCCACAGGACATGTGGCCTGCAGTTGAAGAAGTGTCATGATGATCTCTCCATGGGCAAAAGATTCCGGAATAGTCCCCCATTCGGATCTCCGGGAGGGGACTGCCAAGGGGGAGGTTACCATGAGAAAAAGATTGAATAATCAGCGATAGGATAACGTTCTACGAGTCGGGGCGTGAAATGCCAGAAGCTTGAACGTGGTAGGGAAACTAGAAAATCTGAAAAGGGAAATGCAAAGGCTCAATCTAGAAGTAGTAGGGGTCAGGGAAGTTAAGTGGAAGGAAGACAAGGATTTCTGGTCAGATGAGTATCGGGTAATATCAACAGCAGCAGAAAATGGTATAACAGGTGTAGGATTCGTTATGAATAGGAAGGTAGGGCAGAGGGTGTCTGACTGTGAACAGTTCAGTGAAGATGAACAGATAGAGAAAGTGTATGAGGATATTGAAAGGGTAATGTAGTATGTAAAGGGGGACGAAAATCTAATAGTCGTGGGCGACTGGAATGCAGTTGTAGGGGAAGGAGTAGAAGAAAGAGTTACAGGAGAATATGGGCTTGGGACAAGGAATGAAAGAGGAGACAGACTAATTGAGTTCTATAACAAGTTTCAGCTAGAAACAGCGAATACCCTGTTCAAGAATCACAAAAGGAGGAGGTATACTAGGAAAAGGCCGGGAGATACGGGAAGATTTCAATTGGATTACATCATGGTCAGACAAAGATTCCGAAATTAGATACTGGATTTTAAGGCGTACCCAGGAGCAGATATAGACTCAGATCACAATATAGTAGTGATGAAGAGTAGGCTGAAGTTCAAGACATTAGTCAGGAGGAATCAATACGCAAAGAAGTGGGATACGGAAGTACTAAGGAATGACGAGATACTTTTGAATTTTTGTAACGCTATAGATACGGCAGTAAGGAATAGCGCAGTAGGCAGTACAGTTGAAGAGGAATGGACATCTCTAAAAAGGGCCATCACAGAAGTTGGGAAGGAAAACATAGGTACAAAGAAGGTACCTGCGAAGAAACCATACGAAACAGAAGAAATACTTCAGTTGATTGATGAAGGGAGGAAGTGCAAACATGTTCCGGGAAAATCAGGAATACAGAAATACAAGTCGCTGAGGAATGAAATAAATAGGAAGTGCAGGGAAGCTAAGACGAAATGGCTGCAGGAAAAATGTGAAGACATCAAAAAGATATGATTGTCGGAAAGACAGACTCAGCATACAGGAGAGTCAAAACAACCTTTGGTGACATTAAAAGCAACGGTGGTAACATTAAGAGTGCAACGGAAATTCCACTGTTAAATGCAGAGGAGAGAGCAGATAGGTGGAAAGAATACATTGAAAGCCTCTATAAGGGTGAAGATTTGGCGGATGTGATAGAAGAAGAAACAGGAGTCGATTTAGAAGAGATAGGGGATCCAGTATTATAATCGGAATTTAAAAGAGCTTTGGAGGATTTTCGGTCAAATAAGGCAGAAGGGATAGATAACATTCCATCAGAATTTCTAAAATCATTGGGGAAGTGGCAACATAACGACTATTCACGTTGGTGTGCAGAATATATGAGTCTGGCGACATACCATCTGACTTTCGGAAAAGCATCATCCACACAATTCCGAAGACGGAAAGAGCTGACAAGTGCGAGAATTATCGCACATTCAGCTTAACAGCTCATGCATCGAAGCTGCTTACAAGAATAATATACAGAAGAATGGAAAAGAAAATTGAGAATGCGCTAGGTGACGATCAGTTTGGCTTTAGGAAAAGTAAAGGGACGAGAGAGGCAATTCTGACCTTACGGCTAATAATGGAAGCAAGGCTAAAGAAAAATCAAGACACTTTCATAGGATTTGTCGACCTGGAAAAATCGATCGACAATATAAATTGGTGCAAGCTGTTCGAGATTCTGAAAAAAGTAGGGGTAAGCTATAGGGAGAGACGGGTCATATACAATATGTACAACAACCAAGAGGCAATAATAAGAGTGGACGATCAAGAACGAAGTGCTCGTATTAAGAAGGGTGTAAGACAAGGCTGTAGCCTATCGCCCCTACTCTTCAATCTGTACATCGAGGAAGCAATGATGGAAATAAAAGAAAGGTTCAGGAGTGGAATTAAAATACAAGGTGAAAGGATATCAATGATACGATTCGCTGATGACATTGCTATCCTGAGTGAAAGTGAAGAAGAATTAAATGATCTGCTGAACGGAATGAACAGTCTAATGAGTACACAGTATGGTTTGAGAGTAAATCGGAGAAAGACGAAGGTAATGAGAAGTAGTAGAAATGAGAACAGCGAGAAACTTAACATCAGGATTGATGGTCACGAAGTCAATGAAGTTAAGGAATTCTGCTACCTAGGCAGTAAAATAACCAATGACGGACGGAACAAGGAGGACATCAAAAGCAGACTCGCTATGACAAAAAAGGCATATCTGGCCAAGAGAAGTCTACTATACTGGCCTTAATTTGAGGAAGAAATTTCTGAGGATGTACGTCTTGAGGACAGCATTGTATGGTAGTGAAACATGGACTGTGGGAAAACCGGAACAGAAGAGAATCGAAACATTTGAGATGTGGTGCTATAGACGAATGTTGAAAATTAGGTGGACTGATAAGGTAAGGAATGAGGAGGTTCTACGCAGAATCGGAGAGGAGAGGAATATGTGGAAAACACTGATAAGGAGAAGGGACAGGATGATAGGACATCTGCTAAGACACGAGGGAATGACTTCCATGGTACAAGAGGGAGCTGTAGAGGGCAAAAACTGTAGAGGAAGACAGAGATTGGAATACGTCAAGCAAATAATTGAGGACGTAGATTGCAAGTGCTACTCTGAGATGAAGAGGTTAGCACAGGAAAGGAATTCGTGGCGGGCCGCATCAAACCAGTCAGTAGACTGATGACAAAAAAAAAATGATTAGCAATGTTCAATAGAAAACTGATGTTCTTCCGTTAGTAAACTGTATGTCTGCATTTTGAGAAGGAAAATCTCTAATTATGAAAAGTACAAGGGATATATTTTAATAAATGACGAGATGAGCCAATATTTCTCCATTTATAGATACATGGTAGGGCTGTATCACAAGTCGACGTTCAAAACATGTAAATTACTTACGAAAGTTTACATTGGTCAATTTCCGTCGCATATTTTATTTCTTTTAGACAACAGATACAATAATTATCAATGGGTACCTTCATTGCCTGTTTTGGTAATACACATGCAATATTCAGAATCCCTAACCCTCACTATAATATAAAAACGAAAAGAGCATTACGTCTGGGCAGAAAATTGACTTGCTACGTTCTCCTTTTAATACTATAGAATTCTGTCTAAAGGAGGTAATAATCTACACAATGTATGAAGGAATTTGATGTAGTTTTAAATGTAAATTTAGGCTTATAAACATGTTAACTTATTTTCAGTTCGATAATGCGGTTACAACATTACATAATTATTTTTTCTTCTGATAACATAGTTATTCTTAGTGTACGAGGGTTATTCGGAAAGTAAGGAACGATCGGTCGCGAAATGGAAACCACAGTTAAAATCAGATGAAATTTTGCACAGGTGTGTTGGGCAGTGTCTCTAGTATGCCAGTCCAAGGCATTACGTCACTCTTTTCAGTTCTGAGCACACAGGGAGCACATAAACATATCTAGAATGATAGTATCTACCGCCAAGTACGAGGCCTAGTGAGAAATTTCGCCTGAAGCTACGTAGCCAACATTACATAATTGTCGTGCGTTTTCTTCTTCAAGACAATTCTCAGTCGCATTCTGTAGGGGCAATGAAAATGCTCCTGCATCGTTTTCAATTGGAAATGTTTGATTACCCATAAACAGCCGTAATGGTGTTCCTATGAGTATTACCTCTGCTCAGATGTATCGCTGGCTATGCAGACAACATTTTGGCACAAACAAACGAGCTGTAGGCCAGCTTAGAGAATTGGGAGAAAGGACTGGCGACTGACTTCTATAACAAGGGTATTAGAAAGTTGGAACAACGCTACATCAAACGTCAAAGTCGGATCGGTGACTATGGAGATAAGTAGCAGGACGTTGTAGCTAACTGTTGCAAGTAACGACCTATCGTTCTTTACTTTCCGAATAGTCCTCGTAATACAAGCCTCAAGCGCAGAATTCGTGAGAAACCAAATGTACAGCTCTTGGTCGACTTGGTCCATGCCACAGTAGTACACACTTATTATAATTCCTCAGCCTTATTATTTTTTAAATGCTACCGGGTACAGCTGAACACGGAATTATTGAGTTACAAATTCGTTAATAAATCTCTTTTGGAATAGTACGAAGTATAGATTTTGTAGATACTTCTAAAATGTTGTAATAATGGTACAAATTTAGTAATACGCTTATTTAATTATGGTATAGTAGTTGATATATTCTGTAGTATAAATACACTCCTGGAAATGGAAAAAAGAACACATTGACACCGGTGTGTCAGACCCACCATACTTGCTCCGGACACTGCGAGAGGGCTGTACAAGCAATGATCACACGCACGGCACAGCGGACACGCCAGGAACCGCGGTGTTGGCCGTCGAATGGCGCTAGCTGCGCAGCATTTGTGCACCGCCGCCGTCAGTGTCAGCCAGTTTGCCGTGGCATACGGAGCTCCATCGCAGTCTTTAACACTGGTAGCATGCCGCGACAGCGTGGACGTGAACCGTATGTGCAGTTGACGGACTTCGAGCGAGGGCGTATAGTGGGCATGCGGGAGGCCGGGTGGACGTACCGCCGAATTGCTCAACACGTGGGGCGTGAGGTCTCCACAGTACATCGATGTTGTCGCCAGTGGTCGGCGGAAGGTGCACGTGCCCGTCGACCTGGGACCGGACCGCAGCGACGCACGGATGCACGCCAAGACCGTAGGATCCTACGCAGTGCCGTAGGGACCGCACCGCCACTTCCCAGCCAATTAGGGACACTGTTGCTCCTGGGGTATCGGCGAGGACCATTCGCAACCGTCTCCATGAAGCTGGGCTACGGTCCCGCACACCGTTAGGCCGTCTTCCGCTCACGCCCCAACATCGTGCAGCCCGCCTCCAGTGGTGTCGCGACAGGCGTGAATGGAGGGACGAATGGAGACGTGTCGTCTTCAGCGATGAGAGTCGCTTCTGCCTTGGTGCCAATGATGGTCGTATGCGTGTTTGGCGCCGTGCAGGTGAGTGCCACAATCAGGACTGCATACGACCGAGGCACACAGGGCCAACACCCGGCATCATGGTGTGGGGAGCGATCTCCTACACTGGCCGTACACCACTGGTGATCGTCGAGGGGACACTGAATAGTGCACGGTACATCCAAACCGTCATCGAACCCATCGTTCTACCATTCCTAGACCGGCAAGGGAACTTGCTGTTCCAACAGGACAATGCACGTCCGCATGTATCCCGTGCCACCCAACGTGCTCTAGAAGGTGTAAGTCAACTACCCTGGCCAGCAAGATCTCCGGATCTGTCCCCCATTGAGCATGTTTGGGACTGGATGAAGCGTCGTCTCACGCGGTCTGCACGTCCAGCACGAACGCTGGTCCAACTGAGGCGCCAGGTGGAAATGGCATGGCAAGCCGTTCCACAGGACTACATCCAGCATCTCTACGATCGTCTCCATGGGAGAATAGCAGCCTGCATTGCTGCGAAAGGTGGATATACACTGTACTAGTGCCGACATTGTGCATGCTCTGTTGCCTGTGTCTATGTGCCTGTGGTTCTGTCAGTGTGATCATGTGATGTATCTGACCCCAGGAATGTGTCAATAAAGTTTCCCCTTCCTGGGACAATGAATTCACGGTGTTCTTATTTCAATTTCCAGGAGTGTATGTTTTCTGCGTGCGATGGTACATCTAAACAGCCCACCAATTCTGTTGACAAGTAGAATTTCGTTCTTTGTATCCCCAAGATCATCATACCTTGTACTACTCACAAGCGTGAATCAAGAAGTCGGTTAGTTTAACTAGGGTAGTTCAGGTGAAGAGGAAAGGCCATATCACAGTTATAATGCTGAGAGTGTCTAAATAGGGCTAGGCTGTTGAAATATATAGAGTGAAGTAAAAGTGCAACCCTGTGCGGCCGGCATGCGATTCCTCACCCAAGTCCAAGACAAAAGCGTATCTAGAAAAACCTAGTCTCTTCAATATGTTTAACAGAAAAGCAGTTTAAGATACGAGGCTTCGGCAACGTTGTAACTGTCTGCAGCGTGAGCAAGAGGAGGTACCATGAACACTGTGTGCTGCGGGAGCTGTCTCAGTAGTTCACTGAGAGGAGACGATGCAGAAACGAATTGATATCCAGACTCACCGATGTTTGCGTCGCGTTCTCTCCAAACATGTTTTCTTGAGTTAAAGCATTAAACTGTATCCAATTTACACCTCCACAATGCGGAATCTTGAGTACTTATTTCTGTTACAATTACCTTTATTTAAATATTAGGACACAACATAAACTTACTAAGACCATAGTGGATACAGTAACATTGCAGGCTACACTAGATTGCACGTTATGCAAAGCACAGTAATTCCATTGTGTACTTTTGACACCCAGGCTTACCTACACAGATCCGGTACGTACAGGTACGAGCAACGTTCACTTTAAAGAAGATATTCAAGGCGACCACCTTGCATTTGCAAACACTTCCCCACTCTCCGGATCACAGGACCCTATACAACTCACCTGCATCCACCGTTGCTTAAACGGCATGCACAAGACCTATTAGGTAGTGTACATCAATGGGTGGACTATTATAAACTTTTTTCTTTGGAAGGATAAACCGCCATTTGAATATTACTGTATTGATCATCTGTAATATCTCGATTTTGGATTATATGCGATTATTGAGTTAAATCCTATAAGTTCTTTGACCATTCACCCGTCATATCTGGTAAAGTCAGTCTAAAACATGTGAACGAGACTAGCATATGTCTTCAAGATACAATTAGTAAAGCGCTGAGTACAAACTTGTTCCTTGAAGCGTCCCACAAATAAAAATGTGGTGGAATAACGTTCGGGGAACTTGGAGGCCAGATCATTGGACCACCACGAACATTACATCTTCCTGGAAACGCTTCATTTAAATAGTGCCACGATGCACCATCATGCTGAAATCATAGTTGCTGCCAAAACCCAGGCTGCTTGAGGCAAAGGACTACAAAGAAACGTACGACACGGTGGAGCATTCCACTTCTCCGGCAATAGGTAAGGATTCCTCACATTATTCCAGCCCATTGTTTAATGCCAACGTGTGCCTGAAAGCCACGTTCACAAGCGACTTGTGTTTTGTGTTCGACCAATAATGGCAGTTGTGGAGGTTGAAATTACCTTCACGAGTGAAGTACGCCTCACATTATTCCAAAAATATCCGTTATCTTCCACTTGGTGCAAAACAGTACTCGTCCTATGCTGTCTTCTGGCTCCTGGTGTTGAGTTAACATGTATTGATATGGATGCAGTACTCTGTCGTGCAACACGTTAACAACCAGTCTCTGAAACATCAGGAACTGCCTTGCAAATATCACAGATACCTCGATCAAGTGGTTGGCCTACTGTTTCAAGAATCGTGTCCTCTGTTGTGGAGTACATCTAGACCTTGGGCGACCTCCGTCCATCACTGTTGTATAAAGATTATCTGTTTCCCGAAGGCTTTGCACCAAATGCCGAAATACATTCTTATCGGGATGGTGCCGTGCAGCAAATGCACAAACAGCGCTAGTACTTTGGTTATTGTATGGATCGAACACCAAAAGCATATCGACGTATTCATCCTTTGTGTACTCCATTAGAAAGTGCATGAGAACTTCACAGGACCTCTTAGGTTTGTTCAGTGTGTACTTTGCAGACACACGCATGCAATTTAATGGATCCCACTCTCATCTGATAGGCTGTTATCACTTGACAAAATGATGTTCTGCTTACTAACGGACGTCAAAAAATATAAAAGGAAGATGACGAGAATTCGAACCCTAACTCCGTGGACAGCATGGGTTTCATGTGCCAGCAGTTTATTTTCTTTTTCTTTTAATATAAACGGAAACCGCTTCGTGAATTAAAAAACAGTAGTGGACTGCACCAGTATTCGTGGCTGCGTTCCTCGTCGATACCACCGTACCTCTGCCAGGCATGTCTTCGCATTTTCTTTATTTTGTTCTGTTCAAAATGGTTCAAATGGCTCTGAGCACTATGGGACTCAACTGCTGTGGTTATCAGTCCCCTAGAACTTAGAACTACTTAAACCTAACTAACCTAAGGACATCACACACATCCATGCCCGAGGCAGGATTCGAACCTGCGACCGTAGCAGTCCCACGGTTCCGGACTGCGCGCCTAGAACCGCGAGACCGCCGCGGCCGGCCTTTTGTTCTGTTTTCACAGTTCGGACATAGGAGATAAATCAAAACGCTCTGAAAAGGAAATGACTCATTGTATTATCGTGAAATAGGGGAGAGAGTGTCACTAAAATCATATAAGATTTGGGTTGGACATCATTAAAATGAAGGCGTTTTTCGTTGCGGCAGAATCTTCTCATGAAATTTCAATCACGAAATTTCTCCTCCGGATGCGAAAATATTTTGGGTACGCTGACCTACATAGGGACAAATGATCTGCATAATAAAATAAGGGAAATCAGGGCTCGCACAGAAAGATACAGGTGTTCGTCTTTTCCGCGCTCTGTACGACATGGGACTAATAGAAAATTATTGTGAAGGTGGTTCGATGAACCCTCTGCCAGGCACAGAAATGTGATTTTCAGAGCATTTATGCAAACGTAGGTACGCTTTATTTTAGTTTACAACGACATCATCCGCTGGGCGCTCTTCACTAAGGAATAAAAAGAGAGGAAAAGGGAGACAAAGAGAAATCCTCTGCTGATAGGTGAGTATAAGATGGGCCCTCTCTGGCACTTCTGCCTCCGGGAACGTCGCCTCGTAGAACTGAAGGAGATAACCGTTTGCCGGCCGCGGTGTTCTCGCGGTTCTAGGCGCGCAGTCCGGAACCGCGCGACTGCTACGGTCGCACGTTCGAATCCTGCCTCGGGCATGGATGTGTGTGATGTCCTTAGGTCAGTTAGGTTTAAGTAGTTCTAAGTTCTAGGGGTCTGATGACCACAGCTGATAAGTCCCATAGTGCTCAGAGCCATTTTTTTTAGATAACCGTTTCGTCATGGTCGGTGTATGTTCAACATCTGTTTTCCGTACCCGGGACATTCCAGCTGCACAGAGGATCTCATAACACACTCCCTAGGAAATGTGAAAAATGTTATCGCTATTTTGAGCTGCACACAATTTCCGTGCTTCGTTCAAGCCAGTAATTCCGTAAGTCCAGCACATTTTTCGGGCCGTCACGAATCTGGTAACGCACCGCTTGCGCTCGTATCTTTGTCACCGCTTTCGTCTTGGCTCATGGGTAAAAGGTTCTGTCCGAAAAAAAAAAAAACAGTCGTAGGCTCAATGGCTTGTTGTTCTACACGAGGAACGAAGGTAATCACCTTCGTCATTATATGTCACACTACCGTAGCGGGGCCGGACATAAGACGGTGAGCATCATCGTCTCTAATCTGACACGCTTGACATAACGGGTAGCTCAGCATATTGATGGTGTAGAGGCGGGATCCGGTGACTTGTTTACCGTTAACTACCAGGTACCACGTCGTTCGTGTTTCTGTGCCAAGAGTGGTATGATGAATTTTCCGCCATATCACCGGCCAGTGTGCCGTTGGGTTGCCGGGGCGCCTGCTCTTGAGTAGTCGATAAGATGCCTCGCGCTGTCGGCGGTCTATTGACCGACAGATCTGTCTAAAGTGGCGGTATTCAAGAAAAAAAGTCTGATATGATGAAATAGTTGGGAAATGTACTTCACCACCAACGGCGTAATTCGTGGAGCTGGTGGCATTTCGTCTATTAAGTCCCGAAAGACTCAACTGTTGTCTACCCGACATTTTCAACATCGCTCCAAAACAAAGGGCCACCGTACGACCGTTAACATGTATAAGCCGGAGGCCGCCTCTACCAATGGGTAGCCTGTGAGCATCAGATCACATCTTGAACAGCAATCCCGAAATATCCAAATGCTGGCAGTATGCGTCAAGCAATCGTCTTCGGCATCGAAAGAATGCGTGCTTAGTGGGGGATAGATGACACCAAACAGGTATTTACATAGGCGACCCATTGAATAAAGTCAAAGGCGCGTAAGTTATTCACTTTGACACCATTCCGAGCGCCTTGGAGTAATCTCTTGAAGTTGATCACCACAGTGCGTCTTACGTTGTTTCAGTTTCTTACATCTGTTCTGTTACCTCTATTCGCAACACATTTTACAAACAGTATCCACATGTGCTAGTGAACGTACCATGATGACGGAAAATATTACTTCATTAACGTTGAAGGATGAAAAACTACCTTTTGCTTGAAACACAAATGTTTGGTACATGGAGCTGTATTTCTTAAAATATCGGAGCTGTCTGTTTTTAGCCGATAAAATTGTCTAACTTCTCTCTCTATTTGCTCCCGAGATCATACATGTAACCGTTATACAATTTTTTCAGTACATTTCAACATAGCTTGCTTCTTAAACAAAATATCACTATTTAGTTGAAGTTGGCGTCCTTAATTTAGGTCATGTAACAGTTCACCACCGCCTATGGAGGATGAAGCTTTGACAATGCCAGCCACTCGTGCTGGCGAAACGTCAGAAAAATCATTAGATGAACGTCGGCCGAAGAGCCCGAGACAGAAGCCAATAGGAAGTTTGTTAACTATAAACTGCCGGAATAAGAATCGCAGCATCCAGAAGGAGTTGTACGACAAAAACGATAGTTGGTAGGCATGTTTCTGCGTCTGGAAGGTGAGGTCTATTCAGATTTTCCGCTAATAGCATGAGATTGGCGCTAATAGCACATATATAAGGATGCAGATCATTTTTGTCTAGATACACGCTGTAACTGTAAATAGCGCTAATAACCTTTGTGACTGGACGTGTTGAGCTGACTTTAGTCAGGAATGTCTTTCTGGGGGACAAATCAGCACACTGATTATGAAGAGGTAGCGTAATAGGTCTATGGGAAGCTGGAAGTTCCTTCATCGATATTGCAGAAGGACTTATCAGGAATGCAGCCATTGTACCTAATTCCTGTCAGTGGTGGTCACGAGAAATTACGGACGCGAGAACACCGGGCTCCGGACGTTCACGTTGCACAATCGGGGAGACCATCCTGTTCGGTGTATCGCCTTGGAGCATTGTACTGCATCTGCGGCAGCTACACTCCTGAACATTGAAATAAGAACACCGTGAATTCATTGTCCCAGGAAGGGGAAACTTTATTGACACATTCCTGGGGTCAGATACATCACATGATCACACTGACAGAACCACAGACACATAGACACAGGCAACAGAGCATGCACAATGTCGGCACTAGTACAGTGTATATCCACCTTTCGCAGCAATGCAGGCTGCTATTCTCCCATGGAGACGATCGTAGAGATGCTGGATGTAGTCCTGTGGAACGGCTTGCCATGCCATTTCCACCTGGCGCCTCAGTTGGACCAGCGTTCGTGCTGGACGTGCAGACCGCGTGAGACGACGCTTCATCCAGTCCCAAATATGCTCAATGGGGGACAGATCCAGAGATCTTGCTGGCCAGGGTAGTTGACTTACACCTTCTAGAGCACGTTGGGTGGCACGGGATACATGCGGACGTGCATTGTCCTGTTGGAACAGCAAGTTCCCTTGCCGGTCTAGGAATGGCAGAACGATGGGTTCGATGACGGTTTGGATGTACCGTGCACTATTCAGTGTCCCCTCGACGATCACCAGTGGTGTACGGCCAGTGTAGGAGATCGCTCCCCACACCATGATGCCGGGTGTTGGCCCTGTGTGCCTCGGTCGTATGCAGTCCTGATTGTGGCGCTCACCTTCACGGCGCCAAACACGCATACGACCATCATTGGCACCAAGGCAGAAGCGACTCTCATCGCTGAAGACGACACGTCTCCATTCGTCCCTCCATTCACGCCTGTCGCGACACCACTGGAGGCGGGCTGCACGATGTTGGGGCGTGAGCGGAAGACGGCCTAACGGTGTGCGGGACCGTAGCCCAGCTTCATGGAGACGGTTGCGAATGGTCCTCGCCGATACCCCAGGAGCAACAGTGTCCCTAATTTGCTGGGAAGTGGCGGTGCGGTCCCCTACGGCACTGCGTAGGATCCTACGGTCTTGGCGTGCATCCGTGCGTCGCTGCGGTCCGGTCCCAGGTCGAAGGGCACGTGTACCTTCCGCCGACCACTGGCGACAACATCGATGTACTGTGGAGACCTCACGCCCCACGTGTTGAGCAATTCGGCGGTACGTCCACCCGGCCTCCCGCATGCCCACTATACGCCCTCGCTCAAAGTCCGTCAACTGCACATACGGTTCACGTCCACGCTGTCGTGGGATGCTACCAGTGTTAAAGACTGCGATGGAGCTCCGTGTGCCACGGCAAACTGGCTGACACTGACGGTGGCGGTGCACAAATGCTGCGCAGCTAGCGTCATTCGACGGCCAACACCGCGGTTCCTGGTGTGTCCGCTGTGCCGTGCGTGTGATCATTGCTTGTACAGCCCTCTCGCAGTGTCCGGAGCAAGTATGGTGGGTCTGACACACCGGTGTCAATGTGTTCTTTTTTCCATTTCCAGGAGTGTATTTAAGTAGCAGTTGGCATCCCAGTGACGCAACAAACAGGTACAGCCAGACGCTCTGTAGCGTGCATCCCAATGACCCCAAACCACCGCCATTTGCTCCTTTAGTGGTGTCAAGCAAGAGCTCATTGGAGGGCAGGATGGAGGTCTGTTGGGTTTTCTGATGAAAGCTGGTTTCGTCTCGGTGCCAGTGACGTCTGTGTGTTGGTTAGGAGGGGGCCAGTTGAGGGCCTGCAACCAACTTGTCTTCATGCTAGACACGCTTGAGTTAAACCTGGAGTTCTGGTCTGGGGTGCGATTTCGTCTGCGAGCAGGAGCACTCTTGTCGTTATCCAAAGCACCGTGACTGCAAAATCTTACGTCAGTCTGGTGAGTCAACCTGTTGTGCTGCCATTCATCAAAAGCATTTCAGGGGGTGTTTTCCAACAGGACAATGCTCGACCATATACCACTGTCGTAACCCAACATGCTGTAATGAGTTTCGACATGTTGCGTTGGCGCGCTCGATCACCAAATCTCAGTCCAGTCGAGCACATGTGGGACATCATCGGACGCGAGGTCCAACGTCATCCACATTCAGCATTAACCGTCCCTGTACTGACTGACCAACTGCAACAGGCATGGAACTCCAGCCCACGAACTGACATGTGACATCTGTACAACACAATGCTCGCACGTCTGCATGCTTGTATTCAACATTCAAGCGGTTACACCGGTTACTAATGTATCAGCATTTCACATCTGCAGTGGCTTCTGTCGCTGTTACATTAACCTGTGATCTTTAACGTTAATCACTTAAATATGTATTCCCCAAACTTCATTACTCTACATTAATTATTATTTGGTGGCACAAGCATCAGAATCGTTTCTGGTGTCACACCTTGTAACAAAGAGTGACATTATACTGAGGGATACTGAGGGAGAACTTACGCATCTACTCGGGGTTCTTTGACTATCTTTGGTTGGTTCTCAGTGTCATTGGGATGCAGTTGTGGATTCATTGGCGCAGATGATAGGTAAGTTGTCCGTGACATGCAATGAGCAGACAAGCTGGGCAGCTAGAGCTACAATTCATGCCAATTTTCCTTACGGGAGTAATGTGCATAATGAGCTGGTGCGTTTCTGGCGCCAGTTTCCATCGATCCTCATTTTGATTTTTGAGTCGACTTCGATGCTTATTTTGTCTTCTACTCATATTTGGCGGCCCGTGTTTAACGGCAGCGCGTGCGCTCTGCTGGAGAGGTGTGTTGGGATCGACGGTGAACGAGAGTCACGTGGGACCGTGTACGTATGCAGGAGGGCAAGAGGACGAGTCGGACAACGAAGGAGCGTGGCCAGGCGGCTACGGCGTATTGAATGTTGAATGCAGATCCCCCGCCTATGGTGAATTGGTTTTACTAGAGGTTGGAAGGACAAGCTCCTTCTACTCTGTTATAAGCTAAGCCGGCCGACTGAATTGGAGTCACCGAGTTGCTTCGGTGGGTTGTGTGCGGCTTAATTAAATCTGCCAGTGTACTAAAAATCCTTTGGAATTGTTTTAGTTGTTTATCACCTACCACGGTGTCGTGACTAACTATCTTGACGGCAGTTGAGGAAGTATGGCTACGCCCAACGAAGCGTCATGAAGCGTGGTTAAAGACGTTGCTAGAAGTGCAACGAATAGCGAATAAGTCTGGCTCTGGTGTTTCAAGACACGCCAGGATACGTCCTCTATTCTACCTTGTAGTTCATTTTGTAGTTTGGCATGTAAATGTGCGCCGAGATAATTCTTGTCATCTTAACTTTAGGGCATGATTTTTAGCTAACTTATTAATCAAGGTCTAAGGGTTGGCACTGGACAAGTAACTCACGGAGGCTAATTTGTTTCTATTCAGTTGTATTTATCACCTGTTCTCTAGATAAGATTGTGTAGTTTATGTCTCAGAATATTGGCCGCCGTTGATGTGTGTTGTATTACAAATAATTGGCGGTGGTCGACGCGAGCATACTGGGAGCAGAGCACCACGGGGGCAGAGACATATTTAAGGCCCTGTCCTCTCCTTTACATCTTGGATTATGTTGTCACTGTTGCGTGATTCCATCTTTCCGGTGGATAATTATAGCATCTGAAGTTCAATTGCAGTGCGAAGTTGAGTACATTTCTATGTCATTTCCTGTCTCGTGGATCTCTCGTATTGATTTGAATCCTTGGTCTCCCCGCGTCTATCGCTAATTCACACGCAATATTGAAGCGACTACATTTTAAGGATATTGTCCCATGGTCATGTTCTAATTGTAATCATTCTAAGAATATTGTTGATTAATCAACTAAGTGAATTTGAAGATTGGTTTGGTCTAAATTAAAGCACCTCCTTAATTGTTTTAGTCATTCCTATATATTTCTGTTTAGGAAAGTTGGCTAGCCAAAACTTAAAAGATCTGTGATCTTAGCATTAATCTGTTCCTCAGCAGATTGGAAGTAATGAGAGTTCTGATGGGAATTGTATGGAGATTTGTACTATTTAAGTAAAGCTTTACCCGAGTATATTTACCTAGTCATATACAAATTTCAAGTTTTATGGGTCTTGTTCGTGTTAAAGAAATTTATTTGTTATTTGTCCAAGTGATGTGGCTTTGTAAGTTAGCCTCCTGTAATATTGTGATTGTGATTTTATAATGCTTTTGATTATAATAAAATATGTAGCGACTACAACGGATTACTATTGTAATTTGGGGTGTCACTGCCATTAAACATTTCACATAATATGTTAACATAAATTGAATGACTGTAAGAAACAATTTGGGAAATGTGATAACACAACCAGCAGTTAGTGATGTCTACTGTATAATGTAGAACGTTCACGTGTAGTGACAGAACTTAATTTGACTGTAACAACAGCCTAGATGATTTGTCTTTTTGAAAATACTGGTATGTGCTACGCGGGACTTTATATGGCATTGTCAAACAGTATATTAACTGTTCATGTCTCTCGTTAAGGATGCCTTGATCGAGGGTATGATTCAAATTGGATTTTGAGAATTTTTTCCAGACAAAGATTGGATAAAATGTTTGGAAATAGGATTTGTGTACTAGGGTGTATACGCGGACGAGAAAAGAAATCTTGATTTTCCCCGGTTATGAATATACTTTTCCCTGGTGAGAATACAGTATAACTCGGGTGAACGTACATTTATTCCTAATAAATTGACAACACACGTTCCCTCGGAGCTGTAAAACTTGTCGAGCTTCTGAATGGTAAAGGTTTTATACACTGGCATAGAACTTCCCGGCACTTTAGAAACAGAAACTCAGAAAAAAAAAACAGTGCGTTCTCGAAACGTCTTTGATGCCTGGCAATATGTACACTGCATATTTTCGTATTTCGAAAGTATAAATACGAATTCCAACAAATGCAGCACGATAGCTTCTGAAACAATGAAATCGAGATGGCGTTGAGCGATGCGCATTTTGTCAGCCAGCCATAGCTCATGTCACGTCATCTCGCCAGACAATGACAGGAAATCTTCCGAGTATAGGCACGTGATTAATTCAGCCAATAACAACATCACCGTTCAGTAGTACGAACACATACATACGCTATAGCTACAAGAAAAGCTAACCTTTCACAAGTAATACTTCTCGTCTAAAATTTTTTTGTGTTTTCTTACCGAGGGTATGGTTAAACAGGACCCTAAGAGCACAGCTTAAATGGCAGCAGCTGTATATTTCAGAGAAACGCCCCTATAAATTTCACTACTGTGCATCGATCATTTCGTTGTTAACCTGGCTGAATACAAGTTCCATCGCTCAACTTTGACTTTTCCGTAGAAAAGCAAATTACGTATGAAATTACTCAAGAACCCACCTCACAATTTTTTTAACAATAATTATATTTTTGTCATCGTCATCGTGTAATTTATAATCTATGAAAGAACAAAAATAGCTATGAAAAAAACCCTAATGGCTTTTTATTTTATTTTTATTTATTTATTTAATTTTTTTTTCTCATGTTACCATTCAAGATATATGAAAAACAAACGTGCGGGCAAAATTTTAAAAAATGGCATAAATGCGAGGTATTCGTGGACCGTAATTTTTCGAAGTGACTTGATCTCAAGGTGTTCAAGTTTTGAATAAGAATCAAATGCTCAGTGATTTAAGAAATTCATCACACATTCTCATCGTGCGTCAAATGAAATTTACTTTGAATTCTCAAACCACCATTCGCAATACTTTCCCGCGACCTGTTAGAAACGTAAACAGCTATGACGTCATGCTGTCCCAGTTTTGTTGTTAGGAAGTACTGCATAGTCACCGTCCTAAGCCTTTGACGCGTTTTGCTGTCGGCACTCGCTTGTGTGTGGACTGGGTTTTGTTGTTGTAAATGGCGCATTTTCTTTGCAACTACAACTTTATTTTGGTGTTATTCTCTCGTTTACTTTACTGGTACAGTATTATTCTGTAGTAGGGTCCAAAGGTGAAATTCTTCCTTAGAGTATCACTACTCAAAAGTTGAAAATAAAAAAATTCAACTGATAACTAAAAGTAGAAGAATTCCCGTAATTTTAAGAATTTCTCAGGTTTTTACCGGATTTTTCTGGATGAAAAAAGTCCTCCATTTTTCTCAAATTTCCCGGTTGTTCCGGCGCGTGTATAACCCCATACTACGGTGACGTTTTTATTGCTGAAGGTGGTCCGGAAGACCGAAATACATTGTAAAATGTAAGCAGTTCACTTAACACCTGTCAGGGGTGCGTTTCATACAGTACTCAGCGGGATGCCACATACCAGAAATACCATCCTCGGCTGTTGAGGAAGGACGTAAGTACTATTTTGGGCATAGTAGAGGTTTTATTTTGTTGACTGCCCTACATTGCGGTTCGTCCAGTGTTACCATTCTGGCACAATATACTACATAGTGGAGTGGCCGGTAAGGCTTATGTCTGCAATTTCATAAGATTGTTGATAGTCACATAACAGAATCAAAATTCAAAGTTACATTATGGCATCTACCCGTATTTACATCCTTACACTGGCATGGATGTTCACTGTGAAGCACACCGCGAGTCAATGCAGCCACTATATCAGAGGTCCGCTCTTGGAGGCACGGAAATGCAGATGGCAGCACGCAGTAGAGCGGTCCTACCTGCAGGTTCCGCTGTAATTTCCGTCATAGATAATCCCGCGCCCGCCTCCTCTGAACAATGCTGCAGTCGGAAGCAGCACTGTAGACGGCGAACTTCTGCGGGAGGCGGCGCGTATCACAAAGCCTCCCTAGTTTCACAAATATCCACGCAATGGCGTCGTACAAACTCATTTGTGATGGAAAATTTACGACCCAAGTAAGACACAAACGACCATCATCCACATGTATGGGAGGCGAACAATATTGTTCTTGGCAGTGCGTTATTCATCCAGACAGGCAGTAACCTTGCTACAAGGAGTTAACATTGAATCTGGAGGACCAGTTGAACGCAACTTGAGCAGTTCTCATCAACAGGGGCGCACGCTGAGTGTTTTCTAATTCTTCAGTACTGGTTGCTTTCGGAAATTCATAATTATCTGTTGTTCGCAGGATATCAGCTACATTGGTTCTGGTCCCAGTCTAGGATGAACATTATCATGTCACAGATGTTTAGCGCAACATACTCAGTACTCACTAAACGGTACAACTATGTCATCTCTAGGAGGCTGTATCATTTCACTCTGTGTGAGGCAAATGTCCTAAATTTCCACTAATTACATTGACAGAAACATACAAATTACTGATTACTTCATAAAAATAACTCTCAGAACATCGCTTAACGAAGACGTTACCTTCGAATTACAGATAACTGTTAAGACTGAGTAGATTTTGGTTAAACGAACTGTTAAATTAGCCTAACGCACTTACGAAATTACAAAAGATATTTCACTAATAATTACATATTTTTTTTCTTTCGTGAAATAAAATTCTGTCACCTTCACTAACATATATTTTGGGTCTAGATGAGAAAAGAGCTGGAACGCAACAGTAGATTCTATGTCTTATGATAGCTCCATCAAATTTTTCATGTTATTGATTTAAATATCGATGATAAACAGACAGCCTTGTTACTGAACTCGTTTTCCGTCTCCCTTTAATGATTGTTTAGATAGGAAATACTACCTGACTAATCATTTTAGATTAAGTGGGATTACTTTTCCCCAATTTGCAACATAAATACATCAGGTTTATTGTTTTGTTAACATTTAGTGAAAAGTTTGGGTTAAAAGTGGAAATAACCTTCAAGATAGCATGATTAGTTTTAACAGAATTATAAAAGTTGAAATTCGTGTATTTTAAAACTTTGAAATGGCGATGAAGCACATAATTTTATATGACAAGAATACAAAGTTATGTACACGGCAAACGAACGCAAACCACTTCTCTAACGAACTTAGAGAAGTGTACATGCATCATTTTGTTCCACGTGTTATATAGGCACCAACTTTTCAGAAGTGCGAGCCGCAACCGTCAATACATAGCATGAGACCAAAATAAGAGATTGTCAGGCAGTCAGACCAAGTCTATCAGTTGTATCGATTACAATATGTGAAGTTAACTGTTTTATATAACAATTGCTGCATAAATTATTCATATTTCATACCATCCACAAACAGTAATTGTATGAAACTTTATTTTCCAATAAAAAGAAACTACAACCATGTTTCAGGACGACAGACTCATATTTAGGTGCATCCGAAAAATTACAATTAAATACGACGGTTATATACAGGGTGTAACGGATATAAAAGCAGATATTAATGTTTGTGGTGCATTAACAGATACCACACCAGTGTATTGGTTGTTTTCTTCTCTGAATCGGACAGTCTCCCAGGAGACACATCACATAAATTACTTACCTGATGTTTTATGCATGGTCGTAATTGCACCACTAAGTGGACTACCCCTTCCTGTATAGCTTTACCATGTTGCGTTCACACATCCTCACTTCAACACCTGAGACACACTGCTAAGGTGAAAATAACCATTAATGGCTCGCCCTTGTCACATGTACTTGGAGGTACTACTTAACATAAGAACAGATAACGTGTAATAGCTACAGTTATTGGGCTGCAAATGACGTAAATACTTATGTAATGTAGTTCACGACAACGATCACAGTCGTCAATAGAAATATCTTCATTTTTATCCGTTGCACCCTGTATATCACCAAACTCTAAGATGACCAGTAAAACGTATGATAGTATTATAATGAGGATACCACAATGCATACTGAATATTAATACAGGTCAACTAAAAGGGGTTGATATAATGATTCTCTGACATTTGGCATCGAAGCAGAAAATTCATCTTACATAATCCATGACCATAGAGTAAAACATGGGACTGCATAAAACATAATAGATCCTCATGTATAAAAGAACATAAACGAAATGGAGACAGAAGCTGATAACGGTAGAATAACCCATAGGCCGGTATCAACTTACGAAAGTACAGACAAAAGCCGTTCACTAACATGGGCCCAGATAAAGTGAAGTAACCATATTTTCGCAAAAAGAAACCAGAACAAGAGAAGATACAAAGCCTCTACACTACAATAATATTGGGGGTAATGGAAATCATTGTAAATAAATTGCCAATCAATGCCCAGGACAGTATCCAAGGTAATGGTAGTCACCAATTTTTATCTATAATGCCAGATATCATACGTGATCTGACCGTCACTGCCTAATAAAAGTATCACTGTATGTCAAATGACAATCAGTGCCCCAGGACAGTATACAAGGTAATGGCAGTCACCGTTATTTAGCTGCAATGGCAGATACCGTACGTGAACTGAGCATTACTGCCTCATAAAAGTATTCGCCATGAGTGTATACAGGAAGGAAGTCATCATGGGATACTGGTAGTCAATGCATATATGTAACATTGTGAATGGGGAACAATGTGTCGCAGTTTTATGGCACCTTGGTGATGTATGGGACCATTCGCTACAATTTCTCTGTATCTTGTCAGTGTTACGGGGTAATTTTTTATAAGTTTTCTGTCATATGCCGATGTATGGGGCCGTTTGTTACAATTTTGAATTAACAGGGCGATTTATTAATATTATAGTGAAAAAATGCGATGCATGGGCGTTAGGGTGTCTTAGTCTCTACTGCGCAATAGCAGAAATTAGTATCATCATCGCAACATGACTAGCATATCATACAGCAAGATAAAGTCATTGCCTAAGCGTATGGTCACTATAATGTGTGGTTTAATGTGCGATTAGGTTTGAAAAGTGACTTAGAGAGGGTACTTGAAAGTATACCAATCCACTATTGTCCAGTATGCAATTTCATTGGTTTGATGTATATTCCGCTGTGTGATGGCATAACTCAGTCATTGAAAAATCCACTTTAACTTGTAGGTTAGGTCTCTGGTGCTAAGTATAGTTTGGTAAACGGTACAGCTAATTTTTGGTTTCTACTAATTGTAGTACAAAGAACAAAGTATTCTTGTCTACGAGTGCACTTTTAAGCTGTAAATTAGAGGAGCAATAGTGCCATGAGTACTTTGTAGTGCTACACAATAAATCTTCGTGTGTTTTGACGAATAATACTCACAGTTTATCGTTACTATAAGTAGTTGTGCAAAGACCAAACTAAGCTCATCAGTAAGTGCAGCTGGACTTGTATGTTACATCATTAGTGCTAATGTAGTAGCCTCATGTACTTTTCTAATGTTGCAGAACAATTAAATTACGATAGTACTCCAAAGCGTGTTTTGTGTTCAGACTTTCACGCAATTTCATAAACAAGAGAGACTGGCAGAAGTAAAGCTGTGAGTACCGGACGTGAGTCGTGCTTCGGTAGCTCAGATGGACAGTCGGCTCTCAGCCGTGGCAGCGTGCGGACGGCCCCGCGCGCCGGCCAGTGCTCCGCTGCAGGCGTTGTTTACTTCCGCGTCGTAGCTTTAAGGCTTGTGTCCGTCCACCGTGAACAACATGTCGAGCGCTTACCGCCGTGCGACCCTTAAAGTTTCCTTCCCAGCTGAACATGCGCGACCTCGTGCACATGAAGTTGAAACGTTCATACGTGAAGAAGTTCGTTTAGATCCTAACCACGTTATCGGAATCCATTTTTCGATCACGAGTAGTGTCGTTCATATTAAAATGACAAACACCGAGGGGTGTGAAGATGTTATTCGCCGCCATGCCAATGGACTTAAGTTCAAATACTCTGATGGTCACGTCGGAGCTGTAACACTTGAACTAGCAGAGTACGGTCAACGCACGATTAGGGTGTTTGAACTACCTTTTGAAGTGCCGAAGGACGAAGTTGTCTCTGCGTTACAACCATACGGTAACGTCATCGGTTAAGTAGAGGAAAAATGGCAAACATTTACGACCTACCATGTCCTTAATGGTGTGCGTCAGGTCAAAATTGAACTGAAAAAACATATTCCATCATACCTGACCATTGGCGGGGTGCGAGCCATTGTCATGTACGACGGCCGACCCCGAACATGTGCGGGTTGTGGACAAGAAGGCCACGTCAGATCCGCCTGCATGCGACGCCGCCTGATCCAGACGCCGGTCGGCGAGGAAGCGTCCCTAGCGGTGATGACTCAGATCCCTGTCACATACGCCAAGGTTGCCCAGGAAGGTAGGACGTCTACACAGAGTCTTCCTGCTCCGTTGACGTCGCCTGATCAGGTAGATGCAACCGCTCCTGAGATTCCTTCTGAGGTGCCCCAGACGCCAGATCCTAACCTGCCGAATCATCGCAGCACTGTGACTGAAACTGTTACTGAGATGGACGTTGATCCGGGAGTGGTACCTACTTCTGCTTTCCTTCAGACTGGTCCGGAGTCAGACGAAAACCACCCGCAATCGGACTCTGAACGACATGTTCGAAAACAAGAGTCGACACGAAAGAGAAAGAAACGTAGCCGTACGCCCCCTGATGAATCCATTCTACGGATGGATACCAGGGATGCAGACCCGAAGATGGACGACAAACCGGTCTTTGATGACCAAAAGTCTGATGCGAAAGACCCGCCACAGGCGACCACTGGCAACGAACACCCCTCCTTACTGACGCCGTCGCCCCCCACAGGTCGACGTTGAAGAGAGCCTATCCGATGAGACGAAAACTACGTCTCCTCTCCACGTGGATGACGTGCACAGCCGATGCCCTACCGCAGTATCAGTCTCCTGGGCACACGACGAGGAGATCGAAGGGACTGGGGTGGACGCTGCTGATGATGGGGCACCCCCATCGGTTGCGCCCGCGCCCGCAAACTCTCCACAATAGCAGCCTCTTCAGCGGACCGGCAAGATCGACGACCTCTCGCTCCTGAAGAAGAAGCCCCACCTGTGCCTGTGGGACTCCAACACCAGCATTATCGTGTCGCAACGATTAACCTCGCGACCATTCGTGCGCCCCACAAACTAGCGCTGCTCCGCGATATGATTTATGATGCGGACATAGATATTGCGCTTTTTCAGGAAGTGCATGTCGCCGATTTTTCATCACCACATTGCTTCACGGTGCATCTTTCTCCCGCTTCGGACACCGATAGTGGTGTTGCCATCATCTTACGCGAAGGTCTTCCTGCCGAAGATGTCCTATACCTCCCCAGCGGCAGAGGTATGGCCCTTACTCTCTTTGGTGTACGCATCGTCAACATTTATGCGCCGTCGGGCTCCAGCTACCGTCGTGAACGCAATGCCTTCTTCGCGAATGAAGTCACACCCCTTTTTATGGGACCACACGATGACTGGGTCAGCCGGCCGGTGTGGCCGTGTGGTTAAAGGCGCTTCAGTCTGGAACCGCGTGACCGCTACGGTCGCAGGTTCGAATCCTGCCTCGGGCATGGATGTGTGATGTCCTTAGGTTAGTTAGGTTTAATTAGTTCTAAGTTCTAGGCGACTGATGACCTCAGAAGTTAAGTCGCATAGTGCTCAGAGTCAGAGAGATGACTGGGTCATGGGTGGAGACTTCAACTGCACCCAGCGACCTCAGGATCAATTGCCGCGTCACTCACCATGCGCAGCTCTGGAAACAGTCGTCACGCGGCTACAGTTTGTCGACACGTGGAGACATGTTCATGGTGATCTTTTGGGCTTTACGCACTACACTGCGCACTCCTCTAGCCGACTGGATCGCATCTACGTCTCTCGATCCCTAATTCAACACACTCGACAGGCTGAAATCTGGCCTGTTGCTTTCTCAGACCATGAGGCTTACTTCTATGATGTTGTTCTCACAAGGCAGGCAGTATGGCACGGACGTGGTTTATGGAAACTGAATAAGGCACTTCTTAATTCACCTGACTGTCGACTTCTAATAGAAGACACTTGGATCACATGTAATAAACGCCGACCCACGTATCCGTCTACCATATCCTGGTGGATCCAGTGTGCAAAACCTGCTCTTCGAAAAACTTTAATCCGGTATGGCAAAGATGTTGTCGCCTGGAGGAAGAGCACTATGGACTTTTACTACAGGATCCTACGAGAATGCTCCACGATGCCAGTCTCCCCTGGGCGCCATACAAGGATGAACCAAGCTAAGGCCCAAATCTCCAATCTCATGCGACGGCATTTGAAAGGAGCGATAGTACGATCTCGTACTGCTGATAGCATGCCTCATCAACATCCGTCGATGTACCATATCATCCAAGAACGACAAGATCGACGCCGAAAATTGATTCACGTCCTAACGGATCAAGAAGGGCGTCGCTACGTAACCCAATCTGCAATAGGGAATGTGCTTCACGCCCACTACCGGCAGCTCTACGCCGCAATTCCAAATTCCCCAGAGTCGATCGAGGAAGTCTCACAGCTCAACTTCGGTGGTATCCCAGGAGATGCGGCGACTGACTTGATGTCGGAGGTGACTGATGAGGAAGTCCGCGATGCGATCCGGGCAGGAACCATCAATCGCTCCCCAGGACCCGACGGTCTTCCCCTCGAATTTTATCGCACCTTCCGTGATTTGTTAGAGTCCACCTTCACCTCCATTTGTCGGGAACTGATGTCTCCGGAAGTACCTGTGCCGGACGCTTTCATGGAAGGAAGTATTATTCCTGTACTTAAACCGCACGGTGGCAACAATATTAGTGATATGAAAATCTTCACTCGCCTTTTGGCAGCACGACTTAAAAACATTGCCCGATATGTTGTGTCACCAGACCAAGCATCTTTGGGAGGAGACAATAATATTCGCACGGCTTTATGCCGCTACAGGGATATGATCGCCGTTACCCAGGCACAACGCCTCTCTGGGGCACTTGCGTCTTTGGACTTTAGTCAAGCTTTTGATAGGGTTGACCATTCGTTCCTTACGGCCGTTCTCCACCATATGGATTTCCCAGTCGCCGTTATCACGGTAGTGATGCGCCTTCTGCGGGGTGCCTCGTCCAGGATTATGTACAATGGCAGACTCACTCCACCGATAATAATAGGTCGATCCGTACGTCAAGGTTGCCCTCTATCAGCAATTTTGTACGCCTTTTCCTTGGAATCCTTGCTATGTGGACTAAGACAACGTTTGGTAGGGTTGTCCGTAGATCGCTACCGATTCTGTTGCACGGCCTATGCTGACGATGTAGTCATCTGTTTACGTAATGCCGACGAGGTTCGAGCTGTTTTGACGTGGGTAGCGACTTATGGTGAGGCGTCGGGTAGCTCTTTAAACGTACGTAAGTCACAAGTTATGTTCATTGGCACGGGACTTCCCGTGGAGTGCGTTACACCTCTCACCACCGTTGATACCATTCGCTGTTTGGGAATAGATTTTTCATCTGATCTCCGGCGTTCAGCCACCATCAACTGCCGACGCCTCCTTTTAATGATCAGAGCAGGTCTTATGGACCATCGCCTTCGATCCCTAGATATTCTCCAGCGAGCTCGATATGTCAATACATATATCGCATCCCGAGTTCCCCATGTAGCGCAAGTTCTACCTTTCCCGCTTACTGTGGCACGTCGCATGTTGGCAGCGATGGCATCTTTCGTCAGCTCTGGGATGTTGTTCAAAGTTAACTATGCAACCCTTACTCTTCCCCGTGAACGAGGTGGGATAGGTCTGTTTCACGTGCCGGATAGAGCTCGCGCCCTATTTGTCAGCTCCCAGATGACGGTATGGACACGTTGCCCAACGAGCCTCACTGGTCTCCTCCTGTCGGCATACTCGCCGGTCTCACTGTCAGCCCCAGTGATGATCTCGGATGTTCCGGCCCAGTTCCATTATATCCGGTACTTCTTTCTGGAACTCAGTTATCTACGCCTCACCTTACCAAGACAGCTTTTACTCAAGACAAAGGCAGTATACAATGTCCTCCAATTAGGTCGTCCACCTAACCCGATTGAACAAAAGTTCCCCCAGGTTGACTGGCGTCATGTATGGCGCGCGGTGTTCGCCTGTTACCTTGACACGAATGTTCAATCTGTCTGGTACCTAACTGTCAGTGGTAAGCAAATCAACCAATTTCGCCTTCATCGTATCCACCTCACCCAATCACCTCTATGCTCCACGTGTGGACTGCCAGACAATGATGAACATCGGTTTGTTTGCGGACCGGCGGCGGAGGTTTGGCACTTGGTTCGACGTATTGTGGCTTTTCTAACGCGGGACATTCCGGATCGGATTACTCCCCTTTCATTATTATTTCCGGAACGTGACTATTTTCCTCGGACAAAGACCAATGCTGTGAATTGGATTCGCGGACATGCCATTCACTACTTATTTGGACAAACTGTAGACTCTGTAGTCGATTTTTGGACATACCTCAATGACCGGCATTATGTCGTTGTCCGTCACCCAAAATACAGACAATTTTTCTCGAACTTCCTTGGGAGTGCTTTCCACGAGCCGCCTCGCAGCTGGAATGTGTTAAGCCAAGACAGAAGAAGGTTTCCTGTTTGAACCAATGAACATTTCTGAACAATTGAACGGAACACATCAATTTCGAGAAGACGTGACTCAACATATTACCAGCGGGCCCAGAAGGCCTCTGATCAATTATATATATATATATATATATATATATATATATATATACTCCTGGAAATTGAAATAAGAACACCGTGAATTCATTGTCCCAGGAAGGGGAAACTTTATTGACACATTCCTGGGGTCAGATACATCACATGATCACACTGACAGAACCACAGGCACATAGACACAGGCAACAGAGCATGCACAATGTCGGCACTAGTACAGTGTATATCCACCTTTCGCAGCAATGCAGGCTGCTATTCTCCCATGGAGACGATCGTAGAGATGCTGGATGTAGTCCTGTGGAACGGCTTGCCATGCCATATCCACCTGGCGCCTCAGTTGGACCAGCGTTCGTGCTGGACGTGCAGACCGCGTGAGACGACGCTTCATCCAGTCCCAAACATGCTCAATGGGGGACAGATCCGGAGATCTTGCTGGCCAGGGTAGTTGACTTACACCTTCTAGAGCACGTTGGGTGGCACGGGATACATGCGGACGTGCATTGTCCTGTTGGAACAGCAAGTTCCCTTGCCGGTCTAGGAATGGTAGAACGATGGGTTCGATGACGGTTTGGATGTACCGTGCACTATTCAGTGTCCCCTCGACGATCACCAGTGGTGTACGGCCAGTGTAGGAGATCGCTCCCCACACCATGATGCCGGGTGTTGGCCCTGTGTGCCTCGGTCGTATGCAGTCCTGATTGTGGCGCTCACCTGCACGGCGCCAAACACGCATACGACCATCATTGGCACCAAGGCAGAAGCGACTCTCATCACTGAAGACGACACGTCTCCATTCGTCCCTCCATTCACGCCTGTCCCGACACCACTGGAGGCGGGCTGCACGATGTTGGGGCGTGAGCGGAAGACGGCCTAATGGTGTGCGGGACCGTAGCCCAGCTTCATGGAGACGGTTGCGAATGGTCCTCGCCGATACCCCAGGAGCAACAGTGTCCCTAATTTGCTGGGAAGTGGCGGTGCGGTCCCCTACGGCACTGCGTAGGATCCTACGGTCTTGGCGTGCATCCGTGCGTCGCTGCGGTCCGGTCCCAGGTCGACGGGCACGTGCACCTTCCGCCGACCACTGGCGACAACATCGATGTACTGTGGAGACCTCACGCCCCACGTGTTGAGCAATTCGGCGGTACGTCCACCCGGCCTCCCGCATGCCAACTATATGCCCTCGCTCAAAGTCCGTCAACTGCACATACGGTTCACGTCCACGCTGTCGCGGAATGCTACCAGTGTTAAAGACTGCGATGGAGCTCCGTACGCCACGGCAAACTGGCTGACACTGACGGCGGCGGTGCACAAATGCTGCGCAGCTAGCGCCATTCGACGGCCAACACCGCGGTTCCTGGTGTGTCCGCTGTGCTGTGCGTGTGATCATTGCTTGTACTGCCCTCTCGCAGAGTCCGGAGCAAGTATGGTGGTTCTGACACACCGGTGTCAATGTGTTCTTTTTTCCATTTGTGCACCGCCGCCGTCAGTGTTAGCCAGTTTGCCGTGGCATACGGAGCTCCATCACAGTCTTTAACACTGGTAGCATGCCGCGACAGCGTGGACGTGAACCGTATGTGCAGTTGACGGACTTTGAGCGAGGGCGTATAGTGGGCATGCGGGAGACCGGGTGGACGTACCGCCGAATTGCTCAACACGTGGGGCGTGAGGTCTCCACAGTACATCGATGTTGTCGCCAGTGGTCGGCGGAAGGTGCACGTGCCCGTCGACCTGGGACCGGACCGCAGCGACGCACGGATGCACGCCAAGACCGTAGGATCCTACGCAGTGCCGTAGGGGACCGCACCGCCACTTCCCAGCAAATTAGGGACACTGTTGCTCCTGGGGTATCGGCGAGGACCATTCGCAACCGTCTCCATGAAGCTGGGCTACGGTCCCGCACACCGTTAGGCCGTCTTCCGCTCACGCCCCAACATCGTGCAGCCCGCCTCCAGTGGTGTCGGGACAGGCGTGAATGGAGGGACGAATGGAGACGTGTCGTCTTCAGCGATGAGAGTCGCTTCTGCCTTGGTGCCAATGATGGTCGTATGCGTGTTTGGCGCCGTGGAGGTGAGCGCCACAATCAGGACTGCATACGACCGAGGCACACAGGGCCAACACCCGGCATCATGGTGTGGGGAGCGATCTCCTACACTGGCCGTACACCACTGGTGATCGTCGAGGGGACACTGAATAGTGCACGGTACATCCAAACCGTCATCGAACCCATCGTTCTACCATTCCTAGACCGGCAAGGGAACTTGCTGTTCCAAAAGGAAAATGCACGTCCGCATGTATCCCGTGCCACCCAACGTGCTCTAGAAGGTGTAAGTCAACTACCCTGGCCAGCAAGATCTCCGGATCTGTCCCCCATTGAGCATGTTTGGGACTGGATGAAGCGTCGTCTCACGCGGTCTGCACGTCCAGCACGAACGCTGGTCCAACTGAGGCGCCAGGTGGAAATGGCATGGCAAGCCGTTCCACAGGACTACATCCAGCATCTCTACGATCGTCTCCATGGGAGAGTAGCAGCCTGCATTGCTGCGAAAGGTGGATATACACTGTACTAGTGCCGACATTGTGCATGCTCTGTTGCCTGTGTCTATGTGCCTGTGGTTCTGTCAGTGTGATCATGTGATGTATCTGACCCCAGGAATGTGTCAATAAAGTTTCCCCTTCCTGGGACAATGAATTCACGGTGTTCTTATTTCAATTTCCAGGAGTGTGTGTATATATATATATATATATATATATATATATATATATATATATATAACCAAAAAAAATTCAGAAAAAGGAAGATTTTGTTTTGTTTGTAAGGATAGCCCTAACCCTATTAGCATCATGTAACATACAGTATAAATAATGAGGTCTTGCATCAACTAGTTTTTTTCAGAAATGGGTTAAATACTTGCCTAAATTAACATGGGTTATATAGGCAGGGTGTGGTCCCCTTAATCAGATCTGTAAGTGTATTTGAATATCATGACAAATAACTGGCGTGAGTTTAGTACTTGAAATCGTTATGTATATGATAAATAATTTACTTAACTGCAAAGGTAATATTTCCAATATACTGATCTTTCCTCCCTGCTTAGAACCTTGAACATCATCGTCTTTGCCCACATTGTGTTTACGTTTCGTATTTCCTTTATTATGAAGCTATACTTGCATATTATGAAACTATGTATTTTGAGAGAAACAGTGCACTAATGATCTTTTGATAACAAACCGTCTGAGTGCATTTTGTTGTGTTTAAGTATACAAAAATGTGATATTGTTGGATAAATATGATACCGGGCATCTCCAAGATCACATTATGTGAAAATAATACTATTTTAGCTGTCAGTAACATCGATTATATTTGTATAGTATAGAAAATGATGCATCCCCCATACCCCCTAAACTAGTGCTTCTAGAGCTAGTATTCACGTTCCAATACTTGACATAACGATTTTCTGTGTGTGTGTGCGTGCACTTACATATTTTTGATAAATAATACAGACAATATGGATTTGAAAATATTTAATTGGGAGCTGTCATTGTACCTTACAGCAAGTATGGTACAAAGATGAAACTAACCTTGTTGACAAGTGCTGTATAACCTGTTAATTAGGTTTTACATGCCAAATTCCGCAGTACTATTAATGTCTTTACATATTTTGTACTGAATACTTCTGAGTGGGTCACAAACCACGAATCATTCAGTTATTTTTCAGCATGGTGCAATATTCATCATCATCATCATCATCATCATTTAAGATTGATAATGCCTTTCAGCGTTCAGTCTAGAGCATAGTCCCCCTTATATAATTCCTCCATGATCCTCTATTCAATGCTAACATTGGTGCCTCTTCTGATGTTAAGCCTATTACTTCAAAATCATTCATAACCGAATCCAGGTACCTTCTCCTAGGTCTACCCCGACTCCTCCTATCCTCTATTGCTGAACCCATGAGTCTCCTGGGTAACCTTGCTTCTCCCATGCGTGTAACATGACCCCATCATCTAAGCCTGTTCGCCCTGACTGCTACATCTATAGAGTTCATTCCCAGTTTTTATTTGATTCCATCATTGTGGACACCCTCCTGCCATTGTTCCCATCTAGTAGTACCTGCAAGCATCCCTGCTACTTTCGTATCTGTAACCGCACCCTTATTGATAAGGTAACCTGAGTCCACTCAGATTTCGCTCCCATACAACCAACTTGGTCGAAAAATTTAACGGTGCACAGATAACTTAGTCGTCCAATATTCAGATCACTTAAATACTTTTGAAGACGGTGCTAAGCTGAACAATTTTGACGAGGCGTATCTACTTTGTCAAGTAATACAGGTCGTTCAGACACTTCTGAATAAAGCCCAACATTCATACCATTGTGACAGCTTTGAACATAATGACTACATTCCCATTGGTCTGTTTTATTTTAATGTCTCATAAAGTACTGCACTGTGATTGGCTTTTTTTTTTTACTTTCATGGTCAGTATTTTCAATTCCACAACACCATGACGTCATGAGGAGGGGTCGCGGCTTATGATATGCTGGGTACAATACTGACATGGACAAATGATGTTATGGATATAAAAGATGTGACTGTGGATGATATTGCAAGGTTCCAGGTCGGTCAAAGTGGCCCTAAGTCGGCGTAGCCATTCTCCTGTCGTGGTATTATAGTTTAAGGACAAAAATGTAAAATTCTAATTTACAAGAATTTACATATTTAGAGCTCTTGTTTGGCTAGAATAACAGTCCCCTTAGGTAACTGTTGTATAGCTCTCATTCTTCCTTGAAAATGCTGTCTTCAGTATTACAGTTATTCATTCTAGGTAAATACACATTCTGTCTAGACCTCGGTCTATTGTCTTGAGGACAGCTTTCCCAGCATTATTATCAGGTTTTATATTTGCCCAATAGCTTGGTAAATGTAATCAAGGAGTTAACAAAGACCGTGCAAAAATTTGTACCAAACATTGGAGATTTACTGGAAAAAGAAAAGACATGAGAGATAAAATATTTGAAGGAGTAATAATGAAACGAAACAAATATTGTCAAGGACATATAAAATCATTTCTGAGAGCTTGCGGAGGACATTATGGTATGTTTGCTTGTTCTTCCAGTTCATAATGTTGCCGCACAAAAGATGTTTATTAATTAAACATGTAATTTGTGTGATATGTTGATTCTTATACTAAAAATAAATCAACATACTGCTCATGATGTTTATATAGCTACCACTGAACACCCGTCATGCAGATAAACTCAATGTACCACCCAAACACACAAGTAATACTACGGGAAGGGAGCGCACGTTTAATATCGTTACTATACTATACTATTACTTTGAAGTAGCTTGTCAAAGTAATGAACATCACTGTTATGACAAACAGATCTGTGGTACACTACCGACTGCCTTACGCTTTTAATATCTCAGGAAACTGGAATAAAATGTCAGCAGTTATTACAATGTTAGGTTATCACTTGAGGTTGCAATATGTACATTGGAGCCATTAGTGATGGTAGAAGAGTCTTTTAAAGAGAACCACTGCATTAAATACGTCATTTCCAAAATCACAGAGCTAGATGATAGTGCCACCATGATGTACAATTTGGACAATGGAGGGTTGATTGTGGTGTTCGCTAGCAAAGATAGATCGGTGATTCATCTTCATAAAATACTTAAGTATACCAGTTACCACTTGCGTATCTTCCGCAACGTGTGTGAGGATACTACCATATAAGACCGTTTATCATTGGCAAACTTTATATCAGAGCTCCCATATTCTCCCAGCTATGTTTCTTTTCCCCCTCGTTTATCAGTAAGTAGCGATATTCTCTTTCCCACTCTGTTCACTAATTCTGTATTATTACGTTGCCCTTTCACTACCTCTAACACCCCTTCTCTCACTTCAACTGCTGCTCGGTCTCCTCATTTAACTCTACTTGCCCGTAATTAATTGTTCTGCAGTTCCTGAAGGACTGTTCTTTGTGTGCTGTAACTACTACTGTTTGCTCTGCTTATGTTATAAGTCTTTCAAAATTTTGATTTTCGTATAAAATGTAAGTCTTCTTATAAAATATGTGTCATAATCAAAATAACGTAAAATATTAATAATGCGTTGTTGGCTGTAAGAGGATGCTTGGTGATTTTAATCTCGACAGGCTAGTCATGGAATGCTTTGTAGATATGTCGGTTGTTTAGCAAAGCATATAAGACACATTCGTAATATCACATACAATACCAATCAACACATTCAGAAGGAAATGCCCATTGACACGATCATCCTACTTAAAGAGTAAATGCTAACGTCGCGCCAGTATCTGTTCCTACTCCTGAACAAACCACCTCTTGCAAATGTTGGTAGTTGTTTGCACATTATCTTATGAACCAGTTTCTAAACATCCGTCAGTATTTATCTGCAAGCTGTAAATCTTCAGCTGATTGGCAGAAATTGCTGAGGCATGATCGCTATCTGAGGCATCTCTTCAAAATTGATTATTCTGATTGACGTCCCCCTGTCGGTATAACAAAAAAAGCAAAAATTTTATTTTGGGGGTCCACCGCCTCACCGAGTTTTGAGAATGGAAACATTGTCCAAGGAGGTTGTATTCATTTTATCACCGGTGCGATCGGCCGATTTCAGACTTGAATCATTTTAATGTACATATCTAAAGCTTCTAGATTCGCTTATAGCTTAAAATGCAACTGGAAGCTTAAGTTAGGTGCTGGAAAATGACGCAAATGAAATTGGCCGATCGCACAGATAACAAAATATTAAATTCTACTTGGACCACATGTTCATTCTCGTAATTATAATACTTATGGGTGTGATTATTTGCATGCGCCAATGAAGATCTACAAATGGCCTTTGATGAATCAGGCGAAGCTTCGATAGCGGCTCCTCGAAGCGTTGCTCTCCAGCGGCATACACGAACTTCAGTTGCATATCGTTAGTCTATACAAATGGAAATCCACGCATCTAAGCAGAACCGAGGATATCGAGGAAATACTGAGTGGTGCAAGGGCTTAACCACCAAGATGCAGATGAGCGAGCGGAATCAGACGGTTTCTTCAATAGTGGCAACCAAAGTTTAATGTCTGTGTTTTTGCCAGGCGATGAGTTTGCCACGAGCAACAACGACACGTTTGGGAACCAACAGTTAATTTTGCGACACATCTAATACCGTGAGGAACCCATAATAATATTACAGCGTGCGGTATAATCTAGTCAAGAGCGTTGCGATATCAGACTACAGTAAAACGTTACTCCTGTAACTGGAGGAACCATTAAGCAACAACAATTATGCACTATATTGAGGTGATTAGTATCATTTACATCTACATCTAAGTGACTGGAATTAATTGTAGTGTATGGCAACGGGATATAGAACCATTGCCAACTACGTACTTACCGCTGCACACTCGAATAGTACGTGGGAAAAATGATCAACCACAGTTTTTCATGTGAATTATTACTCTCCTTATTTGGGCTCTATTTAGGTTCGTGGTATTTTACTACGCTGTTGATTGAGATGATGCTGAAATTCCTACAGATTTCCTTTCCTTTTTTGGCCACCTGACAAAGGTATCAGCAACATATCGAAGCCCGCAATCAGGGCGCAATTGCGCTGACTGGAGAGCTGTTTCTTCAAATGTCTCCATGAAGATGTCTGCGAGAGGGACTACACCGTCCGTCTCTTCATAAAATTCCCCCTGCCACCTGAAATAGGTCGACGTTATAAAATGGCTCCCTAGTTGGCAGATGTCAGGTGCAACAAGTTCCTCTAAGATGTTCATCGTGTCTGACATTCGTGAATAGAGACTTCACGTAAAAACTAATCATCAGATCCGTTCCTAAGACACACTTTTCTTTTGAAAGGTCACAATGAGTGGAGTCCTTCACTTAAGAATCTGTGTGGCTCACTAGTTGTCGAAGCTTCGTGACAGTTGTTTTGTTAGTTTGCGGATCGGTGAATCAGTACCATCCACTATGGACCTTCAAGGAAAATCCTCTTTCTGGACCTCCGGTACCCCATATGTCTTCGGGCCCATATGTCTAAGATCATTCCAGTTTACTTCAGCATTGCTTGTGTCGATTTTTTTATCTTGGCCATATGATCAACTTTAAGTATCTTTTAAATATGTTATGTAAGAAGATCCTCCATTCGTTTGCTGTAGTCTGTGTCCAGTACCACAGTGGCGTTGCCCTTGTTTGCCTGTATCACTACTAAGTGAGGGTTCCTCTTCAGTTCCGCAATAGCATTGCGTTCCTCCCTGCTGATGTTTGGTTTAGGTGGCTTCGCGTGAGTCAGGACTCGTACCGTTTCTCGTCGAATCTTCTCCGCTTCATCTTGTGGTAGATGACGTACCGAACCCTCAACAGATTCTACGATATCATCTTTCGGAACTCGTTGTGGTGCTATTGAGAAATTGATCCCCTTAGCCAGAATTTGTGTGGATGCGTCGCTTAAGGTGTTGCCGAAAAAGTTTGACCGCTGTCCGTTACCGATTCTTCATCCGTCGACTGCGGCTGCAGTTGGCGAACTACCTCATCTGACGGTCAATGATATTGTCGCTCGATCTTGTGGCGTGTTCAATGGTTGACCTGGCGACCTTCTCCCAGTCTTCCATCTCCAGATTTGTTGTGGGGAAGAGATGCAATTCACATGGTTTCCTGAGTAGTTTCCCGTTCGTGTTGCGACTTCAGATGGTGTAACCATGTAAGCCCTACGCGCCGATACCTTAGGAGGAGGAAAGTTCTACAGACTAATCAACGTCAAGCAGAGCCAGTACGAACAGCAAGCCGGCCGCTGCAGCCGGGCAGTTCTAGGCGCTTCAGTCCGGAACCGCACTGGTGCTAAGGGCGCAGGTTCGAATCCTGCCTCGTGCATGGATGTGTGTGATGTCCTTAGGTTAGGTAGGTTTAAGTAGTTTTTAGTCTAGGGGACTGATGACCTCAGATATTAAGTCCCATAGTACTTAGAGCCATTTGAACAACAGCAACAGTAAATCCTGCTTGACCGTGTTTCAGTTCCACACCAGTCAAGGCAAAGTCGACACTAGCGCCATAGAACCCAGTTTAATGTTTTGATCGTGAGTCACATCAGCTGTACATTTTCTACTCGCTCAGTACTTCATCATTGCAGTTTCAATAACACAATTTCTTCTTCTTCTTCCTCATTGCCTTGTCCCATTCAACTGTACCTAATCGCAACGGGTCAAATTCGTGTACCTGTCTGACTGCGTCAATAATAAAGCACACGTTCAAGCGCGAGATCGTTTTATAAATGTTTGTCCATTCCGGATGTGAGGGAGGGACGTGGTAATCAGTCCGGTTTCACCGCGTCGGATTAACGAAAGTGCCCAACAAATAAACCCAGGCTGGCTGGCACAACCATCCTAGTCGTTAGCCCGCCGGACGGATTCTATCCTTGGTCGACAATGCTCCCTGAATTGCGGAAGCAGCACGTTAACAAGTTTTAGTTTTAGTTTTTTGTTAATTTTTCTGATTTTTTAAGGAGGAAATATAAATTTTATTTCCAAAGAAAGGATGTTAAATGAGCAGACGACGTCAGAAATTGCTGATGGGAAAACTGACCGTTTCTTGTAAGCGAATGCAAGGTAGGGATCACAGGAGATGTGCCCTTCTGTGGCGCCTCCGGCTCGATGGCAGGCCGGGGGGTGTGGTGGGCAGGAGCCGACCATACGAGGCCGACCACGGTGTCCACAAGACAGAAGTCGAGAAGCAGGAACAGTCAACGAAGGAGATGTTGTTGTTGTTGTGGTCTTCAGTCCTGAGACTGGTTTGATGCAGCTCTCCATGCTACTCTATCCTGTGCAAGCTTCTTCATCTCCCAGTACTTACTGCAACCTACATCCTTCTGAATCTGCTTAGTGTATTGATCTCTTGGTCTCCCTCTACGATTTTTACCCTCCACGCTGCCCTCCAATGCTAATTTTGTGATTCCTTGATGCCTCAAAACATGTCCTACCAACCGATCCCTTCTTCTAGTCAAATTGTGCCACAAACTTCTCTTCTCCCCAATCCTATTCAATACTTCCTCATTAGTTATGTGATCAACCCATCTAATCTTCAGCATTCTTCTGTAGCACCACATTTCGAAAGCTTCTATTCTATTCTCGTCCAAACTAGTATCGTCCATGTGTCACTTCCATACATAGCTACACTCCATACAAATACTTTCAGAAACGACTTCCTGACACTTAAATCTATACTCGATGTTAACAAATTTTTCTGCTTCAGAAACGATTTCCTTGCCATTACCCGTCTACATTTTATATCCTCTCTACTTCGACAATCATCAGTTATTTTACTCCCTAAATAGCAAAACTCCTTTACTACTTTAAGTGTCTCATTTCCTAATCTAATCCCCTCAGCATCACCCGATTTAATTTGACCACATTCCATTATCCTCGTTTTGCTTTTGTTGATGTTCATCTTATATCCTCCTTTCAAGACACTGTCCATTCCGTTCAACTGCTCTTCCAAGTCCTTTGCTGTCTCTGACAGAATTACAATGTCATCGGCGAACCTCAAAGTTTTCACTTCTTCTCCATGAATTTTAATACCTACTCCGAATTTTTCTTTTGTTTCCTTTACTGCTTGCTCAATATACAGATTGAATAACATCGGGGAGAGGCTACAACCCTGTCTCACTCCTTTCCCAACCACTGCTTCCCTTTCATGACCCTCGACTCTTATAACTGCCATCTGGTTTCTGTACAAATTGTAAATAGCCTTTCGCTCCCTGTATTTTACCCCTGCCACCTTCAGAATTTGAAAGAGAGTATTCCAGTTAACATTGTCAAAAGCTTTCTCTAAGTCTACAAATGCTAGAAACGTATGTTTGCCTTTTCTTCATCTTTCTTCTAAGATAAGTCGTAAGGTTAGTAGTGCCTCACGTGTTCCAACATTTCTACGGAATCCAAACTGATCTTGCCCGAGGTCCACTTCTACCAGTTTTTCAATTCGTCTGTAAAGAATTCGCGTTAGTATTTTGCAGCTGTGACTTATTAAACTGATAGTTCGGTAATTTTCACATCTGTCAACACCTGCTTTCTTTGGGATTGGAATTATTATATTCTTCTTGAAGTCTGAGGGTATTTCGCCTGTCTCATACATCTTGCTTACCAGATGGTAGAGTTTTGTCATGACTGGCTCTCCCAAGGCAATCAGTAGTTCTAATGGAATGTTGTCTACTCCCGGGGCCTTGTTTCGCCTCAGGTCTTTCAGTGCTCTGTCAAATTCTTCACGCAGAACCATATCTCCCATTTCGTCTTCATCTACATCCTCTACCATTTCCATAATATTGTCCTCAAGTACATTGCCCTTGTATAAACCCTCTATATTCCTTCCACCTTTCTGCCTTCCCTTCTTTGCTTAGAACTGGGTTGCCATCTGAGCTCTTGATATTCATACAAGTGGTTCTCTTCTCTCCAAAGGTCTCTTTAATTTTCCTGTAGGCAGTATCTATCTTACCCCTAGTGAGACAAGCCTCTACATCCTTACATTTGTCCTCTAGCCATCCCTGCTTAGCCATTTTGCACTTCCTGTCGATCTCATTTTTGAGACGTTTGTATTCCTTTTTGCCTGCTTCATTTACTGCATTTTTATATTTTCTCCTTTCATCAGTTAAATTCAATATTTCTTCTGTTACCCAAGGATTTCTATTAGCCCTCGTCTTTTTACCTACTTGATCGTCTGCTGCCTTCACTACTTCATCCCTCAGAGCTACCCATTCTTCTTCTACTGTATTTCTTTCCCCCATTCCTGTCAATTGTTCCCTTATGCTCTCCCTGAAACTCTCTACAACCTCTGGTACTTTCAGTTTTTCCAGGTCCCATCTCCTTAAATTCCCACCTTTTTGCAGTTTCTTCAGTTTCAATCTGCAGTTCATAACCAATAGATTGTGGTCAGAATCCACATCTGCCCCTGGAAAAGTCTTACAATTTAAAACCTGGTTCCTAAATCTCTGTCTTACCATTATATGATCTATCTGATACCTTTTAGTATCTCCAGGATTCTTCCAAGTACACAACCTTCTTTTATGATTCTTGAACCAAGTGTTAGTTATATGTAGTTGCAATCATGAAATTCCATGGTGTGACACGCAGTAGTGGGGAGGGGACAGGGGAAACGGAAAACAAGGACAGTGCGATATAAGGGGCTGCGCCCGCCAGGAACTTGAAGGAACGGCAGGGATTGTTGTTAGTGCACCCCGACAACAGTCGAGCCAACTGCGCCAGCCTCATTCCAGCTAAGCGAAACAGACACGGAAGTGTGAACGTCGTTCAAATGGCTCAAATGGCTCTGAGTACTATGGGACTTAACTTCTAAGGTCATCAGTCCCCTAGAACCTAGAACTACTTAAACCTAACTAACCTAAGGACATCACACACACATCCATGCCCGAGGCAGGATTCGAACCTGCGACCGTAGCGGTCGCGCGGTTCCAGACTATAGCGCCTAGAACCGCTCGGCCACCCCGGCCGGCTGTGAACTTCGTTCAGTCACCGCATGTTCATCATGTAGGTTGGTCCAAAGACGGACTCACCACGATTTTAACCTTTCTCCGTAAAGGCAGGCGATCTTCATCCTCTCACTGAGGCTGTCGCATGAGTCTTGGCTGCGGAGAAGTACACGTCCTCTGGGACAATGAAAGCGTGCGGCTCGACTACGGATGGAAGGACGTGAAGGAAACAAGCGACCATATGCCACCCCAGTATCCAGACTTCTCGAACACTCGACTATTTGGACGTGTCAGCTTCCGCCACCATTTCGGTTTTATTTTATAACAAACGCAATTAATCGACTCAATCATTGTGTATTAGCATTTTTACCGCAAACCAGTTATTGTTGCCTTGTAAAGTGGCGTTGTAAACCGATTACATGATAAATGCAGTATAAAAAACCTGTCTCTGTATTAAGCAGTTAACATCTGGCAATCTGATAATTTTCTGGTCCTGGTTCCCTGTTTCTGACGTGGAAGAACTATGGTCTTTACTTGTTCGTTGGACTTAAACTCATTCTTGTCATCATCGATCCGATGGTCATTACATTTACTGTCCCGAAGCTGTTATGGAAATGTTTTATTTTCCGACAGATGTCTTAGTTCGTGGAATTTTACTGTGGAATTCAAGTAACCACAAAGTTCGAGTATTGTTGTTATTATTATCGTAATTACTATTTTTTCCTCAGAGTTTGCTATAGTAGTGCTCTGAAAAAGCATTTGATGCTTTTGGGTCATTTTTGGAAGCGACTGCCCATAAAAGTAAATATTCAGGAATAACCTCATCTGTGGAGTATGTGTCTGGCACACATGATTTAGGGGTAGCGTCTTTGATTAGTACCCAAAATGTCCTCGGTTCCGGATTCGAAACACCATCCTCAACCAACCAGCACTTACATTTTGATTAACAATCAGAATGTCGCCTTATCAAAGAGGGCGGAGGAGTGGACAGAAATTCAGGGCACTCTCTTGTCCTTGCGATGGGAAACTGCTCCTGAAGGAAGAATCACCAATAATCAGCGGCATGAGGATGCAGAAGGCAGTGGAAACCGCTGTATTAAAGACACATAATGTGTATCTCCTTGACATGTGGCCTTTAATTGAAGAAGAGTCGTGATGATGTCTCCGTTGGCGAGAAAGACTCCGGAATAGTACCCCCTTTGGAACTACGATAAGGGACTGCCAAGGGGGAGGTGCCCATGAGAAAAAGCATGAATAACCAACAAAAGGATAACGTTCGACGAGACGGGGCATGGAATGTCAGAAGCTTGAACGCGGTAGGGAAGCTAGAAAATCTGAAAAGGGAAATGCGAAGGCTCAGTCAGATACAGTAGAGGTAGTGAAGAGAAATAGAAAGACAACAGGACCATATTATTAACGAATAAAAACTGCCTGAAAAACGTTGTTTTCTTGGAAGCCGTTCTAAATGTTTTTTAATATACTTTAATGTATGTCGTTGGTTCCCAGATACACTTCTCGTTCATCATAGGATTTCTAAGCGTCGTCTGCTATGCTTTCTTGCTTCGTAATAATAATTTCTACACATATTTTTATTATTCATCGCAGTCAGTTATTTAATTATGAGATGATTGGTATTTTATATAACTTTTAAAACATTTTCACAGCTTTTCTACATCACTTGCTTCTCCGTCCTTAATCACCTGTCCCTACAGACGCTACTTGTAACGTGCCTCTCTCCTATTTAAGCACAATAACTGTCACACCTCAGCAGTCATCCTACGCCCCCTCAGCATACAGAAGGAAAGAGGACGAAAGTAGAGGACAAATCTGCCTTTGTTTCAAACTTAGTTTCAAAACAACACAATCTCACTAATATTGCCAAGAACCTCACTATCTTCCATAAAATGGAGAAAGGTATCCATATGGACATTTTGAGGCAACTGAAATCGACAATCATTTGGAAGACTGTAACAGACTTCTTACAATTTTTATGTCCTTTCTACGATGTTTATTCACAACTTGTCTTTCAACACTATTTAGGTTACGTAAAACACATCCATTTAGTAGTACACAGACTTCTTACTATTTTTGTGTTATTATGTTATATTTATGATGTTTTTTTAAAAGCTATCTTTAAACATTATTTAATTTACGTAATTTATTTGCATTTTAACTGTAGACGAGTTCACACTACATTACGTCAGTTTGCTGCTTTTATGCGGAACATTTTTGTATTTAGACTGTTCTTGACGATGCTTATTGGCGTCATTTGACTCAATTTGTTGAACTTTGCTGTTTGATACTATTTAGATATCATTAGATAATGGCCTGAGGGGCCAGAACCAAAAAAAAAAAAAAAAAAAAAAGGTTCAAATGGCTCTGAGCACTATGCGACTTAACTTCTGAGGTCATCAGTCGCCTAGAACTTAGAACTAATTAAACCTAACTAACCTAAATACATCACACACGTCCATGCCCGAGGCAGGATTCGAACCTGCGACCGTAGCGGTCGCTCGGTTCCAGACTGTAGCGCCTAGAACCGCACGGCCACTCCGGCCGGCGGGCCAGAACCGGTCGTGATTTTAAATGAAAATAAAAGTGGACTGGTCGAGATATTTTCTTCAGAAATTTCATATAGGACAGTTGTAGTCTCTAAACTCAGGAGCCGGTCTTTGTGGCCGTAGGCGCTTCAGTCTGGAACCGCGCGACCGCTACGGTTGCAGATTCCAATCCTGCGTCGGGCATGGATGTGTGAGATGTCCTTAGGTTAGTTAGGTTTAAGTAGTTCTAAGTTCTAGGGGACTGATGACCTCAGATGATAAGTCCCATAGTGCTCAGAGCCAGCCAACTCAGGAAACTATCTCAGCATGAAAGTAGCGCGAGATTTTCAATATTTTCTCTCTCGTCGGGCAAGCTTTTAGTTCTAAAGAAAAAATGGATGGAAGCCTTTTTTTTTCAAGGAAATTTAGTGTAATTTAGTTTTTTGCTGCGATACGTTTTCACTAGAAGTTGCGGGTTCCACGTTGTTTAAAAGAAACGTAGAATAGTGACATTAAATGTGTTCTGCTCGAAGACCATTATGATATAGAGCATTCGTCCACATGAAGTTCTTTTGCTTCGAACGGGCTTGCCTGTCAGCATTCCTCCTGGGAGACCCTGTACATTACGAGCTAGTGCCTCATCTTTTGATTCAAATGGTTCAAATGGCTCTGAGTACTATGGGACTTAACATCTGAGGTCATCAGTGCCCTAAAACTTGGAACTACTTAAACCTAACTAACCTAAGGACATCACACACATCCATGCCCGAGGCAGTATTCGAACCAGCGATCGTAGCAGTAGCGCAGTTCCTTACTGAAGCGCCTAGAACTGCACGGCCACAGAGGCATGCTCATCTTTCGATCATTATATACTTAAAAATAATGTTTCTTAATAAACTACTCTTTGGCACTATCCCCAAAACAAAGAAACACAAATGAAATGGCCACAATGCAGTGTTGGTTTCAGAACACGAACATCCACAGCTAAGGTCAAGGCCTTGTCTTAAAACAGTTCTTTAATCAGACCGAAGGCCCAAACAATCTGACACCTTAAGAGCAACACAACTTCCATTTAAAAATCGGCTGAAGGACCATCGCTTAAGACTCAAACCAAAATAAATTTTAATGGGCCAAAAGCAGTCAATTAAAACTGTTCCTTAATTAGGCTGAAGGCCCAAACAATCTGACACCATAAGAGCAAAACAACTTTAATTTAACATCGGCTGAAGGCCCATCACTTAAGACTCAAACAAAATTAAATTTTTAAAAAGACCAAAGGCCTTACCTTAAAACAGTTCTTTAAATTAGGCTGAAGGCCCAACAATCTGACGGCTTAAGGGTAAAACAACATTAATTTAAAATTCGTCTGTAAGCCATACAAATACAAACAACAAGAACAAATATGAAAAAGCAGTACACCCAACGGCGCTCAGAAGTTTCCGAGGGTCGGCCTGGAATTCTATCACTAACGCTCACCTAAGGTGATGCAGGCAGTCGGCCCAACCATTCTCGATCCGACGACAACCCAACCGACAGACAGTCAACGGACCCACCGACAAGATAACTTAGCTCGACCCGACCAGCACACAACAGGGAGTTCAGTGGAATAACGTAGAAGGCGTCGGCGCCCACAACCAATTATACATTGTGCTGTCAAACTACACACCGTGCTGGACAGCGACAACATGATGAGCAAAACACACTGCATGAATTTACGTCAACATCCAGAGGAGGTAACCGGCACGTTAACGGTCACAAGGCAGAGGATTCCGCAGGTGCACTTCAATTCAAAATAACCGATTACAGTTAAATCCACCGGAGGATGGCTAAAATTTGCCAACTTCAAAACTAACGTTGTTGCTCGCGGGAATGTCCCAACAGCCGACAACGAAATCCAAACGACACATTGTGAACAGTCGTGACTTGCTTGTAGATTTAGTCAAAACTCAACTTTCATGTCCAGGATCGGTGAGCCATGGACCTCGTACCGCTGGGAACAGCACCGCACAATCCGACCACGAGTGGACGCCGCCATCGGCCTCGGGCAAACTACGCGCCGCGGAGATTTCCTCGCTGCCCCACGCCAACCGACCAACTGCTCGCACTCTACAAGCGTCAGGCCAAAGATAGTACAAGGTGAGAATATAGATACACACCGATGCTGCCACTCACGGAGAGAGAGGCTAACAGCATAATCAAGGTTTAATCCAACGCATAACATTAGCTAGCCACGGCTCAACAAGCTAATTAGTGGGCCTTTTAATTGATACATTAACAATTTCAGCTACATACTCATAAGTGCTGTTACTATGGACAAGGTTAGTATGTTTACTATTCTACTCTACAAGCTGTAATATCTGCATTGTTACAGGTGTGCCAGAAGACCTTATAAACCTGTTGTTACTGGCCTCCCCACCGAGCTAATACCAGAGGGCGTGCACATGGCACTGTGCTGGGCCAAGTTGCTTGAACTGCCTGGTGTCACTATCGTGTTAGTGATTGCTAATTGGTGTCTATAATCTGTTCTAAACACTACTAGTACTTAATAACTACTATATAAATGCTTGTTGCCAGATCGGTGTTGCTGACACACCTGCCTCGCTAATCCAGGAACGCGGTGGATCTCGACCGCAACGGCGATCAGCCATTCCGCTCCCGTTCTTCTCATTCAGCGACCATTTTGGTCCCTCATAAATTCCCTCAGATTAATTTTTGATAACTCGTTTTCCAAGGTGTTATGTGTCTGAACGGTATCGTCGCGTCTTAATACGGAAAAGGTGACACGGTCGGGTAGTTGTTGTCGTAATCCGGTTGCCACATCGTTGTATATCGAGCACTCATGGATCACAAGATCACGAATGCCTTTCTCAGCGCCACAGCCATACACAGGTGTAGTCCGTATCCCAAAACGACGTAAAGATGTCGGACATGGTCTATTCCCTGTAAGGAGGGGCAGCAGACCCCTACTGGGCTTAATATAAGCCATCTGTAACCTTTTCCTAACGTCAGGAAAGAGTAGAAAAGCCTTCCGCCCAGTTGCCTCGTTTTCCCATGACTCCTGCCATTTATTCCAACAGGTGACTGAAGCTCCACGACACTGCAGTGCTATCTGACGACTGTGACAGGGCTGTGACACGTAATGCCCTATTGATAACAATTAGCGCTGCTTTTGGCTCATCCCTAATGGTTATTACCTGCAAAGTGGCAGCCATAAAGGAAATTTGTCCAGCTTGGGAGTATGTCTCCAGCAGGCAAATTACATCCAGCCACCACTTCTCCGCCACTCTTCGCAGCTCCTGCATCACCAAACGACTGTTGTTTGTATTTAGTCCAATGTCTATTTCGGGATACATTACGTGAAATAGGTATGTACATTGCACCCAGGCCAGATCTTTTTCCAGTCTAGTATGGACTGTATGTAAATTTCATCTAAGTCAGTGGGGAGATAATCAACTTTAACTGTATTCTTTCCACTGCCTCAGTTGTCTAGAAGCTGACTTTTCTTCCGTACTTATGTCCTAAATGAACGACATGTCTCAGGGCAGTTCTGAGGACAGCCGGCTGCTCCCAGCGCGACAACTGCGTGGCGTGTTCTAAATTGGGGTATACGCTTCTTGGGTCTGCACCCGGAGCTCTCACTTGAGGCAGTTCCTGTAATGGCGTCGTGCTGGTTACAGTGCTATCTCCAGTTCGTTGCTGTGACTGTTCCATGTGCGCAGGTATGGTACTGTTGATTGAGCCTGATCGAGAGCGGTTGTCTAATATTTCACTTCCCTGAATTACCATGAAGCATTTGACAGTAAGCTTATGATGGAAACCAAAATAGCAATAACAGCTTTCTGTATCTGAGCTTGAAGCAGATTTGAATTGGGTGGCGTAGTTTCCTCTTAATTTATTTCTTGACGGTCTGAAATTAACAACACTTCTAGGCTATCGGAATATTTAAATGGCAGCTAATGAGGAATAATCGTTAGAACAGTCTGCTACACAAAATGGTAATTAGTAAAATAATGTTTCACTTACTCTGCTAAAGAGCTTAATGCCAACAAGTCTTTATCATTGTTTTGAGTGGTGTTTGTTTACAAGCAGCGTCCCGGACAGATAGCAGGGATGGGAATTCGACGTACAGATGGGCATTAGGCGCTGTAATTTATGTGAGTCATTAACCTGAAAGCCAACCGTCATGTAACAGCGGTCGGTGTCAGCCGAATTACAGCGAAATATCTGCCGTGAAAGATTTGCCCAGCAGTGTTTGCAGAGCAACACTTCTGTGCTCACTCTCAATAGAAACCAGTCATATGCTAGTTAAACACAACGTTATGCCCTGTGCTATACATATACGCATACCATATTCTTCCTTCAACAGCAGGCTGTCATCTCGTTCCGGATGCACTACAACTCGGTACATCTACACCCCACCTTTTCCCCCCATTCCGCCACACCCCGCCCACACAAACACCGTGAACTTCTCATACCTTTTGATCATGTTCGGTTCCTGTATGCATAATGGGTGTTGCTTCAGCTCCTATCCAAGGTACCGCGACTCCGTTGCGGGTATATAAGCATCGACATGTAGGCAAGAGATTAGTGTGAATCTGTGTCTTTCCGACGTGTGTGCGGGAAATTCGAGTCGTGAGCTATGGCGATGTTATTACCACTTGCGTCCAAACGGAACCAACGTGCTGTTTTTCTTTTCTTCGCTGCCAAAGGGGAATCACATGCAAAAATCTATCATGTATTCAAAAATGTATATAGGACAGCATGTCTGCCGACAACCACCATTGTGAAATGGTGTAGTGTTGCGCGATAAGGGGTGCTGCTGTTCCATGATAATGTACGTCCCCATATCACAAATGTCGTACCACAGAAGTTACGCCAACTCAAGAGGGACGTACTCGAGCATCCAACCTATAATCCTGATCTCATCCCACACGATTATCACTCCTTCAGACCCTAATAAGGACAACACGATGTTTCACCAACGGATATCTTCAACCTGGTGCGCCGGTAAGGTGAGTGCCTCAATGATCACGGCTATTTCGCCTGAGTGCCATACCGATTCTGGACTGCACGGCCTTCGAACGGGAACTTCTTGATCGCCTCTTATTGTTCTCCGGTAGAGCCAAAAACCTTTAGTAAAAAGATACGGCCAGGAGGCTTGTCACTGATACATTAACGAAACTTTTTGATTCCAACTTTGAAGTGTTCCACAAGTTCAGTAGCAGTCAAAAACTAACATCATGACTAAATAAATTATAGTTGGGTAATAATTACTCCTGTCAACACCTGCGTTCTTTGAAGGTACTTCGTTACAATGCTTTACTTGTCCATGTGTTGAGTGTTAGGTGTATAAGTGCGGAGCTTGTGATCATTGGTACTTTAATACATATTCACTTCAGTGTGTTAATTGGTTTCTTCTCTGCATCTAATAGTCCTCCTGCAAACTTTTCACATCATCTGCTACCTGATAATTTCTACACTATCGTGCCTGCACCATTAAGTGTACACTTGTCGGTACAGGCTAACCATTTTTCATCCACGAGTTCACACTTCAGGGCTTACTTCCTACCCAAGATAATATAATCATTAATGGCTCGGTCTTGCCACATGTATCTGCCAATGCTAACCAACCTAAAAACATACAGCTCCTAATAACTGTACTTACCAGTTTACGCATGATGTAACTACTGATGTAATGTTGTTGATTATCATGTCCTCCGTCACCTATAAAAATATCTGTACCTATACCGATAACAACCTACATTTTACAACAGTATAATAAAATCTGCTGTGGCAAGATCCAACTTTTCATATGCCTACTGAAGCAAATCTGCGTGTAAACAGTGTTCGATGAGTATCCTTTCTTTTTCATTGTGTAATCTAATTCAGGAAATATTCATCGTATCACTGTTCTAGTCGAAAGCTGTAATAAGCAGTAGAACACAGAGAGTTGAATCTAGGCAAAGCCAACTTAATTTAAACGTTACATCGGTTAGAATCATGGAGTCATAAATAAGTTGAGCACTCTCTCTCTTCTGAGCGGAATTAGTTCACCTTTCCAACGGAAAAAAAAAATGCTATCCACCGGCAACCTGTTTCGCAGCGTAGTGGTTGCAGATGGCTTCGTTTACTGCGTGCGTGGTTTGCCTGAGGGCAGGACTCGGCGGGTTGCCGGGACATATGCCAGAGGCAATCAGAATTCGTTTAAATTTCCATCAGAAAACTGGGGAGGGGTGACGCTGGGCCCAAAGGCAGAGAGCCTCTTTCATACGCCTCCACCACGGTCGCCATCCAAATCAATAGCTAGACTCGTTTACCTTCCAAATGCACCAGTGACACAAGTCTACTGTGACAAAGAAACAAAAAGCAGCGTACACTGCATCACAAAGGCTGGTATAAAAGCTCTACGTGCATGTTATTCTCTATTTATGTACTGCCGCTTTGCATTCATGACCCCTACACTTATTCGACTACAGTTAACCAGCATGTAACTATCAATCGACTAATATTCAAAAGCCATATACGGTAACTACTAGATACTTTTATAATTCTGCCGCATGAAGTTTCTGTACACAATATGCAACTTTAATCTGCTGTATTAATATGCACCACAAGTGTTTTTAAGTCTCATCACACAGAATGGGAGTAACTTAGTACCGCCATCTTCATTACTAGGATATTGTTGTAATCTGTTTTCTGTTTTTTTGTTTGTGAGGAGTGTTTCATTATGACACTTTAACCACGAAACAGGTTGCTATGGTATAAACAAAGTAGATAAAATTGGTTCTGTTTCATGCATCGCGCCTGGTACAGCAACCAATTATTAATTTCTTGAAATTAATTATGGTTGCAAATTGCTTTGCCTATTTACTGGCAATGATGCGTCATTGCCAACAAACAGATAAAACAATTTGCAACCAAGGTTGTGTTATTTCAAGAAAAATTTAGGTAGTCGACTGCATCAATGAAGATTAACCGCTTTTAATGTTATTGTTTACCATACTGCCTCGAGGCAATTGCAGTGATCGTCATTGTAAATCTATTAATTTTTATTATCAGTCACAATCGTGTTTTATTAGTGTCACACCAGTTTCGCCACTAAATGTCTGCCTAATGACTGTAGTAACCATCGAAACCGATAGCAGCGTAAATGAGACACGAAATTGTGACTGATACATGAAAGCGAATATCGATCAGTTAGCGATAATTTTATTACTTTAATGGATGTACGATTTTCTCTAATTTTAACTCCAGATATGTGGACAGGAAACAATAAATTGCTTGACCCTTCTGCGAATGTACGGTCTCGAAATTTCATTTCCACGTATTTACTGAACGAACCTTTGAACCTTTGACGAAGCACGATCTTTGGATCTTCTCAATTTACTCTGTGAATCCAATGTATTACGGGTGCCATAGTACCGAACGAAGGAAGACTTTGCAAGCTATTTCCTTCTGTAGCTTTGATTGACAGCTAAATCCAGCAATGAACAATTTTTAAAGGACACTGCAGAAAATGTAGATTGATACGAAAACAATCATTATTTCCTCAATGCATTTATGTGATTTTCGGTATTCCGTATTTCGAATAAATACTGTACTTTTACTACTCACATCAAAAAACGTTTTTCATCAGCCCGGTTCCCAGAACTCCTGAAGATAGACGTTGACTGTGAATATTGTATCAGAGACACGGTCCCTTTGACTGATTAGAGATGTCACTAAACGCATCCCCTCCCCCCACCCAAAACAAAAATATAAACAACCATGCTTGAGCAGTGCTTTTAGACAGAGGGGTCCGACGGCCGATCAGTTCCAGTCATTCCACCAGGAAGGAGATACACGACTCATGTTGCTTGTAGTTCAACCGTGCCTAGATGGTCAATAACGCGGTTCGAAAGCGTTCGCATTCCTACTTTGTGCCCAGAAGGGCTCTCAACAAGAGAAGTGTCCAGGCGTCTCGGAGTGAACCAAAGCAATGTTGTTCGGACATAGAGGAGATACAGAGAGACAGGAACTGCCGTGGATGACCGTTATCTACGGATTAAGGCTCGGAGGAATCCTAATATCAACAAATGGTTCAAATGGCTCTGAGCACTATGGGACTCAACTGCTGTGGTCATAAGTCCCCTAGAACTTAGAACTATTTAAACCTAACTAACCTAAGGACAGCACACAACACCCAGCCATCACGAGGCAGAGAAAATCCCTGACCCCGCCGGGAATCGAACCCGGGAACCCGGGCGTGGGAAGCGAGAACGCTACCGCACGACGACGAGATGCGGGCCCTAATATCTACGCCACCATGTTGAATAATGCTTTTCGTGGAACCACAGGACGTTGTGTTACGACTCAAACTGTGCGCAATAGGCTGCATGATGCGCAACTTCACTCCCGACGTTCATGGAGGGGTCCATCTTCGCAACCATGACACCATGCAGCGCGGTATAGATGGCCCCAATGACATGCCGAATCGACCACTGAGGATTGGCATCATGTTCTCTTCACCGATGAGCGTCGCATATGCCTTCAACCAGACAATAGTTGGAGATGTGTTTGGAGGCAAGCCCGGTAAGGATGAACGCCTTAGACACACTTTCTACCGAGAGCAGAAACGTGGAGCTTGGCTCAAATGGTTCAAATGACTCTGAACACTATGCGACTTAACGTCTGAGGTCATTAGTCATCTAGAACTTAGAACTAATGAAACCTAACTAACCTAAGGACATCACACACATCCATGCCCGAGGCCGGATTCGAACCTGCGACCGTAGCGGTCGCTCGGCTCCAGACTGTAGCGCCTAGAACCGCACGGCCACTCCGGCAGGCAAACGTGGAGGTTCCCTGCTGTTTTGGGGTGACATTCTGTGGGGCCGACGTACGCCGCTGGTCATCATTGAAGGCACCTTCACGGCTGTACGATACGCGAATGAGATCCTCCGACCGATAGTGCAACCATATCGATAGCATATTGGCAAGGCATTCGTCTTCATGGACGACAATTCGCGGCCCCATCGTGCACATCTTGCGAACGACTTTCTTCAGGATAAGGACGTCGCTCTTCTAGGGTGGCCACCATGTTCTCCAGACATGAACCCTATCGAACATGCCGGGGATAGACTGAAAAGGGTTCTTTATGGACGACGTGACCGACGAACCAGTCGGGGGGATCTACACCGAATCGATGTTGAGGCCGGCCGCTGTGGTAGAGCGGTTCTAGGTGCTTCAGTCCGGAACCATGCGGCTGCTACGGTCGCAGGTTCGAATCCTGCCTCGGGTCTGGCTGTGTCTGATGTCCTTAGGGTAGTTAGGTTTAAATAGTTCTAAGTCTAGAGGACGGATGACCTCAGATGTAAAGTTTCATAGTGCTTTGAACCATTTTTTTCGCCGTTGAGGATTGGGATAATCTGGATCAACAGTGCCTTGATGAACTTGTGGATAGTATACAATAACGAATACAGGGATGCATCAATGTAAGAGGACGTGCTACTGGGTATTAGAGGTACCGGTGTGTACAGCAATGTGGGCCACCACCTCTGAAGGCGTCGCAAAAAAAAAATGGCTCTGAGCACTATGGGACTTAACATCTGTGGTCATCAGTCCCCTAGAACTTAGAACTACTTAAAGCTAACTAACCTAAGGACATCACACACATCAGTGCCCGAGGCAGGATTCGAACCTGCGACCGTAGCAGTCTCGCGGTTCCGGACTGAGCACCCAGAACCGCTAGACCCCTGCGGCCGGCGATATTTCCACGGGTGACCACCAAGCTACCTTCAAGTCAAAACTGCAGCAAGTAAGCGCTTTGCAAGAGATTTTAAGATTTCTCTCACATGCATACATACACACATACACACACACACACACACACACACATACACACACTATAAACACTGGCGCCTCCACACAACCAAATATGACTGACGCCAGAAACTATCGAGAGTGAAACTTACGGAACAACGGGATGAGGCAACATTAACCCTGTCGCTCTGTTTTTTGGCAAGTGAGAAAGCTCGATTCCACGCAGAATATACGCAGTAACATTCTCTCTACTTAATAATTTAATTTCAACTCGGCGCTCGCAGTTCCGTGCCTCGTGCCGCGCGGTTAGAGGCGCCATGTCGCGAATTGCACGGCCCCTCCCGCCGGAGATTCGAGTTCTCCCTCGGACATGGGTGTGTGCGTTGTCCTTAGCGTAAGTTAGTTTAATTTAGTTTAAAGCAGAGTGTTAGTCTAGGGACCGATGACCTCAGCAGTTTGGTCCCTTAGAATTCACAGACATTTCAACATTTGAATTTTAACTCCTTGCTTAATAACACTACCCCAGTAGGTGGAAGTGCATGTCAGAATCTCCGCGTTGTTTTATTCCATTGGGTGTCCTATGCTAAGACAATGTTCTGCAGTAGCCGATTTGCTCAGCTGCTGCAACCATGTGTGACGTATGTGCTCAGTACACCGATCCTCCATGCTCGTGGTAGTGTGACCAATGTATGACGTGCCACGACTGCAAGGAATACGATAGACACACGCCTTGTGCAAACGAAGATCACCCTCAACGGAAGCTATAAGGACCCTAATCCTAAAACGTCAAATTTCCGCATAACACGACCAACCATGTGGGAGATGGTGCCAACCAGATATTATCATCACTCACCCGGTGTATAGTTGGTCGACAGCGCAACGCACGTCTGATCCGTCTTTCACCATACGTATTCTACGAAAGGTGAGTTAACTCAGTTGACGAACTCACAAGTCTGAAATGATGTTGGTTCAAAAATGGTTCAAATGGCTCTGAGCACTATGGGACTTAACATCTGTGGTCATCAGTCCCCTAAAACTCAGAACTACTCAAACCTAACTAACCTAAGGACATCACACACATCCCATGCCCGAGGCAGGATTCGAACCTGCGACCGTAGCGGTCACGCGGTTCCAGACTGTAGCGCCTAGAACCGGACGGCCACACCGGTCGGCAATGAACCAGAGTACGAAGTACACCTTCAGGATGAGCTGGCTGGTGGTAACTATGAACCTGTAGATGCAAGACATGCTGTTCATAGGAAGCAAAGTGAAACTGACATTTATCTACAGCCTCATAGTTGTCACCATCCGGCTCAGCGTGAACGGGGAGATCGTACAGACCAGAAGTTGTTTGCCCTATCGACAGCCCATGGAGCAGGTGAGTGAGAGCAATATCGAGTTGGCAACATGTCTACGATCTTTCTGCACTAGAGTATCTCCAAGTTTGGCCGTATTTTGCGGAAATAGATGCGAAATCCGTTTTTCAACCTTCATTTAAGATTAGTATCCTTTTAGCTTTGCGTAAGGCCCTTGTCTATCGTATTTCTTGCAGTTGTGGCTTGTCATACATTGGTCAAACTATCACGACCGTGGTGGTCGGGTGTACTGACAGCGAAAATAAGCGTCACACGCGCTTTCAGTAGCTGATGAAATCGACAATAGCAGAACATTGTCTTGTCATCGGTCATCCTATGGAATATAACAACCAGAAGATTACGGCGCGAATTTCCAGCTATTGGGCTAGTGTTATTAAGGGCCGGCCGAAGTGGCCGCGTGGTTAAAGGCGCTGCAGTCTGGAACCGCAAGACCGCTACGGTCGCAGGTTCGATTCCTGCCTCGGGCATGGATGTTTGTGATGTCCTTAGGTTAGTTAGGTTTAACTAGTTCTAACCATTTGTTATTAAGGAAACAGTTGAAATAAAATTAGCAAGTAATCCTTTAGATGGAAATGGTGGTTTTTGTATAAGTTGCGCGTGGTATCCTGCTTTCTCCCTTGTAAAAAATTAGAGCGACAGAGTTAATGCTACCTCACTCGTAGTCCCCTAATTTTGACTCATTGTAACTTCTGGTATCCGTCATCTTTTGCTGTGTGGAGGCGCTCTAGTTTGCAGTGTGTTTTTGTGTGTGTCATCTTTTACGAATTGCTCTGCAAACTGAGGTTTTAAATTATTTTTCACTGTGCTTATTTTCTACAGTTTTGCTTTGAAAATGTCGTGGTGGTCACCTGTCGAAATATCAGCGATTATCGACGACATCACCCGGCTGCATTCCCGTAACTTATTTGAACAGTTTTGCATATTTTCAGTTCGTAATCCTTGACATAAAAAGAGTTCCAGAACTTGTAGGCAAACTAACTAAAAGCTAGACATTTATGTTATGTAAATATTTTGTTCACATACGTACGATTATGATCTTAGTCTATGTGTGCACCAAAATTTGGAATTTTGTAATACCCTAGCCGAGGAGCGCAAATAAGCATCTAGCAGCTTTAGAACAGAATTAAGCCAATGTAATGTTCCAGTGGGCAGTAAGTAGCCAAAGCTACGCCCCAGGACCGGGGAGATTATAAGCGTTGCCATTGTCCTCGCATAAATCGCACACGATTACGGAAAGTCTTTGTGAACAAACTTCTAGCTTAAGCTCTCTGGGGCCCACACGCTGTTCACGCATCCGCTGCAGAGTCAAATATTACCACCACGACTGTTTCTTGAGGTTTACACACCTGAAGCTTTGTTCCCCTTTACATTGAGATCCAAAGACATACCTCCTGAACTTTCTGTCATGCTTTTTACATTCATGCAATATAAGCAGGTTCTATATTAAACTTATTGATAGTTCGTACAATATTATTGAATCTATGTGTGAAAAAGTCTTCTGGCTAACCTGGTAAACAGTGTAATTATTGTAATCACAGTTGATATTATTTCCACATTATTTACGAAGTTTATCAGTCTCTTAGCTTTTATTTCTTTAGCAAAAATCTGAAACGAGAAACAAAAAAGTATTGCTCTTCTCCATACGTTTGCTTTACAACTGTAGTTCAATGGAAATGTCACCAGAGATATGCGACGTAGCATACACATTTTCATCGAAATATACTGCGAATGAATTTGACACGAACAACAGTAAAATAAGACAGATATTTGAAGAAGTCCATCGTGGAACAGCAAAGTCTGTTTCGGTAAAGCGGTTGTCTTCGAAAATATATATGATTTAGGGGACGATCCTTGGCCTCAGACATACAGTTTCAGCATCTGTGATATGAATCGTCGTCTACATCGGTGCTTCGCAAGCCACCTTGCGGTGTGTGGCGGAGGGGGCTTTAGGGACAACGCTTGCTTCCCCCTCTTTCCTGTTCCAGTCTCGAATGGTTCTTGGGAAGAAAATATGTAAGTAAAACACCGTGCGTGTTCGTATTTCTCTGATTTTACCTTCATGCTCTTGGAAATCTACACAAGAGAGTCAATAAAATCGTACTGGTTGATTTCTCTACATACTTATGTGTTGTAATTTAACAGTGAACCATACCTTAACGTAGAACGCCTAATGTATAGCGTCAGCCGGTGGAGTTAGCTGCGCATCTCCATGATGCCTTCGTACTTACTCAGTGAACTTGTAATGAAAAACGCCGGTGTTCTTTGGATCCATTTTGTCTACCAATATTCAATCTGCCAGCGACCCCATACTCACAGGAAATAATCAAGTATTGTTCGAACGAGGGTTTTATAAGATGCCACCTTTATGAGTGGACGTCGCTTCCTGAGGATTTTTTCACTGAATGTCTGTCTGGCGCTCCTAACCTGCGATTAGTTTTATGTGTTTTTTTCACTTTAAATCGCGAAATCCTTATATTCCCAGATATTTAGTGAATGTGGCTTCTTCCGGTAGCTGTTGTGCAATAGAATAATGTGCTTTTCTATCAATTCATGTTTAATATATTACATTTATTTATGTTGAGAAAAAACTACAAGCCCCCTCAAAAAAATCGATCGTCTGAGGTCTTGCAGGTTTTCGCCACATTTTTCTAGTGTTGCGAATTCTCTGTGAGCAACAACATCATTCGCGAAAAGCCTCATTAAATTTCCAACCTAATCCGGTAGGTAGGTTGGTTGGATGATTTTGGGATGGGGACCAAACAGCGAGGTCATCGATCTCATCGGATTAGAGAATCATGGTGAAGGAAGTCGGCCGGCCCTTTCAGCGGAATCCAGTAGGTCATTTATATATATAGCGAATAGTAATGTTTCTATAACACTCCCTCGAGCCACATTCGAAGATTTCGTCTGACGATTCCTCTCCGTTAAGAACGAGATGCTGTGTCCTGCTTTCAAGGAATTCTTCAATCCTGTCAAACTTTTGTTCTTAGAGCCCACTTGGTCGTATTTTGCCTGTCAGGCGGGAGTTCGGAATTTAATCGGGCGCCTTTAGCAAGTAAGGAACGCGGCATCTGTATGGATGTCTGTATCCGCTGCTTTATGGCTGCTGTAGACAACCAGAGTGAGATGGATTTCACGTGATCGTTGTTTGTGGAACGCATGTTCCTCGGCAGGAGACTGTCTGTCTCTAAAACTATTCCAAAACGCAAGCATAAAACACGTTCCAAAGCGCTGTAACAAACCGACGTCAGCGATACCTGTGTATAGTTTTGTGTGTCTATTCTACGATCCTTATTAGAAACGGAAGTGACCTGCGCTCTTTCAGACCAACATGAATTCTTCGCCCTTCCAGCGACGTAATTCACATCATGTCCAGAGTCCTTTACTGTGCTGAGTCATTTCAGTATATGTGTCTATTATCTCGTTAGTATTGTACTAATAAACTGGTGGTAGAAAACGAATACCAGACGCATGTGTATGTGACAGATGCAGGAATTGAAAAACCCTATGTATTTTACATCAAGGAATTTTCGTTAAAATTATATATAGTGTAAACATGGCGATGGTTGCCAGAGTGAACTAATTCTCAGGAAATCCACATTACTGACAAACCCTCCATTTACAAGATATTCATTTTTGCAATTTTCTATAAAAAACGAAAAATATGAACAGTGTTTGTAGTGATCAAAACAATTTCATTTCCATTTATTAGTGAAAACATCTATGAAATTATGAAACATACATCAAAAAATATGCATAATGTAAAAGTGCATAATTAACCTATCCAAATTAAGAAACATGATGTCGATCAGTTTCAGCGCCCTGGGAGCAACTACCTCGAATTTGCCTGAGAAATATCTTGCGAATAGAATTACGAGCAAAGACGTAATAAATTTAAATCTCATGCACAATTGGACAGTTCGTCACCCATCTCAATGTTTATGACGTCATATCTCCTCAACTTTGTGCTGTACCATGATATAATGTTGTGGATTCATTTAGCGTCATACGTGGATACTATCTGTGGAACTTATTGCGAATAAAGTTGGTAGGACAAACTTAAAAATCATGCACGGTGCGGCAGTTTTTCATGTATTTCTTTATTTATGACGTCATATCTCCTGTTATGATATTATAAGTAGATAGTTCTTACTGACACACACACTTTTGTTTGAAATAAGGGATATTGGTATCAAGTTTTGTTCAAATCGGTCCAGTAGTTTAGAGGGAGATGTGGAACACACATACTTCTATTTTTATAATAATACGTAGGGATTATGGTGTCTTCTCAGTGTCGTTTTTTGGATGTTATTCAACTCTGTCTACTGAATGGACGTAACAGTTTTCATCAGCTTATAGTCTCTTCCCTATTTGCCTGTTATGGCTACCTCCATATGTCTCTGGTCGGCTCACATAGAATGTCGCTTGTCTACTTGTCAACAGCATAGTTTGGACAGGTTCATCCTACGTCACCTGACCACGCCGGTATCAGTAATGGCTACTTGTGCTGGACGGGAAAATTTTGTTACAGTCAACACTGAAATAAGCTTTCAGGCACTCGTACATGAGGAAACTTTGTTTTTGCACAGTTCGATGTGCGAATGCATTCCTACTGCATGGTCTCCAGTACTTCATGATAGTTCGAATTTTGTTGTAAACGGGGAGGGAAATTGCAAAAAGTTCATTTCTGAATTCTCGCCTAAACTCCACTTGTACAGCTTCACTTTTACAAAAACATGGAATCCTTGACTGCAAAACCACTGTTGTCTCTGCATTCACACTGACATAATATTTTTGAAATCCGCTGTCACAATGATTTTCGGTTTTAACAAAAGATAATGATGGAAATTTCGTGTAATTTACTCTTGGGTGGCAAAGGCAACAAAACGGGTGGATTCTGCACTTATTTGCGATTTCGAATATCAGACTTCCCTAATTTACTTAGGGTAAGAAACTAACTGGAAAGTTTCTTTTTTAATATTTTAAGTGATGTCACGTACATGTGGCTTCTATGAATATTCAAAATCCAGATTCCAGAAGGATGGTCACGTGACTATTTGTGAGTGGATTTTGCATCAGGATACATCGAATACATTCTCACTGCTATCGCCCTGATGTGACCTGCTTACGATCAATCATCAGCGACTGTAAAGTGTTTCCTGTAGTGCAATATGACAAGCTACCACCCATTAATTTGAAGAATGACTATAATCGAAGATTAACTTGTGAACAATTATTAACTCGAAGCCTTTACACAATGTACGTTAATAAGAGAAGAGTTACTGGCAGTCTATCTGTTTTACAGTCGGAGCACATTGAGATGGATGAACTGTCGGTTAATAAACAGATGTGGCAGAACCATATCTACATCTATCTACATCTACATTTATACTCCGCAAGCCACCCAACGGTGGGTGGCGGAGGGCACTTTACGTGCCACTGTCATTACCTCCATTTCCTGTTCCAGTCGCGTATAGTTCGCGGGAAGAACGACTGTCTGAAAGCCTCCGTGCGCGCTCTAATCTCTCTAATTTTACATTCGTGATCTCCTCGGGAGGTATAAGTAGGGGGAAGCAATATATTCGATACCTCATCCAGAAACGCACCCTCTCGAAACCTGGCGAGCAAGCTACACCGCGATGCAGAGCGCCTCTCTTGCAGAGTCTGCCACTTGAGTTTGCTAAACATCTCCGTAACGCTATCACGGTTACCAAATAACCCTGTGCCCTGTGACGAAACGCGCCGCTCTTCTTTGGATCTTCTCTATCTCCTCCGTCAACCCGATCTGGTACGGATCCCACACTGATGAGCAATACTCAAGTATAGGTCGAACGAGTGTTTTGTAAGCCACCTCCTTTGTTGATGGACTACATTTTCTAAGGACTCTCCCAATGAATCTCAACCTGGTACCCGCCTTACCAACAATTAATTTTATATGATCATTCCACTTCAAATCGTTCCGCACGCATACTCCCAGATATTTTACAGAAGTAACTGCTACCAGTGTTTGTTCCGCTATCATATAATCATAGAATAACGGATCCTTCTTTCTATGTATCCGCAATACATTACATTTGTCTATGTTAAGGGACAGTTGCCACTCCCTGCACCAAGTGCCTATCCGCTGCATATCTTCCTGCATTTCGCTACAATTTTCTAATGCTGCAACTTCTCTGTATACTACAGCATCATCCGCGAAAAGCCGCATGGAACTTCCGACACTATCTACTAGGTCATTTATATATGTTGTGAAAAGCAATGGTTCCATAACACTCCCCTGTGGCACGCCAGAGGTTACTTTAACGTCTGTAGACGTCTTTCCATTGAGAACAACATGCTGTGTTCTGTTTGCTAAAAACTCTTCAATCCAGCCACACAGCTGGCCTGATATTCCGTAGGCTCTTACTTTGTTTATCAGGCGACAGTGCGGAACTGTATCGAACGCCTTCCGGAAGTCAAGAAAAATAGCATCTACCTGGGAGCCTGTATCTAATATTTTCTGGGTCTCATGAACAAATAAAGCGAGTTGGATCTCACACGATCGCTGTTTCCGGAATCCATGTTGATTCCTACATAGTAGATTCTGGGTTTCCAAAAACGACATGATACTCGAGCAAAAAACATATTCTAAAATTCTACAACAGATCGACGTCAGAGATATAGGTCTATAGTTTTGCGCATCTGCTCGACGACCCTTCTTGAAGACTGGGACTACCTGTGCTCTTTTCCAATCATTTGGAACCCTCCGTTCCTCTAGAGACTTGCGGTACACGGCTGTTAGAAGGGGGGCATATCATCAGAAAATAAAAGTGCGGAACATTTCGTCTTAACTCTCGTGATGTTGATGAACAACTTCGTTTCGTATTTACAAATTCCATCCACCCATGAGGTATTAAACTACTTGTAATTCAGGTACACAGGACAGAAAAGGACACTGGCCACCAAATAGTCGAAATATAGTAGTTTTACGTTGCGTTAATAAATACAAGAAACTTATCTGCAATGAAAGGGACACAGCTGTATGCATTCACAGCCCTAGTAAATTGCCCCCAATAGTTACCGGTGACGCGGATGGTATAGTAAAAAAAAAAAAAAAAAAAAAAGTGAAGTTTCAAATTGACACATCGCATCGTAGATTCAATGACATTAGGGGAGACATTTCGTGGAGAAGTTCCTGCAACGAGCAACTAGGAAAAGGTTAGCCAACTATATCTGGAGAAAAACTAACCGTTGTTTCTGTTTGGTGGAAGAACAGTCACGATCTGCTATTATTTGATGTGATTTAATTAAGCTTAAATGAATTGGTGTTCAATAGAATCTCTATTGTTGAAGAAGCAGACATACATCATGGTTAATGTACACAGCATAGTCACATTAATGTGACCATCTACCATAAGCCTGAATGACCGACCACCTTTTGCAGCGCGTAAGTGCATGAAGAAAAGTAGATACCGAGAGAGATGTGGCGCTATGCCGACTCGAGTGCCGTGAACAGTTGTGCTAGATTCTCGATTGAGGATCCATGACGAGACCAGCCCGATAGCGGTGGTCCCACAGATTCTAGACTGGGTTTAAATCTTCGGAGTTTGGTGGTCAGGGCAGTACGGTAAACTCATTCTGATGCTCCTAGAAACACACACGTACACTGCGGGCTGTGTGACATATTGCATTGGTCTGTTGGTCGATATCACGGTGCCGAGGATACAGGAAACTGCGTGTTGCAGTACACATGGTGGTCCGTTCTGACTTCCACAATGACGACATCACCTAGAGAATGCGAAAAAAAAAAAATTCCCCAGACCTTAACGCTTCCTCCTCCGACGGGACCTTTCCAGTGACTGATGCGGCGCTGTATGCGCCAACGGCCATTCGTCGATGGAGCATAAAACGTGATTCATCTGAAAAAGCTACCTTTCATCACTCAGTGGAGGTCCAGTTCGGGTACTGGAGGGCCAATTCCTGCACTGAGCTCCGGTGAATAGCAGTCAACATGGATGCATGAACCAGGCGCCTGCTGCGAAGGCCCACGTGCAGCAACATTGCTGTTTTGAAGAGCACGCCGCAGCGCGTAGTGTGAATCAGTCGCCCTCCGTTTCTGGCGGTGGCGCTGCTGTGGCAATCGCTGCTTTGGTGTCTCCCTCTGATGGGCAAGGAGAAAGGTTGCCTGTTCAAGTGCACTTAAGGGGCACTATGAGCTCGCCAGTCAGTCAGTCTGGGTCTCTCGTCCCCAGCTTGCTAGTCTGTCTCTCCTCCGCATTTGTTACGCAATTGGTGTCTGTCTGTCGTTCGGAGTGCTAGTATGTCTGTCGTTCGTATCAACCTTTAAAGCCGGCAAAATGAGAGTCTTTCCACTCCACCAGTAAGAGAACTCAACGAGTGGGTGCCCAGTCGGGGCTTAGATCCTGCATCAGAGTCTGCACGTTAGGCCGCCAGTCTGCCCGAGTTTGCTCAGGCAATGGTCATTGGCGGCTGGATCGACCGATCGGTTGGTCGGTCGTGCACTGAGACACAAGATGATTGTCCGTCTTGAGCGTCGGTGCATGTGAGTCCAGTGGGCCGCGGCGTATAGCGAGGGGTAGTGACTTCGCGGTCGACACGAGAGCAACAGGAGTCAACCCACGACATCAGTCTGGCCGGTGTGAGCTGCGACGCCGTGAAACGAGAGATCGGCGCGCCTTCCTGCGTCCGTTGAAGCGGCTATCAGCGGACGGTTCGGGAGAGCGATTTGGGGGTGCTGCGCCAGGTCTTCTCGAGAAATCGCAGTTTATTAGAAGTTAACTGATTGGTGTTATGTTTTTTGATTTACTCTTGTTAAATACTACTTGTTTCCTTGGTGAGGTCACCATCCATTTTGCTTTGGGATCGTCCCACCATTCTTCTCCGTTTGCCCACCCGCGGCAAGGTGGTTGTTTATAAATTGGGTAGTCCGTTTTTCCCTTGTGGAGTAGGGGCGGGTTAAAGCAACCTGCGGTTCGGGTTGTTCGGCAATCTCCCTATCAATCTACCGTACGTTAGTAGCTGCCTCTGTCATGTTTGTCGGATTTGGTGTGTTAACGAATTTATTGCTTGGAGTGTAACGGCCTAATACCTGAAATATGTTTTGATCTTTGGAAACTTTGATATTATTGCCTAAATCTTGAGAGGCGGTATCTGTGTACTGTAGAGCACCTTAACTATTGTTTGGCCAACCTTGTAGAATTTTACATAAGATTGCATTTCATGGGCTTTTATTTAAATGGTCATTTTAGTATATAAAGTTTCCACCCTTTCTCCGTAAGACTTTCCTTAGAAGCTAAAATCAAGTTGGACCTTCGGTGGCAAGGTTAATATTTTAATTGTTAGTGTTTCGTACCATTTCCATCCCTCTTACGGAGGGTCGGGGGTGTATAGTTTGTGTGCTTATGTAAATTGTTAAAACTCTTAGTTTAAAGTTCTCTGGTGTGTTGCAGATTTGCACCAGTGTAGTCTTTCAGAGGCTGTTGTGAGCGGTCGTAACTAATGCCGTGTCGAAAGGGAGCGGCAAGATTCTCTGCCCGAAAGCTCATACATTCAAAACTTGTTTCTTTCTGCCTCTGAATAAATTGTGACTTTGATATTTAGAGGGTGCTTTCTGATTATAATTTTAAATCTGTTTGTTTTAGAAATGCTTCTAGGCACTATTAAAGTGAATAAAATTCCGATTTGTTAAAAGGAATTTGGTTATGATTTTATCAGTTACTCCCAGGCAACTACTTCCATGCTTACGTTGTGTGATTAAATGTGTTAATATTCTTGATGGGTCGATAGTAAATAAAATAAATTCTTAAGAATATTCTTTGAAAATAAATCACAGTTCAGTGGTCAGTTACGGAACAGTTGCATGTCTGTTTTCCTATGCACATAAACGCAACTATTGTTCACCCTTATCATCCACGGCCCATGGTGCACCAAAGATTCCCTCAGCATCTGTTTAGGATAGCGTAATTTTGCCATGCTCGGTATACATAAACCATGGCAACACGCACGTAGTTTCCACTCTTGTTCCGAAAGCGAATCAGCGTGCCATTTTGAAGGTCAGATAAATGATTCCGTTTCCTTATCATGACAACGACCAACGACTGTACTGTTTTGTGCGACCTCCGACACGATTGATATACCCTCTACTGGTAGTGCTGCCTCTTGCGTCTGTGAGTGGTTAGTGCACGTGGACGTCGAGCATAAGCGGTGGTCACAGTAACGTGACTGGAATATCCCAGTTAGTACCGTGATCTTGAATGAGAACCATTCTTGTTCATACTGACGACGGGTCAGCATCGTCGCAACAATTGCCAAATGATTCCTGTTGTCACATCGAGCAGCTTCAAAACTTGGAAGCCATGAGTTGGAGAAGTGCGTCGCTTAAGAATTGGCGATGCTTGTGATCGTCTATGGTCATATGAGCGTCTATCTGAGCACCAAAAACAGAAGCGAGAACCGCCACTGAACACACCAGAACCCCACTTAAAGTTCTATTCCACTCTGGCTCCACACCATGCTAGTGTCTGTCTTCTGTGGAATGGCGTCAGAGATGCGTCGTGACTCGAGGTCCAAACCCAGTTTCCAGTTATCTCTTCGCCGCGCGGAGTGGCCACGTGGTTAGAGGCGCCATGTCACGGATTGCGCGGCCCCTCCCGCCGGAGGTTCGAGTCCTCCTTCGGGCATGGGTGTGTGTGTTGTTGTTAGCATAAGTTAGTTTAAGTAGTGTGTAAGTCTGGGCACCGATGACCTCAGCAATTTGGTCCCTTAGGAATTCACACACCTTTGAGTTATCCCTTCCGGGCGGCTTCTAGTGATACTCTGCCCGTAACTTATGCCTAGATTTCAGCTGCTGGCATCAGTCTGTGTCTGAGCCAATCGAATAATCTTACGGTCTGCTTGTGGTGTGGTCCTCCTGGATGGGCATGTGCCTAAGCATGTTGTCAAACCGTGGTCCTAAGCCCATCTGGTCCACATTAATTTTGTAGTCATTGCACTACCAGCCGAATGTCTGTGCGCTCTGCAAATAAGATACTCCTATATCTCTGATGTCAACGATTCCTTTCTTAAAGTCCGAACGATGGCGATAAGCTGCACAAGCCCGTACTCTCTGCGTAGTGTACTGTGATCTCCATTTGAAAAGTTACAGCAACGGTACACACACACAACGGACATCGTAGTAACCTTGTGAAAGGTCTAAATTTTAGTCAATATATCCCATAAGCGCGAATATACTGGAGTGCCAACATGATAAGTCAGATCATAGTGTAAAACTTTCCATTTCCGTCAGTGTATTTGTCAGTTTCAAATAATTTCGAAGCTTACCAATAACTTGTGATTCTCATGCTGATTAGGACACTCTTGCCTCAAGATAAAATGGGCGTGTTGTAAAACATAGACTCTACCAAGAGAGCGCCTTAATAGCAAATTAATTCCAGCCGATTGAAAACCAAAAACTGAAGTATTATTAAAATGTTTTTAATGAAGGGGATCATCAGGTAAACGACTGAGTCCTAATTGGAGCAGATACAATGAATGCTCTTTCATGGTTGGACAGACATTAGGGCTGTGCAATGGTCGAAGTGTCGCTTCCGCTGCTTGCAGGTTCGTTGCTCGATTATTTTTTTTTTTAATTTAGGTTTGGATCAGAACACACTAGGTTCAGGGTTCAGAACAAATTTAACGCCAGTTTTCATGAATTTTAATTAAGGGTCGGTGCATGAGTGTCCTGTATACTGTCCTTCCTGACCGCAAAAGATTTCGCACTGTGCACTGCTGCTGAACTGAACCACAGATCACGTTCTGCTTAGGATGTATTCTTACATAATGTTCGCAATCTAATGTCCTCTTGCTCGTTGGTGACAAGTGCATGCAGTTTCCGGTTTAATGGAGCGTCATTTTGGGTTGTATACACCAAGCTACAAACTTATAAACTAACGGAAAAAATCGCGACACCAAGGAGGAGTTATACCGCGGAAGTTGGTAGGCGTCTTTCTACACCTGAAAAATTATGTCTTTTCAAATTTCGTTCCTGTCGCATAAGAGTGGTGCTAGTACATGACTCCTGGCAGTGGTGGTCATGGGAACGTAAGGTCGCAAGAAGACGGAGCTCCGGACGTCCACGGGGAACCATCGAGAAGGAAGATAGTCCTGTTCGGCGTATGGCTTCGGCGCATCGTTGGCACCACAAAGGCACAACTAACTGTTACGAACCGTTTGCTTCAAGTACACGTCCGAACCAGACGACCTGTGGCGCGCATTCGACTGGCTCCAAACTGCCGACATTTGCGACTTCAGTGCTGTCAAGCGAGAACTCAATGGGTGGCAGGGTGGAGGTCTGGTGTGTTTTCTGATGAAAGCTGGTTCTGCTCCAAGTTGAGGGCCTGCAACCAACCTGTCTGCGTGCTAGGCGCATTGGACCTACACCTGGAGCTATTGTCTGGAGTGCGATTTCTTCAGACAGCAGGGTCACTCTCGTGCGTATCCCACTCACCCTGACGGCAAACCCGTACGTTAGTCAGCTGATCCGACCTGTTGCGCTGCCATTCACAAACCGCATTCCAGGGGTGTTTTGTAACTGGATAATGTTCGCGCACATACCGCTGTTGTAACCCATCATGCTCTACAAAGTGTCGATATATAGTCTTGGCCTGCTTGATTTCCAGATCTGTCTGTAATCGAGCACATATGGGACGTCATCAGACGACAATTCCAACGTCATCGACAACCAGCATCAGCTGCCCCTATGTGGCCGACCAAGTGCAACATGCATGGACCTTCATCCAATAAACTGACATCCAGCAGCTGTACAACATGAAATACGCCCGTTCGCATGCTTGAATTCAACATTCTGGCGATAACACCCGTTATTAATGTACCAGCACTTCACATTTGCAATGGCTTATCGTCAGTTCACATCAATCTGCCATTTTGCTGTGTGTATCACTTAAATATGTTACCTAGAAAAATATATTTCCGAAATTTCATTGCTCCACATCAGTTACTTTTTGGTGTTACAATTTCTTTCCGTCGGTCTATTTAATGTTTTCACCAGTAAAGCAGTTATGCCAATTCACTCTTCGTTTGGTTACATTGCTATGTTGCAGATGAATCTCTAGACGACTTCAAAACGTTACAGGAGTCTATTTGAGACAAACTACAAGAATGTATTGTAACCCATAATTATGTGCATGGATTTTTTTATAAAATATTGCTTTTGTTCTTCTATAGGTGCTAAATAATTACGAAACATGACTGCACCTCAAAAAAGAGTTCTGTGCCTGGTGTGATATATGTAAACGAAATCGCTCATTTTTATCCAAAGGCACCAAACGTTAAGACTACTGAGGCTCGTTGTGTCAAGTGCGTAGTTACTATGAGCGTAAACAGGCTCCGGCATAAAAATCACATCTGATCAAGTGGCAGAGGAAATCAGAGAGGCCTTCCTAAGAATCTTATCAAAGTTAGCTCACCGAGCGTCACGAGAGGTAAATATCCTCTTCTCAGTAGTTCACAAGGTGCTACATAAACAACTTCGAACTGCACGCTTACGAATTTCAGACAGTGCAAGCCCTGTAGCGAAATGTCTTTCAGCTTTGTTACGGATTATTTTTTAAGATACTGGAGTGAATCTCGCAAAACCAAATCTATGTAGGGAATGTTTTTACTAAGAAACAACCTTCCTTACATGTGAGAAGGTTAAGCGGAATAATATTCTCTTATTTGGGTTGAAAAAATTCCCACTTTTCAGTATCATGTCAGAGACAACGTAAATGTTAAAGTGTTACGTGCGCTGATGAAAGTCGGCATAATAGGACCATTTTTCTCAGTCCAGGAAACTGTTGCACGAACCATTTATCTGAAACAGTTTATTGTCCCTCAGGTTCTTCATCATCAGTCAAATGGGGTTTTCCAGTACTATGGTGCCTCAAAGCACTGCAGTTTAGATACTTTTGACTTTCTAGACATAGCTTTTCCAGTCCAATGTTTACGACATGACAGGCCAGCCATGTGGCCACCGCGATATCTGGACATGTCCGCTCTCGATCTTTTCCTGGGGGGTTACGTGAAAGATATTCTGTATGATTCGCTCGTATGTGACACTGGCGACCCCGCAGAAGAACTGGCGATGTAATTGCCTCCATCCATCCTGATATGCTTCTACGCACGTGAATTGACAAATTATTGTCCAGGTATTTTACAGGTTCAGAAAGGAACACATGTAGATGTGTATTAATTTCATGTACAAAAACATTATGAGTTACTTTACATGTTCCCGACAATCGCAAGCATATATGCAGTTGGAAATCATGACGCTTTAATGTGGACACGTTGTAAAAATGTGAAGTGGACCACCAAGATGAGACAAAAAAAGTCAACCACCTAGAGCGGGAAGATGAAACAAAATATCATGTTATTGCAGTGATTTCAAAACTGAGTGGAATTTGCAGAATTTTGTCAGTATGAACCAACTCGTAAGTATAACGCTGCACCACCCCTTCCCCCCCTCCGGCCTGGTTGTAGGCACAAATTCGGTCGGGAAAGCTCCCATAAAACTGTTGTATCATCTCCTGAGGCAAGCTGTCTCACAAGTGTCCTAACTGATCCTTAATATCATGGATACTGGATCTGGAACAGAGTTGGCATACTAGCTAGTCCAACACATATTCCATGGGGGAAAGATCTGAGAATCCAGATGGCCACGGGAGTAAACATCACGCATTCAGGTCATAGGGAAACGTGGCACGCGAGAACGAGGATTGTTCTGCTGATGGTACGTAAGTATACGAAGTAATGTAACATCCAACCTTATCCTCTGGGTGCTTCACTTTTTGGTCAGGTTCAACAGTCTTCTGACTGGTTTTATGTGGCCCACCATGAATTCCTCTCCTGTACCAACCTCTCCATCTCATAGTTGCACTTGCAACCAAAGTCCTCACTTATTTATTGGATGTTTCCCTGTATCTGCCTATTATTTTTATTTATTTATTTATTTATTTATTTTCTTTTTTTTTTTTTTTTTTTTTTTTTTGCATCCACTGTTGGTCCCCGAAGTTCCAGCGTAGTTGTTCCATGATGCTTCAACATATGCCCCATCATTCTGTCACCCCTTCTTGTTAGCGTTCCTTTATTCGCCTCCTCATCTTTCGTCTTATCAGTCTACTTAACTTTCAAAATCCCTGTGTAGGACCACATTTCATACGCTTCGATTCTCTTTTTTCCTGTTTTCCCATCGTCTTTGATTTAGTTCCGCATAATGTTGGACTCTAAATGTAGGTTCTCAAAACTTTCTTCTCCAAGTTAAGAGCAGTGATATTAGGAAGTTACCAGAGTTCCTTCATCTACTTTCTTTTTCCAAATTTTGATCTTAAGTTGGTCACTAATGCAGTTTTGTTATTCCATTCAACGCGACCCATAGTATCTCCTCACTTTTATTGATCAGCAAATTTTATGAAGGATATCCTTTCTGCCTTTAATTTCAATCCCACTTCTGAACCTTTCCTCTCTTTCCGTCATTACTTCTCCATTGTACAAACTGAACAGTAGGGGCGAACAACTAGATACCCATTGCAATTCGAACATTTTGTTTTCGGTTTTCCATTGCCATTTATCCCTCGTCGTTCTTTAGCATAATATTACCCTTCTTTTCCTGTAACATACACCTATTTTCCAGACGTTCTCCATTACGTTGTGCCCTTTCAGATAGTTGAAAGGTCCTATGAACGTGTCTACATTTATCGTAAGTCCTGCTGCCGTCACGAAGCGCAGTATGAGAACTGATTCTCTAGTAACTTTACCTTGCCTTAACGCAAATATACCTATATGTAACAGGTCTTCAATTTCCTCTTTCGTTTTCATTTATGTAGTACTTACCATAAACAGCAATCCATGAGCTGTTAAGTTGATTCTACGATTATTGTGGTACTTACTAGCACATGATAGCTTTGGGATCATGTAACCAATATTTGTCCGGATGTATGTCGGTTCATCTCATGCTTTTAGGAGTTCTGATAGAATATTATGTATGAAATCCGTCTTGCATGATCTCAAATTCACAAAGCTCTGTTACACTCTGATTCTAATATTGTGTCCCGTATGTCTTTCATATCGACAACAATTTATTATTCTACTACGTCATCAGACAGTTTCTCCCCATAGCAGAGGTTTTCAATATATTCTTTGACCTATCTACTGTCTACGTTATTCGTGGTATTTTTATTCCTCTCTAAATGCTGCCTTTTTTTCTTTCAGTTCCACCGAAGGATGGGATGCTACGTGAATATTACCAGTGCATTCCAGAAAACGAAATATCTTGTGTACAATCATTTACCGCCGTATAAATGGAACTCATGTCAGAAACTGCTTTCGAGATGCAATCCCCACATGTATTATCACATTCGAAAATGCATTAACAGCACAGAAACGTCACTGAGCCTTGTTTAATTTCAACTATTATCCTGCATGCTATTTTTAATATATGGATTGGTTTTTATGCACTTCTTAAAAAGGGATTACATTAAGTGATTTGAACAACCATCTTGGAAGGTGTAGGGCCAGCTTTCGTATATGCAAAAATCTCATCTCTCTTGGGAAGCAATGGATGCAGCTAGTAAATCAAGGCCAGCGCTTTTCTGTTCGATACCTCCACAAAACTGTTACAGCTGCAGCAAATTTGTTGTTCCCTTATCATTACTAAATCCTTATTATATACACTAATGTTCATAATTAAAGGACAAAAGTAAGTTTCGCATGGTGTGTCACAGTCAAGTAACAACTCGATGAAACTTCGACCGTAGATGGGAAAGAACTGCTACGGCTTAGCAAAGAAGCTAACTGAAAGAAGTCACCGTGATTCACTGTGTTTCCGTGGTCATTACAAAAAGCCAGCCATGGATCTTGTGGACGACAGTGTATGCTCCGCAGTGTGCTCCCATGCCGGCTACAAAGCTGGTAAGCAGTTCTTGTGTTGGCGCGTTCCATTCCTCCACTGGCGTGGTTGACAAAATCTGGATGGTCGTTGGCGCTCGTAGATGTGCTGCAATACACCTCCCCAACTCATTCCTCATTTGCTCGATGGGGTCTAAGTCGAGGGAGGGAGGGGTTGGGGAAAAGGGCAGGCCAGTCCGTACGCGGAATATCCTCCCACTCCAAAAGCTACTCCTCTGCACCGTTCGATGCGGACCCAAATTGTCACCCACAAGAATGAAGTCAGGGCCCAGTGCACATGGGGCAGGAGCGCACTGTAGCGGTATCGTTTACCTGTGAGTGTACCGCTTTCAAAGATGTGGAGGTCGTTGCGTGTATGTTTTAAGCACCATCCCTACTCTACAGTAATAGCTATTTCTGTGCATTGTCTAACTTCCTTGAGCTAAATTACTTGGCAGTGACACATCATGCAGAAGTCAGTTTCGTCTTTCAGTTTTGGGCACTAGTGTATTAATGCGCCAAACTGTTATGAACACTGCCCACGGTGAGACTGAATGCCGTCTGGTAGCTTTGCGGCCGCACAACATGGTGATAAAGGTCAAACAGCGAAGCAGAGAGAATGAGGAGTCATACTAGCAACCATACGGGCCGCCAATACGGAAATCCACAAACGAAAGGCACTTGCACAAATGGTAGATTATTGTGGGCGGGAACCTGGGCACGAACATCTCGGAGACGGCGAAGCTTCTTCCCTGTTCCCGTTCTACAGTCGTAAGCATCTACGAGAAGTGAGGGATGATGAAGGTAATGAATGTGCACACTTCTAGACAGAACGTGAGGTTGGAAGTTTTCCCGCTCTGCAAAGCACGATAGGCCGTAATCTGTGTCAGATTTCACGATATAGTACAGTGCTGTTGCAGGAACGATTGATTTGGAGCTCAACATTCTGCGCTCAATGTCGCACATGGTCTCTGTCCCTAGGTGTTCCATGTTGACTGAACAACATCGTCTGTCATGATTGCAGTTACCACAGGTTCGTCGATATCAGACTGTAAATATAAGCATACAGTATTAGCTAATCGGATGAATCTCATTTCTTGTCACATCGCGTCAACGTTCGTGTCTAGACACTCCATCAGACAGCTGAAGAGCTGTCCGAAACAAGCACTGCCACAGACACAGGCCAATGGTGGCAGTATTGTGCTTTGCGGAAGTGGAGGGGGGGAGGTCTGTTTTAGGAATTGAAGGCACCTTGTTAACTTTGATCAGCGTGAACCTCATTTCAGACCACTAGTATGCTTACGCCCAATGTCTATATTAACAACTATGGTATATTTAAGCAGGAATAACTCTGTAGCATAGTCAAAAGCTGCCCATAATTTAAAGCGACAGAGTGAACTGTGAGTAGTATTATGCTGCCAAATACTCCTGGAAACTATCAGAGGCTTACCGATTGCTCACCTCGTAGATTGGCCGCTCTATTGCGTTCCAAATGAGGACTAACATGCTATTAAGCAAGTTGTACCCGAAGACGGTATTACTGCACTTGGTCTGCAGTAGCCATTAACGGAAATACGCGATCATATTGCAGTAAACAAGCAGAGCAGTGGCTAAGAAACAGCATCGCATTGTGAATGATATCAAGATAGTTGTGCATGTACTTTCAATTGGGTTAACATGTCCTCGTGGAATATCACGATTACAACTCACGATAAACGGAGCGAAGCGCCCTCATTCTCAGCTGCAATAATACTGTGGTCGACTAATAGTTATAATATTCGGTCTCTTCAGTGTATATCCCGACAAGGAAGACAAGACAATAAGTCAACTACATTTTTCCTGGTGTTCGCCATAAGTAGTCACACAAAGCTGTTAGGAGGTAAAGTATAAAAGAACACCTCATCCCTTTATGGAAGTACAGGTTGTGTATTCCTTGTAGCACTATGGTCTGTTCTCCACATTTTTCAATATTTTAGACGTCCATCAATAGTAGTTTATTCATGGAAACTTGGGTTTGCAGATCTGCAGTAGTGTGTCTATGACACTGTGTTCAGACGCATTTTAAGGTTACCATCCTTGGTATTCATTATAGCTAACATTCCTCTTCAATGCATAAAATTTTCTCATAAAATTTTCACTTGCTGCGTCAGATGTGAATAAAATTCCAAGTTTTCAATGATATCCTCAATCATTGTCGTCAGGTACCAAGATTACTGTCGTCAGCTAGCAAGGCTCCCTCTTTTAAGCCCCAGAAAGACATCCGAATTGCTAGTTTACGTCATGACGACGAGTAAGAGGTGGTACGACTTCGTTCATAGATATGGGGGTATAAATGAGGTAAACTTGCTACATCACAAGTCAGTTTTAGTCTCTGATGAAGATGATGGTGGATATCATCGAAAGTTGAGGCGGCAAGTGAACAGACAAATTTGAATGCAAGGACTCCGTCGCGATAAGCTACGTAGCCATACCTCTTCATTCTCCACCTCTGTACCGGGTGTTTTTATCAACGTTTCCAAGCCTTAGAAGTGGCGCAGATGACGCTATGACAAATAATTTAATATGAGACACACTGGGTTGTGAATATCGGGAAACAGCCCAAAAAAGAGGGTGGGAAATGTTGAGCATGTGATGTCACCAGATAACGTATGTACCTCGCCGCACATGCGGTGGTTCAGCCTGTCGGTCCATCACTCCTGGCCATTCCAATCCAAGTATTCACGTCTGTATGGCTCTGGACTTTAGCACGCTGAGCTGATGTTTCAAGCGTTTACAAGGGGGTAAGATTTACTATATATTATATATCGGTACAAGCTTCTGCATAACGTTGTTACCAGCAAATGACTTACGTTTCCTTTACTGAAAATGTCTGCAAGAAAAGAAAGCAGGGGAAAAATCAATCAGGCAATAGGAACAGCTTCACCTTTGTTACAGCGTGGACAACAACTTTGTAACTTCTACGTTCACAACAGATCACGTTTACAAATTGTGTTCGAAATTGGCAACGGTTTTTCGAATGCAGGTACTGCTTCGCTCAATCATCGATTTTCCATTGATTTCGTACGACGAACAATTAGAGCTAACAAGTGGCTCACGTTGGGGGTGTATAATTTTTTCTTAAAGTACCTTCTGTCACCAATATCCCACAGCTTCAACGTTTCTTTTAAACAAAGAAATCGCTACTAGATCAGCCAAACGCTGCATTATTGACTACTTTATTTGTCGAAATCTTCTTCAGCAGACGCAGCTTCCGCTTTTCAGCAAGACTAACGAGGATTTCTATTTGTACCCTTCGTTAATTTGGTAAGACCTCGTCCACTGAAGATAATCATGTGACTGAAATCGGTTTCGACGGAACAAAGTAGACTTAAAGTAAGGTTTGTTTTGGTGAAATACAATGTAGTTCGTAAAATATCTCATTAGTTCACCATTAGGATCTTACTGAGTCACACATCAGTAACTTATACATCTATCACTGAAAAGTATCCCTGAATGAAATGGTAATAACAGGTGTTTATGCGCTTTTGATTAGGTGCAGTATACATTGGAGATGTTCTTGGTTCAAATTGGTCTAAGCACTATGGGACTTAACATCTGAGGTGATCAGTCCCCTAGACTTAGGAATACTTAAACCTAACTAACCTAAGGACATCACACACAACCATGCCCGAGGCAGGATTGGAACCTGCGACCGTAGCAGCACCGCGGTTCCGGATTAGAACCGCTCGACCACAGCGGCCGGCGGAGGCGTTGTTGTTTCTAGGTATTTCTTTCAGATTTGCATTAAAACCAAACATTCACCAGTGATTACAAATTATTAAATTAATACTCACAATATTGCTTTCTGGGTACGCCTTCTGCAGCCCATATGTCCCAGTGTGTATTTAGCAAATAACTTTCAATTAAATATTGCACTAGCACTCACAAGTATATAGAACTACTTCCTTTTAACATTTTAATTTACTTGAAATTACTTAAACCGTAAAGCATAATCACCATTTACACACTTAATGTACTTGAAAATACATGTGATGGGAAAACCATAAAAGTATAACTATCCACACAACTCAGAATAACGGGTACAATTTTTTACTACCCATGAAGTAATGATTAAGGAACTTTTTAGAGTTTTAGCCTATGCCCCCACACCAGGCAACGGAAGTATTTCGCCTATTGTCACAATGAGGTAGCATTAACCACCGCTTAGGTCACATTACACTACCAACACCTGACAAGGTTTAGTAAATTTATTTTGTTCGCAGCTTGGTTGACAACGACAACGCTGGTACCCCAGTAGCTACATAGACAACTGCCAAGCAGCATACAAAAGCAAATGGCTTCTGATTAGTATTACTGGAGATATCCACTGGACATCCATGAACTTTATACCAGATATTTCATGAGATAATCTGAAAACAACAGTAATTAGTTCCTGGGAACCAGTATCACAAAAGACAAATACCCACGGGATTTTACCAAGTTGAGAGAAATCTGCAGTGATAGCACTGAGAGAATACAGACAATTCTTTTTTTTAAACAATAACGCAGTGGTCAAACCTTATAGTTTAGACAGCCATTTAGCACTAGAACTTTACAAAAGTCTCAGATACCCCTGGACACAAAATAAGCTCAGATATCGTTTACTAACAGCATAAGTAACACAAGCAACCCTCTCTTTTAAAAACACATTAAGGATAACTCTTCTGCATTCTTAAATACCATTTTCTACGTCCACGTATAGTTGAATGTTTATCACTGTAATGTGAACCTCTATAACTTCTCTTCTTATATCACACAGAAATATCTCATTCCACATCCGTTTGTCTTGGCGTGGCATATACCAAACATATAACCAGAAACGTCTTGGTGAAATGAGAAACGGCTCAATCTAACATACGAATTACAACTGTTCCTAAAGGAGTAATTTTGTGATGTAATCACAACTGTAATGTAGCAGCATTATGTTAACAGAATACTGATTCGTCATCACTAGCATAAATAATTTGTTGTGTAACTATGGTGGAATGTGTGATAAATCAGAAATACAATCAAAGAACCCACGATAAGATATACCGCCTTGTTCTTTTTCTGTCCATATGTCACCCAGCATTCTACTGTCGTACAAAGTCCAACAATCTCTGCCTCAGGCTACAGTAGCATGACGTGACCGTATGCATAGCCGACTGTGAAATGGGGATAATTACTTACCTTTCCCAATACATAATGAGCGTGTCCAGGAGGACCCAGCTGTCTCCTTGTGCCAACTACTGGTGCCAGTTTGCGCCTTTAGCTCCGCTTTCTGGCACTGGAGTGAGCCACCGTCAAGAATCAAAGACGCCGCCTATGAGAAATGTGCCACTTCGCAGGACATACTATTCCAGCAACCCTAGAGCTCGCCCTCCACCACGGATCACTACTATTGAGGATCTTATGCCTATAAGCTTTACATGGGAGAGATGAAACTTATGGTCCGTCTACTTCTAGCATCAAAGAGTAACAAGGTGACAGGTGCACTCCAAAATCTGCCAGGGCCCATTATATCAAGGTAGTAGCTTTTCGGTGACCCTCTCAGTATGCTTATCCAGAATCTGCAGCATAACCTTATCGACAGTTTAATAAGGATTAAACCACCGGCCACATTTACACTTTCATATTTCGCACCTATGATCACCTCTGAGGATACTGCTTGCTTTCCTCCGTTGGATAACCGTTTGCTCTTGCGAAACTTTGTCACGTAACAAGTCCCCAGTGGACCACTGGTTGCTCCATGGAGTAGTACCTTTCAGCACGAAAAAAAAAGGTCAGCAGGTATGGCCCAGTGAACTTAGGCCTAGCCATATTAAAGGCTAGCATTACCCGTAGCAGAGATGCAATGGCAGAGATTGGCCCCACAAGGTTTGGTCGCGACTATGGTAAGCGATTAAGGCTGAACGCAGATTCATATTAATTCGTTATGCATAGGACGGATTGGGTGGTAGGCGGTGAAGTGTTACGGCGTATCCCAAGTCCCACACAAAAGTTCTGAAACATAAATTATGTAAAACATGTAGCATTCTCCATAATTAAGGACCATGACAGACCTCCCACAGCAAACCAACTCTTCAATTTGTGAATCATTTCCTTGGTGGTAGCTACCTTGGTATGAAGGAACCACGTAAATCGCGAGAAGGCATACAGGTATTGCCCTCTTTCGAGCGGGGTAGTAACCCATACCTTTTCCACGAGTACAGAGTCAAGCAGTCCCCCCTTAATGTTCTGAGCAGACTTGCTTTTTGCACATGGGCTACAAACAGCATTTCTGTTCTTTACATCCTTGTCCATGTTGTGGCATGTAAATTTCTCTGTTATCTTATTTCTTGTCTTAAACAATCCCAAAAAACTGCCAATCGGTGATTCACGACAGTTCTAAAATTTTTATGGAATTAGTTTGGTTTTTTATCATAATGTGCAATACTACAAAACACAACCTTCTGTAATAAATAAGGTTTACTCACTACACCATTTCCATTTTTTCTTTAATACCACGAATTTCCACTCCCTGATCCTGATATCTTGGGTTTCTTTAAACAACTGGGAAACACCAGTTAATATCAAATTAATAATTGTTGTCTTTCGTCATTTTTACCTGTTTTCCGTCTTCTCCTTAGTTGCTCTAAACTCGTGGAGGTATGTACCGTCTATGCAACTAAATGAAGGCAGATTGTTTGTTGCCATACGCGTTTCGCTTCATTTATTTGGGAAGCATCATCTGTGTCGATTTCCACCGCTGTTCACACATGTGTGTTTTCCTGGGGATGTATTTGTTGGTCTTCATACTCCAGCTCGTCGATTTAAGGCGCTGTTCCATACACAGTTGTCACATCGCATATTTCACTTTCACTTACATTTGGTGATCAACATATGTGTTTTCGAAAATACAAACTACCTACATTTAGTAGCATAGACGGTACATACTGTTGTGGCGTAACAAGACAGCCACGCCACTCGGAAGTAGCCGAAAGGCACGCGTTAACTCACGCAGGCTAGTAGATAGGTCTGAAACAGGATACGTAATGAATGCTATAAAGAAAAGTACGTAGCTCCTGGAATACTTAACTTTAATCCATCCTTGTGGTACATCGCTCTTGATGAGACTTGCTTCATACGATAACTATCAATTGCTATGTAATGCTAATGGCGCCTTGCTAGGTCGTAGCCATTGACTTAGCTGAAGGCTATTCTAACTATCGGCTCTGCAAATGAGCGAGGCTTCGTCAGTGTGCATCGCTACCTAAGTCGTCCGTACAACTGGGGCGAGTGCTAGTAAGTCTCTCGAGACCTGCCGTGTGGTGGCGCTCGGTCTGCGATCACTGTCAGTGGCGACACGCGGGTCCGACATGTACTAATGGACCGCGGCCGATTTAAAGCTACCACCTAGCAAGTGTGGTGTCTGGCGGTGACACCACACATACCTCCACGAATTGTTGACTTTCGCTCCTCCACCTCACGGTATGTTTCTGACATCCTATAAAAGATATCGGCTATCACATTATAAATTCCCCGAATACTCAGGTAGCAAATTTAAGTTTGAATACCCGTACAGGCCATCTTGCTATACGCCCCCATTTTCTGGGTCTACCAAAGACACAACTAAGTGCCTGGTTGTCTGTCTCCAGACCAATATGAGTATCTAATAGGTAGTACAGAAATTTTTCTAGGCCAGATACCACTGCTAATGCTTTTACTTAATAGGCGAAATATTTCTTTTCCAGATCGTAAGGGCATTAGGAGCATAACCTATTGGTCGGCGTTAATCGGTTGGTTGGTTGGTTTGGTGGAGGGGACTTAACAGCAACGTCACCAGTCTCCTCGGATTAGAGAAAGAAGAGGAATGAAATCGGCTGTGCCCTTTCAAAGGAACCATCCCGGCATTTGCCTGAAGCGATATAGGGAGATCACGGAAAACCTAAATCAGGATGGTCAGACGCAGGTTTGAACCGTCATCCTCCCGAATGTGAGTGTAGTGTGTGCGAATCACTGCGCCATCTCGATCGGTTTGGTCGACGTCGTTCCTCACTATCTTGTCGAAAGACTGATCTGATTCCTCCCATCTGTACATCTGTTTGTAAAATGTATTGTTTATTGAAATCAGGAAGCATCAAAATTGGAGCCGTACTCAACATCCATTTAATGCCAAGTTGCACTTTTCGCTCTTCCCCCGTCTTACTCTATCTTGCACCAATTTTTACGTACTTCATGCGTCGGAGCTAATCTGTTATCAAACCTCAAGTAAATTGTCGGAAAAAAATCCCCATTCCGATGAAACGAGCCACCCCTTTAATATTCTTGGTACGAAGAAAATCTAGGGTAATTCTGTTTCTTCAAATGGTTCAAAGGGCTCTAAGCACTATGGGACTCAAAATCTGAGGTCATCAGTCCCCTAGACTTTGAACTACTAAACCTAACTAAGCTAAGGACATCACACACATCAATGCCCAAGGCAGGAATCGAACCTGCGACCGTAGCAGCAGTGCGGTTCCCCACTGAAGCGCCTAGATCCGCTCAGCCACAGCATCCGGCAATTCTGTTTCTTTTCAGGTCTATATTTACACCTCCGGGGGCAAGTGTCCCAGAAACTTCATAGTAGAACATGCTAGATTCATATTTTATAAACTCACGGTGAGCGCGGCTAGTCGTAAACAAAAAAATACTTCATTCAAATATAGCAAATGCGCCTCAATTTCGGTACTGCAGATAACTACATCATGCAGTTATACGCATATCTAAATTTAATATTTGGTATGAGGTCCATCAATTGCGGAAGCACTTCAGCCGCTGAGGGTAAATGAAATAGTGCCTCATTAAATTCGTACAATTACCAGCCACTACTCTGCTTTCACCGTTAGGCTTTGGTACCAAAAATATAGGTGCTGCATGGATTTAGACGGTCTAGTGACATCTTTTCCTAACATTTTCTGAATTAATTCATATATATTTTTTCATACTGGTTCGCGCTTACATCTATAAGGCGGTTTTCGTAATGGAATACTGTCTGTGAAAGAATCGTATATTCAATCAAGGATGTAGCACCCAATTTGGTTGTGAGTACATCCAGAATGTGAGGGCGGAACTCCATAGGTATACGTTCAACGTCTACTTGCAAATGATTAAACTGACCTGGTTTCTGGTGTGACATACTATTTACCTGTTTGTAACGTTTGTCTTCTTTACTTGGAGCCCGGATCCGTTTCCTTTATTATGTTGACAGAATGTGATTTTATAATCAGCCGGATATCTAAGGCGAAATCTGAAATAAGCCTGACCTTCCCAAAAGGTCAAATGCCAAAACGCACGAAATTGCGAATCCCTTAATGATTCTCACCTTTCTTTACCATGTGTATGGTCCTACCTTAAGTTTTACCTTTGTACATCCCATTAGAACCATACTAATTTTATTGGCTGCCGTATATGTTTCCAGTTCCTTACACACACACACACGCACACATTCACATACACACACACGCACGCACACACACACACACACACACACACACACACACACACACACACACACGTCAGGCCGCTTACAGTGTGTACTACGTCTCATAAAAATTTTTCGTCACAGCTGTTTTGAGAATTTCCTGAATCATCTAAAGCACACGCTCTATTATAACTTAGCGTTATGTGTCCGATAAAATCCTGTACCGCTTTGTTAGTAATAGTGTTATCCTTATTCCCCAGTCTCCTTTCATCTACATATGACACAGTTAGTATTTGGCGAACTAGGTTGCTGATTTCTGAGACAGTGTTGAGAAAACCGCTCTCTTTCTGTCTTGTGGTTTAATACCATCAACAATGTATCTAATTACTTCTATTTCCGTGTACAGGAGGCATAATGCCTTTACTGTCTTGTGTATTATAGTTACGTATGCCTCAATGGATTCATATCATCCTCGCTCCTTCCCATATCGTGCACATACTAATTGCTTAAAAGCCCATATTATTATAGATGGTCCTTAGCAAATCATCAGATCTTTGCTTGTATTCAAATCTTTATTACCCACTCTCTGATGTTTCCTTCCAAATTAACGGTGCATACTCTTAACAATTCTGTCTCCGACAAGGTCATTACATGTCCCCGTTCTCGGACATCTACTAATAATTCTAGAAATTCTACTATTACGGGAACGAAGTTACCCGAGAAACTTTTACACCTCAGAATACACTCCTGTAACGTATTAGGTAACTTAGTAAAATTATTCATGTCTTCCTCCTGATCTTTCGACCAATTTTCCGTCTCAGTTTTTTGTGTTAGGGAACTTTGATACACACCTATCCAGTTAACCACTGGCCAGTGATTCGTGGATGTACACTGGAATTATTATTGTTCACAACGCCCACCAAGTCCACTAACCTGTCTTTATAATGTTCAAATCGTGCTTGTAATAGCCTGAGTTGGCCAACAATATATCTCGTTTCGCGAAATAAATCTTAATGTACTTCAAATTCCTGAAGAGCTGTCTACAATGCAACGATGGCCTGCCTTACCTCATCTTGGCGAAACTTCATAACAACAGGGTTTTCCAATATTTTGTCGTATTTACTTCACTGATTCATCCACCGTTCCTTGAAGATCCACGCCTCTCTTTCTAATTACATTTCTATGCAGCCATGTAGCGTCTCTGACCCTCGCCATTCTATGCAGCCATGTAGCGTCTCTGACCCTCGCCATGGCCCCATTGAAACAGTATACAAAGAACAGTAACCTGAACAACAATATGTCAATCCCCCTATCTCACCAGACGTTCTTTGACTGCAACCATTTATGAACCAGAATGTGATATGGAGCAAGCACTGGGCGTTAAAAGGTGGACTGACACTTTCAAAACTTTAATAAAACAAAGCGTTGACCTGTGATTACAAATTATTGAGCTATTAATCGCAATCTTGGTTTTTTGTTACAGATTCCGTGGACTATACCATATCCCAGCGGATATTCAGTAAGTAAGTTTCAATTAAATAATACACGCAAACTCGTATCTAACTAGAACTATTTCCTTTTAAAATTTTAATTTACTTGAAATTACTTAATCAAAGAACTGTAAAACATGATGACCATTTTAGGAATTAAAACTTACTTAAAGTAGCTCGACTAGGAATACTGGGAAAGAATAATAATTATTTACATAAATTACTATAACAGGCAGCGACTTCTACCACCCATAATATAGTAATTTTCTTACAATTTACGCCCATGGCTCGTACAGCAGGCAACGAAAGCATTTTACGAACTGACACAATGAGGTAGCATTAACAACTATTAAGGTTACATTAAATTACGAACACTTGACAAGGATATGTAAATTCGTTTTCAGTTCAGCTTTGCCGATAGCTCAGGCGCCCCAGTTGATTCAGACCCATTACGTAGACAACCGCCACGACGCATACAGCGGCAAATGGCACTGCGTCGGTGATACTGGCAATATTTACTGGAGATCCATGGAAGTTACATTATATCAGATTTCTCATCAGGTAATATGGATACAACTATAATTATTTCCTAGAAACCAATATCACCAAGGGAAAAAAACCACATAATTTTATCAAATTACAGCACTCAGGGACTCGTCACCTCCAGATAATTTTTTTTCAAACAATATCACAGTGGTCAGGTGTTATAATTTTGTAAGTCATATAGCACCAGAACTTTACACAAGTTTCAGATACCCCTGACACCCTCAATTTTTTTAACGATACGCCTCCAGCATTGATACTTAAATACTTGCTTCTACATACATGTATATCTGAATGTTTGTCTCTGTAATGCGAACTTCTAATGTCACTCTGCTTATACGAGGGCAGTTCAATAAGTAATACAACACATTTTTTTTCTCGGCCAATTTTGGTTTAAAAAAACCGGAAATTTCTTGTGGAATATTTTCAAACATTCCCGCATCGTCTCGTATAGTTTCATTGACTTCCGACAGGTGGCAGCGCTGTACGGAGCTGTTAAAATGGCGTCTGTAACGGATGTGCGTTGCAAACAACGGGCAGTGATCGAGTTTATTTTGGCGGAAAACCAGGGCATCTCAGATATTCATAGGCGCTTGCAGAATGTCTACGGTGATCTGGCAGTGGACAAAAGCACGGTGAGTCGTTGGGCAAAGCGTGTGTCATCATCGCCGCAAGGTCAAGCAAGACTGACTGATCTCCCGCGTGCGGGCCGGCCGTGCACGGCTGTGACTCCTGCAATGGCGGAGCGTACGAACACACTCGTTCGAGATGATCGACAGATCACCATCAAACAACTCAGTGCTCAACTTGACATCTCTGTTGGTAGTGCTGTCACAATTGTTCACCAGTTGGGATATTCAAAGGTTTGTTCCCGCTGGGTCCCTCATTGTCTAACCGAACACCATAAAGAGCAAAGGAGAACCATCTGTGCGGAATTGCTTGCTCGTCATGTGGCTGAGGGTGACAATTTCTTGTCAAAGATTGTTACAGGCGATGAAACATGGGTTCATCACTTCGAACCTGAAACAAAACGGCGATGAATGGAGTGGCGCCACACCCACTCTCCTACCAAGAAAAAGTTTAAAGCCATACCCTCAGCCGGTAAAGTCATGGTTACAGTCTTCTGGGACGCTGAAGGGGTTATTCTGTTCGATGTCCTTCCCCATGGTCAAACGATCAACTCTGAAGTGTATTGTGCTACTCTTCAGAAATTGAAGATACGACTTCAGCGTGTTCGTAGGCACAAAAATCTGAACGAACTTCTCCTTCTTCATGACAACGCAAGACCTCACACAAGTCTTCGCACCCGAGAGGAGCTCACAAAACTTCAGTGGACTGTTCTTCCTCATGCACCCTACAGCCCCGATCTCGCACCGTCGGATTTCCATATGTTTGGCCCAATGAAGGACGCAATCCGTGGGAGGCACTACGCGGATGATGAAGAAGTTATTGATGCAGTACGACGTTGGCTCCGACATCGACCAGTGGAATGGTACCGTGCAGGCATACAGGCCCTCATTTCAAGATGGCGTAAGGCCGTAGCATTGAATGGAGATTACGTTGAAAAATAGAGTTGTGTAGCTAAAAGATTGGGGAATAACCTGGTGTATTTCAATGCTGAATAAAACGACCCCTGTTTCAGAAAAAAAAATGTGTTGCATTACTTATTGAACTGCCCTCGTATTACACAGAAATACGTCATTCCGCATCCGTCTACCCAGGTGTGGCATATAACGAACATACACTACTGGCCATTAAAATTTCTACACCACGAAGATGACACCTACAACGTGCTGACATGAGGAAAGATTCCAACCGATTTCTTATACACAAACAGCAATTGACCGGCATTGCCTGGTGAAACGTTGTTGTGATGCCTCGTATAAGGAGGAGATATGCGTACCATCACGTTTCTGACTTTGATAAAGGTCGGATTGTAGCCTATCGCGATTGCGGTTTATCGTATCGCGACATTGCTGCTCGCGTTGGTCGAGATCCGATAACTGTTAGCAGAATATGGAATCGGTGGGTTCAGGAGGGTAATTCGGAACGCCGTGCTGGATCCCAATGGTCTCGTATCACTAGCAGTCGAGATGACGGGCATCTTATCCGCATGGCTGTAACTGATCGTGCAGCCACATCTCGATTCCTGAGTCAGGAGATGGGGACGTTTGCAAGACAACAACCATCTGCATGAACAGTTCGACGACGTTTGCAGCAGCATGGACTATCAGCTCAGTGACCATGGCTGCGGTTACCCTTGACGCTGCATCACAGACAGGAGCGCCTGCGATGTACTCAACGACGAACCTGGGTGCACGAATGGGAAAAGTCATTTTTTCGAATGAATCCAGGTTCTGTTTACAGCATCATGATGGTCGCATCCGTATTTGGCGACATCGCGGTGAACGCACATTGTAACCGTGTATTCGTCATCACCATACTGGCGTATCACCCTGCGTGATGGTATGGGGTGCCAGTTTTACACGTCTCGGTCACCTCTTGTTCGCATTGGCGACACTTTGAACAGTGGACGTTACATTCCAGATGTGTTACGACCCGTGGCTCTACCTTTCATTCGATCCTTGCGAAACCCTACATTTCAGCAGGATAATGCACGACCGCATGTTGCAGGTCCTGTACGGACATTTCTGGATACAGAAAATGTTCGACTGCTGCCCTGGCCAGCACATTCTCCAGATCTCTCACCAACTGGAAACGTCTGGTCAATGGTGGCTGAGCAACTGGCTCGTCACAATACGCCAGTCACTACTCCTTGATGAACTGTGGTATCGTGCTGAAGCTGCATGGGCAGCTGTACCTGTACACGCCATCGGACCTCTGTTTGACTCAATGCCTAGGAGTATAAAGGCCGTTATTAAGGCCAGAGGTGGTTGTTCTGGATACTGATTTCTCAGGATCTATGCACCCAAATTGCGTGAAAATGTAATCACATGTTAGTTCTAGTATAATATATTTGTCCAATGAATACCCGTTTATCATGTGCATTTCTTCTTGGTATAGCAATTTTAATGGCCAGTAGTGTATAATCACAAAGGGTATGGCGAAGTGAGAAACGGCTGGGTCTCACATACATATTGCAACTGCTGCTAAGAAAATCAATTGTGTGATGTAATCACAACCGTTACCTGATTCAGAAATGCAGATACTCGCTATGCAGCAGATATACAGGGGTGGAGCACACGGTTAGACGTACTGCCTTAATTCTTCGCTCAGGCTACAGCAGCACGACATCTCCATACGCAAACCCGACCGAAAATTGAGACAAACACTGATTTCTCCCAATGTCCACTGAGTGCGTTTGGGCGGAAAAATACGCGCGCATTCCGTACTAGCGTGACCAGGACGAACTAGTCGTCTCCTCGTGCGAACTCAAACCGGCTGCTACTCTACATATCGACCGGGGTAGCACACTGGTTGTCACAGTCGACTCGCATTCGGGAGGGCGACGGCTCAAACCTGCTTCCAGCCATCCTGATTTAGGTTTTCCGTGATTTCCCTAAGTCGCCAAAGGCAGATGCAGGGATGCTTCGTTCGAAAGGGCACGGCCGCTTTCCTTCTCCATCGTTCCCTAATCTGAGCTTCATTTCTAAGTACCTCGTCGTCGAGTGGATGTTAAACACTGAAAGGGTACAGTACCGCCCAACATTGAAAATAGGTACGAAATTCTTGTCAGTACAACACATTTTTTGTGTAAAAGTAACTCAATTTCAATTAATACAGTGAAGCCGGATACCAGTGTGGGAAAGAATGACAATTTATTTATTTAATTGATCACATGTGCACTCCCTCAAAATAAATCCCTACATCCAGTTTGGTGAGATCTGTGAAATGAATGAATGTATGGTCGTCTGCTAACCACAGATAGTGAATGGGAATATATGATCATCTTTGAGTCGATCCTTTGGCTACCTTTGGTGAGAGCAAAGAGATGGAAGGTACCAGAGCTTTGGAGCATCTGAAAGGTGGCTGACCAATAAGGTAGCAAGGTGCTTCTCCCACTTCGACAGAGGTGCGAGAGAACCGGAATACGGCCATGTTTCGGCACTCTGGCGCTGAACCTTCTGCTGTAAAGACTTGTTTTTTTGTTGTGCTCCGTAATGAAAGTGTGGAGGCATGGTATGGATGTGGAATATTTAAGAGTAGTTAGAACTAATCATTTCTCTTTCCCAGGAACTTTTGTGGGGAAAATTACAAAGTGAGGCAGGTTATTTTAAGGGGATTGTAGTAAACCAACGGTCACAATGAGCCCACGTGTAGTTATAAGTTGAGATACTAGCGTGGGTACAATAAGCTGAAATATCTAAGAATTAATAGCGTGTGTACAATAAGCTGAAATATTTAAGAAATAGCGTGTGTATCATAAGTTGAAGTATTTAAGAAATATCATTCCGTGTGACGCTAAATTTAAACTCTGAGAGAGAATCAAGGTGAGTCGGCCGTTTTTCCAGCAACGCCACTTGGCTTGCATTGCACAGGAAGACGTACGTTTATCTCCAGAGTTCACAGTAGGAAAGTAGAATTACAAAGTGGGGCAGTGTCGTGTGAAACTGGGATAGATATTGATTGAAGTGGGAAAGCGGAAAGTGATGATGTTGTAACAGTTCTTTGTGTTGTATTTCATATTGTTGTGTTGTATATGTCATGTAATTTGGGTATGTGTGTTTTGCATGGGGGTAGCAAGGTAGTTTCGAAAGATTTGTGGGTATGCTTGTTCCTTCTGTATCGCTCGATCTGGAGGAAAGTTTCGTGAGGATGATTGTGAGAGGCGAAGTGTGAGGTATAATAAAAGATCCACCATCCGATCCAGGGAGTGCACTGTTGCGGTAAATAGATTACGAGACCATAGTATAGAGATTCACTAACGTAAAGCCATGCCCACTGGGCGGAATTTCTCATGTGATTTTGATGTAGGTTGTAGAATTTGTGTGTTTAGGAATAAATCAAATAGTGAAAAGAAAGAGACTGGCGGCGTTTTTCATTAAATTGTATGTTATCGTAATGTCCCGAATTTATATAAAAGCCGTTAAATGAAAGACAAAAAGTAAATGTGGTATTGCCAATGCGTAGTGTGCAGTCAGAGTTCTATAAATCACTGATAGTCAGATGCGTGTTTCCGTTGCGTGTTATTCACACAGGAGGATAATTTGTAACTAAATAGTAAGATACGAGATTTCATGTTACTCGATAAATTAAGGAAGAATCCACTCGCTTGGCAAACCACTCATCTTGCAGGCCTGACTGCTTGATGCCACAGTATGAGAAAGGCAAGTGGGTGCCTCTCATAATTTCGACCCTGCCAGGATTATTTTATTGGTTAGGATATTTTGTTGCCAGGATTCCGTTTTTGTCACGATAATTTTGTTGCCAGGATCATTTTGTTAGGATATTTTGTTGTTACGGTTTGCTGTTAAATTTTTTTTTATGGAATGTATTGTGATAGCGCTAAGAAGTAAAATTTTTTTTCTGTTTGCAATTTCTTTCTGGATTGGTGAGGATCTTTTATTTGTTTTATGTAATTAATTGCGGTATCGCACAAGGCTAGAAGATCGTTTTATAAGTTTTTTTGCGTAATGTCCGTAGTAGCAAGGTCGCAGGCTAAAAGTATAGTCACCATGGAGAATAACGATTCTGGCGTGAACGTAGCAGTGCAGCAGGAAGTAGCTGTGGACCATGGGTTAATGAGGGAGAAAGACAGGCACTCCGAAGAGGCTGTATTGTTCAGTGGACCACTGCAAGGGGATCCTTTGTGCGGCGGGCTTTGTCCACAAACGCGGGCTTTTCCAGACGACGCGGGCGAGCCGAGACTAGGCCAGGTGTGCAGTGAAAGTGCAGCTACTCTTAGTGAGGCTACGGTTTCACAGGCGAACGAGGTGAGCGCGTCGAAAGTTGCAAATGACGATATGATGCTACAGTTGTTGCAGAGTTTGGTGAGAGATAATAAGGAGAGAGATAGGAAGGCTGAGGAGAGACATAGGGAGTTAATGGAAATGATGGACGCGATGTTTAGAGGTAATGAGGAGAGATGGGAAGCGATGGATAAAGATAGTGAGGAAAGTATGGAGGCATTGGATAAGGGAAATAAAGAGGCAATGAGGAAGGTACGCTCAGTTACCGATGAGCGTTGCCCGCAGTTAATAATCGATTAGATGAGGGGGAGAAGAATCTGGATGCGGCGAAGGAAGTATGTGACGCCGTGAAAGAAAAAGCTAATAATTTGGAGGTACAAGTATTTGCAATAGAGAGTGATACTACTGAGCGTAGGGACGTGTTGCCGGATGAGCGAATCAAAGAGGTAGTGGTCGGAATGAATACGATTAGTGCAGATGCAGAAAAGATCAGTACAAGAGGCGAGACAGGTTCTGACAGTACGCAGCGAGAGGTTTATGCCGATCAGGAGGAGATACAACCACCATTACAGTTTAAAGAGGCACGATTAGAAATAAGTAGGAAACATAGTGGAGAACTAGCGCAGTTGCAATTAGCGTGCAGTGGCGAAGGTGACACACCACCAGGTAGATTGCAGATGGAGAGTGAGACAAACTCAAAAAGCGAAAATAGGCAGAAAGAGGAAGACGAATTCAGAGAGGCAGAAGAACGGTTGTGTCAGATAAAACAGGTGGCAGACCCAACTGGGTATAGTCCAAAGCTGTCTCAATTTCAAGATTCATTACCTTCATCGAGGGGATTGCTCCGCAAAACGAAGTTTGTGTATAACTATTTGAGGGACGAGGCCAGAGCAAAAATGCAGGAAGTTATTAAAGACTGTAGTAGCTATTTAAATGAATTCTGGTCGAAAAGTAAGCAGGACCAGGTTACGCAAAGCATATTGATGATGCCAAATTGTAACAAATGTGGTATAAGGGATTTAGTGTCGTGCTATCAGGAGATGCTCAGACGAAACAGGTACTTGGAGGTGACATACGAACCTGGGGAGTTCATTAGGATCCATATAACGAAGTTGCCAGTGAAATTGCGCAGAGATATAGCGATAGCAGGCAGAGGCATAGACGATTCTGTGCCGTTTCAGCACTTGTTACAGGAACTGGGTAATGAGAGCAATATCGTGAACGAAGACACGACTCGTAGGTCAGTTAGTGTCGAGGATAGGAACGGCAGAAACTGTCAGAATGACAGGAGAGCGTGGAATCCAGGCATTTCATTCTTGTCATAATGGATTCAAGAATAGGAGAAACTAATCCAACATATCAGCCCTTAATATCTTGCTCTTAAAACACATGCAGCTGGCACTGAAAATTGTCTATGTAGCAGACAAACTCAACTAATATGTAGGAATGCAAATACCATACTTCTGATCAGAGAATAAAACGCCAGTAATGGAATCTATTAGGCTGGTATCTCAGTAAAATTTGCAAATTTTATTTCGAACAGTAAAGTAAAAGAATTGTTATGTAATAATGCCAATGAGTCCAGTTGAATTAGTGTGATTCGACTATTGTAGATACTAAACAAGTAATGTAAGAGGTAAACATTGTGATCGAAGTTTTTAAATTAGATGCCATCTGATCTATAGTATGTCATTGTCGTGGTGACAGCTACAATGAAGTGCTGTGTATGGTTGTTCGGAATCTGGTGTTAGTGAAAGAGGCCACTAGCACCAAAGTTACTAACACTTGGGCTGCCCAATTCTCCCAGCTTGTATATTCTCTGCACACATTTAATTTTCGTGTAAGCACATATTCCTAACTAGCGAATTCTTTATTGTGTATAGTGGACCATTCAGAGTGAGGCGGATTGTCCATGAAAATGCTGTACTGATTGAGACGATCAAGGGAAAACAATCTCGTGGGCTTCATCACATTGCTAACATCAAATTATGGAAAAGTTAAGGATAGATCTAAGGTAGGCAATTTATGGTAGATAGTCAGTGTATTTATTTGTGGTGTGTAACGTTGTGCAGGGTCAAATCGAACATAAGAATTTTCAGGCGGGATGTCAGGAAGTATGACAGAACAGACTGGTCGAATGAGTCATGAACAGGAGTCGACAGAGTGGTGTATGTACGTATTTTTGTCGTATGAATAAGGATCAAGCAGAAACGACATGATGATTAATGAGTGAATAAAGATAGTAGTTAGAGAAGCGACGTGATAAATAGTAGTGGATAAAGGTGGTATATGAGGAGAAGCGACGTGAAGCAAGGTGATTAATAAAGAGAGATTCGACGTGATGATACAGTGGTAAATAAAGGTGAGTAGAATTAATAATGTGGAGATGTCTTAGATGTATGTTACAGAGAGGCCTGTGTATGCTGCAATAGAGATTGATGCCAATGATGAAGGAAGACCAGGAAATGATGGAGTAATGGACAGACGGAGAGCCGAAATACGAATGAAGAGACGAGGACAACTGCACAATGTGAAAGGACGTAAAGGGAGTATGAGACCCAGATGGTGAACGTTGTGGAATACTGACGTAAGATGTGATATAAGTGTAGATCTAATTCTTAGCATAAAATTTGCGATTGGGCAAAAATAATATTTTTTGTTGTTGTTGAAGCCTGGTACCAGTATAACCAATCAAAACGGTACCAAGAATGTGTGCAGTTATTTTTGCAGGTTGATTAATTTGTGTATTTTTGTTCTTAGATGAAATGTCGCGATTCTAAGTTGATATTTAGCATAAAGTGAATGCAGAGGTAAGCCGATGGAGAGAGGTGCCAGAGTGAAAGGACGAATTCGGAGACTGGAATGCTATCTCCGAAACAGCTTCATGTGTTATGTGGTTGAGTATAAGGGAACAAAGGTATGGTATGTTGTCGTGAGTGTGGTGGTGTTAAGGTTAGCTGACTTCTAGACCTATTCTGTTAGTGTATTAATGGATTGAATGAGAGGGAAAATGTGATGTCTGGTGAGTGAGAGTCGTAGAGTAGTGTGATCAATGCGCACACTCCTGTAAAGGGGATGCTACCGATCTGTAACTAAAACATTATTATGTATTGTTTGATTGGGATGAACCTCGATGGCAGGTCAGGATCTGACATCATGTGGATGGTTCACACATGTCCTAGAAATGTTGTTATATATAATAAAAAGGTAAAATATATAGAAAGAGTCTGTCACAAGCACAAAGGTGCATTGTATGTTGTAGATTTAGAGTCATCAGTTTCTAAAATGTTTGTTGTGTTAGGAGGTTAAAGTAGTTTACTATTTAATAACATGGGGTAGGTAACTGTGAGCTGTGTAGATTATTTCATATTTTTTTTGTTAGAACACTTTCAAGGGGTATTAATTTTCAGTCTGTCACAAACACAAAGGTTCACTGTATATTGTAGTTTAGAATAAACTGTTTATAATATTTTCGCTGTGATAGAATGTTAGAGTAGCCTACTATTTGATATTGTAATTATGAGCAGTATAGATTGTTTATTATTCCTTTTGTTTTTTTTTTCTTTCTTTTTTACACTTTCATGTTTTGTATGAGGGACGACAGGTACAATGAATAGCACGAGTGTGGGCTGTCTATAGAAAAGAGATAAATGTTGATGTTGTATGTGTAGAAAACTAGGGTGTATAATTTTAATGTAAGAATTTCCTTTTGTCTGTAATGTTGTGAGATGCACGGAAGATCTGGCTAATTGGGTGTCGTAACGCCCATACCGCTAACGGGCCGAGGTGACGTCGCCATGGCGACAGGCGACACAGCCGCGGCACTCCCCACTCCACTGTCGGACGAGGTACACTCCACGCGCCCGCTACAGCAGGTCAACGGCCTGGGGCGACACGCACGTATCACTGGCCATTCATGAGTTCCGCCACCCTTACAACTGGGGAAGGTATCCCGCGGAGGCAACAGCGGGTGGTTTCTTCTGCTCAACGGCGCGCGCAGCGGCGCTACTGCAGAATGGACGAGGCGCGGCAGAGCCCGGCGAGCATTTTTTTTTACCAGCAGCTGATAACTAGTACTGGACTGTGGAGCCGTGAAACAAGATGACTGCGACTTTCCATAATGTGGAAAGTGAAGGACTGGTGATTCCACGTTGTGAGTGGGGGAAAAGATTTTGTCTGTAGCAGACAGGACGATTGTTTTGTTTTGTCTTGACCACTGAATGGTGGGATCCATAAACTTTTGACAGTGACTTGTTAAGTGTGCTTTGTGAATTGCATGTGGGACGCTTGGTATACTTAAAGAGGACAGTTGTCGTTTGGTGAACAATTATTGTATGAAGGCAAGAAATTAGAGTGGGACATTGACATTTGCGTCTGTAGTAGGAGACATTTCTTGAATTGGCGCTGGAATAAGTGCTGTTTGTTGAAACTTACGACTTTTAATTACACCATGAACTGAAAGGACAGAACCGTGGGTAATAGTAGTTGTAGGGCCATTTTTTGGACGAACAGATTCGTGTGGATGGTACTCTGAGAGTGACTATGACATTTGTGTTTAATGAGAGATACAGCTTACTGTTCAGTGCGTGTTCAAAATGCCGAATTGAGTGACTCAAAGACTTTCGTCCGGGTAACCATGGGAGAGCTTTGACACTGAGACAGTGGCTCTAGGAAAACTATCAGCAACTTTTTGACCCCAAGAAAATCACAGAATGAAATGTTTCCGTGTGACTCGCAAGATAGGGAATAATGTATTTGTAATTGTGTAAATGTTTTTTTTTATATGTTTCATTCCTGAAGGGACAGCAAGCGTAATTGTATTTTATTAATATTTGTGTTTAGAATAGTTAGTGTTTGTTTTTTGTCTGTTCTGGGTTATCAAGTTCACGTAGCATGTTTATTAGAATATTTGGTACAATGATGCTCTAATTATAACCCAGTGGCATAATACTAACGTAGCGGTTCATGTAGCATTGATCAGTAAGATTGTCACAGGGGACAAGAGTTTGCATTGCACAACAAATATCGGAATTACCACAGATAGTGAATGGGAATATATGATCATCTTTGAGTCGATCCTTTGGCTACCTTTGGTGAGAGCAAAGAGATGGAAGTTACCAGAGCTTTGGAGCGTCTGAAAGGTGGCTGACCAATAAGGTAGCAAGGTGCTTCTCCCACTTCGACAGAGGTGCGAGAGAACCGGAATACGGCCATGTTTCGGCACTCTGGCGCTGAACCTTCTGCTGTAAAGACTTGTTTTTTTGTTGTGCTCCGTAATGAAAGTGTGGAGGCATGGTATGGATGTGGAATATTTAAGAGTAGTTAGAACTAATCATTTCTCTTTCCCAGGAACTTTTGTGGGGAAAATTACAAAGTGAGGCAGGTTATTTTAAGGGGATTGTAGTAAACCAACGGTCACAATGAGCCCACGTGTAGTTATAAGTTGAGATACTAGCGTGGGTACAATAAGCTGAAATATCTAAGAATTAATAGCGTGTGTACAATAAGCTGAAATATTTAAGAAATAGCGTGTGTATCATAAGTTGAAGTATTTAAGAAATATCATTCCGTGTGACGCTAAATTTAAACTCTGAGAGAGAATCAAGGTGAGTCGGCCGTTTTTCCAGCAACGCCACTTGGCTTGCATTGCACAGGAAGACGTGCGTTTATCTCCAGAGTTCACAGTAGGAAAGTAGAATTGCAAAGTGGGGCAGTGTCGTGTGAAACTGGGATAGATATTGATTGAAGTGGGAAAGCGGAAAGTGATGATGTTGTAACAGTTCTTTGTGTTGTATATCATATTGTTGTGTTGTATATGTCATGTAATTTGGGTATGTGTGTTTTGCATGGGGGTAGCAAGGTAGTTTCGAAAGATTTGTGGGTATGCTTGTTCCTTCTGTATCGCTCGATCTGGAGGAAAGTTTCGTGAGGATGATTGTGAGAGGCGAAGTGTGAGGTATAATAAAAGATCCACCATCCGATCCAGGGAGTGCACTGTTGCGGTAAATAGATTACGAGACCATAGTATAGAGATTCACTAACGTAAAGCCATGCCCACTGGGCGGAATTTCTCATGTGATTTTGATGTAGGTTGTAGAATTTGTGTGTTTAGGAATAAATCAAATAGTGAAAAGAAAGAGACTGGCGGCGTTTTTCATTAAATTGTATGTTATCGTAATGTCCCGAATTTATATAAAAGCCGTTAAATGAAAGACAAAAAGTAAATGTGGTATTGCCAATGCGTAGTGTGCAGTCAGAGTTCTATAAATCACTGATAGTCAGATGCGTGTTTCCGTTGCGTGTTATTCACACAGGAGGATAATTTGTAACTAAATAGTAAGATACGAGATTTCATGTTACTCGATAAATTAAGGAAGAATCCACTCGCTTGGCAAACCACTCATCTTGCAGGCCTGACTGCTGGATGCCACAGTATGAGAAAGGCAAGTGGATGCCTCTCAACACAAATCTCTTCCTCCTTCTCCTGCTGTCTACACCGGTAGCTCCTATTTCCGGCCCAGGGTGGGACAACCGCCAAGGTTCAGAGATGCTGGCCATCACAAATGTGACACTCCCTGTCACTTCTCTTGGTACTAATAATGTGGCCTTTAGTTTTCTAAGAAGAGTTTTGCGACTTCGATTTTTGATGCTTATGACTATAATATCAAACTGTTGTATTTTTGTCTGCTCCTGTAGCTTTAAGTATGATTTCATCCAGGCTACATCAGGTGCTCAATAGCTACTTATCTCACTAAAGTTTTACGAATAATTGTTTTTTGTACCTTACTAACGTATTCAGAATAAAAACGTGTGCTACACGAATTGAAAAAGATGTTGGTTTTAGACTTCCTACAGTAATCAGACTATCAATTATTTCATGTTACACAAACACGCAGTGAGTAACATTATAGAGCCGTCGATGCTTTTCAGGGCAGCTGTGAGCTGGGATGGAGCAAGTGGGTGGTGGAGACGAGACGGAGCACCAAAGAAAGAGGGCTATAAACGTAACAGTATCTTTATCGCCCCACCCGTGCTGCTTGCTACGCCGGGTGAGTGGCTGGTTGGCCACTGAATACTTCTGCAGATACGACACTCATAAGGGACTCTTGAGTGCGAAGTCGCAAGTTCAGCATATAATAAGACATTTTTTTTTGAAAGTGTTTCTGCTAATCACTGACAATGTGCATCAAGAGGGCGACAGGAAATGAGTGTCCCTGAGGTGCGAAGATCAAGCTTATATGGGATTTATGTATTATGCTTCACAAAATGGAAATCGTTGACATTCATGAAATGTTGAGAACAAACCGCTAACTTTCACCATGATCACCAATTGAAAACTGGCAAGCCACAGTGATCCCAACTGTACGAACAATCAAGATAGAAGGGGAACTCCTTGAGAGTTCATGCTAAACGGTCAAGTAGGTTCAAAAAAATGGTTCAAATGGCTCTGGCCACTATGAGTCTTAACACCTGAGGTCATCAGTCCACTAGAGCTTAGAACTACTTAAACCTAACTAACCTAAGGACATCACACACATCAATGCCCGAGGCAGGATTCGAACCTGCGACTGTAGCGGTCCCGCGGTTCCGGACTGAAGCTCCTAGAACCGCTCGGCTACACGGCCGGCGGTCAAGTAGGTATCCACTCTTAAATAATGCGCATAGAAACATGTTGGTCTAACGGGGCGATGAAAACTTGTGGGATATGATGGCATGCAAACGAATGCGATGGTGTAGCTTCAGATAATGCGATGATATGCTTTATAGGTACAGAAAAAACAAACATTCAGAGGGTGAATTTGCGCAGTGGTTCCAGGTGGTATAGATTTTCGGAAGGGACAGTCTACGCCAAAGGAGTATAATCTCTATACGCATACCAGGAATAAAGCAAAAGCAAATTTTTTTGGGCCGGCCGTTGTGGCCGAGCGGTTCTAGGCACTTCAGTCTGGAGCCGCGCGACCGCTACGGTCGCAGTTTCGAATCCTGCCTCGGGCATGGATGTGTGTGATGTCCTTTAGTTAGGTTTAAGTAGTTCTAAGTTCTAGGGGACTTATGACCTAAGATGTTGAGTCCCATAGTGCTCAGAGCCATCACCCAATTTACTATCAAAATTAACAGCGGGCATAATTGTATTCGAATACGTTAAGGCATTAATGTTAGTTGATCTTCATACAACTACTCTCTTGGTACCTCTAATTTCCAAGGTCTATTTCATGTGCGTTTCCTCTTCAAATTCTGTTTGGTTGGAGTTGAAAACATATTCCTTACTTAACGGAAGGATAAGAATGTTTATTTCATCCACATATTTATGGGCCTATTACACAGTTTGCTGTGCATCGTCAAGTTGACGCTTTGTTTCAAATTTCGTTATGTTACGCCTTTCAATTGTGTAGCATTGTTCAAATTTGTGCAACCATGCAATGCTTCACTTCAGATCATAGTTTGATGTGTATGACGATGTAGGTCATATCAGCCATCTCCTGGAAACTGTATCGAGCATCCATGAAACGCGTAGGCCGGCCGCGGTGGTCTCGCGGTTCTAGGCGCGCAGTCCGGAACTGTGCAACTGCTACGGTCGCAGGTTCGAATCCTGCCTCGGGCATGGATGTGTGTGATGTCCTTAGGTTAGTTAGGTTTAAGTAGTTTTAAGTTCTAGGGGACTGATGACCACAGCAGTTGAGTCCCATAGTGCTCAGAGCCATTTTTTTTTTTTTCTTTGAAACGCGTAAACGCCAGTGATTGTAACTTGTGCACTTTGTCCACCTTTGAATATCGGTGGTTTTCTCATGCACTGCACGGTCATATTGTTGCGGACTTACTTGAAACTGATCAAAATTGTTTACTGTGCTGTAGATGATTTTCCACGTTATGTTTGGATCCCGTTCCTCGGACAGCGATTGTCCTTTACTACGCTTGACGGGAGATGGAATTTTTGGCTTCCTGTTCAACGATAACGATAAATTATATAGCTCGACACCTGTTTCAATATCACTTTCCCATCATTATACTTCTCACGTGCATTGTCCACACAGCAGAGCGTATACGGTACCACACATTCTACACACTCATACTGCAGAAACGCTAATATTTCATCAGCCACTTCTTTCTCACACTGTGAATTTCCGTGTGTTCCTTTCCGACGAAATGTCAGCTTCAGTAACTGCTGTTACAGGTATAATTGAATGTTTTCTTTGTTGATCGTCGTCATTGCTCTGTTTTGTATCTAGCACAGTAGCACTCCATAACCTCATGCTTTGCCTACCATTGGTTACCTCCAGTCCTGCACCCTGCTGCCATTAGCAGCCAGCATGGTGGTTGTATGGTAGTCATTAAATGGGGCGTCGCCGGCCGGGGTGGCCGAGCGGTTCTAGCGCTACAGTCAGGAACCACGTGACCGCTACGGTCGCAGGTTAGAATCCCGCCTCGGGCATGGATGTGTGTGATGTCCTTAGGTTAGTTAGGTTTAAGTTCCAGGGGACTGATGACCTCAGCAGTTAAGTCCCATAGCGCTCAGAGCCAAATGGGGCGTCGAATGCCATAAACACTACTGGCCTTTCGCAACCTCGCACTCAAGGGGATCCTTGTGAGAGTGGGAGGCCTCTTGAGGTAAGCCCGCTTTGGGATGATGTCTTATCTGCTACGGCTCCAGCTGACGCCCAGCTGCGTCACTGTCGGGGGATGCCCACCACACTTCGGTCTATCCGGTGACCATGGGCGTCTGGCATGCAAGGGCTGTGACATGCTACCCACTGAGTACGAGTCAGCCTGGCCACTGGTGGTGACATGGGTTGGAAGCTGTGCCATAGCGCTAAGTTTGTGAAGGACTTAGTATCTATGGCTGATGCTCTACTGTGGTCTTGAACAGGGGACTTTTTCTGGTCGGTCCGAGTAGCGTCGCCATCCAGTACAGGCCCACTGAGCTGTCCAGTAGTTATGGTCGGCAGTGGCACCCTAGTTGGGCGCATGCGCCACTACCAGATATATACCCTAAAACACTACATCCACTCTAATTGTGGAAAACTACCTTTCCCGTTCCTGCACCAGTCTGTGCAGTAGTGCTGACTTTGCTGTTTTAGTAACCTAACCAACCTACTTCACGGCACTGAGATGCCTTGTAGAATTATGAAAGTGAGATCACCCCAGCGCTCACCAGTCGTCAATTCTGGTGTAATACACAGCTTAGGTTCTGAGTTATATGCTTAGACATATCAGTACATTACCCCCCGCCAGCTCTCCAGGAAGAGGACCTAGTCCCTTTGGGTGACGATAAAAGCAATTCTATATCACACTAGAAGTCAGTGGAAAATACAGAGAAATTTGTAACCAAAACTACTTCCTACTTCCCCACACGGGTTAGATGATCATCCAGTCGTACTTATTATGCTGCTTATTGCTATTTTTTATGTGTCTGTTAATCACTTTTGTCGTGTGCTTCTGGCAATTCAACCTTCATGACTTCTCCAGTTCCTTCACTTTCTCTTAAACCTGCATCTACATCTCTTCTGCCTTCACACTACAAGGTTACAGTCTCTCTCTCTCTCTTATGCTCTAGGGATCGGGCCCAATGGAATCTGGACTATTGGTGGTTTGTGCTGACGGTCATCTCTCCGCTTCGAATAAAATCAGTGCACAACAGAATTAAAGCGTCATGGGACTTGGTATAACTGCTCTCAGAGCCACAGTTAACCATGGTTGTGCCTCTCTGAACTGCCAGACGTGCTGTATTAACTGCTTGGATTAAATGAGGCTTTCCTGCACAGAAATGAGTCGACCCAGGGTATGGAGCAAGTCATATTCTAGAGTTTCATTTTAAAATGTTATCTTTTGTGCTGGCAATAACTCCAAAGGTAGACCTGGTGAATACATCAGTGGTTGTGAGATGTTCACTTGCATGATTTCCTTAAAGGTGGCTGGAGGTTGAAGGTTGTGCCTGTCTTGTCACATGTAGTCGCAGTAACTAGTAATCCACTTCCCTTAAGCCCAATCGATCTTGCCTCCGTCAGTTTCCCGTTAGAGTAACACCTCGACACTATTACCGTGCCGTTACAAGATAAGTAAATTAAATTAAAACCTGCTTGATAGAAATGCAATTTGGGCTCAATGATATGCGCCAGACAATCTATCCTTCCTGTCTACCTAAGAGCAATTGTGCTCTGGCTGATTTATATTGTCATGATCAGACACCATGTGACCTTTTCCATTAGATAATATTGTAACTTCTCCTCCGGCATTATTATCTGTCTGCTACTGTTGTATCCGGAACATGGAACAACAAAGACTGGAGGCGTGAGCGGATGAACAAGTTAACTCTCTCAAATGAAATTCGCACAAGATGTGAATAGAAACGTTGCCAGACGGAATTTTACACTGAGTCCCTGTAACAATCATACAACAGTGTCATTTCAAATCTGCATATGTCTGTACTTACAAGAGGCGAGTCCGCGCGTGATTGCTGACTGATTACGCACTGCCGCCCATGACGGGGCGTTAGCTTTTAACTCGTCCGGGCACGCAGGAATTCACAGACCGCCGGCGAGACCTCGGTGGCGTGGCTTGGCGTGATTGGTTCGTAGTGGCTACGTTGCCGTTTTCCTTACGTACGCTGGTTGGCGTTGCTGAGGTTGCCGCGGAAGTGGCTTAGGGGTGGGCGCGCCTGCACTGTTACGCGGTGGCGGTGCCGCCGCCTGCCGGCCGCGAGCTGAAAGCCGTCTGATTCCTGGCCGCGAAACGCTCTGCGCCACGGTGCGCTCATTGACGTTACTGCAGCTGCCAACTTCTGAAATTAATAACACCCCTCAGATACCCACATGGACCAATTTTCCAAGAACTCCCCACTTCAGTTGGTATATGTGGATGGTTAAACGCTGAAACTGCACACGTCTTCTTTTTACAGTGGGTCGAATTAGAGTATACGATCGTTCTCGGTCGGTCGTCACTTCTGCTGACTGTATGTGGTAGTAGAAGTATAAGTTTCGTCTACTGCACACCACAGATAGGAGTAACTCGGGTGGTACCTCGCTGCAAGCTTTCTGTAACCCCGACGATTATTGTTCAGGTGACAAGGTGCAGTACTGCTTTAATTTCCATTCTTCCCCTCGACATATTGCAACCTGAAGACGGGATGGAATGCCATCCTTCCTATCTCCTCAGAAGTCTACTGCCTACTAAGCCCACTCAGAAACAACAAAGTAACAGAAAAAAATCTCTTACTAGCGTAATTTATTCAATGCAATGCTATAAAAACGCAATCATATATAAAAAAGAATTATTTTATCTTGATCTTAAACCAGGTGGTATTCCATGTACAGCCTCAACCACATCCTCTCGCCTCTTTTGCTGATTCCTTGTGTACTTCTCTGGCTCCATCCTAGAAACTCGTGGAATCGACTGTGGACTACCTCAAAAAGGTCGTAGACGCCGAACATGTACTATGGTCGTTGTCTTTGGCAATTAAAGCTTCACTTTGACTGTCGAAGTAGTCTCCTTCACTTGAAGCGGTCCTCGATGCTGATGAACTCCTTCATCTTTCTTTTTGACATATATGGTCCTGATAACGTCACTCACTGTCCTTTATCCTGCACCAAACTTTCCATGCATTTCACTGATTATTCCTGCTCCCTCACCGCCTTTGTAGTCTCCTTCTGTACTCGTTTCCACACCTCTCATACTCTTTTTCTAAACTCGAGTGCTGAATCTCCAACTTTTTCTTGGCCTTTATCAAATCAAACGTAGATGGAATTTTCTGACATTACACCACTTCATACGGGGAAAACCCAGTAGTTTTGTGTACTTTCGAGTTATATACTGACACGATATACCTAAGATAAGTACCACAGTCAATGTAATGTGTATTCACATAGTAACTTAACGTTTTCCAATTTTTTCTTTCTACCTGTTCCGTTCTACCATTAGCCTATAGACGATGAGAACTAGTTCTTCTTTACGTTCAATAACCAACACAACTCCTTCAATAAGTCCAACATAATATTTATAACCTGGTCTTTAATTACCATATCTGGTGCTACGAAGTTCAATATCCATCTGTTAACCATTGAAGGACATAATGAGATTTTCACTCTGCAGCGAAGTGTGCGCTGATATGAAACTTCCTGGCAGATTAAAACTGTGTGCCCGACCATGGCTGCGGTTAGCCTTGACGCTTCATCACAGACAGGAGCGCCTGCGATGTACTCAACGACGAACCTGGGTGAACGAATGGCAAAACGTCATTTTTTTCCGATGAATCCAGGTTCTTTTTACAGCATCAAGATGGTCGCATCCGTGTTTGGCGACATCGCGGTGAACACACATTGGAAGCGTGTATTCGCCATCGCCATACTGGCGTATCACCCGGCGTGATGGTATTTGGTGCCACTGACGGCACTTTGAATAGTGGACGTTACATTTCAGATGTGTTACGACCCGTGGCTCTACCCTTCATTCGATCAATGCGATACCCTGCATTTCAGCAGGATAATGAACGACCGCATGTTGCAGGTCTTGTACGGGCCTTTTTGGATACAGAAAATGTTCGACTGCCGCCCTGGGCATCACATTCTCCAGATCTCTCACCAATTGAAAACGTCCGGTCAATGGTGGCTGAGCAACTGGCTCGTCACAATAGGCCAGTCACTACTCTTGAAGAACTGTGTTATCGTGTTGAAGCTGCATGGGCAGCTGTACCTGTACACGCCATCGAAGCTCTGTTTGACTCAATGCCCAGGAGGTGGGTACTGATTTCTCAGGATCTATGCATGAAAATTGCGTGGAAATGTAATCACATGTCAGTTCTAGTGTAATATATTTATCCAATGAACACCTGTTTATCATCTGCATTTCTTCTTGGTGAAGCAATTTTAAATGCCAGTAGTGTAAATCCTACTGTGCTCCTTTCACTTTTTTCCTGTGTTATTCTGTCTGTTTGATAAAATGTTCCATAATTAGCAGCAAAGACTAAGGAATTCACTAGGGTTTCTGATACAATGGAACTTTGATATTCGGTGTTGAGGCACAGGCATTGCTGTCAATGGACCCCACGGAGAAACAGGAAATCCTCCAAATGTTTTCACTTCTCCCACTAGTTACAGTTTCGTATTTGCAACAACTGACTGTCAGTCCTAGCACCCATCTCTGCCAATGTCTTAAGGTCCTCTAAGAACAACCACATTTCCTCAGATGATATACCACAAAGAAATAAAATCAGTTCTGATCCAGCTGAATCCATACCATGCTGTGGTACCTGAAGCAGTGCTGTTTGTCCTTAGCTGTCAAGTGGTCATGTAGCTCCATAACATCCACTGTTAGCTATACTATAATTTGTAAAAATATCTATACTGCTTAAAGCTCTAGAAAACCTTTCGTCTCTGGCTATGCCGCTGCAACATACAGTGGTACCAAAGCAAATCATAGATGAGTGGTTCCATCACATCGTGGGCCACCTATACTGCCTTGAAATATGACCATATCGACGTCTTGTATAACAAGTTAGAGGCACTGACCACATGGGACCTTACGCTCAAGCACGTTACATGGTTACATCTTAGAGACACCAAATACTGCTCAGTACAATTATCCTTACACTCAGATAAGTTATTCAGCTCCTCTGGCCTGAACAAGGTAATCTTTCAGTTAGGACGACAGTCCACTTCCATGTCTATTATATCCTCCAACACATAACCAAATGGTTCCTCACTCACAACATCATGCTGAGACTGTAGGTCATGTTCCAGATGCCGTGCTGTGTGGAGACGATGCCACCACTTCTGACTCCTGGCTTTAGTGGCCCCAGGTAGGGTGGAACAGCTATGTGCCAAGATGGAGCGAGCAGGTGGTGGGAGTGAGATGGGAACACAAGAGGTTCCAGAGATAGGCAGCTGCAAATGTAAAAAGTTCTTTATTGAGATGCGTCTGCACTGATCACTGAATTTTGCTGGCTGGCTACCTAAAAGCCCGATAATGCCGATGTCGATACTGCATCAAGCACCAAGGGCCCCTTACATTAGCTGTACGTGCAGTCCCCATGCCAGCAGCATGTACTCGCCGATGGAGTATCTCCTACAGCTGTGGGCAATGTCAAGCCGCATTACGGCGGAAGATTCCCATCTTGCTAAAACGCCAATCCAATGATGGTGGATTTCGGTTGGTGTGCACATGGTATGAACTACCTCTCCTGGGCAGGAGTTGGATTTGCTGCTGGAGATGACAATGGATGGCCAGCTGCGGCATTTCACTCTGTCGAAGGATGGACTTGGTGTGAGAGCTGTTCCTCAGCTATGGCCTCGAACCTATGATTTTCTGCTGGCGTCCTCGTCCGGCACAGTTCTACTCTCCACATAGGGCTGAAAGTCTAAGAATTTCTTTATAATAAAGCCCAGTAGTTATATTCTGCACCAGCGTGCTTGTTCTGCCTATGCACAACTTACAGTCATGTGATGTAAAACAGCACTGCCACACTGTCAGCGTGGCAGCGTGGCAGCGGTGTCGCTTGCTGGACTAGTCTGTTTAGCACCGCTGAGTTCGCTCTTTCTGTAAGCTAATATGTATAGCAACACTGCGATTGCCTCATTGAACTGTTACAGCGACAACAGCCCACTTTTGCCTGCCGTCAACGGCACTGCAATGCACTGCTCAGGCTCACATTAATACGCTCATATATGGTCAGTACGCTACAATGTTGTTAGTCGCTTTAACATGTTTCTCTTCTAGAGAAAAGTTGTTGTTGTTGTTGTGGTCTTCAGTCCTGAGACTGGTGTGATGCAGCTCTCCATGGTACTCTATCCTGTGCAAGCTTCTTCATCTCCCAGTACCTACTGCAACCTACATCCTTCTGAATCTGCTTAGTGATCTCTTGGTCTCCCCCTACGATTTTTACGCTCCACGCTGCCCTCCAATACTAAATTGGTGATCCCTTGATGCCTCAGAACATGTCCTACCAACCGATCCCTTCTTCTGGTCAAGTTGTGCCACAAACTCCTCTTCTCCCCAATCCTATTCAGTACCTCCTCAATAGTTATGTGATCTACCCATCTAATCTTCAGCATTCTTCTGTAGCACCACATTTCGAAAGCTTCTATTCTCTTCTTGTCCAAACTATTTATCGTCCATGTTTCACTTCCATACATGGCTACACTCCATACAAATACTTTCAGAAATGACTTCCTGACACTTAAATCTATACTCGATGTTAACAAATTTCTCTTCTTCAGAAACGCTTTCCTTGCAATTGCCAGTCTACATTTTATATCCTCTCTACTTCAACCATCATCAGTTATTTTGCTCCCCAAATAGTAAAACTCCTTTACTACTTTAAGTGTCTCATTTCCTAATCCAATACCCTCAACATCACCCGACTTAATTCGACTACATTCCATTATCCTCGTTTTGCTTTTGTTGATGTTCATCTTATATCCTCCCTTCAAGACACCATCCATTCCGTTCAACTGCTCTTCCAAGTCCTTTGCTGTCTCTGACAGAATTACAATGTCATCGGCGAACCTCAAAGTTTTTATTTCTTCTCCATGGATTTTAATACCTACTCCGAATTTTTCTTTTGTTTCCTTTACTGCTTGCTCAATATACAGATTGAATAACATCGGGGAGAGGCTACAACCCTGTCTTACTCCCTTACCAACCACTGCTTCCCTTTCATGTCCCTCGACTCTTATAACTGCCATCTGGTTTCTGTACAAATTGTAAATAGCCTTTCGCTCCCTGTATTTTACCCCTGCCACCTTTAGAATTTGAAAGAGAGTATTCCAGTCAACATTGTCAAAAGCTTTCTCTAAGTCTACAAATGCTAGAAACGTAGGTTTGCCTTTCCTCATAGAGAAAAGTATAATGCATAATTACAACGCTAGTAGTAAGTAAAGTAAAATGTCCATGTACAGTCAATATCAGTACAACAAAGAGTCGGCAGCATACACTTATGCTCATAAATTAAGGATAATGATCATACGTGGTGAATCAACGCTCTGGAGGGCGGTTTGCGGGTTTAAATCACCTTGGGGTATGACCATGCGATGCATTTGACCTGCGGTCGTCGCACGGTGGTGCTGGCAGCAGTCCACATAAACAGAGGTGTGTTGGTGCATGTCAGAGTGCGATGCATCGAGTAAGAGTGCATATGTTTTCAGACGTGCTAATGGTGACAGTGTGTTGAAAATGGCTCAAAGAACACATATTGATGACGTTATGAGAATACTCGGGCGACTGGTGGCTGGTGAAATACAGCAGGTCGTAGCACGCGCCCTCCGTGTGCCACAAAGTGTGATCCCAAGGTTATGGAAACGATTCCAGCAGACAGGAAACGTGTCCAGGCGCTACAGTACGGGACGTCCACAGTGTACAACACCACAAGGAGACCGATATTTCACCATCATTGCCAGCAGACGGCCACGGAGTACTACAGTTAGCCTTGCTCGGGACCTTACTGCAGCCACTGGAACAATTGTCTCCAGACACACAGTCTACAGACGACTGAACAGAAATGGTTTATTCACCTGGTGACCTGCAAGGGCCGGCCGGAGTGGCGGAGCGGTTCTAGGCGCTACAGTCCGGAACTGCGTGACCGCTACGGTCGCAGGTTCGAATCCTGCCTCGGGCATGGAGGTGTGTGATGTCCTTAGGTTAGTTAGGTTTAAGTAGTTCTAAGTTCTAGGGGACTGATGATCACAGCAGTTAAGTCCCATAGTGCTCCGCGCCCTTTGACCTGAAAGGCGCATTCCACTAACCCCTTGTCAAAGGAGAGCCCGTAAATCCTGGTGTCAAGAACACAGTACAAGGTCATTGGAATAGTGGTCCCAGGTTATGTTCACAGACGAGTCCAGGTATAGTCTGAACAGTGATTCTCGCCGGGTTTTCATCTGGCGTGAACCAGGAACCAGATACCAACCCCCTAATATCCTTGAAAGGGGACCTTATATAAGTCGTGGCTTGATGGTGTGGGGTGGGATTATGATTTGTGCACGTACACCCTTGCATGTCTTTGACAGAGGAACTCTAACAGGTCAGGTGTATCGGGACGTCATTTTGCACCAGTATGTTTGCATTTTCAGCGGTGCAGTGGGTCCCACCTTCCTGCTGATGGATGGTAACGCACGACCCCACCCTGCAGCCATCGTGGAGGAGTACCTTGAAACAGAACATATTAGGTGAATGAAGTGGCCTGCTTGTTCTCCAGACCTAAACCCCATCCAGGACGTCTGGGATGCACTCGGTTGACGTATCGCTGCACGTCTTCAAACCCCTAGGACACTTCAGGAGCTCCGACAGGCACTGGTGCAAGAATGGGAGGCTATACCCCAGCAGCTGCTCGACCACCTGACCCAGAGTATGCCAACCCGTTGTGAGGCCTGTGTACGTGTGCATGGTGATCACATCCCAAATTGATGTCGGGGTGCATGAGCAGGAAACAGTGGTGTTTTGTAGCACATGTGTTTCGGGACGGTTTTCTCAACTTATCACCAATATCGTGGACTTGCAGATCTGTTTCGTGTGTGTTTCCTATGTGCCTGTGTTATTAGCGCCAGTTTTGTGTAGTGCCACGTTGTGTAGCACCACATTCTGCAATTATCCTTAATATATGAACATGAGTGTAGTTGTATGTATATTAGAGAAACTTTGAATGCGTACTCAACATCTTGTGCGTAATACTGTGAAGTAGGAGCATCCAGATGATGGAAGTCCTGTATCCTATTTCTCTCTACTCCATTATGGGATAACATCACAGGAAATGTTAAAATTAATGTCATATTGTACATTGACTGAGGAAACAAGTGAAGCAACAAGAAGACACAAGAGGTTGCCAATGTCACTTTGTGTACATATACACATCATTGGTGGTTATGTATAAAATTAAGTGTCGCAATTACTGTTTGTGTCAGGTAAAGCAGGCACCATACTGCATTAGTGTTGAATGCATTTACTATGTTAGCAGATCTGGTAGGGTATGGAATGGGAGTGGAAACAGCACAAGATGTTGCGTGACCACTGTGAAGGACTCGTGTGGGTCAGCTTTCCAGCAACAGCCTGAGTTTGGAAGGGGAATCATTGTGGGTCTTCATTTTTATAACTGGTAGAATCATGCAATATTCAGATTTATGGGGCAACCATATGTGGAAATTCCCCAATGTTGAAATGCGTGATAATGTGAAAGCAGGCTTGATAGTTGTCAAAGTTCCGATTGATCAAGTCTGACCACCCCAAGAGAGAATCGCTGTATTATGTACTAAGCACGTTTTAATCGCTTCACATCAGCTGCTGCCATCGGTTAAGAAGTAACGTATTACGTGCATCATTCTGTGTTGTCCTGAACCTCTGATCGGCGGATAGTAGCAGCTGGAGTAAGGAATTACCGTCCCATGCGTACGTTGCTGTTATCACCACAGCACAAATGGTTGTGTTTGAAGTGATGCCGTTACCTGTTAGCCATGGCTGCTGACGAATGGCGTGGAACTGGTTCAGGGAAAATAACGTTCCTGCATCACCCAACAAAGCCAAATACGATGTATATCTGGAAGGACATATAACTCTTCCAACGCCTTGAGGTGTCACGGCAGTTTCAGTCCTTGCATCACGATGTGGGGAACCATTGGGTATGAGTTCAGGTCAAGGTTGGTAATAACTTAGGGAATTCTGAGGACATGGTGGTACCGGGTGGTTGTGATTAAAGTGCAGACATCCAGTATGGGCATATTTATCGTATGGCAGCGAAACACAGTACATGTTCTTATGTGTTAACGCGGAATCGATTTATGCTGAAAGAAATTAGTTCCAATTTTGGGCCATCAGATGTAAATCTCGCGGTGCGAATGCAAGAAAGATGCACAAAAATGTTTCCTCATGTAAAGAATTAAGAATTGGATTTGGACAGAAAAGGTCAAACAAGAGAGAAAGGCATAATGTTGATTTTGTTATCAACCGCAAAATTCGTTCCACGTGAGCACTTGAGGGGTCGACAAGGTGCTGTACAGCGATGTATTTGAACCTGGTGGCCAAAGTTGGAAGTAACTTCCTCAGTGCAAATCGGTTCCACATTAACGCATTACCACATCTACCGAGTTTCACTTCCATACGATAATTACGGCCCACACTCAAACTCCGTGCTTGGGTGTACTTTAATTATAACCACCCACTACCTCATGGACCCCCTGCCTCCTCGTGTGTTTTTCTAATCATGTGATTCTACCATGGTGCAACTTTTCAGCAGGACAGTCCTCGTCCACACACGACCTAGTCTCTATGAAGTGCATTTTGTTGAGGTAATCACTTGACCCCCTAGACCCCGAGATGGGTCCCTGACGGAACATGTGGGACCAGGTAGGACATCAGCTCTGAACTAGCGTCAGGATATCCACAATATCAAGGGCTAATTACGACAGTTTTGGGACAGTTCACCTCAGGAAAAATTCAACAGCTTGACGACAGACACACTTCCCAACTGAAGCACAGTATGAATACAGGCCAGAGCATGTGCAACATCGTGTTGATAAGTAGGCTCTTCATGTCAAGTCTTTGTAAATTTCATAATATTTTGTAATCACTGAGATAATCACACACTCTTTCAAACGATGAAGTTTCATTTCGTTTCCTCCTCCGTTCTGTACAATTCACTTATTTTTGTCAGGCGTTTTATTATATTTCATTCAATCACCATAATATTACATTGAAACTGAATGCTTTAATTTATTTCAATATCTCCTGAATATGTCATGAATCAAGAAATTCCTGAAGGCACAGAGTCATTTTTTTAGTAGTAGTGTCCCATGCCCACATAGTAACATCTGTTGAGGGCCGCTTCCACACTCCAATCTCCTTCAGCAAACCAAGTCCTTAGATGAAGGCCGGCCAGAGTGGCCGAGCGGTTAAAGGCGCTACAGTCTGGAACCGCACGACCGCTACGGTCGCGGGTTCGAATCCTGCCTCGGGCATGGATGTGTGTGATGTCCTTAGGTTAGTTAGGTTTAAGTAGTTCTAAGTTCTAGGGGACTTATGACCACAGCAGTTGAGCCCCATAGTGCTCAGAGCCATTTGAACCTTAGATGAAGACCTCACTTCGAGAAGCTTCCGTGTGACAGAAGAATATGGCAGTGCTACCTCTTCCGCATAATCAGTCTCCTGGCAGCAGTATTTATAGCCTGTGAACAGCCAGTTATTGTTGAACAGTAGCGCCACGTTATGACACCAGACACGTTACGGATACAACAGGGAAGACCACAGCACACATATGACGTAGCTGGTAAACACCGTCACCAGTCCTCAAACGCTGCCATACCGGACATGCTCTCGGCAGCGCTTGCTCTGCCGCCACCTCGTGTCTACTAGCCGGTATTCAGCCACCATGAACGAAGGTCTCCCCAGCCCTTTGTCACCACCACACAGCCAGCTGTAGCCGTCCATCAGCTGGTGTAGAGATCAGGTACTTGGTCGTGCTACCGTAACTTGGCTGCATCGACTGGGACAGCAGCAGGCCCCATCGCTGGATATCCAATGGTCTTGGTTACATGAGATGTTCAAGGGGCTTGATGCAGCATTAGCAGCCGACACGGTAGTGATATCATGTATTTACGGTGGACTTTCGCGCTCGATTGACGAGTGCGTGCTGTGCCATTGATTCCTCTGTGAGTGAGTACAATCCGTGCTGTTATTACTGTCATAAAAAAAGACGTATAAATACTCTTCGTGATTTCGTCTGTGCGTAGTTGTTGCGTAGTGGCACGCCGCGTCAGATTGCATGTCGATTTGTGGAACGTCAGAACGGCTTACACCAGCAGCAGCAGCAGCACCGGTATAGCTGACTCACTACCGGCCACCGGGGACATCGGCTTCAGAGGCGGAAGCGGTGTGTGACGTCAGCGACTGCAGAAACAGCAGATGCATCAGCAACAATGGCGTCTGCATGTGAGTAACAACAAGCAAAATAGCAACCACTGCCCCGCGAAATGTCATTCAACCAGCATGTGACCTTTCTGTGTCCTGTCTTTTATGTTTGTATGCTACAGCCAAATATACTAGAATATTACTATTGAGACATGCTGCGGCTCACGTTGGTGCTGTCTGTTTCTGCCCTCTTTTGGAGTGCAGACGGTATCGTTTAGCTGGTATGGTTGCGGTTGTTCATCTTCTTCTCGTGTTGACTGGCGCCACTCCTTTTCGCAGGCGTTGCCTGTCTGCTAGTGACACTAACGGCGGTTGTCGATGCTAGTAACTGTTGCCCTATCTTTGGGGCGACGTAGCTGTTTTTCTGGGTCGTGTGAGTGGGCCAATTCGGTTGTGGACTCAGGAGGAGCCAGGTCCACGCGGTGCCAAAACACCCCAGGACCACTGGTGGCAAGAATGGACTGCCGGATGGAAGGGCTGTGTCACGAGGGTGTACGACCTCGTCGTAAACCGGATTCAGCAGTCTTTAAAATGAGTGCATTTCAATCAAAGCAGAGAAACCTCCACCACTGTGATATGTCACGATTCTCCAGTGACTTGGTTTCGTGTTGCTGCTCGTAGTGTCGCCGAGGTGAAAAGCAGCGAATGGAGTGCTTGGGGAAGGCGGATCTGATTAGCTTTCCTCGACTTCTTACTACTATTTACTGCACTCAACTTGTTACAATTTGTTAAGTTCAACCAGCGGTAATTTTTCTTGCCTGGTGGCCACTAACGCCCCAGTTACCTGCCCTGTGGGTAAGTGTATGTAACGGCAGTGTATGTTTCCTCGCCTTGTCGCTCCTATCCGTTAAGGCGTGTAGTTTTGACAGCTTTCTTGATTGTAGGCCGGTTGGTGATTCTTCGACTCTGGTGGTAGTGATTCGTTTCTCGTTCCGGGCGCTCTAAGTGCAGTGTTCCGGGGATGTAGTGCAGACCGGCAGACCGCCGGTTCCGGCTTTGGCGTATTGTTCCATCGTTGAATTTGGTTTGTCGGACGTCAGGTAGCTTCAGTAAGATTATCAGTAGTCATTCGTTAGACTGCCACTAGTCTGAGTTACCATCTTTGAATGCAACTCTTGGCTGCCTATGGCCAACAAACTGAATGGCTGTAAATAATAGATATTTAAGTGCATTTGTATCCAAGGCTAGATCCTTCTGCCGCACCCACACGTCATGGCATCCAATCACAAACAAACTTAGCTCTCGACATCTTTGCGCATCCGGAAACATATCGCAGGACCATTCATACAATATAGTACATGTGCTGTAACGTAGCTGACCACTTGACGGGAATTGACGGACACTGAACGCGCAACGGTAGTAGGAGTTAGACGCATGGGACACTCCACTTCGGATACCGTTAGGAAATTCATTATTCCGAGATCCACAGTGTCAAGTGGGTGCTGCTAAAACCAAATTTCAGACATCACCTCCCACCACGGAGAACACAGCTTCCGACGTCCTTCACTTAACTACCAAGAGCAGCAGGGTTTGTGTAGAGTTGTTAGTACTAGCTGACAAAGCAGCACGGCGTGAAATAATCTCATATTTCAATGTCGGATGGCGATATTTCACATTAATGGGCTATTGAAACAGACAGAGAATGCTAACAGCACGACATAGCCTACAGTGCCTTCCACGGTTCGTGACCATATCGGTTGGACCCTAGACGACTCGAAAACCGTAGCCTGGTCAAATCACCCCCAATTTCACTTGGTAAGAACTTATGGTAGCGTTCGAGGTTGGCACAGACCTCACGAAGCCAGTTGTCAACAAAGCACTGTGCAAGCTGCTGGTGAGTCCGCATAAGTGAGGGTTGTGTTTAGACGGAACGGACTGGGTCCTCTGATCCAACTGAACCGCGAATTGACTGGAAATGGTTTTTTTTTTTTTTCTGCAGCTTCGAGGTGATTTGCTGCCATTCATGGACTTCATGGTCACAGAGACACTGAGCCATATCCAGAATACAGATTTTCGCGATTGGTTTAAAGAACATTCTGGACAGTTCGTATGAATGATTCGGCTACCTAAATCGCCTGAAATAAATCCCATCCAACTTTTACGGGACATAATCTAGAGCCGAGTTCGAGCACAAAATCCTGCGCCGGCAACACTTTCGCAGTTATGGAAGGCTATAGTGGCAAGCATGGCTCAGTATTTTTGCAGGGGACTTCCAGTGACTTGCTGAGTACATTATATGTCAAGTTGCTGGACTAGACCCGCTGAAAGGAAGTCCGACATAATGGAAGGGCGTACCCAATGACTTTTTTCACCTAAGTGCATTACTTTCAGGAAGAGCAATACCTTTAGATACGTTGGCGTAGACTAAAAAAGACTGAACACTTATAAAGAAACTCTGCACCACACAGAAAGAGGTTGTCAGGTTATGGGGTGAGGAAACATATCAGACACATATTGGAAAAAGTGTTAGTCAAGTGATTTGTTTGTTGCCTAGGCTATTCAATATTTCATCTACATCTACGTCATACTCCGCAAGCCATCTAATGGTATGTAGCGGAGGGTACTTTTTGTACCACTAACTGAGCCCTCCAACGCTGTTCCACTCACGAATAGCACGAGGGAATCGTCGGTAAGCCTCTGTACTGGCTCTAACTTCTCGAATTTTTTACTCGTGGTCATTACGCGAGTCGAATGTGAGAGGAAGTAATATATTGTTCGACTCTTCCCGGAAAGTATTCTCTCCAAATTTCAGTAGTAAATCTCTCCATGATCCACAATGCCTCTGCCGGTCGCTGTGGGGAAGCGGTTCTAGGCGCTTCAGTCCGGAACCGCGCTGCAGCTACGGTCGCAGTTTCGATTGTTGTTGGTTTCGGGGAAGGAGACCAGACAGCGAGGTCATCGGTCTCATCGGATTTGGGAAGGATGGGAAAGGAATTCGGCCGTGCCCTTTCAGAGGAACCATCCCGGCATTTGCCTGGAGTGATTTAGGGAAATCACGGAAAACCTAAATCAGGATGGCCGGACGCGCGATTGAACCGTCGCCCTCCCGAATGCGAGTCCACTGTCTAACCACTGCAACGGTTCTGTCACACTTCCCTGTGGTACTCCGGATATTACCTTTATATTTGGCGATTGTGTTCCGTTAAGAGCGACGTGTTGAGTTCTCTCTGCACGGAAGTCTTCAATCCAGTCACAAACTGGTCTGATACTCGATAAGCTCGAATTTTTCTCGCTAAACGGCAGCGTGCAACGTTGTCAAATACCTTCCTGAAAACAAAGAACACGGCGTCAACCTGAGCGCCTTTGTCTAATGCGCTGTGGATCTCATGGAGGAACAGAGCGTTTCGTAGGATCTCTATTTGCGGAATCCATGTTGATTTTTAGAGGGTAGATTTTCAGTCTCCAAGAACGTCGTAAAACTTGAGCAAAAATTATGTTACACAATTCTACAACAGACTGATGATAACGATATAGGTTCATACTTGTGAGTGCCTGTTCTATGGTCGTTCCTGAAAACGGGAATAATCTGCGCTTTCATCCAGGAGCTAGGCACCCTTCGTTTCACAAGCGATCTACGGTTAAAAGCTACTGGAAGAGGAGCAAGTTCTTTGGCATAATCTTTGTAGATTCTTATCGGTGTCTCATCTGGTCCTAACACCTTTCCGCTAATAGGCGATAGTAGTTGATTTTTCTTTTCCGTGATTGAGTATCTCAAAACGGCCATTTCGACGTTCCTAAGACGATTGAAAGGAGGGCCCGTGTTACCATCTTCAGCGGTGAAATAATTTTGGAAGACGGAATTCAGAATTTCGGCCTTTTATCTGTAATCTTACGTTTAGGTGTCATTATGATCTCTAAGTGAATGAACAGATGATTTTGACCCACATGCTGATTTTACATACGCCAAAACCTCTTACGCTTTTTATTCCGCTGGGCTGACTAAGTTTAACTTTCAAAGTCATTGAACGCTTCTCTCATTGCTCTCCTTACGCTCACTTTCGCTTCGTTCAACTTTTGTTTGTCAGCTAGGTTTTTATTTGCCCTGAATCTGGGATACAGTTCTCTTTGCTTACGTAGTAGTTTTATAACACAGGTCTTCCCAATCCCCTAAGACCTCACTCGGAACATACTTGCCTTTTTCAAAAAAATGTTCAAATGTGTGTGAAATCTTATGGGACTTAACTGCTAAGGTCATCAGTCCCTAAGCTTACACACTACTTAACCTAAATTATCCTAAGGACCAACACACACACCCATGCCCGAGGGAGGACTCGAACCTTCGCTGGGACCAGCCGCTGCCTTTTTTCCATTTGTTTTTCACATCTTCGTCCTTACCATAGAATAGTTGATGCTGACTGCTCATATGCTCTGAAGTTTTTATCCTGTCATTACTGCTAAGAAAAAAATATCTTCCTACTTTTTAGCCGCGCGGGGCAGCCGTCTGGTCTGAGGCTCCTTGCCACAGTTCGCGCGGATCCCCAAGTCGGAGGTTCCCATCCTCCCTTGGGTATGGGTGTGTGTGTCGTCCTTAGTGCTAGTTAAAGTTACATTAAGTAGTGTGTTAGCCTAGGGACCGATGACCTCAGCAGTTTGGTCCCATAGAAATTACCACAATTTTTTTCTTCCTACTTTCCTTAACATTCTTTGTCAAACCCGTTGCCATAAATGCCCTAACAGCCTTGTGATCACTTATACCTTCCTCTGTGTTAACTGATTCGATAAATTCACATCTGACTGTTGCTAGTAGGTCTAAAACGTTACCCTCACCACTTTGTTCTCAAGCTATCCGCCCAAAGTAATTTTCGGACGATATATGCCGAACAATGTAAGGTATGAAACTCACATGAAAAGCAAATGAAAAAGCTGGGGGCATGAAAGTTAGATGAGAAAACATAAAAACAATTAAAAATAGTGACAATCCAGCAATGTAGGCTCAGTCGTAGAAGAGACTGTAGTTAATGATGGATAAAGTGGTAAATTTCAGAAAAAAAAGAGTGATGAATGAATGTAGGTACAGGAGAAACTAGTGTGCTGACAGTCAGCAAACATGCAGGTTCTGCAAAAGTTATGAGCCGTGCGTGGCTAGTGTTCGTGCCATCTCTTATTAAACATCCTGTTTTTGCCGTACAGCCACCTCGTTATGTTAATTTCAATTACTTGTGACACTGAGTTGCTGCCTTGCCTGCCCGTGAGCGGCAGCAGCAGCGCTTATCGATATAATCCCAGCCGTATTATCTTTGCTGGACTGCTGTTACTTCGGATGACGTGTATTTGGGCGGCTATCGCCTCTGAGTTGGCAGTGTGTGCCGACTGGTGATTCGTCCCTCTTATTGTACAGTCACTGCCGTTAGCATTGTCTGGTTCTTCGTGCAATTGTTCGTGAAACTGTGTGTAGTTTGTGTGTTTTTGATTGACAAGTTATTAAGTGTTGTCGGCGTACTGGCTCTGAGGAATCGGACGGTTAGCGTGGAGCAATGAGGAATTCTGGTCGGGGCGTAGTTTGGCCGGGGCCCGCTGGCGGTTTCTACGCGGTGTCGGAGTGTGTGTCACTGTTCCCATTGCTACGAGGTCCGTGGCTCACCGACCCTGGACACGAAAGTTGAGTTTTAATTTAACCTACCAGCAAGTCAAGACTGCACACATTGTGTCGTCTGGAGTTCGTTGTCGAATGTTGGGACATTTTCACGAGCAACAACGTGGTTTTCAAGCTGGAAATTCTAGCCACCCTCCGGTGGAGTTTCACTGTATTTGGTGATTTGAATTGAAGTGTACCAGCGGAATCTTGTGCCTTGTGGCCGTTAACGTTCCGGTTACCTGCCTTGGCCGTTGACGTAAATTTCAGGCAGTGTAGTTTCGTCCTAGTGTTGTTGCTGTCCAGCTCAGTGTGTAGTTTGACAGCTCCAGGTATGATTGCTTGTGGGCGTCAATATCTTCTAAGTTGTTCCATTGAACTCCCTGTTGTGCCCTGGTGGGTAAAGTTGAAGTTGTCGGTCGGTCCGCTGACTGTCAGTAGGTTGGGTTGTCGCCGGATCGTGAATGGTTGGCCCGACTGCCTGTCTCACCTAAGCGAGCGTTAGTGTTTGAATTACAGGCCTACCTCGAACATCCGGGCGTCCTTGTGTGTACTGCCTTACTTTTCTTTTTAATTTGTTCTTGTTGTTGGTACTTGTATGGTTTCTAGGCTCAAAACGGTTCAAATGGCTCTGAGCTCTATGAGACTTAACATCTGTGGTCATCAGACCCCTAGAACTTAGAACTACTTAAACCTAACTAACCTAAGGACATCACACACATCCATGACCGAGGCAGGATTCGAACCTGCGACCGTAGCGATCACGCGGTTCCAGACTGAAGCGCCTAGAACCGCACGGCCACACCGGCCGGCCCTAAGGGCTTCTAGGCGGTATTGTGTTTTCAATTAGAGTTATTTTACTCTTAAGGCCTTCAGCCTAGTTTAAAGTACTGTTTCAAGTAAGACCTTTGGCATTTTTTAAAGAAAAATTGAATTTTTTACTGTCCGGCATTCAGCCGGTTTGAATTTGTTTCCTTCGACCTATTGAATACTTAAGTCTTCGGCGTTCAGCTGGTTTGAGTTTCAGTAGTTTGTTCTTAAGGCCTTAAGCCTAAATTAAAGAAATCTTTCACGTAAGGACTTTGGTACTTAAAAAAATTAATGTTTTGGAATTTTAAGTCTTCGGCCTTCAGCCGATTTGAATTTAACTTGTTTACTTCAGCCTAACTAAATGGTTCAAATGGCTCTGAGCACTATGGGACTTAACATCTGTGGTCATCAGTCCCCTAGAACTTAGAACTACTTAAACCTAACTAACCTAAGGACATCACACACATCCATGCCCGAGGCAGGATTCGAACCTGCGACCGTAGCAGTCGCGCGGTTCCGGACTGAGCGCCTAGAACCGCTAGACCACCGCAGCCGGCTCAGCCTAACTAAAGAACTGTTTTAAGACAAGGCTTGCCTTTTAAATTTCTGATTATGCTTGTGTTTTAAGTTATTGGCCTTCAGCCGTTTTCAAATTAAAATGGCTTTCAGCCAGTAATTAAGTCCTAAGGATTAAAACCGTGTCTGTAAAAAAAAAAAATTTTTGGGCTCTTGTAATGTTTGATCAAATAATAAAGTTGTATGTTCGAGTGTAACTGACAGCTCCTTATTTTGGTCCCTTTCCACAGTTTATTCTATCGGTCCTGTTCTGTGAGTTAAGCAGGGCATTTCAATGTTATTGAAACGAAATATTTTACGTTCTTAACAGGTTTGACGACATATAATGGAAGCTGTGTGGACGAAATAACAACTTTTATAGATAAAAATGGCTTAGAGGAATTATAAGGGTTGTTAAAAGAATTAGTTGTGGCAGCATTAAGAAAGAGGTTAGCCAAGTGTGTTATCTGCTCTGCAGTATGCTGTGGTAGCGAGTCATTAGCAGTCAATAAGATAAAAAAACATACGTGGGTAGTTTCGGAATGCAGTTGAGGAGAAAATTGGTAAAACTGAATTAGATTGTCGCAATGACGAATAAAGAAGCAGCGTATCTGAAGGAAAAGAAAATAGTAGGAATAATAAGAATAACAAAAGCCGCTTATGCAACGTATGCTTCGAAGAAATTGGCTGCAACTAAGAGCCTTTGTAACAAAGATTGCAGGGAAGAGAGGGTAGTAAAGTAGAACACTTGCAATGCTTGATGACATTTAATAAACGACAGCAGCAGATTAAGAGATGCACAAGAAAGAGGGAAGTGAACAGCATCCAGTGAATACCAGTCATTAACAGAGACTTACCAAAGAAAATTAATTACAGTATGGTACAGCTACGATAAAGCTTTACGTAAATGTGCCGTGCTATTTTTGACATGTTAATTTTGTGCCCCTAATGTGCTAAAATTCTACGTAAGCCCAGTGTTTAATTTGTTCCAACTTGTCTCTCTACACTTCAGAGAGCAGTGAATGAATAGCATTTCACTGAAAGTCTGTGTTGCAATGTTTTGTGAAAACGCTTTCAGTTGTGGTGGCAGGGTCGGGGAATTCGCTGCACGTGCGCCCGGTGCAGCACCGAATATTTGCTCCCGCAGCGGAGGAACTACATGCGGAGCGGAAAGTTTGCCCGGTGTGGGGGCCGCCCGGCGCGTGGACGGCAAGTTGCCGGTGGCTTCTGGGGAAGGAAGGCTAGGGTTATGGGCGGCCTGACGGAAAAGTTCCCGCCGCGTGTTCTGTCTGGAGAATATAGGGTGCGGAATAAAGTTGGCGTCACTGGGTGGCGACGTTGGCACTGCTCACACTTCATAGAGGTGCGGCCAGCAAAGTTGGCAGCGATGGCGGGGGAGGTACCGACGTTACTGCCAGTTCAGCGGCCTGGTAGTAGGGAGGGGGAGGAAATTCTATCCAGCGAGAGGGGTTAACATCGGTGACCGTGTGACAAGAGGGAAACTGATCAATTATTTATTTGCAGAAGTCGGTGGAGTAAACGCCACACACAATCATTACGAAAATTTATAAGATAAGTTCCTTCGTGAAGAGATCTACACTCATGAGTAATTAAACTTTCGACGTGAGCGCTGGTTAATAAGTAGAAGAAGGTCTGCTTCCGGTGATGAAAACTGTAAAAATTAAGTACTCTTTGAGGTATCAGTTATTATCGTTTACGATGTAACACAAACACTCCATATTCATTATACACAAAGATACAGGAAATATTGCATTAACAGAACGTTTTATTGGCTCTCTAATGGCTCTGAGTACTATGGGACTCAACTGCTGAGGTCATTAGTCCCCTAGAACTTAGAACTAGTTAAACCTAACTAACCTAAGGACATCACAAACATCCATGCCCGAGGCAGGATTCGAACCTGCGACCGTAGCGGTCTTGCGGTTCCAGACTGCAGCGCCTTTAACCGCACGGCCACTTCGGCCGGCTAGAACGTTTTATTAATAAAGGCTCTGAGCTCTATTGGACTTAACATCTGAGCACATCAGTCCCCTAGAACTTAGAACTACCTAATCCTAACCAACCTAAGGACATCATATACATCCACGCCCGAGGCACGATTCGAACCTGCGACCGCAGCGGTCGTGCGGTTCCGGACTGTAGCACCTAGAACCGCTCGGATACCAAGGTCGGCCTATTAATAAAGAGTTTGCCAGTATTGAATGGTGAATTTCATGAAGCGAGGCATGTTGATCTTCACTTACTCACATAGCCATATGACCTCAAACCAACAATTATAAACGCACAAAGCACTCAAGATAGTACCTTGTGATACACAACAACGAATTACGTTAAACTTCGAGTGCCCTTAGCAGTAGGCTGACTATTTCTGTAACGCAGACAACACAAAAACTGTCAACCTGATGCGACTATTATTCCATAAAATATTAACTGTGGTGTGAGGATACCATGATTTAGGACATGTGGAGCCTTAACGAAGTAAATATTGCCTTTAAAGCCAACAAACGCACCTGAAAGCCAAACGGATTGCAGCTGGCAATGGTTTTTTGGACTATGACTTTATAAATGAAGTTGTATATAATCTTCCCAGTGATTTTGGATACATTTTCTTCTTGTGAGGTAGTTTGATGACAGTCTGTTTAGAACTGTCTGCAAACTGCCAGTACGGAAAGACTCGTTATAAAACTAGCTTCTTATATTACATTTTATTACTTTACTGCTGATTTTATCTTACCTGTATCATCATTTTTATTAAACAGAATTGACAGCACTGAAAACGTTCAAAAAAAAATGGTTCAAATGGCTCTGAGCACTATGGGACTCAACTGCTGAGGTCATTAGTCCCCTAGAACTTAGAACTAGTTAAACCTAACTAACCTAAGGACATCACAAACATCCATGCCCGAGGCAGGATTCGAACCTGCGACCGTAGCGGTCTTGCGGTTCCAGACTGCAGCGCCTTTAACCGCACGGCCACTGAAAACGTCTGTTACTGACGTAGAACGTAGTGGAATTCGAACAACATTTTTTAATTTTTTTATAATCGGTATGCCATTAATCAAAGTTCCTAACGTAGATTTTATGCCATTGGCAGAAAAAATGACATTGAAGTTGTATACAATTTGGGTTATAGTTGATCACTTTATTAATTATCTTTAAACAAAAACCTTAGCTGAGTGATTTTATAGGACGCTAATTTTACTTAGTTTTCATTTCATCCTGTTTCAGTGCACGTGACAGTTTCATTTCGCTGAATCAACCGACTCTGTGACTGTTAACTGTTTTATTTCGCAGTGATAATACGCACCTTAGATTTAAGCTCATTTCTAATGTTACATATATCATTCCTATGGTTTAATAAATATCATATCTCCTGATATTAGTGCATATTGTTTCTACACTAACAGGAAAACGTAAGACTTGGTTCAAAAATGGTTCAAATGGCTCTGAGCACTATGGGACTCAACTGCTGTGGTCATAAGTCCCCTAGAACTTAGAACTACTTAAACCTAACTAACCTAAGGACATCACACACATCCATGCCCGAGGCAGGATTCGAACCTGCGACCGCAGCAGTCGCACGGTTCCGGACTGCGCGCCTAGAACCGCGAGACCACCGCGGCCGGCCGTAAGACTTGAACAACTACTTTATTTAGCAATTAGTCGGAAATAGAAAACTACTTCTCTAAGGATCATTTGCTACTTTTTTTTAATGCGGATGATACAGTGGGGTATTGAGTGTAAGATGGGCTCACGCTATTTATTTTTTGTGATTTCCAACCTTTCCCTCTGACCACAATCAGGATCGCAAACATGACTAGACTGAGTGATGTGTTCTATAATTAACTCTGCTTTTACGAACGTATCTAACGCTTGCATCACCTCTCACATTATAATTTAACAGAACACTTCGTACATGTAAATAATGTAAGGCTCTGCTGCGGCATTAGGTACTATATACACCCGTTCACATAAAACAGGTACATCTGATTTAACTAAATTCAAATCTGACAGTTATTCGGTGGCTGAATATTACGAACGCGACAGCAGTAAGGAGGAAGCAGGATTAAACTTCAATGAAACTGTTGAGATTAAAAGGTGAAACGCAGTTTGACTGTATTTGAATTGTCTCTCAGATGAGAAATCAATAAATACTTTGCTCTGCTTTCGGTATTCGGTATGTGATCGGAACGGCACAGTTACACATGAGTTTTCTCTTTGCAGATACGAGCTCGCTTAATGTCGGAAAATTTCGAAATGGCACGTCGCTGTAGCGACGGTTCGCTCCATACCGCTGTCACGTTTGCCGGCAGTTGTCAGAGGAACATTTGTCTTTCGGATACAGCCATGATCGTATCCGACAGTTTTTGCATTTATCGTGTTAACTGTTCTAACAACGACACGGAAAACTGTCAAGATTGATGCTAGATGTAGCGACCACAAAGAAGAATTTTGTACTGGTAATAAAATGTCCGACGAAGTCCCTTTTCATGTGCTCGGACAGTGGGAATAGGCGATATAGGTATGGGTTGGATATTATGCTTTTTGTTTGCGGCATTAAGATGCGGGACCGAGAATAAAGTACACACGTGGAATGTGAATAAATTATCTGGCTAATCGTGGCACCTCAGAAACAGAGAAGTGTTCAGTTTTGTAGACTTCCCCACTTTGCCAAAATCTACATTCTGTTTATAAATAGTTCGAATATGTCACGTACAGTATCAGTGTACATGGAATTTTCGATCAGACAGCTTACGTACCCTCGTGATATTTCATAACTACCTTTTCGAGACGTGATCAAGTGCTTCATAGTATAAGGGTATCTAAGCATAATGGAGAAGATGTTTCCTGGACCAGACTATATCGACGAGTTCATGTACCAAGTCCGTTGGTTTCCAAATCATCCCTTCACATCGTTCTTCAAAGACACTCGCAACTTTGTGTCGACCTATGTAGCTAACACCATTCTACTTCAAAGAAATAAAGTTCATCTACATTTACATCTACATACATACTCCGCAAGCCTCCTGAAGGTGTGTAGCGGGGGGTACTTTGAGTACCTGTATCGGTTTTCCCTTCTATTCCAGTCTCGTATTGCTCGTGGAAAGAACGATTGTCGGTATGCCTCTGTGTGGGCTATAATCTCTCTGATTTTATCCTCATGGTCTCTTCGCGAGATGTACGTAGGAGGGAGCAATATACTGCTTGACTCCTCGGTGAAGGAATGTTCTCGAAACTTCAACAAAAGCCCGTAAAGAGCTACTGAGCGTCTGCCCTGCAGAGTCTTCCACTGGAGTTTATCTATCATCTCCGTAAGGCTTTCGCGATTACTAAATTATCCTGTAACGAAGCGCGCTGCTCTCCGTTGGATCTTCTCTATCTCTGCTATCAACCCTATCTGGTACGGATCCCACACCGGTGAGCAGCATTCAAGCAGTGGGAGAACAAGTGTACTGTAACCTACTTCCTTTGTTTTCGAATTTGTAAGGGATCCATGATCCCACGAACATAGATGCTACTATCTGATGCCCAGGTCGATAGTAAACAGAAGTCGATTGTCAAGCGCTACAGGAGGCAGTGAGACGAGAGTGTCGAGTGCAGAGTAGTACTGGAGTTTCGAGCGAGCGGTAGTGTTGGAGAGACGGGCAAGAATGGTGGTCGAGTGAGCTGTAAACGGTAAAATTCACCGGAGTATGACGAGTGAGCACGTCCCCCTGATCATCGTGGGGTTGACCCTCACTAATACCGATTCGCGAGTGATATGAAACAGAAAGTGACAAGTGCCGAATTACGTGTTTCGCGTCAACCGCGTCGGCCAGAAACAACTATGGATTGCAGTGAGGATTGTTGTGAATGTTAACCATCAGCAGTACGTGTGACGAAGTACTGAAAATCAGCAATCAATGAAAAGATATAACCGTAATTAGACGTGTAAGGCGAAGGTACCAACTGCCTCAGAATTTGTGTGTTCGTAGAAAATACAATACAGTTTGTGCATCGCAACCTTTGTGGTCCTTAATAATAGACAAACTTTGTATCATTCCACTATTCAGTTGCAAAACAGCCGCACTCGGTTGAAATACCCCCGAAACCACAGCAGAAAAACGGTAGCCTTTCATCAATTAAGCACACGGTCATATAATCATAATAATTAACTGTTTGGCGGCTTCTATAAATTACACAAAATCCAGTAAAAGAATTTAAACGGGGGTGTTTCATCCTCGCTCCCGTGAAAAGTAGTCCAATCTTCAGATCCGAACAATGGTTTATTGACCTCAATTTTTCGTTTCAGTGGAAAGATATTTGCAATTATCCGACGATAGTTAGTGCAAGAATAATTCGGTATTGTCGTTACCGTGACTAAAATTAATTTGTTTCAACTAAAAACAGTGTAATGTAACGTATTTATGGTGAAATTAGAATTCGCGGGAACGAAGTACATTATTAAGACAATACAGTGCAAAAGTGACGGAGCAATAGTAAACAATTTGTTTTTATGAGTTCAAGTGACAAAAGCAGTGTTAATGAACAATGTATTGAAGTATGGACACGAAAACGTGCATGAAGTACTGTAGAATTCATACTCTAAGGAAAGGCGCGTTTGTGCATAATCGCGAGAGAACCAGCCAAAATTCCGTAACGAAAGTATCAGGAACATGTTCTCAAGTGACTTTGTATCCGCAATTGTCTTTTGAACGGTGTAAATCGTTCAATTTGATGTGGACCCATAAACTGATAGCGCATTTGCGAGTGTTGACTGGCGTAATTGTTGGATGACGTCACTCAGACTCTGTGAGCGGCTAGCCAAAGCATCTCAAGCAGTGAAGAAGATCCACACGGCGCGTCATCAAGGATATAGGCAGCGGTGATGTACCACACTGACCAGTGACTACAGCGGAGCCAAGTGGCTGAAATAGAAACAACGACGACGCGGAGCTCGACATCTAGCGGCGAACTCTCGAAGTATACGACATCTGCGCCACCTAGCCGCCGATCAACGAAATACGTGACAGCATCTCCATCCCGTCGTCAACCACCGAACTACGAGACTGTGTCAGCGCGATTCGCCCCGAGCTTCGCTTTGCGCAGGGCACTACACACCAGCTACAGCAACGCATCGCCTGACAGCCGCCGCGTCGAAGGAGCCAACGCCAACACGACTAGTAGCGCGACTTCAAACGTCAAAACATCGCGACTTCGATGAGCGTCGAGGGGTGAGTGAGGACGATTTGCTTGCGCGAGACTAATTAATATTGCAATATCTTCATAGCGCGGAAGGAACTTCAAATTAAATTTGACAAATTGCAGAAATTATAAAAACAATTTTCTTAACATTTTTTTGCTAATTTGCTCTGAAGCCTGGTATGCTAATATGCATGTGTTTTCATGCTGTACAGCGCAGAATAGTGTCTCATTTGCATTATTTATTGTAAACTACATGTTTAAGTTGTGTGCATGTTACTTAGAGATTTTGTGTACAAGTGCTATCATTGATGTTTGATCTGGGTAGGCTTCTGTAATTTATGCTGTTCAATGGAGAGGTCTATTTTGCCAGTCTGGGATAACCTAATACAGTGAAGGATTATTTGGTTATTAGCTAATTAGTAAGTGTTTGGGTTACTAGGAGGTTATTTAATTATTTTTCTTGTCTGTGCATAGTGAATAGTTGAGAATGGATCCTGAATTGAAAGAAAAGGTTGTAGAGGAGGTAATTAGAAAAATGGAGATAGGGCATGAGGATGAGTCAGGAATTGGTAGTAGTGGAATGTCAATGAACAGCCCATTGGGTCATTGAACCGGTTACCCTGAGACACCAGTAAAACCTATTTGAAAAGAATTGACTCTAGAGGATGGAGAATCGCAGTTAACAATATTTAAGATGCTCAAAGAAATCAAGAACAGAGATGTCCCAAGAAAACTTAAGGAAATTACTGCAGGAATTCCAGGAACAGATGAGAATAACTCTTCAGGAGAGAGATGACAAGCTACAGGTGAAGGTAGATCGACTCCGGGAAGAGATGATCGATATGAAAGTAGAGATAATCGGAAAATCTGAGGGAGATTTCATGGACCTCAAAACTGAATTTAAAGAGAAAATGCAGAAAATTGAAACACCACAACACCAGCAGATTAAAGACGTGGTACAAATACAAAAGCAGTGCCATGTTAATATTGGTAAATTGGGTAACAGGCAAGTGAAATTGGAGAAGGTTGTGGAACATATAGTCACAAATGAGATCAAACAGCTGCAGGAGGAAGTCCAACAACCAGAAACTAAAACCAAAGAGATTGATAGGAAGATAAATAATGCCACCTTAACAGTAGGGGAGGGCAAGTTCGTTACATTAGTAAATGCTGATAACAGGTATACGCAGACCAACATGGTGCAAAAATATAAATCCAAAGGGGCATTACATCCAATGATAATTACTAATAGGTTACGAGGAGTGTTCCCAGCACACTTGCAAGATTCAGATAAAATTGGGTTCGCAATAGACAGAATGGAAGGTGAAGCTTTCACCTGGGGAGTTAGGAAGAAAGAAGAAGTTACCAGCTACAGTCAATTTGAGGAAGAATTTTTAAAGAAATACTAGTCCAAAAGTCACCAATGTGCAACACTCGAAGATTTACTGCATTGCAAGTCCCTTAATATCTGGAGAGGTACCTTCAGAAAATTTGCTGAGCATCTATGGGAGTTGAATGAAACATTGGAGCACCCATTGAATGACGACATAATGATATCAACAATTAAAAGGAGGTTAAGTTGTAGGATGCAAGAAAACTTATCTGGAAGCCTGATTAAAGATAAAGATACCTTAATGGAAGTATTGGAACAATTAGAAACTATTCATGCACAGGGAAACAATCAGATGCGTGATCAGAACCAAGGTGGGAATAATTACCATCAAAGTCAGTTTAGTGACCCACCGAATTACAGAGGTAGAGGTGGGGGTAATGGATATAGGAACCGTGGCAATGGTCGACAGTTTTACCACAATCATAGTGGAGATGATGATGACAAGAATTATGAGAGAAGAGATGATAGACGAAGGGATCATGAGGTACGAATTGAAGAAAGTTAGTTGTAGGGAGCCAGCAACTCTTTTGCTGGTATACCAAGTGGCGACTAGTACACTCCCAGCTGGGTGAGACTTTATTTCTCATTTCAAGTTTCACTCCTGTACCATCTTTCTCTATCCTTAGGTTAAGAAAGTTAGTGTGTAGTAGTTAGGATTGGTATTGGTCATCCAAGTAATTCAGTCAGGAACCATGTAGCAGATTTATAGTTGACTTAAAATAAGGATAAGTAGCTACTGTTGATGTAGAGTGTGAGATGTCAGAGAATCAATAAGTTAAAAATCAGCTTAGTGTCAGTACATTGCAAAATTATTGGTGCCAGAAGTAATAAAATGAGAACCAGATCAGAAATTGCATTTCCTTAGGATTCCTCCAGTGAATCTCAGTCTGGCATCTGCTTTACCGATGATCAACTTGATATGATCGTTCCATTTTAAATCACTCCTAATGCCTACTCCGAGATAATTTATGGAATTAACTGCTTCCAGTTGCTGACCTGCTATATTATATTTAAATGATAAAGGGTCTTTCTTTCTATGTATTCGCTGCACATTACACTTGTCTACATTGAGATTCAATTGCCATTCCCTACACCATACGCCAATTCGTTGCTGATCCTCCTTCATTTCTGTACATTTTTCCATTGTTACAACCTCTCAATATATTACAGCATCATCCGCAAAAAGCCTCAGTAAACTTCCAATGTTATCCACACGGTCATTTATGTATATTGTGAATAGCAAAGGTCCTACAACACTCCCCTGCAGAACATCTGAAATCACTCTTCTCCATTGAGAATGACACGCTGCGTTCTGTTATCTAGGAACTCTTCAATCCAATCATAAAATTGGCCTGATAATCCATATGCTCTTGCTTTGTTTATTAAACGACTTTGGGGAACTGTATCAAACGCCTCACGGAAGTCAAGAAACACGGCATCTACCTGTAATATCCTACAATACGATCAGGTATGATTGCCAGCGCGAAATTCGATGTTTCTGCTGAGTTCGTTATACAGGAAGTGTGAGCCAGTTAATGTCTCAGTCGGCAGTGGTACTCCAAAACATTGATTTGGAAATCAGCGCAGTAGTTGGGGAATCTGAAGTAATTTATGCACAGTGATTTGGAAATCAGCGCAGTAGTTGGGGAATCTGAAGTAATTTATGCACAGAAGTGTCCAAATTACCGTTATGCGGCTGACTCACGACGATTACAGAGCTATCACCTGACTGTAAGCTGGAAGGTTTCCCAACACACTGTCTCACAACAACCATGTTGTTGAATTCCGTGTGGCCTCAAGCTTATTAAAAAAATGAGAAGTACCTGGCTCGCTCTACTTCAAGTATGCATTTCCAGGCAAGGATTGAGTTTTGAAAAGTTTGCCGTCTGGCAAAAGATTCAAAGCACTGTCAGACCAATGGCTGCGTGCCTTAGCACACACCTTCTGACATTCGGCGGGGTCAAGCACTGGTCACATACCGAATTCTTTCGCCGGATTAACGAGGGTCGGGGTGCCTACCACTCTGGATGGAGTTTTTAGGTGGTTTGACCAAATCCGACAAGGTGAATTATAGGCTGGTTCCCAAGTTCCGCCTCAGCTGCACGATTCGAAATATTTCGAGGACGCTCTCACACTTTCCCTTGGGGATAATACTAGATTCAGATAGACGGGTTATACAAATTCCACCCGTGGGGGTTGGGGTAGGGGGGAAGGAAGGGGTGGAGCACAATGGGATAAGGCCGAGGAAAGAAAAAGGAGATATAGAATAGCTTGAGTAAAATATTCAACATAAAATTTGTCAAATGTTAAATGGTTACAGAGATGCAGATGGTTGCAAAGTTTTTATTTCGTTTACTGGTATTCTAGTAGCCACATGTTTATTTATCGACCGACATTTTTATTTTCAAGCACAGAACTGTGAATTTTTGTTTGGTTTTACATAACTTAATTTTGCAGTTGCGATTTGCGGGCTATTTCCTCCGATGCACGCACTGCGAGACGGCGACTGAACCAATAGAATACTTGAGTTTGACAAGTCCGACTCCACTTGGTCCACTGTGTAACACACGGCTCGTATGAACGGTTATTCCCGGTGTGTTCGTCTGACGGCTGCTGAACTGTGGTTGAATATGCAGATGAGTGCAACAACTTTCGAGGACTTGCATGATGTCAGAAGACTAAACCGTCAAACAAATGCTGTCAAACAGATCTGCATTCAATACTGCAATCTAAACTGCTACAAATCGTGTCGATTGATTTCTGTGCCCCCTGCCTCAAGTTGAAGCTGGAGTAATACACTTGGTCACACTGTTGATATCTTTTCTACTCACAGAAGAAAAACTCCCACAGCTGTAGCTATTACTAAAGAATTATAAGTAACTATACAGCAAGGATTGGTAAGCCTCATGTATTACTGTCATACAATGCTTCTCACTTTACTAGTGCAATCTGGAACGGATTCCTATGAGAACAGAAAAAAATTGTTTAAATTGCTCTGAGCACTACGAGACATAACATCTGAGGTCATCAGTCTCCTAGAGCTTAAATCTAACTTACCTAAGGGCATCACACACATCCATGCCCGAGGTAGGATTTGAACCTGCGACAGTAGAAGTCGTGTGGTTCCAGACTGAAGCGCCTAGGACCGATCAGCCACAGCGGCCGGCTGGGAACAGAAAACTAAACAAAATTTATTTAAAATGTTCTGGGTTTTTAGGCTGCATTATACTTCCTTTAATATTTTAGAGGAAATCTGACACTGTCTAACAAGCCAGAAGATTTTAACTTTACTGACAATGGCCACGAAAGCCTGCAGTCTTACATAAAATAACTTTAATTTCAAGGTTTCATCCGAAGGCAAACCTCGTGGTAATGTGTCCCAGGTGCAAACTACTAAATGAAAAGTCGGGATTAATTACAACGTATATATTTTGAAAATAAGTGAAACCTAACTCAGCGTAGTCACTTCCCGTAAACACTATCACAGTAACATCGTCGCAACTGAGAGGATACCTGTTCCGTACTCCAAGAGGCCCACCAGACGACTCCCCTTCCGGATCGCAACTGCGCGACTTAATCACGTGGGGCTGCATCCTGTTGGCTCCGTTGACTCCAGCGGTATGACTGCTGCATCTCTTGTGGCGCCCCCACTGTGAGCACCTTGAAATATACTGCGCTGCGTCCACTGAGAGGTGCTCGAGAAGGCGTTGGCTGTGTCTTACGTGCGGCGACCGCCTGTATGAATGCTGCGCATAACACTTGGTAAGAGTTTTAAAGAATTTGATTCATTCATTAATACCTATACTGCCAATCTGGGAACACGCTGGGTTGTGTGCCATGGACCTTTCGAATATATAATCGATAGTTTCCCATACATCTCTACCCAGTTAAGTTACTGATATGAACATAGTTAAGCTGTGAAACAATGTAAGTGAGTAATTAACTAATCCTCTACATGTCTACTGTACTCGTATATATGTAATTAGTGGTGAGAATGCTACACAATAAAATTCTTTTAAATTATTTCACGTAGGAACAGTACTCTGCTGTAAAAGATAAACACAGTACTATTGATAACTGTGTCTATATTAACAGTTCTAACTAATTCCCTGAGATACGAACAGTAAAGATATTATGAAAAGATTTTCAGTGGAATATGTAGTTCAAGAACATATTCATATGTTCAATTAGAAAACCACAAACAAATGCTGAGACAAATGTAGATTTTCAAATGGTTTTTAGAGCCAAACTTATTTTCATTAAGCTAGTGGATGACACTCATTGAGATACCAACACAGTGTACTTTTTCTTTATTGTTATTTCAACACCTTACTTAATAAGGAGGGCCAGCAGCAGCAGTAGTACGCCGCTCTTCGGCCACAGACAGTACAAATAGAAAAAAGGAAGACATAGAAACACAAAACAATGGTGGACAAAAACAGTAGACACAAGAGCAAAAAACACGAAGCCGTTCACAGGCGCAGAAAAATAAAAAACTGTCGGCACTGGACACAAACACTGATGACTGAGATGACACACATGAAGGATGGAGCGTGGGTGGCGAAAACACAGAAGCACTAACACCACGGCACACACACAGAATCGATGGCGATGATCTCCGGCGCGTAAATGTTCACGTGATGTGTGCGAGGCCGGGGACCTGCCAAAAGGGGAAAGGTGGGGGAGGAGGGAGAGGGGAGAGTAGTGAGTACTAGTGAATCTAACCTCCACCGCCTATCAGCGGCGGAAATCGATTGCTTTTCGTGGGTGTGAACGTGCTGATGACACCGGCCGCCCGACATTTGTCTTCACGCTAACATTCGGTTGCCGGGATCAATCCTACGCCAGACAGATGAAGATACAAAGATACAGGTCAAGGGGTCAAAACCAGTTTCATAACCGTCTATCGTGGGAAACAATGCTGAAATGCCAAATGTTAGTCTTTCGTACCGTCCTCTGGAGTTTTACGTGTCTTTTCCTTCCCCTCACCTGAAGTATTCAAAATGTCAGCAGTTTCTAAGTTTCGTGTAAATGAGTGTGATGAGTGCAGGTGTTCCCCTTTGTTTTGTTTGCGATGAACATGGAATGGAAGGAAGGCGTACGATGAAGACTCGTGACGCCATGTAAACTACGAGAATATGTTCAAGGAGGTCGTTCGTGCGACCATAAAACTGGTAGGTACTGCACGACGACTTTAGGGGCCGGCCGCTGTGGCCGAGCGGTTCTAGGCGCTTCAGTCTGAAACCGCGTGACCGCTACGGTCGCAGGTTCTAATCCTTCCTCGCGCATGGATGTGTGTGATGTCCTTAGGTTAGTTAGGTTTGAGTAGTTCTAAGTTCTAGGGGACTGATGACCTCAGATGTTAAGTCCCATAGTGCTCACAGCCATTTGAACCATATGAACTTTGGGGCGTTGTTGCACGGGCTGGTGATTCAGATCTTCGGATCACTAGCTGTCTCCAGTTTGGCGTCCAACCTTCAGTAAGGAAAATTTCCTGCACAATCAGGTACGAACTATCACCTGTTCGAGCATCACCGCCCTGCTGCACTTCATCTTCTGCTGAGTAGATTTCACACACATGACGCTCTAACATTACTTCCACCTATTTCATTTTCATTGATTCGACTGCAAGTTCGATGCTGTTGTCCATTTAAAATCTATTTTCAAATCTATATACAATTCTTTAATAATGTGACCTACCACATGGATTGTTTATCTACCGCAAGAGATCTTTGAACTTTTTAAAATGTTCCTAGGCACGAAATCTTAAACTGTAAAATTAACATGGGGTTTGCAACTGAAAGAAGAGTTAGAGACAAAAGTATTTTTCATCATGAAGTAATTTATTTTATTTAAGAAGCTTTGCGACACGTATACAATGAAATTTCTCTTTCAGAAATTTACAACAATAAATTAGATCTTTAATGAAGGTTGCCGTATGAATTATATCCGCCCTGACAGGAAAACACAAGCATGACTGTGTTCGCGATACGCTTAGCGAATCGTGTGTCAAATATTCCTCGTGGTGCCCGTCCGTGGACCAGAGTTTTCTTCCCTGGGTTGCATGAAGACTTACTCGTATGAAATGATTAATTACGGCTACTGCGTTTCGCTCTTTGTGAAAACACTTTTCCTAAAAAGGTTGGACTTAGCTCCTTTAAATTACTGTGCTCCTTTAAATAAAAGCGTTCCTTTTAAAGCTTTCATCCACGCAAAAAGGTTTCAAATGAGGTATACCGGCTTAACTTCTGTGTTTGACACCACTCTGTGCTTTTGTATGTCGAGGAAACCGCTGCAGCATGTACGCTTAAAGCTACAAAATGTTCGACTCTGCAAAATGGGAGAAAATTCTCTCAGTTAACTCGGTTTTTTTTTTCCCACAATTCACTTTTCCCATGCAACTCTGCGTTGCCTTTCAGCGCAGGCAGGTTTTTGAAATTCTGTTTTCCTTTTCCATTTCGTGCTAATGCTCGGCTGGTGATATTTTTAATAATTTTAGAATCCGTCACCATTACTGACATAAAAAGTAACAGGTTGGGTCTGACGTATAGTGTCGTTAGCCATCGGTGTACCATCAGTGAATTTTTTGCAGAACGACGTTTCTAGGGAACTATGATGTAACACATGCAAATGTGAAAGAAGAGATGTCAGTTGTCTTAATTGATTTGTGTTTTCCAATTCACAAAGACACAGAAAGAGGTGCAGACTTTAATATAGAAGTACAATCGAAGTACAGAATCACCGTATTAGATGGATGCCTGACATAATCCTTAGCTAATAAGTTCTGAACGGAAATGTGCTAAAATTTTAATAAAAATTTATATAGGGTTCTTACATGAGATACGAAGCCGGAAATTTGACTAATTGATAGGTACCAAAGTAAATTTCAGGTTACTTCATTTTTAATGTAAGTCCTCTAAAATCATGATTATTAATTATCATCGATGGTGACTATTAGATGGGTTGTTTTGTGCGTAGGAGGAAGCTATGAATCTCGGGATGTGTCTGCAGGGAGGTAAATCGATCCGTCACGTACAAGCAAACTAACGGATGCATGGAGTTTTATCAGAACTCGCTGATAGAAATGTTGTGAGGAACGTCCGTTCACGGGGTCAGTATGAAATAATGTCAATCACTACAACATGAACAAACTTGGTTTTACGTACGACATAAGGTGGTACTGGGGGGATTACCGGTGCTTATTGGCTATCAATGCGTGGACGTGTTTCATCAAATCGATATAGAAATGATTTATCTCCCACGTGCATTGATTATGAAATATGTATTCCGAAATCGATAATGTGCGTTGCATGAATAATTAACATCTATAAAATGCAGACACAGAAAGATTGCAGTCTTTCACAGAATAAAATAACTAATTATTAGGAGAGTCAAGTAGTTTCTTAATAACTAGTCCACCTTGCTCGATGATTACGGTAATTATGATGCATGAATTGTTAAAATGTGTAATTTATTTAATACAGAAAAGCAACATGTTTCAGAATGACATATTCTCATTGTGGAGTTCTTTAAATAAGTAATATATGAATCATTAGCCTACATACCTTCACACAGATGTCTATTTACCAAGGAGGAGAGCAGGAGATTAGGGAGTAACGTCCAGTGGAAAACGTAGTCATTATCTGTTAACTGAATAATGAAAGACAATTGCCATACTCTGCAGGATGGAAATAATTCTGTTTCCTCTAAATCTGTAGGTAGCGAGGGTATTTTCAATGTGGATCAAGCGTCGGTCATGAGGTATCGATTAGTCTCTAAGGTTTCCGTCTATGGTAAGGTATTACTGTGATTATTGGAGTCTTTTGTCATACTCTTCCGGCATAAGTCATTCTCATTAGGCCAAAGGCCTTGCAAAAGAGGGCGGAGGAGCGAACGGAGGTTTAAGGCACTCTCTTGGCCTTGTGGTGGGAAACCGACCCCAAAGGCGGAGGAATAAGCGATGATCAACCGAATGAGGATATACACTAGAAGAAACTGGTACTGGTACACCTGCCTAATGTCGTCTGGGGCCCTCGCAAGCACGCAGAAGAGCCGCAACGCGATGTGTCATGGACTCTGAAGTAGGGTTGGAGGATACTGACACCATGAATCCCGCAGGACTGCCCATAAATGTGTAAGAGCACGAGGAGGTGGAGATATTTTCTGAACAGCACGTTGCAAGGTATCCCAGATATGCTCAATAATGATCATGTCTGGGGAGTTTGATGGTCAGCGGAAGTGTTTAAACTCGAAAGTGTGTTCCTGGACCCACTCTGTAGCAATTCAGGACGTGTGGGGTGTCGCATTGTTCTGCTGGAGTTGCCCAAGTCCGTAGAAATGCACAATGGACATGAATGGATGCAGGTGATCAGACAAGATGCTAACATATGTGTCACCTGTCAGAGCCGTATCTAGATATACCAGGGGTACCATATCACTCCAGGTTCATCTTTCCACACCATTACAGAACCTCCAACAGCTTGAACTGTCTCTGCTGACACACAGGGTGCATCGATGCATGATGTTGTCTCTGTATCCCTAAACGTCCATCCGCTCGATCGAATCTGAAACGAAACTCATCCCTACAATAGTGGGCCTTCAGCTTCGAAAGCCCATATTGATGATGTTTCGTTGAATGGTTTGCACGCTGACACTTGTTGATGGCTCAGCACTGAAACCTGCAGCAATTTGCGGAAGGGCTGCACTTTAGTCACGTTGAACGCTTCTCTTCAGTCGTCGTTGGTCACGTTCTTGCAGGATCTTACTCCGGTCACTGCGATGTCGGAGATTTGATGCTTACCCGGATTCCTGATATTCACGGTATACTCGTGAAACTGTCATATGGGAAAATCTCCACTTCATCGCCACCTCAGAGATGCTGTGTCCCATCTCTCGTACGCCGACTATAACACCATGTTCAAAGTCATTTAAATCTTGATAACCTGCCAGTGTAGCAGCAGTAACCGATCTGACAACTGCACCAGACACTTGTTGTCTTATATAGGCGTTGTAGAACGCAGCACTGTATTCTTCCATATCTCCGTATTTCAATACGCATGCCTATACCGCTTCCTTTGGCCCTTCAGTGTGGAAGACAATCGGAACTACTGCATTAAAGACAAATAATGCGTATCCACAGGACACGTGGCCTGTAACTGAAATAACGTGTCATGGTGGTATCTCCTGTGGCAAAGGATTCCGGACTAGACCCCGATTCGAGTCTCCAGGAGAGGACTTCGAAGGGAGAGATGACCATGAGAAAATGATTCGTTAAGCAACAAAAGGATAACGTTCTACGAATCGAGGCGTGTAATGTCAAAAGACAGAAAGTGGTGAGGAAAGTATAGAATCACAAATGGGATGTTCTAAGATTCATTCTAGATGTTGTGAGGGTCATTGAAGTGAAATGGAAAGGAGTCCAGGATTTATGGCCAGGTAAGTATAGCGTAATATCAACAACGGCAGAAAATGGTATAATAAGATTAGAATTCGTTATAAATAGGAACTGGAGTAGAAAGTGTGTTACTGTGAACAGTTCAGTGGTAGGGATGTTCTAACCAGAATTGGCAGCAAACCAACGCCCGCAGCAGTAGTTCATGGAACACACTCAGACATCGTGAGCCGAAGATGAATAGAAAGTATATGAGGGTATTCAGTGAGTAACACAGTACGTAAAGAGAGATGCAATCTAATGGTAATGGGATACTGGAAGCGGTTGTAGGGGAAGGAGTAGAAGGAGACGAGAAAAACTAATTGAATTCTGCAATATATTTCAGCTAGAATGTTAAATAGGGGAAGTATACTTGGAAAAAGCAGGAAAATACGAGAATTTTCTAGCTAGATTGCATCATGATCAGACTGACATTTCGAAATCAAATATTGGTGTATAAGGCGTACCAAGCAACGTATACAGACCCAGATAACAGCGAAATTGTAATTAAGAGTATGCTGAAATGTGAGAGACTACCCAGGAAGAATCACCGCGCGAAGAAGTAGGATACGAAATACTAAGGAAGGAAGCGATATGCTTGAAGTTCCGTGAGGCTATAGACATTGCAATAAGTAATAGCTCAGTATTCAGTTCAGTAGAAGAGGAATGAACATCTCTGAAAAGCAATTGGAAAGAAAAACATAGGTATAAAAAAGATAACTGCGAAGAAACTATCGGTAACAAAAGAAATACTTCAGCTGATCCATGAAAGAAGCAAGTACAAAAATGTTCATGGAAATTCATGAATAAAAGTCACTTAGGAATGAAATCAACAGGAAGTGCAGGGAAATAAAGACAAAATGGTGAAATGAAAAATGTGAAGAAATCGAAAAAGAAATGGTTGTCAGAATGAGTGACTGAGCGTATAGAAAAGTCAAAATAATCTTCTGCGTAATTAATAGCAGGACCGTTAACATTAAGAGTGCAAGGGGAATACCATTGATAGACGCCGGGTAGGGGGCATATAGGTGGAAAGCGAACACTGAAGGCCTGTCTGAGGGGGAGACAGATAAAAAGAAGCAGAAGTCGTTTTAGAAGAGACAGGGGATCAAGAATTAGAAACAGAATACAAGTGACCTTTGGAGAAGATCGAACAAGGCAGAAGGGATAGAAACTGGCGCCAAACTGTATAACTTTCGGAAAAACATTATCTGCACAGTTCCCAAGATTGTAAAAGCGGAATTATCGCAAGATCAGCTTAACAGCTCACACATCGAAGCTGCGAAAATAACATACAGAAGAAAGAAAAAGAAAATAGAGCGTGTATTAGACGACGATCAGTTTGGTTTTATGGAGGGTAAATGCATGTGAGAGGCAGTTCCGACATTGCGGTTGATAATGGAAGCAAGACCAAGAGTAATCAAGACACGTTCATAGAATCTGTCGACGTGCAAGAAGCGTTATACAATGTAAAATAGTGCAAGATATTCGAAATCCTGAGAAAATTAGGGGTAAGATGTAGAGAAATGTACAAGAGACGAGAGGGAACGACAAGAGCAGAAGACGAAGAAGAAGGAGTTCGAATAAGAAAGGGTATAAGACAGGAATGTAGTCTTTCACCGCTGCTGTTTAGTCTATACTTTGAGGAAGCAATGACTGAAACAAAAGACTGGTTCAAGGGTGGCATAAAAATTCAAGGGGAAAGGATGTCAGTGATAAGGTTTTGTGGTAAAATTGCTATCCTCAATGGAATTCAAGAAGAATTATATGATGTGCTGAATGAAATAAAAAAGCTAATGAGTACAGAATAAGGACTGAGAGTACATCGAAGGAAGACGAAATTAATGAGAACTAGCAGAAATGAGAATAGAGGGAAACTTAACGTCAGGTTGATGATCATGAAGTAGATTAAATTAAGGAATTGTGGTACATAAGCAGCAAAAGAATCTATCACAGACGGAGTGAGGACATAAGGAGCACACTAGCACTGTCGAAAAGGGAATTCCTGGACAGGAGAAGCCTGCTATCATCAAACGTAAGCTTTAATTTGAAGAAGAAATTTGTGAGAATGTACGTTTGGAGCACAGCATGTTATTGCAGTGAAACACGTACTGAGGTAAACCCTGGTTAGAACAGAATCGAAGCATTTGAGGTATGATGCTACAAAAGAATGTCGAAAATTAGGTGGACTGATAACGTATGGAATAAGACTGTTTTACGCAGAATCGGCTAGGAAAGGAATACATGGAAAACTCTGACAAGAAGAAGTGGTAGGATTGAGGGACATCTGTTAAGACATCAAGGAATAATTTCTGTGGTACTAGATAGGGATGTGGAGGATATGAACTATAGGGGAATACTGAGATTGAAAAACATTCAGCAAGTAAATTCAGACATTGCAAGTGCTACTCATAGATTAAGGGATTGGCACACGGGAGAAATTCGTGGCAGGCCGCATCGAACGAGACAGAAGACTGATGACTCGGAGAAGAAACAACAAGCAACAGGTACCGAAACGTTTTTACGTCAATGCTTGTTACAGTCTTTGGTGAGTGAATATCACTACTCTTCCGTTAGTCATGAACAGATGTCTGCGTGACTTTTGAGCGCCACCAGTAATTACAATCGTAATGACACGTCATGTACACTAATAAGTCACTCCATTATGACCTTGCCCATCGCCACGCTGGGTGCCGCCTGCTGCCGTTGCGGCCACGTGACGCGGTAAGAAAATTACACAAGCATAGCAAACATGGATGTGGGATCACCCTAGCGAATTGGGGAAATCCAATGAGATAAGCGACTGTGACAAAGGACAGATTATTGTTACGCAGAGCCTGTGAAAAAGTACCTCGAAGACGGCTAAGCTTGTCGAATATTCACGTGCTACTGTCGTGAGCATCTGTGGAAGGAGGTAGGACAGCGAAACTACCACAGGGCGCTATATGGCTGGACGTCCACGACTCTTCACAGAACATGGTGTTCGGATGTTTGTCTGGTCTGTGAAGTAGAATAGTTGGTGAATTCACGTTGAAGTCTTAGCGACCAAATTGCGTGGTGTACATCCCGAGACGCCCATCAGGGTCTCAGTCAGGCCCCATCACCGTGTATGCAAATCAGCGGCCAGTTATTTACGCGAATTACATGACCTGTGCGTAGACTTCTGGTGCCACATACCTCCACAAACCTGCCGACAAACTGTCGGAGCCCTGGTACGTAGAATCAATGAAGTATTTCTTTCCATGACAGACAAACAAGTTACTAACGAGGGAACCTCCCCATCGCACCCCCTTCAGATTTAGTTATAAGTTGACATAGTGGATAGGCCTTGAAACACTGAACACAGATCAATCGAGAAAACAAGAAGAAGTTGTGTGGAACTATGTAAAAAATAAGCAAAATATACAAACTGAGTAGTCCATGTGCAACATAAGCAACATCGAGGATATTGTGGGCTTAGGAGCGCCGTGGTCCCGTGGTTAACGTGAGCAGCTGTGGGGCGACAGGTCCTTAGTTCAAATCTTCCCTCGAGTGAGAAATTTAATTTTTTATATAATCAACTTCGCTCTCCAAAATTCCAGGACATGTTCAGATTTGCTTGGACATATGCAGGATTTGACGGTCTACGCACGGAAAAATTTGAAAATGTTAAAAACATATATTTGACAGAGCACAGGGAAAACTGTGCGACTGTGAAACTGTTGGATTTATATGTTGCAGTGACAAACTCTTTTGTTTTCATCACTTTTTTGGGAGTGGCATCACATGCACAAGAAAACCTAACTCGGGCAAGGTAGAAGAATCTTTTTACCCATTCGCCAAGTGTACAAGTTAGGTGGGTCGACAACATATTCCTGTCATGTGACGCACATGCCGTCACCAATGTTGTATAGAACATATCAGAAGTGTTTTCCTGTGGCGGAATCGGTTGACCTATGACCTTGCGATCAAATGTTTTCGGTTCCCGTTGCTGAGGCACGTCCTTTCGTCTACTAATCTCACGGTTTTGCGGTGCGGTCCCAAAACACAGACCCTTAACTTGTTACAGTGAACAGGGACGTCAATGAACGAACGGACAGATCATAACTTTGCGAAAATAAAGAAAATAAACCTTTCACTCGAGGGAAGACTTGAACCAAGGACCTCTCGTTCCGCAGCTGCTCACGCAAACCACGGGACCAGTGCGCTCCTGCGCGCACATTCTCCTTGATGTTGCCTATCTTGCGCATGGACTACTCAGTTAGTATATTTTCTTATTTTTTTCATAGTTCCACACAATTTCTTACTGTTTTCTCGATTGATCTGTGTTCAGTTTTTCAAGGCCTATCCACTGTGCCAACTTATAACTAAATCTGAGGGGGGTGCGACGGGGAGGTTCCCTTGTAGGTAGGTGGTCATAACGTACTGGCTCATCAGTGTATAGTGGAAACGTTCATCAGTCGCATAATCGCGTGATTTTGAGAGTGCCTAAAGGTATAATGGTTATTAGATGCCTCACACCACAGGTACAACATAGGTAAATATCAGTTGCATTTATGTGAAACAATGTGAAATAAACTTTCATGTTTTCCACGTTTACAGAGCTTGATAGTAGGATGCAACATATTTTACATACTATTATATACAGTCATATCGCCAGCAAATTTTCACTTCATATCAACACCACGACCACGAAAAAAGAGACAAATGCTACCATCATGACCAAGTTTACAAGACTTCCTCGTCCTTACACACAATGGCTTATCAATAAAAAAATTTGTTGATGTTTCTTCCACACCACGAACTTGAGACATAGTAATCATGAACGTCCGATAACCCAAAACATCACGAGGAGGTACCTGCTGCAAAGAAGTTGCTGCAGACTTCGTATTTGTATCAATACGTATTATTGCAACAGTGATCCAACACTGATCAACAGGATTGTCAGTGACAGTGCGGTAGCGTTCTCGCTTCCCGCGCGCGGGTTCCCGGCTTCGATTCCCAGCGGGGTCAGGGATTTTCTCTGCCTCGTGATGACTGGGTGTTGAGTGCTGTCCTTAGGTTAGTTAGGTTTAAGTAGTTCTAAGTTCTAGGGGACTGGTGACCATCGATTTTAAGTGCCATAGTGCTCAGAGCCATTTTTGATTGTCAGTAATAGAAAATGAAAAGTCAAAACGACCTCCTCGAAACACAGTCTGTCCTTTGAACACATCAACCAAAACGTACGAACTGACGTTCATATTATATTCAGCCTCGACGTCCAAAATAGACTTGTAAATAGTAGGCCTCCATCGGAAGACACGATGTATCCGGCGACGAGGCCTACTGCCGACTGCGCGCCAGCTACCGGAAACACGCTAGTTACAGCCGACACGTCACCCAAGGTCACGGACTTGTAAGAATTCTCAGCAGTAAATTGCGCTTATCCCGGCGTCGCGATCATGAGCTCTAGACGCGACGCCAGCGGGTCTCGGAGACTAATTAAAGCAACATATGTTTCTCTTTTAAATGAAATAATCATAGAATTGAACAATTTGTGCCCCATAATCTCTGTACTGGTATAGTGATTCAGCCACAGTACGGTTTCGCAACAGGCAAGGCTGAAATGCTACCCGTCGTTCTCCAGTCCAACCTTCTGCTCTGTCTTTAGGAACTTCGTACTCGATGGGAGACTGAACTTCAAAGTTTGTTTTTCGAATAATTTAATGTCCCGATAAAAACCTCTCCCGTATCCCCATTTTATCACTGCCGCTTACATTCAGCTTATTTCTAGTCACACCTCGCGGTTGCACGTGTCGCATGCTATCTGCATCAGGATGTGCTTTGAGTTAAATGTCTAAAGGATGTCGAGGCGTCGTCGGGCGAGGAGAAACACACTGTCGCGAATTCGCGCCAACAGCTCGCTACGACGCAGTTAATTGAGTCTGGGCGTAGTTGGCAGCCCTGGAGAAGAGCAGAGACCGGCGCCGTGTTTACGCCGCCTGGGAGCGCGTGGCCGGGCTCTAGACCACGGATGCTCGCTCTGAGCGCCGCTAATTGCTCATTAACGGCTCTGGCTCGGGCGGACGCTGCCCTAAGCGACACTCGTGCTTACACATGCATAGCGAGGCGCGAGTGCTCAGAGACACACGGGCTGCAAGTTTGTCGGCGCACGTTGGCAAAAGCACCCAGATATCTAGCCGCCTAACTGCAAACGGCGGCGTAGGTTTTACTTCTACAAATGCCAACAGTGAGGCAGTAATTTGGGACCCAGACTGTGTAATAATCTTTTACGTCATATTTACGCTCTTGATTTTTGTGTAGGAAGGAAGGAAGCAAGGAAGGAGGAAAGATGATGGCTTAACTTCCCATCGGCAACGTTGTTATTAGAGATGAGACCAAGCTACGATTGGAGACGGATGAAGAGTATATCGGCCATGCCTTTGAAAGGAATCATTACGGAATTTACCTCAAGCGATTTAGGGACACACCTGAAAAGCAGAATGCTGATGTCCGGCCAGAGATTTGTACAGGCAGCCTTCAAATTAGGTGTCCAGTGTCCTACCACTCCACCACGTCACTCGGTTTCTCCTTGCATAAGAAAAAAACTAACACTGTCTTTTATTTAAGTGTAAGAGACTCAATTGGCCTTATCTGTAACCCCTGTCCCACTCGTGCAGTCAGTATAGTCATATTTGTTACCACAGTCCTACAAAACACACGTCCTTCCAAAAGTTCTCGAAAGCTACACAAATTCTCCCTTGCTGTCCGGTCTGTTTTCCAACTATATGCAAAAAAGCGCTCCCAGCTTGGAGACGCCACAGCTTTGCATCCAGAAGTTAGCGCCAGCACTTTGTTCCTCTAACACCTATTTACTGCTCATGTTTCTGCCCCATACACAGCTGTGCTTTCAACAACTGAACTATTTGTCATGTGTTTGATCTTTTTTTTTTGTTTTGTTATTCCAGATTCTTTGGTCTATTTGCCGCACGGCCTGTCTGCCCTTCCCTATTTTATTATTTATACAATAAATTTTTCCGTTTCGCGATCTAATAATCCCAGATACTTAATACACTTACCCTGATCATAATGGCTCCCAGCTCTAGATCCCGCATGGTACTGCCGCCCAACTTCAAATATTTGTGTCTTGTCAATCTAACTGTGAGAGCTCATCTTTCATATTCCACTTTTAATTCCAAAGCATGCACTGAGCATCATTGTGGTCTTTTGCTATGATGATCTTGTCATCAGCCAAAAGTTTACAAGATTTCATTCCTCACAGGGACTCCAACTCCACATTTGCTCCTCCAGGCTGTAAGAGCCTCCTCCACAAAGACTGTAAGTGGTGTCGGTGTAATAGCGCACCATTGGCGTAGCACTTTTGTAACAGGAAACTACAGTAACAATGAATTACGTACTTTGACAGCCTCCGCACAGTCTACATTGGTGTAACTGATTTTATGTACGTAGTTGGTACCCCACTACTTTTCATACCTGCCCACAAATTCTTTTGTGATCTGTATCATAAATCTCCTCCAAAACCATGAAGGCCAAAATAGTTTCTACCCCTCTAGAATATTCCATCAGTACATGAGCCCCCACGCCTAAAACCATTGTGTTCTTCAGAAAATTTGCCTCCATCTGCATTTTCCTCTTAAAAGTCTCCCGTATGATCGTGCTAGTGACGCCGTTACTCTTATGTCAAGATAAATTCCAGTCCTGCCCATTCCCTTTCTTACAGACTGAAGTAATAACACACTCTTTCCATTCTTTTGGTATCCAGTCCGCTTCTAAACATTTAATATGATACAAAGCAGTAGAAACTGTCTTCATCAACTCTATGTTGATTCCACCTGGATCCAGTAATTTTACATTTTTCCCATGTTCACAGCTTTACACATTTCTTGGGAGGTTGCCTGTTGAGTACCTGAATGATCGTCCTCTTCCGTCAAATGTAGCATGCCTTGTATGACATTATATCTCGTCTCCATTGTCAAGGCTTGGTAATACTTTACCAACTATTCCATATTTATCAGATTACAGTACTTCCTTAGTTTTTAGTTGTCATAGTCTTCAGTAGCTTCCATGTTCTGCTTGCTGTAGTACGACCGAAGTTTTCCTCTATATTATCTCCGAATTTTTACCACGCCTAATATTTAGCTTTAGAATGAAAGAAAGAGATATAAAACAAAACTTCCCACATGCCGATCCCTATTGACGTCGCATCAACATAATCTTCACAAACTAAATATCATCACCTATTCTTATATTCTTAAATTATTTATATCACCTAATCACTGAAAATTGGCTGGCAGGCCATCCACAGTAAGGAAAATGCAAATAACTGTTACCAGAAAAAGGGTAACAGGTTTCTCCACGTCCTTTCACAGTGCAGATTCAACAACTTCTCTTTACCCAAATATGAAATCTGCCGTGTCATGTGTCTCTTATCAGCGTTTTGGAGTTCATATCCAGGCTCCAAACAATCGCGTAATCTATGTTCAAGGACTCAGGAAATGGTGTTCCCTAGAATTAGTATGGCTTTGTAATATGGGGAATGCACACAATAGCGTTTTTGTCCCTGAAATGAAGAAAAAACCATACAATATGTCTTCACTTTATATATATAACAAAATAAACAGTGACATAAGTCTACAACTAACTGGGCACATACTGTACAATAAAAATTCGGGGACTATACGCAAAGGTTGAATCGCCATAAATAATGTACTAGCTTATATGCTAGATTCCATGAGGTATAGTTTGCAGTAGAATGGCGAAAAAATTTCACTTTCGCTGTACTGAACTGGATGTCAGAGTTTCACGTATACGTATTACACTGGAGCGTGGAACGGCTAAGACGCGATTCACAACGATAAGACGAACCATCCAGAAACACTAACCAACCCACTATGTGGCACAGAAGCCGTCACCTCCACATGTGAACATTACTCAACACACATCGTACACCTCACATATTAGCGTTTACTTGGAAAGACGTGGTGGAATGGTGAAGGTCACTGAAGAGGTCCACTGAAATGACGTTGCCGATTTCTTCCCCGGACATTACTCATCCGTATTTTTTGGATAAAGCCGTCTAGACTGCTTAACACGTTTATTGACCTATAGTGCTGCTTTTGCTGCTGCCATCGTCAGATTAAAACTTAGAAATGGGCATACAACGTTCACTGGCAGTGTCAATAAAATATATGTCTAAAAGGACCACTGTTTCTCCCCACATGTTTCTGATCTGTCTTATTTCAGTAATATTTCTTTCTTTCTAACAATATTTAGCATTATCAAACAAATATCTAGTAATAACTTCAGAGCCTCCGAAAAAGCCTCTTGTTAACAGGAGAACTAAATACGACAAAATTACGGGTATGAAAAGTGTAGTGCTTGGTAGCAATCTTTGGAGGGGTTATCTAGATCTCTTAACTAGTCGTGACATGTGATACAGTTAACTTTCACTTATTCATCTGTAGTATCTACTTACTATTTCTGATTTTGATACTTACGATATGGTCGGACCAAATAATATCGTAAATAATACTCACTGAATGTTGCACATGTAACACAAAATTTCTCATTGAGTCTTGATACACATTTGACCAACGGGTTTTTCATTTAAAACAGTGTACTTATAGCACTGAAAAGTTATATCTTAAATCTGCATTCGAGTACCAGCATAACGTATTCTTATGGATGGCTATTGCCTTCATATATGACTAGAACGTAACTTGTGAAATTTTGTTGTCTGTTATTACAACACCTTACATCAGTGTATTTGTCCTTAGGGCGACATTATGTTTAAATTATAGTTTTAACTTCTTCCATAATCCCTTGACACACATTTGATTCTCACTGGATCTTAAAGAATCTAGTATGAACTGGTTCACTGATCCACTTTTTAGAGGTTTCTTCAAAACGTTATCTTTCATTCGTAAATTCTCTTCTAGCAACCACTTTAGACACAATATTAAGGCTCGATTTGTTTACTGTTTTCACATTGGAGTTACCTGATTCCAAGATTGTAACGCTATGGTTCTGTAGTAGGGCAGAAAATGACGCATATTTTAGTAAAATATTATAATTTGGGAGAACGGCATGAAATCCACGATAAGATCACGAGCCACGTCACGCAGCTAGTTTCGAGAAAAGGCTGTCAACTTCAGGTAAAATCAACAATAACCGTTTCAAACAGTTAATCCTTTACAATGTAAAAAGTTAATGCCCTCGAACTGAACAATCACTGTCCTATTCTACATTCAGTCCTCTACATATTCTGCTGGAAACGTTGCATTCACACAGTTGTTTCCCTCTGCACATACTTTCTTCCATTATCTGGCGTATTGTTGTGTTTACTGGGAGATATAGGTCGGCATGTGGGCGCACTGTTGGTGTAAGTCATTAGTTCGCTGCGATAGTTGTTATTTCTGCGACAACAATAGCAAATAGCCAAATGCACAGCTGACATTTGCTGTGTGGCTGATTATTACGAAGTTTCCCATCGCATAAACATTTTTTCAGTAGACAGAAGAAAGACGAATGTATGTCTGTAATTCGTCCCCCTGTTGTTCAGCGCTAGGCGGGGACGCTTTAATGCTGGGAATTAAACTGCCGTTTACTGTTTTTGTGTGTACATGTGAACAAAGGGATGCAATAACCGTGATTGCCTTCCTCAAAAAGCGCGGCTGACGTCATGTGGTATGTCTCAAATAGAGGAAGGGCGTGCTGGTAACACAAAAGCCTGCAATGCACTCGATGGCTCACCGCTCTCACTGAACCACGCTGATGTAGTCTCATTTTCAGCGCCATGGCTGACCAAGGCCCACCAAGTCATGTTTTGACACAAGCGAAAGTATTGCTAAGGTAGCAGGAGTGTTACAAATCAACAAAAATGCAACCAGAAAAAAATATGCAACATGTACAGGAGAAGCACAAACACTGACACAAAAAGACAAAACTCATCCTTCCATCCCATCCGTAACATGCAGCTTTTAGGACCACGGTATACAGAGCCTACTGAAGTATGAATCGAATGGCCTTAGCAAACAGCTTGACACAGAAAAAACAGCGGATACAAATAATGACAACGGCGCCGAAATGATTGTCAATTTAACCACACAAGTACACTGACGGAAAAAAGCAACTCCAAAAAATAATTACTGTAAAGAAATTTCTGGAATACATTTGTCTAGATAATATATATAAGTGATTAACACTGCAAGATCACAGGGTAATATAAGCACAGGATAAGCCATTGAATATGTGAAATGCTGGAACTTTAATAACCGATGTAACTGCCAGGATGTTTAATTCAAGCTTGGAAATGTATATGCAATGTGTTGTACAAGAGCCGGATGTCAGTTTGTGGGATGGAGTTCCATGCGTGTTGCACCTGTCCGGTCACTACAGGGATGTTGGTTGCGGTGATGCTGGAGTTGGCCGATGATGCCCCATATGATCTTGATTTGGGACAGACCTGTTGAAGGAGCAGGTCAATGCAGCATGTCGACAGTCTGTACAGTATGTTGGATCATAACTGCGGTATGTGGGCGAGTGTTATGCTGTTGGAGATACCCACTGGTATGCTGTTCGTGAATTGCAACACAACGGGTCGAATCAACAGCCAGACAGACATAACAATTGCAACACAACGGGTCGAATCAACGGCCAGCCAGACATAACAATTTTACAGTCAGGGTTCATGGAATAACCACGACATTTTTCCTGCTATCATTCAAAATCGCACTCCAGAGCGTAACTCCAGGTGTAGGTTCAGTGGGTCTAGCCCGCAGACAGGTTGGTTGCCGGACCTCTGTTGGTCTCATTCTAACCAACACACGGCCAACACTGGCACAGATGCAGTACCAGCTTTCATGAGAAAACACAACAGATCTCTACACTGTCCTTTAATACCAACTCGCTTGACACCATTGAAGCCGCCAATGGCGGTGGATTTGGTTCATTGGAATGCATGCTATAGGGCGTTTATTTCGGAGCTTTCCTTGAAGTAAGCGCTTTGTGTCACTGAGGTGTCAACTGTTGCTCAAATTGCTGCTGCGATAGAGTATGACGAGTCATAACCAGTCATCGAACAAAATGGTCTTCCCTCTCGGTAGTGCGACGTGGCCGTCTGTAGCCAGTTCTTCTTGACGCCGTACATTCTCATGACCACCGCTGCCAGCAATCATGTTCAGTGTCGCAGAAGGAGCATCCAGCTTCTCGCAGCTCTAGTACCCGATCTCGTTCAAACTCAGTAGTATGTTGATAAATGTGTCACTGTCACCTCGAACAAATTCTTGACTAACGTCAGCTCCCATTTTCCAATCCCATCAGTGTATGTAAAATGAACCGCAACAAGGAAACGAACTGTATAACAGAAAACGAAGAGAAGCCGTATGCCTGCATCCCTCATGTTAGTCCCATTTCAAAAAATTGTTTGTTAATCTGTTAAAAAAACATTGCTGCTATAGCATTTCTCCCCTAACAATACGTTGGAGTACTTTTAAGGCCAAAAAATAAAAACAAGCAAACGATTCACAAATAATGAAGGATATAACATTTCATAACCCAGCTACTCCCCCTACTATATACGAAAAACAGGCAGAGCTCAGATCTGATTCCAGGATTACACGAATGCTTTCTAATTGAGCCATATTGAAAAAGCAGCTTTTGCTGAGCATATTCTCCACAGCAAAGATATCAATAATGACTTACAAAAGAACCTAGCAGTTCTGCACTACCAACCCAATGGTAACAACATAGATATGCGCGAACAAATTGAAATATATCGCCACAAATTATAAGAAAAAGAGAAAAAGAAAAAAGAATGAATCAGTGCTAAACGAGCAGTTATAACTTTATACCCATAACTTTTTCAAAAAGTTTAAACACCCATTCTTAACGTAATAGCTGGTGACGATATAAAGACATATTCCTAACGTAAATTGTCGTATAGTTGTAACTCTGTGGCAATATCAATATATTTCCATCTTTGACACCAAAAAAGGTAGCCAAATCTGTGGTTACCACTAAATACATCATATCTGTGAGCTGTTTACATCAATTGATAAACAAGCGCTGCTTGAATGTCGTGAAGTATTCATCATTATCATTAAACGACTGTTTAACATGCAGTGAGGTTCTAATCCGCTTATATAGTATTTTTCAAATATTTTCTTAGTTGTTGTCATATTCACACGCTTTCTTTTTCGGCATTTAAGAGATTTCAGCATTTAACTTCCTAACAAGAGAAACGCACTATTCCGATGTGACATCTCGCTGAAAAGCACGAGGATTAATGTAACTACCTAGGATAACTAAATACGGACCCACAGGACCGGAAATAGATTAATGTAATAAACAACGAATATTATCGATTGAAGATGTTTTCTCGATATAGTTTCAGAGTATTCAGAACAGCCACGTCCGTTACAGCAAAATAAGCGTAACGTTAAATTGACGCGTCTGTTTTCACCTGTATTTGTATACTGTATACATGTACCGCGAATATCACACCTGCATACTCTTTATGACACAATACAAAATTAATCATGTTACGTTATTCATTGACATCTCATCACTAGTCAATGCACACATCGCAAGCACTGTACAAATATAGTTGGAGTTGATTCAGGGCGATGATGAAATCCTGTCTTTCTATAACATTTCTTCTGTCTAAGAAACTAACGAATCATACTTCCATGCTGAAGAACAATAGCTCAGGAAGATTTTAACTATTAGTCATCACAGATTATCAGGCATCAGTTTTCCAATGCCGCAACTCTACGTTGAAGACATATTGTGAAACGAAACTTGTTTCATTATTCATTGACACTACATTTTTAACCATTGGTGTTTTTTGTTGACGACATTCTCATTAACAATAAGAGAGGATTTTTAATTTCTTGTTTTAAATGTATTTTATATAATCGCCTTGTTATCCTCCTTCAGTAGTATAGAACACACTTTACATCCCGATAAAAAAAATATCATTTTCAATTTTTCTTTCAAATTTTCTTAGTAAACGTAAATCAAGGTTGAGTATTAATTCCTCATCATGCATAAAAGTATTGTAGTAATTGGTATTTTTCCTAATTCTACGTAAAATTGTCGTCTCCATTATTTAGGAGTAGAGAATTCAGAAATGAAAGAGCAGTCAGGCAAGATTATTACATACTTCAAGACGTCAGTAACTCTAGAGAAAACTTCGAAATTGAGAATAAGCGGAAGGTATATGTCTTAGAGGAAGATACCTAAACCATTTACGTTTCACAGATGACATTACATTCTTTGCCTGTAGCACAGAAAGAACCTCAATAACGATAACGAAAAATTAACTGAACGAGACAGAGGTCTGAAAATCTCTAACGACCGCTATTCTAAAAGAAAGGAACGTTTCTTTTATTCAAGACACTAGAAGAAATCTTATTTTACAACACATTTTCATATTCAGCTGTTTTCCTATTAATAGCCGTTCAAATTTAAACATCTGTAATATCGCTACACAAACTTTCTCAAGCCGTCAGCGTACTCAGTTTCTGCGATGTTTTTGAACCAGTCATTAAAGTTCTCTTTCACTTCTCTGTCATTTCTGTAGCGCTCTTCGCCCAAGCAGACCTTAAATTTAGAGAAAAGTTGGTAATCACGCGGGGCAAAGTATGCGCTTTAAGTCGCATGTTATGAAATTCACCCTTAACGGGCCGAAGCAAGTGATTCGTCAACGCAGCAGAATTCACGCGATCGATATAGTACAGAAGCACAGTGCTGCTGGAGGACAATCCACGCTCTTTATTTTGAATGGCTCTGCGTAACAGGCGAGAGTTCGTTGGCTGCTGCATTTATGGGCTCTCCTATAGGCATAAAGTCGATGAATATGACGCCCTTTACATCCCAAAACACTTTGTCTATAACCATTTTGGTGCTCAGAATTTGTTCGTCTCTTTCATATTTTGTTGGCATCGTGAATGTTGCATTTTCATTGACTGTCACTTTGCTTCTGAAATTTTATGTGGAACCCAGTTCACGTCACCAGCATAAACGCTTTATCCTTGCCATCCCTTCCACGACGTCGTGAGTTTGAAAATTTTCCTCAATCCTCTGTTTAAGTTTTCCAGTCGCAACTGCCTGATCGTTCTACACTATGGATAATCTTTCGTCCGCTATTAAAAATGATACACCATTTTCGAATTAATGCTTCATCCATAACATTTCCATAAAATTCTATTATCTGAAACTTTCGACAGCGCAAACTTCTTTTTTTTTAAATTCAGTATCCGTATTTTACACTAAGAGCCTCACATCTGGCAGGATCGTTAATTTTCCTACACACTTTAAAAGTCTCTCTGATGAATAATAAACGAGCGTTCCTTCTCGCAGTTGGCATCATACTGGCGCCAACGCTTCTGAAGTCTATGACATGGTGACGGGGTGGAGGTTGGAGATGGGGGAGAGTTGTACGATTCGTCGAATAAAAATGTTTCTTCCTTTCAGAACGACCCTCTTATAAGTGAATATTATTCGGCAAATCGAAAAGGAAGCTACAGAAATTAACTATGAGTCAAAGTTTAGAGCAGATAAATACAGTTACAAGATGGAAAGCAACAGAAGCAAAGTGATGAATTATAACGTCCAGGCGTGTTTTTGTGATATAAATAGAGAATTGAAAGCCAAACTATGAATTTGGTAGGAATAGAAAGCACACACAGGCTGCGTATTACGACTTCTTACGTATGGCAGTCATACACAGACTTTTAATGCAAAAACTGCAATAACCTGAGGTGAACAATGGTGAAAGGCTTGTTGGGAATTACCAGAAAAAGATAGGAAACAAATAAATGTATTTCGCAGTTATAACTCGTTAATATCATGAAAGTGACATGGATGTCAACAGCAGATACTAATAGACGAATGGGCAACCTGTGGATCAACAAAATTCATTGGTGGAATCCAGAATATAAAGAGACCGAGAAGGCGGCCTAGTGGTACGCAGGTAAAGAGCTTTATAAATACAGAAGCAGTAACGTAGTGTTTTACGTATGAAGGCGATAATGCATCGAGAATTCAGGATGAGGTTCATACACAGCAGTGAATGTTAAATCATTGATGATGATGATGATGCATGTTTATTCGAACTTCATTTATATGTCAGCTCCCATGTAGCCATGTAAGCGAGAAATATAAGGTGGGAGACGAGATACTGGCAGTACTGAAGCTATGAGGGCGGATCGTAGTCTTGCTTAGGCAGCTCAAATGGTGCCGGCACGGTAGCTAAGCGTGTTCGATCAGAGAGACAGTGGTCCTCTGTAATCAAAAACCCGAGTAAAGGAACCGACGATAAAATCGAACGGATATGATGTGACTTCCGCCCAGACCAAACCCAACGACCAATACCGAAAAAAAAAAAATATCGGTAGAGCTCTTACCAGCGGAAGGCAAAGTTCCCGAGTTCGAGTGTCGGTTCGGCACACAGTCTTAATCTGCCAGGAAGTTTCAGGCGAGGAATACTTTGTTGTGGAACAAATTATAGAGTACTGATGAATAACGAACTTGAAGACGGCCCCTTTAACGGGAGCGTCTTTCACAGTCTCATACTCACGTGCCACAAAGTCACTTGTCAGCTCAAAGACGATCGACTCCACTCAACCCTGTCTGCTGAAGCGTTGCATCTTCGCAAAGAAATCGACAGGTATCCCTTAGGATACAAAGAAAATTTGTGCGGAGCTGGCCAATCAAAGCACTCAGTGGGTATTTCTCAATTGGAAAGTATCGTTCAGTTTAAACACAAATATCTCTGATTCCTAGCTCAATGAGCGGATGTTTACTAGTCACTTGTGCTTTCCAAGTGGGTGGCGAAGTTTGTCCGCCATCTTTCAATACTATGTTGAGATTGCAGCATGGACTCAACATTTGGATTGCATTAATGTAGCTAGAATTCACATGCGGTTGGACGATATGTAGTATTGTGTCATTTACGCGCTGCATTTTGCATTCAGTCTTGGCATGGAAAACATTATGCTTTTTTTGTCTGTTTTGATCTCTTCAGAACACCTAGTGATCGGTATCCGTTTCTTAGTTAACCATCCATAAATTCAAATGACCTAAAAACAATTTCTCTCACTCAAAAGATGACGATTCAGCGATTTGTAATTGTATTTTGCATCTTCTTGTGCTATGATGTTCGAAGGGAGTGTTAAAACGGCTTAATCCGATACTTGTATTTCTCCATCACTAGTAAACTTATCTACGTTGTCTCTAAGAATATTCTGAATATATCATCCGTTTTGAAGCCGCGAATTTACTGTCTCTCACCTCTTCCTTTGCTCACGAATTCCATCATGTGTCTCGTACATCCATCTACAGAAAAAGGGCTCCAGTCACATTTCAGGTTTATCAGTGTCTATAATATAGAAATAAACGTATTTTCCAATTATCTTTCACAAGAACTTTACAAGACTTCAAGTAAGGAGACGTAAATTCAGTACCTGAGACACGTGGTGACCGAGACGGTGTAACAGAAACTTAATTCTACCATTGACCTACTTTCTCAGGTTATTAGGCAGTGACATACACATTTGTCCCACACAAACTAAACCTACGAGGCGTGACTTATTACACTCTGAGGTAGTATAGTACAGTGTTCAAAGTCAATTTTCTAATCAAATTTCACCTGAGTTACTTCTGAGTAATTCTTCAATGACTTCGTTGCGTTTTGCGAATATCTTCTCATATTTCCTATTAGGAGTCCTATTACGTTATTATTAGTGGGTCATCCTTAATGACAGGGGATACATTTCAAGACAGAAAAAACACATTTGTGTAGGAACATATTAATTAAATTTTTTAAGGGTTGGCATATTTTCAAAGTTATAAAAAAAGAAATTATAGTGGAACACGAAAAAATTATGAGAGAGTGTACAAATAAATAACACGTAATACAGGAAAGGTCTGAACTAATCCGAAGAACTGTACAGATTAAAAGCAGTGTGCCACAAGGAAACCTTTCAACTCTTGATTTGAAACTTAGGGTTTATCACTCGTTCGTTTCATTTCTGCAGGAAACCTATTGAAAATTAAGCCAGTTGCACAGTGCACACCTTTCTTTACAACCCTTAAGCGTTTTGTTACCAAAGTAAGTGTCGTTTTCCCGTCTAATGTTCAACATATCAATTTTGCTGTTTTTCGTGAATGAATCAGTATTGTTAACAAAAGATGCTGAAATGGGTTATACTGACAGGAAAGGCAGACTTACAGTTTCGAGCCACCTGAAGAACGTAAAAGTGAGTGTGCTCTCTGTGTTGTTAGCTTTAAATGAAGAACATTTGTTGTTGGTATGATCTTGCGAAAGGAAATTCACTTATTAATCTTTCGAAAGGTCATGAATTAATTATTGAATGACGATCTTGTGCATCACAGGAAGATTTCTTATCTTTAATCTGTTATTATTTGGATGGTGAATAGCTATGTGATGCATAGTTCGTATTCATGGTAAGCCTTGTGATGTAATGGACGTCAGCTCATGAAGAAATGTTATTGTTTCGTCATACTGGCCATTTGCTGTTTTTCTGTATAAGTGATTAAATACTGCCATTCGAGTAGTCCTTTTGAAATGTGGCCTTTCAGTAGATAAAATTCTACAATTGATAATTTTCCAGTTAGACGACATTATGAAATGCGCATGGTTAAAGGTTTCGTGTGCGTACTTTTGTCGCACCAAGAAGGCCCATTCCAGCGATGAGATTTGAACTATAGTTGGAACATGGCATTAATATATTCCGTATGCACCCGTCCGAATTTGGTAAAAATGGGAGCTATCATCAATTGTTTTCATCGCCACCTAAAAAGGAAGTTCTTCGTTTGAAGCCATTGCCGTCATTGTTCAGAGGTGCTTGACCGTGGAAATTTGATAAAATCCTTATTCTGTAATAAAGTAGGAATTATGATAATCAGACTTATGTATTGACGATAGGTCCTTCCTCTGTTAAGAGAATCAATAACGAAAGACCACAAACAATGCTCAGATCTCAGATGGTTTGGGCAATGAGCAATCGGGCTCGAACGTTTTAAAAAAAAGGCCTCTGAGAACAAAAATAACACATTTAATTCAGAAAATATTGTATTAAGTAAGATATGTGAGCTGACCTTAGAAAACTAGACAAAATTGAGAAGTTAACTCTCTGGTTATTATTTCATAAACGGGAGTCTAGCGAATTTACGTTGCCTCTGCAACGGACCGGCAGAAAAAAATGAATATATAAGTGAGAAAAGACAAATTTTCACACAACAAGTGAAGGTGCGTATATGTAGCCTATCAGGAATCTAAACTGAAGGACATGAAATGGTATTGAAGGTTTTTACATTTTTGTATCACGGATAGAAAAAAATTAATTTCGTGTCAAGTTTTAACTTGTGTTTGAAAAAGAAACGATATAATCTATTTTACTGAAGAACTTGCTTAGGACAGAAAATATTTGGCATACATTTTAAACAATTCACCTATTAATTTACATCGTGTCAAAGAGTTCTACAAATGCATATTTCTCCCCCTTGAGTGTCAAAGATAAATTCATTAAAGTGTAATGCAGACCACTTTTAATTATAGTGTACTACTTGTGAATATCTCTGTTACTCTCAAACTCAGGTGGATTCTTCGATATACGTTTCGTAAGGCAATAATGGTACTGTGAGGCTGTTGTTAATATTCTGAGATGCCAGCAAAACGCACGCGTGTAAAATCCCCAAGTAACCCCAATTATTTTCTTTTCTGCAATGAATACTTTTCGTCTGAGTGATGAACTATCCCAAAATAATATCTCGTAAGACAGTGAATGGAAATATGAAAAATACCTTAACTTTCAGTCTTTTGCATCCCCAAAGCTGGCAATCACTCTTACGGCAGAAGTAGCTGGATGTTTAACTTTTTAGTCAGTACACTGTTAGGTTTTTGCAGTTTTTCATAGCTATGCTGATGTAAGATCTTCGAATTTTATATACTCATTATTGAACTGATCCTGAACACCGTCCAGAAAGGCCTCGGAGGGTTCAAGTGTACCGACGGCCGCTGTGTCATCGTCAGCCGTTAAGCATCATTCGATGCAGATATGGAGGGGCATGTGCTCAACATATTTCTCTCTCAGTCGTTGTCAATTTTCATGTGGGAGCCGCTGCCTCTGAATCGAGTGGCTCCTCAGTTGGTCTCACAAGGGCTGAGTGCACCCCCACTTGCTAAAAGTGTTCGGCATACGTAGACTGTCACCCATCCAAATGCTGGCCAAGCTCGAAAGCTCTTAACGTCAGTGATCTGACGGGAACCGTTCTTAGCACTGCGGCAAGGCCGTCGGCGTACTGTTTACTGCTTCTCGTTCATACGAGGGCTGTTCAGAAAGTAGGGAAGGTTTTGGCATTAAAAAGAAAGGACTAAGTACAAGAAGTACATTTTATTATATACATCTGAAAGAGTGAGTGACATACTACTTTTCCACATAGCCACCAAACACATTGAAGCACTTACCATAGCGGTGGACAAGCTTTGAAAACCTTCGTAAAATTCTGCTGTCTGAGACTTCAGCCACTGAGTCTAACTCGCCTGGAGTTCCGCGTCGTCATCAAAGCGCTGCGTTGCAAACCAGTTCTTCATCTTGGGAAACAAGTGGAAGTAGCTTGATGCAAGGTCGGATCTGTAGGGAGGATGAGCGAAAATTTCCGATTTGAATGAATTAAAGAGTTCTTTCGTGCGGTTTACCGTGTAAGGTCGGGCATTGTGGTGCAAAAACAAATTTTTGGACGTCACCTTTCCTCGGCGTTTGTTTTGAACTGCTCTTCTAAGGGTGTGCAAAGTTTGACAGTACCGGGCAGAATTTATGGTTTCTCCACGTTCGAGAAAATCAATAAGAAGCGCACCTAGCTTATCCCAAAACACTGTCGCCATCAACTTTCTTGCTGACAACGTTTACAAGCAATTTCTTGGTTTTTCGGGTATCTTGTGTGCCCCCACTCCATGGACTGTAATTCTGTCTCCCAATTGACGTGTTTCACCCAAGTCTCGTCACCGGTTACGATTCGATCCAGTAATGAATCTCCATGTTTGTGGTAGGCCTCCAGAAATGTCAACGTTGCCCCCATTCGCTGCTCTTTATGGTGATCTATAACCATTTTGGCACCCATCGTGCATAAAATTTTTGGTAGCCTCGGTTTTGAGTGAAAATTTCAAACAAAGTCCGTGAAACTTGTGGAAAAGAAAGCGAAAGCTCCGTTGTTGTGAAGCGACGGTTCTCACGAATCGTTTCATCAACTTTAGGGACAAGATAATTAGTCACAATGCTCCAGCGTCCACTTTTCTCTTCGTCATGAACGTTGGTTCGGCCATTTTTAAACTGAATGCGCCATTTCCGGACGGAACATTCACTCATTATGTCGTTTCCGTACACTTCGTACAGTTCACGATAAATTTCTATAGGTTATAGGTTTTTTGCCAACAAAAACCGTATCACAGACCGAACGTCACAACTGGAGGGATTTTCGATCTTAGCGCACCTTTCAAATTCAAATATCGAAAAAACCAGACGCGCAAAGATGTTCCCGCTGTCACTAGTGAAGGCTGACTGGGCTGCCGAGCACGCACATACCAAAATATACACGATCGGTGCGCGCCTAGCGGCGTCAGACGGAAAGGGTCCCTACTTTCTGAATAGCCCTCGTACACTGGGTTAATAGCAGAGGGGATATTTTCGACCGTACAAGACAGGATGAACCAGGGTTGATCAAATTTTAAAGTTGGCCCATTTGGCTTGCCCGTGTTGATGTTTCTTAACTTTTCGTGACGCCGGCCGCTGTGGAAGAGCGGTTCTACGCGCTTCAGTCCGGAACTGCGCTACTGCTACGGTCGCGGGTTCGAATCCTGCCTAATGGATGGATGTGTGTGCTGTTCTTAGGTTCGTTAGGTTTAAGTAGGTCTAAGTCCAGGGGACTGATAACTTAAGATGTAAAGTCCCATAGTGCTTAGAGCCATGTGTACCATTCGCGACCAGTAGAACATCCGTGTTTCACGGACAAATTTATCTTCCTGAGATCATAGGGGTACGAAAGTCCCACATGTGTATGGTGCCACGAACTAGCGTTGAATGTATCAACTGTCTGAAGCAAACTGGCTTATTTTTTGTCTCCTAATGCGTGGGACATTGCTTAGCTGATTCATTTGTGCGTTGGGTACACTGTTTTTATGGTTTTTATGTAATTTTCCTGTCTGCAATAGGTATTTGTTGTCCTTTTTCCATACACATATTTGCGCATTATTTTTTGATAAATTAATTAGTTTAATGGATTTGCCTTATATCAATGGTACGTAAAGAATTTTTATTTGTGGAGTTCATTCATATTTGTGTCTAAATTTTTACATTTATTTTTTTGGTGCTGTAGCCGTATTTTATTTTCCTTGATTTGATGTGAAAGAGTAAACTCCTCAAACAAATGGTCGGTTTTTGTGACGAATGCTTGCGTTACCTTTCTCTTTATATTTCTTACAGTTGGAGGAAAATGAAGGTGAAAATACAACTGGTTACGTTTTCCTCCAAAAAAAGTTGATGTCACCATTCGAGTGACCTACTGTCAGTAGCGTAACTTTTTGTCCACTGGTCGAACCGGTTGAAACTAAGCAAGCCTTTAATTCTTTTTATCTTTTAAACACTGACCACAGTATTATCGCTGACAAAGACAACTCAGACCTAACCTATTCATTTATTATCCAAAATATACAAGCCCACCGCAGTCTGACTGCTATACAGTGACAACATGACACCCAATAATTAACGCAAAAGAATGTCCGTGAACTGCAAGAAATCCTAACAATAATAAAAGTCCAAAAAATATGAAATTTAGAAAAAGGATGAAACTACCTCCAACTCTGTTAATTGCCTAAACTCATTTCAATCACGAATCTCATTTTTTATAGGTCACTTACCTCACAGAAAATCTTTCATAACACGTACTACAGCAAGCAGCAACAACAGCCAACTAAATAAAAACATTCCAACTACTATAGACTCTAACTACCAAGAGGCATATGATTAGCAAAAGAAAGATTTTGTTGAAGAGCAAACAATGAGTTCAGAAACGTTTATCTTATTCATATGACATCCAGTTCCAAAAATTATATAGTTGCCAATAATTCCACTACGCAAACACTACCAACAACATCCATCCTCACTTCCTTGCGTCTCACTTTAAAATACATGCCCTACCAACACAGAATCTCCACTAAGAAAAAACATGTCCACACATTTCTCTATCCACTCACTAACTGCTATTCCGTCCAATGACAGAATCTCTTAATCAATAAATCAAACACAGTCTTAATCGGATTTATTATTATTATACCGCCAACCGGTTTCAACCCGATGTGGGGGCCATCTTCTGGGCGTTTACACGATTGGCCGACTGCTGGTGGTGTCACTCCTGTATACATAACGGCAGGAAACTATATCATGTCATATCATATCACGTAGTTTCCTGCCGTTATGTAGACAGGAGTGACACCACCAGCAGTCGGCCAATCGTGTAAACGCCCAGAAGATGACCCCCACATCGGGTTGAAACCGGTTGGCGGTATAATAATAATAAATGCGATTAAGACCTTTTTTTTGAATTATTGATTAATCATACTAATCGCTGCTTCTCTCCACAACCATGTTGTCCAAAAAACAGAATCTCTTACCGACAGCGCAGAGCACTGTCAGCGACTTTTACACAGTCTATAGCACTGCCAACATACAAACAGGCTACTAACACGGTTTACAGTTTCCATCACAACAGTGTACATAGACGCAAGGCAATATATCTGAAGTTTTACAATCTCTTTCTTTTGAGGAATCTAATGTGATCAAGGTGGTGAGCCGTTGACAAAAATGCAAAAGTCTTATTATCTTGAAATTTGTTTGACATAATAATGCCACTTACTTCCTTCTTTTTACAGGTTCTTTTCCCTTGTAAAAAAATTATTGAAAATTTGTATCGCTGGATTCAAGGAGGAATACATTTAGGGACTTGTTTATTCCTCTCCGAGTCCAGCGGGAATTACACTCCTGGAAATTGAAATAAGAACACCGTGAATTCATTGTCCCAGGAAGGGGAAACTTTATTGACACATTCCTGGGGTCAGATACATCACATGATCACACTGACAGAACCACAGGCACATAGAACAGGCAACAGAGCATGCACAATGTCGGCACTAGTACAGTGTATATCCACCTTTCGCAGCAATGCAGGCTGCTATTCTCCCATGGAGACGATCGTAGAGATGCTGGATGTAGTCCTGTGGAACGGCTTGCCATGCCATTTCCACCTGGCGCCTCAGTTGGACCAGCGTTCGTGCTGGACGTGCAGACCGCGTGAGACGACGCTTCATCCAGTCCCAAACATGCTCAATGCGGGACAGATCCGGAGATCTTGCTGGCCAGGGTAGTTGACTTACACCTTCTAGAGCACGTTGGGTGGCACGGGATACATGCGGACGTGCATTGTCCTGTTGGAACAGCAAGTTCCCTTGCCGGTCTAGGAATGGTAGAAGGATGGGTTCGATGACGGTTTGGATGTACCGTGCACTATTCAGTGTCCTCTCGACGATCACCAGTGGTGTACGGCCAGTGTAGGTGATCTCTCCCCACACCATGATGCCGGGTGTTGGCCCTGTGTGCCTCGGTCGTATGCAGTCCTGATTGTGGCGCTCACCTGCACGGCGCCAAACACGCATACGACCATCATTGGCACCAAGGCAGAAGCGACTCTCATCGCTGAAGACGACACGTCTCCATTCGTCCCTCCATTCACGCCTGTCGCGACACCACTGGAGGCGGGCTGCACGATGTTGGGGCGTGAGCGGAAGACGGCCTAACGGTCTGCGGGACCGTAGCCCAGCTTCATGGAGACGGTTGCGAATGGTCCTCGCCGATACCCCAGGAGCAACAGTGTCCCTAATTTGCTGGGAAGTGGCGGTGCGGTCCCCTACGGCACTGCGTAGGATCCTACGGTCTTGGCGTGCATCCGTGCGTCGCTGCGGTCCGGTCCCAGGTCGACGGGCACGTGCACCTTCCGCCGACCACTGGCGACAACATCGATGTACTGTGGAGACCTCACGCCCCACGTGTTGAGCAATTCGGCGGTACGTCCACCCGGCCTCCCGCATGCCCACTATACGCCCTCGCTCAAAGTCCGTCAACTGCACATACGGTTCACGTCCACGCTGTCGCGGCATGCTACCAGTGTTAAAGACTGCGATGGAGCTCCGTATGCCACGGCAAACTGGCTGACACTGACGGCGGCGGTGCGCAAATGCTGCGCAGCTAGCGCCATTCGATGGCCAACACCGCCATTCCTGGTGTGTCCGCTGTGCCGTGCGTGTGATCATTGCTTGTACAGCCCTCTCGCAGTGTCCGGAGCAAGTATGGTGGGTCTGACACACCGGTGTCAATGTGTTCTTTTTTCCATTTCCAGGAGTGTATAAGTCCTACTTAAAATAATTATAAAACTATAAAGAACTAGCGAAATTTACAAACGTTGCCTGACTCAGTGTTCATTTCAAAAGCAGAAAACAAACTTTTACAAGAATATCCCAAATTTCAATAGGCTCAAAACGGCTCTGCGCACTATGGGACCTAACATCTGAGGTCTTCAGTGCCCTAGAACTTAGAACCACTTAAACCTAACTAACCTAAGGAGAGCACACATCCATAACCGAGGCAGGATTCGAACGTGAGGCCGCAGAGGTCGCGCGGTTCCGGACTGAAGCGCCTACAACCGCTCGGCCACATCGGCCGGCCATTTTGCTTCCTTACGGGGAAATACGTCATATTCGAAAGGAACGCTGGTTTGCTCAGCGCAGCTTACAGGTCTATAGTGGTATTCAGTCGGTGGAAATGGTGGTCAAAAATAGAAAAATGGTTCAAATGGTTCTGAGCAGTATGGGACTTAACAGCTGAGATCATCAGTCCCCTAGAAGTTAGAACTACTTAAACCTAACTAACCTAAGGACATCACACACATCCATGCCCGAGGCAGGATTCGAACCTGTGAACGTAGCGGCAGCGCATTTCCAGACTGAAGCGCCTGGAACCGCTCCGCCACTCCGGCCGGCAAATTTCAATTAATTGTTGATAAATAACATAAAAGCAGTATTTTGACATCTGCAGGACAATGCTATTCATTCTACTTTATTATCCCATCAGTGAATGTTCAACTGAGTGGAGAAAATGCCGTGATAGTTGCCACTCGGCGTTATGACCCCGTAAAGTATGTCATGTGTTTATGTCGCTTGCCGGCCGCGGTGGTCTAGCGGTTCTCGGCACTTAGTCCGGAACCGCGCGACTGCTACGGTCGCAGGTTCGAATCCTGCCTCGGACATGGATGTGTGTGATGTCCTTAGGTTAGTTAGGTTTAAGTAGGTCTAAGTTCTAGGGGACTGATGACCACAGATTTTAAGTCCCATAGTGCTCAGAGCCATTTGAACCATTTTTGTTTATGTCGCTCGGTTCGACGTAGTCGTTGGAGGGGCTAGCAGCGAGCTGCGTATCAGGAGAGGTATCTCGGGGGTGATGGCTCCTGACAGCCGCTAAATTGGGCCTGAGGGAGAGAGGGAGAGAGAAAGAGAGACAGACGGAGCTGGCGCGTGGTGCGGCCACGGCAGGTGCGGCCCTGCTCCGCCAGCAGGGTCCGCCTCTACCTGGGCCCGCGGCAGCGCGGATAACGATGCCCGCGCCAGCCGTGTCCCCGGCGCTGGCGGAACCTCGGCCCTGACGTCTCCGCCCAACGGGTTCTCTAATGAAGGCAGCCCTCCCGCAAAATTCAGCTCACTTCTCCTGTCCCGATAGAGAGGGCGCTTGTCGGTATTCATCATTGTCATCTTCTGCATGCGCTAAGTTTTGCCTGTTATACCTACAGTATTGACCATTAAAATTGCTGCACCAAGAAGAAATGCAGATGATAAACAGGTATTCATTGGACAAATATTTTACACTAGAACTGGCATGTGAGTACATTTTCACGCAATCTGGGTCATAGCTCCTGGGAAATCAGTGCCCAGAACAACCACCTCTGGTCGTAATAACGGCCTTAATACGCCTGGGCATTGTCAAACAAGCTTGGATGGCATGTACAGGTACAGCTGCCCTTGCAGCTTCAATGCGATAGCACAGTTCATCAAGAGTAGTGACTGCCGTATTGTGACGAGCCAGTTGCTCGGCCGCCATTGACCAGACGTTATCAATTGGTTCTAGAGAATGTGCCGGCCGGGGCGACCGAGCGGTTCTAGGCGCTACAGTCCGGAACCGCGCGACCACTACGATCGCAGGTTCGAATTCTGCCTCGGGCATGGATGTATGTGATGTCCTTAGGTTAGTTAGGTTTAACTAGTTCTAAAATCTAGGGGACTGATGACATTAGCAGTTAAGTCCCATAGTCCTCAGAGCCATTTGAACCATTTTTGGAGAATGTGCTGCCCAGGGAAGCAGTCAAACATTTTCTGTATCCAGTACCTGCAACATGCGGTCGTGCTTTATCCTGCTGAAATGTAGGATTGCGCAGGGATCGAATGAAGAGTAGAGCCACGCGTCATAACACATCTGAAATGTAACGTCCACTGTTCGAAGTGCCATCAATGCGAACAAGAAGTGACCCCATACCATCACGCCGGGTGATAAGCCAGTATGGCGATGATGAATAGACGCGACCATCATTATGCTGTAAACAGAACCTGAATTCATCCGAAAAAATGACGTTTTGCCATTCGTGCACCCAGGTTCGTCATTGAGTACACCATCGCAGGCGCTTCTGTCTGTGATGCAGCGTCAAGAGTAACCGCAGCCATGGTCTCCGAGTTAATAGTCCATGCTGCTGCAAACGTCGTCGAACTGTTCGTGCAGATGATTGTAGTCTTGCAAACGTCCCCATCTGTTGACTCAGGGATCGAGATGTCGCTGCACGATCCATTACAGCTATGCCGATAAGATGCCTGTCATCTCGACTGCTAGTGATACGAGGCCGTTGGGATCCAGCACGGCGTTGCGTATTACCCTCCTGAACCCACCGATTCCATATTCTGCTAACAGTCATTGGATCTCGACCAACGCGAGCAGCAATGATCCTCCTTACACGAGGCATCACAACAACGATTCTCTAGGCAACGCCGGTCAACTGCTGTTTGTGTACGAGAAATCGGTTGGAAACTTTCCTCATGTCAGCGCGATGTTGGTGTGAATGCTCTGAAAAGCTAATCACTTGCATATCACAGCATCTGCTTCCTGTCGGTTAAATTTCGCGTCTGTAGCTCTTCATCGTCGTGGTGTAGCAATTTTAATGGCCAGTTTTGTATTTGTACAGGGTGTTTCACTGTTACACACTGAGGTGACCAAAGTCAGGGGGTAGAGATATGCGCATATACAGTTGGTGGCAATATCGCGTACAGACGGTATAAAAAGGCATTGCTTTGGTGAAGGAGCCATTTGTACTGAGGTAGTACATTTAAAAAGGCATTGTAGCTTCGGAGCTAGATGTATAGGACACTCCACTTCCGAAATCGTTAGGGAATTCAGTGTTCCGAGATCCAGAGTGTCAAACGCGTAAAGACTATACCAAATTTCAGTCATTCCCTCTTACCACGAACGACGATGTGGCCAATGGTCTTCACGTGACTGCCGAGAGCAGCGGCGTTTCCATAGGTTTTCAGTGCTAACTGACAAACAACAATGCGTGAAATCAACGTGGAACGTAAAACTAACATATCCGCTACGACAGTGCTGCGAAATTAGTCGTTGATGGGCTATGGCAGCAGACGACCGACACGAGCGCCTTTGCTAACAGCACGACATCGCCTGAAACGCCTTTCCTCAGCTCATGACCATATCGGTTGGACCCCGAACGACTGGAAAACCATGGCGTGGTCAGATGAGTCCCTAATTCAGTTGGTAAGAGTTGATGGTAGGTTTCGAGTGTGGCGCAAACCCCACGAAGCCATAGGTCCAAGTTTTCAACAAAGTACAGTGCAAACTTGTGTTGGGTTCATAATAGTGTGGGCTATATTTACACGGAATGGACTGGATTCTCTGGTCCAACTGAACCCATTATTGACTGACTATTCATGGACTTCATGTTCCCAGACAACGATGCTACTATTATCGACGATAGTGCACCATGTCTCTAGCCACAGTTGCTCGTGACTGGTGTCATGAACATTCTGGACAGTCGAACCAATGATTTTCCAACCCAGATCCCCTGACATGAGTGCTAGCGAACATTGATGGGGTATAATCGAGAGGTCGATTCGTGCACAAAATCCTGCATCGGCAAATTATTATGGGTGGCTATAGATGCGGCATGCCTCATATTTCTGCAGGGGACTTAGAACGACTTGAGTTAATGCCATGTCGAGATACAGCAGTACACCGAACAGGACGTCTGACACGACATTAGAAAGTATCTCATGTCTTCTTTCACCTAGGGGTACACTGCTTTGTTATAGCTAAGGAACAGCTGACACTCGCTCAGCAGCATCTTCTAGTTTCTGCGAAACAAGCAACAATTGCTACGGAACACACCACCAATGATAGTAAAAGGAAATGAGACGGCGAGATGTGTTAACTGTAGCGAAACCTGTGCACCAACTCAGTGTGTTTTCGAGAGTACGTATAGTACGGTGTTTGGCAAAGGTTTCTGTGGAGTCGATTAGTGTGACTTTCCACGTTGTACGGCAACCTCTCTCCTAGACATTTGAGTGCTTACGATCGTAGACTAACAAGTGGCTGCTGGAAGCCGGCCAAAGCCTAACTATTGTGGCTACAGTAATGGATGTGCCCAAAAGAGTCATTTCGCATTTAAAAAATTCCGCTGAAGCTGCAAATGGAGGTGCAAGCACTGTGTGAAGGCATTCCATTGACCGTAGATGGAAGAAGATCGTCACATAGCCCTAGTGGTGAAAGGAACAGATACCTGAGGCGTAGGCAGAACGCTGCAGACCTTGCAGCGGCTACCAGTACAAGTGTCTCAGCTAGGAGATTAAATCAGGTTGGTTTGTATGCTCGGAAGCCTGTTAAGTGAATCCCACTGCAACTACGTCATCGTCGAGAAGAAGTTAGTTGGTGCAGGGAGCACGTTGGTTAGGGTCAGTAACAGTGATCCAGAGTGATGTTCTTCGACGGGAATCCCGCTTCACTGTGGCAAATGATTCTGGCCGCTAGTTAGTGTGGAGAGAGAGTAACATGTTACGCACCACAGAATAATTTTATTTCTGTTAAATGTAGTTAACACATTTGTGTTCGTTTCTATAATTACGTCATCTGTTGGGGCACAGTCAGTCAACATTCTCAAGTATTTCATTTCCTCAGTTTCAGTATGTGTTTTCTTATCTCTGTCAGACATCTCAGTTTTTTCAGTACCATACAACAATATAGTCACTGCCATCACTTTATAAATTTTTATACGTATGCGCTTTCTTATTATGCTCGTAGTATCATACCTCACTTGAATTTTTAAATTCATTTCTCACATAATCATCTTGCATCATTCTATCACAAACAGCAATATAACTGTTCTGTTGATGGCAATCTCAGCGTCAATTTTCTGGGTATTTCTTATTACTTTGATACATCCAGAAAATTGTCAGGTGGCCTTTAAACGAGTGTCACATTAAATTACCTTACCGGACAGTAAGTGGACAGTGGGGCGTTTAGCTATGTGTAGTGTTCATACTACAAGATTAAAGAAGCAACACGTCTATTTATAGGGTATAACAATAAGGTATGGCCAACCTTGTAGGAAACATTCCTAACATATAGAGGAATAAAATGTGTTAATCAGAAATGGGTCCGGAAGTGCTTCTATACATGTTAGAGGTCTCCTCTTATTTCTCTTCATAATCACGTTACTCATGGGAAACACATCTCGTTTGAATAATACGTAACAAACAGAATCCAAAAGTTGTGCTGAATGCTTCAAACAATATTGGAAGGACCAAAATTTTAGTGACAAGAGAGAAATCACCAAGGAAATCCCACGACGTTGAGATTTTGGTTCATTGTTTCATAGTTATTCATTAATATGGGCTGTCGAGAATCTTCACGAAATCGTGCAATCATTTCATCAACAAAGAATTTTTGCCAAAGTTCGGGCTGGCATTGTTGATGACTATTGGTTAGCGCTCAGGGTTTTCCATCCTAAATGAGCGCAGAAATTTACCGTATTTTCTGCCAGAATACGTATGTTTATGAGTGATTCAAAACATGTGCTTTATGCAGAATGGACCTCCTCCTACGTACTACATTATTTTCATAACCGACTAGCCATTCATTTGTTAGGGCGTTTCAAAGCTATTGTGTACGGGATCCCGTAGAAGATGTATGGAAATAAAGCCTCTCCATACCCAAGTGCGCAGAATATACTTTCTTCTTCTACGTGTGAGGAATGTTTCCTGAAATTTTGGCAAGCTCCTTTTGTAATAACTTGTATTAGGTGTGCTAATGTGCGTCAGTGGCCAAGCTAGACAGTGGTGGACGCTTGATAGTAAAGACTACGTGAGTATCACTACTTTCAGGAGACACTGGAGTGCCTCGCATCAAGTGTAGCAAAAAACTGTTCCAGAGTACGATTTCAAATATTCTAACTAATTAAATATGATGTATTCGATTATTTTATTGTCAGTAACAATCTCATCCTCTAAGCCGTGAGTAAGGATTTCTGAATTATATCTCTAGGTTGTAGTTTAAACTCGAGGTGAAGAGTTACTGTGTGGCAAGTGTAGGTCATTCTTGTTTCCTCCAAGAAAGACCTGAGGTGACGAAAGTCATACCATAGCTCTGTATATTATGTCGGACCTCCCTGTGCCAAGCTTAGTGCAGCAACACGACGTGGCATGGACTCAGCAAGTCTTTGGAAGCCTCCGCAGAAATACTGAGCGATGCTGCCTCGATAGCCATCCATAATTGCGAAAGTGTTGCCAGTGAAATATTTTGTTCATGTACTGACCTCTCGATTATGTCCGATATACGTTCGGTGTGATTCATGACGAGCGTTCTATGTAGCCAAATCATTCGCTCAAAATGTCCAGAAAGTCCTTCAAACCAGTCGCAAGCAACTGAGGCATTCTGATAAGGCGCATTGTCATCCATAGTAATTCAATCGTTGTGAGGGAGTATGAATGGCTGCAAATGTTCTCCAAGTAGCCGATCATGAGTGTCTGAAATGAATTTGCGGTTCAATGGGACCAGAGGATCCAGTCAGTTCCCTGTAAAGACAGGCCAACACCATTATCGAACCACCACTAGCTTGTACAGTGCCTTGTTGACAATTCGAGTCCATAGTTTTTTGAGGTCCGCACCACACACGAACCCTACCATCAGCTCTTACCAGCTGAAATCTGGACTCATCTGAGCAGGCCAAGGTTTTCCAGTCACCTGAGCTCCAACCGATACGGTCACGAGCACTGGAGAGGCGCTGCAGTCAATTTCGTGCTATTAGCTAAGGCACTTGCGTTGGTCGTCCGCTGGCATAGCCCGTTGACACCAAATTCCGCAGCACTGTCCGAACGAATACGTTCGTCATACGTCTCACATACGTTTCTGTGGTAATTTCAGGCACTGTAGCTTGTGTGTTAGCTTTGGCACCACTATGCCAAGGCCGATGCTCTGGGTTAAGTGCGTTGTAACTGGTGAGAGACAATGCCTGAAATTTGGTATTCTCGGCACACGATTGACACTGTGGATCTCGGAGTAGTGAATTCACTTAACGATTTCTGATATGGAATGTCGCATGCGTCTAGCTCGAACTACTACTCCGCGTTCAAAATCTGTCAATTCCCGCCGTGACTAGCCGGCCGGAGTGGCCGTGCGGTTCTAGGCGCTACAGTCTGGAACCGCGAGACCGCTACGGTCGCAGGTTCGAATCCTGCCTCGGGCATGGATGTGTGTGATGTCCTTAGGTTAATTACGTTTAATTAGTTCCAAGTTCTAGGGGACTGATGACCTCAGAAGTTAAGTCGCATAGTGCTCAGAGCCATTTGAACCATTTGAACCCGCCGTGACTGTTTCAAGTGACTTGAGATGACAGCTCCGCCGACGTGCTGCCCTCTTTTACCTTGTGTATGCGATAGCACTGCCACCTGTATATATGAATGTCGCTGTTCCATGACATATGTGACGATAGTGTAAAGTGCTATTAAAGTACTATTCAAAACTATGCAGCCAATTCAAACATTTTATGTAATTTTGCCAGTCTTTTGAAGCTGTGTTTACACAGGTAATAAAGATGTTAGAACACAAGAAACATCTTGAATGAGAATTCCACTCTGCAACAGAGTGTTCGCAGGAGAGCTTCTGTAAAGTTTGGAAAGTAGGAGACGATGTACTGGCCGAAGAGAAGCTGTGACGAGGGGGCGTGAGTCTTGCTTGGGTAGCTCAGATGGTAGAGCACTTGCCCGCGAAAGGCAATGTTCCCGAGTTCAAGTCTCGGTCCGGCAAACAGTTTTCATTTGCAGGAAGTTTCAAGGAACATCTTGTCTCACACAGTGGTTTATCACAGCATTCGGAAGTCCAGGGTCCCCCACAGTCAACACAGATTCCAATATCAGCATATAAGCTGCTTACAACTTTTGTTGAGTGGTGTGGGTTATTCATTATTTTGCAAGGCCTGTGTCTCTAAACTTACGTTAAACGCATACATGTGGTAAATGACTAAAATATGGGTAGCTAAGATAAAATCTCGCCCCTTCTCAATTCTTTTCATACCCATTCCACACATCATTTCTTTCTGAGAACAACTGCTAGTTTGCAGTAAATGTTGTCAGATAAACCCATCTGTCCAGGATGAAAATAACAGTGGCGTTCAAAGGAAGCAGTTGTAGGACGTGTAGATCATTTATATACTATGCTTATTGCGTTTAGTAATATTTCATGCAGCAGTTCTCAAGCGAAATTGCGTGAAGAGGGGAGGGGGGAGAGAAGTCGAGAGTGTGGACCGCAGATCACTTCCACAGAGGTTCTGAGAGGGATGTTTAAAAATATGTATTTCCTTATCTGTTTTCCTTCCGTTATCTTTCCGCAAATGGGCCCTTTAGTTACGGCACTCGGACGAGGAGGGTTTGCAAAGGTTTCAGATGTCCACTCTCAGTGAGTTTTTATTCTATCTGCGAGAATGTTCAAGCCCGAACTATAGGAAGCACCACAACCAGTCTGCTGCCATAACTGTTTAGTATGTTACACAACGGATAACGCATTATATAATCTGCTATCTGAGAATACAACACGCATTGAATCACTCTGTTTCTTCCCACTCGTTCCTCATCTCTCTTCAATAATATTTTCACCACACATTCCGTTATTTACAGTGACTCGAAATAAAACCATGGCCTCACAATTTACACTTACTGGACATTTAGTGTTCTGAACACTCCACTCTCGGAGGAAATAAAAATTGAGCAACATGCATGTGTTAAGGTAGTTCGACAACTAGCACACGGACTCAAGTTCAAGCATTCTGACGGGGTCTTTGAGCACCATTTCGAAGTCCCACAAATGTGGTCGTCGAAGCTTTCCTACCCTACGGCAATCGCGCAAAAATAGTAGACGTTCAAGACATACCACGTGTTGAATGGTGTCCGCCAAATCAAAATCGAACTCTCCAAACACGTACCATCCTATCTGCTGACAGGTGGCGTGCGAGCCATCGTTATGTATGATGGCCAGCCGCGGACATGTGCCTGTTGCGGACAAGAGGGCCATGTTCGGTCAGACTGTCTCCGCCGACGTTTGCTCCAGGTCCTGACAAGTGACTCATCTCCCAAAGTGAAGGTCACTTCTTTACCAGACAGCTAAGCCACAGCCGCAAGCAGCCCCAATGTGTCGCTTCAGGAAACACCCAATCTCCCCTGGTACTCACCACTGGAAACGATGGTGCTGCCACGGCCTCACCGGCACCATCTGCACCGACGGCTGCGAGACCACCAGCTCTGCAGAGTTCAATGACCAGCCCGCCCGTTGCGATGGACATCGATGCGAGTACGGTGCCTACCTCTGCTTTTCTACAGATTCGCACGACCTCGGACATTGAACGCCCACATTCTGATACAGAACAGCACCTCCGAAACAAGCGGTTGTCCAGAAAACGGAAGAATTCAAACGCCATTCGACGACACACTTCTTCATGTCATCAAAGGCAGTGGAGCGGATACAAGACAGTGAACTCCCTTCGAGCGCCCTGACGACACTAGTGAACGCTCTTGATGTCCCATCTGAGGAACGCTCCAACCTGACAACGATAGATCACATGGTCGGAGAGTCCCTGGACCCCGCTACAGCAGCATCACCACATCTCGCCCTCAATGAGTGGGACAGTCGCTTGCCACCTGTTCCAGTCTCCTTGGCTGACAATGGAACAGGTTGAGATGGTGGCCCTTCTGCCAGGTAGTGCCCCTTGGAGGTGCCTGGCCCACCTTCTACCCAGTAATTTCGGCTACAGTGACTGCACCGGATGTTACACTCCAGCCAGAAATCCCTGCTGGAACATCTGTGCAAACGGTGGGAGCAAGCCCACAGCACTACCGCATCGCAGCGATGAATCTGGCCCCCATTCGGGCTTCCCACAAACTGGCAATGTTCCAAGAGATCATTTATGCTGCTGATGTCGACACTGCCCACCTCCGAGAAGTGATCGTCGCTGATTTCTACGCCCCACTGGCTACACGGCACATATCTCCCATGCTCCTGACAACGGTAATGAAGTCGCCATCGTCCTCCGTTCCTGACTCTGTGCTGAAGATGTAGTGTACCTGACTAAATGTAGAGGTATGGCTCTCACGCTTTTCGGCACCCGCATCCTCAGTGTATATGCGCCGTCCGGCTCCAGTCGACATCGTGACCAACACACCTTCTTTGCTGACGCGGTAATGCCGCTTTTTGAGGGCATTTTAGATAAAATGGTCCTCAGTGTCGATTTCAACTCCACACAAGGGCCTCGTGGCCATCTTCAACGTCTTCCCCGTGTGCAGCTCTATCACCTTCGACAGGCTTCAGCCTGCCGGCACATGGACAAACGTTCATGGCACCCGCGTAGTGTTCACATACTATACGGCGCTTTCGTCCAGTCGCCTCGACCTCACGTTTACTTGTTGCCAGTACTCGACATGCTGAAGTATGGCCTCTGCCTGAGCGCGACGCCTATAGCTTCGATGTTGTCCTCGCCCGCCACAAGGTGTGGCACAGCTGCGTCCTGTGTAAATTAAACGTTTCCCATCTGACTGTCCCCGATTGCCGACGGATCGTTAAGTGTGCGTGGGCCCTCTGTCGTTGACGTTGCCCCGCATACACATCCACCTTATCCTGATGTTTATCCTCCTCAAAACCAGCTCTACACGGGGCACTGATGGGATATGGCAAAGATTTCAAAGCTTGGCAAGCGAACACCATGGACTTTTATTATGCAGTGCTTCGTGACTGCACTTAGAAGGCATTCTCTCCCCGCCGTCTGACGATAGTGCATTGTGCTATAGCACAGATCACTTCACTCATGCCACGGCGCTTGTAAGGGACCTTCGTCAGATCCTGCACCTGTGACCATATGCCCCACGAAACGCCATCGATGCAGCACCTCCTCACAGAACGGCGACGTCGTCATGAAGCTCTCATCCACGACCTCACTGATGCGGAAGGACGATGATGCACTACGCAATGTACCATTGGTAACGCTTTCTATTCTCATTTGCGCCAGCTGTACGCTGCCGTTCCGCATCCCCTGACCTTAATTGAGGAGGTAGCAGCACCGAATGTCATCATCATGCCAGAGGATATCGCTCAAGAGCTTCAGGAACAAGTGACCTCCGATGAGGTCCTAGATGCTATCAAAGTGGGAGCTGCCAACAAGTCCCCTGGACCTGACTGCCTCCCCCTCGAATTTCACAACTGCTCCAGCTACCTTTTGGTACCCACTTGGACGTACATCTGTCCTGCACTGATGTCACCCTCAAGGACGACCCCAGCCACATTCCTTACTGGGGTCGTCATCCTGATCTCTAAGCCACATGGACGATCACGGATCAGTGATTACCGGCCCTTCACTCTACTCAATAGTGACTCGAAAATTGTTACCCGTTTGTTGGTCTCACGACTCAAGAAGGCAGCAAGATACGTCACCTCTCTTGATTAGACTTCGCTGGACGGTGACAACAACATTCATACGGCCCTTGGCAGTTACAGGAACATGATCGCGCTCGTGCGGTCGCTACATTTACCTGGTACATAAGCATCACTTGACTTCAGTCAGGCATTCGACCGTGTCGACCACATCTTTCTGATATCGGTCCTTCAACACATGGGTTTTCCGGCTCGTATAGTAACAGTGGTAATGCGGCTTTTGAGCGGCGCGAATTCAAGTATAGTCTTTAATGGTCGCCTCACCGCGCCTCTAGCGATCGAGTTCTCTGTCCGACAGCGTTGCCCACATTCCACGATACTGTATGCTTTGGCATTAGAGCCCCTACTCCAGAGGCTTCGACAACACCTGGTGAGCCTGACTTGCATGGGCACCGCTCCTGTTGTACAGCCTATGCTGACGATCTAGACAACTACCTCCGCACTTACGACGATGTTCGCGCGGCTCTGATTTGGGTGCATATGGGTAGGCATCGAGCAGTTCTCTAAACATTTCCCAATCGAAGGTTCTGCTCATTGGTGAGGGTCTACCAGAGAGATATATCGTTCCTCTAAGTGTGGCCACCAGCGTTCGCTGCTTGGGCATTGATTTTAATCAATGACCTCCGTCGTTCGGCGTCAACAAACAGTAGACGATTAGGGCTGGCCTTGTGGATCACCGGCTTAGATCCCTCGACATTGTGCCGCGTGCGCAATACCTGAATGTTTATCACGCCTCACGTATCCTCCATGTGGAGCATGTGTCCCGTTTACCCTCGCATGTCGTATGTTTAGGGCGATGGGATCCTTTGTCTGTACTGGGATGTTATTTAAAGTTCAACATCCTCCTTTGCCGCCCCCCCCCCCCTCCCCCGCGGGAGTGTCATGGAGTGGGCTTATTCCATGTTCCAGACAGAGTTACGGTACTTTTTGTTAGCTCCCAACTGAAAGTCTGGCGTCGCCGCCCGACGAGCCTGACCGGACTGCTTTTGCATGAATACGCGCCACTCTCCACGTCTGCCCCAGTCATGTTATCAGACATTCCACCCCGTTTTTATCACTATCGGCACTTCTTTCTTGAATTAAGTAACGTCCTGCACTTTGTACCCCTTCCACGTTTACTCCAGACAAAGACTGTACACGACACATTACAAATGTGTCGAACCCCCAACCCCATCTAACACAAGTTTCCCCAAACCAAACTGCCTAGGTCATCGGTCTCTAGGCTTACACACTAAGTGAAGTAACTTAAACTAACTTACGCTAAGGACAACACACACACACACACACACCTATGCTCGAGGGAGGACTCGAACCTCCGACTGGGGGAGCCGCACTCCCCAGATCATATGGCGTCGTGTGTTGCAAGCGGTGCATGCTGGTTATCTCGACATCAGCGTCCAGTCCACCTGGTTTATAACCGTCAATGACAAACAGGTCAACCAGTTTCGTTCGCACCGCATCCACCTCGCTGTGGTGTAGAGGACACAGACGCCCATCTATTTTCATGTGGTCAGTCGTCTGACGTCTGCAGGCTCTCGCTGTGGTGTAGAGGACACAGACGCCCATCTATTTTCATGTGGTCAGTCGTCTGACGTCTGCAGGCTCTCGCAGCATATCTTGGCTTTCCTTAGCCGACAGACACCCGCTCCGATCACTTTCCTCACGTTTATTTTCCAGGATGTGATTCATTATCCCGCAAAAAAAATTAAGGCTGTGAATTGGATACGCGGTCATAAGGTCCGCTACCGTTTTGGCCCCGACGAGATATCAGAAATAGGTTATTGGACATACCTTAACGGTCAACACTGTGCACTTGTTCGTCACCCCAGATACAAGCAGTTCTTTCCCAATTTTCTATGGAGCGCCTTTCATGGCCCGCCTTCCAGCTGGAGCGTCCAAGCTATGAGATGCTGATGTTTTTTGCCGATATGATGTTCTGAATGCACAACAAAATCAATCTCCATTAAATTTTCGAGAAGATACGTTTGGATTTTTCGCAAATCTGAAGGCGCTAGCCACTCCTGGTATTCTGGTATACAGACTAATTTTAAAAATTTTAAAAAAAGTATTAAAGAAAATTAAAAATTAAAGAAAAATAAAAGGAAATAAAAACATGCATTCAGAAACGCAAAGGAAACGAGAGAAACAAAAAACTTTAATGAAATAAACTAAAGTAAAAAACCGCACACAACTACTTTCATTTTTATCCCTACTCTCTATGTTCTTCCACCCTCCTTTCTTCCTTTCCTATTCCCTTGTAGTAACAGGTTAGTTGTTTTGGGATAGGCGTCGATAGGTGGCAACGCTTGAAGAGATGCATTTCATTTTTTGTTATTAGGACAGAAGTGGCGGTGGCAAGTGGTTTTTTTTTCTTTTCTTTTTTTTAGTTTGCCCCTTTCCTGTCCAAGGGCGGAAAAGAAGTGGTAAAGCAAAAAACAAAAATGCGGTCGAGGCATCTGATTACCAAACCGCTGGTTTATGTTCGATTCTTGGTCTTGGCATCTTGTAATGTTGTTGCTTTAATTTGTTATGAAGGCGGTCCGGATAGACAATAAAAGCGGGTTAAAAGCTGTGAGCTGTCTGGGGAAGTTAACCTTGCATTACTGCGCAACTGTTTCACCAGGTATCCAGTCTAGCTTACCAAATTCCCAACCAGACTAACATTAATTATAATCTTTTAATAGTCATACGACAACCGGTGATATATCTATAAAAAAAAGAATTTAAATAAAAAGAAATAAATCAGTTTATATTTGGAAATTTATTTTAACATTCATCATTGGAATTTCAGCATCTTAAACTTGATTCATAACTAAACTGGTGCCTTATTTAGGATTGTGAAAATGACAGTTCGTAATCTTACGGAACACATCAAATATGGAGCCAAGATTGGGAGACTGCATACAACACTGCATTCATAAAATAACACACGAAGAACGTTGAAACATATGCAAGAGGAAATTAACCACAACCAACTGCTTCAGTTTTCACCCAAAGAAGTTACGTTCGTAGCACAATCCTGTCCGTCATGTAATTACCACACACTGGTATACTAAATTCTTACTAACTGTGAAATCTTCCCGAAAAGAATAGCTCAGGGCTACTTTGATGATTACACCACATGCTTCACGTGGTCAGCTTGGTTTACACAAAGAGTGTAACTCCACAATAATTTTGATAATTAAAATAAATTAGATCGAAAAGAAATTTACAAAAGAAAAACTGGTTACTATCGTCTTACTATTAACCTGATGGGCCAAACAATTGTATAAGCACGTGGTACTGGTCTCACAAAGTACACCCCACGTGGGTTGAACATAAAGAAAAGTTGCTATATTGAAAAATATTGTCAAGACGAGACGTTATAATCTCACGCACATTCGCATTTAAGATTGATGAACTTAGTTAGAGTTACTGATCAACACGTGGTTCCACTTTACTCACAAAGTAGTGACAAAGCAACTACCGGAATATATTCTGAACTTCACACTCGAAATACACTGCGTTGCAATTTAAGATAACATTAGATATTTTAGAGCTAAACCTGAAATAAAGGTGATTAACTTTTCAGTTAGGCTGATCTTAAGAAATCCATTGTCCTACGGACTTAGCAGACACGCGCTTAGCCGGAGATCTTACCACTTCAGACGCTCGCCGCGGACAGACTGCCGTGGTCCCTTCCTGAGGGTGGCTCGCAAATACAAACGGAAGTGGCCAGAGGGGCAGCTTCCTATACCAACATGACAAGGGACGGACAGGACCATACTAAGAATAGAATCCTCTCTGCTTTTAGAAAGCATAGCTACCTGTTCCGACGTTGGTCCTACTGTTCTCTAGCAGACAGGCTTGTCTGCTACCCTCAAGCATGCAACTAGAAATACATTTGCTCATTCATCCTCTCACACAGAAGGGAAGGGGGATGAGAGTATCTTATCATATACAGTATATAAAAGAAAGCGGATGTAGGTTCCGTATGAGACTGTGTGACATGAATTACATATAAACTGTGTTTTAAAGTGTAGTAGTGTGACAGATCGTTCTTGTTTATGTGTAAAAGTAACACGTTCCACTACTCAGTCTCCTCCCAGATATTCAGAAACGCCACAGTAAATTTAGAAGAGGAATTTATGCCGTAAATAACAACAGATTTAAGAAATAACATGAAAGGAATCCAACAGAGACCTTTCAATCTTTTTTCATTCGGTATTTTTTTCGGTGTATCTGATAATGTTCTGCTAATAGAATACCTATCTTTGGCTTTCTTTGAAGTAAAACATTGGAAGATGTGATTAATAATGAAATAAGCGTATATAAACTATTTATACTTTCATCGTGATACATGTAGAGTGAATATGATACCACGGAAATGTACCTCTCTTTGTCACCGTGTGACATTACATTTTCCAACTGTTAAAGAATTTCATCGCACGACTTCAGAACTATGCCACATCATAGGAGAGCAGACAGGTACAAGATAGAACGGATGGGATAAAAATTCATACTTTGGTCCGTAACAATTACCAGCACCTGTCTTTCAAATCATGCTTTTATACGCCTGGTACGCGTTCTAATTTATTTTTGATCTATTTGCCTTTAACGACGCGAATCACAATACTTTTCCAGAAATAGCTCACCAGAAAATATGTCAGTACTCGTTCGTGTGTTGCGGATGGCGTGAGAAATATTTGAAAAAAATGTAGGTACCGCACGTGCGCGCAAAAGGCAAAGATGTCGAGTTCGAGCCTAGGTCTAGCATGCAGATTCAATCTGCCACAAAGTTTCTTAACAATTTAACTTAACATTTCCTTTCATTGAGTAGTGGCAGTGAAGGAGGGAAGATTTAGGTGTAACGTCCCGTCGACATCGAGGTCATTAGAGACGGAGCGAACTTATTGATCACCATATTGTTGTCACGTCCAGCAGCAGTGTCGTCTTTTATCGTCCAGGCAGCTAAATCTGACAGTCTGCTTTCATCCATAACCTGTCTCAAGTATTTTTTATTACCGCTACTTCGATGAAACAGCGGCGCCACGACACCACAGCTACAGGAGAATAGTCCCTTTCTTCATTTCACAGCAGAGTGTACCAACTGAAACTTGGTAGCAGCAAAAGTACTAGCTGGAGGGGCAAGTAAATCTTCTCCTACTATATTGTGTCCATCGTCATACGTCGTTTCTCACTCCCGTGCTGAGTCGCTAAAAATCGGAAGCATTTTAAATAGCGTATTAGCTTCCGCTCCCGCACTCCGCCGTTTAAGATTCTACAACAACTTAAACAACGGCCACACTGGCCGCACCTCGCTTGGCTCCTAGGTCCATCGTGACGCGCCCAGTACCGAGCGCTTTGATGCTTGCTGGCCACATGGAGCGTCGATGCCAGTCGTCAGAGACGTGTAGCTCACTTGCGCTGTAGAAATGTCTCTTCCATTTTTGAGTTATTAAATGTTGCCGGCAGAAAATATTGGAATGCCCCAGGGTACGGAACCAGAAGGAGACCGGGAAAGTGTAAAAGGGCTGGGCTCCAACTAGATATAGTCCCTTTCCTCAACAAAAATAATTGCATTTATTATCAGTTAACAGAATGTTAACAATTGGATACAACAATTAATTCACACACATCTGTAGGCTTACTTTAAGGTGAAGAAATAATCTTTAAACAATCAGTAAACACAATGAATCATAGTTTTTACAAGCCAATATAGCTACACATGTAGAACTACCAGAACAACAGGACGATAGATCTAGCAAATAGATTTAAGAAAAGTTCTAGCTTAATAGTAATTAAAGTGCTCAATGGTTTTACCAAGCGACGAGAAAAACGCCCTTAAAAATATCGTTAACAATAAATGATTCAGTCAACAGAACAGATACGTTACCAGGTTATTCTGGTGGTGACAACAGAAAAACCATAACACGTAACGAAAATAAGAACCTTTAAAAACAAAAAGTAAAAAATATTTTTTATTAAAACGCAAGCTTCATCTGACGGCAGTTACAGAATTGCTCTCCGCCCCCGAATTAACTGAAATAATGTAACGATCACTATTTTAGGCCGGAGTAATTGAAGAAACTCAAGTTATATATCTCGGCAGAGAACTAGCCAAGGCAGAGGAAGGGAAGCTGAAGTCAAACCGCCACACTGGCGACTATAACCCACGCCGGTGCCATGACGCATGGAGTCAACACAAGCTGCTTTTCAGTGTCGCTCGCTCCCGGCGCCAGCCTCGCACAAGGACCAAAAGGACAGCTCCTCCACAAGAGATAGGAAGACACAATGAGCTTCGCTAGAAGAAAAAAATATAAATGTCAAAGGTGTATAAGTAAAAAGACGACGGCTAGTAGAAATCATTGGGTGACAAAAGAGATATTAAATTTAATCGATAAAAGGCGGAAATATAAAAATGCAGTAAATGAAGCAGGCAAATAGGAGTACAAACATCACAAAAATGAGATAGACAGGAAGTGCAAAATGGCTAAACAGGAATGACTAGAGGACAAATGTTAGGCCGCGCAGAGTGGCCTCGCGGTTTGAGGCGTCCTGCATGGACTGCGCGGCCCATCCCGCCGGAGGTTCGAGTCCTCTCTCGGTCATGGGTGTATGTGTTGTTCTTAGCATAAGTTAGTTTAAGTTAGTTTAAGTATGTGTAAGTCTAGGGACCGATGACCTAAGCACTTTGGCCCCTTAGAAATTCAAACACATTTTAACATTTTTGAAGAAATGTTAGGATGCAGAAGCATATCTCACTAGGGGTAAGACAGACTGTCCACAGGAAAATTAGAGAGACCTTCGGAGAAAAGAGAACCACCTATATGAATATCAAGACCTCAGATGGAAAACCAGCCTTAAGGAAAGAAGGGAAAGCAGAAAGCTGGAAGGAGAATAAAGGTTTATAGAAGGAAAATGTACTTGAGGGCTATATTATGGAAGTGGAAGACGACGTAGACGAAGATGGGACATACGATACTGCGTAAAGAATTTGACAAAGCACTAAAAGCCATAAGTCGAAACAAGGTCCCTGGAGTAGACAACATTCCGTTAGAGCTACTAACAGCCTTGGGAGAGCCAGTCATGACAAAACTCTTTCATCTGCTGAGCACGATGTTTGAGACAGACGAAATACCCTCAAACTTCAAGAAAAAAAATAATCATCCCAATTCTAAAGGTAAGATAGCAGTAAGAGCAGCTCTTTCAACCTAAGTTCTCAATTATTTGCTGGATGTATTCCAATCTCCCTCTTCCCCTACAGTTTTTGCCCTCTACAGCTCGCCGGCCGGTGTGGCCGTGCGGTTCTAGGCGCTTCAGTCTGGAACCGCGTGACCGCTACCGTCGCAGGATCGAATCCTGCCTCGGGCATGGATGTGTGTGATGACCTTAGGTTAGTTAGGTTTAAGTAGTTCTAAGTTCTAGGGGACTGATGACCACAGATGTTAAGTCCCATAGTGCTCGGAGCCATTTGAACCCTCTACAGCTCGCTCTAGTACCATAGAAGTCATTCCCTCATGTCTTAACAGATGGGCTATCATCCTGTCGCTTCACCAATGTTTTCCACTTATTCCTTTCCTCTCAGATTCTGCGTAGAAACACCTCATTTCACCTTATGAGTCCACCTAATATTCAACTTTCCTCTGTAGCAATACATCTCAAATGCTTCGAATCTCTTCTTTACCGGTTTTCCCTCAGTCCATGCTTCACTTCCATACAATGCTGAACTCCAGACGTACATTCTCAGAATTTTTTTCCTCAAATTAAGGCCAATATTTGATATTAGTAGACTTAGATATTTGTAGACTTAGAGAAAGCTTTTGACAACGTTAACTGGAATACTCTCTTTCAAATTCTGAAGGTGGCAGGGGTAAAATACAGGGAGCGAAAGGCTATTTACAATTTGTACAGAAACCAGATGGCAGTTATAAGAGTCGAGGGGCATGAAAGGGAAGCAGTGGTTGGGAAAGGAGTGAGACAGGGTTGTAGCCTCTCCCCGATGTTATTCAATCTGTATATTGAGCAAGCAGTAAAGGAAACAAAAGAAAAATTCGGAGTAGGTATTAAAATTCATGGAGAAGTAGTAAAAACTTTGAGGTTCGCCGATGGCATTGTAATTCTGTCAGAGACAGCAAAGGACTTGGGAGAGCAGTTGAACGGAATGGACAGTGTCTTGAAAGGAGGATATAAGATGAACATCAACAAAAGCAAAACGAGGATAATGGAATGTAGTCAAATTAAATCGGGTGATGCTGAGGGGATTAGATTAGGAAATGAGACACTTAAAGTAGTAAAGGAGTTTTGCTATTTGGGGAGTAAAATAACTGATGATGGTCGAAGTAGAGAGGATATAAAATGTAGACTGGCAATGGCAAGGAAATCGTTTCTGAAGAAGAGAAATTTGTTAACATCGAGTATAGATTTAAGTGTCAGGAAGTCGTTTCTGAAAGTATTTGTATGGAGTGTAGCCATGTATGGAAGTGAAACATGGACGATAACCAGTTTGGACAAGAGGAGAATAGAAGCTTTTGAAATGTGGTGCTACAGAAGAATGCTGAAGATAAGGTGGGTAGATCACGTAACTAATGAGGAGGTATTGAATAGGATTGGGGAGAAGAGAAGTTTGTGGCACAACTTGACTAGAAGAAGGGATCGGTTGGTAGGACATGTTTTGAGGCATCAAGGGATCACAAATTTAGCATTGGAGGGCAGCGTGGAGGGTAAAAATCGTAGAGGGAGACCAAGAGATCAATACACTAAGCAGATTCAGAAGGATGTAGGTTGCAGTAGGTACTGGGAGATGAAGAAGCTTGCACAGGATAGAGTAGCATGGAGAGCTGCATCTAACCAGTCTCAGGACTGAAGACCACAACAACAACAGTAGACTTCTCTTGGCCATAGCTAATCTGTTTTTGATGTCCTCTTTGCTCCGTCCGTCATTGGTTATGTTACCGCCTAGGTAGCAGAATTGCTTAACTTCATCTACCTCTTCACCATCAATCCTGATTTTAAGTTTCTCGCTGTTCTCATTTTCACTACTCCTCGCTACCTTCGGCTTTCTTCAATTTGCTCTCGATCCTTATTCTGTACTCATTAGACTGTTCATTCCGTTAATCATATCATGTAATTCTTCTTCACTTTCACTCAGGATAGCAATGTCATCGTTGATATCCTTTCATCTTGAATTTTAATTCTACTTCTGAACCTTTCTTTGCTCCCATTATTGCTTCTTCGATGTACAGATTGAACAGTAGGTGAGACAGGCTACATCCTTGTATTACACCGTTTTTAATACGAGCACTTCATTCTTGGTCGTCCACTCTTAGTATTACCTTTTGGTTGTTGTACATATTGTATACAACCCATCTCTCCCTAAAGCGTAGCCCTACTTCTTTCAGAATTTCGAACATCTTGCACCACTTTATATCGCCGAATACTTCTTCCAGGTCGACGAATCCTACGAACGTGTCTCGATTTACCTTTACTCTTGCTTCCATTATCAGCCGCAACCTCAATATCACCTCCTTCGTGCCTTTACTGTTCCTAAAGCGTCATCTAGCGCATCGTCAATTTTTTTTCCGTTCCTCTGTATATTATAAGCAACCTGGATGCATGAGCTCTTAAACTGATTTCGCGACAATTCTCGCACTTGTCAGCTCTTACCGTCTTCGGAATCGTGTGGAAGATGTTTTTCCGGAAGTCAGATGGTATGTCGCCAGACTCATACATTCTACACACCAACATGAATAGACTTTTAGCTGCCCTTTCCCCCAACGATTTTAGAAATTCTGATGGAATGTTATCTATCCCTTCTGCCTTATTTGATCTTAATTCCTCCAAAGCTCTTTTAAATTCTGATTCTAATACTGGATCCCCTATCTCTTCTAAACCGACTCCTGTTTCTTCTGCTTTCACGTCAGATAAATCTTAAAGCTCATAGAGACTTTCAGTGTATTCTTTCCACCTATCCGCTCTCTCCTCTGCTTTTAACAGTGGAATTCCCGTTGCAGGCCTAATGTTATCACCCTTGCTTTTAATGTCACCGAAGGTTGATTTGACTTTCCTGTATGCTGAGTCTGTCCTTCCGACAATCATTTCATGTCTTCACATTTCTCCTGCAGAAATTTCGTCTTAGCTTCCCTGCACTTCCTATTTGTTTCATTCCTCAGCGACTTATATTTCTCTATTCCTGAGTTTCCCGGAACATTTTTATACTTCCTCCTTTCATCGATCAATTGAATTATTTCTTCTGTTACCTATGGTTTCTTCGCAGTTACCTTTTTTGTACCTATGTTTTCGTTACCAACTTCTGCCATGGTCCTTTTCAGAAATGTCCATTCCTCTTCAACTATACTGCCTACGTAGCTACTCCTTATTGTTGCATCTATTGCCTTCGAGAATTTCAATCATATTTCGTCATCCCTTAGTACTTCCGTATCCCACTTCTTTGCGTATTGATTCTTCCAGACTTACGCCTTAAACTTAAACTTACTCATTATCACTACTATATTGTCACCTGAGTCAATTTCTTCTCCTGGATACGCCTTACAAACCAGTATCTGATTTCCGAATATCTGTCTGACCATGGTGTAATCTAATTGAAATCTTCCCGTATCACCTGTCCTTTTCCAAGTATACCTACTCCTCTCGTGATTCTTGAACAGAGCATTTATTGGCTATTAGTAGCCTGAACTTGTTAAAGGACTCATTTAGTTTTTCTCCTCTCTCATTCCTTGTCCCAAGCCCATATTCTTCTGTAACCTTTTCTTCTACTCCTTCCCCTACAACTGCACTCCAGTCTCCTATAACTACTAGATTTTCATATCCCTTTTCGTACTGGTTTTTTTATTTATTTATTTATTTATTTTTTTTTTTTTTTTTGGTCATCAGTCTACTGACTGGTTTGATGCGGCCCGCCACGAATTCCTTTCCTGTGCTAACCTCTTCATCTCAGAGTAGCACTATCAACCAACGTCCTCAATTATTTGCTTGACGTATTCCAATCTCTGTCTTCCTCTACAGTTTTTGCCCGCTACAGCTCCCTCTAGTACCATGGAAGTCATTCCCTCATGTCTTAGCAGATGTCCTATCATCCTGTCCCTTCTCCTTATCAGTGTTTTCCACATATTCCTTTCCTCTCCGATTCTGCATAGAACCTCCTCATTCCTTACATTATCAGTCCACCAAATTTTCAACATTCGTCTATAGCACCACATCTCAAATGCTTAGATTCTCTTCTGTTCCGGTTTTCCCACAGTCCACGTTTCACTACCATACAATGCTGTACTCCAGACGTACATCCTCAGAAATTTCTTCCTTAAATTAACGCCGGTATTTGATATTAGTAGACTTCTCTTGGCCAGAAATGCCTTTTTTGCCATAGCGAGTCTGCTTTTGACGTTCTCCTTGTTCCGTCCGTCATTGGTTATTTTACTGCCTAGGTAGCAGAATTCTTTAACTTCATTGACTTCGTGACCATCAATCCTGATGTTAAAATTCTCGCTGTTCTCATTTCTACTACTTCTCATTACCTTCGTCTTTCTCCGATTTACGCTCAAACCATACTGTGTACTCATTAGACCGTTTATTCCGTTCAGCAGATCATTTAAATCTTCTTCACTTTCACTCAGGATAGCAATGTCATCAGCGAATCGTATCATTGATATCCTTTCACCTTGTATTTTAATTCCACTCCTGAACCTTTCTTTTATTTCCATCATTGCTTCCTCGATGTACAGATTGAAGAGTAGGAGCGAAAGGCTACAGCCTTGTCTTACACCCTTCTTAATACGAGCACTTCGTTCTTGATCGTCCACTCTTATTATTCTTATTATTCCCTCTTGGTTTTTGTACATATTGTATATGACCCGTCTCTCCCTATAGCTTACCCCTACTTTTTTCAGAATCTCGAACAGCTTGCACCATTTTATATTCTCGAACGCTTTTTCCGGGTCGACAAATCGTATGAAAGTGTCTTGATTTTTCTTTAGCCTTGCTTCCATTATTAGCCGTAACGTCAGAATTGCCTCTCTCGTACCTTTACTTTACCTAAATCCAAACTGATCGTCACCTAGCGCATTCTCAATTTTCTTTTCCATTCTTCTGCATATTATTCTTGTAAGCAGCTTCGATGCATGAGCTGTTAAGCTGATTGTGCGATAATTCTCGCACTTGTCAGCTCTTGCCGTCTTCGGAATTGTGTTGATAATGCTTTTCCGGAAGTCAGATGGTATGTCGCCAGACTCATACATTCTACACACCAACATTAATAGTCTTGTTGCCTCTTCCCCCTATGATTTTAGAAATTCTGATGGAATGTTATCTATCCCTTCTGCCTTATTTGACCGTAATTCCTCCAAAGCTCTTTTAAATTCCGATTCTAATACTGGATCCCCTATCTCTTCTAAATCGACTCCTGTTTCTTCTTCTATCACATCAGACAAATCTTCACCCTCATAGAGGCTTTCAATGTATTCTTTCCACCTATCTGCTCTCTCCTCTGCTTTTAACAGTGGGATTCCCGTTGCACTCTTAATGTTACCACCATTGCTTTTAATGTCACCAAATGTTGTTTTGACTTTCCTGTATGCTGAGTATGTCCTTCCCACAATTATATCTTTATCGATGTCTTCACATTTTTCATGCAGCCATTTCGTCTTAGCTTCCCTGCACTTCCTATTTATTTCATTCCTCAGCGACTTGTATTTCTGTATTCCTGATTTTCCCGGAACAAGTTTGTACTTCCTCCTTTCATCAATCAACTGAAGTATTTCTTCTGTTACCCATGGTTTCTTCGCAGCTACCTTCTTTGTACCTATGTTTTCCTTCCCAACTGCTGTGATGGCCCTTTTTAGAGATGTCCGTTCCTCTTCAACTGTACTGCCTACTGCGCTATTCCTTATTGCTGTATCTATAGCTTTAGAGAACTTCAAACGTATCTCGTCATTCGTTAGTACTTCCGTATCCCACTTCTTTGCGTATTGATTCTTCCTGACTAATGTCTTGAACTTCAGCCTACTCTTCATCACTACTATTTTGTGATCTGAGTCTATATCTGCTCCTGGGTACGCATTACAATCCAGTATCTGATTTCGGAATCTCTGTCTAACCATGATGTAATACGATTGTAATCTTCCTGTATCTTCCGGCCTTTTCCAAGTATACCTCCTCCTCTTGTGATTCTTGAACAGGGTATTCGCTATTACTAGCTGAAACGTGTTACAGAACTCAATTAGTCTTTCTCCTCTTTCATTCCTTGTCCCAAGCCCATATTCTCCTGTAACCTTTTCTTCTACTCCTTCCCCTACAACTGCATTCCAGCCGCCCATGACTATTATATTTTCGTCCCCCTTTACATACTGCATTACCCTTTCAATATCCTCATACACTTTCTCTATCTGTTCATCTTGAGCTTGCGACGTCGGCATGTATACCTGAACTATCGTTATCGGTGTTGGTCTGATGTCGATTCTGATTAGAACAACCCGGTCACTGAACTGTTCACAGTAACACACCCTCTGCCCGACCTTCCTATTCATAACGAATCCTACACTTGTTATACCATTTTTTGCTGCTGTTGATATTATCTGATACTCATCTGACCAGAAATCCTTGTCTTCCTTCCACTTCACTTCACTGACCCCTACTATATCTAGATTGAGCCTTTGCATTTCCCTTTTCAGATTTTCTAGTTTCCCTACCACGTTCAAGCTTCCGACATTCCACGCCCCGACTCGTAGAACGTTATCCTTTCGTTGATTATTCAATCTTTTTCTCATGGCCACCTCCCCCTTGGCAGTCCCCTCCCGGAGATCCGAATGAGGGACTATTCCGGAATCTTTTGCCAATGGAGAGATCATCATGACACTTCTTCAATTACAGGCCACATGTCCTGTGGATACATGTTACGTGCCTTTAATGCAGTGGTTTCCATTGCCTTCTGCATCCTCATGTCGTTGATCATTGCTGATTCTTCCGCCTTTAGGGGCAATTTCCCACCCCTAGGACAAGAGAGTGCCCTGAACCTCTATCCGCTCCTCCGCCCTCTATGACAAGGCCGTTGGCAGAATAAGGCTGACTTCTAATGCCGGAAGTCTTCGGCCGCCAACGCTGATTATTTATCAAAATTTAGGCAGTGGCGGGGATCGAACCCGGGACCGAAGACGTTTTTGATTATGAATCAAAGACGCTACCCCTTTTTTTCATTTCTTATTTTATTTTAACTTGTAATGAATAATTTCCACCCCCCCCCCTCTCCATTTTGTTCGTTGTTGAGCGTTGTGTTTGTTCGTTGCGGACGTCACATGACATCCGGTTAAGTTCGTTTGTTGATCGTTTCACTCAGTTTTTTTATTACAGAGGCCAACCAGCTCTCTGACCGAACACGCTGAGCTACGGTGCCGGCAGCCCTAGACCAAGGGTTCTTCACGTACTGTATTATCCTTTCAATATCCTCATACATTTTCTGTATCTCTTCATCTTCAGCCCGCGACCTTGGTACCTATACCTGAAATATCGTTGTCAGTGTTCGTTGGCTGTCTATTCTGATAAGACAAACCCTATCACTGAACTGTTCACAGTAACACATTCTCTGCTCTACCTTCCTATTCATAACGAATCCTACTCCCTTTATACTATTTTCTGCTGCTGTTGATATTACCCTATACTCATCTGACCAGAAATCCTTGTCTTCATTCCACTTCACTTCACTGACCCCTACTATATCTAGTTGAGCCTTTTCATTTCCCTTTTCAGATTTTTTAGTTTCCCTACCACGTTCAGGCTTCTGACATTCCACTCACAGACTCGTAGAACGTTATCCTTCCTTAGATTAGTCAATCTTTTTCTCGTGGTAACCTTTCTCTTGGCAGTCCCCTCCCGGCGATCCGAATGGGAAGCTTTTGCCAGTGGAGAGATCATTATGACATTTCTTAAATTACAGGTCGCATGGGCTGTGGATACAAGTTATGTGTCTTTAATGCAGTGGTTCCATTGCCTTCTGCATCCTCATGCCGTTGATCATTGCTGATTCTTCCGCCCTTAGGGGCAGTTTCCCACCCCTAGGACAGGAGAGTGCCCTGAACCTCTGTCCGCTCTTCCGCCCTCTTCGACAAGGCGTTCGCAGAACGAGGGGTGACTTTTTATGCCTGAAGTCTTCGGCCGCCAATGCTGATTATTAATCCACATTTAAGCAGCAGCGAGATTCGAATACGGGACCGAAAATGTTTTGATTATGAATCAAAGATGCTGCCTCTAGACCATGGGTGCAACCGATGTTATTAGATCTGAATATTGAGCAAGCATTAACGGAAACAAAAGAAAATTGTGGAGTAGAAATTAAAGTCCAGGCAGAAGAGACAGAAACTTTCAGGTTTTCCGATGACATTGTAATTCTGTCAGAGACAGCAAAGGACCAGGAAGAGCAGTCGAAAGTCAGTGGCTTGAAAGGGGGATGTAAGATGAACATCAATTAAAGCAAAACGAGGGTAATGGAATGTAGTCGAATTGAATGAGATGATGGTGACGGAATTAGGGAACGAGATACTCAAAGCGGTAAATGTGTTTTGCTGTTTAGGAGGCAAAATAACTGATGATGGTCGATGTAGGGTGTATGTAAGGCGTAGACTATCATGGGCAAGAAAGGCATTTCTGAAGAACAGAAACTTGTTAACATCTAGTATAGATTTAAATCTCACGAAGTCCTTTGTGAAAGCATTTGTACGGAGTGTAGTCATGTGTGGAAATGAAACGTGGACGATAAACAGTTTCGGAAAGAAGAGAATAGAAGCAGTTGAAATGTGGTTCTACAGAAGAATGCTGAAGATTACATGGGTAGATAACGTAACTAATGTGGAGATATCGAACAGAATTAGGGAGAAGAGAAACATTGGTACAAGCTGACTACAAGAAGGGGTCGGTGGGTGGGACACATTCTGAGTCATCAATGGATCACCAATTTAGTACTGGAGGGAAGCGTGAGGAGTAAACATCGTAGAGGCAGACCAAGAGAGGAAAACAGTAAGCAGATTCAGAGGGATGTAGGTTGCAGTAGTTACTCGGAGATGATAAGGCTTGCGTAGGAAAGAGCAGTCTTTGGACTGAAGACAACAACAACAACAACATACTTCAAATCACTGAGGGAAGTCCACATTGTCGAGCTTACCTTAGATAAGTCAAGTACAGAAACTTTTTTGACACGTGAACAAATGTGCATAGCTGGTGCGCACCAGGACGTCTAGATCATAGACCAGTAACAGACTTGATTGACAACAGGTAACGATCATTTAAAAAAGTTAACCTTTTGAACCTTTCTTTAAGAACACTTTGAACTAATAAGGAATTTAAACCAATACTTAAAATGAGGAAGCCCTTCCACAAACGCCCTGAAAGTCAGAGTGCGCTCAAAAACCTTTTACAAATACCAAGTGTACATTAATGAGACACCAGCAAAAGTACACAGTAAGTTGCTAATAAGGCAGAAAGCCAACTCAGAGCAATGAAGGCTGGAGCAACGCTCAATTACGTAGTCGCAGGCAGGTCCACAGAACCAACAGCCACAAGGTTTACCCACCAAAGTCATGCTTCGGCGATGCAAGCATGCCAGCAACAACAATAGGTGACATGAGCAACGCGCGAATAGCTTTCGAAGGGTACAAAGTGGATTAACCCACCAAATGCCCCCTAACAGGAAGTAGCAAGCACGGCAAGACACTGAAAGCAACACGTGTTGGACGTCACTCGCTCACCGCCACTCCCCGCCTCCGGGCCGGAAGGCTGCTCAACTTAAGTTCACCTCTCTCCCTGCCGCTACGGCTGCTCGCCGAAAGCCCGAGCACCAGCACGTCGAAAGAGGAATCGAGGCGAGCTAGGACGGCTCAAACATTATATGTATAAGCTGTCGCAGAAACTATCATCCTGATGGGTGCGCAGTACACACGTCAAAGAAAGTTTTGCATCACGCCGGTTCCAGGAAGTCCTGAAGATAGACGTTGACTATGGATATTGTATCATAGGCACAGTCTCTTTCACTGTTGAGAGAAGTCACTAAACCAGCCCAAAGACGTGAAAAAAATGGTTCAAATGGCTCTGAGCACTATGGGACTTAACTGCTGTGGTCATCAGTCCCCTAGAACTTAGAACTACTTAAACCTAACTAACCTAAGAACATCACACACATCCATGCCCGAGGCTGGATTCGAACCAGCGACCGTAGCGGTCACGCGGTTTCAGACTAAAGCGCCTAGAACCGCACGGCCTCATCGGCCGGCCCCAAAGATGTTAAACCACCATGCATGAGCAGCGCCTATTAGACGGAGGGGTCTGGCAGCCGACCAGTTAAAGTCATCCCACCAGGAAGGATGTACACGGCTCATGTTGTCTGAAGTTCAACCACACATGGATAGTCAGTACCGCGCATTGTTACTTTGTGCCAGGAGGGCTCTCAACAAGAGAAGTGTCCAGGCGTCTCGGAGTGAACCTAAGCGATGTTGTTCCGGCATGGACGAGATACAGAGACACAGGAACTGTCCATGACATGCCTCGCTCAGGCAGCCCAAGAGCTACAACTGCAATGGATGACCGCTACCTACGCATTAAGGCTCGGAGGAACACTGACAGCAACGCCAACACTCTGAAAAATGCTTTTCGTGCAGTCACCGGACGTCGTGTTACGACTCAAACTGTGCGCGGTAGGCTGCATGATGCGCAACTTCACTCCCGACGTCCATGGCAAGGTCAATCTTCGAAGCACGGCACCATGCAGCGCGGTATACATGCGCCCAACAACATGCCGAATATACCGCGCAGGATTGGCATCATGTTCTCTTCACCGATGAGTGTAGCATATGCCTTCACCCAGGCAATCGTCGGAGAAGTGTTTGGAGGCAGCCCGGTCTGGCTAAACGGCTTAGACACACTGTCCAGCGAGTGCAGCAAGGCGGAGGTACCTTCCTGTTTTCGGGTGGCATTATGTGGGGCTGACGTAGGCCGCTGGCGGTCATGAAAGGCGCCATGTCGGCTGTACGATACGTGAATGCCATCCTCCGAACGATAGTGCTACCTTATTGTCTGCATACTGGTGAGCCTTTCGTCTTCATGGACGACAAGTCGCTCCTTCATCGTGCACATTTTGTCAATGACTTCCTTCAGGATAACAACATCGCTCGACTAGAGTGGCCAGCATGTTCTCCAGATATGAACCCTATCGAACAAACCTGGGATAGATTGAAAAGGGCTGTTTATGGACGACGTAACCCATCAACCACTCTGAGGGAGCTACGACGAATCGTCATTAAGGAGTTGGACGATCTGGACCAACAGTGCGTTGATGAACTTGTAGATAGTATGCCACACCGAATACAGACTTGCATCAATGCAAGAGGACGTGCTACTGGGTATTAGAGGTACCGGTGTGTACAAAAATCAGGACCACAACCTCTGAAGGTCTCGCTGTATGGTGGTACAACATGCAATGTGAGCAATAAAAAGGGCATAAATAATTGTTACGTTGATGTCTATTCCAATTTTCTGTACACGTTCCGGAACTCTGGGAACCCTGGTGTTGCAAAACTTTTTTTGAAGTGTGTTAATTGTAAGTAAACGTGGTGAATTTACCATGTTTAAAAACAACTCCGTGAGCTTCAAGAGAAACTTTGAGTTTATGCACAATGACTGTGAAATCGTTCGACATCCTTCTAATGTCTATTACAGAAAAACTATAAAATCCAGATACTAATTACAGAGCTAGTATACCTCCTAAATACAACTCCATGAAGTGGAGACGGATGTGATCGTATTGCCACAGGCTCTTCGCCCTTTGAACAGGCACTGTTTTTAAAAAGCACTACAGTGACCTCATGACACGGAGATTCTAAAATTTTACGAAGTGAAAGCCGATCACGAATAGATGGAACTTGTGCGGTGTTTCTAGACGCTCAATCGCTGGAGTTTCCAGATGTTCAAAAATGGTTCAAATGGCTCTGATAAGTATGGGACTTAACGTCTGAGTTCATCAGTCCCCTAGACATAGAACTACGTAAACCTAACTAACCTAAGGACATCACACCCATCCATGCCCGAGACAGGATTCGAACCTGCAACCGTAGCTGCAGCGCGGTTCCGGATTGAAGCGAATAGATATGCTCAGCCACAGCGACCGGCGCCAGACGTTCCTCAGACAGTTGAAACACCTGAATATAGAGGAAAATATGTCTTACACTGTATCTACAAGCAGAAGCGACAAGTTGTTGTACACTCAGGGAAAAAAATTGCAACACTGGAGCAAGACATCGACAAAAGCTAAAATGACGACTTCCAGACTTGATTACCATGTATTGCTGAAATTAAATTTTTGCAAAATCTTATGCAAGCAAAACTCAAAATTTAATTGTTCCGCCATTTCAGTCTGTTCCAGACATCAGTTCCCCTTCGCAAACTGCCGATATTAATTTTTCCTCATACGCGGTAAGGAAGAATCGAAAGAAATTATGTAATCAGCATCGTTTATCATGCAGTACAATCTTGGAAGCCACTAGACGTCGCCTCAGAAAGAACGAACATGACCAATCGTGTATCAATACCCCAAGCAACTGCTTTAGTCACCTAATGATCAGTGGGGCTGGTCTCATACGCCCAGAGTTGTTTGTTGAGCTAGGTTAGTCGAGAGGCAAGTAGCGAGGTACCTAAGAACCATGACAGGCGCGTCTGGTGTGGCCGTAGATTTAGTGAACAGCAGCAACAACTCCATCGTTGAATATGAGCGAAATCTGCAGCTGTGCGAACCCAGCGTACTGCTGCCAGCGCTACGTACGTTTTTTTAGTGTAAGTATGAGCAAAATATTTTCCCCTTACATGTGATTTTCGTTTTCTGAATCTCCTGTTATTGTCTACAGTCCGCCTTTAATACCTTGTAAATGCTATAAATATTAACAAGCTACAGTATAAAACTTCATGGCAGATTAAAACTGTGTGCCTGACCGAGACTCGAACTCGGGACCATTGCCTTTCGCGGTCAAGTGCTCTACCAACTGAGCTACCGAAGCACGACTCACGCCCGGTCCTCACAGCTTTACTTCTGCCAGTATCTCGTCTCCTACCTTCCAAACTTTACAGAAGCTCTCCTGCGAACCTTGCAGAACTAGCACTCCTGAAATAAAGGATATTGCGGAGACATGGCTTAGCCACAGCCTGGGGGATGTTTCCAGAATGAGATTTTCACTCTGCAGCGGAGTGTGCGCTGATATGAAACTTCCTGGCAGATTAAAACTGTGTGCCCGACCGAGACTCGAACTCGGGACCTTTGCCTTTCGCGGGCAAGTGCTCTACCAACTGAGCTACCGAAGCACGACTCACGCCCGATCGTCACAGCTTTACTTCTGCCAGTATCTCGTCTCCTACCTACCAAACTTTACAGAAGCTCTCCTGCGAACCATGCAGAACTAGCACTCCTGAAAGAAAGGATATTGCGTAGACATGGCTTAGCCACAGCCTGGGGGATGTTTCCAGAATGAGGACCGTGCGTCAGTCGTGCTTCGGTAGCTCAGTTGGTAGAGCACTTGCCCGCGAAAGGCAAGGTCCCGAGTTCGAGTCTCGGTCGGGCACACAGTTTTAATCTGCCAGGAAGTTTCATATCAGCACACACTCCGCTGCAGAGTGAAAATCTCATTCTAGAAGCTACAGTATAATTACAGTAAAACCGGTTTTTAAGTTCTCGGATATTAGTTTTTAAGCCGTTTACTTTATTTTCTGTTGACCCTGTCAAAAGTTCTTCCATAAGTGCTTTTCTAGTATAAAAAATTTGACGTGGACAACATTTCCCACATTTAACGCTTTGGATCTCTACCAACAACTTCTGCATCGATTTTCAAATCGATTTATGTGGGAAGTATATCGTGTTCCCGCTCACGAACACTCTGTAGGATAATCCACAAAATAAAACTGTACAGTCTGTTTCAGATTAGATAGCCGAAAGAGCGTGGAGGGTGGAGGAAGAAAAGATGGTCGCTAAGGGGTGGAATATGTGAGAGGGGAATGTTTTCATGTTTACTTTACAGTGCTGACAACTCAGGCGTGCACGTGTTTTGAATCGATCAGCAGTTTTCGTATAAATTACACACATGAGTCACAAGGAATAATGAAAACGCATTTTAGAAACATACATGCTTAAATGTGTTTCTTATTTGCAGCAGTTATTATGACTTTAATTACATGAATGCTGTCGTACAGTAACTACTCAATGAGTGCCACCCACCGTCAGGTCGCATAGGTTTGCAGTAGTTCCAATGACAAAGACTTGCTGCTTCTACCGACAAGTACCGATCAGTGGCCACACAGTACAAAAGAACACCACTTCAGCAAATGAAAAGAAATATAAAACCATCGGCTAAATATATTTGTGGCTAACTTTTGTTAACTATTATTCAAATTTCAGAAGAGATGGAACTATCACCGTTGTTTCGAACACAGAGCGTGTTGTCACACCAAATTTGGAAAAGCGAATAGGAGTCACTGACAATAGCGAGGGCTCGCTACAAACCGCAAAGACGTATGGGAGATGCTCCAGAAGACCACGCCTCCCGTATCAGCACTGCACCGCCCTAGCACTTGGGTTAATATAGTATTGACCATGCAAGAATTCGGCCCCAGTTCGTAACCTCATCTTAAGGAGTAAACGTCGTAGTATAGTACTAACGTGATGGTTAAGGTTTCTGATGTTTATTTTCAGTTAAATATGCACTGTATACAAGAGAACGTTTTGTTAATCTGTGCATTAAGTCACGCTTTGCTAGTCCATGATAGTTGTAAATTATCACGTATTCCTGTGTCAACAAAATGGGTCAAAGTTGAGAAAATCTTTTATTCATTTGTGTAGTAAATTGAACTAATATTTCATGTGTTCAACTATGATGTGCCACACCATCGACAATAGTAATTCCGGGACTCTCACGACATGTAATCTTTCTGTAGACATTGTTCACAAGTACTAAAACCTGAATATGCTAGCTTTAAAATTTTGAATTTAATTTAGCATTTTTCGTCTCATAGGTAGATCGCTGTATTTAATTTTTATGTCATTTTTATGATTTTAAATCACATTTTGTGTTTGACATCAATTTATGACACAACAATTCATTCTTTCAATGTTGGTGAGACGCCGTGCTAAACACGCAGGACAGGATAGGTAGTTTAGATTGTGGAAAGTGGCCAAAATAAGCGACTGTCAGTTACTCTCGAACATACAACTTTATTTATTTGACCAAACATTACAAGAGCCAAGAAAATAAAAATGAAAAAAACACAGCATTAATTTGTAGAACTTAATAACCGACTGAATACGCCATACAGTCTCATGCCTTAAGGGCAAGACCACTTCAAGTTAAAATCGGCTGAAAGCCAATAACTTGAAATTCAAACCTAAATCCGAAATTTAAACGGCAGAAGGCCTTATCTTATATCAGTTCTTTCAGTTAGGCTGAAAGCCCAAACGATCTCACACCTTAAGAGCAAAACAACTTTAATTCTAAATCGGCTGAAGACCCATCACTTAAGACTCAACAAAATTAAATTTTTAAAAAGGGCAAAGGTCTTATTTAAAACAGTTCTTTAATTACGCAGTAGGCCCAAATTATCTTACACCTTAATGGCATAACAACCTTAATTTAAAAATCGCTTGGAAGCCATACAATTACAAACAACAAGAACAAATAAGAAAAGGCAGTACATCCAACGAAGCTCAGAAGTTGTCGAGGGTCGGCCTGGAATTCAAATATTAATGTCCGCTTAGGTGAGACAGGCAGTTGACCCAACCATTCTCGATCCTACGACAACCCAACTTACAGACAGTCAACGGACCCAACAACAAGATTACTTCCGGTCCACCCGACCAGCAACAACAGGGAGTTCAATGGAACAACGTACAAAGTATTGGCGCCCACAACCAATTGTACACTGAGCTGTCAAACTACACACCAAGCTGGACAGCGACAACACAATGAGGAAAATACACTGCCTGAATTTACGTCAACGGCCAGGGAAAGTAACCGGAGCGTTAACGGCCACAAGGCAGAAGATTCCGCCGGTGCACTTCAATTCAAAATAACTAATTACTGTTAAATCCACTGGAGGGTGGCTAAAATTTGACAACTTGTAAACACACGTTGTTGCTCGCGGTAATGGCCCAACAGCTGACAACGAAATCAAAACGACACAATATGAACAGTCGTGACTTGCTGGTAGATTAAGTCAAAAGTCAACTTTCGTGTCCAGGATCGGTGAGCCACGGACCTCGTAGCAATAGGAACAGCACTACACACTCCGACCGTGCGTAGACGCCGCCAGCGGCCCCGGGCCAGATTTCCTCGATACTCCACGCCAACTGAGCAACTGCCGCACACACCACAGCCAAAAACTATAAGCGCAAGGCCAGAGATAGTACAAGGTGAGAATATCGATACACACCGCTGCTGCCACTGGCTGAGAGACAGGATAATAGCATAATCGCGATAACCGCGGGAGACTAAACACGGAATAGCAACCAAGGTTTAATGCAACGTATAACATGAGCCAGCCACGGTTCAGGTGGCAAAAACGAACAACGCACAAATGCACCTTCCTCTAATGAAAATGCAAGAATCTTACTCAAGAATTAATTCGTATGTATTGAAAGTAAATTGATGGTTCATTTGCTTATTGCACTTGTAAAGTCGCTTATGTTGGCAACGTGTACCAGGTGTGGGTACTGAGACGAAAACATTGCTATTTTGTACCAATATTATACCAAACGTAACGTGCGTTTCTGAACTATCCTTTTTCGTGTGTCCATTCCTTTGACTTGTTTTTGAAAAGGAAGAAGAATTCCAAAGAGTCCTGTCCAGTCCCTTCAGCGAAAGTTGAAAATTTTTTTTATCAAAAGTCAGCAGATGTTCCCCCACTTTCGGGAAACTCTCGATTTCGTTATAGGCTGCTGTAACCCTAAGAGTGTTTTCAATAAATTTCGAGCAGCTTCATGGAGTGAGTTTTGTTAGAGGAAGCATTAGCGATTTTAAATTAAGTATCGATGAAATCTTACAAAGTCTTCCACTACGTTAACTGTTTTTGTGAATCACTTTGCATTTATTTTATATAATTTTGATATCAGTTTATCGAGATTTGCAGATTTTAGTGAAACTTTTTCAGATATTTTAGGTCATAAAAGTTTTGGACCAGCGCTTACAGATACTTTTTCGTATTTGTGAACTACATGAAGTCTCACAGCTGCCTCCAATTGACGCCCTACTCCATCCCCCATCCGTGGGCTCCCACGACTGTTGTCACATAAACCTTGTCAACGATAATCGCTGTTGAACAGTAGACGTTCGCTTGAGACGTTACGTGAACGAAATGACAATGTAACGACTACGCGGGACAAGCGAATGTTTCTTCTCGTAGTCGCAACAGAGGTACACTAGAAGGCAGAAGAACTGACATACCTGTTACGGCTTAATCAGGGTGTGCGAAAACTACTCGTTTGTGTCCCGTTAGGAGTACGTGAAAATATGTCTTTAGAATAAAGCCATGAATAAATGCCCTTCTGTACACGAAGTTTAGGCCCAGGAAAAGATTTATAACGCAATCTGAGGAAACTTTTAAAAATTTTTTTGATTGGTCAGTGCTTACTTTGTGCCATGGAAAGAACTGAGGGCATAAATGAATGTATAACTGAATTTTGTGATCACAGGTACTTGAGCCAGTTCATAACCAGACTCGTAGAACTCGTTGATAATCTACCTTGTACCCCAATAATGTGCAATGAGCATACGTTCCTCCGTCAAAATCTGAACAATATAAACTATGTTATCAAAAGTATCCGGACACCTGGCTGAAAATGACGTACAAGTTCCTGGCTTCCTCCATCGGTAATGCTGGAATTCAATATGGTGTTGGCCCACCCTTCGCCTTGAAGATAGCTTTCACTCTCGCAGGCATACGTTATCAAGTGCTGGAGGGTTTCTTGGGGAATGGTAGCCCATTCTTCACTGAGTGCTGCACTGAGGAGAGGTATCGATTTCAGACGGTGAGGCCCCGCACGAAGTCGCCTTACAAAACATCCTAAAGGTGTTCTATAGGATTCAGGTCAGGACTGTGCAGGCCAGTCCCATACAGGGACGTTATTGTCGTGTAACCACTCCGCCGCAGGCCGTGCATTATGTCCAGGTGCTCGATCGTGTTGAAAGATGCAATCGCCATCCCCGAATTTCTCTTCAACAGTGCGGTGCAAGACGGTGCTTAAAACATCAATGTAGGCCTGTGCTGTGATAGTGCCACGCAAAACAACAAGAGGTGCAAGCCCCCTCCTTGGGAAACACGACCATACCATAACACCACCGCCTCCGAAATTTGCCGTTTTCACTACACAAGCTGGCATATGACGTTAATCGAGCATTCGCCATACCCACCCCCTGCCATAGGATCGCCACACTGTGTACCGTGATTCTTCACTCCACACAATGTTTTTCCACCGTTCAAGCGTCCAATGTTTACGCTCCTGACACCAAGCGAGGCGTCGTTCGGCATTTACCGGCGTGATGTGTGGCTTATGAGCAGCCGCTCGACCATGAAACCCGTTTTCTCACTTTCCGCCTAAATGTTATAGTACTTGAAGTGGATCCTGTGTGATGGTCTGGATAGATGCCTCCCTATTACACATTACGACCCTCTTCAAATGTCGGCGGTACGCTTTTGTGCTGTACGTGTCCCTTCACGTTTCCACTTCACTGCCACATCGGAAACAGTGGACCTAGGGATGTTTAAGAGTGTGGAAATATCGCGTACAGACGTATGACGCAAGTGACACGCAATCGCCTGACCACGTTCGATGTCCGTGAGTTTCGCGGATCGCCCCATTCCGCTCTCTCTCGATGTCTAATAACTACTGAGGTCGCTGATATGGAGTACCTAGAAGTAGGTGGCAGCACAATGCGCCTAATATGAAAAACCTATGTTTTGGGGGTGTCCGGATAGTTTGATAATGTAGTGTATATCTAAAGCGATCACCTCGAACATATTGTGATACACAGCCAGCAGTCACAGAATATCCCCGCAGTCGTTAACCTGCTAACATGTAACGCATCAAACTTCCTGGTGGTTGCCGTTCACAAAAAGTTTATACTGAATGCAGTTGAGCCTTGCTTTGACTATCATTCCTGCTGAGAGCAGGAAACGCATGAGAGCCCGTACTTCAAGCCATTTGCGCACTGCCAAGTGCATACAATACCACGTAAAGAAGGAAAGGTTCACAGCAGTCAGTCGCAATACCATTAGCTTCTATTACTTTGCATATCTATATTTCGGCTATAAAGAGCCATCTTCAGTGTATTTGAATTACAATCCAGAAAACTCGCGCATTGTGTGTCACCATACGATCTTACTGGTGTATAGGCAGAAGGAAACTTAGGCGGTTGTTTCTTTCTGCCTGTACACAAGCAAGATCATATGGCGACGTGTACAACAGCTAGTTTGATGGACTGTAACTCAAATGCACTGAAGATGGCTGTTTATAGCCGGAATCTAGGTATGCAAGAATAGTAACAACCAGTGGGATTGCGGCTGATTGCTTTGTGCCCCTCCTCACTTATAGTCTACGGTCGGTGTGCACAACAATTCCTTATGAAATCAAGGTTGGTCAATTCTACGTAAATATTGGAATTTCTAAACAGGAACTAATCTATGGCACGGGAATGTGAACAAATCATGGAAGTTTCATTTGTAGATGCGATAGAATATGCTGGAAAAATTTAAATAAATGGGAATGTGACATATTCAATAAGCCTACCAGTCATATTGGTTAATGAGAATCCGGTTTTCTACCAGGTGCATTGGAAACTAACAACCTCATTGAAGAAATGAACTTCGAGACTCCACACAGTTAAAGCACGTGAAAGATCTGAAAACGTCACAAGCAATATTACGGTAAGACGTACTATGCGAGCGGCAGTCTCATGACAGTCTTTCAACTCGTTGCATGAAAAAGGCCACGAGAAAGCAACTTGACGCCAGGTTACAATATGAGCTGTCCGTCGGACAAACGTAACAGAGCCGGTCGCAGAGGAAGGCCACAATGAAATGCAGCCAGGAATAACATACTCGTAAGGCTGTTGTAATTCGAACAGACTCACACGTCTAGACAACACGGACGCGCTATCTTACTACTGGCTCCTTCTTCTACTCGCCAAAGTACCTCTCGTCAGATAACGCCTTCTCAAATTCTCAGTCTGTGATACCTTCAGTAAGTGATCACTTGGCACTGAACATTTTTACCATATGCTTGCTATTGAGTATGCGTGGAAGAAAGAATAGTTTTCAAAGTTGTCATTGTGAGAAGAAGTTTCAGGCATTTCCTTCTGGTTTATCTTTTTTGTTGGTTTCTTCATCCCCTCTGCCCCTGAGTACTTGGATAATGTCTGTTTTGCTACCCACACTGCACTGCTCAGCTACCCAAAAATCCTCACTCCAAATTTCAAACTGAGTAGTCCATACGCAAGATATGCAACATCAAGGATTGTATGAGCTCAAGAGCGCCGTGGTCCCGTGGTTTGCGTGAGAAACTGCGGAATGTGAGGTCATTGGTTCAAGTCTTTCCTCGAGTGAAAAATTTACTGTCTTTATTTTCGCAAAGTTATGATCTGTCCGTTCGACCATTGACGTCTCTGTTCACTGTAATAAGTTTAGTGTCTGTGTTTTGCAACCGCACCGCAAAACCGTGCGATTATTAGACGAAAGGACGTGCCTCTCCAATGGGAACCGAAAACATTTGATCGCAAGGTCATAGGTCAACCGATTCCTCCACAGGAAAACACGTCTAATATATTCCATACGACACTGGTGACGGCATGTGCGTCACATGACAGGAATATGTTGTCGACCCACCTAACTTGTACACTTGGCGAATGGGTAAAAACATTCTTCTACATTGCCCGATTTAGGTTTTATTGTGGATGTGATAATCACTCCCAAGAAAGTAATGAAAACATAAGAGTTTGTCACATAAACTGAAAATAAAAACTTAAAATTTTCACTCGAGGGAAAACTTGAACCAAGGACCACTCGTTCAGCAGCTGCTCACGCTAACCACGGGACCACAGCGCTCCTGAGCCCACATGGTCCTTGATGTTAATTATGTTGCACATCAACTACTCAGTTTGTATATTTTGCTTATTTTTTCATAGTTCCACACGACTTCTTCCTGTTTTCTCGATTGATCTGTGTTCAGGTTTTCAAGGCCTATCCACTGTGCCAGCTTATAACTTAATCTGAGGGGGGTGCGATGGGGATGTTCCCTTGTAAGCATTGGAATAGTAGTAAGTGAAATACACTGTCCAGTCGAGTTAATGGAACCATTTGTCAAAAGCTTGAGTAACGACCATTCGCGACGCGAACCGCTGCGAGACGTGCAGGAAGAGAGTCAGCGAGGTTCTGGAAGGCACCAACACGGATGTGGAGCCATGCCGACTCGACCTCTGTAACCACCTGCCCGATCGACGTAGTCTCAGCTTCTGAAATGGGTTTAAATCTGCGAAGTTTGGTGGCCATAGGAGTACGGTAAAATCATCCAGGCTTTCTTGGAATCACCCACGCGTGACACGTTGCAGTGTCATATTGCTAATGCCATCAGTCCTAGGAAAAACAAACTGCATGTAGAAGTGGACATGGTCCCAAGGATGTGAGATGCAGTGTGCCTTCCAGTACGGCAAGATCACCAAGGAAAGTCGGGGAAACATTGCCCAGACCATAACACTCGATCCTCCGGCTACACCCTTGCGATAACTGTTGCAGTTCGTCTGTTTTCCGACGTTTCACGCCGAATAAGACAACGGCCAGCTGTCTGAGATGCATAAAAGCTGATTCATCGGAAAAGACCGCTTGTCGCCACTCGGTGGATGTCCAGTTGAGATACTGGCGTGAAAATTCCAGCCATTGTCGCCAATGAGCAACAGTCAGCATGGGTGCATGATCCAGACATCTCATGTGGAGGCCCATATGCAGCAGTGTGCGCTGAAAGATCCTGAGGATGCGTTGCTAGTAGCCCCTTTCTTCATCTGTGCGTCAGCTGCTCAACACTTTCACGTCTATTCGTCCTTGCATCTCCACAGCCGTCGATCATTCCTGTTATCTACGGACCATGGTGGACCACACTTGCGGCAGAGCCGATTTTCGATAGCGCCATTTTGCCATGGACGTCATACCTTAACCAAGGCAGCACGCGAACAGTTTCGACTTAGCCCTTTCCAAAATGCTTCCATCCTTCGCAAGAAAAGCCACGATCATGCCCTCCATTCCGCATTACGTCGACGACTGGAGTATATTCCACGTTTTGTATGCACTCCGCTGCTAGTGCTGCCACCTGATGTCTCTGCGAGGTTATTGCCTATTGATGTCGGACCCAGACGGTGGCCACATTAAGAAGACTGGAACATGCATGACTCTTGGTGAGACATAAAAGAGATTTCCTGACTCGTGGTAAGAGATAAGGAGAGATTTTGTGAATGCAGTGAGAATGAACTCTGCACCCTCTTCCCACTGGCTCAGGGTCTCTGATAAGGGAGGGCAAGTGATTCTCTACCAGAGAGCAGCCCGGCCGCTCTCCCGATGAGGAGGGAAGGGCGCCGGCCGCCGCCATTAGCGTTATGTGCCTGCGCGGCCGTAATGGAGTCCCCTAATGTCTCGGTGGATCCGCCGGCGCCTAGGTGCCTGATGCACGTCGCCAGATTTGGGGTTCAGGCGCTGGCAGTACATTAGGCGCCGGCGGTCTTAATGTGCCACTCAGCCGGCGCTGCGGGCAATTATACGGACGACGCCCAGGCTGCTACAACGTCCTCTTCAAATCTCTGCTCAAGAAGGATGTCTGTCATTCTGGAATTACACTTCCGCTTCTCTCTGACGTTCTCGCACCAGTCGCCCCCTTCTCTTACACTGATAAGCTAAGACATTACGGCCAGAGCCCACTCCGACATCGAGTGCCGGTGGCGCTGCGTAGATGTGATGCCTACGGGTAGAACAGCATCATTGTCAGTTACGTTTATTGCGGGCACGGGATACTCGAGATCGTGCCGTGGGTCTGTAACAACGTATCGCCTGGTAGGATGAATTCCGTTTCTTGTTACATTAGGTCGATGGCCGTGTTGGATATGTAGTCATCATTGTGGAAAGGTTGCTCGAAATATGCAGCGCGACACAGACACAAGACGGTGGGGGCAGCGTTATAGTATTCACCTAGGCTTACATGACGTATGTCGCAGTAATCGATGACACTATGACTGTTGTGCACTTTCTTCTTTTCGAATCAACGGTCTTGTAACTAATTTGATACGGCCCGCCACGAATTCCTCTCCTGCGCCTACCTTCCCAAATCAGAGAACAGCTACAAAAAAATGGTTCAAATGGCTCTGAGCACTATGGGACTTAACTTCTGAGGTCATTAGTCCCCTAGAACTTAGAACTACTTAAACCTAACTAACCTAAGGACATCACACACATCCATGCCCGAGGCAGGATTGTAACCTGCAACTGTAGCGGTAGCGCGGTTCCAGACTCTAGCGCCTAGAACCGCTCGGCCACTGCCGCCGGCTAGTACAGTTGCAATTTAAATCGTCAAGTACTTACTGGATGTATTCCCATCTCTGTCTTCCTCTACAGTTTTTACTCTCTACAATTCCTTCTAGTACAAAGGAAATTATTCCATTATTTCTCAACAGATGTCCTATCATCCTGTCCCTTTTTCATGTCAGTGTATTCCATATAATCCTTTCCTCTCCGATTCTGCGGAGAATCTCTTCATTCATTACCTTATGAGTCCACGTAATTTTCAACATTCGTCTGTAGCAGCACATCTCAAATGCTTCGATTCTCTTCCATTTCAGTTTTCCCATGGTTCGTGTTTCACTACCACGCAATGCAGCGCTGCACTTATTAGTAGCCTTCTCTTGGCAGGAATGTCAGTGCTATTATGTTTCTAATGTCCATCTTGCTCAGTTCCTGCTGGCTTATTTTGCTGCCTGATTAGCAGAACTTCTTAACTTCAACTAATTCTTTATCCTCTATTCCGATCATCAGTGTCTCGTTGTTCTTATTTCTACCGCTTCCCAATACTTTCGTTTTTCTTCGATCTACTATCAGTCAATATTCCTTGCTAATTAGACTGGATACCACACAACAGATCCTGCATTCCTTCTTCATTTTTACTGAGTAGATCAATGTTATCAACGGATTTTGTCATTGATATTCTTTCATATTGCTCCTTTCATTTATTTCCTTCATTGCCTCTTCATTCATTGAGTAGTACGGGCGAAAGACTACATCCGAGCCGTTCGTTCTTGGTCTTTCAGTCTCATTTTTCGCTCTCGGTTCTTCTACATTTTGCGTATTACCCGTCCTTCCCTGTAGCTTACCCCTATTTTTCTCAGAATTTGCATCATCTTGCACCATTTTACATCGCAGGTCGGCAGATACCATGAACGTGTCTTGATTTTTCTTCAGTCTTGCTCCCATTGTCAACCGCAACGTCAGATATGCCTGTCTGATATCTTTACTTTTCCTGAAGCCAAACTGATCGTCACCTAATAGATCATCGGTTTTCGTTTGTCAGTCTTCTGTATACTGTTTTCGTCAATAATTTGAATGCATGAGTTGTCCACCTGATTGTGCCATTATCTTTGCACTTTTCGGTAGTTACTATCTTCGCAATTGTCTGGATAATGTTTTCCGAAAGTCTGATGGTATATCGCCATCTCATATCTTCTATACACCAATGTGAATAGTCATTTTGTTGCCATTTTCGTAAATAATATACAAATTCTGATTTAATTTTGTCTGTCACATCTCTTTTATTCTATCGTAAGTTTTCCAAAGCTCTATTAAATCCTAATACTGAATCCCCTATATCGACTCGCATTTCTGCTTCCATCAAGTCATCAGAGACATTCTCGCCCCCCCTCCCCACCCCCACTCTATAAAGGCTTTCAGTGTACTCTTTCCATCAACCCGTTCTCTCCTCTGCAATTAACAGTGGAATTCCGATTTGCACTCGTAATCTTACAGCCGTTTCACCGACTATGGGTTTGAATTTTCTCTATGCTGAGTGAGTTCCTTCGAGAATGATTTTTTTTCTATAATTTCACATTTTTTGTAGAGCCCTTTCGCCTTAGCTTCCATGCACGTCCTATTTACTGTGTATTTCTGCATCCCCGAATTTCTATGCACATTTTTGGACTTTGTTGTTTCATGGATCAACTGAAGTATTTCTTCTGTTACGCGTGGTTTCTTCCCACTTACCTTCCTTATTCCTTCTCAACTTCTTTGACTGCCTTTTTAGAGCTGTCCATTCCTCTTCACCGAAATAGGTTTAAATGGCTCTGAGCACTATGGGACTTAACATCGGAGGTCATCAGTCCCCTAGACTTAGAACTATGTAAACCCAACCAACCTAAGGACATCACACACAGCCATGCCCGAGGCAGGAATCCAACCTGCGACCGTAGCAGTCGCGCGGTTCCCGACTGAAGCGCCTAGAACCGCTCGGCCATCACGGCCGGCCACCGAAATAGCAGTATCTGTAGCATCAGAGAGTCAAACGGCATCTCTTCACTGCTTAGTACTTCCGTATCCCACTTCCTCGCCGACTGATTCTTCCACATTATCTCTTGAGCTTCAGCTTGCTCTTCATCACTACTAAATTCTGACATGAGTGTATACCTGCTCCTGGGTACACCATATAATCGAATTCCTTATTTAAGAACCTCTGCCTGGCCACGATGTAAACTAACTTGAATCTTCTGGTATCTTCTGGCCTTTTTGAGGTGTACTTCCTGCTCTTGTGCTGTTATTAACTATTATCTATTGCGAACTCAATTAGTCTTTGTCCCCTGTCGTTTCTACTACCAAGCCCACATTCACCCGTAACCCTTTATCCTCCTCCCACCCCTACAATTGCATTCGAATCCTCCATGACTGGAAGGTATTCATCTCCCTTTACCTACTGAACTACTCGTTCAGTATCTTCAGATACTCCCTCTATTTATTCATCCTCAGTTTCCGACGTCGGTATGTATACCTGAACTATAATTATCTGTGTTGTTTTTCTGTCGCTTCTGATGAAAACAACCATATCACTGAACTGTTCACGGTAACTCACTCTCTGTCCTACCTCCCTATCCATGACAAACGCTACTTCTGTTATACCATTTTTCGTTGCAGTTGATATTACCCTGTACTCGTCTGACCAGTAATCCTGGTTTTCTTTCCATTTCACTTCACTCGCCTCCTCTATATTTATACAGAGCCTCTGAATTTCCCTTTTCAGATGTTCTAGCTTCCCTAACACGTTCAAACTTCTGGCATGTATGTCCCCACTCGTAGAACGTTACCGTTTCGTTTGTTATTCAACGTTTTTCTGATAGTCATCTTCCCCTTGGCAGTCCCCTCCATAATATCCGAATGGGCAATCCATAACCTTTCGACTATCGAGACAACATCATGACCGTTGTAACGAATTCATCCATCTTACAATATAATATGTAGTCCACTACTACAACAAGAAGTTCAACGGCGAAGATCTGAAAATGATTTCGCATATATAAAGAATGCCATGGGAGACTTCGAGTACAAAAAAAGGAACCTTCACGTAATGGCAATGAAAATACACAGGGTACTGAAAAATTATAAATCAATCAGTTATGCTCATTTTCGGATACTGTTATTGCTGTCAGTATTTGAAACAAACAATATAAATAAATGATTCGCTAACGCAGATGTAAGGTATTGTTGATTGGTAGACTGGTAGAGTAAGCAAAATGGATTCTTGAACGGAGGGCTATTCAAATCTCTTGGGCTGAAATATTTTTCGCTATTTTTGAATATTGAGGAAACATGTTACAATTACTTATACGTGGTTTAAATTTTACTATTTTTCGTTATTTGTGATAGTTTTAAATTTTACGTGCCCTTAGTACGCCGTCTCCTACCACTAAGGGCACTTGCACACCGCTGCCCAAGAGAACGCTTTTGAAATGCGGGAACACCAAGTTATATGTGAGCCAACTGCATGAATTTAGTTTGCAGCTACCAAAAGTGACAAACATCCGTTGGAATTATTAAGGAAATTTCTTGCAAAACTATTGCTATGAATCTTATATAGCCTTTTGTAGTAACGATAGTTAACCACAGTACGAATTTCATTTTAATATCTGGGGTAACTTTTGAATTACACAAAATTACCAAAAGCACAGGATTTATGAAATATCTATCATTAATGACTTCCTGACTTGTTAATGCCTTTTGTAACATAGTCAGTGAAAGGCTTGAGTACTTTATTACTAAATATCTAATTAAAAAGAATTTCTGTTAAAGATTTGCAAAATACATTATATTAGTAGCTTCAAACAGTCACCATAGTTTTATATGTTGGAGTCATTATTTTCAATGTCTGGGTGAGTGGTGAATGCAGCACGTAAATGAACTATGAATTATTGAAATTATTAGTAACTAGTTGTCAGGGTTCCTGGGAGTCAGATTGTGCAATCTTGCTTTAAGTCACATGTAAGTAGGCTGTATAGGTTTTTTTATTGGTAACGTCATGTAGTTCTCTGTATGAAAATCACGGGCTGGGCTGTGTGCAGTCTGTGGCTGGTTTGCATTGTTGTCTGCCATTGTAGTGTTGGGCAGCGGGATGTTAACAGCGCGTAGCGTTGCACAGTTGGAAGTGAGCTGCCAGCAGTGGTGGATGTGGGGAGAGAAATGGCGGAATTTTGAGAGTGGATGATCTGGATGTATGTCCATCAGAAACAGTACATTTGTAAGAATGGATGTCATGAACTGCTGTATATATTATAACTTTTGAACACTATTAAAGTAAATACATAGTTTTTTCTCTATCAAAATCTTTCATTTGCTAACTATGTCTATAAGTAGTTAGTGCTTTCAGTAGTGCCTTAGCTGGCAGTAGTGGCGCTCGATGTATTGCAGTAGTTAAAGTAACGAAGATTTTTGTGAGGTAAGTGATTTGTGAAACGTATAGGTTAATGTTAGTCAGGGCCATTGCTTTGTAGGGATTATTGAAAGTCAGATTGAGTTGCACTAAAAAAATATTGTGTGTCCGTTTAAGCACAGTCATGTATAATTTTTCTAAGGAGACATGTCATATGGCGACCCTGCCAGGATAGCTCACTGTAATCTTCAGATTTTTTCTTGTAGTTTGTGTAATTAGTGTAACTATTGTTTATTGCTAGGGCTTAATTATAGAGAGAATTTCCTTTGTTGTTGTAGTTTTTCATTGTTGTACAGTAAAACAGTTGTGGCAAGCATGTAGATTTGCACCAAGTATTGCGCAGCTGCAATAGCAATTAACTAGATATTATTTTCAGTGTTATGTTACGTGTTTTCTTATTTTGCTCTTCAAATTGTTCTTTTCTGTGTTTTCATGTGAAATATTGTGACAATAACGGCTTGTGAAAAACTTAATACTAGGCTCCAAAGTAAACTGATAAATGACAGTGAAGACGAAAGCAGTGTGTTAGCGCCACCGTGTAATGAATTAACTAATGTTCAAACTAGTAATTTGGTAATTGTGCATAGGGAAATGGAGCGGGCTGCAAATAATGGTGTAGAGAGTGAAACAATTAGAGGGAAGCATTATCGATCGATCGGCCGGCAACAGTTCGCCTCAGGAATCCGAAATGACAGGACACAATCTAGCAAATACTGTAGATTCAGGTTTTGCGTCTTCGCCTCTCAAATAACTCAAGACACATTTTCTGCTCGTCAAAATGTGAATGTTGCCGGTGCAAATGCACTGCCAAAAAGTATATAGGAACAGATTCCTGACACTAATACATTATTATTGCAATAAATGCAACAAATGAAACAAAATCAGAGACAAACACAGCAACAGTTAGACACAATGGAACAAAATATTAAAAAGTTAGACACAATGGAACAAAATCTTCAAAAGGTAGACACAATGGAACAACACCAGAGACAAACACAGCAACAGTTAGACGCAATGGAACGAAATCTTCAAAGATTAGACACCACGCTTGAAGAAACATGAGGATTTAACTACTGAGTTACATAAAATCGAATCGAAATGTCAAATAGTCTGTAATGACGTAACAACACAAATTTGTGAGCATTTCCTACCTATTTTTTCGCGTCATGTAAATGCATTACAGAATCACGAAGCAGCCATAAAGGAACTGCAAACTATTGTTCATGAAAATCATGAGACTTCGCAAGCTAAAATTGATTCAGTTGCATCTACCGATTCGGTTACGCAACTTGCAAAAACTCTGGAAAACTTAAAGGACACAGTAGATACGATTTCAACACAAATGGACACTCTGAAACTTGGTTCAGAAAAACACACTGAGGAAATAAGTTGACTATCGGATAAAGTAGCCGAACTTTCAGATCAGTACACTAACTTATCTACAAAGGTGGATGATGATCTGAGTGACAAAAGACCTGTAGCCTTCACTGACACAGAAGAGTATGAACAAATTAAGAAATTAAAACAAATTCGGAATCAAATTAATACGCAACACAAAAGAGAAATCCGGGAAGTACAAGATCAGTTGGCACAAATAATACAAGAATTACATATTTCAGAGGACACTCGCGCTCCAACACGGGAAGAGGGACTTAGAAATACGGAAAAGCCACCATAAAATAATAACACAGTGCATTTCGGAAATTATGAAAGAAATTGCAAGGTGCACCGAATTTTGAAATGGAACCGCCGAAACGACGTAACAATGACCGACATACGACTCGCCGACACGATGATTTTGACTATAAGCTGTTCATTACTACACGTAAATTCAAAACATTTAAGAATTCCGGCAACGACATTCATCCACAAGCGTGGCTTTATAAATTCTCAGATTGTTTTCCTCCCAACTGGTCATTAGAGCACAGATTAGAATTTATGTGTGGCTATTTAGAGAATAAACCAGATGTAAGAATGCGATCGGTCATTCACTATTGCCACACTGAAGGAGAATTTTATCATGCCTTCCTCTCAGCATATTGGTCTCAAGCAACACAAGACCGAGTAAAACATAGCATCGTAATAATGAAACATTTCGAACAATCTGAATTTTCCAGTCTTGTGAAATATTTTGAAGACATGTTGCAAAAAAATCAGTACCTGTCAAACCCATACAGCCCCTCAGAACTCATCCACATTTGCTTAATCAAATTGCCTGAACGTTTACGACACATTATTTTGGCAGGACGTTGCAAAGACGACATTGAAGCTTTTCAGGGACTCTTACAAGAATTTGAAATTGACACTGACAATCGCGGAACGCGAAAACAGGAACACAACAATTACAGGTCACATCCGTCACAATTCCGCGATGACAGAAATAATAAATGGACACGACAAGGCTATTCTTACAACGTAAATCTTGACCAAAACAGACACCACCCGTATGACAAATGGTTCAAATGGCTCTGAGCACTATGGGAAAATTCTGAGGTCATTAATCCCCTAGAACTTAGAACTAGTTAAACCTAACTAACCTACGGACATCACAAACATCTATGCCCGAGGCAGGATTCGAACCTGCGACCGTAGCGGTCTTGCGGTTCCAGACTGCAGCGCCTTTAACCGCACGGCCACTTCAGCCGGCCTCGTATGACAACTGTTGGCACAGTGGTAAGAATTATAGGGAAAGATCACCTCTCCACGGTAATGACTATCACAGAGACAATCAGAGAAACAGACAATATGGGAACCAAAATAATTATTATCATGGGAGACTAAATAACTTCATATGCAACGGTCCACCGTGCAGTTACGATTCCGGGAGAAATTCTCCACCACATGACCGATAAGAAAGAAACTACAGGAACTACCGACATGACGACAGACAATGTGATCGTAACGACAGACCTGAATTGCATCAGAACTGGCGGGATTCAAACAGGCAGGGCCCTCTCGACAAGGTGAATTTGTAGAAGTTAAGTCTCCAAATCCCAATAACGATACACGCCAAGAAAGAGATAGCAGACAGCTACAGAGAAAAATAACATAGACGCTAACCTTGAGAAAAATTTTACCATTCTTTACCGATGTACCATATACCACATAATAATTCCGTTGAAGTTGAAACTCTGCGTACTAGGAAGAGTAAAGGGTTACACCACATTTCACATGTAAAACCTTTAATTGAAAGATAATCTGCTTTTTAACTTTGTCTTTGCCATAAGACTTTTCACTTCACGTTACTAATATGCTTTTTCAGACTTAGAATCTGTTAACATGCAACAATGTTTAAAGTTAACTATGCAGTCAAGAACTTGGGCAACTTATTTAGACAGTAATGACGAATGCATTGTTATAGTGAACAGATGACATGGTGTTATTGTGTGTGTGCATTCTTGCTTGTTAATTGCAACATTACGTAAAAACTATAAGGCTTACATACTTAGAACATATACTGCTAATGAGATTTTAATGCAACATTTTGGTTTACTTGAAAAGACATACTTTATTTGAAGTACTTTCTGTGAGATTAAAGATGACTTAGTATTTGGTTTCTTTGACAGCTACACGATTCTATCACAACGCTACTAATGTGACACAATTTACATTGTTGCTTTTGCGGTGCATCTGTTTTATATCTGCACAGTTTTTATGTATTATTCTGGAAAGTAAAACATGTTTTAGTAGTAACTGTTGTGGTATAGCTACAGTGAGACAGCCTTTTTTGTAGCACAACAATACGTTACGGTACAGTACTTACTTCATCACGGCAATAAGCGTAACAACTACGATATCTATACGCACAGCAATTCACTTTGTTTATTACGAGGTTAGTACATTGACTTCTACATAAATTTGCTTACGGACGACGATAATTACAACACTTGGCACATTTTTTACCTTTAAGTAATGAAGTGATGACACAGATTATGTTACAACAAGACGCACAATTTAGCGCCGCAGTACACGTATTTGAGTGATTAATTTTGTACTTAAAACATTTATTTCTATAGATTTTTTAATTACAAAGAAAGTTTTCCATGATACATTTCATTCCGTTTCTGTAATCTGTAACACCTGAGGGTATAATTACATTAATCCTCAGGGGGGGGTACAGGGTTACTTTGTGTACCATGTGTTTGGCAAGCACAATGAGCCCTAGCTAATATGGTATTTTCTTATACAACTTTACACTTCGGTACCATATTTCTCTAACACAGAATTACACAGCTATCTGATTATTTAACAGAGAGACAAACATTTTTTTTTTACGTCAGTGACAGATATTTATGCAATTACACAGTTGGATAACTTCACACTTATGAAATTGTATATTGTCTGTACTTTGTGAACTGTTCATATTTTTTCGGAACCATTGTGATACTATGAGAGCTCTAAGTGATGTATTTGGTATGGGATCATGATTTTAAAGTACGCTTGAGGTAGATGACACTACTGAAATGAGCAGAGAATTTTTTTTAGGTTTTGAAATTATTGGAGGAAGCTACAATGATTTTGAGAATTGACTGAGATGCTATGATATTATTATGACGACGATGTGTATTATGCTGTTGAGGTATGTTTATGATCAATAAGATGATGCTACCGTATATAAGGAATTTGATTATGCTACGTATTTCTTATGATGAAATATTGAAGAAGTGTCGAAGAATACGTATATGTATAATAAGGTAAGGAATAATGAGTAGTGGTTAGGGACTCTGATTTGTGGAAAAGGATGTTAGAAATGAAGAATCGTGCTTTAAGAATTATGAAATGTGTGTACATGCGTGAATGTATTACAATGCTGTCGAAAATTTTTTGGACACTGTTATATTTATATGATTTTGTTTCTACACATTTGTAACGCAAATTCTCGACCTGTGAAATTTTTTATATGAGACTGTCACTGTAGCGCTAACTGCTGTCGTAAATATTTCGGTAAGAAAGCCAAGTGACCTTGACATAATGCGTCGTTGATGCCCAGCTATGCATCGCCTGGAGAAAAAGCCATTAGGTGGAGAAACAAGAGGCCATTAACCTCGATATTGACAGTTCTTTGTAGAAAGCATCGCAAATACGACACGCTCAAACTTGAAACCATGATTACACTGTAGAGTTCTTAATCTATGATATTTACTGAAATGAAATGATGAGAAACATTTCACGTCTATTGTCTTCCTAGTTGAAAGATTGTTTACTGCATTATGAAATGCCATATGGCTAGTGAATGATGTTTCACGCCTTGCTTTGCCTATTTTGTTTAATATCTAGTTTCTAGCTGCACTGCAGCATTCGTTAATATAAAATTTTATAGATGTACTAATATAAATATTTTATGCCTACAGATCAAGTAAATAATAACTTTATGATGTACTTAAAAAAAAACGAAGGAACACAAAAAGTCATTTCCCCTCGCAGGAATTGCATACAGAATATTCTTCTCAAGTACTTGGTAATTTCTTTTGTAGAATAAGTACTGCTGTACCACTTTTATTACATAGACATTAAGATGTGAATATACATTTCCCTTATCTGCATTGTCGTCTTTAGTGTAATATTTTTTCTGCTTGAGTATTGTCATGTTTCGGTATATGTTATAGCATTTCCTGCTGCTGTTTTCCAGGCATAGTGTTACTGAATTTGACTTTGTATTACTCTGTTAAGCAAGTTTTACTATGGATTTATTTTTCTTTTTTGCTGCACATTGCCTTATATTAGTTGTAATATTGCAATTGCTTTGCTAATTTATATTTACTGCCGCCAATTTCCATTTTTTTGTCATTGCTGTTTGTGTTAATTTGTTATGTGCTGCTGCATTGCCTCGTCCCTTGGTATATATAACTGATCTCAGTAGATTTCAGTTAGCTTAAGAGGGGGTAGACTATATAAGAAATTAACTATGATGAATTGCAAGAAATGCATTGAGAAGCTATAAGAAAATGGTTTGGCCAAAAAAAGTATTGTAGAGTGGAGAAAAGCTATTTTTGAAAGGGGATGTGAACAGAATGCAGAAAGCATGCTTGGATAGGATTTTTTTTTTTGTGGAAACAAATGTTGAAATAAGAGGAAAGATCTACAGAATGAAGTTTTGGGTTGGACTGCAGTACCTAATGTCACACTGAAAACAAACCCTGTCCTGTATTTTTGTGTTATTACACTATGTGAATTTGTGTTTTTTCCTGTCTTTATGTGTTTAGCTAATAAGATTTACGTTGTAGAATTTTTCTGATAATATGTTATTTACTTAGTAAAGATGCTTACACATTATTTATTCTGTTTTGTTTTAATGCTCATGTGTGAAGTTGATGTTTCAAAAGTTATTCTGATCTTTTATGTATGTGCTTATGTCATAATTCTTGTAACACTGATGTACATGTTTATTTCTATTCTTTTGTAAAGCCTGTTTTACTACAAATGTTATCTGTATTGTTATGTTCTTTAATGATGTATTTTGTACCTTTGTTATTGTATTCTTGTGTTATAAAATTGTAATTGACACCAGCTCATCAAATTAAGTAACTTGTAAGTTACATTTCACTGCACACATTTCTATTGGTCATAGTATATGGACAATATGTGAGAAGTAGGGACTGATAGTGTTTGCACGTGTGTCAATAATTCAGCAAGGGACTCGTTAACAGCATTGCTGGTTCTAAGGACAATTAGAAAAAAAACTTTGTGAGTGCAAACGTGGTGTTTTATGGACTTGCTATATACTCCACAAGACTCTTCGATGGTGACTGTGCACCTGCACAGTCGCAACGGATGGCTGCTAGCCATCTCTACAAGGACTACAGTGGGTTTGCATCTTTGATGGCCCACGAATACGATTATTTCTACAAGGACTACAGTGGGTCTGCATCTTTGATGGCCCACCAATACCATTATTTCTACAAGGACTGCAGTGGGTCTGCACCTTTGATGGCCCACCAATACCGTAATCTCTGCCGGGACTACAGTGGGTCTGCTTTGTGATGACCTACGTACCAATATTCTTCAACTTCGACTGACCCTGCTGTGGGTTTGCTCTGTTGTGCCCCATTACCTGTCTGCATGTCAAGAGTCAGCACTGTCTTTCCGTTGGAAGGGCAACACTACTTCTTCAAGACTGCATGGAAATCCACTACTTCCAGGTGCATTTTCTTTTACTGATCAGACTTGGAGAAAAAATACACTGCAATTTTACTGTGATCAATGATCACGAATGTCTTTATGGACTATGAGAAAATTTTAGCTTTTGACCAACATTGTATCAATAAGTGTGTGCATTTGATTTCTTTGTTATTGTAACTGTGAAAAAATTTTAACAAATATGTATTGGCCAGTGCCCAAAACAATTTGTAAAATTTTTAGTAGGGAGCATGGGGGCTATTTAAGTAGGCTGTTAAGGTTTTTTTATTGGTAACGCCACGTAGCGCTCTGTATGAAAATCACTGGCTGTGGTGTGTGCAGTCTGTGGCTGGTTTGCATTGCTGTTCGCCATTGTAGTGTTGGGCAGCTGGATGTTAACAGCGCGTAGCGTTGCGCAGTTGGGGGTGAGCCGCCAGCAATGGTGGATGTGGAGAGAGAAATGGCGGAATTTTGAGAGCGGATGATCTGGATGTGTGTCCATCAGAAACAGTACATTTGTAAGAACGGATGTCATGAACTGCTGTATATATTATGACTTTTGAACACTATTAAGGTAAATACATTGGTTTTTCTCTATGAAAATCTTTCATTTACTAACTATGCCTATAAGTAGTTAGTGCCTTCAGTAGTTTGAATCTTTTATTCAGCTGACAGTAGTGGCGCTCGCTGTAATGCAGTAGTTAAAGTAACGAAGATTTTTGTGAGGTAAGTGATTTGTGAAACGTATAGGTTAATGTTAGTCAGGGCCATTCTTTTGTAGGGATTATTGAAAGTCAGACTGCGTTGCGCTAAAAAAATATTGTGTGTCAGTTTAAGCACAGTCATGTATAATTTTTCTAAGGGGACGTTTCACACATACGTGGGCGAATGTTATTGCGGTAAGGTAGAGAGTATCGGTAGTTTAGTAATGTTAGGACGTTTTAAACATTGCTGCTTGGTTCAGTGACCGTTTATAAATTAAAATTGAAACAAATGAGCCCTCGGTAACAATTTTTTAGTCTTATTAACCGGGTTTACATATCAGGTATAAAATAAATAAAAGGCCAGAAGGGCTTTAGTCACAAAATATTTTAACGAATGTGTGAAGGTGAGCCTCTAAGGGCTGCTCGTACCTGTAAAGACACAGGTTGAAACGGACTGAGGCTCAGAGTTGTTAGTTAGTTCTACCACTTTTTTATATAAAAATTATTTCCCATAAATTTGTAATTGTTTTATAGACAACTTTGAATGTCTAAATTCCGATGAAGGCACTCTTAGAAGTGTTGAAACCTGGTTAATAAGACTAAAAAATTGTGACCGAGGGCTCATTTGCTTCAATTTTAGTAATGCTACTTTTATACAAGTAAAGATGGTCTTGTTTTTATTTAATTTGCTTTTTGGTGCTGTTTTATTTAAGTTTTGTGTAAATTGATGGTTAACCGGAATCTAAATCTGCAGCGATACTCCGCAGACTATCTTACGGCTCGTGTTGGTGGGTGCCCCTTACTACTACTAGTCATTTCCTTTCCGATTACTCTCTTAAATAGAACGAGGGAAATACAACTATCTATAAGCATCTCTATGATCCCTAATAACTCGAACGTATCATCGTGGTCCTTACGCAAAGTGTATGTTGCACGCAACAGAATCGTTCTCCAGTCATCTTCAAATTCCGGTTCTCTAAATTTTCGCAATGGTGTTCCCCGCAAAGAACGTGAGGATCTCAAAACACTCGAGCAGTACTCAAGGGTAGCTTTCACCGGCGTCCCTTATGCGGTCTCCTTTACAGGTGAACCACACTTTCCCAGAGTTCTTCCAATTCATCAAAGTCGACCATTCGTCTTTCCTACCACAATCCTCACTAGCTCGTTCCATTTCACATCGCTTTGCGACGTTACGCCGATATTTCAGCGGCATAACTTGTCAAGCAGGACACTACTAATACAGCAAAATGGGTCTATTTTTCCTATTCATCCAACTTAACTTGCATTTAGAGCTAGCTGACAATCATCACAAAACCTAGAAACATTGTCTAAGTCATCTTGTATCCTCCTACAATCACGCTTTCTCAAAAGGTGAATATGACGGGGTTTTATGAATCGAAATAGAAAGTTGACCGGCGGATCAGAGAACAGATTTTTTGAACGCTTTGATATCAGGAGCTCATATGGAGCATTCATCTCATGTAGTCCATGGCCAGGTCTTGGGGCGCCAGTTGGTGTAGCCCAGACCACTAACAATTTTTACTAAGACTTTGCTCAGCTTGTTTTGTGGAGAATTTTATTAATTCGTAAAAGGCTGTGTCTAGTTGTTGATGATGACTAAGAATTTTTTTAGTTTTTGTACGAGACCTGATTGAGCCTTGTGCGAGCCATATCTGAATCAGTGCATCCGACATTGATAGCAGCCCCTCTGCGGACCGAGCTAGATGACGCTGTGGTTAGCACACTGGACTCGCATTCGGGAGGACGACGGTTCAAACACTCGTTCCGCCATCGTGATTTAGGTTTTCCGTGATTTGCCTAAATTACTTCAGGCAAATGCCGGGGTGATTCCTTTGAAAGGGCACGACCGACTTTCTTCCCCATCCTTTCCTAATCCAATGGGACCGATGACCTTACTGTTTGGTCCCTTCCCCAAATCTACCAACCAAGCCTGTGCGGAACGTTTTTTCCCAGTTGCTGGGTAACCGGTGGGCTGCGATGTGGCGCTGAGCAACGATATTTGGGTGTGCACGGCATATGTTACGGGAGTTGGCTCATTGGAGGTATGGTGTGCTGTTCGAGGTTGGCTGTTGTTACGGACTTGTTTATCTGATCGTTAGGGCAGAAGCGGCATTCTGGCCAGTGGACCCTCCGTGTTGAGAAGCCTGTCGGAATTTAAGACAGCAGCCGCTCAACCATTTCAAACGCGTCCTAAAATTTCTCCTTATTGAAAACTGTTGTAATCCTTACGGTGAGCGTCTACCTTAGTCAGTGGGCACTAATTTCAGCATGTTAAACAGGTCTCCAGAACCCCTATCACCCTGGTTGCTTTTTACCTTGCATGTGTGTTTTCTGTGGCTTGCTTACAACCGGGCGAGTGTGGGCTCTTCAATTAATTGTATTAGGCTGTTTGTGGCCGTTTCGAGCAAACATCATGAATTGCTGCAGGGGTCTGTATTCGCTGCATTTTCTTGTTAAATGCACCAGGTCAGCGGCTCGTTGGTGCTCAAGCAAGCTTCCCGTATTAGGTTATTATTCTTTGAGTGAGCTGTAGACTTATTTTGAAACTTCCTTGGTACTTTGCATTCTATGTCACTGTCTTTGTTGTCAAGTTGGCTTGTGCATGTGTACCTGTGTTAGTATAACTTTTTTATTTTTTGGAGAATTTCGTATGTTACAGGGGAGCTCAGGATTATTACTGTTATGTTGTTACTGTAGGTACGCAATAAAGAAGCCCGAGAGGGGGGGGTCTTGCTTTATAGTCCTACGTGCCTACTTCCAGGCGCCTCAGTTGACAACTAATTCAAAGAAAGAACCATTTCGATGTCCTGCTTCATTTCAGAATGCAGTGGTTAATTTATGTGTCCGTCTCATTTTATTAATGCAACTGGCAAGCTACTTCACTTTGTGTGCTTCTACTGCAATTTCTGAATGCTGGAGTCCATTTCTGGGTGATCTAGAACCTTTTTAATACCGCAAATTTTTTTTTTTTCATCTATTGTTCAGCTGTTCCAGTGGGCGAAAGTTAATTTAAGACTTTTGTATTTACTGTTTCAGGCCACTCAGAAGTATTAACTGTATTTTTTAAAATTCATTTTTGAAATTTATAATCTGCTGGTAGCCACAAGGTATTTTACCTGGTTTATTAATGTATGGGCAGAAGACATTGTACTTAAATACCTAGGATGTAAGATCCCCTTGGCGGCACGTATTTGCTACTCCATTTTGCTTTTCACTTGTGTAAGGCCCTTGTTTTACTCCTAAATGTACGTGGCCATTGATGACGATCCCTTCATAGCCTTGTCTCACCTGTTCGTTAGATGCTATAGTGTCTCTTCGAGAGGAGTATATCTGTTTATTTATTCATATTTTTTCTCACTTTTTAGGTGTCTAAAAACACGTGTGAATGTAATTGTATGATCCAATATGCAAAAATTGTTACATGATTTTTACTTTAAATCTGTCATTCAAAGAGATTTAAATATACACTCTGATTTTTTACTTTTGAGTTATTTAACTATTTTAGAACATTATTTCAAAATTGGTTTTACTTTTACGCAACTCTGAACTGAGCAGTAAAATCATCAAACATAATTGACTGACGTACTTCTAAGAATATTACTTGAGAATGAAAATATAACAGTATTATAGTTAGCCTCGACGTATTTGTACTTTAAGGGCATGGACTCAAATATTGAAATTATTGTGGACCCACATAATACTCGAAGAATACTCCTCTTACCATCATATTCAGGTTGTGGTAGTCGAATCCTGGCTCTCGGCGTAAGGTGAAAAGTGGAATCTTAAAACTAATGTTGCTCTCCGCCGCGGCTCATTGCTGTGAAAAAATGTACGTTAAATGATAAAGCGGGCGATCTCTACGCTTCCGCTATGATTTCGCTTTTTAGATCGACGCTTAATGGCGTCCATTGAAGCAGGGGCGGCTAAATTTGTGGAGCTGTAAACGTCTTAAGAAAAATTAATTCAAAGCAAGAAACATGACAGAGGGCTCACTGTACATCGAAATAACGCACTTATAAACTTTACCGTGCTATATTAACAAGGTTAACAGCAGAAATGCTTACATTATTTTCGTGGTAGAAGTTGTCTGCTTCGTAGTACGAGAATCAAGCGTAGAGAAAGGAAGAGAAGAACAATCTAGGAGCGCTGTTTTCCCTTATTAATAGCATAGAAGTTATTACATTTAAAGAGTTTAGTGCTTGATACTAAGATTAAATGTAATATTTAATATAAAACAGAAAAATTTTACGCCACCTATGCGGTCGGAGAAACACGTTAGGTTCTTGTGCATTTATTTCGTCGCGAGATACACTTCTCGTTCCAAGCATTTTTTTAAAAAAAATAACTTTGCGATACAACTGTCGCTGGGACGGCGCATTGCCTCCGCGATGGAGACCACAACTACGACTCTCAGTTCTTCGTGGCAACGTTCAGATGCTTACTCTTGAAGAAGGGGACGAGCGGTTTCAACTTTCTTAGCCAGACATTCTTCTTTCTGCAACGTGATGGGTGAAGAGTAGTTTCTTGTCTAGCTAAACGCCCGGGTATTTTATGACCCGGGATCAACGATGTAGAGCTGCGTGTTGATGACCAGTCGGTGTTGTGTGAAAATACTGGCCACTGTTTTATGCGAGTTGATGATAAACATGTGTAGGTGTGCCCATCGCTCCCAGAGATCCAGTTGTCTCTGCGACGTTGCGATCCTTTGATCTAATATTCTTTCTCTTGTTAAAAACGCTGTTTTGCCAGCATAGAGGCTAACTCACACGATTGGGACTGTGGATATGTCGCTGATATAGACATTGAGAAGTATTGGCAAAATTACGGGTCGCAGTCGGCGATGCGCATATAAAATTTCCTGTCTTGAAGAAATCTATCAAATAGTTTGACGTAACAATCATTTACCGTGGTGTTTTGAGTCAACCTGAAAATTAAGTTCCCACACCATAGTGTATCGTAAGCTTTCTCGAGGTCCAAGAATACTCCAGTTGTCGAATATCGTTTATTAAAGTTGTATGATTTCGGTACTCCGGAGGAGTTGAAGTTCAGCGGATAGTTTCCTTTGGACACCGAACTGCTCCAGTCTGGCCGGCCGCTGTGGCCGAGCGGTTCTAGGCACTTCAGTCTGGAACCGAGCTGCTGCTACGGTCGCAGGTTACAATCCTGCCTCGGGCATGGATGTGTGTGGTGTCCTTAGGTTTAGGTAGTTCTAAGTCTAGGGGACTGATGATCTCAGATGTAAAGTCCCATAGTGCTCAGAGCCAATTGAACCATTTTGCTCCAGTCCGATCACGTTGTCCCGTGCCAAACTTTCTTGTAATCTCTTTAGTAATACCTGTTCGAGCTGTTTCCCCAGTGTTGGTAGAAGACTGGTCGGTAGTTATTTGGAAGTGAGAAATCGTTCCCGGGTTTCGGCATCGGTACCAACGTCACCGTCTTCCACGCCTCTGAAAAGTATCCATGGTGAAGATAACTGTTGACAGTTCTTGTGATTAGGGACATCGGCTTTCTCGGGAGATGTTCCAAGTCTTCGTCGGTGATGAAGTCGTGTCCCGGCGAGTTGGTCGCCATTTTACGGACGAGTAGTTTAATTTCCGCAGTAGTAGAAAACTCTGGCTGGAATTGCGTTGGTGCATTCCAGAAGATCAGAAGTGATGTCCGGACCTGTTCTTCGTGGCGCAGAATTTTGTCATTTTGTGGCTAGGAGGAGGAGTTGTCATCAGCTGCTAACATACGTAAGCGTACAGTTTCGCTTGTGCTAATGGGTAATATATCAGACTATCTGTACCCCGTACTGTTCATTTTATTGGCTTTCTTTGAGGCAATTTCTTGGCCAGTTGTCACTTGTCACGCGTTCGTAGTAAGAAGTCGGGCACCTCGGTTTCCCAGACATCCTGACGCCATTCTGTGACACATTTGGGAAGTTTCGTATTCAATTTGTACATCTGTCTTCTATCCTCAGCCTTCCTAAAGCGGATCCACCGTCTCTAGATGAAAATCCGGTTTGTTTTGAGGCGTAAAGATCTGCGGGAAAGACCTTAAAGCTGCCGTCTTTTTTGAAAATTCGTGTTGTTGGCCGACGTTCCGTGGTTTAAATTTTGGCCGTTAGCGTCGATTGCGGGTATCGGTGAGACGTTTTGTGTTGACCGAATTTTGCTGTCCAGAAAACGCTGAAACTGTGGCCAGTCGGTCTGCCTTATGCTACGTACGCTCTCCTATATTCCTATCACTGGGTTGTGGTCTGATGATCTGACGATTACCCAGAGTTGGAGGCTGACTTTGACGTTCTTGAAAACTGCTATATGCTAGTGAGCAAAAGGTGGCACTATCGTTGTGTCGCTCCGACCAGTCACAGTAATGCTTAGGTCCTCTCCTAGAATGGATAGTTGTTGATCATTTGGATTCCTTTTTCTCGCGTTGCAACCAATGTCCTTCCTGTTGAGGTCGCGTCTCATCAGTACCTTGTCGAAACGATCGAAGAGACGCACGTAAGTCTTCAAATAATAAGTGCCTGTTAGGACTGAGATACGCAGCAACACATGTGACATTTCTTATGTCGGTGGCGAAGGTGACCGGCGTTCTTTTGCGGCTAGGATGACAGTCTCGCCTCCTTTTTAAGCGACTTGATCTATACGCTACGCGTGTATGTTCTGTATTCTGAACTCTGTATCGACTGCTTTCCATTTGTCTCCGAAATCAGCACGACGTCAATCATCTGGTGTTTCAGTATGTCCGTTATTTGTCTTCTTCGTTTTGACACAATTCACGTTCCATATGCAAATCTTGAGGTGCGTTGTGGGGCGTCGTGGGCCGTTCTATGGCTAAAAGTATGCTTTGATAAATCCACCAGTGAGGGTGAGCTGCTCATCTTTTGATGCAATGAGGTAGGTAGTGAGGTGATATCCGTGATGGTGGTGTGATGGGGTCCATGGCGGACGTCGATGGTTCTCTGGAGGATCGTAGAAGTCGTGGGGATATCACATCGGCCTATGTCTGTGAACGTCGTTGCGGTCGCTAGTCGGGCCGGGCTGTTGTCACTTGTGTAGCCGTGTCCACCACTTCGAACACTGTCGAGGCTTGTCGCAGGTATTTTTGACGACAAAGGCTGTCGTGGTGGCTAATGAACGGGCTTCACTATGCACTTCCCCAGAAGGATTTGGTACGTTTGTTTTCGCTCCCGTGGTAGATAGCAATATGATCCTTTCAGCTACTGACGCTATTAGGTTTCTCTTTTCTGGTACTTAGCAGTCGGTAACTGATGGTCGTCACCATATCAGACACCTCTCGATGGGAGGCAGCAGTAAGCGCCCTAGTGCTCCCACCGTTGGCAGAGTTAGCACAGGACTGAGCCTCTCTTGGCGTTGTAGCTTTCTTTACGCACTCTCTTGTAGAGGAGATACTTAAGATCGTAGATCTTATGATTCTCCTTCCCTTCAGTAGCCGTACGCAATACGCTGACTGCAGGACGAGTGTATTAGTTTTCTTATCTCTCGTGTGGTTCTGATGTACATCGTTGACGATGTAGTCTTTTCCTCGTATCTGTTCTGGTAATCGTTAATGACGACTTTGATCTCTTTGTCCTCCGGATATTGACGATTAAAAAAATGAATGTCGTGGTTGCTGAAAAAGTACATGGCTTGTTGCTGGTCTGCAACGTGTCGAAGTGGTATTTTATTCCGATCTGCTGATAAAGGGCCTACAGACCGCCGTCGAGAAGAGAGGTGAGGGCCTTGTTGAGTAAAAGGCAATTATGTACATGGTAAGTAGTCACTAGTGGTACCACAAGTAGTTTGAGGTGGTTGGTTTCGTGTCTTTCAGACGCACTCGGTTGGTATCTGTTCGTCATCTCTACCTCGTCAACGAGTCGTTTGGATGTCTGTGTAGTTCTTCTGAACTCTCCTTGTGACATCTCTTATATTGGGCAATAGTAAACTCGTCTTCTTCTTCCCAGAAGAGTGTAATATCGTCGTCAGAGAACTGTTGGTTCATCTATACTTGTTCTGTCGTGAGTGATCGGCGATCTTCAACGGTTCCTCCTGGAGATGCTCTTGTAAGGTGGTAGCGGGTCGCACAGAATACGGTTTCGAGGGCCGCCTCTGTTCTCCGTTGTGAAGTCCATTCTGCAGTCATTGTCAGGTTGCGTCGTGGTGATCTCCTTCACGAGGAGGCTTGGGACGACGAATCCGCGGCTAGCTGCAGAGTTTTCTAGTCGTCCGCGTCGCTCGCATGATGTTTGCTTGGCGTTGATGTTGGTGAGGAGTGACCTCCCAGGCGCTGGCGGCGGCCGTATGTAATTGTGTATTAGGCCTCTCAAAAATCGTAACCGTTTCCGGGGTTGTCATACTTAAGTGTCTTCCCGACTTAGCCCAGATTGTCGTAAGTAAAGCAGCCGATGGGGTCGGTGGTGGAACAGTCCCCCCCCCCCCTCACCCCCTTGCCCCTCAGCCCCTCCCAGGACACCGACCGGCGACCGGCCGACTCATGGGTGGTCTCGCGCACTCCGCTATCCTACCTCTGCGGCATTGGGCACTAGACGAAGACTTGCTCCGTTCCGGAATATATAGCGCACTGCTAATATTCCGAAAATCAGGCTGACAGACGGACCACCTTTTCCGGTGGCAGGGCCACCGATGGTGGAACCGTGTAACGCTGCTGTCCTGTGCAGTACCGCTCGTCGCGGCCGTTGGCACACTCTGTTGTCTTTGATTAGTAACCGTGGATGTGATGGCGTTCCACTCCCTGTCTGGCAGCCGCTATCGCTGTTTATCAGCTTTTTCATGAGGCGTGTTTCCACGGATTCCTTAATTGCGGAGTGCCAAAAAGACTTTGCTGTTCAAAAATGTTCAAATCTGTGTCAGTTCCTAAGGGACCAAACTGCTGAGGTCATCGGTCCCTACATCCATACTCCGCAAGCCACCTGACGGTGTGTGACGGAGGGTACTTTGAGTACCTCTATCGGTTCTCCCTAGACGTACACACTACTTAAACTAACTTTTGCTAAGAACAAAATTCACACCCATGCCCGTGGGAGGACTCGAACCTCCGGCGGGAGGGGCAGCGCAGTCTGTGACATGGCGCCTCAAACCGCGCGGCCACTCCTCGCGGCAGACGTTGCTTTGATAAGAATCATAGTTTCGTAATACTGCGTTGAATTTCCAGTGGAAATGCAGTGATCGCCAGTAGCGAACTTACTTGGTTGCAAAAGGCGTGTACAACGTTGATGTTCAATGCAGTGTTCTTTCAGAGTGGGTATGGCCTGTATCATGAAAGCCATCATTTTGTAAATTCGGCCTTCCACAAAAACTAGTCGTACTTCACTGATCCCAAAGGTCTGTAATCTTAGTGGCGTACAGAAAATCACTTTCGCCTGAAGTTTAGGGATGATTCTTGCTATTTTAAACGAAGTGTTGCCCACAAAATGAATAAAAGATGAAGATTTTGCCTTCGTATTTTCCTGTTTATCCACTTCCTGATTCTCGGATTTTGTTGCGCTGCTAATGTTCCTGTTTTTTAACACTGCCTTTAGGTGGGCGTGCTCTGCTTGCACCGTTTCATCACTATCAAAGTTTAAGTCCTCGAAGGTGTTCTTCAAAATTTGGAAGCAGATGAATATCGAATGGGGCCGGGTCGGGACTGTATGGAAGATGATTGATGATAGTGAATCCAAGATGTCGCAGCGCTCGCGTGTGGTCTGGCGTTGTGATGCTGAAGCACTTTTCTCTCCGTAGCACTAGTGTCTAGTGAGACCAGGACGTGAGCCGGCCGGGGTGGCCGAGCGGTTCTAGGCGCTACAGTCTGGAACCGAGCGACCGCTACGGTCGCAGATTCGTATCCTGCCTCGGGTATGGAAGTGTGTGATGTCCTTAGGTTAGTTAGGTTTAAGTAGTTCTAAGTTCTAGGGGACTGATGACCCCAGAAGTTAAGTCCCATAGTACTCAGAGCCATTTGAACCATTTTTGAACCAGGACGTGTGGCCCTTTGACGGTTAACGACTGTGACATATGCGCACGACGACTTACGCTCTGTGACATTAACACCAACAGTGATGTGGTAAGGAATTTATGTTTGGTTCAAATGGCTCTGAGCACTATGGGACTTAACATCTGAGGTCATCAGTCCCCTAGAACTTAGATCTACTTAAACCTAACTAACATAAGGACAACACACACATCCATGCCCGAGGCAGGATTCGAACTTGCGACCGTAGCTGCAGCGCGGTACCGGACTGCAGCGCCTGGTACCGAACGGCCACCGCGGCTGGCAATTTATGTTTGACTCGGGCGTCGTTTGCTGCGGATGTGCATCATATTTCCCACAGACGATGGGCTCTTCACTTGGACATCGTTCTGGGTATTATATAAATGAAATGCAGCTCGTGGAGTGCAGCAATGTATCATTTAGCAACTTCTGCACTTGTAATCCGAAGCATTGTAAGATTGCAACTGCAAGAAGATGTAGTCTGTATACGACTATAACTACGTACTGGAAGCGCTGAAAGTTTGTTGAGCTCTTTCATAGAGAGTTAACTGCTTCTGCATTTCAGATGAATTTGCAAACGGTTGGAAAACTCGCTGTGCCGGTAATTCTTGCTCTTTCAGTGGCACACAAAGACGTCAGTTACGCTCCTCGTCCACGGGAGATATTTTCCCTGGTTGCGCAGATGAATTGGGTACGCGCTAGTGGAGGCCGGGCTATAAACCTGTGCAGGCAATCTGTTACGCTGTGAGACCGGCGCGGCGGCTGGCTACTGGTGGAATAGCGCGCTCGGCGCGCCACGGCGCGGGCGGACGTTCTGCGGCAGATTTCGCGTTTTTACCTCCCGAGCAGCTGTTGAAGTGCTCGCAGTTTCCAGATATTTGCCCCGGGGCTCCGCTTTCTACAAAATTGCTCCGGCATTCCAAGCGCTGGCTGTGTCCCATTCACAGACGCCGGCAGAACCCCTCAGACGCGACGCCAACGTTCCGTCTCGCTCCGTCTGCGAAAGGTTTCTTCGTCCTCGATTTACACGGCCGTCGTGTTTCATGCGTGATATCGAGAAACATTCGTCCCCCCCCCCCTCTCTCTCTCTCTCTCTCTCTCTCTCTGCTTGTTTGTCTTTCTCCTATACGGGCAGCGAGGCGGAGTCTCACAGTTTGCCGACCGGCCTTGAAGATGCGCCCAGGTGAATGCTTCCTTTTATCACACCGTCTGGGACTTTATTCCCTCCCATCGGCTCGGCGGACAACTGTATTCGTTTTCAGAGTTTAGCAGCGGAATACATTCCAAAAGTTGTGATGAAGTGCCGTTTCTGTTCCATTACAAGTAGGGTTCCCTCTTGGACAATTGCAGTACTTTCCAAATATAAATATGTAACATTCTACGCCAAGAAGATGTTATTGGTCGTGGCTCTAACATACCAGAACGATACAACTACACAGCAATCTATTGTGTAATTTATGCCGATGTTCTCTCTTCAGGTTTTGTAATGAGTATCGTTACTCAGTCTGGTGTGCTATGTGGCAAAAATGCCAAGGGTTACTGATTCACAAATCTTTCGCTGTTTGACTGACTCACATTAAACTGGATGGTTCTATCTGTGTAATTGCTCAAAGAAGAACAAATAAAAATGCTACCATTTTCCTCATATAGGTTCCACGGCCGTAAATTTGTTAAATGACATTTTGAGTTGATGTTGAAATTAATCCTATTGTTGAAATTGTAACAGTTATAGGAATAATAAATCTTGATTTCTTTGACATTATTTTTATTGACCACGAATTTTTGGTACATGATATAAGCAGTGCTTAAAATCTAATCCATGTATAATAATTTAGCACCTCGATTATTTTTCACGTTTATTAAATTTATTATCTCTTCCACGACTGCCCATTTTAGGCGCAGGATGGGTCGGCATGTTGTACAATAATCCTGTCATTACACGCCGGATATAGCCCCTCTGAAAGCGAGTACATACCGTGCAAGCGCCAGAATGAAAACCATTGTCACGTTACAGACACAAAAGCAAGGGTGAGACTCAGAGGAGCACTGTCAGAAGAATTTGAGATCAAGACCGATGTTAAACAGGGAGATGTATAGTCACCATTGTTGTTCAATATAGCACTGAACGAAGTGGAGAACAAAAAACGAGGAAATGGGAATACCAATGACCCATGTAAGGGACAAAAAGGACAACAGGGCTCAAGTGGACTGCCTAGCCTTTGCAGACGACACAGCAATAGTAAGTGAGACGGAAGAAGACGCAAAGACACAACTCGACAACTTAAGTAAGGTAGCCATAAAGGTGGGACTGAGGATCGCCTATAACAAGACAAAGACTTAAATATCACTGCAGACTGGGACACGCCGGAAGGCACTGTGCAAATGGTGGACAGATTTAAGCACCTGTGAGAATTTATAACATGAAGGAACAGGATCAAGGAGGGAATAACAGAGAGGATAATGAAGATGAGGTCAGCCTTCTGTATGACGAGAGAGATATAAAATAAAAAGAATATATTCACAGAGGCAAAGATAAGCCACTACAAGGCAACAGTGAAGAATGCAGTGTTATATGGTGCTGAGACGATGACACTAGGAAGAAATGGGGCAGAAAGACTAGAAACAAGAGAGAAAAATACTAGGTCCGGAAAGTGGTGGAGAGAGATGGATGCAAAGACCTAGGAAAGAGTTGTACCGAAACATGAGAACAATATCTGGGGAAATCAGACTCAAAAGGGCAAGGTTTGCTGGGCATGTAGTTAGGATGAATATGGACAGAATGACGAAGAGAGTGTGGGAAACAACAGGGAAGACAAGGGGAAAGATAGGAACCAAGTGGGTTGTTGAACTTCGGAAGGACTGGTTGGAATTTGGGGTCAAGGTCGAAGGAAAGGAAAACTGTAGGAACAAATATACACCAACCAATATGCCAGAGATCAACGACAGAGAAGAATACAGGAAAACATTAGTGTGTCACCAGTGGCGCCGGCAGGAGAAACGGAAACTGAAGATCTCGGAAGAAGAGCGGGAGAGAAGAACAGAAAGAATGAAGAGGTTCTGGGAGAAGAAGAGAAAAATGCAGTCTACGAAGGGACTACCCGTGGTCCTACAGAGGCCGTAACGCAAGAAGAAGAAGAACAATGCCCTGTAAGTGGAATTAGTTATAAAGATGACTATTACTGCACTCAGGAAACTTACTGGTTTTCATTCAGACGCTTGCACGATATGTGCTCGCTTTCAGGTCTACTACATCCGCCGTTTAATAATAGGATATTTGTACAACACGGCGGCACGTTCTGCGCTTGAAATGGCCTGTAAGGTCGAAATTGTCCAATCGCGGCAAGGTGGAAACCTTCAAAATATAATAGCGCAGTTGGACGGAATGGATAGTGACCTGAAAAAGGGATTACATGAGGAACATCAACAAAAGTTAAACAAGGGCGAAGGATTGCAGTATAAGAAAATCTCGTGAGTCAAATATTAGATTCGGATGTGAAATAGGAAAAGCGGTCAATGATACTTGCTATTCGGGCAGCGAAATGTGTGACGTTTGTCAAAATAGGATACAAAATACATATAGGCAATAGCAAAAACAAAAATTTAAAAACACTGTTAACATATGATATAAATTCAAGTGTTATAAAATATTCTCTGAAGTTATTTCTACAGCGAGGGAATTATTTAATCCATCACTATCTTTAATTCGCGCTTTTGTTATAATTGTTGAAAATCTTACGAAACTAGGAATTATTTTCCCCTGTTTCTACAGGAAGAAAATACACATAATAGTTTGTACCAATATTATTTTATTCTGTTAATATGTTTCTACAAAATGAGTTGTTATTTACGTTTTATCACATTCTTAAGGGACTGGTTGGAGGTTAAGTGCACATTTCATCTGATCTGTTTTTTTATGAATATTAATTTTACGACTTAAGTTTGACAGTTACATCATCTGAATCCGCTGTTGTCATTTAACACCTGATTGCTCCTCAGCTCGCATTAATCGCTGGTTAACTTTTTAATGTATTCGTCACCCAGTTCATCAAACCACACTCTCACGATTCTTCAACAGCTCCTGTATGTTCCATTGCTTCTCTTTAGAGACAGCCTTGCCCATAACCTTCCAACAGTTCTCGATAGGACTGAGATTGGAGCTATTTATTGCCCATTCTAACGTTTGAACTCCATTTCATTTAGGGCAAGATTTTACATGAAATTTAGAAACGCATAACAATCTAGTTAAAGCATCATCTGCTTCCTGACTGATGAGAACATCGATCACAGTACTTAACTTTCAAAGCTCTGTTGCAAGGAGTCATATCATCCTGGAAAATGCAGCTGTAAACATCTCCAAATTGGTTTCTTATTCTGGTCGTCAGCTTGCTTTCAAGAGTACTGATGTGTACCTTTGCACTAATTGTGCCATTTATGAAGTCCAGACGACATACGAGGTGTGGCTAGAAAAAAAACCGGACTAGTACTGGTGAAACAATAAAACGAATGCAATAAGGCTGAAAGTCGCGTGGCCTGTCACGTGACTCTCGCTCCGCCTACTGCTCGAGTTTCATCTGCCTCCTGCACTCAGTCTGCCCGTGGCGTCCGTTTTAAGTAGTTGACGTTTTGTCTGTGCGTCGGAAAATGTTGAGTGTACAGAAAGAACAGCGTGTTAACATCAAATTTTGTTTCAAACTAGGAAAATCTGCAAGTGAAACGTTTGTAATGTTGCAACAAGTGTACGGCGATGATTGTTTATCGCGAACACAAGTGTTTGAGTGGTTTAAACGATTTAAAGATGGCCGCGAAGACACCAGTGATGACACTCGCACTGGCAGACCATTGTCAGCAAAAACTGACATCAAAGGGATTGTGCACATTGATTGGGTACCAGAGGGACAAACAGTGAATCAGCATTACTACATTAGCGTCCTGGCTACCCTACGTGAGCGAGTACGGAGAAAACGGAACGATTTGTGGAGAAAAAAGTCATGGATCCTTCACCAAGACAATGCCCCAGCTCACAGTGCGTTGTCAGTGAAGACGTTTTTGGCAAAACTCAAACATTCCCATCTTAGATCATCCACCCTACTCACCTGATTTGGCCCCCTGTGACTTTTTTTTTCCCCTAAAGTCAAGTCAGCTTTGAAAGGAACTAGATTTGAGACTGTTGAAGCAGTAAAAGAAAAAGCGACGGAAGTAATGTATGGACTTACCGAAAATGATCTGCAGCATTGCTATGAAGAGTGGAAAATTCGTATGAAGCGGTGTAGAGACCGAGGAGGAGAGTACATTGAAGGAGATAACATGAAATTGTAAATAATTGTAAATAAATGTTTTTTCCAGCATCAGTCCGGTTTTTTTTCTAGCCGCACCTCGTACTCCGGAAAAAAAACAATTATCCGAAAAGATGTAATCACAAAACATTTATTTTTTATGTCTTGAAATATATAAATAAAGTGCAAAGTAAAGTGGGATGAACAGAAGGACGAATCTGCTGTAGGAGGGTCGTAAGATATCACCGTAATTGATTACAGTTGCTTTTGAGGTATTTCATGGAAATGAATGCAGCGATGAATGATGTGAAAGAAGGACAGGTGAGCAGAAATTAATGTTTGTGGAAGACGTCACTCTTACCACTCGGGATCGTATTCCTAATTGCGATGGATGAAGTTTTCTTGTTTTTTTTTTTTTTTTTTTCAATTTACTTCCTTTCGCTCTGTACGTATATCTTTGATGGTTTGGAACACTTTTTATTTCATTGTATATTAGGAAATTTGACTATGCTTTATTTGTATTGCTTGATGAATATCTTATTAATTTGGTATATAAGAGTTTCAAGATGTGCCTGGTATTCTTTGTGATGCTTTTGTTAAATGCGTCATGTAGAACTAAGTTTAATATGCATGTCTGTTAAACGAAATGTGACGCGAAAGCGATGTCGACAGTAGGAGCCGAAAAGTTGGGTGCAGTGTCGTGGCGTGGACGCGCGTTTCTTGTTTAATCGTACTAGACAGAAACCCGCGAAAACTTGTGGCCGCGAGCTGTCACGGAGTAAACTTAATTGCGACGTGGACTTTTGAAACGTCTGTTTCAATACTGCGCAAATCGTGGAGTACTATAAAGAGCAATGACAATGTACACAGTATTCGACTGTGACTGTCGTTGTGAGAACCAAAGTGATTGCACATAAATTACTTGCACGAGCTAATACAGTTTGACATACTTATCTCGTTTGCAACTTAATAAGCTGTTTATTAAAACGTCTGTGGTTGTGGAAACTTCGAAAATTTTTATTCCTTGTAGTACTGTTTTCGCCAGAACTGTGAACTTGCGATCGTTAAGGCTACAAACGGATGGACTTTAATTTCGCGATCGTAAGAATGATATAATGATAACATAACTCTGTATGTAAGGAACGTTGTTATTGCACACATACGAAATTGTGTCTGTACAGGAGGTACTACTCTCGACTGGCCTGATAATGTTTTCGTCAGGAGAATCGTATACTAAGCAAGAGTATGTATCAATGGCAATTTCACGGCTGATGGACCTGTAATGCTTACGCCGACAGCACACACATACACACACACAGAGAGAGAGAGAGAGAGAGAGAGAGAGAGAGAGAGAGAAGGGAGCGAGAGAGGAGAAGCTGCATTGCTAAGCGCTCTCCCCTTATAAAGACTCAAAATATTCCATGCAGTTTTAACTGACTTCTTTCTCTTGTGTGACAAACATTTCTTAACATTTACTTTCTTTACACATAAACGTAGTTTCCGTAAAGTGTGTTTTCAGTCTGTGTTAAGATTGTTGATTCAAACCTTAACAGTTGTTATTACTGTTTACCATCTCTCTTTTTTATTTTATTGTAGTTGTTATCGCATGTTTTTAATGTATACTTCTGGAGAGGTGTATTGCAGTATATATGCGCAGTGCCTCTATTATGCAGACTTAGGCATTATGTTGTGGTATGTGGCGTCCCGCGTAAGTGGCGGCGTTCGCCATTAGATTCCAAGCGCTGACCAATCATAGCAAGGCTGCTCGTTCGCTATTGTCGCAACGCACTCTGTCGGTGAGAACTTTCAGACTGACAGCTGTCAGCTACGTAACCTCTTTACATTCAATAGGACGTCACATTACCGTATAATCATGAGTTTGTTTGGCGTTCGTTTATGATTGAATCAAATTACAGCCATTTCATTACGTATTTATGAAATTATTTACGTGTTTTTGTGTTTTATGTTCTTTTAGAGATAGTTACCAAACTCTGAGCCGGCCACTGTGGTCGAGCGGTTCTAGGCGCTTCAGTCGGGAACCACGTGGCTGATATGGTCGCAGGTTCGATTCCTGTGTGATGTCCTTAGGTTAGTTACGTTTAAGTAGTTCTAAGGCTAGGGGACTGATGACCTCAGATGTTAAGTCCCAAGTGCTTAGAGCCATTTGAACCTTTTTTTTTTTTTTGTGCCAAACTCTGACGTGGTTACTTTAGTTAATCTTAGAAGTAAAACGGGTTGTTTTGAGTTCAAATAATCAAAATTCACGGTTAAAATTATGCAAAGTAGAGATTTATGAGCCTTTTTTTTCACACACTGCAAGAGAGGAAATAGAGGTTCGTGAAAAAAAAAAAAAAGTTCAAGTTGATCGCGTTTTATTCAGTAATAGAGGGTGTCTCAGGAAGATTCATCCAATTTCACAAGACTGTATCTTCTGTACGCATGAGAACAGAAACTTTGGGAAAATACTGATCGATGCGTAGTGCTATATCATTTTTATTAGCAAAAGAACTATCCCATTTTACAAGCGTATAAATTTTATGTACGTCCACATACAACTTTCCGGTGTTAGTTACATTTACGATCAAAATTCCCATTTACCTCTCGCAAAAGTTCAAGTTGCCCTCTACCTGACGCACGATAAACGTCCGACAATAGAGAAACTTGTCCCATAGTTTTATGAGCATGCCAGCTGTTACTGCGTTTACTGCTGTTATTGACGGCGTCGCATCCTGAAGCCAAATGAACCATTGCAGGATGGGTACGCACCTATTTACTAAGCTTAATTTGAATATCTCTGCTATAGCCATATGTCATTTCACATCCGAGGTAACTGGAATGGTTTACTTGCTCTAAAATCTTCTGATCTAGCAGAATTTTGGTTCTCTCCCCATGAAGGCCATTGTCTCAGTATTTTCTTTTGAAATTTCCGTGCTAAATTTTGCACTTATTTGTTTTAGCAACTAGATTCCTATCCGAAGGTCATTTTCCTTATCTGCTAGGATCACTGCATCATCAGCATATAGTGAATTATTTAAAAGAATGTTCCTGTCTAGGTACACACCTTTCTGAAATTATGAGTTCCATAAATGTATTATTTCATTAATGTAGATGTTGAACTAAGTTGGAGAGATGCAGCAGCCTTGTCGTACCCGTTTATTAGTTGGTATCCCATTAGTTGTTTTAGCATTGAAAACAAATTGTTCAAATGGCTCTGAGCGCTATGGGACTTAACTTCTGAGGTCATTAGTCCCCTAGAACTTAGAACTACTTAAGGACATCACACACATCCATGCCCGAGCTAGGATTCGAACCTGCGACCGTAGCGGTCGCGTGGTTTGAGACTGTAGCGCCTAGAACCGCTCAGGCCACTACGACCGACAGCATTGAAATCTAGAATGATATTTGTGTCTTGATGTAAACTTTTTATCGCATTTACTAGATGCTTTGGATATCCGCGATTCATCATTATTTCCCAAAGTTTCTGGCTACTGACCTTGTCAAGAGCATTTTTAAGTCAATAAAAGCAATCTGTGTTTCGTTATTATACTCTCTCCGTTTTTCCTAAAATCTGTTTCGTCCTCATACAGCACAGCTTCAGCTATGTTTTTAGTCTAGTATTTAAAATCTTAGCATACACCTTGTATTGTGAGTCTTGTAAGCTTATTCCTCAGTAATTACTGCATAGGCTTTTATCTCTCTCTTTAAAAAATTGATACCACTCTAGCTATTTTTCCAGTCTTTGGGAATACTCTTGTTCTTCCAACATTCATTGAAGAGAGGTAGCAGTCGTTGGTGTAGCATCATTTTTCCATATTTTAATAATTCGGCATTGATGCCGTGTTTTCTTGTTGTTTTTCTGTTCTTAGGTTATGTAAGTGCAGATGTTACTTCGTCAGACTGTATTTCATTTGATCCTTTCTCGTGTAGTTGTTCAATTTCAGTTTCTTGTGCTGTATTATCATACAACAATTCACTCCTATGATTTACCCACTGTTCTTCTTCAATACTATTTATTTGTATAACTCTCTTTCTGTTCTGTTTAAGGTTTCTAAAACCTTATACACCATTTGTTGTCTTTCGTGGATATCATGTTCTATAGTGGAAATAAACCTATCTCAGTGTTCCTGATGTGCTTTTTCCTACTACGCATTTAGCGTTATTTCTTTCCTCCTTACAGTATTGTTTGTTCTCAATAGTCGAGTTGCTTAAGTATTTTATACATGCATCCTGTTTTTCTGTAACAGCTTTCATTATATCCTCATTCCAAATTTTTAGGACTTTTCTTTTCCGTATTCTTTTCTTTTTAGCGACAGCTTCTCCTGCTACTCTACATACAGTATTCTACAGAGTCTGCCATTCTTCTTCTATATTGCCTTTAGTATGTAAGTTTGCTAGTTCTTCATTTAATCTCCTTTGGTACAGGTGTCTGATAATGTCCTCTTCAAGCAAGTAAACCTTATAAACGCTTTGATCTTGTTGGTTGTTTACTTGTTTGGTTATTTTCTTCCATTTTATAAAAAGATCTATCCTGGGGATTAGTAAGAAATGGCCTGATCCTATATTTTGTCCTCTATAAACTCTTGTATCCCTTACTTGGCCTACTAGCTTATCATTTACTAAGATGTAGTCAATTACTGATTTAAGACGTCTGCTGGCCCACGTACACATGTGTACATCCTTTTTCTTAAAAAGTGAACTTGTGATTTTTTAATTGTTGTAAGTGACAAAATCTGTTAGTAATTTTCCATTTTCATTAAATACTGGTTCTCCAAACGGACCCACATTGAAATCACCTATCATAATCATCTGATCAGTAGCATTGTATTTACTCAGTCTTCTGTAGTTCTTCATAGATTCTTTAAGACTCATCCTTTTTTCCTTCTTCAGATGCACACACACTTATAAAGGTGACGTTATCGCTTATCAGTTTCAGCCTGACTGTAAGTATTCTTTCACTTAAGTATGTACAATCTTGAATGTCTTTTTCCCATTTTTATGCGAGAGTAATGCTACACCTTTGCTTGCTCTTTTATGTTGTTCGACGCCACCATAGAACATAAGGTAATCCCCTACATATTTATATCCTCTTAATTTTTTTTAGTTTCTGTGAGTGCTACAGCATCGATATTCATGATGTTTAGTAACCTTTGTTCTTCTACTTCCTTTTGGGAAATTCCTCTCACATTCCAGGATGCTACTTTGATGTGTCCATTTATCCATTTTCGTTTGTCCTTTTTCATAGCCTTATCATTTGCCTTTGAGACCGTCCTGTTTCAGAGGCTCGTTTGGGTACTGGGAGTAGTCTGTGTGTTCTGGGAGTTCGTTACCAGCTGTGCAGATTGGCCTAAACATAAATTTAATAATGAAAAAGGAAAATGTGTCCAAAAATCACCTGAAAGAAGAGCAACGTCACCTCTGCCGGAGCGTTGTACAAGATCAAACGATAGGCTTATTAGGCCTATGACTTCAAATGAAACGAACCAAGTGACCCCACAAAAATTCTGAACAATATTTCACCTTTGCCAGCTAGACCCGAACCTCAAACAATCACACGTAGGCCTATAAAAATTAAAGCTACAAACGTGACGTCAAAAGAAACGGAAACTTGACACAAAAGGAAAAATAACTAGACCTATTAGGAAAAAATAAGTCAAAAAGGCTCGGATCAGCAGGTTAAAGGTACTTCAGACAGTTCAGACTCGTCAGATGACGTTCACTACAAAGAAGTGTTGAGCAGCCAGCTTTTTGAAGAAGAGGTACGAGTGCGTTGGATGCAGAGAAGACTAATCAAAAACACATAAAACCTATGATTGAATTCAGTGTGACAGTAGTAATCGTTGGTTACTTGAATCCTACACATCATATGTTGAGGTGTGCCATCGACGTGGTAATGCGATTTTTAAAAAATAAATCTAAACCTACCAAATAAATATTCCTTTTCTTGAAACAGGATTAGTGCTAGATTCAACTAACTGGAAAACTGAGACGATTTTTCTTTATTTTCTGTATAAAATTAGTATTGTCTAGAATTCTAAAATATTTTTAGAAGTGAGGTTTTGTTTAAGTTATAACATATGTACGATTAATATTTTTATAAAATATTTTTTTACGTCAAGAGATCCAATGAAACATTTTTAAAGTTTTAGATGTTTTTTTACAATTTTCTCTTGTATTTTGAAGTTTTTTGTCCGAGGCAATCTATCTTCGGCCATCTAACCCTGATACTCGGGTAAGACGGCCTAGTGTTAAATATATTTTATGAATTTTCGCTAATATGAAATTTGTTATACCTTTGTAAACGAAGTCGGCTTTTCTCTTTATGAACTGAAAATGCAATGTATGGAAAGTTTCAGGTCATTCTTGTGTATCAGGTTGTGAAACTGGCTTCTGAAACAAATCGTGGTCATCTTTCCAGTATTTGATGCCATGGATTCGTTAATTACACGTATTGTTAACTCGTAGTTTGAAGAGGGTCACTAGACAATAATTAGTTTTTTCTGTATAATTACAGTTTTTGATGTTTTCTTGAAAATACAATGAAGCTGTGTAGCACTGTTTACAAACAATATTTTTCCTTTCAGTAAAGTCACAGATTGTGACTTAAGGTATATTCCCAACGCATATTACCACGACTTACGTTACTACCTCGTATTGGCTCAGGAAGGACGAACTACACAAAGGCCAGCTATGAACCGCTAATGGAGTACGCAATACAATACAGCCGAGGTGCTGGCTGGTTGACGCGTCGAACTGCGATTGGGAGAAATCTAAAAGAACCAGCGGGCCTGCGAAGTCTTCCTAACATTCCGGGAAAGGCTAAAGCTATACCACGACTTATCCAGACGAGTTAAATGTCACCTTTTGATTGAGCACGCTCCTTATCCACAAGATCTGTCTACAATACAACACCGACAAGGAAGAGTATGCGACTGCAGGATGGTATGATCGCGAGAATACATCGTGTTCCAGTGTTCAGTTTTCAGATTATACGAAACAGAGATGACAAGTAATTGTTAAGACTTGAAGGAGCAAGGCAGATGGCATTTCCTTTCTGTTGTAAAATGAATACTTCCAAGGCGACAGGAAAGATTGCAAAACACATGAGGTAATTTGAAGTCTTTTTCTCAGCAACAACTTGACCTACTAGTATAATGATTTTCTTCAAATCGTTTTCTTCGTAGTTTTCATGTAACTTAAACGGAAAACGTACTGTGCAACAAATTGGTATCACTGTTGAAACCGGTATTATCTCGGCGTATCATAAAACGCCCGAACGACTTAGCGGAAGGACTGGGGAGCATTAACCTTTTGTTGTTCACAATATTTATTAAAGTCAATAAACAGAAATAACAATTGACACAAACTTCAAATGAGAACATATGTACATGAAGCGCATCAGTTCGCTTTTAGTACACAAGCAAATATAACAACTCTTCAAATGACAAGGACAATACCTTTAAAAAAAGCTAACTTTAGACATAAACTGTGAATAACTATATTTTGTATTAACAAGTACTGAAGAAACAACATTTATAATAAGAAACTCCCAGTCAAAGAGCATTTACACATAAAATCCATCAGTTTGATTTATTTACTAACAAATGTATAACCAATTGTCGAATGAGAAAGGTAATACCTTTTTATAGAAAACAAAACACTGCACGCCGAAAGAGCTATCGTAAGTACATTTAACAGATAGTTGTAAAACCTTGTCCAGATATATTCATTTAAAAGAAAGAGTAACCGTACATACGGAGTCTCAACTAGACAGGAAGTAGTCTATATTACACACTTCTGTTACAAATAGTCCCTAGCTCAAGGCATCTGCCAATTGCGGACATGAACGTCCTGCGGAACGACCAACACGGGCCACACCTGGTTGTGCCGTTCGGACCCGATTTATCGGCCCGACAGAGGGCGCGGAGTACAGTAGGTGCGTCAGGCTTCACTTCCCGGATGCTCCTCCCCCTCAAACGCTTAATTCAGAGGCATGTTATTGGGTGCTCCTGGGTCTTAACGGAACGTTCAATTCCGTCAGATTCACGAACAAGCGAGAACCAGATGGTGTAGCCCAGACCCACCACCTACTCGCAGATGCCGAACAACACCGTTATAGTCCAACAAATCGCGTGTGCTGACGGAGCAACAACTCGCTACAATCAACAGTCTCAAGTAGTGCTATGTTAATAAAACCAAAATCAGTCACATTAAACAATTTTAAAGAAATAGGCATAATAGCTGTATCGCAAGAGTTAAAACAAGGACTGCTAAATTTAACGTACAAGTAACAATTAAACAAACTCAGGGTTGTGACTAACCGATTCACTTCCACACGTGACGAAGTATAAAAAAAAACACCTAATGATATTTTATCCTTACGTTAAAAGACCCCTTGGTGGATGCCGAAATTCAAACCTCTGTACAAGTGTATTACGGAGTTGGCGTACCTTGGTACATGATACAGTTCATGATCCATCAGATTGTCTGGAACAAACTAAACACTCAGTTTTAAAACGTTCTACACAATAAGCCCCAAGGCCTGCATGGTAAGGCAGAATGCCGACGCTACTAGACACCATGCTACAAGAGTTCCATCAAAATGGTGCCACAGATTTCGTAGGGTTCGACCACACACGGATTACTAACAGATTTTCATAACTCAGCACTCGCTAATATATGCGTCAGGTGAGGTACACTTGCAATAAGGGAGGCAGAAGGTGCATGGCCAGTGAAAAACGAAGGACGTCGTCTTATCAGTCCAGCAAAATGATAGTCCAACAGTATCAGAGAAGCAGGTCGCCAGTACAATCTCCCAATAAGATGTAATCGGTTAACGGCCACCAACTGCTTGGCTGCGGAGACCACCTCAAGACACAGCCGTTACAACTGTTGCCTCTACAACGCATTTTCAAAACACCTCTTCACCGACCGGGTTACCACCCTTCCTTCAGCAATCGCACCGTATTCTGTGCACCTCCCAACCAAACCCCCTTCGTGCTTACCTGTCGATCCGCTCCCCGCTGGGCGACCTGGCGACCGACTCACCAACGCCTAAAGATTAGCATCTCTGAACAAAATCGATAGCCGCAAAGCCGGCATGGCTCAGCTGTGCCTTGACAGTTTTCGCTGCCTTTTAGTTTTCTTGCTCTGATGACAACGCACATCACCTTTCACCTTTGGGAAATGTTTATATTTGAAGAATATGGAAGAAACTGGAGGATGACATATCATTTGATGTTAGTGGAATAAAACAAACATAGACACAAATACGCATTCTTCAGCTACGTTATCATGCCAAAGGATTAATTTTTTATTTGGTGACTGGATTCGGTTAAACTATCCTCAGGCCAAAATGTTCGTGGTAAGGTGGCAAAGTTGATGAAGTTTTACCTCGTTTCAGGTACGACATCTTTCCACACAATTGGCCTTGGGCAATCTGATCTGAAATTGGTTTGAAGACATTCGGTCACCAAGGGTACGTAAATTCCGATTTCGTCCATTTCAAAATTAATTTTTGGTTACCAGTCGTTATGGTTACATAGATGCTATGTATAATATTAACAAAGTACGAGGGTCACTCCAAAACAAATTCACACTTTTTTTTTAAAAATAAATCTTTCATTCTACACGTTTGAAAGTTTTACAGTGTATAGATACATCCTTTAGGAACAATATTTTCATTTCTCCATATAATTTCCATCCCTCTCAACTGTCTTATGCCATCTTGGAACCAGCGCCTGTATACCCGCATGGTAAAATTCTGGACCAACCTGTTGGAGCCACAGTCTGGCAGCGTGCACAAGGGAGTCATCATTCTCAAACCTTGTTCCACGAAGAGAGTCTTTCAGTTTCCCAAAGAGATGACAGTCACAAGAAGCCAGCTCATGACTGTAAGGCGAGTGTTTCAGTGTTGTCCATCCGAGTTTTGTGATGGCTTCGATAGTTTTTTGATTGAGATGTGGCCGTGCATTGTCATGCAACAGCGAAACATCCTGCTTTTTCCGATGTGGTAGAACACGATTCAGGCGAGCTTGAAGTTTCTTCAGTGTCGTCACATATGCATCAGAATTTATGGTGGTTCCACTTGGCATGACAATGAAGAGTCCTTCGGAATCGAAAACCAGGGTAGCCATAAATTTTCCAGCAGAAGGTGTGCTTTTGAATTTTTTTTTTTTTTTCGTGGGTGAATTTGCATGATTCCACTCCATTTATTGCCTCTTCGTCTCTGGTGAAAAATGATGGAGCCATGTTTCATCACCTGACACAATTCTTCCAAGAAATTCATCTCCACCATTCTCGTACTGCTCCAAAAGTTCGCTGCATACCGTTTTTCATGCTTCTTTGTGAGCCACTGTCAACATCCCGGGAACTCACCTGGCACAAACGTTTCTTAATGCCAACACTTTCGGTATTCTTCAAACACTTCCTTCCCTTATACCAACGTAGCGTGACAATTCGTTCACTGTGATGCGTCTGTCGGCAGTCACCAATTCGTTAACTCTCTGCACATTGTCTGGAGTGTGTGCATTACGAGGCCTGCCGGTGCGAGGACAATCCTCAATATTTCCGTGCCCGCTTTCATGACGTAAACTGCTCGCCCACCGACTAACTGTACTGCGAACGACAGCAGCATCTCCATAAACGTTTTTCAACCTCTTGTGGATATATCCCACTCTCTCGTTTTCACAGCACAGGAATTCTATGACAGCACGTTGCTTCACGCGAACGTCAAGTGTGGCAGCCATCTTGAAGACATGCTGTGACGGCGACACTCGCGGGAAAAGGTTGAGCTAAGTTTGAAAACAAGTAAAACTTTCGCACATGCAGAATGAAAACTGTATTTTTACAAAACTAGTGTGCATTTCTTTTGGAGTGACCCTCGTACAGTGTACAATGTATATCTACTAGTAAAATATTCTCGGTTTTCAAACCCCGTCAGCTTGAATAAAATTCTCCGCCATCTTTGCCAGAGTAAAACCATTGAGCGCCGAAGCTCTTTTTCTTATAGAGAGTGGAGCCTCTCCACGCCTACACCAGCATGGTGGGCAACACAGAAGGTCTACTGCCATCCCTGCGTATTCATTACTTTGCCCTTCTCGCTGCCGGAGCTGGCACGGTTCTCCGCTTATATAGCCACATCTGCGCGGCCTCTAGCAACAATCAGAGAGGGACGAAAAGACGTGTGCGCGCAACGCGAGTTGTGTAACTCACGGCAGCTCCGGTCCGCCGCACAACCCACTGACGCCAGGTGACACGAGAGTCTGTTTATGTTATAATAGTGTTGGACGTTGTAAAGTTAGGGCAAGTTTACAAGGGACTTCTGCAACCGATGTTAATGTATAGCTTGGCAGGAAGAAGGCTGTTAGATATGCCTCGTGGCGGCAGGGGGCAGGAGGTCGAGCGGTCAGCATTTGATAGTGGGCATCCAGGGCTGCCGTTAAATGACAAAGCTGGAAATGAAGTACAATGAAGGATCGGAAGTCAGCAGGTTTAGTCCAGTCTAGGAGGTCGAATAATTAATTAAAACGGGCAACGGAAAGGGCAGCGGTTCATGTTAACTTACGTTGGTGGCCGGTTTGCAAAAGGAAGGTCTGTTCTGCTCCAGGTCTGAATTACATGAGAGAGAAGCAAGTGTGTTCTGCTCCGCAGGACGCTCCAGCGCCCATACACGTGATCGGTATCCCGCACACGCTATTGACTAAAATGAACGCCGAGAATTCAGGGCGTCTCCTGTCAGCAGCTATAACTGGACAGAACCGCCTCGGTTTTGAAAGGCAAGCGACTTGTGTCACGTAGACTCGGCGTGAATTACTCTGGGAGACGTAAAGATTCCACTGGGCCTTTGAAATAAATTTCATAAACCAATTCCTTAAAATATTCCTTGACTGGCTGCCATCATGTACAACGTATTTCTTTTTTCTGCTGAACAGAGACGCTGATCTGTTTCTGAAAAATCTATAAAGGTTAACAGACCAGAATTAAGGCAGTGAAATGTCTCCATCGTTACAGTATTAGATGAGACAAGAATAAATGGTGAGCGACATATGAAAAATCTGTCCATCGGAGGCAGAAAGTCGTGAACTCCTGTAAGAATTTTCGGGTAATATTCCACAGGAAACGAGTCTGCTTTCCTTCCGGAGGGAGGAGTAGCCTATGGAGAAAATTAGCGCGCAGCGAGAAAAACGGCTCGGCCGGATCAGCCCCGTCCCGCGAGGGCCGGAGACAGTGCCGGGCACCTGGCTGTCGCCGTCAGCGCCACGCCGCAGACGTCATTCCAAATAATCCGTGCCCAGGGAAGAAAAATATCCCTGGGAGGGGTGGGGTGGGGCGCGGCGGACAGGCGCTTCCGTCACGCGCACTCGCCCCTAACTCCCCCCCTGCCTTCCCCCTTCCCCACCGTTCATCCACCCGCTTCCACTCCGCCCAGGCCGCCGCCAGCTCCACTCATTTCCGCGGAGAAATTGTTTTCCTTCTGTCAGCAGAATGAAGACGCCGCCTGGAGAGGCTCCGCCACTCACCCTTCTGGCTGTGAGAGCTGCGCGCAGTCTGTCGCCTCCCTCCCCCCCCCCCCCCCCCAACGCACACACAGCTCAGCTCTAAGCAGGTGTGCCGCCTTCATTGAGTTCATCTGGATAGTATTAATCGTAGCTCTGATGACAGATGAGTTTCTACAGAAATTTATCCAGCAATGGTGGCGGGGGGGGGGGGGGGGGGGGACAAGATCCGAAAACTGCCGTTTTTTATGCAAGTGATTAGTTGACTCAGAGGACTAAATCTGAACCGAAGGTTACCTTTACATCTACACATATATTCAGCAAGCGACCATAGCATACATGAGAGAGGGAGCCTAATACCTGAGATATTCACTATTTTCTTTCTTTTATTCATAAACGTGTCGAGTCAAAAACGCCTGTCTATATTATTTCGTAAGAGCTCCGATTTCTCTCACGCAATCGTTACACCAAATGTATGTTGGTGGCACAAGGATCATTCTACTTCTTCTCGAGTCAGAACATACAAATTTACACTAGCCACACACATCAATAAATATGTACATATATATATATATATATATACAAATTGTATTTATATTACATTATATTACATGTGACCAGTACTTTGCAACCTCCAAGGCGCTTGGAGTGGCTTGCTGGAGATCAGTCTTCGTGCAGGATGTAGGGCACAAAAGGCACTAGAGCATGTGGCTTGTGGTTTGTTCTTATCTACAATCACAGGACGTATCTTCTGTTATGAAGCCCCATCTCTTCAGGTTGTCTCTGGATTGTCCAACTCCTGATCGTAATCTGTTTAAAGATTTCCACACCAGCCAGCTCTCGTTGTGTCCAGGTGGTAGTTCTTCAGCTTCTGGCGTCTGCAGGTGAGGCGTCGACTTCTTCCACAACTCCAGCCTTGCCTTCTCTGGTGAAATAGTGAGCTTCTCGGATGTTCTCAGGAAGCTCTTTCGCGATCTCCGCTGTTGCTGTGGTGTATTATGTCCGTGCAGTGGATGGGCACTGTTCTGTTCCACTTTCAGTCTCTCCTTGTTGGCAGCCACGGTTCTTCGTACCTGGCGTACCCACTGGTGGTGCTATTCCAGCCAGGCAGTAGAGCTTATCAGTTGGGGTAGGTCTTAAGCAACCTTTGATCAACCTGCAGGTTTCGTTGAGAGCAATGTCTACTTGTCTGGGCGTCAGGTTTCTGTGGCGGCTGATCCTTTCACACCAGAAACATCATCATGGTCCTTTTCAGGACCACAGTTGAGCATCATATCATTCTGGTGTCTGTCGCAAATTCCGGTTCTCTGAACTTCCTCGATAGTCCAAATAAAAGACAGTCTTTCTCGCAGTGCTAATTGATGAATAGCACTTCCGGCACTCCAAGCGCTAAGCAGCTAAGCGCGTTATTAATCAATAAGTATTGCTAAAAAGACTGTCTTCCATTTGCAATATGGAACCACTGATACTGTACGAGGTCAGAGCAGAATGAAACAAGTCCTTAATAGTGTTTCGTGAAAAATATTCTTCCCAGTAGGCACTCCAATTTGAGTTCTCAGAGTATTACCATAACACTCGTGTCTTGATTGATTCTACCTGTAACAAATCTAGCTGCACGTCTCTGAATCACTTCGACGTATTGCTTTAACCGGCTTGGTGGGGATCCAAAACACTCTAGCAGTGCTCAGAAATAGATCGTACAATTGTTCTGAACGCAGTCTCGTACGAACTAGACCGATGTGTTTCACATTCCTAGAATTCTTTCAATAAATCGAAGTCGACCGTTCCTCTTCTCTATAACTAACTTCATATGCTCGTTGCATTTATTGTGGCCTCGCAAAGTTAGTTACACCTAGAGGTCTGATCGACATAACTGTGTCAAGTACAATCCCAGTAACATTCAATTCGTTCATTACATGGCAGTTTTTCTCACTTCTTTGCATTAACTTACATTTTTACACCTTTAAAGATAGCTTTCATTCATCACATAAAATTAAAATTCTAGCTAAGTCATCCTGTATCCTCCTACAGTCACTGCAAGACGACACTGTCTCACACATTACAGTGGAATCAGCGAACAGTCGCAGATTGCCGCTCACCGTATCCATAATATTGTTTACGTAAGGAGAGAGCAAGAGCGGTCATATGCATTACCCCGTGTCTTCTAATGTATTTCCCTGGGATTCTCCTGAGCAAAACTTTTTCTCTGATGAACACAAGCCCACCAAATTCCTAAACGGTAAGTATAATTCATTATACATTCCCGACATATTGCTGGTAGAACAAGGACCAGGATAGAACCGAAAATGTATATATTTGTGCCCACAGTAGAAATTTATTCAAATGCTTCAAATGGCTCTGAGCACTGTGGGACTGAACTTCTAAGGTCATCAGTCCCCTAGAACTTATAACTACTGAAACATGACTAACCTACGGACGTCACACACAACCATGCCCGAGGCAGGATTCGAACCTACGACCGTAGCGGTCGCGCGGTTCCAAACTGTAGCGCCTAGAACCGCTCGGCCACAACGGCCGGCAGAAATTTATTTATTTTGCTTACTGGCTACCAGTTTCGGTACACATCACCACTGTCAAGCCATCCTACGATAAAAAAATACGATTTCATAATTAAAACAATATCGCAGGAGCAATTCACAGAAATATTGTCCTTTATGACAGCAAACGCATGGTATGTAGTGAACTTTAAAATTATAAGTAGTCTCTCATACCTGACACGGTGTCGTCACTCTTGCTTCCAAAATAGTTGTGTCAATTACTAAGAGCAAAGGTCAATATTGAGTTTTAAATAGATGTAAACTGCGGCCGGCAGTGGTAAGATATAGTTTTTAGAACATGCAAAGTACGTCTTCTAACATCGTTGATATGAAATTGACGCCACATTTTTGATTCAGTGATCAGAAATTACATCCTCATGTGATAAAATCAGAGGTACCCAGCCAGCTACGAAGTAAAGCCGGAAAACATTATTTTATCCGTGTATATGGTGGCTGATCTCCGTTGCTGTTTTTCGATTTACTTGAAGGAATACAGCAGACAGTGACATTATGTATAGCTTTATTTGTGCAAAGACACGCATCGGGCTTTCAGCGGTCCTCATTTAGCGAAAAATGTTTATATCATTGCCAGTATAACGTTTTTACTGACCGAATTTCGGAGGCTGCAGCTGCCTTTTACTGTGTAATTTATGACGCATATTCCCAGTTTTGTATGTAGATCAAAGGGTGGCGTTTAACAACAGGCAGACATTGACAGAATGAATAAATTATTTATTATCAACATGTACTAGTTAAAACAATCATAATACGTAACATTGAGCGTTATATGAGTCCTTTAGTTGTTGCTGTGAATATTTGTAACTGGTGAGAGATCTAAGTTCAGTAACTGTCTAGATGTATGAGGGGCTACCAGTAAGTAATGCAACGTATTTTTTTTTCTTTTGTAAAGTAGGTTGCTCTTATTCATGATTCCAATATACCATATTATTTCCAACTCTTTTTGCTTCAAAGCTCTATTTTTCAACATAATCTCCCTTCAATGCGACGGCCTTACGCCACCTTACTGGGAGAGCCTGTATGCCCAATCTACTGGTCGACGTCAGAGCCAATGTCTTGCCGCATCACTAACCTCTCCATCACCCACATACAGTTTCCCACCGACTGCAGCCTCCATTGGGACACGCAAATGGAGGCCGAAAGGTGCGAAATCCGGGCTGTAGGGTGGAAAAGAAAGAACACTCCCGTGAAGTTCTGTGAGTTCCTCTCGGGTGAGCAGACTTGGGTGAGGCCTTGCGTTGTCGCGGCTACTAACACACTGAAGTAGTTCCTTCAATTTCCTGAGGATTGTGCAATACACTTTTTATCGTTGCACCATAAGAGTATATATGAAAGAGAATAGCCCCTCCAGAGTCCCAGAGGGTAGTCGCCGTGACTTTGCCAGCTGAGGGTGTGGCTTTGAATCTTTTCTTCAGGGGAGAGCTGGTGTGGTGCCACTCCACGGATTGCTGGTTTTTTTCCGGTTCGAAGTGATGAATGCATGTTTTATCGCCTGTGACGAAGTTTCGACAAAATATTGTGATGATCAGCTTCGTGACACACAAGCGACTCCGTACGAATAATCCTTGTGGAGTCTTTACCATAGAGAAGCAAGGGAGAGGATGTTGTTATGGGTGGCCAGAATCCCCTTTGCACAGCATAAATGCACACGTGAATTAATATGGTACTTTATTTACATGAACATTTACTTATCTTGAACAGAGTCCATGTTTTGTGCGTAAGGGGTTCACCACGCTGCTGGAGCAAATGTAGTTTCGATGTATTGTTCAAGCGCTGCCTACGAAAAAATATATCTTTGCTGCAACAGAGCCGCCGGTCAGAGCGGTCTCGGCAGCGTTAGCAGTCACTCGCTGCTACGGTAGTCTGCCGCTGGTACAGCACAGTTCATAGCCATGTATTGTAAGGTAAATTTTATTATTTTTATTGGTATGCGCGTAGTTAAGTAACTTGTATGAGATGTTAATATGTGTTTGTTTCTATCCTTTTGTGATTCATCAGCACCAGTTGACCCAGATTTATAATATTAAATTTTTCATATAGTGGGTTGCATATCTTATTAAAATGTAAGAATTTTCAGAATATAATTTTTACCAATCAACAAAAAAAGGAAGGAATAATTTTGCCTTAAGTAATTGTCAGTCCAGATCCAGACATTTATTTAAATTTAAATATTTCAGAAATTTTCTTAGTTCATAGTCATGTATTATTTAGTAATCAGACGACCAGTTGTTCTGCTACGTCAATAAGCAAAGTCAATTTTTCTAATAATTCAGATCTCAGACAAATGTTGTCCAGTATAAGTAGATAGGCCAGCATTGTACTAAGCTGAGCAATTCACGAGTGGATATATAGACAGCGTTATCCGGTGACACCATCATGACATAAGAATTTTTCAGTTTATTCAGACTGATTTCACAGGGCCATGGCGTAGCGCTGCTTACGTCAAAATTTATCAGTTTTCATGAGTTAAGCTATTAACAAAAAAATTAAATAAATGACTGGATCTGTACTGGCAATGACTTCAGGCAAAATTATTTCTTCCTTTTTTTTGTTGATTGGTAAAAATTATATTCTGAAAATTCTTACATATTAATAAGATATGCAACCCATTATATGAAAAATTGAATATTATAAATCTTGAACGAGACTGTCTGCAAGTTCCAACATTGCAGGAGTCGTAGCTATCTGTGATAGACTGGCACATGGGAATTCCGACCGGTTTGAGCGACCTTGTTGCAGTGATTAAAGACGCCTCGCCCAACGACTCACCGTGCTCTTCTTCAGTGCCATGTGTCTGTAAACATTCTGCAAGTGCATATGAACACCTGTGATGCTCTAGTTTTACATCGAAAGTCTTACATCAATGGCAGCTACTGGAACTTCTTGAAAATACAGGGGCTGTAGGTGGAAGATTTCTCGATGTCCTGCATTTTTTCAACCGCAAGTGGCCGAGAAAAAAATGAGGAGTTGCATTCCTTATTGAACGCCTCTCAGAGGAGTAATGCCGTCATGTTATAGCGATGCACTCTCTCTGCAGGTCATCCAAGCTTAGGGGGTAACTTAGGGTCCGACATCCAAAAAGGTGTTGCCAATGAAGCAGCCGAATGCTGTGAGTGATTCGATGGTGACATCTTCTAGTGACGTCCGTAAAGCCACACATCGGAAATGGCGTGAGCTGGAGAGAGCAGTAACGTGGAGACGTGCTGGCAGATCTAACGTCTTCCGTGAAGCTGTGCGCAGCTCTCGCCCCACTGTGTACGGTCGATGTAGATGCCGTCGATACTGCATTCCTCCTCCCAAGGCTGCGCGCCATCGTCGCGTAGTGTGGGTGCGGGCAACGACATGTGGGAGGTTTCTGGCGTAGTGCTACTGCGCCAATAAACCCTCGTCTCGACATTCGTCTCGCAAACAATCGGGAACATCTGACAAGAAATCTGAGCTAGGACGTCCATCCAAAGACGAATGCAAGTCCAGCACTTAAGCCGCCGAAGATAGTGAAGCCGATTCAGGTTCTATGTCCATGACTGGCATTACAGTGAACGGCGACGGATGCTGCGTCAGCGGCAGAGTAGGCGGCCAGGATTCGACCGCCATGGAAGAGTCGTCTAATAATCCATGGCCCCGATTGAAATGCATCGGCAAAGACTGCGCGGGGGTAGCAATCTGGGGTGCTGACAGCGTTTCTGAAACATGAGAATCTAAGGCAGAATCACAGTACTCACGAGCGCGAAGTTTGTTTTGGTGCCGTCGATGGGTGCCTGAACTGCCACAAACGATATAATGACGTTTGCCAGTCGTCTGAGCGACGAAGCCGGATTTACAGTTGTGAAGATCGTTATACAGGGTGCCCCAGGAGGAACGCTCACTATTTAGGGATATCACCAGAACGACCATTTCAAGCGAAAAGCCCTTATTCAAATAGTTTTCTAGCGCGTTTAATGTGCACTGTAGTTTATTTTCAGTATTACCCAAGTAATTCTCAGGTTTTCACATATACAACAGTTAGGTGGCTTGCAGAGTATGGTTGTAGATGTAAATTATGATGTAGGAGAATAGAACTTTCACCCTGGAGCGGAATGTGTGCTGTTTGGAAACTCCCTGGCAGAGTCATATCAGCCCGCATCTCGTGGTCGTGCGGTAGCGTTCTCGCTTCCCACGCCCGGGTTCGATTCCCGGCGGGGTCAGGGATTTTCTCTGCCTCGTGATGGCTGGGTGTTGTGTGCTGTCCTTAGGTTAGTTCGGTTTAAGTAGTTCTAAGTTCTAGGGGACTGATGACTATAGATGTTAAGTCCCATAGTGCTCAGAGCCAGAGTCATATCAGCACACACTCCGCTGCAAATTGAAAATTTCATTCTGGAAACATCCACCAGGCTGTAGCTAAACCATATATCCGCAACATCTCTTCTTCCAGGAGTGCTAGCCCGCAAATTTCGCCAAAGAAGTTCTATGAAGTTTGGAATGTAGGAGATGTGTTACCGGGGGAAGTTAGGCTACGAGGATAAGTGGAGAGTAGTGATTGGGTAGCTCGGTCGGTAAAGCTAACTTGGTAAAGCGCTTGTCCACGGAAGAAAATGGTCAAAAGCTCGAGTCTCGGTCGGGCGTACAGTTTTCATCTGTCAGGAAGTTCCAACAGTTAGTGAGCATGCCTTTTACGAGATATCAATTGTAAAATACGTATCTTAACACATATACCTCCAAGGATTATCGTACATGCTAATTTACATTTGTTTTACAGTTCACAGTAACTATACGGTTATTTCACCGTCAACTTAAATGCTTTTATGCCCTCATTCCGTGTATTCACCTTTCGTATGTACACTTCAGACTTTCTTCAACAGAAATATTGATGCTCCATTAATTGTACTCCCACTACAAGTCCAGTGATTCGGGTAAGTATTAAAAGTTCCCCACTCCGTGCTTCTGTATGAAATTTAGCCCAAATTTACCTCCCACTCTATAAAAAAATGTACGTATTACCAAAACTATGTACCCACAAACTGTCAACCAACTTCAACTTTTATGCTACCTTTTGAGTAAATAGAACCTAATTTGAATTGAATTGTAACCAGTCTGAATACAACTTGTCTTTACATTAAATGCGCAACTGAAGTAAAACAAATATCTACCCATAATAAAAATTTTCACTTACTTGACAGCATTGTTGCGAGTATGCAACGGCAAAGCTAGATTTCTATTTTTTATATAAAATTTCCAACAGTATTCAAACTGTGGCACTCCACATGTTAAAATGTGGTAGTGCGTCAAGATAAGTCTTCTGTAAACAGTGACATGGGGAGAGTAGCTATTAGTATGAAATGATATTCAAAGACATCGATTTTGAATGAAGTATGTATTCAAAATGACAGAGAAAAACCTCATGTGATTTTCACATAAAATTAGTCTGAACAATACTATGCTTAAGAAAGTGAACAATGATTGAAAACGGGTGCAGCTTTATTGGAGAATTTCTATAAGAACCAAACAGCTTAATCGGTTGATATGTTAACGCATGACTCAGGGAAGTGGGGTGTTCTTCTTGTCAGCTCTGAGCAAGTGGAGAAAGTTAACTAGCTGACAATAAACATTCCAACCATCCAGGTGCACAGGGCTGCTGTCTTACCTAAAACTTATTCCTTTAAGAAATCACATAATTGATCTATTATATTCTTTCCGCCTTTCAAAATATGTATGATATTCATCCTTGCAGTCCTTTCCAATAAATCTTCCTTCGCGTAACACGTTCACTCAAAGTTAATGCAGCGCTACTGAATATGTTCATCACCTACCATACATAAACTAAGAATGTATTAGACAGTGCAGAGGTGCAGACTGTGCCACAATAAGACCAAAGGTTGCTCTCTCTCTGATGTGGACATCGATAACTTACCAAAATGAAAATCACATGCCCACCTTACAATATAGTTGAAATGTTCGTTCAAATGCGTAGCAAAATGAGGAGAGGCTCCGTTATATTTAAAGTACATTGATGTCCACATAGCCTCGCACTGGTGGCAGCAGTTCTCCGTCTGCCAAAAAAAGCAATAACAACCACACCCAAGAGGTGCCACGTTTATCAACAGCGCAAAGAAATCTGACATTCGTTGAATAGTGTCCCCTGTGTGCATCAGCTAATGAGTTGATTAACTTGACATAAAATTAATGTAATTTGTTTATACCCACAACAAAATAAATGACATGGTAGGGAATGAGAATGAGTGCCGTTAAAAAATTTATAACAAGGACCTACGGTACCACAAAGAGATTTATTAACTAATATCAAGATGAAGAGAGAACAAACATATAAACAGAAACTGTATAACGTTTCATTAACACGAACTCAGGTGGGTTGGCAATAGACTTGGGTAACCTAACTGGAGTTTATGTGTAGTTGAGACTGGCTACTGTGAGTGGAAAAATGCTAATGTAGACAGCGCACTCTGCCATATCGTTCCACTGATTGGTCTCTCACGTCAAAATATAATTAAGCATGCCATGGGCACTGGGAGTGGCAGCCCTGCAGCCAGACGGACGCACGTGTACGAAGCTCTGACTAAGTTAAGCGATTAATATTGAAATAAGAGCTAATTTAGTTAATATTACATTTTAGACTAGTGCATTTACTTCTTATCTAATCTATCCATTTATGGTTTCGATTTTCTAAACGTAATTACACCTAAAAGGAAGTATTTCGTAAAGGCCTTCTGTCGCGAGTTTGCTTACATACTTAGGCGTAAATTTCGTACGAGCGTAGATATTTGTTTTTGACTAGACTTAGCGCTTCAAAGTTAAATTAATTCGTATCTCTCATCCAGAATTTGTGTGGTTAGTTAAAAGTCTCTGAAGCCACTTTATAAGTCTCTTTACATTAGTGTTTAGTTACGTATTACTACAGGGGACGAAACTATTGTGTTGTTGAAGTTATTTTCTGCTTTTGTGTTACGTTATACTATGAAACCATGTGTGACAAGTGTGGTGGTTGCCCTAGAAATTTGAAAGATGGGGTGTTCTGTATAGACTGTAGGTTGTGGTTTCATTGGGGCGACTGCAGCGGAGAGGAAACGAGGGTAGTTAATGAGTTCCATTTTCACTAAAATAAGTTCAAACAGATAACTTTCAGCACAAAAATCCTGCCTTGCAAATCATTTAATTAAGCGGCGTAGAGGTGGGAACAAACGATCTTACACGTAACAACAGAAGAAGAAATCACATGGAAGTAAGTCAGACTGTCATGGGATGTTACTAAAGAAATGAGTCATCATGCCGACAAGCATGTAAAATCCAACACTGTAAAACTTCCCCTTAGAAAAATTATACATGACTGTGCTTAAACTGACACACAATATTTTTTAGCGCAACGCAATCTGACTTTCAAAAATCTCTACAAAAGAATGGCCCTGACTAACATTAACCTATACCTTTCACAAATCACTTACCTCACAAAAATCTTCGTTACTCGAACTACTGCAATACAGCGAGCGCCACTACTGCCAGCTAAATAAAAGATTCAAACTACGGAAGGCACTAACTACTGATAGGCATAGTTAGCAAATGAAAGATTTTAATAGAGAACAAACAATGTATTTACCTTAATAGTCATAATATATATAGCAGTTCATGACATCCAGTCTTACAACTTTCAAAACTCCGCCATCTCTCTCCCCACATCCACCACTGCTGGCGGCTCACCTCCAACTGCGCAACGCTACGAGCTGTTCACATCCAGCTGCCCAACACTACAATGGCAGACAACAATGCAAACTAGCCACAGACTGCACACAGCACAGCCAGTGATATTCATACAGAGCGCTACGTAACGTTGCCAATAAGAAAACATAAACAGCCTACTTACAACTGAAGCAGTTCGATATTCAAATGATGAATAAATTCCGTAAGAGAGTGTGATGGAGCAGTGCATTGTTGCATCTGCATCTGTGCAAAGAAAACCTGGCCATAAGCTTTTAAGGAGAACAGGGTGTAAAAATCGTTTACCTTTGATGAATCACGAAAGTGCTCCACAATCTCGTGTTGACATTCTATGCTCAAAATGTGTACGCCATGAGGACTCTCCCAGAAACACGAAACGTGGCTTCGTCATTGAAAACCACTTTCTGTACAACAGAATTCCTCCAGTAACTGCTGAACGTCATTGCAAAAGTCTTCCGTGTTGTTACTGCACGTAACAAACGCAACCGTTATGATATCTGCATAGACTGTGTCAGCTGACTGCGGTATCTGAAGTTCTCTACTCGCACATGTCGTCGAATTCTTCGGCGTCCTTACAAATGTTACCCACACATGCTCCAGATTCTCTGCTGGTGGTCGTAGCCAACCACAGAAACAGCCTGTCTCAATGAATGTGTTTCGCCAAGCATTGTTTGTTTCCAGTAATGGAGCTTTTACCTGGTATTTTGTACGAAATACTCTCTGAATCGTCACAGCTGGCGCACGTTTATTAATTCAGGGACAATAAATGCACACATCACTGTATCAGCGTCATGTTGTGACACAACAGCCTCCCAGAGACGCGCTCTTCAAATATGCAACAGCTTCTATTGAAATTTAGTGATATACTCTATGTATCGTTATGCGTTATTTTTGAGTTTGTCTTCTAGTTTTCACGCAACTATTTTTTGACACCCTGGAAGTATTTATGAATACCTTCCGCATTACGTCAGTATTTTGATTTCCTCCGGATAGATGACAAGTTCTGAAATTACTTATAAAAGTTGTAAAAAGAATGCCGGCTGATGTGGCCGAACGGTTCGAGGCGCTACAGTCTGTAACCGCGCGACCGCTACTGTCGCAGCTTCGAATCCTGCCTCGGGCATGGATGTGTGTGATGTCTTTAGGTTAGTTAGGTTTAAGTAGTTCTAAGTTCTAGGCGACTGATGACCTCAGAAGTTAAGTCCCATAGTGCTCAGAGCCATTTGAACCATTTTTTATAAAAAGAATGGAAACTAATAACTCTAAGAACGTTACAGATTATCAGTTGACAGCATGAACATAAAAATCATCGAAATCCGGTGCCAAACAACGTCTATGTTAATAAGGTATAAGGTATGAATAAGGTGAACAAACTGGTATGGTTAATTGTTTGATTAGGATAACATAAAATACAGATAAATCTTCCACGAATTGCCCCATTATGTCATAGCTTGTCATCTTTTTTCTCGGTGACAAGGTTACTGCATATGATGTCGTGGAACGTCATTTGTCCATTATCATTTCATTGCACATACACGTATCAACCAATTATAGAGAAAGCAAGGACATTATGCACAGTCTGCAAGACTCACAAGGGGAGGCAACGACGTTTGGAACGCGGATTTACGGCAAACTTCGTACATTCGTAGTACTCCATTAGGACAACAAAATGTGTAAGCAGTAGCGCGTACTTCTCAAGCGTTATTGAGAAAATCGCAAGATGATTTCGGTCGACCAATATATACGGGTGCGTGGCCATTTATACCATTAAGCGCCGGCAGCCGAGTGCCGAACTGCCACCAGTTGAAGGTGACAGTGGAGGTGCTAAATGTGTGCTACTGCTAAAGACTGAATATGACTCCTCATTCATTGAATGCTGTAATTTATGACTGAAATTATCTGTCGCCTTATTTATATCATTTCATTGTAGCCATTCTTGTTACTTTTTTGTGGAATAAACAAAAAGTGGTTACGTTCAAGCCCTGTAATAGCTGGGTCGCTGGCTCGAGTCCCGCTCGTCAATTTTTTTTTATTTCTAACCCAGTCATTTTCTTTACTATTTACATTACAACTGACGTAATGGGAAAAACACGTGTAATCGGATGAACTTTTATTAGATTTACGATGTTATTTGGCAGTCTACAAATTTATGTTATCACAAATATAATATTCACAACTACCGACTATTAAACGGCCAAACGCATAAAGTGATACTGAAAATGTTTTGACCGGCACAGACGGCTTTCGAAAGATGTACAATTAATCGTCGCTTTCCACATTACAAGTTTGTGGATGGTATTTTTCGTAAAAACATGAAAAACAAAGTTAAACGGCATCAGCTGCATTGAATAATTGCTATGTTTCCGCACACGCAAGGTCTTTAGAGGTTTTCCGTGGAGAAACAAATCTCGTTAACATTTTCAAAAACCTCTCTTTCAGCCGATAATTTGTAAGCAAACCATGCATAACGCAGCATTTCCTTAAATATCGGCACTGATCATTGTCATGCAGTATCAAGTGTATTTTAATAGCTTCTTCACGAGAAGTAATTTCTCGTTCTCTTCCGATTAAATACGAACAATTTTGAAGACACGATCCAGCGACGAAGCGATTATGGGGCTTGAACCACTCGGCTGCCGGCGCTTCAATATATATTTGACGACCAAAATTATCTTGAGATTTTCTCAATAACGCTTGAGAAGTACACGCTACTGCTTACACATTTTGTTGTCCTAATGGATTTCTACGAGTGTACGAAGTTTGCAGTAAATCCGCGTTCCAAATGTCGTGGCCTCCCCTTTTCAGTATAACATAGCAGAAGTACAACTGTCCAAAGAGTTAATAATTAGAGAGTATTTGATGGATACACGCCCTAAGCCTAAGAAAAAAAAAAGGAAATAACAGCGTACCACTAAGAAATTACCCAAATCAAGCGTACATCAGTGGATGTGATGTTCATGTACAGGCAACACAACTGGTTACATTTTCTGGATAATTTTGTGATTTATTCAAGAACAAGAGCATCACTGTTTGCATAAGGGCCAGAGGTGGATCAACGTGTATTGACCTGCTGAATTTGTGAAGCCCTTTCTCCTGCCTAAGTCATCCAATTTTTCTGAAATTGTAATCATGGTTCAAATGGTTCTGAGCACTATGGAACTTAACTTCTGAGGCCATCAGTCCCGCAGAACTTATAACTACTTAAACGTAAGTAACCTAAGGACATCACACACACCCATCCCCGAGGCAGGATTCGAACCTGCGACCATAGCGGTCGCGTGGTTCCAGACTGTAGCGCCTAAAACCGCTCGGCCATCCCGGCCGGCAAATTGCAATCATGTTTTTGTCCGCACATGTACATCACATCTATCCATTTCCGTCTCATTCGAATAACTCCTTCATCGTGCGTCGTTTTTTTTTTTTTTTTTTTTTTTTTTTTTTTTTTTTTTTTTTTTTTTTAGAGCTTATGTGGTGTTAGGTGTAATGGCCCGAAATTCATTGGAGCTTCCTGGTTTGAAACATAGTATACGTCAGCAAAGAGGTCGCAGTGGTTGCAGTTAAAATATCCCGCCATCCTGTGCAGCACATATTGCTCATAAGGTAAACAACTGCATAGAATTTGTTTTCATTACAAATCCCAACCTGTCAAAGGCCTTGACTTCAATGGCCATCTGCATTCTGCGAGGAAGTGAGTCAAAGACGTGAGGTCTGTTACAGGGAAATGACACTTGAACTGAAATCTCAGTGTGTTTTTCAAACTATATTGCATCACAACATTTCTACTGAATACATCCTACTGCAAATAGATATATCGTCCAGAATATAGTTGCTGGACTGACGGAATCATAACATTACCCGTAACATGAGTATTCTGGGCAGCATCAAGTTAGCCTTCTGTCCTGTGAAACGCCTCAAGACCACTGACGCCATCACACGACTACTACGATAAACCGCGGCCAGTGTTCTTTCGTTGAGTATCCCTGCCTGGACAATCAAGTCTAAAGCAACTCATTGTTATGTTCCCCGTATTTGCTGATGGCGGTGCTTTGGTCAGGAGAGTGGCGAAGTGTTTCAACGAACTCTCCGTGATCCAAATCGTGCCAATTAGAGTTAAAAAAATGGCTCTGAGCAGTATGGGACTCAACATCTTAGGTCATAAGTCCCCTAGAACTTAGAACTACTTAAACCTAACTAACCTAAGGACATCACACACACCCAAGCCCGAAGCAGGATTCGAACCTGCGACCGTAGCAGTCCCGCGGTTCCGGACTGCAGCGCCAGAACCGCACGGCCACCGCGGCCGGCAATTACAGTTAAGTATGGCGATTAAATATAAGGTGACCATAATTAAATTGCCAGTTACAGTACGCTGTAAAAAGAGAATGTTGTCAAGTTAGAACAGTCCATTACTGACACAGAAGGAAACGTCAATGGAACACAAAAAAAGTGGTACAGATGGATCCGCAAGCGTTAGACGACTGTTCAACCGTTTACGTGCGAGACGCCCAACGTGACTGTCTCCATAGAGGATTGCGCACTTCTGGTAACGCTCTTATACAAGATGAGTGGCTGTTCGCCAGTATCCCTGCAGAATTTCCGGACACTCAAGTGTATTAAAAAGGCATTGGTCCTTCTGCTAAGTATCTGGAGAAAATGATTACAAAATTCGAAAAGACGGGTTCTTTTAAAGTGCAGTGCGGCAGAAGGAGGATAGCAGCTGATCCGACAGCCACAGCATTGCAGGAGGGGTTGAGCGGTGATGTGCAAACATGCAGCGCACGGAGAATTGCCCAAACGCTGGATGTGTCTGAGATCACTTTGCATAAAACCCTAATCAACTGCTGTCCGTAAAAAAATGAACGAAGTTCAGGAGTTGCTTCGTTCTGAACTGCCAGCTAAACAAGCGTTCGCTCTGGAATTTCTCACTCGCAAGGAAGTGGGCAATGATTGATCATGGAACATGCTGTGGACGGACGAAGCCCGTTTCTTGCTTCAAGGACATGTCAGTACACAGAATCGGAAAATGTGAACAATATAAAATTCATAGTGATTAAAATTCTTCTGGGTATTAAGCCGCGTCATTGCTAAAAAACTAACAACAATAATAAAGTAATACCGACGTTTCGGCCGAATTGCAACGGCTTTCCTCAGGGCACGACTGGTTTTGCATGGGGATAGGTGCTTCTATATATTACAGACTATCGATGTCTGACGTCACTGTTGTAAAACTTTTAATTGGCCCTCTAATATGAATGCCTAGTCATGACGTAAGGGAGGATGGAAGGAAAGACGCTATACGTGTATGTCCATGTCGTCAACGATTGCTACCTGTCCGCCAATCAGCATTAGGCTTCTGGTCGGCAAGTTCTCCTCCTGGTATGTACGGAAATGGACTGACAGTTGCTCTACAGCTGTTTGTGCAAGTACGTCCGAGTCCCGTGTAGCTTCTGCCCCGCGACCGCTCGCGGCCCGTTGGACTGGGATGGCCGGCAGCCAGGACGCCGGGAGTTTGTAGCCATCTTCTCTGTCGATGTTGTCAGGCTGCTTAATAATTTCGATCGCCTCCGTTATTTGCGTTCTCGCATCCACGATTCTTTCGCCAATACTCGGGCTTCCTGGAACCTGATAGGTTGTCCACAGTCACGGCGGTGTTCCGCTATCGCCGAATTATTATGTTGTTGTAATCGTACATAGCGTTGGTGTTCTGCTACTCGTAATCTGACAGGTCTCCCTGTTTCTCCTACGTAGGCAGCTCCGCACTCACATCGTAGTTCGTAAACACCTGCAGTGTTAAGATTGTTGACTACATCCTTGGTGGAACCTATCATTTCGTGGATCCTGTTTCTGCTTCGAAATTTCGGTTTGAAACCTCGTCGGCCGAGGATGTTGCCTAGCCGTTCACTGACGCCTTTTACATATGGTAAGTGTACCAGTGGAAGCTTCTCTTCTTTGCCTTCTCCACTTGTTCTGCTCCCTTTGATTTTAGCTACCTTCCTTATGATGCCATCATAGCCATTGGCACGAAACGTGTGTTGTAGCTCCTTTAATTCTCCTTTGATGTTATTTTCATCGCTTATCCTGTAAGCTCGAGCAGTTAACGTATGCAGAACATAATACTTTTGAGCTGGGTGGTGGTGGCTCTCCGCCTGCAGGTACCGATTAGTGTGCGTTTGTTTCCGGTACGCTTTGTGTCTCAATTTACCATCGGCAGCTCTATATATTTCCACATCCAGCGGGCCGCGGTGGCCGAGCGGTTCTAGGCGCTTCAGTCCGGAACCGCACGACTGCTACAGTTGCAGGTTCGAATCCTGCCTCGGGCATGGATGTGTGTGTGACGTCCTTAGGTTAGTTAGGTTTAAGTATGTCTAAGTTCTAGAGGACTGATGACCTCAGATGTTAAGTCCCATAGTGCTCAGAGCCATTTTTCTTCCACATCCAGAAATGGTAAGGTACCATTGTTTCCCGTCTCATGTGTGAACCTTATATTTTTGTGTAGGCTACTTAAGTGCTGGAGGAAGTTTCCCAGTTCCGCTTCGCCGTGAGGCCAGATAACGAATATGTCATCCACATATCGTAGCCAACAACTGGGACGTAACGGAACAGAAGCTAGGGCAATTTCCTCAAAGACTTCCATGAAGACGTCCGCAGCTACAGGGGAGAGCGGGAAACCCATTGCCACTCCGTCTAAGTGTTCGTAATATTTTCCCCGCCAGGTGAAGTACGTAGATGACAGGCATAAGGGCACCAGATCGCATGCACATCAACCGGTACTACTCCATTCTGAAAGGTGACTATGTGGTGCGGGTAAACGGCATCGTTGGTCGTAGGGACGTATTTTTTCGAGGAGATGAGTCCTGCAGGTCTTCTTATCTGTACCGTCACTGGCAAACGATTTGAGAGTTGTTTGCGCACCTATGTCATTCCAGGCCTTCAACTGCATGGACGTGTGGCTAATATCATTGTTATGCAAGCTGGCGCCTCTCCGCATACTAGAGGTGGGCAAAACTGTTCTTTTCAGAGATCGGATCAGAACTGTTCACTCCCTGAAATGAACTAGCTCTTTTTCATGACTCACCACTCATTCACAATAGAAAATAAATGGAAGGCACATTGCCCCTTAAACTTGGTTTATTCCAGTACTACACCTGTATTTTGATCTTATTTGATCCTATTTTGAAGTAACACAGATAATGAGTAAGAATTTTGTATTGTTTATTGAAGTTTCCACGATATGACAAAGTTTTTGATTATTGATTTATTTTGCACTATCGTGGTTTTTTGGGTGATCGGAAAATGTTGTAACTTGAGATTTACATTAACAATATATTTCGCTATAATGTATTAAAATTTCATTAACCTCGTACAAATACATCGCAAGCCATGTATTTTTAAAGTGAACGTTTCCTTCCGAAGACGCCTAAAATCGCAAAATCCGTACCAGAATAAGAAAAAAAAATATAAATTTGACTGTAAGACTAAAGTGCTGCATATAGCATTACGCAGAATAAAACAAGGAAAATATTGGTGTATCACATTTTGCGATACGTTTATCGGTTCGCTCGTAATTAAAGCGTAAATTCGAGTGTCCATAATAAAAATCCTATAGTAAGAGGAGTCGTCAGGAACCTAATCTGATCAGTTTAAACAAATAAAAATAAAATAAAAACAAATGATGCATACATAACATAATAATGTAATATACATAGCGGTATTACTACGAAGAACAATATCCAGTAGAGACGAACTCCGATGCAGAGGCGCTGAGTCAAGCAGGTCGAGCCGCGAGCTGTAGTACTGCGTGAGCTAAGACCGCAGAGACCAGAGTGACGCCTGAGTTGCTTTGCTCAACGCTCTGGCTGGAGTCGAGAACGGTGCGGTGAGCGTTGAACTGGTGAGTTCCCGTTGAACTGGTGAGTTCCGAGGGTGGGGGGAGCGGTGAACGGCCACCAGTCACCCGCTCCGAGACAAATCGTCCGTTCTCTTGCGAGCAGGTTGTTGCAAGTAGTTCTTATGTTCTCTGCTAGGAGGCTCTCTGTCCTGTTGCTCGCATCAACTGCCCAGAAGGCAGGACGTGCGACTGAAACGATCGCCGACAGAGTGCGATGCTAAGTTAAGCTGCGCCAGACACTGCACGCGGCAGAGGACGCACAGAGACGGCAGGGCATATGTGAAACACAAAATCCAATGGGGCACTGCACAATGCAGGCAGCCAAGGCAGAAGCAGGGCAGAGGCCGGCGCCGGCTGTGTTGTGTGGCGTGCACTGTGCTCTGACCAGCAGAGGCGCCGCTGATATGCTCTCTCTCTCTCTCTCTCTCTCTCTCTCTCTCTCTCCCCCTCTGCCGTGGGAAACGTTTGCAGCTACCGTTCTTTTTTTCTGAATCACTGATTGTTCACTCCTTTGAAAGATTGAACTCTATGAATCAGTTCAGAAGCGGATCCCCCATCCCTACCGCATACTGCACAGCCTGTGAAGCGGCTGCCGCAGGTGCATTTCGGAAATACCAGAATTTTCAGCCTCCCCGTCCAGATCGACCTGATTTTAATCCGTGTGACTTCTGGTTGAGGAGTTACCTGAAAAATGTGTTCAGTGCTCCAATTATAAATGTAGCTGAAATGAAGGCATTCATTGTGCAACCCATTCTGAACGTGACCCCCGAGACACTCAGATAAGTTGTGGAACGTGTTGTCTCTCGATTTCAACTTGAGGCAGAAAACAGCATAGGCATACTGATCATTTCCTGTACCAGTCCCGCGACAGTTACAAACCGACGTAATTTTTCTTTTTGTGCGGATTTTAGATCTAGGACAATTAAAAACTCATATTCTTTTGCTTTTTATGTGGTTTTTGGCCACAAGGTGATTAAAAAGCGATATTGTTTTGCTTTTGATCTTAAAATATTATTCCGATGTGACTTGAAGGATGGGCTTACCTAACTAATAGAGCCGCACACAACTGCTGGCTACTGAACGTATGCAGTCACACACATTGAGCAGTACGGATGGTGTAATGCACAACTCATGCCATAGCTGTCATACTGCGGGTCATCGATCATTTGCAGCCGACCATATTTGTGTTAAGATGCTTACAGGGCCTCCTATTGGGGAAACTTCCGGTGGTTTTTCTTGTTGTTCCATGATGTTTCCCCGTGCGTCGGTATTATGATGTTCAGTTTGGCGTCATTCTTAGCGGTAGTTCTCTTTATACAGCGTTTTGAAACTGGAACTTTAATTGTGGACACCCTTTGAGTCATGGCTCCAGTACATTTCCGTCACATTGTCGGAATTAGTTACGACTACTGTTGGTGAATTTTCGGTCACCTAATGATGCTAATTTACAAAGAAATCATCTGTAGCGTAATAAACTTACCCGCAGTACAGCTGTGGTTTTCTATTATTTACCTCCCACAGCATCGTCTGATTTAATTCAACTCCGTTTCATTACTCTCCTTACAATTTTTGTGACACTCGTCTTTCAGTCTCTTTCGAAACACGGGGAATTCCTTTCAAGTGTTACAGGTGTACGTAAACATGATTTTTAAAAGGGCTGAGAAACAGAACTATATGAAGAAAGATACAGGAGGAACCAAGAGAATTTCAGAACAATGGAAGTGAAATACTTCTATCAATCGAAAATAAAATATCCCAAAATTGTTTGTCGTTCGCATTGCCATACACCTTCTCTGGTTAAAGAAGTGTGTATAACGGGTGTCACTCCTAAGGATCATCAGACGCATTTTCCCTGATATTTCGGCAGATATTTGCAGTTTCGTATTTGCAATGTTTAATTGGGGTCATTCCAAACAATATACTGCTCATCACGTCTTTCATCCGAATCCTAGTGTCAAAGAAAAGCATCGGTCTGTTTCTCGCTGTAAGCAAGACTATTTCTGAAGTGAAAATTTTACGTGCCGAGTTGATAGAGAGTTTCCAAATCAGTCTAGTGCATTATTTGTTTCATCGATACAAATTAACAGTAAAACGCGAAAATTAAGGCGATATTCCAACAGCGACTAAGTAGTGCTGATGCATGGCCATAGCAGTCAGCGCGGGCCAGGGCAGTATTGTCACAGCTGGAGTACTGGTTATTCCTTTTTTTTTACTGTCCCTGTTAATACATACCAATAACAAGAATTGTGAGACCACTCTATCGAACTGGAACGTACAATTCCTCTTTAAAGTTGCACACACCAAAAAAAAGTTTTGCATCACCTCGGTTCTGAAAGTTCCAGAACCTGTACAGAAAATTGGAACAGAGATCAACATTTCTGCGATTCTTATTGCTCATGGAAACCCACATTGCATGTCGTAACACCATACAGCAGATTGCTGTACACACTGGTGCCTCTAATGCCCAGTACCACGTCCTCTTGCATTGGTGTATGTCTGTATTCGTCGTGGGATACTATGCATACGTTCATTAAGGCACTGTTGGTCCAGATTGTCACACTCCTCAACGGCGATTTGGCATGGATCCCACAGAGTGGTTGGTGGGTCACGTCGTTTATAAACAGCCCTTTTCCATCTATCCCAGGCATATTCGATAGGGTTCATGCCTGGAGAACATGCTGGCCACTCTAGTCGAGCGATGTCGTTATCCTGAAGGAAGTCATTCACAAAATGTGCACGATGGTGGCGTGAATAGCCGTCCATGAAGACGAATGTGCCACCAATATGCTGCTGATACGGTTGCACTATTGGTCGGAGGAGGCATTCACGTATCGTACAGCCGTTACGGCGCCTTCCATGACCACCAGTGGCGTACGTCGGCACCACACAATGCCACCACAAAACATCAGGCAACCTCCACCTTGCTTCACTCGCTGGACAGTGTGTCTAAGACGTTTAGCCTCACCGGGTTGCCTCCAAACCAAACGGGTTGCCTGGTTGAAGGCATATGCTACACTCATCGGTGAAGAGAACGTAATGCCAATCCTGAGCAGTATATTCGGCATGTTGTTGAGCTCATCTCTACTGTGCTGCTTCGTACTGTGGTTG